>NC_044038.1:165810759-167050473 GCF_901765095.1 Microcaecilia unicolor
CTAAACTTGTCAATATTTCATG
This sequence comes from Microcaecilia unicolor, assembly GCF_901765095.1. Classification (NCBI taxonomy): domain Eukaryota; kingdom Metazoa; phylum Chordata; class Amphibia; order Gymnophiona; family Siphonopidae; genus Microcaecilia; species Microcaecilia unicolor. The sequence continues at coordinate 165,810,782 of NC_044038.1, forward strand.
CAATTTTTCATTCCAACATTTTGCACTTTGCTTTAATCCATAAAGACCTTTGTTTAATTTACACACTAGCTGTCTTTGTTTTGTATTTATGAAACCTGTTGGCTGTTCCATGTACAAGTCTTCAGTTATATCTCCGTGAAGAAACGCTGTTTTCACATCAACGTGGTTGACTTGCATGCCTTTTGAGACTGCAATGCTCAGAAGTGTTCTTATTGTCGTGTGTTTCACTACAGGTGCAAACACTTCATCAAAATCTTCTCCATAATTTTGAAGATATCCCTTTGCCACTAATCTGGCTTTATACCTTTCCACTTTTCCTTGTGCATTCCTTTTTAACTTGAATATCCATTTGCATCCTATAGCTTTCTTGCCAGGAGGTAATTTTGTAAGAATCCAAGTATTATTTTTATCCAATGCATCAATTTCTTCTTGTGCAGCTTTATGCCATTCAGCAGCTTCTTCTGCTGGCATTTTCTCAATCTCATCCCATGTTAAGGGCTCTTGAGCTTCTGCTGACTTTGTTAGGTAAGACAGTCTTGGGGGTGGAACACCTTTGTTTTCCCTGGATGAGCGTCTGACAACAGGTTGGTCTGACCTTTCCGCATCCTCTAAATCTGAGAGTTCTTCTCCAATTGATTCCCCTTCTCCAACTGTACTGTCTTCTTCAATGATCTTCTGTGTCTTTCCTCTGCCTGTTCCTCGTTAGATACAGATGAGTTGCTTTCAGACATCTGCCTTGGTATGGCATTTATATACACTGGCATGTCTATTATTGTTCTAGTTTCATATTCTGGATGATAAGGCTCATCTGGGATAATCCAGCCTTTATCAACCCTTTTGTTTTCATCAAAATATGTAACATGTCTTATGCCAACAATGCCAGTTTTCAGATTCAAAATTCTATATCCTTTGTGTCCTGGAGCATAGCCAACTAAAATGCCCCTTTCTGTTGTGGAATCCAGCTTATGCCTTCTTTGCTTTGGTACATGAGCATATGCTGTACTTCCAAATGTTCTTATGTGTGACAGGTTTGGCTTCCTACCATGCCATGTCTCATGTGGTGTGCGCTCAGCGCCTTTAGTTGGCATTCTGTTTTGTAGGTACACTGCTGTGAGAATGGCTTCCCCCCATAGTCTTTTAGGGAGATTGCTATCTGACAGCATACATCTGGTCATTTCCACAAGTGACCTAAATTTTCTCTCTGCAACAGAATTTTGCTCTGGTGTATAAGCTACTGTTGTGATATGTTGAATGCCTTCCTGTTCTAGAAATGTGCGCATGCTTTGTGAAGTGAACTCACCACCATTGTCGGTCTGAAGAACCTTTGGTTTTCTTTCAAATTTATTGCTCACCATGGCTACGTATTTCTTCAGCATGTCTGTGACTTGACTTTTCTCTTTCAGCAAATAGGCCGCACAATATCTAGAGAAATCATCCAAGAATATTAGCACAAATCTGTTATTTCCCAATGATGGGATATTAAACGGTCCACATAAGTCACTGTGTATTAAGTCCAGCACTTTATTACTCCTATTTCCTGTGTATGCAGGAAATGAGGGTCTCACACCTTTTTGAGTAACACAGTCTATGCATTTCTCCATTTTACCAGCATCTGCACTTATCTGAATGCCAGTGGCTAGTTGCTTACTGTAAAGATCCTGGATCACCTTAAAATCACGATGTCCCAGGCGGCGGTGCCAGATTTCCAGACTACATTTACCATCATTCTTCCTTACTTGCGCCATATGTGAGGCTTCACCTGAAATGTTCAGCTTATAAACATCATTATGCATAAAAGCTTCAGCATACACTTCATCATTTTTAGAGATTGTGCACTTACTGTTTTCAAAATGAATCACAAATCCCTTCTTATCTAATGTAGATACACTAAGCATATTGCAAACTGCTTGGGGAATATACAAGACATCACTTACAGGAATTTCTTTAACTTCATTAGACACTTTGCATTTTAAGAATCCAATACCTTTTGCTTGGATCTTAGCAGTCCCTGCGTTTGCAGTTTTAAGAATACCTTCCTCTGGACACATTTCCTGAAAGAAATCCTTACAATTGGTTAAATGGCATGTGCTCCCCGAATCCAAAATCCAAGTACTTTCATTTGAATTATTATTTACCATAGTCAAAGATTTTTCTGCCATTAGAAAGCCCTTGTGTTTATCTTTGTCCTTCATACATTTCCTGGTTTGAAAATTCTTTAGTTCCATTGGCTTAGGTGAGCTAGAGGGAGTGTTTTGTGTTTCCTTACACCATTTAGATACATGTCCCTCCTTTCCACATGAGTAGCAAATCAGCTTGCCCTTGGGTGGAGTTTTCCCATAGCTCCGCCTTCCTCTGTTCTTTGCCAAGAAATTTGTTTCATTTCTCTCTGACTTGCTTTGAGAACACATCTCCTCAGAATCATTTATTATGCATTCCTGCCTTAGTTTTGATGTTGCCTGTTCAAAAGATTGCCCTTCAATGGCCTCATTTACAGACCTAAAAACATCAAACTTCTTTGATAGTGAGGTAAAAAGAAATGCTCTTTTCAATGCATCACACATGGGAATTCCAGAAAGTTCTAGCTTTTGAAATGAAGACATAAGATGCATAATGTGATCATTACATTTACTTTTATCCCTTAATTTGGTTTCATTCAACTCTGCCAGCCAAATTGGTTGCTGCTTTGCATATGTAGTTGCATACATAGTTCTCAGTTTATATAAAATGTCCTTTGGTGTATCTTTTCCCTCCACTAATATGGCTTGTTTCTCTGAGAGAGCTTCCAAAAGCATGCACTTCACATAATAGTTTGCATTGTCCCATTCAGCCATATTTTCAGCTGTTCTGTCTTGGTCTAAGCATATATCTAATCTTTTTGCTCGAAGGAGACATATGAATCTTAGTTCCCACTGCCGATAATTAAACTCAGTTAATCTAGGCACCTTGAGAGAGTAGAACAATAGTGAATTTCTTCCCTCAGCCATTTTCTTAGCCTTCTGTCTGCTGTGTGGGGGGAGAGAGAGACAGACTGAATCTTTCCTTTAAAACTTAAGAGAAAAATGTGGCCTTTTTTTTTTTCTGCCTGGTAATATTTCTCTTCTTTTTCAATTCCTGGCCCTGGGCCCATAACCCTTTTGTTGGATTATTTGTAGTAAATAATTAGCAGATTTTAGTACACACAGCTTCAGCTTTAGAAATGTTAATTTCTTTCTTCATCTCTCTCTCATTCACCCCTGAATAATTCACTGCTGAGTCACTTTAAAGTTGAAGTAACAAAACATCTGTTTACTCACAGTTTGTAGTTAGATTATAATCAGACAGGCTTATATATACATATTACTATACATTTGTATTATCAGCTCCTTCCATGTGCTTAGATGGTAATGGATGCTCACACCACCATAGATCCTCTCAGGTTAGGAGAGATCATGAGCTCCATGTGCTCCATGTGCTGCATGTGCTGCATCTAAACCCCCACAGGAAGTTGCATAGCAGTGTGACCTCTCTAAGTAATTCACATCAGAGGTCACAGAGTAATCACAGAGAAATAATAGGTGACAGGCAATGCATGTAAAATACAATTACATTCCAACAGTTGAAGGGGGGGCAGACTCAGGAGTAATGGGTCAGGAAGTATTTTTTCACGGAGAGGGTGGTGGCTATGTGGAATGCCCTCCCACGGGAGGTGGTGGAGGTGAAAATGGTAATGGAATTCAAACATTCGTGGGATAAACACAAAAGAATCCTGTTTAGAAGGAATGGTTCTGCGGAATCTTAGCGGAGATTGGGTGGCGACGCCGGTAATTGGGAAACAAAACGGGAGCTGGGCAGACTTCTACGGTCTATGCCCTGATCGTGACTGAATAGATAGGGATGGGCTGGAGTGTAAATTTTAAGGGTCTTTGACGTTAGCTTTAGAACTTAGTACAAGAACAGTGCTGGGCAGACTTTTTACGGTCTGTGCCCTGAGAAAGGCAAGGACAAATCAAACTCGGGTATACATATAAAGTATCTTGTTGGGCAGACTGGATGGACTGTACAGGTCTTTATCTGCCGTCATTTACTATGTTACTATGTAATTGTTAAAACAATTAATTAGTGTGCGCTAATGCTAGAGACACCCATATACTTCCTATGGGTGTCTGTAGCATTAGCACATGCTAAAAACACTAGCGTAACTTAGTAAACAGGGCCCTATGTGTTTTTAGTATGTTATGTCATTCACCAGGATATTTTGGATGTTTAAATAATTTTATCTTTATTTATATTGTATGTATGTTCTTATGATTTGATTTATGTTTGCTTAACAGTCACTGTCCTTGAAGCTGCCTGCCTTAGGCGAAACATGTCCATGTTGTGCTATTTTAATAAAAGTTCATTCTTCATCTTGATCCATTGTCGTCTTCTGCTACTAAAGCTTGTGGTTCACACCTGCCTCTTTTGTGTCAATGCTACCTTCTTTTTACATGTAAGTGCAGCCAGAAAATTTAATAAAGCCCCTTTTCACATGTAAAACATAAGAAGAGCTGTATAAGATTGCCCATTGTCCCTCCCCCACTTATATTGTTAGGAGTGGAGGAGTAGCTTAGTGGTTAGAGCACCAGCCTTGACATTGAGAGGTGCCTGGTTCAAATCCCACTTCTACTCCTTGTGATCTTGGGCAAGTCATTTAACCCCCTATTGTCTCAGGTACAAACTTATGCCTATGTTTACAAAGGTGTGCTATAGGCGCATTAGCGGTTTTAATGTATATCAGGGGCGTAGCTACGGGGGGCCATGGTGGCCTGGGCCCCTGCAAATTTCATCCAGGCCCCTGGTTTGACTGGCGGGGGTCCCCAATGCTCGCCAGCGAAAACCTTCTTCAGCACCAGTCTCCAGCGCAGCCGCGTTCGCTGCCCTTCTCTTCTTTCTTCTTGCTCCTCCTGTGCACGCTGATGCTTCTTTACGTGAAACTGAGAAGGAGCGTCAGCGTACACAGGAGGAGCAAGAAGAAAGAAGAGCAGGGCAGTGAACGCAGCTGCTCCGGAGACCTGCGCTGAAGAAGGCTTCGGCTGACGGGGATTGGGGACCCCCGCCAGCAAAGGTATTTGTTTTTGTGGGGGAAGCGACGAGGAGGTGTGGCGGTGGGGGGCACTCAAAATGTGCCCCCAACCTCGGTCTCTGGCCCCCTCCTACTGTGAGTTCTGGCCACGCCCCTGATGCACATTAATGGTTTACACGCGTTAAATGCTGACATGCCCATAGAAATGTGTATATATATATATATATATATAAACATGTCCCAGACATCAATATGGAGCACAGGTCATGATAAATAACAATCTAATATCCAGAGAACATCAGATCTAACTGTCTCACACAACCATCAGAACAAACATTGTTTCATCACAGTAAGCGAAATGGTGTGGTGCAAATCCTCATGGGCTCTCCTCATTGTTTTACAAATATTTTTTCATTCTTATTTTGTTTTATAACAATATATAATTCTCATGAAAAATCTAGTGCTTCCAAGAACACTTATCTTAAAAGGCAGCAACTTAAAGATATCAGGGAACCCCCGCCGACATGGCCAAGTTTTGCGTGAAGCTTTTTCAAGGAAGAGGCTCACTGAAATATAAAACAGCCAAAATAAACCAACAATTTAACAACCCCATTATCAAAAATTCAATAAAACATTTTACACTAACTTTCTACTAACATACCTTTACATCCTGCAAGCGCTCCTGCATACTAAAGATGGCCGCAGCGTTTTCACGCGACCTTACCATTTAAATGAACCACAGCTGATCGTAAAAGAACTATACAGATTGGATACTCAGAAAAAAAACCAGCAGCCAATGAAACTACAAAAGAGACTACCAGTCTATTTCTGCATTTAAACCACCCGGAAACAATGTTTGCAACTGAAATATCCATCCATGCTCTTTCAAGTTTAATAAATGAGCAATGTTACCACCCTCCCATCCCATGTCCACTTGATCAATAATTCTCCATTTGAAGTCTGTTAACAAATGACCACAATCAGACCAATGTTGAACCAGAGGTGCAGAGAACGTTAAATTTTTGATACGCGATTTATGTTCATTCAGGCGTATCTTAATAGGTCTACTAGATCTTCCTACATACATTTTATGATAGGGACAGATTATCACATACACTACATTCTTAGAGAGACAGTTTGTATTTGACTTAGCATAAATAGGTCATGCCGTGTCTGAATATCTCCAAGCTGAACCTTCAATAGTAGATTCACACCACTGGCACGAGCCCCATTTGAAATGTCCCAAAGTAACAGAAATCGAATTCTCAATATCTAATCTTTTGTATGATAACAGTTCACCCAGCGTTTTACTATGCCTATAAGCTCCAATAGGCTGCTGTTCAAAACAATCATAAATCTGTAAAATATGCCAGTGTTGATGAATACTCGCCATAATTTTAGAGCTGAGTGGTGAGTATGGAAGTACAGCAGTCAACTTATCCTCTTGATCTTGAGATTGATATTGTAATAGCAAATCCCGGTTTGCAAATTTAGCTCTCAAGTAGGCTTTCTTGACTACCGATTTTGGGTAACCTCTCTCAAAGAATTTATGTATCATTTTTAGTGCTTGATCTTCAAACATACTTGTCTCTGAACAAATTCTCCTAATTCTTAAAAATTGACTGATCGGTAAGCTACTCTTCAAGTGGTATGGGTGAGAGCTAGAGAAATGTAGCAAAGTATTTCGAGAAGAGGATTTCTGAAACAAAGTAGTTTGTATCCAATTCGATGTTTTAAATACCCATACGTCCAAAAATTCCAATTCTTGATGATGGTAATGGAATGTGAACTTCAAATTTTGTTGTAAAGAATTTAGTTTCTCCATAAATTGCAAGAGTTCTCTCTCGGAGCCCTCCCAGATGAAAAATATGTCATCTAAATACTGTTTCCAGTATGAGACATTTCTGAATTCCTCTAATGTATATACCAAAACATCCTCAAATTTTGCCAGATACAACGTAGCAACCGAAGGGGCTAACGTTGCCCCCATTGCAATACCTATCTTTTGCTCATAAAATTGCTGCTGAAAGAAAAAATAGTTCTTGCCAATTACCAATTGAGCCAATTTCTAAGATATTCAGTTGATATACGATGGGGGGCAGGTCGTAAATCTAATATTTCTTTTATAACCATCAAAGCCTCCTCCTGCGGGATGACGGTATAAAGAGATGTAACATCAACCGTAACAAAGATTGAATTATCTGTGAGCCTCACATCTTGTAGACTACATAAAAAATGTGTATTGTCTTTCAAATAAGATTTTACATGCTGAGCCATAGGTTTCAAAAAAACATCCAGTAATATAGATAAAGGTTCCAATACCGTATTACACAATGCCACAATAGGGCGACCAGGTGGGTTAGAAATGTTCTTATGCACCTTTGGGTGCATAATGTTTAGGCATGTTAGCATTTAAAGCTACGTTAAAAACGCTAATGCACCTTAGTAAACATACCCCTTATATTGTGAGTCCTCCAGGGAGAGGGAAAGAACCCAGCCACACCTCCTAAAGGGAGGCTGTGCATAACCAGCCGATGGCCTGCGACGTTAGGGAGGGGTGGGGGGAGGGGAGGGTGCAGGGAGGATAGAAGAGTGAGATAGGCAGGCAAAGGGTTAGTGCGAGGAAGGGGAGGGGAGGGGCGGAGTGAAAGGAAAGTGAAAGGAAGGGAAAAGAAAGGGGAATTTCCTTTCAATCCGGACAGCAAGGAGAGAGCAGCGCTTTTGGTGTGGTGTTTGCGAGAGAGGCGGAGCAAGTGCCGAGTGCACGAGTTGATACCCAGTGTACCTGAATGTAGCTCATCTTGAGCTACTGCTGAAAAAGGTGTGAGCAAAATCCAAATAAGTAAATAAGAGGCCTTTTACAAAGGCATACTAGTGGTTTTAGTGCACGCTTAACGCTAGAGATGCCTATAGAAATATATAGGTGTCTCTAACATTTAGCGCGTGCTGAAAATGCTAGTGCGCCTTTGCAAAAGGACCCCTAAATATGGAAACCTCTTAAGATTCAGACCCTGCATAGGTCTCAGACGGGAGTCACGTGTTACCAGATAGATAAGCACAGATGCAAATGTTTATTTCTTTGTACCACCATTGCAGAGAAAGCAGTGCTCTAATTGATCTTCAAGAGTTGGAATACGGGGCTGGTGATCGTGTTCAGATGGAGTCCTTACTTTTTCTAATTGTGTTGAGAGAAAGAAAGAAGAGATGAAGTATTTTAAAAGAAGAAGAAAGGACGTTTTTCAAGAGAGCACCAGAAAAGGCCTGCATTGGACCATTTGTACAGAAAGAAATATCTGCAGCTTTCTTTGCACACAAGAAAACAGAATGACAAGAGGCTCCTTCTGCTTTCTGCTAGTGTCTACACTATTCTTCCCTATGTATAGAAGCAGACCTGGTGAGGTCCTTCAGAAAAAGAAATCCTAAAAACAATTTGAGTGCAAGGTGACCCAAGATAGAATTGCAATATGTGGGGGCGAGAGATTAAGGGCCTGTTTCTCTAAGTCTTTTCTACCTTATTGAGTCTGGGGGAGGGGGGAAGAAAGCTGAATGCGTTGAGCCCTGGAAGTTACAGTTCTTTGAAGGGTTTAAAACCAGCAGAAACAAATGACTGAGCTTAGTGAGTTCATAATAATAGTACTTTGTCATTGCAGGCACCATAATCCAAGGCTCCATACAAGAGTTAGCATATTCAGCAAAACAGAACACCAAATGTGGGTTCATGTTTACAGGAATTCTATGAGACACAATGAGCACACCAATAAATAACCTAAGGGGGCAGAAGAGTGGGTTGTAATCAGGTGCCAATTGATGGAGGAAGAAATGAAGTTTGAATAGAGTTTCTTCCAGTGAAAGGGAGACAAGCAGGTGAAGGCATAGTATGGGAATGCCCTCCCAGGGTGCACTGTAGCAGCCAAAAGGTAATGGGAGTTTAAGAGGGATAAGCACAAAGGATCCTTGGTTGCTAATAGAGGAAAGAGCACAACCCGTTAATATACCTTTAGATGTACATGCTCACTTGATTTATAAACTGGTGTTGGGGCTACCAGGCTATATCACAGAAAGGTTAATATGAAATCATACAAGCTCTAGTGGTAAACACACAGGGCCGCTGTGAGTCAAAGCTGAGCATGGGGCAAACAATCTTAAGGCCCCCCCCCCCCTGCTGGCATTGTCTCCCCCCTGCCGCATCCTCGGTCAAAAGTAAAGTAATTGGCTGGCAGACAGCAGCGATCGAGACAGCCTGCTCTGCCGATCATGGATCCTTCTTATTGCTGCGTCCTGCCTATGTGAAAACAGGACGTTACTTCATTGGAGTCATGGCTGGCAAAGCAGTCTCCATTGCTGCTACTTGCCAGCCAATCTCCAAGGCAAGTAGAGCACTGTGTGTATGTGGGGGGGGGGGGGGGGGGCAAGATGCTGGATCTGACGGAACAAGTCTGTCAGGCTGGCTGCAGCATCATTGAAAAAAAGCGGCTTTTCTATGGCCAGCAACAGGCCCTACTTGGAGATTGCGTCTGAGGAATTTTTCCTCCCGCCCCCTCTTGGCGGCCCTGGTAACACACAAAATCATGTGGCCAGTTGTCTGATTCTAGTATCACAGCCCACCAAATAAGAACTGGGGTTGCACAGGCATCCTTCAAAAAGGCGGTAAATAAATCCTAATAAATAAATAAATAAAATAAATAAACCTAGAAGGCTGGATATTTGAGCAATGGCCACATTATTGGTGGTGCTCAAATGTGTGCACATGAGCAAATGAATTACTTAACGAGCTCAATGACATCAATAATTGGGTGCTAACTATTGATGTTAATTGGAGCTCATTAATATTTGCATACACAGCTGGCTGCATGCTGTTCTATAAGGCAGTGCACCTAACTCCCATGGTGTGTAACTCAAAAGGGGGCGTGGCCACAGGAGGATCATGGGTGGGTCAAGGGCGTTCTGAACATTTGAGTGCATAGTTATAGAATACTGGGCCAGTGGATGTAATTTGGGCACCAGTATTTACACCAGGCTTCAGCAGACATAAGTCTGGTGCCGAAAGTTAGGCGTGAAATCTACGCTTTAGCGCTGTTCTATATTGGCCATGTGCCCTTTACAGAATAGCGCTTAGCACTGATTTTTTTTTCTGGCATTAATTTTGAGCACCATTTATAGAATCTGACCCAAAGTGTCCTCATTTGAAAGTTCTGCTGGATCATTTTCCTATCTAAGAACTGCAACAGTAACATTTTATACGTCAAAATATTTTTTATTGAGTTTTGAATACCATTGCAAAAGATACAGTAAGTGGCTGTAGAAAATAACAAACTATCATGCGCAAAAACATATCCCACGCATGAATGGAATTCAAACATGCGTGGGATAAACACAAAGGAATCTGGTTTAGAAGGAATGGTTCCATGGAATCTTAGCGGAGATTGGGTAGTGACGCCGGTAATTGGGGAAAAAAAAACGGGAGCTGGGCAGACTTCTACAGTCTATGCTCTGATCGTAACTGAATAGATATGGATGGGCTGGAGTGTTTAAGGGGCTTCAACGTTAGCTTCAGAACGTTTAGTACAAGAAGAATGCTGGGCAGACTTCTACGGTCTGAGCCCTGAGATATGCAAGGACAAATCAAACTCTAGTATACATATAAAGTAATACATATCATGTAAAATGAGTTTATCTTGTTGGGCAGACTGGATGGACCGTATAGATCTGCCGTCATTTACTATGTTACTATGTTACTATCAGGCTTATTTTTGAAAGAGAAGGGCACCCATCTTTTGACACAAATCGGGAGATGGGCGTCCTTCTCTCAGGGTCGCCCGAATCGGCATAATCGAAAGCCGATTTTGGGCATCCCCAGCTGCTGACCAAAATTCCCGGGGTCGTGTCGGCACCGTAGTGAAGGTGGGACTGGGGTGTGCCTAACAGATGGGCGTCCTCGAGCAATAATGGAAAAAAGAAGGGCGTCCCTGACGAGCACTTGGCCAACTTGGTCCTTTTTTTCTTACGACCAAGCCTCAAAAAGGTGCCCGACCTGACCAGATGACCACCGGAGGGAATTGGGGATGACCTCCCCTGACTCCCTCAGTGGTGACTAACCCCCTCCCACCCTGAAGAAAACAGCTTTAAAAACTTTTTTTGCCAGCCTCAAATATCATATTCAGGTCCATCGCAGCAGTATGCAGGTCCCTGGAGGGGGGGGAGGTGTGTGTGTGCCAGCGGAGGCATACGGAAGGCATGGACGCCCTTCTTTCAAACATTTTGGATGTCCTGAACTGCCCCCCCACAGGGACGGCCAAATTTCAAGGGAGTGGAGTGGAGGAGTGATCTAGTGGTTAGAGCACTGGTCTTGCAATCCAGAGGTGGCCGGTTCAAATCCCACTGCTGCTACTTGTGATCCAGAATCCAAATAAATAAATAAATAAATAAAAGGGGTGTCAGAGGCATAGCAAAGGCATGGACATCCTTCTCACAGAAATATCCACATTTTGGACATTCTTAACTGCCTGTCGCAGGGATGGAGGCAATTTATTTAAGGTTGTAGACGGCTATTATACACGCAGCTTGTCTGCGTGTTTGAAGCCGTCTTTGGCATGCGCAGAGCAGCCACTCATAATGCTTGGCTGCTCTGCCCTGGTTTCCCCTCCTTAGGAAGGAAATCGTATGCAACTGAGCTAACAGTGAGCACTCATTTGCATGCGATTTCCTTCATGCATGCCCGTTCCTTTTCGAATCGCTAAGGGATCGGTAAGGGAAGGGCTTTTTCTGTTCAGTTAGTGCATCGGTTAGTCCACTGCAGTGCCCTCTAGGGTGCCCAGTTGGTGTCCTGGCATGTCAGGGGGACCAGTGCACTATGAATGCTGGCTCCTCCCATGACCAAATGAGTTGGATTTGCTCAGTTTTGAGATGGGCGTCCTCGGTTTCCATCTCTAAGGTCGACCTAAATGTTGAGATTTTGGCGTCCTCGACTGTATTATCGAAACAAAAGATGGACGCCAATCTTGTTTCGATAATACGGGTTTCCCCGCCCCTTCGCGGGGATGTCCTGCGAGGACGCCCTCAGGAAAACTTGGGTGCCCCATTTGATTATGCCCCTCCACTTAATACAAGTCAGACAACCTTCAACTATTACACATTCTCTCTTGACTCATGCTACCCTCCTCCCAATCAACCCCCCTTTTTTTTGTTAACAAGACAGCACAAACAATCCTAAACATCCAAGTCATTGAGTATGATGGAACGCACATGTGGGGAACGTGTGTCCAAATACGGTGTCCAAAGGCGGAGGAACCTATGTTTCATCTTTATGCCTCTCGCCTCCACTGAGAGTCTCTCCATGCACAAGAGCTCATACATATGTTACTTCCACTGCATCAACATTGATGGATCTGGAGATATCCATTGAAGAAGCAGGCAACACTTGGCAATTAGAAATGCTTTTCTCAGGATTAATCTGGTACCTTTTTAAATCATTGTCACATTATCCAGCAAAGCTGCTTGTGGAGTGAGTCCGTGACAGCCGTACCTATGGGCCACAGTGTGCCATACAATCTGCAAGAAACGCTGAAACGGTGCACAGTCCCAGATACAGTGTTTATAGGAGATGTCTGGGATGCCACACTTCACACAGGTAGCATCAGATTGGAATCCCATTTTTCTAGCCCGAGAGGGATGACTATACATACGCATCAAGAATTTGTAATGAAGTTCATGCAATTGCATGCTCTCAATGATCAAAGGACAACAGTAATATTTTAATACATCTAAAATAATTAAACTGCATTCTTTATTTCAGACCTATCAAACTGGTTTTCAAGCCTTCTGGGAGTTAGACTGGGATTAAATTTGCCATCTGCAACAAGACATGTTAATATACTTAGGATCAAAAGAACAAAATAATGGACACGTTTAAGGGCTTAATTTAGGAAATCTGCCTGTGAAATGCTGACTATAGATATTTAAGTGGGCAGGCTGCCATAATATTTCATAGCATTTCCTGAAAATTCACCCCCTGCAGCTGGCAATGTTTTTTCCACAGCTTGACACATTTTACAGGATTTATCTAGGTTTCTTTTGAAATGGTTGTATGGTGTAAGTACTGTGGTCTGTTCACTTAGGGCCCCCTTTTACCAAGCTGCGGTAAAAGGGGGCCTGCGGTGGTGTAGGTGCATGGATTTGCCACTCACTGAGGCCCCCTTTACTGCTGCAAGTAAAAGGTTGTCTTCGGCCCCCCCCACACACACACACACAAAAAAAAGCAATGGCCTTGTGCTAATTACAGGGATTGGTGCACATCCATTTCCGGGAGGGGGGGGGGGCTTACCACCACCTATTTAGGTGATGGTAAGGGCTCTCACGCTAACCCAGTGGTAAACAGGCAGCACATGGCGCTGTCCGATTACTGCCAGGTAAGCCCTGACACTACAAAAATAAAAAATATTTCTATTGGGGGTGGGAACTACCGCTGGGTTCCTTCAGTAACCTGGTGGAAGTCCCGATTTGGCGCATGACAATGCCGCGGTAGCTCTACTGTGTTGTTAAATGGCCCCTTACTGCTTGTCTGTCTGGAGAAGGAAGAACAGTCTGAAATTTCTGCTATGTGTGAATCAAGTTGAAAATAAACTAGGACAACCCTGCTCTCAGCTCTTCAGATGGCTTGTAACTTTTGTCAGTGTTACTGAAGCATGTGGTATAAGGACAATGTTGGAAATCTAAGGGTCAAGTCCCATTCTCCATCTGCTTTTTTGTTTAACCTTTCACTGAATAAATGGTAAATTGTCAGGTTTTCTGGAATAGCAGCTGTTGTCATAGAGTCAATTAGAGCTGACAAAAAGATATTCTTGTAGTTTGAATAGATACATTCAGGTCAAACAGGAAGTGAAGTCATCATCCACACACACTATTATCTTCCTCTGCTCTGTCCTAATTCATTCTAAAAGTGCATAAGTACATAAATATTGCCCTACTGGATCAGATCAAAGGTCCGTCAAGCCCAGTATCCTCTTTCTAACAGTAGCTAAGCCAGGTCACAGGTATGTGGCAGAATCCCAAAAGGTGGCCCAATGTCATGCTGCTTACCCCTAGGGATAGAGTGACTTTCCTCAAGTCTACTTTCATAGTGGTTTATAGACTTTTCCTCTAGGAACATGATCAATCCTTTTTTTACCACATCCTCTGGCAATGAATTTCAGAGCTCAATTATGTGTTGAGTAAAACATATTTTCTAATATTTATTTTTAAATGTACTACTTAGTAACTTCATGGCATGTCTCATAGGCTTTGTACTTTAAAGATTAAGAATTGATTCATGTTTATCTATTTCACTCCACTCAGGATTTTGTAGACCTTTATCATATCTCCCCTCAGCCATCTCTTCTCCAAGCTGTATAGCACTAACCTCTTTAGCCTTTCTTCACAGGGGAGTCATTTCATCCCTTTTATCGTTTTGAATACCCTTCTGCCGTATCTTTTTTGAGATAGGGTGACCAGAACTGACACAATACTCAAGGTGCGGTCACACTGTAGAGCTATACATAGGCATTAAGATATTATTTGTCTTATTCTCTATTCCTTCCCTAATAATTCCTAACATTCTGTTTGCTTTTGGCTGCTGCTGCTGCTGCTGCACACTGAGCAGAAGTTTTCAACGTATTGTTCAAGAAGACACCTAGATCTTTTTCCTGGGTGGTGATTTATAATGTGAACCTAGCATCATGTAGCTGTAATTTGGGTTATTCTTCACTGTATGCATCAGTTTGCACTTGTTCACATCAAATTTCAAAAGCTGCCCAGTCTCTCAGTCTTGCAAGGTCCTCCTGCAGTGTCTCATAATCTGCATTTGATTTAATAACTTTGAGTAATTTTGTGTCATATGTAATTTTTATCACCTCACTTATTCCCATTTCTACATCATTTATAAAGATGTTAAAAACCACTGATATCAGTTCAAATCCCTATGGTACTCCACTATTTTCCTTTCTCCATTGAGAAAATCTTCATTTAACCGAACTCTGTTTTCTTTTTACCCGTTCCTAATCAGCAAGAAGCCATCACTTCCTATCTCATGACTTTTTAATTTTTCTTAGGTGTTTCTCATGAGGGACTCTGTTAAATGCTTTCTGAAAATCAAATACTCTCCAATCGTCAGCAGTAAAACCTTCCATTAAAATTTTTCTTAAACACTTAAGAAAATATTCTCATGGATCCAGAGAAATGTTTCAAAAGCCTTCAAAATCCAAAGTTACTTAAATCAGGAACAACTTATCTTTAGAGTTCTTGGCTTGATGAATTCTGACCTTAACTTGTGCATTAAATTCTCCACTTTTCCACAGCTGTCCAAGTCTGATGATGGCCAGTGTTTTGCCAGTCTGCTTCAAGGAGTCACATTCACGTATGAAGGACTACATTTATCTGAAAAGATATAAAAATATTCAATAAATACTCAAGTCAGAAACAAACAAGAAGGCCGTTCTCATCATGCTTTACTCACATATCAAATGTTGTGTATATAATTCCCATTACTCAGAACTCAACAATCATGATGACACTTTTAGTACTAGATGCCATCATTCAAATGATCCATTCAGAATTCAGTACTGAAAGTCAGCATAAAAAACTTCACTAGAGCAAACAAGAAAATGTTAGAACAAAATGTTGCCATTCAGTTTTACCATTCAGCCCAAAGGGCTCCAGAGAGTCCCATTGGAAACTGCATTTCTGTTCTCGTTGCAATAGAAGGTCTTTTCCGGTTCCCTCTTCTCATTGTAGGCAGTATGCAATCCAGCACAAAATATTGCAAAGATTGAAATGCATGTCCACTGCATATACAACGAGTAATTAGAGAGTTATCTTCATGGCAAGTTTTTAAGATACTTCAGTGCTCTTTCGTGAACTCTCTCTCTCTCTCTCTCTCTCTCTCTCTCTCTCTCTCTCTCTCTCTATATATATATATATATATATACTAGTAAAAAAAGACCCGTTTCTGACACAAATGAAATGGGCGCTAGCAAGATTTTCCTCGGAGTGTGTATGTTTGAGAGAGAATATGTGAGAGTGACTGTGAGAGAGAGAGAGAGAGTGAATGTGTGAGTGACTGTGTGACACATAGAGAGTGAATGTGATACGGTGTGAGACATAGAGTGTGTGAGAGACAGTGTGTGAGAGTGAGAGAAAGACATTGACTGTGTGAGAGAGAGAGTGTGTGTGTGACAGAGATACCTCCCCCCCCCTCTCTGGTGTCAGGCCCCCCTCCCTCCCTCTCTCTGATGTGAGCCCCCCCCCCCTCTCTCTCTGGTGTCTAAGCGTTACTGTGCAGGACGCTGAGCTCTGGCTGTGCTTCAAGGAACTGATCAATCCCATTTAATAGAATGCACCTCCAACATTCTGAAGCCGAGAAACCTCATGTGGTTGGTCACTTCTGCTTGTGACGAACCCAGAAGTACGTGATGTCAATTCAGGAGATGGATACAGAGAGCAGGAATGCCTCAGCCATGCAGTCAGCTTCAGAATGTTAGAGGTGCGTTTTATTATATAGGATGATATAATATAAATATATAGATATATATGCATGTGTTTGTGTGTGTGTGTACATGTCTATTACAAAACAAATCTGACTTGGATTGCAAGCAACAATGTACATCTTAGTATTTTTAACTAGATGCTGGTGGAAGAAGTTGTTCTTAGGTCAGTGATAGTGGTTCTTCAAAAGGATTTTCCTAACACTGCACTAGGCAGTGAAATGGAAATGAAACAAACCAGGCCTTGACCTGCACCTTTTTAAATCTTGCCTGGACCAGCAGAATTTATCATGATTGCTGAATTGTGTTCCTGCACTTCACTTGTTTATCTGAGCAGGAGCCAAATCAAACAAGACCAGAAAGTGTCTTTAGTCTTAAGTGATAAAAGATACCATTGAAAGGAAATGACATGGTGAAGCTTGAAGAGAGGGGCAATCTGAACACAGAGGGGGATGGTGGCAGCAGGTGGCTTGTTCCTCATTTTATTCCTTAACAAAGCAACACACTTTCTAGCATGCCTGATACATTAATAACATGGCATCCAGTGTTCACTGTTTAAAAATATTCATTCTTTTCTTTAGAACTCAGAAGAAATCTTTGCAGCTTATTTTTTAAATTATTGTATTATGGCCATACTCTGGGGCCAGTGACAGAAAGCCACCATGAGCAGAAGTGTGTGATAATAGACTAGTAATTCCACCACCACAAAAGGCTAGATGGGAATCTACTAGGAACTCAGCTTTTTTCTTTCTAGCTCCCTCTCATTTTTTTCTTTCTAGTTCCCTCTCATTGGAATTGCCTTCCTAAAATTATTAGCTTGGAAGAGTCCTATGTCCAGTTTCATAAACTTTTGAAAACATATCTGTTTCAAAATACTTTAGATAATAATCTTGGGATAAAAAAGGGGACAAATAGAATGAATACGCAGTAAAAATAATATGTTTGCTTATATAGTATGTTATGAATGGTTGTCCAATGTCTATTGGTATTAGTATCTTTTGGAATGGTTGTTTTAGTTTTTGCTGTGCTTTTCTATCAAATCAATGGATTTCTTATATGTTTTTAAAAATGATATTTTATTTTAAGATGTAAACTGTTCTGTTTTGTGAATGCAATTAGAAACTGTATAGTAAATAAATAAACGATAAACGATACTGCAAGGTGTACATGCATTTTACTGGCCACAGGGGTTCATTGTGGCAGTGAACTTGCATGGTGTACATGGATGCACCATATGGGGCCTTTTGATATTCCTCTACAATGCACAGAAGTAAACAGGGGATTTTAACATGATCACAAGGTGAGAAATTTATCGCCAGGTCAGAGAAGGGTTAGTCAAGAGGATTTAAAAATGCCATTAAAAAAAAATTATCTGTGACCATAGCAAGTACTTGCAACTTTAAAATACAAGAACAGAAGTAATGGCTGTGTGCAGAGGTATTAGCAGCTTCACTGTGCACATGTCCAAAGAAAGCAAAAGTACCAGTACACGTCTGCCTATGTTATTCTGCATATAACATATTAGCCTCGCAAAAATTTTATGTACAAGAAATTTTTGTAAGACTAATATTTAAGCGCAGATGTGCGCTGGCCCTTTCATTTTCATTGGACATGCAAACAGTGAAGCCACCCTTACCACAGAACCTGTGTCTGGCAGACTTTCCATGATTAGCATGCACGATCTGCGTCCTTTCAATTAGCATCTTATTAACTTGCTGTATTGCTGATGAATATTTTCTTGGTAATTTTACGGTAGAAGCCATATGCCCAGCCATCGTCGCATGGCTCTACCAAGTGGCTTTCTGCATCGGCCTCTCTGTTTTGCATGCTAGTCTCAGATGACAATCTCGCTTCATCCCCTGAGCTATGTGATAATAGCAGGCATGGTGCTGAGGTGTGAAAATGTCTGAAGCAAAAATGGCAAACGGTGGAAAAAGACAGTCTTTCTCGGAATTGTTTTTCCACAGGATTTTATGAGAATTTTATTTTGTGGCGCATGCAAAATAGAAGTCTAAGGGACCCTTTTATTAAGCTGCGCTAAAAGGGGCCATGCATTATGATTGGGTTTCCCTGTGCACCGAGGCCACTTTTAGTGAGGCTATTAAATGGCCCATTTCCATTTTTTTTCTATTAATGGCCATGTGCTAATTTTCAAATTAGTGCCTGTCCATTAGCACGTGAGCCCTTACTATTTAGTAGGTGGAAAGGATTCATGTGCTAACCATGCGCTAATTGGTTTGTGTGCGGCAATGTAACTGCACTAACCAATTAGCACTGGGGACGCCTACTCTCTGCCCTCCAAACATGCCCCCCGCGATAAGAAATACAAACTATTTTTTAGCACAAGGGAAGTATGCGCAGATACCTGACTACCTCAGGGTGCCTGAACGTACTTAAAACAAGTCCAGCTAAATTAAATAGCTTTCTCAGAAAAGTTGTTTACAGCTTTTTTCCCCCTCCATGGGTTACTGTGTGTGCTGAATTTGCATGATGCTAGTTTAACAACGTTGAAAAGATGCTTTTCTGGATATCTCCAGAGAAGACAAGTAAAGGACATAAAGCTGAATCATGGATTCTTTACTTTTCTTAAACTGTATCCTTCACCTCTATTTAGCTTAACAAGAAAGACATGCCTAATGCAGCTTGAAATGGGATGTGCTCAGGCATCCTGTGGTAACCGCCAAATCTGTGCACTCTAACAGCACACTAAAATTTTTTTGAAGGGGGTGTGTCTGGGGTGGAGACTGGGCCTTCCTGTTCTAACCACCTACAAAACAGGTGGCAGTAAGTGCTTCCGTGGTAAATTGTTTTAATGGCAACATTAGCGCATGGCTATTAATACAACAAATAGAAACAGGCCATTTTTATGGCTGTAGTAAAAATGGCCTTAGGGCTCCTTTTACTAAGCAGTGTAAACCCAATGCGGGCTTACCACTTTCTATACAGGAAGTACCGCCGGACTACCACAGCAGCCCAGCGGTAATTCCCACCACTAACACACCGTTATTTCTGGTGCTTCAATAATTTATTTATTTTTGTAGCGCCAGAGTGTACCCAGTGGTAATTGAGTAGGTGCTGCGCACTGCCTGGTTACTGCTGGGTTAACGAGGAAGCCCTTACCACACCCTCAATGGGTGGTGGTAAGGGCTCCCCCCCCCAAAATGGCCACATGGCAAGTGCTTTACTGGCCACCTGACCATTTGCTGTAGAAAAGCGAGACTTCCCTTTTACCAGCTGTGGTAAAAGGGGGCCTCGGCGAGCGTGTAAAACACATGCTGACAGCAGCGCCGGTCCCCCTTTGCCACAGCTTGGTAAAAGGTGTCCTAAGTGTGCAGGAAAAACCCGTACAAGGGCATGCTAAGGCCATTTTTCACCACAGCTCAGTAAAAGGACCCCAGAGTAACTTGGAGCAGTCCTTTAAATGAGTGGCGCCATCTGCTTAGGTTGAATGTTCACTTGGGAAAATAACTTTCAGAAGCGGATGACTTAAAAGATGACCTCAAAACTGAATCATGTACGATCTGCTGTAGGGTTGGAATGGGTGCTAGGTTCCTTAAATGAAAATGGAAAATAGCTCTTCAGCATTACTCCTGTTTATGTATTAAAATTTTTATAAGCCGCCTAGCAAAAAAAATACTAGGATCACTCAAAGCTGTGTGCAAACTTAAAAACCAGGAGTGGAGGAGTGGCCTAGTGGTTAGGGTGGTGGACTTTGGTCCTGGGGAACTGAGGAACTGAGTTCAATTCCCACTTCAGGCACAGGCAGCTCCTTGTGACTCTGGGCAAGTCACTTAACCCTCCATTGCCCTATGTAAGCCACATTGAGCCTGCCATGAGTGGGAAAGCGCGGGGTACAAATGTAACAAAAAAAACCCATAAAATGAACAATGACTTACAAATAACCCAGTTAGACCCCCACTGTACTAAACATTGATTAAGTTGTGCATCCTACCCACATAGGTAGAGAAAAGACAAATTTTAAGCTTTCTCTGAAACATCACGTAAGTCACTTCTTTTCACATATCAATGTTGGCAATCTAGAGCTGTAATTTCAGTCTTTAACCATTTACAACAAGCATAAAGCACACAAAAAAATATACTGCAATCCACCTCACCCAACATCACCCTGAATTCCAAAGAGACATTTAGAATGTTACATTTTTGAGAACCATTACTTTTGTACCATTTTAATAAGGCTTTTCTTCTGCTACATTACTTCTTTAGACATCAGTGCTAGATAAAATTATGTTGGTTGGAGAACCCCCATTAAGAATTCCAAGTCGACATGCGACTGTTAGGACTTTTTCTGTGTGTGTGGGCGCTGTGCTATTTTGTTTTGCATATTGCACAAATTATCCCAAAAGTTCACAATAAGAATAGCTCTTCACATCAAAAGAGAACAAAACAGATTTGTATCATCACAAAAATAAAATAACATTTCTTTAAAAACTTTAAAACTCTAGGACCTAAGAATGTGTGTGTATCTTTTGTAGACCTAAAGAGAGACAGAGATTATTCAGCTGCCTCCAACCCCATCACAGTACATTTTCATTAGTGTTCTGTCATCTTCGTTGTTGTTTTGTTTTGTTTGTTTTTATTTTAGAGATTTTCTCCACTGATGTCTTTACCAGAACTTCACACTGTACTCCTGGGCTCGTCACAGCAGGAAATTCTTGCTCAAATATTTTGGGTTTAGCAAATTAAATAAACCAATTGATGACCATTTATTGTTGCTAGTTATTAGGCATCTCTAAAGTCTTATGAAAACAGCAGACCAGTAACTGGATAAAAGTGGATATTCATGCAACATATGCTGTAGGGTACCGGCTGCACCTTGGCAATTCCTTCATCTGTTGGTTGCAGAGCAATATGCCTTTTGACTTTTAACAGGTGTCCGTACCTGTTGTATAGCAGGTTTCACAAGTAAAAAAAATAGGCGGGAGCTGATGAGGTACACCTCCATCTTGTGCAGGCTTCCTATTGCCCCTCCACATAGTTTAAAGAATGACCCAACCTAATCAGATGCTTATACTAGCTGGAGGGCAGTTCCTCTCTCCCTTTTCCTTCATTTCTGCTGGTTCAGTACTAATTAAGCAGTCATTAGATGATTCAGCTGTCTTGTATATGCCAGTGAGCATCTGTTGAATTAATACCACTTGTTTAATCAAATAAGTAAACAACCATCTATAGAAGCTGGGATTTTGCTTCCATTCTGCACGTAATATACAATTTCTGTATGTTGGCAATCACTTAAAAGTGAGGTCTACAATGTATTGTTTTTTCCCTTCTATTTAATATACACTGGGTGGCATCTAAATTAATTTCAATTGTTTTCCTGTAATTTCCTGCCTTGTACAACCTTGTTGTGGTCTGGTTGGATCATTTCCACAGTCATGCATGTATCCATTTTGGAATTCCTTATGTTGCCACTCTGAGATCTTTTCATTATGGGAGGGATTACAAAGAGGATCACGACATTTACAAAATCTGTATTTAGTTGAATTTTCTTATTTCTTCCATAAGCGTTATGGGTCAGCGCAGGGAGCAGCCTTTTCAGAGATTTTCCATCTGCTTCCTATCTACAAAAGTTGAATAGTCATTTTTTGAAAGCTTTCAATTGTACTGTTATATAGCTACTGTGTAAGTGTAATCAGATATTTAGCAGGGGCGTAGCTACAGGGGGGCTACAGAAGTCCAGGCCCCTCATTCTTGGCTCAGCCCCCCCCCCCCCAGTGTCCATGTGTATACTTGTCCAGCAGTCTCCCATCCCATAACCTGTGGGTATCATCTCTCTCCCTTCCCTCCTCCCCCCAAAGGCGCCCTGTAAAATGCATCTGTAACAACTTGAAGACAGCAGCTGTCATTGCATTGCCATTTATAGGCGATATAAAAAGTTTAATAAACAGAAACATAATAGATATGAAAGGTAATCTGAAAATTGTTGAGACTGCAGCCTCACCCCATGTCCTTTTAGCCATCTCCTTTTTTGTCCACTTTGCTGTATTTCATTAAAATATACCTCATTGCTTAATCCTTTCTGGGAATTGTATGTAGCCAAAGCCACCTCTAGGCAAGATAACCAAGCCAACAGCAACTTGGGTGACCTGCGCTCTCTGCTTGGATTCCCAGAAAAGTTTCATTTTATTTGGTGTCTGCAACCAGAGGGCAAACATATTTAGAAACAGTTTTTTTCAAAACGATCTTCTGTCTCCTCATGTGCATTGTTATAGCAATGGTCTTTGAGGACAGAGTTGACTATTCCTTAAACTTCTGATGCATTTGGATGCCTAGACGTGCATAGGACTTTCACTAACTACACCCTCTCCAAAAGACATTACACGATGTGATACCCGCAAGTAGGGTTACCATATGGCTCCAGAAAAAGGAGGACAGATTGAGCCAGTCTGGGTTTTACTTCCATTGCTTTCAATGGAAGCAAAACCTGGACTGGAACAATGTGTCCTCCTTTTTCTGGAGCCATATGGTAACCCTACCCACAAGCGAGCCTTCTCCGGAGTAGCCCCCACACTCTGGAATGCATTGCCTGAAAAGATCCGCTTAACACAAGACTACCTCTACTTCAGGAAGCAGGTGAAAGCTTGGCTCTTCAACCAAGCCTTTAATGGAAGAAGTAACTAACTTGTTAGTCTCACTCACACACACAAGGATTGACTCGGGCTGCACATACTGCAGTGGGACAAGTTTATCCACTCCTACCCTTGCTGAGATAATATTTAACCATCTCTCTGACCTCATGTGCAACTTTCTTCAAATCAGTCACCTTACTTTCAAATTCTTCCTACTTTCTTACTCATCTATATGTTACAACTTTGCCTTACCCCTCACTACCAATTATAATGTTCTAGTACATATTATTGTGTTGTCATTGCAAGTAGTATATCATGCCATATTTTGTATTGTTACTTGAATATTTTTACTGCTGTAATTGCCTATTGCTCATGTTTGATCTATTCTTACTGTACACTGCCTTGAGTGAATTCCTTCAAAATGGCGGTAAATAAATCCTAATCCTAAATAATAATTCTCACCTCCAATGTTCTATTGGTCTTGCTGCCTGTGTTTGTGACTTCTTCGGTGTTGGTCTGCTAGGCTCCATAGCACAGCCTGACATCAGCATACGCAGTATGACAGGAACAGAACCCTTGCAAAAGGGAAAAAAAAAACAACGCCTCACAGCTGATCTGCCCCCTCCCACAGGGAACGCCGGAGGCTAGCACAGGAGCTGCCGCCGCTGCCACATCCCCACACACACTTACACACCACCATCTGACACCTCAGACACCACATACACCGCCCTCACCCTCCTGCCAATGCCACACACCTTCTGAGGCCGCCACCACCGCCAATGCACCATACCTCCCACCCCGGCGACACCGACCAGCTTCCCAGGCCGCCGCACCATGAACAGCGGCTGTACCCAAACACAGGGCGAACCCAGAAATTGATGACACACTCCACAAACAGAAGCGCATAGAAGGGAGCGGCAGACGGCAGGAGCACAAGGCCGGTGGATATGGGATCGGGGGAGGGGGTCTGACCACGTGGCCATTGGACTGGTGGGCTCAGAGGCCTCGCCCGCAAACCCACACAGACAAGAGCATGGACAACTATAAATACGCTGCTACCCTCGCCCCCCAGACTGCCCCCGCAGAGCATCCACCGCTCCCCCTCCGTGCCCCTGGCCCCCCTCCAAAATTGTCTCCGCACACCCACCTCTCTCTCTCTCTCTCTCTCTCTCTCTCTCTCTCACACACACTCTCTCTGTATCTCACACATACACAGACACTCTCTGTGTCTCACACACACACACTCTCACTGTCTCTTTCTGTCACACAGGAACACACAGAGGAACGCATTGCACAACGTCAACATTCAAAAAAAAAAACCCATGAAGCTTGGGGGAGACACGAGGGTTGGTGAACATGGGGTGAGGGTACAAACACACAGACAAACCCATTGGGTGAATTACAGTTTAAAAATCAAAAAGGAGAAGGGCAGGGGAGAGAGGACGGTTGGTTGACGTGGGGAGGGGGTTGGTGCACATGAGGGTAGGACAGGGGAACACATGAATTACAATTAAAAAAAATATATTAACAACATGTCATACTCATGGACCATCTTCCTCATTATACACCCTTCACAATTATTCCTTCTCATTATAGCACTTTTCTATGAACTGTTTGGTTAACAACAATCAACATTTGAATATAACCTTGCTAGTGCCCGTTTCATTTCTTATAGAAACAGCCTTTTTTTACTAGTAAATAAATAAAATACTCAAAGCCAACTGCATGGGTAAAGATAAGAGTAAATTTATCACCCAGATTTTCAGCCATATTTACTTGATTAATTTTGCACCTAAATATCTAGCTACGAGGGGCATTTTCGATATGATGTCCAAATGGCAAAATAAACGTTTAAAAAACAAAGTCCATAATGGAAGAAAAACCCCCCAAAATGTTTCCGATATTCTGCTACTACTACTACTTATCATTTCTATAGCTCTACTAGACGTATGCAGCGCTGTACACTGAGCATGTAAGAGACAATTCCTGTACAACAGAGCTTACATTCTAATCAAGACAAACAAACAGGACAAATAAGGGATAAGGGAATTATTTAAGGTGGGAATTAAAAAACAGATATTGGTACAGAACAAGTGGATAGGAGTTAGAAGTTAAAAAGCAGACTCAAAAAGGTGGACATTTAGCCCAGATTTGAAGATGGCCAGTTGGAGCTTGACATACTTACTCAGGAAGTCTATTCCAGGCATATGCTTGCTTGCAGCAAGATAAAAGGAACAGAGTCTGGAGCTGGCAGTGGAGGAGAAGGGTACAGATAAGAAAGATTTACCCGAAGAATAGAGTTCCTGGGGAGGAGTGTAGGGAGAGATAAGAGTGGAGAAGTACTGAGGAGCTGCAGAGTGAATGCACTTGTAAGTCAATAACAGAATTTTGAACTGTATACAGAAATAGATAGGGAGCCAATGAAGTGACTTGAGGAGAGGGCTAATATGAGCATAGGGACACTGGCAGAATATAAGTCATGTAGCATAATTTTGAACAGATTGAAGAGGAGATAGATGGCTTAGTGGGAGTCCTGTGAGAAGCAAGCTGCAGTAGTCTAAGCGAGGGGTGATAAGTGTGGATAAGGGTTTTGGTAGTGAGCTCAGAAAGGAAGGGACAAATTTTGGTGATCTTATAGAGAAAGAAACAACAGGTTTTAGCAGTCTGTTGGATATGTGCAGAGAGAGGAGTCAAAGATGACCCCAAGATTACGAGCAGATGAGACAGGGAGGATGTGAATGTTATCCACAGAGATAGAGATTGAGGAAGAGGAGAGGTTGGTTTAGGGGGAAAGATAAGCTCAGTCTTGGCCGTGTTTAGTTTCAGATGGTGGTGAGACTTCCAGGCAGCAATGTCAGACAGGCAGGCTGAGATATGGGCCTGGATTCCTGCTGAAATTTCTGGTATAGATAGGTAGATTGGGAGTCATCAGCATAAAGGTGATACTGAAAGCTATGGGAGGAGATCAGAGCACCAAGGGAAGAAGTATAGATGGAGAGAAGAAGAGGTCCCAAGACAGAGTCCTGAGGTATACCAACTGACAGTGGGATAGAAGTGGAGGAAGATCCACCAGAGCATACACTAAAAGTGCAATGGGAGAGATAAGAAGAAAACCAGGAAAGAGCAGAGCCCTGAAATCCAAGTGAGGACAGTGTATCAAAGAGTAGGTGGTGAGCAACAGTGTCAAAAGCAGCAGATAGATCGAGAAGGATGAGGATAGAATAGATCTGGCCAGGAACAGGTCATTGGAAACTTTAGCAAGGACAGTTTTATTTGAATGTGGAAGGAGAAAGCCAGATTAAAGGGGATCAAGGATAGCTTGAGATGAAAGAAAGTCAAGACACTGACGGTGAACAGCATGTTCAAGAATCTTGGATGGGAAAGGGAGGAGGGAGATGGGATGATAATTGGAAGGGCAGCTAGGGTTCAATGAATGTTTTTTGAGGCATGGTATAATTATGGCATGTTTGAAGACATCATGAACAGTTGCAGTGGTAAATGAAAGGCTGAGGATTTGACAGATAGAAGGGATGACAGTAGGAGAGATAGTACTGAGTAGATGGGTGGGAATAGGATCAGAGGAACAGGTAGTCAGTTTGGCGGATGAAAAAAAAGTGCAGTTTCCTCTTCAGTGATTTCAGAAAAGGAAGGAAAGGAGGCATCACCACCACCTGCCTCCACACAATGTCTCCATGAGGGCATGGGGATCAATAAGGAGCAGCTTGGGAAGGTTTGGACGTTTTTCTGTTTTGAAAATGAGCTCCTAAATGTACCTGCTCAAAAGCTGAGCAAGTAGATTTTGAGCATCGATTGCCATGGCTGGACTTTTGCAAGTGAATTGAGCTAGTGCTGAATACCTGACTGAGGGCCCTGTTTACTAAGGCACGTTAGCATTTTTAATGCGCCTACAATTAGCACGCACGCTAACTGTGGAGGTGCCTATAGGGATATTGTAGGCACATACACAGTTAACACGCATACATGGTTAATGCATGTTAAATACGCTAATGCACCTATAATGCAGCTTAATAAACAGGGTCCTGAGAGAGTAACAAGGTGTTTAGGTTAATAGGGCATGAAGATGCCTACATTGTGGGGTGGTTATCAAGGTTCGGTGAAAGGCAGGCTTTTACTGCATCTCGATTGTGTGTTTCATTTGCCGATAATAGTGTGCAGCCTTTTGAAAGATATGTTTCTGATAAGCATACAGGCAGCAGAAGAGACGGTCCAAAAGTACACAAGTCCAATAAGCAACACAAACAAAGCGCAAAAGGGCCTCCAAGGTTGGAACAACGTAGCAACTTTATTTTATGACCTAGTTGTTGAATAAGTTTCCTCCCTCTGTGAGATCTTTTGGGATTTCATAAGGCTGTTAAAACTTACTTGTTTTAATCTAGCAATTTGATGAGTTGAAATGGAAATTGTCAGGCTGGAACTATTGTCTAACTATATTATGTTGTACTATTTTATTATATTATAAATGTAATTCTGAAACATTCTGGGTGCTGACGGGAGGACAATCTGAAAAATGGAATAAATAAATAAATATTTTTTCCATTACAAATATCTTAAACAAAATGTTGTACTTACCTTAGTAGATGAAGTATAAGTGAAGGCAGCCTCCTGACGGGATCATGTTTCGATTTATCTGCATCAGGGAAATGTACCTTAATACATCCTCAAACAATCTTCGTGAGTTGAATCAGCATATTAGTCAAACCCCACTACTTTGGGAGAATGGTGTTATGGGGGCACAACTTAATTTTTCCACCCAGGGCCCATTCAGACCTAGCTAAGCCACTGACCATAGAGAATGACTAGTGATGGATTTATAAGCTAAGATTGATTGCTTGTGGTCTCGCAACACTTTCATTAAAATCTGATGTGGTCATAAGGAGATCTTCCCCACGTACTTCTTAAATACAAATACATATATATGTATTTCATGGACATATATTGAGTGAACCGTTTACATTAAATCCCTATATAGATCTTATTGTTTACAGGTGAGTTTATTTTTAGAAGCTGGTGTTAGTTACTCCCTCTGGAGAGTTTTCAGTTTTTGAGATGTTATGTGATGCCATTTTTTCACTATAGCTACATATGGCACTTTTCAATTTATTTAAATATGGCACTAATTTTCAGCTCTCTGTAAAAGATCTTGACTTGTAAGACTTTGGGTGAGACTTTATAGTAAATCCATACCCCTCCCCCAATGACTCTGAGTGCTGTTTCTGCAGTATACTAGGGTCCAGCTGACCAGGGAGCAAAAGACCAGAGTCAGGAATCAAATCCAGATGGTTCTAAACTCAGCACTGCTACTGACCCATTGGGTTAGCCCCAGCATGCATTATTACTGTGAATAGATGCCCACTTGATTTTTATCTCAGGCATTTTTATCAAGGCTATCTTGAAAGCTACCCTTAACTTCCTCCTTTTAAAACTGATTTGTACACCACCTTGCTGTTCTACTGAAAAGTGGTTTATGAAATCTGCAAGTAAACTAAATTTGTTCCTACTTTCCCCACTTCCAAGCATTCTCCTTCTGTCCTTCCCCTCACTCTCACTCTTAGCTAGTATTTTCCCTTGGTCTAGCAACAGCACTCAAGCACTGAGGTGGTTCCCAACTCCCATCAGAAATATCAACTGAGTGTGTCCTGCTGGTAGCAGCTGCCACAGCATTCCACCACCTGACCCTCCTGGCATCTCTTCCAGTGGGCACCACGATCTGAGCTTTAGGTGCCTGCAATTTTTTTAGCCCTGCTGTGTTAGTCTCTATTGCTAGCCCATACCACACATGTAAAAGAAACTTTCTCTTGAACTCTGTCCTGGCCTTTATTGACCTTACCCTTCTAAACAACCCATGTGGCATAACCTGTCCAGACAAAGTAACCCTTACTGGTAACCTCTCGGGCGTAACCCTTGAGGATGTTCTTCTGAATACAGCAGAACATCTGTTTGCAATGAGACTTTCCCTAAAGACATTTGCTGGCCCATCATTCAATATGCAATTAGGCCTTTTCAATAAGCCTCTTAAACATGGGCTCTGTTTCAAAACAATCATACTATTCAACCTTTTCATAACATATACTAGCCTATTTTTGGCTATATTGCACCCTCTCTCAGTCTTATTCCTAATACATTTTATTTTTTATGCTTTGCAGGAATAATATGCTTTCTTGCTTTTCTTTATGGTGATGGTCTCTGTTTTGAAATATTTATTTCCTGAGTGTTTTCAGTTGCTAATGCTTTTTGCATGCATCGGTATGATACCTGAATAATGGTAAGCATAAAGATTCAATAAATTCATCATAAATCATACCTTACATAAGTACATAAGTATTGACATACTGGGAAAGACCAAAGGTCCATCAAGCCCAGCATCCTGTTTCCAACAGTGGCCAATCCAGGTCACAAATACCTAGCAAGATCCCCCCAAAAGTACAAAACATGTTATACTGCTTATCCCAGAAATAGTGGATTTTCCCCAACTCCATTTAATAACGGTCTATGGACTTTTCCTTTAGGAAGCTGTCCAAACCTTTTTTAAATTGTGCTAAGCTAACCGCCTTTACCACATTCTCTGGCAACGAATTCCAGAGTTTAATTACACATTGAGTGAAGAAAGATTTTCTCCGATTTGTTATAAATTTACTACATTGCCCCCTAGTCCTAGTATTTTTGGAAAGCGTAAACGGACGCTTCACATCTACCCGTTCAACACTCATTATTTTATAGAGCTCTATCATATCTCCCCTCAGCTGCCTTTTCTCCAAGCTGAAGAGCCCTAGCCACTTTAGCCTTTCCTCATAGGGAAGTCGTCCCATCCCCTTTACCATTTTCGTCGCCCTTCTCTGCACCTTTTCTAATTCCACTATATCTTTTTTGACATGCGGCAACCAGAATTGAACACAATATTCGAGGTGCGGTCGCACCATGGAGCGATATAAAGGCATTATAACATCCTCATTTTTGTTTTCCATTCCTTTCCTAATAATACCTAACATTCTATTTGCTTTCTTAGCCGCAGCAGCACACTGAGCAGAAGGTTTCAACATATCATCAACGACAACACCTAGATCCCTTTCTTGGTCTGTAACTCCTAACGTGGAACCTTGCATGACATAGCTATAATTCGGGTTCCTCTTTCCCACATGCATCACTTTGCACTTGCTCACATTAAATGTCATCTATCATTTAGACGCTTTGTCTCGTAAGG
Source organism: Microcaecilia unicolor (assembly GCF_901765095.1). Classification (NCBI taxonomy): domain Eukaryota; kingdom Metazoa; phylum Chordata; class Amphibia; order Gymnophiona; family Siphonopidae; genus Microcaecilia; species Microcaecilia unicolor. Next base: position 165,841,142 of record NC_044038.1, read on the forward strand.
TCCTCTTGTAATTTTTCACAATTCTCCTGCGATTTAACGACTTTGAATAACTTTGTGTCATCAGCAAATTTAATTACCTCACTAGTTACTCCCATCTCTAGGTCATTTATAAATATGTTAAAAAGCAGCAGTCCCAGCACAGACCCCTGGGGAACCCCACTAACTACCCTTCTCCATTGAGAATACTGACCATTTAACCGTACTCTCTGTTTTCTATCTTTTAACCAGGTTTTAATCCACAATAGAATACTACCTCCTATCCCATGACTTTCCAATTTCCTCTGGAGTCTTTATTTATAGCATTTGTATCCCACATTTCCCCACCAATTTGCAGGCTCAATGTGGCTTACATTATGCCGTAATGGCGATCACCATTTCCGGGTACAGATATACTAATGGTATTACATTAAGGTGCATGCATGGTATAATATAATACAATATGGTATTGCATAGAGGTTCCTGAGTGATAGAGTAAATTAAAGCATTAGTTAGATAGTCTGTTTTGAAGAGTTCATTTCTGCATGGGAGATAAAGTGGTAGTACGTATTGTGTTTCTTTCATTAGTAGCCATTTAGTTATCAGTCAGGTGTAGGGGTAAGCTTCGGTCTAGTTCCTGTGGAGTCTGGTTGTCTCGTTGTTAGGATGGAATGTTGTGGTATGCCTTCTTGAATAGGTCAGTTTTCAGTAGTTTCCGGAAGATTGTTAGGTCTTGCGTTGTATTTATGGCCTTCGGTAGTGCGTTCCATAGTTGTGTGCATATGTAGGAGAAACTGGATGCATATGTGGATTTATATTTAAGTCCTTTGCAGCTGGGGTAGTGGAGATTTAGGAACATACGTGCTGATATTTTTGTGTTCCTAGGTGGCAGGTCTATGAGGTTTTGTGGACCAGGGTGCAGACCTTGAACGCAATTCGTTCTTTTAGCGGGAGCCAATGTAGTTTTTCTCTTAAGGGCTTGGCGCTTTTGTATTTTGTTTTTCCAAATATGAGTCTGGCTGCTGTGTTTTGGGCAGTCTGAAGTTTCTTGATGATTTGTTCTTTGCACCCTGCATAGATGGCGTTACAGTAATCTAGGTGGCTCAGCACCATTGATTGTTCTAGGCTGCGGAATATTTCCCTTGGGAAGAAAGGTTTGATTCTTTTTAGTTTCCACATCGAGTGGAACATTTTCTTTGCTGTGTTTTTTGCATGACTTTCAAGTGTAAGATTCTGGTCAATTGTGACTCCAAGAATTTTTAGACTGTCTGAAATATGAAGGGTATAGTCAAAGGTGTTTATGGTGGTAGTTTTATTCGTGTTATATTGTGAGGACAGAATGAGACATGAGTTCATTATTTGGAGACTGTGGTTGATTTCATTTGTGATTTCAGTTAGATCATTTCATGAGGTACTTTGTCAAAACACCTTCTGAAAATCCAGATACACAATATCAACTGGCTCACCTTTATCCACATGTTTGTTGCCCCTTCATAGAATGGAGTGGAGGAGTGGCCTAGTGGTTAGGGTGGTGGACTTTGGTCCTGGGGAACTGAGGAACTGTGTTCGATTCCCACTTCAGGCACAGGCAGCTCCTTGTGACTCTGGGCAAGTCACTTAACCCTCTATTGCCCCATGTAAGCCGCATTGAGCCTGCCATGAGTGGGAAAGCACAGGGTACAAATGTAACAAAAAAAAATGTAATAGATTGGTGAGGCAAGATTTCCCTTCACTAAATCCATGTTGACATTGTCTCATTAATCCATGCTTTTGAATATGCTCTGTAATTTTGTTCTTAATAATAGTCTCTACCATTTTGCCCGGCACCGACGTCAGACTCACCGGGCTATAATTTCCCGGATCTCCTCTGGAACCTTTTTTTAAAAATCGGCATTACATTGGCCCCCCTCCAATCTTCCGGTACCACGCTCGATTTTAAGGATAAATTACATATTTCTAACTAGCTCCGCAAGCTCATCCAACAAATTAGGAAAAAATGGTGGAGAGGTTTGTTTTTTAAAAACATTTTGTCTGAGCAGTTTCTTCATTTGAGCTTTTAACTCAATTAGATCAGCTTATACTGTGGCTATGGTTATGCCACAAAACTTTAGTAGAAAATATTCAAGCATTTTCCTTCTTCCAGCTCAGCTCAACTATCACAATAGGAATTGACCTGAGCTGAACACAATCGAAGGAGACAAGTCCAAGCAGATAAAAGAGAGATGAACCAGTATGGGACAAGACTCTTTCATTTGTAGTATTTCAAGGGGAGGTGAAACTACTATCAATTAGTGTATGGGGGTTATGCTTTTAAAGTTCAGGGCTGAGTAATAAACCAGCAGTTTTTTGTTTTTGTTTGCATAGTTACCCTAATGGATTGTGACTTCCCAGCCTTGTGCTTCATTTTAATGCTGTGTTTACATGATATGGTCAGCCATTCATCTTTATGTAATTTTGTCCTAAAGTACATGAGTCTCTTGAAGCAATTAAATTTACAGCTTTATTAGCGTCACTGAACCTCATCTAACCCCTAATTGCAAAATTTTCTTGTATTCTATGAACATTTGTATGAAATATATAAATGTGCAAGTTTTTTTATATTGAAAGGCAGGATGTGCAGTTTTCGTTTGGTGACATCAGCGAACACACACATATAATGGTGTTTAAAACTTCTGACTTTTAACGTGTACAGTTTCATACCTTGATTGACAGGTTGTCCTGAGACCTTTTCTTTGCATCTAAAATGTGCCTTTTGTATCAGAATATTTTCTTAATTGTTTGAACAAAGTCCTGTGCTTAACCTGCCCCTACCCATATGGCCCAAAATGTGTGCATATGTGTGTGGTCCTCACTGGGCTGATTTCAGATTGGAGCTTTACTGGCTATACAAAATATTATGCTTTGGAATGTTATTGCTTCCTTCTATTAACCCGCTTTTGATCCCAGAATGTTTCTTATTTTGCGGTTTCTGTGATTTTCATGACTTCCTAATGGGAATTTTTGGAGTTTTGATAACTGATTTGTGTGAATAAAAATAAAGTTATTTAGAGGACTTGTAATATTTTAGTAGGAACAGAGGAACCAAAAGGAATTCCCAGGCTGCAGAAAAGTATTGTTTTACTACTAAGGTGATCAGGAGCATAAGAAGCATTGATCAGTTTAAGCAGCTGTACAAACCCAATTGCAAGCTGATCATTAGAGTAGATCATCAAACAGTCTTTTTCCTGGACTTTACCATAACAGCTACTCTATAAATTCTGCCAAATTCCACAAGGTGCACCAAAATTTAGAGGCCAAAATGCAATGCATTGAGTGCAAATTCTATAAGGGAGTTTGGGCGCCGAGATTTCATTTTACAATACTAGCATAAATCAGCATTTACATGCTGGTATTTAGGTGCACCCACTTGTGCCATGTCAGTAACACGTGTAAATGTGCACGCCTAAATGTAGCACTTTAGGGCTAGATTCTATATAGCATGCCTAAAAAATTGGCACCTAAATTAAAAAAGCCTAAGCATATTCTATAAAGTATGCTTTAATTTAGGCATACTTTATAGAATAAGCCTAAATTTCTGCACAGTTTATAGAGTACACTGAGCACCTGTCAACATGACTAAATTTAGTCACGGCCATTTACGTCACATTTTACTTGGTGTAAATGCCGACACCAAAATGATGCGCCGACTGGGTGTGTTCTATAACAACGTGCAAAGATTTTAGAAACGCTCATGACTTGCCCATTCTACACCCGTGGCCATGCCCCTTTTCAACTTGTGACTTAGAATTTAGGAGCATCAAGTTATAGAATATGTTTAGACAGTTGTGCGCATAAATTCTTAATTATTGCCAATTAGTGTCAATAATTGCTTGTTTATTGACAATTATCAGCGCTGATTGGCTTGTTAACTAATTAAGTTGCATGTGCAAATACAGAATATGACTGGATTTGTGCGAGCAACTCAAGTCACACTATATAGAATCTGGGCGTTACTGTGCTATAACCTATGTGCACAAATGTTTGACATGACGTGCCCCACACATGCCCCTCCCTCCATTCGTACCCTCTTGCATTTACACGCTATGGGGTAAATTCTATAAATGGTGCTCAAATTTAGGCGCCAGGGAAAATCCGCATTCTGTGCTATTCTATAAAGAGTACTCCAAGTTCCTTTTATAAGTTAATGCTTAGAGGGGGCATTTTACAAACTGCTAGAGCGGAAGTACCGCTGGGCTACACCCCCAGTGTGCAACATTTCTGGAACTACAAAAATATTTTTATTTTTGTAGCACCAGTGTGTACCTGGAGGTCCCTGGGCAGTGCCATGTGCTGCCTGATTTACCACTGGGTTAGCATGGGAGCCTTTACTGCCACCTCAATGGGTGGTGGTATGTGCTCCCCCCCCCAAAACAATGGGTGCATAGCAAGTGCTTCACCTGCTGCAGTTAAAGGGGGCCTTTGCGTGCATCAAAAACACGCGCCTATGCCAGTGCAGGCCCCCTTTTGCTGCAGCTTCGTAAAAAGACCCAAGAGTAGACCTGGGGATCCCTTTGCCTCTTCCCCCCCCCCCCCCCCACTCCAAATACATATCAAGGAGATCCCTGGTAGGTGCTGGGGCTTTTTGATAAAGGATTAGGTAATTAGGGTAGGTTATGGGTTGTCAGAGCTTTCAGAAGGGATTGGGATAGGGGTATTTTTTATATAGCGCTCCAATGCTCCTGGGGAGGAGAGTTAAGAACAGCTCTGGAAGTGTAGTTAATTTTCTATGGATAATGCAGTTTTGTTACCTTTAACACAAGCTGTGTTATTCATTTTAAATAACAATAAGCTGTTGTGCATGCATTTATATACTTCACAGCTCATTATAATTTAAAGTGTATTGTTGTAAAAAAAATCTCATATTATGCTGTGTTTTGGGAAGGTAATGCACTTTATTGCCAATTAATATGCATTAATTGGCAAATAACACAACTTAACAAATACGACCCTCTACACTGTGTAAAATTTAAATGTATGACTTGTGAGAAACTATAAGAAACTAGATCATTCTGGCAGGGCTTTCAGAGGGATTTCTATAATTCATCCTTTAAATCTGTGCTACCCTTTTTTTAATGCTTTTCTTTTTATACATACCTAATGTCATCAACCATAAGAGTATGAAAAAAGGGCTATAGTCTCATCCAAGCCTGCAGAGGAATCCTCTCCGAGTCTTCACATGAGTCATTCAGTATTCCTTCCCCTTGCCAGAGGCTGGGGTTGTTGCCTTTGATTTGCTTACACATCTCAGTCCTTGGCAGCCTTATGTAGTGGAACAGCCAGTGGTTAGCTTCAAAGTCTTCCAGCTGTGGAAAACACCTGACTTTTGCATTAGCTATAAAGTAAAGAAAATAAATTTCTTTCAGTATGCTTTACATTCTTGACTGTGGAGCTTGAATATACGTGCGTGTGTGTGTGTGTGTGTGTGTGTGCACACACAAATTTAGATATAAATCGTACATGCAAGTCTGTCTCGTGCACATTCACTAGGAATAGCCTAAAAAGCTGAGCAGTTTGCAGGCCTTAAGGAATAAACTTGTGCACCCCTGATCTATATAGGAGCAATTCTATAAAGGGGCACCTAGAGGGCGCCTGTTTGGAGCCTGTTCTATAAAGGAGTGTAGGTACCTATTTTCTTGTACGGATTAAAAGATAAAGAAGACATGTGTGCATGCATATGTTTAGATGCAAACAGTTTCTCAGCCAAAGAACTGGTGTAAATGTTCACACCCAGATCCTATAAGTTATATGTGTAAATGTAAGCTTCAGACTTCACCCAGCCGCAAAATATGTGCTGTTTAAAATATGCATTTACCTCCAGAGTAGCATGGAGCTGGATTGTCATTTACAGGTATACACTTGTATATACACATGTAAATGACTAGAATACAGGCATTGACTGTAAGTGGTTCCTTAAAGAACTATAGATTTACTTCCAGGACTGAACTTGTGTACCTCTGTTCTATATGTATATATACAGTATACTTATATCTATATCCAGGACTCAGATTTTCTTAGGATATAGGAGCCAGCCTTGGAAGGCTTCTAATTTTATTTGTACATTTGCGATGAAGCTACAAAGTAGTAAATTAAAAATGAATCAGAGAAAAATTTTCTTCACTCAACATGTAATTAAACTCTGGAATTTGTTGCCGGAGAATGTGGTAAAGGCGATTAGCTTAGCAGAGTTTAAAAAAAGGTTTGGATGGATTCCTAAAGGAAAAGTCCATAGGCCATTATTAAATTGGACTTTGGCAAAATCCACTATTTCTGGTATAAGCAGCATGAATGTTTAGTACTTTTTTGGGATCTTGCCAGGTATTTGTGACCTGGATTGGCCACTGCTGGAAACAGGATGCTGGGCTTGATGGACCTTTGGTCTGTCCCACTATGGCAATACTTACGTACTTATTTATTTATTTATTTATTTGGTTGTTGCATTTGTATCCCACCTTTCCCCACTTATTAGTAGGCTCAAAGTGGCTTACATAGTTCCGGAGAGGTGGTTACAGACTCCAGTGTGAAACAAATACAGTGTAGGGGTACAATTATAGTGACAAATACAGTAAAGAAGTATCGTTAAATAGGTTGGGGTGTTTCAGACAAAATGTGTATGTATTTATAACTTGCCCATCCAGAATATGCTCAAGGTGATACATCAAATTGTTTATTACAGTAGAAAGGAAGGAGTGGATAAGAGGCTACTGCTCTCCTCCCCCCTCCCCCCCCCCCCCCCCCCCCACTAACCCACTCATCTGCAGTGTATCTGGCAATGGAGAGAGGCTTTAAGCTGTAGCTGCTAGGGGTGGAGAGGGGTTGCACACACTCACCTGCCACCAGCAGCTGCAGTTTTAGCCTCTACCCATCACTTGCCCACCTACTCCCAGTAACCAAGGCCTAAAATCTCTTTTCATCAGTCACACAGCCACCTCAGCAGCAACCTTGGTGTTGCACCCCCCCACCCCCATCAGTAGCCTCTCAGAATCACTTCTCTGTCTCACAAAGCTGTAGCCTCTCTATCCCTCCCCTCCTCATTGTGTGCTCTCTCCCTTCCTCTCTCCCCCTTTCGCTCACAGCATACAGGCAGCCAGCTCTTTCATCCCCTTTCCCCTCTAGTGGCACATAGACACCCTCTCCTCCTCTCTCTCTCTCTCTCTCTCTCTCTCTCTCTCTCTCTCTCTCTCTCTCTCTCTCTCTCTCTCCCTCTCCTCTCCTTCCCCCCCCCCATCACAGCACATAGCACCCAGCTCTCTCTCTTCTTCTCCCCCCTTTGCCATCACATCACATAGACACCCAGCTCTCTCTCTCTCTCCTCCTTTCCCCACCCCCAGTGGCACACAGGCACCCAGTTCTATCTTCCTCTCCCCCTTCCTCCACCACAGCACACAGACACCAAGCTCTGTCTTCCCCCTCTCCTGGCCCCTAGCGGCACACACCCTGCTCTTTCTTCCTCTCCTCCCTCACTGCACACAAAGTCTTTCTCTCCCATTCCCCACCCCCAGTGCACATAGCCATCTGGATCTTTCTTCCCCTATCCCTGTCCCCAGGGCACACAGACACCTAGCTCTCTCTCTCTGCCTCTCCCCCTTCACAGCACACAGACACCCAGCTCTCTCTCCCCCTTCCCTCATAGACATCCAGCAGTCTCTCCCTTTCCCCACCTCCTACAGCCTCAATTCGCCAGGAGTAGCCTAATGGTTAGTGCAGCTGAGAACCAGTGGAGCTGGATTTGATTCCCACTGCAGCTCCTCCATTTTTGAACCAGGTGCAAAATAAGTACTTGCATATAATATGTAAACTTTTGATTGTAACCACAGAAAGGTTGTCTATCAAATCCCATCCCCTTTCCCCTTTGATCATAAGTGAAAGAAAAGGGGAATGGTTGCACATTGGACCACATCTTCCTCCTCTGCTGCTTTGGTGTTGAATGCAAAATTTGAGCCTCCTGGTTCAAAGTTTGCATTCAGCGCTTGACAGCAGAAGAGGAGGAGGAGGAGGCTGTAGCTTGAAACACAACTGTTCTGCTTTTCTTCTGCTTGGGATCAACATTGGACTGGTGGGGGATGGGATTGAACACTTAAAAGCCAGCCACTGACTGTTTTTCACAGGCTCAACAGAGCTGCTCATATGTTCAGGCTGCAAAATCTAGGTGCCATGTTAGATTTTTTTTTTTTTAATTACCTTGGTGACCTGGCCCCTGGGGTTTGTTGAGCCCTGTCTATATCGATATCTATGCAGATCTATATGGTGCCCTTGAGTTGAACTGACTTCTGATGACCACACAGTGAGGGACCCAGCACGATAAAAGAGTGGTTTGCCATTGTCTTCTCCTGCAGCACGGAGGGTTAAATGACTTGTCCAAGGCTACAAGGGCAGGATTTGAACCTGGGTCTTCCTGTTCCTCGTATGTGTGTGTGTGCGCGCGCGCGCGCACACACACACACACATATTCTCTCTCCAACCCAGAGCATACATACTCCCACATCTGTCTTTAATAACTAACTGACCTCTACACCAGCAATGTGCTCCAATTTAAAGGGGGGGGGGGAGATTCTTCCATTTATTGTGCTTTTCTGTAAGCTGGAACTCATCTTTAAATTTAGAACTACAATTAAATGTGCAAAAAATACCTTGAGGGTTTACTTTACATCAGTAAGAGCTGCCAAGTTATGGTTTCTGGGAGGGAGACTTTAAATCACTGATTTCTGACTTCCCTTTACATGCATTTTGTTAGCCGTATTGCTCTGCTCATTATTAAGAGAACATAGATGACTGGAAAATGTTGACAGGAAAGGGCCACTTGGTCTGCCCATTTGTGCCTGTCTACTTTGCTGTGATGGTCTTAGTCCTTAATCTTCTCTTTCCCTCTGACACTGAGGAGTTCTTTAAGAAGGAATTAACCTGTACTAATCATTAGTGCCTGCTACACTTATAGTTAATGCAGCAGCTCGACACGTGGGTGAAACTCTGTAACATAGGTACAACATTTACAAACCCATTACATACCAGGGGCGTATCTGCGTGGGGCCACAGGGGCCTGGGCCCCCGCAGATTTCGCCCTGGCCCCCCTCCCCGCCGTCAACCCTCCCCCGCTGCTTACTTTTGCTGGCGGGGTCCGACCCGCAATCTCCATATTTCGGCTTCCTCCGTGGCCATGTGCTTCCAGGAAGTAACGCTGCAGTGCTGATTCGTTGAATCCAGTTCGGCGTCTGACATCCCAGCACGTCAGACGCCGAACTAGATTCAACGAATCAGCGCTGCAGCGTTACTTCCTGGAAGCACATGGCCACGGAGGAAGCCGAAATATGGAGATTGCGGGTCGGACCCCGCCAGCAAAAGTAAGCAGCGGGGGAGGGTTGACGGCGGGGAGGCGGCGGCGGCGGCGGGGGGGGGGAGGCAAAAATGTGCCCCCCCTCTCTGGCTCTGGCCCCCCCTACCGCCGGATTCCAGATACGCCCCTGTTACATACAGAAATGGCATTTGCATATGTATGTGCACACATGTGTGCATAAATGTCAAAATACGTGCTATTCTACAAATACCCACTTTTTTATTTATTTCAGAAGACTTGATATATACCACCTAACACACATAAAGATCTCCAAAATTTAGACGGGGATCCTAGATTCACACCTAAGCTAATTAGTGAATTAGGTGCCAACAATCAATTACTGGAGTTAATTGGCACTTATTATGAGTTATAGGGGCATCTGCCCTATACCCTAGTCTATAACATGGGCGTCTAAACTTCATAGCACACAATTCAAATGGGGGCGTGGCCATGAGAAGGTCAGGGGTGTTCCCAGAAATTAGGCACAATGTTATAGAATACTTGGATTTCTGTGTCCAACTGTCATAATTGGGCACAAGGATTTACACCGGGTTTCAGCGGGTGGTAAGTCCTCACGCCCAAAGTTCAGTGCAATGTGGCTTACCAGTTGGTACACAGGAAGCACCGCCGGGCTATCGCAGCAGCCTGACGGTACTTCCCACCCCGAGTACACCATCATTTCTGGTGCTACAAAAATGTATTTATTTTTGTCACGCTGGAGTGTACCCGGCGGTAATCTGGCAGTGCCACACGCTGCCTAGTTACCACCAGATTAATGCGGGAGCCCTTACTGCCTCCTCAATGGGTGGCGGTAAGGGCTCCCCCCTGAAATGACCATGCAGCGAGTGCTTTACTTGGCCGCATGGCCATTTGCTGCAGGAAGTTGAGACTTCCCTTTTACCAGCTGTGGTAAAAGGGGGCCTCGGCAGGCGTGTAAAACACACGCCGGCACCAGCGCCAACCCCCTTTTGCCGCAGCTTGGTAAAAGGGGCCCTCTAAGCCTATTATATAAAGGGGGCTTAATGCTAAGCGACCCAAAATAAGTACCTGTATATAATATGTAAAGTGCTTTGTAACCACAGAAAGGCAGTTTATCAAATCCCAGGAGTAGCCTAGTTGTTAGTGCAGTGGACTTTGATCCTGGGGAACTGAGTTTGATTCCCACTGCAGCTCCTTGTGACTCTGGGCAAGTCACTTAACCCTCCATTGCCCCTGGTACAAAATAAGTACCTGAATATATGTAAACCGCTTTGAATGTAGTTGCAAAAACCTTAGAAAGGCAGTGTATCAAGTCCAATTTCCCTTTCCCTTTCCCTTCCCTTCGAGTAGGTACTTAGGACTAGATGCTATCTAGGATGCCTGAAAAATCTGGGTGGAATAAATTGCCACCTAAGTGTATTCTATAAGCAGCACCTAGATTTAGGCACGGTATATGGAATATGCTTAGTTGATATCCCAGTGCCTAGAACTACACTCATCCATTTACACCAAGGAAAATGTGGAGTAAATACGAGCACAGAGGGGCATATTCTATAACAGTGCACGTAAATTTTGGAATGCCCACGAAACACCTATTTCCCCGCCCATAACCAGGCCCCTTTTTGGCTCTGCGCATTAGAATTTAGGTGCTGTGCATTACAGAATACACTTAGTAAGCTGTGTGTATAAATTCTAATTATTGTCAATTAGTTCTCATTATTGCTTGTTAAATGCTGTTATAAACCCTGATTGTCTTATTAAGCCAATTAAGTTTATTTATTACATTTGTACCCCGCGCTTTCCCACACAAGGCAGGCTCAATGTGGCTTACATAGTAACAATAAGAAGAATGATAAGTCGTAAGAAGAATATACAATTTGTAGTAAACGTAATATTAATGGGGTTAACAGATAAGTATATTGAACAAAGGAGGAATTAGGTGTATAAGTAAATTGAGCATAGGAGGAATGAGGTGTAGAAGGAAATGGGCGTTATGAGGTGAGCGTAGGAAGATGGAGAGGAATAGATGGAGAGGAAAAGATTAGGGATAGCAATAAGGATAATGGGAAACAAGATCAATATATAATAATCATTGGTAAGGATCATGTGGGCATGCTTTAGTTAGTTGAATCATTAAGGTAGGCTTCCTTGAATAGATGGATCTTCAATGCTTTTCTGAAGGGCAAAAGGCTGTTGATTATTCGGATTGGTCTTGGTAGAGTGTTCCAAAGCTGGCTACTCAGAAAGAAAAAATTGGTTGCATAGAAGGATTTGTACTTAATACCTTTGCAGTCGGGGAGGTGTAAATAAAGGTAAGTATGGGAAGACGTCAGACTGTTTCTGGTTGGGAGGTCGATAAGGTTATTCATGTAGGTAGGGGCTTCTCCATGTAGTATCTTGTAAATCATTGTGTGAACTTTAAAATTAATTCTTTCTTTGATGGGGAGCCAATGAAGCTTCTCTCGAAGAGGTGTTGTGCTGCCGAAAATAAGTCTGGCTGCCCTGTTTTGGGTAGTCTGGAGCTTTTTCAATATTAGGAACTTACATCCTAAAAAGACACTGTTGCAGTAATCTGCGTGTGTGAGTACAGTGGATTGTACTAGGTTCCGGAAGCTGTTGAAGGGAAGATAAGATTTCACTCGTTTGAAAATCCACATTATGTTGAACATCTTTTTGGTGATGAATTTAGTATGGTTTTCGAAAGATAAATGGCTATCAATCGCTATTCCAAGGATTTTCAAGTTGTCAGATATGGGAAGTTTAACCTCTGGGGTGCTAAGAGTAGTTGGGAGGAGTGGAGAGTATTGAGATGAGAGGACTAAACACTGTGTTTTCTCTTTATTTAGTTTCATCTTAAAAGCATCGGCCCAAGAGGTAAGAGTGGTCATGCCTGTGTTAATTTTATCGGAGATTTCAGATAAGTTTGATTTAAAAGGGATGATTATGGTGATGTCATCAGCGTAAATGAAGGGATTAAGGCCATATCTGGCTAGTGATCTGGCCAGAGGAATCATCATAAGGTTAAAGAGTATCGGAGAAAGCGGAGATCCCTGTGGCACTCCGCATTCTGATAGCCATGGAGATGACATGTTTGTAGGCCCTTGGTAGGATCTTGCAGTGATGAAGCTTTTTATCCAGTTAATGATGTTGCCACCTATCCCAAGTTTGTCCAAAAGTTTAGTTACGCACGTTGTTATAGAATATGCTTGGATTTTGGCGCAGAACACTAGGCGCGATATATAGAATCTGGCGGTTAGCATGGATCTTCACGGCACCTAACTTTGGCACCATTTCGTGAATCTGTCCCATAGTGCCACTAGGTAGTGTATAATACATAGAATAAAGTAACTTCCATAGTGGGTATTTGCATGGTGAGGGACACACGTGAGCAGAGCATGGACGGGCTTTCCACTTATGTGTATAACTTACTGAATACTCTAATTTAGTTTAATTCAGGCATTTATAATCCATTTAACCATCAAGTTTTAGTGTCTTATCCACAAGGTGGGTGAGCCCTTACGTCCTGCAAGGCCCAGAAGGACCTCAGAGGACAGCCATGCAACCCCAAGTCTTCACCCGCGGCGACCGCCGTTCACCAAGGGTTGAGCCCCCAGCTGCAGGTGGTCAACGGGACTTCAGGAACCACGGGGTTGACGGACTGACCTGGCTGGAACCGGGAGAGAAGCGGGCAGGTGGAAAAGAAATGTCCACAAACTGGCAGCAGATCAGGGCAGACAGCAACTGCGAAGTCGGAGTCAGGCAAGAGGTCAAGGCAGGCGGCTAATAGAGGGGTCAAAGTCAGGCTAGAGGTCTAGGCAGGCAGCTAGGCAGGGATAACCAGGAAACAGTCCAAAATCCAGAAACAGCAATACCAGGGAAACGACGAAACACAGGAACCACGGAGAATGGCCTCGGGAACAGAACCTGAAGCAAAGTGCTAGCTCAGTTCCCTTCCTTAAATACAATACAATATCAGCCGCCCCGCCCCCGTAGGTAAAGCCGACCAATCCGGCCCTGGGTATCGGCAGAGCCCCTCTGATTGGCTCTGTCCGATTTCCCAGGCGGGACCACCAACTTGGCCTCCCAATCCGGCGCCTCAGAGGCGGAGCTCTGGGCCCTCCCGCCCAGGAGGGAAGAAGACGCCGACCATCGCGCCTCGGCGCCGCCTCCTTCGGCGGCGCGAACATAGCCCCCACAGCTGGCGACCGAGAGACCGGCGGCTGCAGTCGCCGGCCTCCGGCCTCGGTCCCGGCCAGAACGGCAATCACCGCGGCGGCCCCCGGCTCCCCGCCGAGGCCTCCAGGCCGCTACCCCTCGCCGCGGAGGACGCTGGCTCCCGCCCCCCCGCGGCGGAGGAGCAGGTAGGAACGCGGGACGCGACAGTATCCCCCCCGGATGCCCCCCTCCTCCCGGGACCAGGTTTAAGAGGATAACGCTCATGGAAGGCCCTTACCAACTCCGGAGCATGTACATTGGTAGCCGGTTCCCAGGAATTGTCTTCGGGACCGAAATGCTTCCAAGATAGCAGGTAGTGCAGCTTCCCCCGCTGCCTCTTGGAGTCAATGATTTCTTCAACCTCATACTCGGGATCGGGGTCAGCCTCCGGAACGACAGATTCTTTATTCTGTGGATGCCATTTGGATCCCCGGAAACTCTTCAGCAGAGAAACATGGAAGGCATTATGAACCCACAGAGTACTAGGTAGCCGCAGGCGGTATGTCACCACTCCGATCCGAGACTGGATAGTAAACGGCCAGATGTATCGGGGCCCCAACTTCCGAGAGGGTACCCGGAGCCTTAGGTATTTAGTGCTTAACCAAACCTTTTGCCCCGGCTGCAATACCGGGGCGGGACGCCGGTGTCGGTCAGCAAACGACTTGTACTTGGCGGCCACTCTTTGTAGTTGTTCACGGGCCACAGTCCAGACTCCTTGCAGGTCCGCCAGAGTTCGAGTGACCATGGGCGTAGAAGAGTCAGAAGGAATGGGTGATGGAAGACGCGGGTGTTGTCCATATACCATGAAAAACAGAGATTGCCCCGAGGTGGAATGTTCACTGTGGTTATAGGCAAACTCGGCCCAAGGAAGAAGGGATGCCCAGTTGTCTTGCCGCTTGTTGACAAAGGCCCGCAAGAACCCTTTCAACGTTTGGTTAATTCGTTCCACCATACCGTTGGTCTGTGGATGATAGGCCGAGGAAAAATGGGTAACAACCCCCAGAGCGGAACACAGGGCTCTCCAGAATCGTGAAGTGAACTGGGTTCCACGGTCACTGATGATCCTGACAGGTAGCCCATGGAGCCGGAAGATATGCTGGATGAACTGCTGGGCTAACAATGCTGCCGATGGAAGCCCTGGCAGGGGAATGAAATGTGCCATACGGGAGAACCGGTCTACCACCACCCAAATCACGGTGTGTCCCTGGGAGCAGGGAAGGTCCGTAATGAAATCCATAGACAATTCCTCCCAGGGAGCTGCAGGAATGGGCAACGGCTGCAGGTCTCCCCAGGGGCGCCCCACCACAGACTTAGTCCGGGCACAGGTAGGGCAGGTCGTGACAAACTGAAGGATATCTTGCCTCATTTGAGGCCACTGGTACTGTTGAGAAATCAGACGAAGGGTCTTACGGAAGCCAAAATGTCCGGCCCATACGGAAGAATGTCCCCAACTCATTACTTTTCCCCGGTCCTGTGGAGGCACAAGCTTCCGCAACGGGGCGACCCCTCCAGGGGCCGCACTGAGGCAGGCTGGATCCAGCATAGGATGAAGCTCTTCAATGTCCTCTGGAGCTTCAAAGGCTCGGGAGAGGGAGTCCACAGGGGTGTTCTGGGCAGCTGACCGGAATATAAGCTGAAACCGGAACCTGGCGAAGAACAGTGACCAACGGGCTTGTCGTGGATTCAGCCTTTGTGCCTCCTGCAGATACAAGAGATTCTTGTGGTCCATAATCACCGTAAACCGGTGCTCTGCCCCCTCCAGCAAATGTCTCCACTCTTGCAGCGCTAACTTCAAGGCTAGCAGTTCTCTGTCCCCCACCGTATAGTTGCATTCCGCTGGGGAGAACTTACGGGAGAAGAAAAAGCAAGGTTGATGCCGGCCCTTGGCGTTAACTTGAGAGAGGACGGCCCCGGCGCCCAAGGCAGAAGCGTCTACCTCTACCACAAATAGCTTGTCAGGATCCGGAGCCTGAAGGATGAAGGCCGATTCAAAGGCTTTCTTCAATTGACTAAATGCTGCTTGCGCCTCAGCTGGCCAGTTCCGGACATCTGCAAGCTTCTTGGTAAGCACTGTCAAAGGAGCTGTCAGTTGCGAATAGTGAGGAATAAATTGACGGTAGTAATTCGCAAACCCCAGGAACCGTTGCAGCGCCTTCAGGCCCTGGGGTTGAGGCCACTCCCGGATAGCGCGAAGTTTATCTGGATCCATTTGCAGACCCCCTGGTAACAGAATATGTCCCAGAAAAGGCAGGGACTGCTGATGAAAGGAGCACTTGCTGAGCTTGGCAAACAAGCGGAATTGTCGTAGGCGCTGAAGAACAGTTCGAACGTGGGTCACATGCTCCATGGGATCTTTGGAGAAGATCAGGATGTCATCTAAGTAAACAATTACCGTAGTATACAGCAGGTCCTCGAGAGCGAAGTTTATGAACCTTTGGAACACTGCGGGAGCGTTACACAAGCCGAAAGGCATCACCCGATACTCGAAATGCCCCTCGTGTATTAAATGCAGTTTTCCATTCGTCCCCCTGCCGGATACGGACCAAGTTGTAGGCCCCACGGAGATCCAACTTGGTGAAGATCTGGGCCCCCTGCAACTGATCAAACAACTCTGGGATAAGAGGCAGAGGGTATCAGTCCTTCACGGTGATGGCATTTAGGCCCCGGTAGTCAATACAGGGCCTCAAGGAGCCATCTTTCTTGGTCACGAAAAAAAATCCTGCCCCGGCAGGGGACGTGGAGGGACGGATGAACCCTTTCCGGAGATTCTCCTGGATATAGGCTTGCATTACCTTAGCTTCCTCCCGGGACAGTGTATATAGACGGCCCCGCGGTGGCATCTTGTCAGCCATCAACTTAATAGCACAATCAAAGGACCGATGAGGCGGTAGCACATCCGCTTCCACGGGACTAAATACATCCGCGAACTCCCGGTACTCCTCAGGTAGAGTAGCTTGACAGGCTGACACAGTTCTAGGGGTAGCTACTACCACGGGACAGCTGGATTCCCGGCCCTTCAAACAGGCCTCAACGCAGGCGCCACCCCAGGCCTGAATCTTCCCTAAAGTCCAATCTATTACTGGGGTATGGCGCCGTAACCAGGGCAGGCCCAGAACCACCGGATGAATGGTGCGGGGTAAGATCAGAAATTGAGCTTCCTCACGGTGATCCTCCCCCACCTGAAGCCCCAAAAATGGAATCACCTCTGTGATCGGCTGGGGTAATGCAGTACCCTGGATGGATGTCACTTGCAGCGCAGGTCGGTAGGGCAGTGTGGGCCATTCCATCTGTTGCAAAAGCTCCTGGCAAATGAAATTCCCCCTGGCCCCGGAGTCCAAGAGGGCACGGGTGTGAACCATCGTCTCCTGCCATCGCAAAGTTACCGGAAGGGTTATCAAATCATCAGGTAGGGGAGTAGAATGCCCCAAGACCCCTCCCCTCAGGGCGCCTTGGGAGTGGCGTTTCCCGGCCTTGCGGGGCAAGTGCAAATGAAATGACCCGCCTCGCCGCAATACAGGCACAGACCGCCCCGCAACCGTTGAGTCCTCTCCGACGGGGTCAATCGCTGGCGGCCGATAACCATAGGTTCTTCGGAGGCCTCCCTAAGGTCTCGGGAGCCCCGGTGGGGAGACGGTCCCTGACCAGACCGAGACACATCCCTGGGTCCCTTCCGCCGGTCCGCTCAAGATCTAGCCCTCTCCTGGAAACAGGTATCAACCCGGACACAGAGCGAGATCAGGACATCCAGTTGCCCCGGGACCTCCCGGCCAGCCAGCTCATCCTTGATCCGATCCTGAAACCCCTCCAGGAAAATTGCGGATAAGAACTCTTGATTCCAGCGCAACTCGGTTGCCAAAGTCCGAAATCGAATAGCATAGTCTGCCACGGTCCCTTCACCCTGTTGAATCCGCAGCAGTTTGGACGCGGCGGAAGACGGCCTTCCTGGGAGGTCAAACACCATACGGAAGCGACGTTGGAACTCCGCATAGTTATCCAAGAGCGGGTCCTGTTGTTCACATAACGGGGACGCCCAGGCCAGGGCCCGCCCCGTAAGCAAGGAAATAACATAGGCCACTTTTATCTGGTCTGATGCAAAGGCCTCTGGTTGCATCTTGAAGTATAAGTTGCACTGGTTGAGGAAACCCCGGCAGCTTCTGGGAACACCATCGAATCGTGCAGGCTTAGGGAACCGAGGTCCCGGGAAGGACCCTCCCGGACGGGGAGCCGCTGTGGCACCTTGGACCGCAGCGGCCTGGTTCTGTACCTGGACCGAAGATAGCTGAGAGCATACGTTCTGGAGGACCCCCGACAGGGCGTTCAACTGCTCTTGCTGCTGCTGGAGAACTTTAGCCAGGTCCCGCAGGTCAGGTTGCGTAGGCGAGCTCATGGCTTCAGGTTCCTGTCTTATCCACAAGGTGGGTGAGCCCTTAGGTCCCGCAAGGCCCAGAAGGACCTCAGAGGACAGCCGTGCAACCCCAAGTCTTCACCCAGCGGCCTGGTTCTGTACCTGGACCGAAGATAGCTGAGAGCATACGTTCTGGAGGGCCCCCGACAGGGCGTTCAACTGCTCTTGCTGCTGCTGGAGAACTTTAGCCAGGTCCCGCAGGTCAGGTTGCGTAGGCGAGCTCATGGCTTCAGGTTCCTGTCTTATCCACAAGGTGGGTGAGCCCTTAGGTCCCGCAAGGCCCAGAAGGACCTCAGAGGACAGCTGTGCAACCCCAAGTCTTCACCCGCGGCGACCGCCGTTCACCAAGGGTTGAGCCCTCAGCTGCAGGCGGTCAACGGGACTTCAGGAACCGCGGGGTTGACAGACTGACCTGGCTGGAACCGGGAGAGAAGCGGGCAGGTGGAAAAGAAATGTCCACAAACTGGCAGCAGATCAGGGCAGACAGCAACTGCGAAGTCGGAGTCAGGCAAGAGGTCAAGGCAGGCAGCTAATAGAGGGGTCAAAGTCAGGCTAGAGGTCTAGGCAGGCAGCTAGGCAGGGATAACCAGGAAACAGTCCAAAATCCAGAAACAGCAATACCAGGGAAACGACGAAACACAGGAACCACGGAGAATGGCCTCGGGAACAGAACCTGAAGCAAAGTGCTAGCTCAGTTCCCTTCCTTAAATACAATACAATATCAGCCGCCCCACCCCCGTAGGTAAAGCCGACCAATCCGGCCCTGGGTATCGGCAGAGCCCCTCTGATTGGCTCTGTCCGATTTCCCAGGCGGGACCACCAACTTGGCCTCCCAATCCGGCGCCTCAGAGGCGGAGCTCCGGGCCCTCCCGCCCAGGAGGGAAGAAGACGCCGACCATCGCGCCTCGGCGCCGCCACCTTTGGCGGCGCGAACATAGCCCCCACAGCTGGCGACCGAGAGACCGGCGGCCGCAGTCGCTGGCCTCCGGCCTCGGTCCCGGCCAGAACGGCAATCACCGCGGCAGCCCCCGGCTCCCCGCCGAGGCCTCCGGGCCGCTACCCCTTGCCACGGAGGACGCTGGCTCCCGCCCCCCGCGGCGGAGGAGCAGGTAGGAACGCGGGACGCGACAGTATCCCCCCCAGATGCCCCCCTCCTCCCGGGACCAGGTTTAAGAGGATAACGCTCATGGAAGGCCCTTACCAACTCCGATTCCCAGGCGGGACCACCAACTTGGCCTCCCAATCCGGCGCCTCAGAGGCGGAGCTCCGGGCCCTCCCGCCCAGGAGGGAAGAAGACGCCGACCATCGCACCTCGGCGCCGCCTCCTTCGGCGGCACGAACATAGCCCCCACAGCCGGCGACCGAGAGACCGGCAGCCGCAGTCGCTGGCCTCCGGCCTCGGTCCCGGCCAGAACGGCCATCACCGCGGCGGCCCCCGGCTCCCCGCCGAGGCCTCCGGGCCGCTACCCCTCGCCACGGAGGACGCTGGCTCCCGCCCCCCGCGGCGGAGGAGCAAGTAGGAACGCGGGACACGACATTTAGGCAGAGAGCAATCCAAGTTAAGAGACAGCATTACACAATAAACACTCTGACTTAGAAACAAATATAGTGAACATGATATAGCACAGTATTGACCCACTAGCATTCATTCAAAACAATTTGGGACTCATTTTCAAAGCACTTAGACTTACAAAGTTCCATAGGTTATTATGGAATTTCGTAAGTCTAAATGCTTTGAAAATACACCTCCACATCAAACGATCAGGCTTATCAGGCATAACGTCACCTAGTTATTGGCCCCTAGGTCCCATCAAGTCTATTTATTAAAAGTATCCTGAGGTCCAGTTCCATAAATCAATTTATGTTCTGTAGCATTTCTAGAATAGCCAGGTTTTCACTTGTCAGTGAAAGCACAGGAAGTCCAACGTTAATCTGATCTGTGGAGGCAGAGAATTCCATAGTTCTGCTCCCCTTCTTTTTGAAACGACAGTACTGGTGAGTAGGTAGCACCAGCCTCATGTCTTTTATGGATTTGAGAGCCCTTTTTGTTTGATATACATGCACAAACGTTTGTAAATAATCAGTTATGTGTGTAACTCTGACATTTAGGCATGACCATTTACAGCAGCTCAATGACTGACGTAAGCGCTTGCAGCTAACACTTAGGCTAGCATTCCTTTACAGAACAGAGTCCTACCAGATGCCCTATTATGTGACCACATCCATGTGGAAATGACTAATATATCCCAAAGCAGCACATAGTTTATTGCCTGAATTTGACACATATTTTACAAAAGGCTCCAGGTTCAGTATAAACTTTTGCATGCGACTATCCCAACCCAAATGTCCCATTTCCCATTTTGAGCCCCTATTGAAAATAGGCCCTTTTGTTTTATTTTTATTAGAAAACAATGCTAATCCAGCACGGTGACTAGATTTAGCAGAGAACTGCTGTAAAGGGAAAGATTTTGACATTCTAGAGTGAGTATTAAATACAGCAGCGAACAAGTATTTCCCAACAGAAGACAGTTGTGATCGTCTTCGCATGCAACAGGATTCCCCTGATGAAGGAAGAGTTGATTCTCATCATTTAATGGCTGTTTCTGGGCTCTTTGCCCAACTTGGTTGATTATCTACTGTATCCAAGGATTTAGTTCAGTTAATACAACTATTGGATTTGTTTGAAGTTGTCATTAATGGTCTTTCCTTGTTGCGGTTTTTGTTGTCTCTGTAAGCACTTGAATTTAGTATAAACAAACACAAGTAATGAAGTGAAATCATTTAAAATTTTTTGCCAGTTTTAAGATTAGTAACATAACACTTATTGAGCAAGCTGTGTTTGTGTGTAGCTTAAATAGTTACTTTTTCAACAATAAATGTTATGTTGTATTGATGAATGTTAAGTTTTTAAGTTTACACATGTGGTATTTATGTACTATTAATAACAGTTATTCATAACTTCCTGTTACTGGCTGTGATTATCTCTTGTCCGGAGGCACCAAGAAGATCTAAGATCCACCCTAAAGTCAATACAAGAAGAAACTTTATGCCAACTAAATATGTTTATACTAACCCAAACTATTATTCAGAAATGCTTCCTAAAGGAAAAGTCCATAGACCATTATTAAAATACACTTGGGGAAAATCTACTGCTTATTTATTGCATTTGTACCCCACATTATCCCACCTTTTTGCAGGCTCAATGTGGCTTACAGAGTAGGTTATGATAAAGACAGTGCCTAATTTAAATACAATTGATCAAAGGCAGAGGTAAGAGAGGTGGTAGTTGGGCGGAAGCTTGTGTTTAGGTGTGTTTGGGTGAATTGGGTAAGCAGCATAAAATGTTTTGTACTTTTTTGGGATCTTGCCAGGTATTTGTGACCTGGATTGGCCATTGTAAACAGGATGCTGGGCTTGATGGACCTTTGGTCTGTCCCACTATGGCAATACTTATGTACATTATTTCTTATATACGCATGGGTAATAGCTTTTCTGAAAACAGCAGTATTGGGTTCCTTTTAACTAACCCTTAGTAGGTAGTAGCGCATGCCCACCATGTACTAAAAAGCACTGCTATGGGATGTACTGAGGTATCCTGCAGTAGTGTGCCGATCTGCATGAGCTAATCCCTCACTAAAAGTAGTTTCTATTTTTTAGAGCAGAAGGCGTGCCTATGGGTGGAGAGTAGGCGTGCCCAATTCTAATCAGCACAGCTGCATAGCCACGCTTTAACCAATTATCATGTGGTTAGGGTGGGAGCCCTTAATGCCTAGTAAGTACGTGGCGGTAAGTGCTCATGTGTTAATGGCCATGCACTAATTGGGAAATTAGCGTGTGCCCACTAATGGGAGAAATAGAAAATGTGGCCATTTTACTGCCACGCTAAAAGTGGCCTCAGGATGTGGGAAACCCACACACTAGTAGTAACACAGGCCACGTTTTAGCACAGCTTAGTAAAAGGACCCCTCGGTGTTTCATAATAAAACTCTGGGGTGCTAGGAGGTTTTCCTTTACCAGCTTGGATTTTACTTTGGTATAGATCATTTGTTTCTGCACATAAAGCTGTCTTACACACAGGAATGCTTTTCAAATTGCCTTCCCTGTGTGATGGCAGCTAGACTAAAGTTTTGTGTGCTGAAAGACACGTTTATTTGATATTTCTAAGTACTTCATTCTGTGTTTGTTCTCTAATACCTCCTCCTCCATCCCCCTAAAATCTGTAACATAGAAGGTTCACGCTTCAATTTCCTTTTACAGGCTTTTGCACTGAAAAGCACAAAATGGATGAATGTTAAATTGTCCGTTAAACTGACACCTTTAAATAAGTTTTCCATTATGACATTCACTATATTTCCAGACTGTTCTTGGACCCTGGGGATATTTGCAGCCCCGTTGGCCTCCTTATTTCATCACCTGAAGAGATGTGTGAATGTTTACGAAGGAGGTTCATGAACTAAGTTGAGCTTGTGCGAAATCTGTGACTTCTTCAAATAAATTTACAAATCTTTTTTTTTTTTAAATCTTAAAATGCACTATAGTATTAAAGTGCATTAGAATCTGTAGAAGTCCAGGACTGAGACACAGAAGTCCACATTAAATAATCTAATAAATTAACTTTTTAAAAGGATGTCATTGGAATCAGTGGATTATTTTTCATATTCAAGCCAGGCTGAAATTTGTTTTGTATGCTTTGGATTTATACTAGTTCCTTATCTCTTTGTTACCTATCCCACTCCTGAATGTCCTTGAATGTCAGAATTATCCCCGACTGTTCTCCTTTAAAGGAAGGTGTGTGTTTTGCCCCGAAATGTGATGTACAAGGAATCTAAACTGGGACTGAAACACTGTGATACTGTCTAAATAGACGGAAATAGGTTTTATTTATAATATTGATAGGGAAATCCATCTTTTCTCATTTAGTATATCTGTGACATTCTCAATTCCTTTTTCTAAATCAGTGACAAAATATGCATCTGAATTCACAGATTTTGTAAGAATCTGATGATGGCCATGATGTGAGCACTCCTGCTATGGCTCAAGAGTTGACCGAGACCAATTCGGTTTATGCAACTCACCTTTTTTTTTTAAATGTCCCTACAGACCTGAGTAGAGTTTGAACTGGTGACCTATTGGTGAAAGGTTTTGCAGTTCGATTGTAACTTCCTTTAAGCCAGCCAATTACCATGAAGTCTGAGGAGGTAATTCTGTCAAGCAGTGGTATAGCCAGATGGCCAATTTTGGGTGGGCCTGAGCCAAAGGTGGGTGGGCATGGAATTCCCCCCCTCCCGGCCCCTCTCTGGTTTGCTCCTCTCTCCACCACTCCCTGCCCACAAAGCCCAAATATTAAATACTTGAGCTGTCGGGGATCCCCAAACCCTGCCAGCTGAAGATTTCCTCCTCCTCCTTGAGCAGCCAGCAGTCTTCCAAACAACAGCCGGCAGCACTTGCCTCAAAATGATGCTGTTGCCAGCAGGCCGTGCATGCTCGCTGCTTTTGCATGTGCGAGAACTGAGCACGTGCAGAAGGTCTCAGTGTCAGCTCAAGGCAGTTTCCCTCCTCTCTCCCCCAGCATGTACTATTCTCAGGATATTTTAGTTGCAGAGGTGACAGAACACCAGCTGCTTGAGAGAGGGGGCAAACAAGCCGACCTCTATCCTTCTCAATAGCTGCGGATGCTAATTTAGGCAAAATGTTGGTCAAGTCATGACTTTGTGGTTCAGCCCATTCCACCGCCTATGTTTAGTTGGTCCTGTTACCCGAGTTGGATAAACTGACTGGATGTTAATACATTGTTCAGCACGCCAGTGTGTAAATCTCAGTCTTAAAATGCAATGCGTCAAGTCAAATGAGAATTTCTTAAAAGTTGGTTTCACATTAGCAATATATTCTAGGACTGTTTTGGCACCTGAACAAATAAAGTGCATGTAGGAAACCATCATTTTCATTCTCTCTCCAAACATGTTTTGCAGGAGTTTGAGCTGTTTGATCGTGTGAGTTGAGCTTGATAATTTTTTTCCCAACTCCCAAATGATAAGTATTTCAAGCCACTAAAAACTGCTTCAGTTACAATTTATTAGTCTTTGGCAGCCTCTGTGGGGGTGGAGAATGGAGAGAGGGGGATAGAGAAACACAGAGAGAGAAAGGGAGGGAGGGAAGGAGGGAGGAAGATAGAGAGAGGGGTTGCTATGCAGGAGTGGGAAGACCTGATAACTGTTTGAACTGATTTGGAGGAGGATGATCCTCTTGTTAAAATAGCAGGAGACCATTCCTGCTGGGGCTGTCTGCTCTGCACCTGGTCTTCTACTGATTAGAAACCTTCGATTTCATTTTCATACATCAAACTTTCTTTAGACAGAAAAGGCTTGAGCTGTTTGGAGTCTGTGCCTCATTTCTCTCTGCCAGTCTTTCTCTTTTTGTCTTTGGGGTGGATTTTCTAAGGGAGTTAGCCACCTAGATCGCATGGGGTGAAAAGTCTGTCTCCCCACAACCTCTTCTGGGCAGTTTTATCTGAGTGTTTACTAGAAGCTCCATTTGCAAATGCTCTAGGGATTTGGTAGGAGGCACAATTTAGCTGGTCACCAACTCATCTTTTTGAAAATTGTCCCCTTAGTGAGTACTGAATGAATGTTGTACTTTAATATTAATAATGAGGAATTGTTAGACTGAGTGGCAGCAAGGCATCTGAGGCTGGTAGGGGGAAGTGGTGATGAACCTTCAATGACACAGTCATCTGGAAAGGTTCCTCCTTATATGGAAACATAAACCCCGGCAGTACTTATACGAGACTACCACTAGAAGTGCCATTTTGCAGCTGGTGTTGAAATGGGCAGGGGTGATGGGCATTGCTTCTGCCCGAAGAACCTCCTGGACCACCAATGGTTACAAAGGTAGCCCTTTTAAGGGGTCAAAAGGGGGGAAGGGGGAGTGGGGGACTTGGATTTTTGGGGGTGGGAATTGAGCCAGGGGGCAAGTATAGCCTTTGAGGGGGGAGCCGTAAGCTGGGAGGATCCTGCTCTGCTAGCTTGGGAACATCAGGCTGCTCCTTTGCAGCCCGATGCTCCAAGGCCGCTAGAATAATGCCGCTTGTGAGGTGACTTGCAAGCGGTGTTACTCTTTTAAAATGGGATTCATTAACCTGTGGGACTGAGGTACCGCAGGTTGCTGAATCCCACAGTAAATCACGGTGCAGCAAAAGATCATCTTTTACTGCAGCTTAATAACTTCCCCCTTGAAGCCCTTAACGTGACTTTAGTACAGCAAAACAGACACCGCAAAATGCCTTAAAAGTAATTTGCAGTACTTTGCCTGTTTTCATGCACTAAGCACACATTTAACTATTTTTAAAACTTATATTTTTAGAGAGGGCATGTCATGGGCAGAGAACAGCCATTCCTATGTTATCCGGCTGACGTATACTGATAAGCGGGTGCTAACTGGATAATGCATAGTTAAAGCGGGAGCACGTAGCACCTCCTAAATAGGAGGAATTAAGTGCTCCCGCATTTTTTTGCAGGTGCCACTTCTAATTGGAACATTAGCACATAACCCCCTCCCACCCCCAAAGATGTAAATGTAATAGTATCTATGATAGCCTCAGATGTTATAGCCAGTCTTATTAGAGCAACACGCTGGTCCCTGGAGTAGCCTAGTTGTCGGTGCAGTGCACTGTAGAGAAGGGGGTCCCAGGCCCATATCCCACTCTAGCTGTTACACTTGTGGTGGAATGTGTCAGGCTTCCAAGACTCACCTACTGTACCCACATATAGGTGATCTCTTCACCAATAAGGGCTATTATAGTGGTGTAAAGTTGGAGGCAGTGGGTTTTGGAGGGCTCGGCAGATAAGACAAAGGAGCAATGGTGAGATGCGTACCTGGGAGCTTTTATATGCAGTCCACAGCAGTGCCCCATTGCTCATCTGGAATGTCTGTGTGGCCAGTCTACTAAGTATGTTGGCTCCTCCTACATCCCAATGGCTTGATTTTGTGCGTTTTGCACTTGGACTTTTTTTTCCCAAAAAAATGGCCCAAAAAGATAAACGCACAGAGCACAAAACCATTTAGCATGTGGCCAATTTTGGGGAAAAAAAAAGATAAACATTTTGCTGTTTCGAAAATGGCTATAATTGCTGTTCGGATTCTGGACATTTTGAGCAAAATGTCCAAAGTCAGACTTAGACATCATACCAAAAATGCCCCTCTTAGTCTGTCTGGCCTCTGTAAGAACAGTTATTTTTCCACTGCAAGCTGCTTTACATTTAAAAGTTGCACCTCCTTAATGTGAAAAACTGGGTAGGAAAATAGTAGAGAATAACCAGAGACTGCCACATGTCATCCCATGTTGGTGATAGGGCACACAAAACCCACAGCATTCCTTAGAGCTCTGGAGGTAAGGTCAGTGGGTTATTGCTGGTATTTGTTCTGGTTTGTTCCTCTAATTGCATTGTCTTGTGCTATTTAACAGTTCAGCCCCCTTCACGGGTTAGTCCAGCTGACTTTAACTTCGCCACCCTGTCTCTGCATCCAAGGACAGGTGCTGTCAAACACTTGCTTAATGTGGATGGGCACTGATCAAATTGCATATCTTTGATTTTACGTCGATGGTAATTTATATCACTGTGTTGTGGCAAGTTGACTTTGTCAGATTTTTCTCATACTTTTAGCCAGTAGCATATTCATGGACAGTTACTGGGGTTTTTTTTTTTCTCGTACTAGATGCTATTGTACAGTACACCAGCCATCCCTCCCCCCCCCCCCCACACACATTTAACCACAACCAAGTGATATCCACAGGGGGGCAGTGACTCCTGCCTTCCTGAAGGGGTATATTCTGGATGTGATTTGGGCAGATCTTCAAGGTGTACGTTGATTATGCATTTTGCAATAGCAATACTCATATTACTACTACTACTACTATTTAGCCTGAAACTTTTCTAGGTCAGCTATTTTGCCTGATTTAAGTCATGCCTAAATGGGGGTTAGCTTGTTTTGGCCTGGGTTTGGGAGGAGATCTTGGAAGGGGGATGGTGCTTACCTCTCTGGCACTGAAAACTACCTTGAATTTGCAAAATTGTTGGCTCTCCTTGGATGTGCAGTTTTGCCATTTATTACTTGTGAGTAGCAAAATCACCTTTGCTTATTGTCTTTTTTTTTTAATGGCTTCTTCTGGTATATAGTGCACCAAATAAGACTCTGACCCCTTTTTACTAAGGCGTGCTCACGTTTTTAGTGTGTGCTAAACGTTCGAGATGCCAATGCATTCCTATTGGCGTCTCTAACGTTTAGCACGTGCCCAATTTTAGCACACACTAGACCCCCTCTGTGTTTATTATAAAGTACCATCATTTCTATGCGCAAGCAGACCTAAGCATCCATTTTCTTACCTAGATGTGTTATGCAAAATTGTTCTGGACATGTTAAAATTACTACCTGCCACATTTGGCATTCTTAAAACAGTCTTGTATAAGTTTTCTAATTATACCAATAAATCACAGAAACTGTCACACAGCCCTGTTTTGCTGAATAAACCACAAAGCTGAATACATTTAAAATGACAGGCTCTTGTGTTTGAGAGCCACTCCATATGCACCCAGCCAATTTCCTGGGAGTGAAGAAAACATATCTCTTAGAAAGTAAGTTAAGAAACGGATATGCTAAAAACATCAGTGCTAGATGCTGGAGCCCTGTCCCATCAGAATGGGGACCACAGTCTAGCCTCAGTACCCTGCTGCCCACCACCCCTCTAAGCTGGGCGGGAGTCCTCCTCCTACTGTCTTGCCAGTGGAAGGCGCTGTTTCATAATCACATTTTCAATACTTTCTTAGTTCTAAGCGGATTACATAACAAGAGAATCAGAAAATTCCACTGGGAATTACAAAATGGGAAAATGTATTCATCAACACTGCTTTATACCTATAGTTTATTAAAACTTGCTATACTGCCCAAGCTGACTCGCAGAACTGGGTGGTTTATATACAATCAAAACAGTAGGTAAACAATGGAAAAAAGAACTACAAAAGTCAATAGGAAAGAGGGTAAAAAACAGTCATACCAAACAATTCACAACAAAGAAAACTGCAAAAGAGAGAGAAAGGGAAGGGAAAGAAAGGAGGGAAAGGTCAAGAAACAATTAGGTTAGAGAAAAAAAAAGTGACAAACTACATAAACTCATGGACACTAATAGATCATGCGAATGAGAAAGCCTGTTAAAAAAAAAAACATGTTTTAAAACCTATTTTAAAATTCTTAAAAGTTGATTCAGCCCAGAGAGAGAGAGAGAGCGAGGAAAAGAATCCCAGAAAACAGGAGCAGCAAAAAAGAAAGCATGGTGACAAGTGAATTCTAATTTTGCTGACTTAAAGTTAGGGAGAACCAATCTGTGATCATTTATAGACCAAAATAGGTGAACAGGGGAGTAAGATATAGTAAAAGAGGCAAGGCAATCTGGGAGACCAATTCTGTGAGCTCTGAAAGTGAGAGTGAGCAGCTTAAAGATAACATGCTGTTCAACTGGAAGCCAATGGAGTTTTTGTATTGGGGGGGGGGGGGGGGAACATTATCAAAGTTACATGCATGACAAATAAGTTTAATAGCTGTATTCTGGACAGATTGAAGTTTTTTTCAGAATCAGGCGTGAACAACCTAAATATGAGATATTACAGTCATCTGATCTGGTTGTGAAACAGGTGGGAAATCAGGAGACGAAAGGCAAATTTTGGTTCCAAACAAGGCAACTTTATTGCTAGCAAGTGAACAGCACCGAGTAGCCTCGGGACACTGTGTGTCATAAATCATCTGACGCTTACATTTATACTTCCCTACTGGGCCTGCGCATTTGGCCCCTTACACGTCACAACTGTCATGCGCAGTAAACATTTGTAGTTCTTACAGTACAAAATTGTAGTCCCAGTACGTACACACGTCATAACACTGAAATGATACTGGCAAGAAAAACGAAACTTAGCAGCTTATTCTTCACACACACACAATGCTCCTTTCTAGCACAGGAGATAAGGTGCGGCTCAGGAATGCAGGGGGGTGTCAGCACCCTCCAAGGTCGCCTATTCAGATGGCGTTGCTACGTGCAAGCTGGTCTTGTATAGGCCTTGCAAACTACTGTTACAAGCTATATATCTAATAGCCCTGCATTCTGTCTGTACATTAGTAAACAGCAAACTTGTCTTGTTAGTAAACAGTAAAACTGGATAAGGCACAAATGTCCAGTGCAGTAATAAGGTGTGGCCAAACAGCCAAAAGCAGAGGTAGAGTGCATAAGTAAAAGTCCATCAGTAGGCACAAAACATGAGGTTGTCCTGTTGCTCAGTAGTATTCAGGTAGTACCGGCGTTCCACTCCTTCATTCCCCCCTTTTGATACTTGAACATCCATTCTGGTGGAGAGTATCACCTCCATGAACCCTAAAAAGGAAAGAAAGGACAAGGATAGTTAGCGAGGGAGGCAACAAGCGAGCCCTAAGCCCTTGCGCAGCCGTTGGTTGCTTCGCCGGGGTTGAGACGGAGGGCCCCTAGTGGAATCCCCCCCCCTTTGTAGCCGGTCTTTTGCTGGCACAAGGGTGATGGCCCATTGAGTGACTCAGGGGGTTCAAAGTGCATATCAGCCACAAGGTGCTTCATCGTCAGCTTCATCAGACTGGGGAATGGGGGAGTACATCTGGAGAGCCATAAGTTGGGCAGCAGCACGGCGGTCAGCGATGCTTTCCATGGTGGAGCGGAGACACCTGAAAACTAAGGGGAGAGACAAAGGTATTATTAGGCAGGACAGCAAAAACAGGCCACCCATGACGAGGAGGCCTTGCAGGCTCCCGGAGGTTGGGAGCCAGCTGGTGAGGGAGGAAGTCCAATCCCACGCACTGTTCCAGGTCTGGACGGGGACGTGGGCTAGTTTGACCATCCGGTCAGTTATCTCCCTGATGACATGGCTCTGGTCATCAATCTGTAAGCAGCAATTACTGAGGTTAAACTTGCCACACACCCCGCCCTCCTGGGCTAAGAGGTAGTCAAGAGCCAAGCGATTTTGGTAGACGGCGGTAATGAGCTTAGTGTTCTGTCGAGCTAGGATATTGAGGGCCAGGGCAGAATCGTTAGTAAGGATCTCGAGTACGGCCTGTAGGCGAATAATGCGATTCAGCATGTAGATAGGGGTGCGGTACCCGTATGTACCATCTTCAGCCCATGTGGCCGGTCCATAGTAGTGAATGATACGTTCAGGCGGCCACTCGTTGTCCTTCCAGTCTCCAATCTGGACTTTGGGCTTGATGATTGGGAAAGACCGTTTTCGTCGGGTAGGGTTATCAGTCCCCTTTTCCACGTATAGGGGGATACCCAAAGTTTCGCCGACTTGTATGGGCAGAAGGAAAAAACTAGGTCGGACCGTGCCCAAGAGGCAGGTACCGTACCAGCGGGTCGGGAGTTGTTCATAGGCCCTGCGTCCGCAGATATAGTAGTAGCCCGCCGGGGCTACCCACTTGAGGGAAGCGTTCCCTCCGTATGTCCATGTCATGTTCAAGGTGGGTTCTGTCCAGATAGGCTCCGGGGCGGGCAGGTTGTCCGTTTGCCACCAGGTCGTCCGGCTGCCATTATACTGAAGAACCCCCGTACAAGCAGAGTCTCCCACTGGTACAGAGTAACGCTTCGATGGCGCTCGACTAGCGCAGAGGGTACCTATGATATTTGTTCTCAGGGCCCATTCGTACGGCTT
The DNA here is from genome assembly GCF_901765095.1 of Microcaecilia unicolor. NCBI lineage: Eukaryota > Metazoa > Chordata > Amphibia > Gymnophiona > Siphonopidae > Microcaecilia > Microcaecilia unicolor. Next base: position 165,871,797 of record NC_044038.1, read on the forward strand.
CGGCCGTTGGGGAAAGGTAATGTTAGTGGTGTTGAGTGCATCCCATGTGTGTTGTCGGATCTCTCTCGCTTCCCAGGGCCATTGTTCACCCATGTCGGTGCCTCCACAGACGAAACAGTTGGCAATTCCGAGGGAGAGGGCGATGTTTTCAGCCAAATTGAGGAACATATTTCGGGCTTCTGGGGAAATGGGGAATTTAGTCTCGGTCTGCTCAGCACGAGCAATTTCATCAAATACGTCTTGGTAACCGACAACAGTAGTCTGGTAGTGCGTAGGAGGCTTCGTTTCGAGACTCTGATATATGGTAATATATGTCAACGGATCCATTCCTCCGCCGTCAATGCCGAGGCCCCACGTTCCTCTCCAGGGCATGTCGTGTCCTCGGATGGGCCAGTCTAGGGACACATAGTTACCAGAACCTCGACGAAATTCGCCCAGGCCGGCGCATCCGGCATATCCTCCTCCCGTATAAGCACAGACTCGGTCCCAGCCCGAGGCTCGAGTGTCGCCGGCGCATGGGAGCCACACCCACGGGGAGCAGCATCTCATGTCTGGACTGAAGGGGCAGACATACTTGTGGTCCTTAATGTACGCCTCTCGCCAACTCTGGCTACCACACTTGCGAGACCAAGGGTGCTTGTCCATGGCGGCACAGACGTCGAAGGTGAGGGTTGCTACAGTTTGGATGCCACCGACAAGGATACGAGTGGAATTAATGTAATACAGAATGCCATCTCCCTCGACTCCCGGAGGTCCGGCCACATACGCAGGGAGTCCTACGCTGAGGGTGACATTGTAGTATCTTGGTTTGGTAGGGCTGTGGCAGATAGTGAGATTTCCTTGGAGGCATCTGTGGAACTGTTGGAGGCCATTCGGAGTGATGAGGGCACAAGTCGGGAGAAACTGGCAATCGCCTTCCGGGGGCTGCGTCTGGTGAATGAGGGTAGTGACTAGGTGATATCCTCCCTCTATACGGTGGCGCACGAGGCGCAAACATTCAGTGCAATTCAGGCTCAAGGGGTAATAGCTCGGGACTGAGCAAAGGAGGAGTAGTAGGCTCAGCATCATATATGCGGTGGAAGGTATCCGAGCCTTTGCAGCAAGAAGATGATAAGGCCCACGATTATGGCTGCGATAAAGAGAGAGCCAAAAACGCAGTGGGTCCAGAAACTGAGTTCCTGTTGCTGGGCAGACATGAATCTGGTGGTTTACGTCTTTCTTAGAGTCAGCCGTAATGGAGCGTCAGGATGTTGGTGCGCAGTCCAACGCTTCAGGGTGCTGCTAGTGGGAGCAGCAGGCTTCAATCGGGTCCAATGTATCCACACTGGGCTTCCTGCAATTTTAACAGCGGTGGAGGTCGTTAGGAGAACAAGGGAGGGCCCCTTCCATTTTGGCTTTAGGCAGTCAGATTCATCCCACTCTTTTACCCAGACCTCGTCTCCCACCCTGAACCTGTGCGTAGGATTGGTGAGGACCAAGGGAGCTACTCTTTCAGTGTACTGCTGGATGTCTTGCACTACCTGGTGTAAGGCTCTCATCTGTTTCACTAAGGAACTCTCACCCTGTATCTGCAAGGAGTCGGGAAAGGAGGGTAGTGGTGGTGGCCTAGCATACATCATCTCGTAGGGAGTAAGGCCGGTAGCCTTGGGGGTACACCTAAGATGCAGCAAGGCCAGTGGAAGCAGGTCGGGCCATTTGGCTTTTGCTTCTTGGCATAGCTTGGCTAGCTGGTTCTTCAGGGATCGGTTAGCCCTCTCCACTACTCCACTGCTTTGGGGTCTCCAAGCACAATGCAACTTCCAATCGAGGCCCAGTCTGGTACTGAGCTGTTGTGTTACTTCGCTAGCGAAGGCGGGGACCGTTGTCAGAGTTTATTTGCTTGGGGAGGCCGTATCTGGGTAGGATTTGATGAAGCAGTAGGGAGGTAACTTCTTTAGCCATTTCCGTTCTAGTAGGCTGGGCTTCAATCCATCCGGTGTAGGTACACACGGCGACGAGGATAGCTTTATAGCCGCGCGCCGGGGGCATGTGTGTGAAGTCAATCTGGCACACGTGAAAAGGGCTGGTGCCTCGGAGAACATGTCCTGGCATAGGGCCGGGCCCCGTTCGAGGGTTGTTCCGGGCACAAGTCGCACATCGGCTGGAAGCGTTTTTGGTCCACAGGGATAGTTTGTTGATGTAGTAGGTCTTCTCAAGTAAGCGCCCCAGGGCGTCCCTTCCCAGGTGGGTGCGGTCGTGAGCCTCCTTGGCCACCGTCCAGGCCAAGGCTTCGGGTATCCATATGCGCCCATCCTGTAGTATCCACCAGCCATTGCGTGACTGTAGACCCTCTTGTTGGGCCCATTCCGTTTCTTGGGGGGTGTAAATAGGGGTCTCCGTAGGGAGCTGGACGACGAGTACGGGGTCAGGAGGGTGAGAGGAGTAGGGGAGCTGACTTGCCCTTTTTGCAGCGTCGTCTGCCCGCTGATTTCCCCGGGCGATAGGGTCTGTTCTTCCAGTGTGGGCCCTGCAGTGCATCACAGCCACCTTCTTCGGCTTCCATACCGACTCGAGTAATTGGCAGATCTCAGCGGCATTTGCAAGTCCTTTCCCTTCTGCTGTCAAAAATCCCCTCTCCTTGTACAAGGCTCCGTGCACCTGGAGGGTGAGGAAAGCGTATTTGGAGTCGGTGTAAATGTTAACAACTTTTCCTTCAGCCCACATGAGGGCTCTGGTGAGGGCGATTAGCTCCGCTTTCTGGGCTGATGTTCCGGGTGTCAGAGCCATAGCCTCGATCACATGGTCCTCAGATACCACCGCATAGCCAGCTCTTCGAATTCCCTCTATCACCTGGCTGCTTCCATCGGTAAAAAGGGTGATGCCCCCTTGCCAGGGTTGATCCTTCAGGTCAGGTCTGCTCGAGTGCACAGTGGCCATTACCTCTTCGCAGTCGTGGAGTGGTGGTTCAGGGGCCGGAAGGAGGGTGGCAGGATTGAGGTTGGTCGTGTCCAGGATCCGCACCTCCGGATTTTCGCACAGGAGGGCTTGGTATTTGACCAATCGGGAGTTGGTCATCCATCTGGGTCCGTGGCTCTCGAGTAGGCCGCGGATGGTGTGGGGTGTGGTCACAAAAAGTGTTTGGCCGAATGTGAGTTTATTGGCCTCGTGTATCAGGAGACAAGCAGCCGCAATGCTTCGTAGGCAGCCCGGCCATCCTCGTGCCACGTTGTCCATGCTCTTGGAGAGGTATGCTACAGGGCGTTGCCAGGTACCGACCAGTTGGGTAAGGACTCCAAGTGCCAATCCCTTCTTTTCGTCGATGAACAAGTAGAACGGCTTAGTCACATCTGGCAGTCCGAGCGCTGGTGGGGCCACAAGGGCCTCCTTGAGGTCCTGAAGGGCTTTCAGTTCGTGTTTCTCCCACTGGAGATTTTGGCCCTCGAGTTCAGGTCCTTTCAGTTTGGCGTACAAACTGTGGGTCAGGATGGCAAAATTGATAATCCAAATGCGGCAATATCCAGCGGCTCCGAGGAGTGCCCGTAGTTCCTTCTTATTTGCAGGAGTGGGTTGGTTGCGGATGGCTTGGGTTCGGGGGATACCGAGCCTTCGGGTTCCTTCTCGGAGGCGAAACCCCAGATACTCGACTTCGATCTCGCATATCTGCGCCTTCTTGCGACTGGCCCGGTACCCCTGGGCTTCCAGGGTCTTCAAGAGGTAGAGTGTAGCTTCAGCACATTCGGTGTACGTTTCACGGGCCACCAACAGGTCATCCACGTATTGGACGACCGGCCCATACTCGTCCTGATACGTCTTCAGGTCCTGGGCGAGTTGGTCGCCGAAGAGGGTAGGCGAGTTCTTGAACCCCTGGGGAAGACGGGTCCATGTATATTGCTGCTTGGTTCCCGTCTGCAAGTCTTCCCACGTGAAGGCAAACAACTTTTGGCTGTCGACAGCAAGAGGGATGGAAAAGAAGGCGTCCTTCAAATCAATGACACTGTACCACTTGGTCTGAGATGGCACTTGGGCTAGGATGGAGTATGGATTTGGTACGAGGGCAACTATGTCGGCTACCTGGTTGTTGACTTTCCTCAGGTCCTGGACGGGTCTGTACTCGGATGTTCCTGGTTTCTTAACGGGCAACAATGGGGTGTTCCATGCGGATCTGATTGGTTTAAGGACTCTCTGTTGAAGGAGTTTCTGTAGATGTGTATGCATACTATGCCGGGCTGCATAGGGGATGTGGTATTGTCCTTGGTTGACAACTTGAGCATTTGGTTTGAGCTCAATCCAGATGGGGATAGCGTTAACGGCCAGTCCGCCGGGGTTCAATTCTGCCCATACATCAGGCACTTCATCCATTATGGCCCGCCTCTGCTGGGCGAAAGGGGTGTTCTGGTCGTAACGGCAGTCGCCGGGTCCCACAGTTGGGGGAACATGTAGTCTCCATTCTTCTCTTACTGGACAGATAAGTGTTACTGGCCGATCTTCAAAGCGAGCTTCCACTTCACCCGTAGTCTTGAACTTCAAGGTGGCCTGGAGCTTACAGAGTAGGTCTCGACCAATCAAGGGGACCGGGCATCCAGGGATGTGTATGAACTGATGGGACACCATCGTCCCTCCGATCTGGACTTGGCGCTCTTTGAGGAGGGGGGCCGCAAGGGATTTCCCGGAGGCTCCCACAATTGGTATAGTTTCTTTCGTGGCTGGGGCTATGGCTGTGGTGATAACAGATCGCTGGGCCCCTGTGTCTAGTAAGGCCTTCATAGATTCTGTCCCCACCCGAATTTCCACCAGAGGGTCAGTGGGGACTCTGCCCTCCCGGTCTCTTCATGCTGTGCCGTCTCGGGTAGCGTCCACAGCCATCTGCCATTCCCTCCGGTCATCCCGTCCTCTCTCTCTTCGGCCCCTTCCACGTCCTCGCCTAGGGGCCCCCGTGCGGTCGCCGGTCTCCTCCTCTCTCTGCCGGTCCCATGATTCCTCTTCTCTCTGGTTGTCCCGTATCTCCTCTGGGCAATCAGCCCACCAGTGTCCTTCTTGTCGGCAATTTGCACACTGGTTACGCCCTATGGGGGACCGCGTTCCTCTTGTTCTCCTGCCCCTCCCCTTTGGTCTAGACCTCATTCGTTCTTCCAGCACCGTGGCCAAGACATCTGCCTTCTCCCGCATCCGTCTGGTCGATTCCTTCCGGGCCTCCACCTTTTCCTCTTGGTCGCGATATCCGAACACGCGATCAGCTATAGCTTTCAGTTGGCTGAGGCTCATCCCTTCGAACCCCTCTGTTCTCTGTAGCTTTCTTCGTATATCCGGTGCTGACTGGCTAACAAAACTCATAACCACGGTTGGGAGGTTCTTAGGGTCCTCGGGATTTATCGGGCTGTGCCTCCTAAATGCTTCCATAAGTCGTTCAAGGAAGTCCCCTGGACTCTCGTCCTTTTGTTGGACCACACTGTGGATTTTTCCCATGTTGGTAACCTTCTGCTTCCCCTTCTTTAAGGCGGCCAGGTACGCCTGTTGGTATCGGCGGATAAAGGTTTGGCCTTCGGCGGTTCGGTAATCCCACGTGGGGGCAGCGATGGGCGCCTCCGTTTCTAGTAGGTTCTGTAAATTGGCATGGGCCGGATTCGCATCCCGGATGGCTTGCTCCATATTTTGTTGTAAAAGGCGGCGTTCTTCAGAGGTCAGGATGTGGGCGCTCAACTGCCTAAGGTCTGCCCAAGTTGGATTATAACTGTATATAATGCCTTCCACCAGCTCTATCAGCTGCTCGGGTTTCTGGTCGTAGGACGGCCCATGGAATTTCCAGTTATACAAGTCGGCACTTGAGAAGGGAACGTGGCTATAGACTGTCGATTCGATGGGCTGGCCCCCCCCTTCTGCCGGGTTAGGGGTATAGGTGGTGGACTGTCGGACTGGGAATAAGTGAGAGGTTTCCCCTTTTCGGCTGGACGGAAGGGCCTGTTGCGGACTCGATTGGGGAAACCGAGTAATATTCTTCACAACCCGCTTACTCTTCCGTGTGGTTGCGAGGCCAGGTGACTCAGGTGAGGCTGGGCGGGACGTCTCCCCGGCATCCGACTCTGACCCGGAAGTCCCGGCGTCAGCGGGGCCTTCTGCTAGGCCCGTAAGGTCAGGGTACATAGGAGCATAGGGCGGCGGCGCAATGTCGTCTTCGTATGCTTCCGCCGTAGCAAGTATCGGGGCTTTTGGAGGCTTCTTCTCGGCCGAACCCTGAACTTTCCCTGCGGTTTTCTTTGGGGGTTTTTTCCTAGAAAGTGTGTTGGTAGTACTGGGCGTAGTTCCTGCCTTGACTCTGGTAGCAGGGGGCGTGGTCTCAGTGGCTTCAGTGCTAGGGGCGGTAGGCCGTATGGGGGCGGTCCCTGCGGCCTTCGGGACGGCAGCGGTTGCCGAGCTTTGAAGAGCGAAGGCATGGGTCGGCAGGGTTCTAAGCTTAGTTTTCCGGCCTTTTCTCTGCTTTACCAACATAAGGGCGGCCTTTTCTACCTTCCGTTGGGCCCAAGCCGGCGGATCCCGGACTACATCCAACCACGCTTCTATGTATGGAATGTCCTCGGGACAGCCTGGGTTTCCCTCAATTATAACAATATTCATGACCGCCGCCACTTTTTCATACTCGAATGACCCTTCCGGGGGCCATCCAGCAATTCCTAGCCCTGGCCACATAAATTGACATCTCTGTATCATCCCGGCCCTGCTACATTTATCTAGGTCGAACACTTCGCTAAAGTGTTCCGTCATTAAATCTAACGGTGAAGACCCACCCCCGCCCATCCTAACCTGAGTGCCAAAGGACAGGTGACGGACAAAGGGGGAAAGGGGAGGTGGAGGAGTAAGGGGTCTCGTTCCACCAGACACAGAAGGGTCAACACTCGGCCTGACTAGGACGCGGTCGCCCGGCCTGGAACTGCAAGCCCACTCACACACTTTCATACGCCACAAGAAACCCCCCCGTTCGTTCGCCGCTCGGTTTCGTCGCCGGAGCCTAGTGAGTTTCGGGACCTAGTCGGATACCAATAGTCCGTATTAGTCACTGGCTAAAAGAGGGTGATCACGCCTCTTCTTCGGTCCTTACTGGGCCGGTCACTACGTAGAGTATACTCGCCTGTCCGCCGGGGTCGCAGGCCGCGCCGTCGTGCGCTTCTCCCTGAAATGGAAAAAGGTGCCTTGTCGGAACCACACAGCCCCCTCTACAGTCAGGCGGAGTGGATCGGCCCTCCTCCGGGAGATGGACGCTGAAATCAGCGGTGGCCACTCACCACCTCCTCGGGTGGGAATCGATGACCCGATCCGACTGCAGTGGGGGAGGGGAAGAATATAATCCGATTCCCCTTTCTACTTCTGTCCCATCTGGGGTGCCAATGAAACAGGTGGGAAATCAGGAGACGAAAGGCAAATTTTGGTTCCAAACAAGGCAACTTTATTGCTAGCAAGTGAACAGCACCGAGTAGCCTCGGGACACTGTGTGTCATAAATCATCTGACGCTTACATTTATACTTCCCTACTGGGCCTGCGCATTTGGCCCCTTACACGTCACAACTGTCATGCGCAGTAAACATTTGTAGTTCTTACAGTACAAAATTGTAGTCCCAGTACGTACACACGTCATAACACTGAAATGATACTGGCAAGAAAAACGAAACTTAGCAGCTTATTCTTCACACACACACAATGCTCCTTTCTAGCACAGGAGATAAGGTGCGGCTCAGGAATGCAGGGGGGTGTCAGCACCCTCCAAGGTCGCCTATTCAGATGGCGTTGCTACGTGCAAGCTGGTCTTGTATAGGCCTTGCAAACTACTGTTACAAGCTATATATCTAATAGCCCTGCATTCTGTCTGTACATTAGTAAACAGCAAACTTGTCTTGTTAGTAAACAGTAAAACTGGATAAGGCACAAATGTCCAGTGCAGTAATAAGGTGTGGCCAAACAGCCAAAAGCAGAGGTAGAGTGCATAAGTAAAAGTCCATCAGTAGGCACAAAACATGAGGTTGTCCTGTTGCTCAGTAGTATTCAGGTAGTACCGGCGTTCCACTCCTTCAGTTGTAAGAAGTGACAGATCAAGAGAATGAAATGTAGATTGATCAAAATAACTACCGACGAAGGAGAACAAAAAAGCAAGATTTACATAAGCTTCAGATTTGTGTTGAGAAAGACAGATGAGAATCTAGGGTAACATCTAGATAGCAGAGTGAATCAACAAGACGAATATGTAAACCAAAGAGATTAAGTCAGGAACAGTTGCACCTGGACTAAACCAGCATGCAACAGTTTTCTCCTTGTTCAGGACTAATTTGTGATCATTTAACCAAGTTGAAATTGCACATTAATTTAGGACATATTCAGGATACCCTGAAAAACCTGACTGGCTCAGTATGTCCTGAGGACTGGATTGAGAGCCTCATTCACCTGAAATTTTCTACTGATGCCCTACATTATATATCTGACGTTAAGATGATTGAAAAAAAAGTAATTATATTGAGTACTCCACTCTATAGAACTTTGTGGAAAGAATGTGTGGTTCTAGGTGACAAAAATAGTGAAAGGATGGCAGGGGCGTAGCTAGACAACAAATTTTGGGTGGGCCTAGGTAAGAAATGGGTGGGCACCAAGTGTTCTACCCCCCCCCCCCCACCAAAAAATATCTCAGTTGGTGGGAAAATGCTTCTTTCCACCTTGGCAGTCTTCAGCAGGCATGCACTGAAAACTGAGCATGTGCAGATGCCAGTATCATGGAGAGTAGCATTTTTGTTACCATCAGGGGGAGGTCTTCAGCTGGCAGAGCTTGGGATCCCCACCAGCTACCGCTAAATGTGTGCTACTGTTGGGTGGGCCTGAGCCCTAAGCAGGTGGGCCCCGGCCCACCCAGGCCCAGCTGTGGCTGCGCCACTGAAGGATGGTATATACCTGTAACAAATATTGATGAGGAGCAAAATTAAGGTACTGGGAAAAGGCTAATGACATTTACAATGTGACCTGGTGGTTATGTTGTCTAGAAGCTGAAGGACTGCCAGCTTGAATCTTTGACATTGTTCCACTGTAGCAAAAATAGCTGAGCAGGTTGCATAGCTTCCCTGACAAGTGCACCAAAAGAAAAGATTTTATGATTGGGTGTTTGACTGATGCACAAGTGCTAGACAACTTGGGAGTAAGAAACAGAAGCTCACTTTCTCCTGTGTGTGTATGCTAAGTGTTACATCTCTGGTTATGTGCTCCTCATAAAACATTTTTTTACCCCAGTTTGTTCATGGTGGTTTTTCCAAAAGACAATGTCACCAGATTCACTTATATTTTCTGGTGTCATCTTTTGCCTCATTTTCTTCTGATCTTATTGGGAAGGGAGTGCTAGCTCCTGAAATCGGTCAAGGATTGCATTGATTTCTTCATTAATTTGTACCTGCAAACATGACAGTGCTATCAAAAGATGGAGACAAAATGACTGTTAGTTGGGATAAATAAGCTTAGACCTGCAGACATTCCATTCCCAACATGGCGACCCTTGTGGAGGAGTGAGGACAAGGGGATCATTTGCCCTGTACTTTAGTTTTTAATGACTAATTGGTTTTGTCACTATTTCTGTGATTTTGTTTTTGTACACCTCTGTTTGTGTGTGCTATGTTTCTAATGTTCTCCAGGCCTCCTCCCCCTCCCCCCCCCCCCAAATATGGCACTCCAGTTTATTTTTACGCTGAATCATATATTACCTGGTGCAACAGTGGTGGAGGCAGTGGAGCAGGAAAACAAGCTGACCTGGATGACACTGGTAATATACGAGTCCTTATCTGGACTCAGCTCACAGTCTGTGGATAAAGAAGAGCAATGAATCTGTTTAGTGTGTACAGTAAACAGATCTTGGGCTGCTCTGGAAACAATTATCCACAGAGCTCACTGCAGTTGTTAAGGTCACAGGTTGATGTTGTGGCCCAAATTTAGATTTTTCTTAGGCATTATTTCTTACTGTTCATTTTGAATGCATTTTATAATTCTAATTGGTAAACTGTATCATGGAGGAGTGCTTACCTATCAATCTATCAATTCCAAATTTTCCATACCTTTCATTCTAGCTATTAGGCCAGAGGTTTGCAAACATATCCTATTGGCTCGTGGAAATCCAGAAGAGGAAAACAAAACGTTCTGCAGAACATAGTAACATAGTAACATAGTAGATGACGGCAGAAAAAGACCTGCATGGTCCATCCAGTCTGCCCAACAAGATAAACTCATATGTGTATACCTTACCTTGATTTGTACCTGCCTTTTTCAGGGCACAGACCGTACAAGTCTGCCCAGCAGTATTTCCCGCCTCCCAACCACCAGTCCCGCCTCCCATCACTGGCTCTGGCACAGACCGTATAAGTCTGCCCTCCACTATCCTCGCCTCCCAACCACCAACCCCTCTTCCCCCACCTGCTCCGCCATCCAATTTTGGCTAAGCTTCTGAGGATCCATTCCTACTGCACAGGATTCCTTTATGCATATCCCACGCATGTTTGAATTCCGTTACCGTTTTCATCTCCATCACCTCCCGCAGAAAGAACAGTACAGTCCACAAAAGCAGAACACAAGTCTTCTAATAGTTAAAAAGGCTTTTATTTTTGCCACTTAAAACAGAAACCAATGTGGCCTCTCTAGAGGCCACATCAGAGATTATCAACTATTAGGGTCCCAAAGGGCACAAACACCTAATAGTAAATGTAGCAATGAAAACAGCTCAGCAGCTAGCAGCAGGATAAAAAGAGTGTCTCCTCCTTTCTCAACAGTATCGAGAAATGTGGCCATGTCGGGTTGTGTTTTAAAGTGGTAAGAATCAAAGCCTTTTTAACTATTAGAAAACGTGTGTTCTGCTTTTGTCTATTGTCTCATGGTGAGGCTTTTTTTTTTTGTAGGATATTCACCTTGAATATACATGAGATAAATGTTCTACATTCTAAGAGGCTGATATTCAGCTCACAGGAGGAAGCCCGCATAAGTGCCCCAATCGGCGCTAACCCGGATATTCAGTGGTGGGCCATTTCCGGTGACTGGCATTGAATATCCATTGGAGGGTGGGGGGGGGGGGGTTCCCCTTGGCTCATACATAACCAACTATGTCAATATTCAGCTCTGTTTGGTTAAGTTTATAGCGGCCAAAGATAGAACTTCTATTTAGCAGGTCCAATTTGGCCGCTAAACTTAGCCGGCTATCGCTGAATATTGCCTTTTTGACACTAACCAGCAATATTCAGAGGAGATAACTGGTTATCTCGTGCTGAATATTAGCGGTTAGGCACCAAAATACTATTTAACCGGTCAGTGGCCGTTTCTGGCTGGTTAAATTATGCTGAAGATTGGCTGGTAAGTCTCTATGGGGCCATTTTACAAAGGCATGGTAGACTCACTAGACTCTACACATGTGCAGCATGCGCCACAATAAGACTACTGCCAGGCTAGCATGACCCCTGGTGGTAATTTTGGATTTGGTGCGTGCCCATACACCAGGACAAATTATGTTTTTATTTCCTACAGCGCACGCCGTTTCCGGCGTTAATCAGCAGTTGTCACGCACCAAACGGTCACCACGTGTGTAGCATTTGAGCCCTTACCGCTAGATCAGTGGGTGACATTAAGGGCTCAGGCGACAAATAGACGCACGCTGGTTTCAATTTTACCGCAGGCTCTTTTCCTGGCCCATTGAAAAAAAAACTTTTACCCAGATGCGGTAAAAACTGGCCCAGCGTGTTCCAAAAACACCCACCCACACTACCGCGGGCCACTTGTTGCCACAGCTTAGTAAAAAGACCCCTCTGTAAATATATATCATGCGTATTCATGACTGATACCCTGAAAATTTGACTAGTTGTGAGGGCAGTAAGACTAGTTAGATCCCAGCAGTGCAAAATAATGGAGGTTACTTTAGAAGCCTTGCATAGCAGCATTTACACATGTATATTGCATACAAGTGCGTGTATTGTGTATATGTGTAAATAGCGATCTCAGAATGCTGCAATTTACATGTGTAGATGCCTTGGGATGCCCATCTCTTGGAGATGATTAGACTGGGCTAAAAAAGATTATGGGGCAATTCTATAAATTGGCACCTCAGTATAGGTGCCCGAATGCCATACACTTACCCCTGGACTCTATATATGGTGCCTGAAAATCCGCGTGGAAACCGAAGTGTATTCTATAACAATGTGCTTAACTTAATTGGTTAGCTGGCTAATCAGAGCTATTAACTGGATGTTAACGCACACAACTCACCAAGGGCTTCTTTTACTAAGTTGTTCTAGCAATTCCCATGCGGCAAATGAGAGGAAGCCCATAAGAATTGAACGGGCTTCCTCTCATTTGCTGCACCAGGAATCGCTAGCGAGCCTTCATAAAAGAGATCCTAAGTGTATTCTATAACATGATGCGCCTAAATTCTAAGTCGCATAGTTGAAAAGGGGGTGGGGCATGGACATTTCTAAAATCTACCCACATTATTATGGAATACACCCAATCTATGCCTAATATAGGCATCGGGATTTACACTTAGTAAAACATGGCCTAAATGGATGTGACCAAATTTAGTCATGTGATGAGCCGCTCGGCGTATTCTATATACAGCATGGAAATTTAAATCTATTCTATAAATTGTAGGCGTACTTTAGAGAATACACCTAGGTGTAATTTTTTTCTCCCCGTATTTTTCAGGCACCATATACAGAATCTTGCCCTTAGTGCCAATTTTACAGAATACTAGCATAAGGTCAACATTGCTGTGCCAAACAAAGTACCATGTTACTGGATATGCTAATGGGACTTACGATGCAGGATCTGTAAAGACAGACGCTGGGAATTCCCCCAATGCTTGCCATGTTATATTTCCAGCTACTGCACACTAAAGCCCTGTGTTAAGCCATGGTAACTGCAGATTTCTTTTACCTAACAGCAGTAAAATGAGCCCTGTGGTGGCATTGGTGTGTGGGTTTGCCGTGCACTGAGACCCCCTTTTACTACCACTGGTAAAAGGTTTTTATTTTAAGGAAGAACAAGGTTGTGCGGTAAGTTAAACACTTGCCACACAGCCATTTCCTTAGGCTGGAATTGGGCAGTAGTCAGAATTGGGGCGGAATTGGCATGCAGCGGGAGTCAGAAATACCACCGGGCTACCAGCCCACCTCTTCTGCCCTTCTGTAAAAGGACCCCTAAGTGCACTTTAGTAAAAGGGTCCTATAATGACTTAATTCCACCAGTCTTAACTGATAGAGGCTGGAGACTGCTACTTGTCATGCAACCTTCTATAAATTTGACAAGATATACAGTGTCTGGCTTTCTCGTTATTCCTTTCAATATTCAGTTTGGTTCATTTTTTTACTTGAATGACTGTTTTTTTTAATCCCCTAATTTCTTTGGTTTAATTTGCTCTTAAATGGATCAGTTTATTTGATGTGGATTTGCTAGCTCCATGACTTCACATCTTAGTTACAAACATGTCTTTTAAATGAAGGATGACAAGGGGTCAAATTCAGTTTTATGACTTGTAAATGATCATAGCCAGGGCAAAAGTTCAGGGAGCAGAGCTCCAGCTTTCTTGAACTCTTAGCTTGCTTTGAACTACCTTCAAGAGTTAATTAATATGCCGATGTATGCAATTAGGCGTATTGCAATTTTAGAACCGATTATTATGGTTTTTCAATGAAAGATAAATCTGAGGAACATTGATCACTATTTATATTTAACAGACACCACGACACGGAAGCTCATAGCTAAGAACATAAAACAAAATAAAATCAAAACATATAATCCACTTTTAAAATACAACAAATAACCAATTATATTAATATGAAGCTTTTCCTTAGTGTTGCATGCAAAGTTTTTTTCACAGAAGCAACATTATTGTCCAAAATGTAGTTCTGTTAGTATTAAGATAGCAACATTTTGTTTTATATTAGTAATCTAGTAGTTGAGCACATAACTTCATATTTTTCTGTTGGACTGATGTAGTAATATGTGAGATATACAGGGCCATATTTACTAAGCAGTATTAGCTGTTAATGCAGCAGATAAGTTTAAAGCCCTCCAGCTGACACACGAGGGTTTTTATACCAGTGACTCTTCCTATTTATCTTCACTTTGGATTCCTTTATCTTCATTTCAACCTACCAGATCTCAATATGAGCGTTCCTTATATCTTCCCTTGGCTAATGGTGCCTGTCTTGAATCCACACAATTTGTTTTTTTATTTCTCAGCCCCTCTTCTCTGGCTAGTAGGAAAAAGGAGGTGATGATGCCTTTGTAAGACTCTAGTGAGACCTCATTTAAAATATTTGTACAATTCTGTAGACCACGCCTTCAAAAAGATATAAACAGGATGGAGTCAGTCCAGTGGCGGCTACTAAAATGGTCAGTGGTCTTCGTCATAAAGTGTATGGGGACAGACTTAAAGATCTCAATATGTATATTTTGGAAGAAAGGCAGGAGAGAGGATATATGATAGAGATTTTTAAATACCTACACTGTATAAATGCACCGGAAGCGAATCTCTTTCAATTGAATGAGGGGGTATAGGATGAAGATGAAAAGGGACAGACTGAAGAGTAACCTGAGCAAATACTTCTTCATGGAAAGGGTGGTGAATTTGTGGAATGGCCTCCCGGTGGAAGTGGTGGAGATGAAAACAGTATCCGAATTCAAGAGAGCTTGGGACAAGTACATAGGATCTCTCAGGGAGTGATAGGGAGAGTAGATGGCATGGATGGGTATTCTGGATAGGCCATATGGCCTTTATCTGACCACATTTTCTCTTTTTCTATGTTTCTAACTGAAATGCAGTTAATATACAGAAAGGGAATTGTCTCTGTGTGAACTGTATAGGAAGATGCTGGGAATACCCCCAATAATTAATGCAGAGGCTTTGCAGTTAATTCACAATAATTTTGGCAATTACTGAGCAGTAACTGTGAATCCTTACCACTCTTTAGTAAATAATCCCCGCTTTGAAATGCTACCCTGACATTAGGATTCTTTTGAGCCTCACAGCTTTGAAACTGAACCTTATTTAGGTGAAGGATCAGGACACTTCTTTAAGAAAAAGGAGACAACTGAATTAAGAAAATAATTCCAGACATGCAGCCTAACCTTTGCACACAGAGTCCACCAACCTGCAAAGTGGTACATCTGGAAAAATCAACACACATTTGCAGTATACATAAAGCACTCAAATTGTTTTGAGACTCTTACTTATTGCATTCAAATATCATATTTATTATTTATTTATTTGGATTTTGCTCGCATCTTTTTCAGTAGTAGCTCAAGGTGAGTTCAGGTACACTGGGTATTTCTCTGTCCCAGGAGGGTTCACTATCTAAGGGCCCTGTTTACTAAGCCACGCTGTAGGCATGCTAATTTTTTAGCTAACAATAGAGACACCCATTATATTCCTATGGGTGTCTCTAGTGTTAGCGCTTGCTAAAACAAATGTGTGCACCTACAGCACGGTTTAGTAAACAGGGCCCAAAGTTTGTGCCTGCAACAATAGAGAGTTAAGTGACTTGCCCAAGGTCACAAGGAGCTGCAATGGGAATTGAACCCAGTTCTCCAGGATCAAAGTCCTCTGCACTAACCACTAGGCTACTCCTCCACTAGCAAGGTATCATATAGAATCTCAAATAGGGAAAGGGAAATGGGACTTGATATACCACCTTTCTGTGTTTTCTGCAACTACAGTCAAAGCGTGTGTCTGGTAGCGCTATACAAATGCTAATAATAATAATATACAGGCACTTATTTGTATCTGGGGCAATGGAGTTTTAAGTGACTTGCCCAAGGTCACAAGGAGCTGCAACGAGAATTGAACTGTGTATCTCTGGATATTAAGACTAGTGCTCTAACCAATAGGCCCCTCCTCCATTCTTTAATTAAATTTATTACTGGATATCATACATTTTTGTTCTAACGAGTTACACAACTTCAGTGTAAAGGCACTTAGAGGCTTATTTTCGAAAGAGAAAAACGCCCAAATTCCGACCTAAATCGGGAGATGGACGTCTTTCTCTTGTGGGTGCCCAAATCGGTATAATCGAAAGCTGATTTTGGGCGTTTCAAAACTGCACTCCGTCGCGGGAACGCATAAAGTTGACGGGGGCGTGTCGGAGGCGTGGTGAAGGCGGGACTGAGGTGTGGTTATCGGCTGAGCAGAGATGTGCGTGCTCGGCCGATAATGGAAAAAAGAAAGGCGTTTTCAGAGAGAATTTAGGTCACTTTTGTTGGACCCGTTTTTTTCACGAACAGGTCCCAAAAAAGTGCCCTAAATGACCAGATGACCACCGGAGGGAACCGGGGATGACCTCCCCTGACTCCCCCAGTGGTCACTAACCCCCTCCCACAAAAAAAAAAACGAATGTTAAACACTTTTTTCCCAACTTGTAAGCCAGCCTCAAATGTCATCCCCAGCTCCATGACAGCAGTATGCAGGTCCCCGAAGTAATTTTAGTTTAGTTAGTGCTGTGCGGGACCCATGCAGAGAGGAAAAATCGGAAGAAAAAAAAAAAAACAAGCAAGTGCAGTCAGGGACGTCTAAATTACCAGGATAGTAAAAGGGGGAATCAAACCAGCAGCCTTCTGATTACAAGCTCAGTGCTCTAGCCAGTGCACCACTGATTAGACGTCCTTCCCGTTCCATTAATTCTCTCCAAGTTTCTGTCAGCCAATCACCGTTGTTTAGCTGACACAGATGTCAGCTAAATGAGCTGTGATTGGCTGACAGAAACTTGGAGAGACTTAATGGAAAGGGAAGGACGTCTAATCAGTGGTGCACTGGCTAGAGCACTGAGCTTGTAATCAAAAGGTTGTTGGTTCAATTCCCCCTTTTACTATCTTTTAATTTGGACGTCCCTGACTGCACTTGCTTGCTTGTTTTTTTTTTTCTTCCGATTTTTCCTCTCTGCATGGGTCCCGCGCAGCACCAACTAAAGTAAAATTGCTCTGGGGACCTGCATACTACTGTCATGGAGCTAGGTATGATATTTGAGGCTGGCATAGAGGCATCTCAGGGGGACCAGTGCACTATGAATGCTGGCCCCTCCCACGACCAAATGCCTTGGATTTGGTCGTTTTTGAGCTGGGACGCTTCGGTTTCCATTATCGCTAAAAAACAAAAACGCCCAGCTCAAAAAACGCCCTAATCCAATGTATTTTCGAAAAAAAAGATGGACGTCCATTTTTTTCGAAAATACAGTTCGGCCCGCCCCTTCACGGACCCGTTCTCGGAGA
This sequence comes from Microcaecilia unicolor, assembly GCF_901765095.1. Lineage (NCBI taxonomy): Eukaryota > Metazoa > Chordata > Amphibia > Gymnophiona > Siphonopidae > Microcaecilia > Microcaecilia unicolor. Next base: position 165,889,027 of record NC_044038.1, read on the forward strand.
TGGATGTTTTTACAAATGGGCGTTCGTGTTCGATTATGCCCCTCTTAGTATACTACACAAAGTGAAATTCATCTTAATTTTAGATGTGCACTGAAACCCTCTCTTTAACAGTGAATTGTAAAAGAGCAGTGACTGCTTTTGTATGTTTTGCCCCATTGTGCCTGGTTTGTGAGCACTTGTATTGTGGCATCTCTATAAATAAATAAATAACTGCAGTGTGTATAAATGTACTGCCTTTACCACTTATTAATTTGGCAAATATTCAAAACAAAATATCACCCCGCTGCAGTAGATTCAATGTGATAGTGCATCATTAAAAAAAATCATTCACATGGAAAAGAGGCACAATTGACCATTTGTAATCACAGAAAACAAAAAAAACCCCATCATATTAAAAAAAAAAAGTAGTGGCACCACATTCCAAACCTGACAGCTGTGCTTTTACAGAGAAATTGCCTGCATCTGCATCAAATTTAAAAGCAGCAAAAATGCTGCAAGAAAAACGTTCTAAATGGCCTCTCGCCTCTACGTTGTTCATGCTGCTATTTTGTGAGAACACTTTTTACTTTTATTTATTTTTTGACCTGGCAGCTTCCTCCTACTTCTTCATACTTTCAACTCGGCTGGAACTAGGTCTGAGATCTGGTGCCCAGGGTTTTTATTTATATATGAGGTTTATAAACCACCTAGAGGGGCATAATCGAACGGGGCGCCCAAGTTTTTCTGAGGGCGTCCTCAAAGGACGTCCCCGCGAAGGGGAGGGGAAACCCGTATTATTGAAACAAGATGAGCATCCATCTTTCATTTCGATAATATGGTCGGGGATGCCCAAATCTCAACATTTAGGTCAAACTTAGAGATGGTCGTCCCCGGTTTTCAGCGATAATGGAAACTGAGGACGCCCATCTCAAAAATGACCAAATCCAGCTCATTTGGTCATGGGAGGAGCAAGCATTCGTAGTGCACTGGTCCCCCTAACATGCCAGGACACCAACTGGGCACCCTAGGGGGCACTGCAGTGGACTAACTGATGCACTCAGTGAATGGAAATAGCCCTTCCCTTACCAATCCCTTAGCGATTTGGAAAGGAACGGGCATGCATAAAGGAAATCGCATGCAAATGAGCTGCTCATTTGCACATGATTTTCTTCCTAAGGAGGGGAAGCCAGTGCAGAGCAGCCAAGCATTATGCGTGGCTGCTCTGTGTATGCCAAAGACGGCTTCATACATGCAGACAAGCTGCGTGTATAATAGCCGTCTACAACCTTAAATAAATTGCCATCTACAACCTTAGAAAAATACAAGTCCAGGTGAAAATGTCCAAGTGCTTGTCAGGGATGTCTTTTTTTTAGAGATGGTTGAGGACGTCCATGCCTTTGCTATGCCTCTGACACCCCGTTTTATTTATTTGGATTTTGGATCACAAGTAGCAGCAGTGGGATTTGAACTGGCCACCTCTGGATTGCAAGACCAGTGCTCTAACCACTAGGCCACTCCTCCACACCACTCCCTTGAAATTTGGCTGTCCCTGTGTGGGGGGGCAGGTCAGGATGTCCAAAATGTTTGAAAGAAGGACATCCACGCCTTCGCTATGCCTCCACTGACACACACATACCTCCCCCCCCCCCCCCCCCCAGGGACCTGCATACTACTGCGATGGACCCGAGTATGACATTTCAGGCTGGCAAAAAAAGTTTTTAAAGTTACTTTTTTTGGGGTGGGAGGTGGTTAGTGACCACTGGGGAAGTCAGGGGAGGTCAACACTGATTCCCTCTGGTGGTCATCTGGTCAGTTCGGGTACCTTTTTGAGGCTTGGTCGTAAGAAAAAATGGACCAAGTAAAGTCGGCCAAGTGCTCATCAGGGACGCCCTTCTTTTTTCCATTATCGCTTGAGGATGCCCATCTGTTAGGCACACCCCAGTCCCGCCTTCAATACGCCTCCGACATGCCCCTGGGAACGTTGGTCGTCCCTGCGACGAGAAGCAGTTGGGGATGCCCAAAATCGGCTTTCGATTATGCTGATTTGGGCGACCCTGAGAGAAGGACGTACATCTCCCGATTTGTGTCAAAAGATGGGCGCCCTTCTTTTTCGAAAATAAGCCTACTAGCAAGAAACCTTAATCAAGGCAGTGTACAATAATAGCACCATGCACAATAAACATAAAATGTCTGCATACAACAAAAAAAGACAATACATCAAAATAACTAAAAAAAAACCCACACTATCCAATGCATGCAGAAAATAAAAATTCCATTCCTGCAGAACCAAAATTAATTATCAAGTCATGTATCAAATACTTCCATAAAAAAGGCTTTCAATCCCTGTTGAATTTCATAGTCTTGCCCCACCCATAAGGGAAAAGGTAACGAAGTATACAGTTCGCGCCCCATGATAGAGCACATCCACTTCTGAGGTGTGGCCAGCTTTGTCACATACACCCTAGGTACCTTCAGTAAGTTTGTCCCACCAAACTGTAAGATCAGCCCAGTAGCATACCACTGCACCAAATCCCACAAATAGGGGGAAGGATAGGAAACAGAGAGTGGGGTTAAATGGGCAGTATTCACAATGGAGAATGGTAGTTAGTGGGGTTCCTCAGGGGTCTGTACTAGGACCGCTGCTTTTAATCAAACATATAAATGGCAAGTGACCGTACTCACTCGCAAATGCGCAGTAGAGACTTCCCTGTCTGTCCCGCCCCCACGTCAGTACGAGATGACGGGGGGGGGGGGGCAGGGCAGAGAGGGAAACTGCGCGAAGGGGAGGGAACCACCGAGGTCGCCACCGCTACCCCCCCCCCGGAGTCGCCACTGCCGCCACCCCTCCACCTGGCCGTCTCTTTGCTATTCAACTTACATCTCCACAGCAGGCAGATCAGCTGAGCTGCCGTTGGCCTTCCTTCCCTGCCTGTGTCCTGCCCTCACTGACGTTACGTCACACAGGGCGGGACACAGACAGAGAAGGAAGGCCGACGGGAGCTCAGCTGATCTCTGCATGCTGCAGAGATGTAAGTTGAATAGCGAAGAGACGGGCCTGGTGGAGGGGCGGTGGGGGCGGCGAACTCAGGGGGAGGGGGTGGCGACCCAACAGCCCGTTTTAACGGGCTCAACGACTAGTATATTTATAAATGATTTAGAGAAGGGAGTAACTAGCAAGGTAATTAAATTTGCTGATGACACAAAGTTATTCAAAGTCATTAACTCGCGACAGGATTGTGAAAAATTACAGAAGGACCTTACGAGACTGGGAGACTGGGCAGCTAGATGGCAGATGACATTTATTGTGAGCAAGTGCAAGGTGATGCATGTGGGGAAAAAAGAACCCGAATTATAGCTATGTCATGCAAGGTTCCACGTTAGGAGTTACGAACCAAGAAAGGGATCTGGGTGTCGTCGTCGATAATACACTGAAACCTTCTGCTCAGTGTGCTGCTGCAGCTCGGAAAGCGAATAGAATGTTGGGTATTATTAGGCTCTTTAGATTGTAAGCTCTCTTGAGCAGGGACTGTCCTTCCCCATGTTTAAACTTGTACAGCGCTGCGTAACCCTGGCAGCGCTATAGAAATGCTAAGTAGTAGTAGTAGAAAGGTATGGAAAACAGGTGTGAGGATATTATAATGCCGTTATATCACTCCATGGTGCGACTGCACCTTGAATATTGTGTTCAATTCTGGTCGCCGCATCTCAAGAAAGATATAGTGGAACTGGAAAAGGTGCAGCAAAGGGCGACTAAAATGATAGCGGGGATGGGACGACTCCCCTATGAAGAAAGACGAAGGAGGCTAGGGCTTTTTAGCTTGGAGAAGAGACGGCTGAGGGGAGACATGATAGAGGTATCTATATATATAAAACTCACCCTCAACGTTCTATTGGCTTCTGACATCACTGAAGCCAAGGTTCGTATGTTTGAAGCTCTGAAGCCTCGAAAAACACAGTCTCTGGGCCCCGCCCTCGCGTCAAACGTTATGACGTTGAGGGCGGAGGCGGAGCAATTCACCAACATCAACGATGGGTGGGGTGGGGGGCACAGGAAAGCCTTGCTAGCGCCCGTTTCATTGGCTCCAGAAACGGGCCTTTTTTTTACTAGTATAAAATAATGAGTGGAGTGGAACAGGTGGATGTGAAGCATCTGTTCACACTTTCCAAAAATACTAGGACTGGGGGGCATGCGATGAAACTACAATGTAGTAAATTTAAAACAAATTGGAGAAACATTTTCTTCACCCAACGCGTAAGTAAACTCTGGAATTCATTGCCGGAGAACGTGGTGAAGGCGGTTAGCTTGGCAGAGTTTAAAAAGGGGTTAGACGGTTTCCTAACGGACAAGTCCATAAACCGCTACTAAATGGACTTGGGAAAAATCCACAATTCCAGGAATAACATGTGTAGAATGTTTGTACGTTTGGGAAGCTTGCCACGTGCCTTTGGCCTGGATTGGCCGCTGTCGTGGATAGGATGCTGGGCTCGATGGACCCTTGGTCTTTTCCCAGTGTGGCATTACTTATGTACTTATATAGGCTGCTGAGTTTGCAAAGAACAGACCTTAGATTTAATTTGTTGGCTCACCACCAACCAATGCAAGGATTGTAAAACTATAGTAATCCTTTTGTATTTAGACAAACAAACCACCAGTGTTGCAGCTGGTGTTGCAGCAGTTGGATGATAACCTCCTTGGTCTGTCTTCTCCTGCTCCTGTGTGCCGGGTCACCCAGATTATTGCATTAATGCAACCATCCAGGTCTCAGCACATAGGAGCAGTAGGAGAAAGACAGACCCAGAAGCAAGAAGCAATGGACAAGTAAATCTATGTTAGTTGAATGCTCTAATGCATGCTTATTAGGTGTATCATTAGTATTATGCTAACATTGTATTATATCTCTGGTATTTGAATTCCAGTGCTGTCAAATGTGTATATTTTTGATACCGTTTCACAGTAGTTCTATTATTAGTTTTTTTTTTACTGTTTTAAAGTTTACTTCATTTATTGTATTTATGCTTATTCTTGGTTATTTTACTATTATTACGCTGTTAACAAAATTTTAAGTTTTATGTTAAACTGTACCTGCTGTACACTGCCTTGGGTGAATCTCTTCATAAAGGCGGTTAATAAATCCCAATAAATAAATATTAATGCTTAGTTTATAGAATTATCCTTCACATGTCATGACCCCAACTCCCTCCTCCTTTGGGACTGTGAATGCTGTTTCTACAATATCTCAAGCTCAAGCCAACCTCGAGAATAGAAGGTCTGATGTGGAACTGATGTGGAAACCTTCCAAACGGCAGTGCACAACACTTGCTATCTGAACTACCAAGTAGGCCAGTGAGTGCTTTTTATGATTGATCTGATTCCCTTTTGATTCTATTGTGATAGGGTGATTTTTTTTTCTATTTAGCAGGTTTTTTGCAATTTTAAAAAAAGTTTTACATGTTAATGCTAATTTTCTGCCTTAATTGATATTATTGTGAGCAGTTATTTATTTATTAAAAAAGCTTATAGACTACTATTGCATTATGTTTAGCTTTCACCCTTTCATTGGTAGCACAAAGCATGTTACATTTCAAGTGCAGTTAATATTCAAAAATATGGCCGCTGCTGTCCATGGATAAACTCAAGTTAGCACTTCAATTGCACTATGGACAACTCACATCACACAATTGAATCAAAATTGGAGGAAAATACCTCAGATATCGCTCTAGACCATGATTGATGCCCACAGTGTATGTGTTGAAAACTGGCCTCACTGTGACAATTCAGTCACTTGTCAAAAACCTCCAAATGTGCAAATGCAACCATTCTTCCTTATGTGCATTAATTCTTTTGTTGTGAACATCAGCTCATTTATTGGTTTTTAACTAAATATCTATTAATAACTTAGTAGTTGATGCTTCAACCAGTCTATCAACGATTCAACTGTACAAGAGCCATAAATAAACAGAGTGGCACTTATCTCTCATACTGAAAATCCCGACTGGCTGGGTGTGTGCCCTGAGGACTGAGTTGAAAACCTCTGTTGTAGGTGGTAAAGACTCACGTTCTAAACCTGAGCTAATTGGTTAGGACTCAGCAATGCTCACATGCTAACCAATTAGCACAGAGCACACCGACTCTCCACTCCCACACCTTCCCCAGCTCTAAAAAATAAATTTTATTTTTTAGCGCAAGGGCAGTGTGCATGCATCCAAAACTTTCCATGGGATGCCTCAGCATGCACCACGGTAAGCCTTGTAAAAGGGCCCCTTGATGAGGAAACGATCATAAACATTTCAAGGAAATGAATTAAAACATACTGTTGTAAAAGCTTCATATTAAAAAAATTACTAGCCTATGTCATTAAAAGTATCAAGAAATTTATTTATTTATTTACATCAATTTATATACCGTATCTTATTGCTACTGCAAAACAGAACGGTTTACAAGCCTATAGCTTGTGCAGTGTTTCAGTGCCATCTGTATCCTTCCCAAAATGCTTCTCCTGCCTTTTAATTTTTCTGAATAAACAATTTCCACCAAAGAGAAGACACACAGTGGCTTTGATGGATAATTCATTTACTGAATCATTGCTAAGTTCTTTGAACGTCTGTGAGTGAATTATAGAAGGTCATCGACAAGGAAAAAAATGCTGTGTCCACAGTCAAGCTGGCAGGTTCTGTTTATACTGTATAAGAGTTGTTTTGCTATGCCTCTTAGGGGTTACTGGAGCACAGTTAGATCAAAGGGAAGACTGAGGATGCATGAGCATACTTCTGCTGCTCGAATTGTCATCTTTCCGAATATTCATTACAATGTTCGTGGGTCTTTTAGAATAGCTAAGGGATATTATTTACTTTTAGGATAGTTAAGGGTTATTTTCTTCACTTCAATGCAGGGTATTTTCAATTTTTTTTTTTAATTTTTAGATCATGTGCTAATATTGTCATTAGCACATGGCAACTGAAAATAATTAATGTGGGAGCACTTTGCTGCTCTTATTTAGGAGGTGCTAAAGGCTCTCGAATTAACCCCATGTTAACTAGTTTGCACACGGTAATGTGAGCATGCTAGCTGGATAATACTTCCACACCCATTCTCTGTCATGCCACGCCCCCTCCAAAATAAATAAATAAATGGCACACGATTAGCACCTTAGGAAACTGGAAGACTGGGCATCCAAATGGCAGATGAAATTTAATGTGGACAAATGCAAAGTGATGCACATTGGGAAAAATAATCCAAATCATAGTTACCTGATGCTAGGGTCCACCTTAGATGTCCGTAAAGAAAAAGATATAGGTGTCACTGTAGGCAACACGCTGAAATATTCTGCCCAGTGAGCACTGGTGAAGACCAATAATATAATTTGCCTCTATATCACTCCATAATGCAACCTCACTTTGAGTATTGCGTTCAATTCTGTTTGCTATACGTCAAAAAAGATATAGTGGAATTAGAAAAGGTTCAAAGAAGGGCGATCAAAATGATACAGGGGATGGATCTTCTCCCATATGAGGAAAGGCTGAAGAGATTAGGTCTCTTCAACTTGGAAAAGAGACAGATGAGTCGGGATATGATTGAGGTCTATAAAATCCTGAATGGTCTAGAATGGTTAGAAGTGAATCGATTTTTCACTCGTTCAAAAAGTACAAAGGCCGTGGGACATTCAGTGAAAGTATATGTAAATACTTTTAAAACAAATAGCAGGAAATATTTGTTTCACTCATAGAATAGTTAATCTCTGGATCTAGCTGCCGGTGAATGTGGTAACAGTGGTTAGCGTATCTAGGTTTGGATAAGCTCCTGGAGGAAAAGTCCATAGTCTGTTGTTGAGATGGACATGGGGGAATGCACTTTCTGCCCCAGGATCAGTAGCATGGAATATTCCTAGTATTTTGGTTTCTGCCAGGTATTTGTGACCTGGCTTGACCACTGTTGGAAGCATGATACTGGGTTAGATAGACAATTGTTCGGACCCAGTATGGCTATTCTTATGTTTTTGTTGATTATAACCAGAGAAAGGTGATATATCAAATCCCATCCCCCTTCCCTTCCCTAAAGGACTGATAGTTTCCCTTCTTCCCACCCCAAAATCCAACATCTCTCCCTTTTTTAACCTTCTCTCTCTCTTTCTTTCCTGGGATCTAGTTTCTCTCTCTCTCTCCACCCCATGAGCAGCAACACAAATTTACCTTCTGTAAGGCAACATTATATTGTTATGAAAGTGCATACCTATTTTTTGTGATCTGTGTTTTGCTGCTCCTGGGGGAATAGTTTGGGTGGAATGGAGGCAGTTCAGAGTAGTGGAGTGCCTCAGGGATCGGTGCTGGGGCCGATTCTATTCAATATATTTGTGAGTGACATTGCCGAAGGCTTACAAGGTAAAGTTTGCCTTTTTGCAGATGACACCAAGATTTGCAACAGAGTGGACACCACGGAGGGAGTGGAAAGCATGAAAAAAGATCTGCGGAAGCTAGAAGAATGGTCTAACGTTTGGCAATTAAAATTCAATGCGAAGAAATGCAAAGTGATGCACTTAGGAAGTAGAAATCCACGGGAGACGTATGTGTTAGGCGGTGAGAGTCTGATAGGTACGGACGGGGAGAGAGATCTTGGGGTGATAGTATCTGATGACCTGAAGGCGACGAAACAGTGTGACAAGGCGGTGGCCGTAGCGAGAAGGTTGCTAGTCTGTATAGAGAGAGGTGTGACCAGCAGAAGAAAAGAGGTTTTAATATCCCTGTATAAGTCGTTGGTGAGGCCCCACCTGGAGTATTGTGTTCAGTTTTGGAGGCCGTATCTTGCGAAGGATGTTAAAAAAATTGAAGCGGTGCAAAGAAAAGCTACGAGAATGGTATGGGATTTGCATTACAAGATGTATGAGGAGAGACTTGTTGACCTGAACATGTATACCCTGGAGGAAAGGAGAAACAGGGGTGATATGATACAGACATTCAAATATTTGAAAGGTATTAATCCGCAAACGAACCTTTTTCGGAGATGGGGAAGCGGTAGAACTAGAGGACATGAAATGAGATTGAAGGGGGGCAGACTCAAGAAAAATGTCAGGAAGTATTTTTTCATGGAGAGAGTGGTGGATGTTTGGAATGCCCTCCTGCGGGAGGTGGTGGAGAGGAAAACGGTAACGGAATTCAAACATGCGTGGTATAAACATAAAGGAATCCTGCTCAGAAGGAAGGGATCCCCAGAAGCTTAGCCGGTGGTGAGAGGTGGGGCTGGTGGTTGGGAGGCGGGGATAGTGCTGGGCAGACTTATACGGTCTGTGCCAGAGCTAGTGGTGGGAGGCGGGGTGGGTGGGGGGCGGGGATAGTGCTAGGCAGACTTATACGGTCTGGGCCCTGAAAAAGACAGGTACAAATCAAGGTAAAGTATACACAAAAAATGGCACATGTGAGTTTATCTTGTTGGGCAGACTGGATGGACCATGCAGGTCTTTTTCTGCCGTCATCTACTATGTTACTATGATTAGCACCTTCAAACAGGTAAACCACTGCAGGTCATTTTAGCCCATTCTTTTTTCGGCATGCTAAACCTGCATTAGGGCTTAGCACACCTTAGTAGAAGGACTTTTCAGAGGCCCTTTTACTAAGGCACGTAGGTGCCTATCCAGCTTATAATAGAAAGTGATCGCCGGCCATCTTCCGACACAAATCGGGAGGTGGCCGGCGATTTCTTAAAAGCGGCGAAATCGGTATAATCAAAAGCGGCATTTTTGACAGCATCACCGCTTTCCCATCGCTTCGCCGGCGAAAGTTCAAGGGGGTGTGTCAGTAGATTAGCGAAGGCGGGACATGGGCGGGCATGGGCGTGGCTACCAGATGGCCAGCTTTCACCTATAATGGAAAAAAAAAGCAGCGTTAAGCAGTATTTCGCCGGCTTTACTTGGTCCTTTTATTTTCACGACCAAGCCTCAAAAAGGTGCCCCAACTGACCAGATGACCACTGGAGGGAATGGGGTATGACCTCCCCATACTCCCCCAGTGGTCACAAATCCCCTTCCAAACTAAAAAAATAAAACTAAAAACCTTTTTTGCCAGCCTGTATGCCAGCCTCAAATGCCGTACCCACCTCCATGACAGCAGAATGTGTTATATCCTCCGATAGCCTTTCCCTGGTTGCGATGTGGCTCTCGGGTGAGTGTGACACCTTTTCTGTTAGGTGCCCTGCAGAGTCACATTAGCAATGCATTGTGGTGGGTGTAGGGTACTGGGCTCTACTCCCATGGTACTTTTCCCCCCTGCTAACTGGGTCAGAGTGTTTGTTTCCTGTTTTGTTTCCTGTTGTAGTCCATGCGGTAGTGGCTATTTTTGTAAGCCAGTTTTAGTTCCCTTTCCTGTGTTACCCACGTTAGAGAACGTAGTTCTTACGTTGCATGGTGCTGAAAGAGGGCATTGTACACCATTGTGCCAGCTCTGACCTACTTCTAATCTTAGTACCAGGGGACTCTTTGCCAGTGGGGCACAACCTCTGATCTGCAGTTAACTGTGAGTAAACGTGGTTATTTCAAGAAAGGACTTTTTCAGAGAGATTAGTCTTCAGGTGTGAACTGGTGTGCCAAAGTTATACAGCAGCAATAAGTCCTAGAGGCTGTATGCAGGTCCCTGGAGCAATTTTAGTGGGTGCAGTACATTTGTGGGTAGTGGGTTTGGGGGATTCAGCTCCCGAAGTAAGGGAGCTATGCACGTGGGAGCTTTTCTGAAGTCCACCGCAGTGACCCCTAGGGTGGCTGGTTGGTGTCTTGGCATGTCAGGGGGGCCAGTGCACTAAAAATGCTAGCTCCTCCCATGGCCAAATGCCTTGAATTTGGCCGGGGTTTGAGATGGCCGACATAACTTTCCATTATCGCTGAAAAACAAACCCGGCCATCTCAATCCCGGTGAACTCCACGGCATTTGGCCGGGCTAAATCGTATTATCGAAAAAAAAGATGGCCGGCCATCTTTTTCGATAATACGGTTCCGGCCAGCTGTAGCGCCGCCGCCAACATAGATCGCTGGCAATCTATTTGGCCGGTGATGTTCGAATTTGGAACTACTGCCCGGCTACCACATGCCCCAGGCTATAATTCCATTTTTATACACGTCCGATATGCGTGGCAGAAAATATTTTTTATTTTCTACCACATGGCGGTAACTGGGCGGTAATCGGCAGTGTGCACGCGCTGATGATTACTGCCCGGTTAATGCATGAGACCTTACTGCTAAGTCAATGGGTGGCAGTAAGGTCTCAGGCCCAAAATGGACACACGCTAATTTTTTATTTTGCAGCACATCCATTTTTGGCCAGAAAAGGGGCCTTTTTTGCAGGCACGCTGAAAAATGGACCCGCGTGCTTCCAATATGCATGCCTACAAATTGCAGGCCATTTTTCGGCGTACCTTAGTAAAAGGACCCCTTAGTTAACTCAGAGTTGATGAACTCAGTCTGGCCCTGATGACATATGTTGTTTGAAACAAATGCACATCCCTCGTGTAAATATGTGTGATTATGCATGCAGTCTAAGCATGCACTTGCATATTTTATAAAATACACAGGAACTTCAAACCTTCATGCCTGTTCCATCTGAACTATGCCCCTAGAAATGTCTATGCATGACACACATATACCTGCCACCTTGTCAGTTCACATCTATATAGGTGCGTATTTGCTTCCACAATGTTATAAGAGCCATAGTCTATGGTCTTTTGCTAAATGTATTGAATGTAAAGGCTGCGTGCTAATTGCTGGGTGTGTGCCCAGCATGTCCTCTGGAATTAATGCATGGACATGGACATTAGTATGCCTTGTTCCTCTGTGTCCTTATTGTTTGGAGTTACATTGGCTCCTAGTAGAGGCCTGCATTTATTTTAAGTTAGGAATCACAGTTTGTAGGATGCTGCAGGGGGAGGCTCTGTTTTATTTAACTATAGTGATCAATGTATTCTTAAGGAGTAAATCTGACCAGTTACAAGGTCAATGTTTGCTATCTTTTCTTGCAGTCAGGAAGGTCAGGTATACTAGATTTTTGCATCCTCATTTTCCTATCAGGCGGAACTCATTGCCGTTGGAGCTAAGGATAAACACTGATTTTATTATTTTTCAGAAGTTGCTTAAGACTTTTTTGTTTAGGAACTATGTAGTGGGATTTTTTTAACTCAGTTGTTTGTATACTTTTTTTTTTTGTTTTTTGAGTGTGGTATGGTGTACTGAATTGTATTTCTGAACTTTGTGTTCACTCTTTTATTGTGTATCCTGTAGTGAACTGTATTGGCACTTGCAGGCTATAAGTTCTGTATAAAATAAATAAAAGAAAAATAGAACTTCCTATTAAGGAGGCACTAAGGGGTCCATTTCCAAAGGCATATTAGTGGTTTTAGGGCTTGCTAATCATTAGTGCGTTCTAAATGCTAGCAATGCCCATAGAAATATATGGGTAACTCTAATATCTAGCACAAGCTTATTTTTAGCACGCACTAAAAACGCTATTGCGCCTTAGTAAAAAAAACCTCTATGTGAAGCCACATTAACTGTACAAATAAATGTTAGCATGCATTAAGGGCTCCTTTTACCAAGCTGTGGCAAAAGGGGCCTGCGCTGACATCTGTGCATGTTTTTGACATGCGCCAATATCCCCTTTTATTGCAGTGGGTAAAAGGTAAGTCTTTCTTTTTTTCAGGAAATGGCCATGTGGCAAGGAAGCACTTGCTGCGTGACCATTTTGTGGGGGAGCCCATACCGCCACCTGTTGATATGGCAGTAAGGGCTCCCACACTAACCCAGCAGTAACTGGGCAGCACGGGGTACTGCCCAATTACCACCGGGTACACACTGGTGCTACAAAAATTTAAATATTTTTGTAGTGCCAGATATGGTGGTGTGCTAGGGGTGGGAACTACTGCTGGGCTGCTGCAGTAGCCCGACAGTACTTCCTTTTTTTCGAGCGATAAGCTTTTTAAAATGGGCTTTCAGTATTATGCACTCACCTCATTATTTATTTATTTATTTATTTATTTTATTTATTTATAGCATTTATATCCCACAATATTCCCACCCATGGGAGGCCCAATGTGGCGTACAACAGTCTACAAAAGCATACAACAATTCAACAAACAAACATACAATGTCATAAGAGCGTAAGAGAGAGAGGGTAATAGCTAAGGAGGGAAAAGGGGAAAGAGTAGCAATGAGCAGTAAGTCACTACGACAGTTGTAATTCAGAAGTAAGAGATGCCAGGCGGGTTTGGAGCGTAAGCTTTTCCAAAAAGAAAGGTCCCCGCCCATTCTCCACCCATGACTCGCCTAGTGCCAGCCCCCTAACACAATGTGCAGTTAACACGTGAATTTGTGAATGCAAACTGTCATGCCACTGCAGCAGTGGTTAGTTAAATTTTGTGGTAGCAGATAAACCACCTTAGTCCACGTGTTAACGGCTTAATGCATTTAAGTTAAAATTCCCCCTTAGTACAAAACATGCTTTACATGCGGAAAACACTTCACAGAATTACCTCCTACTTTCTACGTTTTCTGTGTGTAAGTAGAAAGTCTCCATTTACTCTATAGCATCATGTGGGCAGTAGTGCAACTGTACACCAGTGTGACAGCTGTAATATGACAGCTACTCAGGAAGTGTCTGTCCGAGAAACAGGTGGCTGTATATTATTTGAGGGCTTCAAATCTTTGACATCTTTTACATTGTAGATTATTTTGTGCCGGCTGAATCTGAACAGTCAGCTGTTTGGCCTCTTTGAAGTTCTAGTCAAAGAGCAAACTGGAGCTGTGGGTGTTAGACAAGTGCACGAATACCATGGCAAGACTCTCTTCAAGATGTCATGTTCAGCAAAAAAAAGTTACAAGAAAGCTGTTGGAGAGAAGAGGACAGCAGAGTTATTCTTTTAACACTGAAAAATGTGGTATACAAACAGTGTCAAAAGGGCAAATAGATTGGCTATCAGTATAAATCATTTGATTGTGTTTTATTATTTTAGTTGTTTGTTTTATTGTTCATTGTCAATAGTTGTAGATTGGTGGGTTATAAATTGTTTAAATAAATAAGCTAGGAAAAGAATGGAGAATGAAATTGAGAATATCATAATGCTTCTTTGTTTTTCCTGGGTACAATTCTGGTCTCTCCTTCTCAAAAAAGTTATAGTAAAGCTAGAAAAGGTTAAAAGAGGGGCAGCCAGAATGATACAGGGGATCAAGCTCCTCCTTTATGAATAAAGGCTAGAGTTTAGGGTTCTTCAATTTGGTGAAGAGACAGTTGAGAAGAGATATAATACAGGTCTATAAAACCATGATTGGAATGGAGCAGGTTAATAGGGAATGGTTGTTAACTCTACCAACAGCATTAAAACTATGGGACACTATAATGCTAATAGGTAGTGCTTTTAAATCTAATTCATCCAACACACAGTTAACTGAGGAATTTCTTGCTGGAAGATGTGGTAAAAGCAGTGAACATAGCTGGTTTTGTAAAGGGTTTAGATAAATTTCTGTAAAAAAAAAAAAGACAATATATCATTATTAGTCGGGTGTAAGAAACAAAGAGTGGATTGATTCTCTAAGATCCTACATGGTACTTTTGACCTCAATTGGCCACTATTGGAAACAGGATGCTGGACTTGATGAACCTTTGGTCTGACCCAGTACCACATTTTTATGTTCTTATCAGATATTTCCTAGTTGGGGAAAACATGGCATTTACTGAGTTTTGTATCACTGTCAAATCTGAATTTAAAAACTGTTTAGGTCCACATGCATAGAAATGATTCATTGCAAGAAAAAATTAACATGAGATCACTTACCACTTCTTAAATAGGAGGCGCTAAGTGCTTCTGCAGTAATATGCTGGACACACCCATCAATAGTTGTCACATTATATTTGCAGCTACCATGGGTTAAAGTCCTACATTAAGCAGCGGTAACTGCAAATCTTACCACAGCTTAGTAAAAAGGCCCATAATGAGATTATCTGAGCCAAGAAATAATTTAGAATCTAGTTGTTAAATAGAGATTGAATGCCAATGACCAAAATGCTAGACCTGAATTCCTCTTTCTTTCTAGCTTAGGGGTCCTTTTACTAAGCTGTGCTAAAAAGTGGCCTGCAGTAGTGCAAGCACGTCTTTTGGGTATGTGCCCGGCCATTTTTTTACCGTGTCTAGGAAAAAGGGCCTTTTTTAAGGGGCTGGAAAATGGGCGTGTGCTAAAATTGAAACCAGCGCGTGTTCATTTTTGGCCTGAGACCTTACTGCCACCCATTGACCTAGTGGTAAGGGCTCATGTGCTATGTGATCAGTCGATGCATGCCAACTGCCGATTAACGCTGGAAATGCCGCACACGGTAGGAAATAAAAAAAATAATTTGTCCCAGTGTTATGGGTGCACACCAAACCTGAAATTACCACCAGGGGTGTGCGCTAGCCTGGCGGTAGTCTCATTTTGGTGCACACTACACGCGTGTAGAGTCTACTGTGCCTTTGTAAAAGGACCCCTTAATTTGTTGGAAGAAAATGTTTGTTCTGGCAAATAAAAGTCCCATTATAATGACAAATATCTATGTGGTACAGGGTATTATAATGGGAGTTTTAAAAGCATTAACTAGTTATGATTTTTTATTATGTATGTTATATTTATTGTATCTATCTTTATAATTGGTTATTTTACTATTGTGACAATGTTAACAAAATTGCAAGTTTTATGTTAAACTTGACCTGCTGTACACCGCCTTGGGTGAACCTGTTCATAAAGGCAGTTAATAAATTCCAATAAATAAATAAATGTTTTCATATGTTTGCTTCAGTCTTTAATGCAAAAATAGCAGGGCTTTCAAATATGACTTAACCAATTGGACTACACATACCATCATGTGCAAGAACTCCCATCTAACAGGTTTTGCTCATTTTTCGGGCACAGGTCGCTGATGATGCTTCATCTAATATGCAAATTATTGTTGGGGAGACATTTAGGGGCTCTTTTACTAAGCCGCAGTAGGCCTACCGCACACTTAAAAAGCACTACCATGGGATGCGCTGAGGCGTCCAGTGGTAGGTAGTTTACTACTTAATATGTGCTAATCTCGCACTGGAAAATATTTCTTATTTTCCAGTGCAGGAGGTATGTCTGGAGGCAGAGAGTAAGCATGCCTGTACTAATCAGGTAGTGCGGGCACATTACTGCATACTATGCAATTAGTGTGGGGGGTAACGCGAGAACTCTTACCACCTCCTAAATAGGTGGTGGTTAGGGCTCCTGGTGGTAATGGCCATGTGCTATTGGGGAAGTTAGCGCGTGGCCATTTAAAAAAAAAAAGAGGCCATTATAGAACCGTGCTAAACAGAGGCAGGAGTGCACGGGAAATCCAGGCACTGTTCACAGCGCTGGCCACTTTTTAGTTTGGCTTAGTAAAAGGATCCCTTACTTATTTACAGAAACTTCTAAACTGCTTCCCCAAACAATATCCATGCAAAATGGTGTATAATAATAATAATAAAAGCTACAATTTAAACGTAAACTCTTATGAACAGCCAGAGCAAAAGTGAACCCAAGTCAAGAAATAACTAGTCCTCATACTGTCTTACTTCCCTTATGGACCCTTTTAGTAAGCTGCCTTAGCGCATGTTTATGTGTGTCATTCTTGTACACTAAGCCCATTTTTCCTATGTGGGTAAAATGGCCGATATTTCTATTTTCAGCATTAATGACCACGCTCTAAGTTTCCCATTAGCTTGTGGCCATTCGCGTGTGAGCACTTACCGACACCTATCTTGTAAGTGGTAAGGGCTCACATGCTAATCGGTTAGCATGTGGTAATGTAGCTCCGCTAACCATTTAGGAGGAGGTTTTATATATGGTACCTAAAAAAATCAGTGCCAACTAAGCGTATTCTATAATCGGCACCTCGATTTAGGCACCGATTATAGAATATGCTTAGTTTATATTTCAGCGTTTATATCTGCGTGCATTCCATTTACGCCAGTGAAAAACCTGGAATAAATCTCAGCGCATAGATTTAGGCGCACTGGGTCATATTCTATAACTAGGCGCCTAAATTTTGGAACGCCCATGAAATCACCCATTTCCCCACCCATAACCATGCCCCTTTATGCCTCCACGCATTAGAAGTTTGGTGTGCATCGTTACAAAATATGCTTAGTGAATTGTGCACCTAAATTCTAATCAGTGCCAATTAGTGCTCATTATTACTTGTTAAGTGCTGTTATCAGCGCTCATTAGCTTGTTAAACCAATTAGGTTATGCGCTGTGTTATAGAATCCATGACAATTTTGACGCCTAAATCTAAGCGCACTATATAGAATCCGGGGATTAGTGCAGAACACGCCTATTCTCTGCTCCGACCTGCCTGGGTAACGTACACACATGCAAAAATTGCAGCGGGTATACCTGAGCGCACCCCATGGTAGCCCTTTTTTGTGTAGTATGCACCCGTTAGTGCTTATCACAGCTTAGTAAAAGTGCCCCTTAGTAATCAGACAACAAAAAGATTTTAATCTTTTTCCTCAGTTTTTTGTCGATCAGAATCCTACTGTACTTAACGTTTTTCTCTCTCTTTTTTTTCTACCCAATGCTTCTGCCTTTGTCCATGTTTTCCTAACTACTCCTGAAATGCGACATTTCTTCTTGACTTTTCCATATTCAGGTAAGCTTCATTCTACATATGTTGGGCATGATTTTAAATATTTGACTTTTTTATGTTTGTGATTTGTGTAAAAACCAGAAATCTAAACCAGCTGTGAAATCACATTGTTTCAATCCCAGTTACCCTGAATAGAAGAAAACTGTAAAAGTTTACTGGATTGCAGTGAAAATAAAACCGTTGATTTAGTAACTCGTATTTGCTATATTAAAAGGGCTTTTAACAACGTCGGACTGTTTTTTTTTTTTTTTTTGCTAAATTCAAAGTATGCTGTTCATTTTGGACTTTCTGGTCAATTATCATTTCTGTCATCGTGTAAACAGTGATTGAAACTTGTGCATTCATTCAATTTTTGGCTTTAATGTGCAAAGTTATAGAGTAGTGTTAGTTGTACATGGAACTTAATTTAATGATTATCTGCTAATTGTCATTAATGACTAGTTATTGGCTATATACTTGGTCTTAACTGGCACTAATTGCTATTAGTTGGTATTCTATAAATTGTGTGTGCAGAATCCAGAGTGTGCAACTGCAAGGGGATGTGAACCCAGGAGGAGCATGGGTGGGCCAGGGACACTTACACGTGCAAATTATAGAACACTAACAGTTAACTTGCAGTAGTGTTCTATAACGGCAATTGTACGAGCAATTGCCATTATAAAATTCATGCTTAGTGTGTATCGTCCCAGCACTTAACTTTAGGTGTTCTATAGAGATTTACCCCATAGCCCGAATTTTATAAAAGTCACTAAAAATTGCATGCATGCACAATTTAATTGAATAATGAGCTAATTATCACCAATAATTGGCTTGTTAACAAGCAGTTGTTGGCACAAATATATGTGCTTAAATTTAGGTGTGGGATCCGTGCTTAAATTTTACACGTGAGTTCAAAAAGGGGGTGTTCCTGAAATTAACTTATGTAGTTATAAAATAAGGGAGAAACATGCCTAATTTAGGTATGAAGATTTGCACAGTGTTTCAGTTAGTACAAATGGCCGTGCTTAAAGGTAATGTGATTCCCAGGCATAAGTGCTATTCTATTAACCATGTCTACCTTTAAGCATGAATTATAGAATAGCGCTTTTTTTAGCACCATATATAGAATTCATCCCTATATGCTCATCTACCCAAGGTAGTAGAAAGTCAGGCAAAGTTTCAGTGAAGTAGGCTGGATGAACCGATTGCTCTTCATCTGCTTGTCATTTAGGAACACATGGGCATCTGGTGAATAGAATGAAGGAATACCATGTTCCAGACTCTTTGAGTTTTATTACAGGAGATGAGAGGGAAGAGCAATCACCTCTGTGGGCTGATGATTTAGTTGTTCTTTCCCACTTTGAGACTGTTGAGAGCAAGATAGACCTATGTTGCATGCATTTTCCATTTGCTTATTCGGTTGGTTGACTTGAGCCCATGCTTTCATTAGCCATATGGCTGCCTGTAGTTTCACAGCATACCGCTTCAGGAGAATAGAGACAAGAGTTTTTCTGTTCTGTGGATGGATTGTTCTACTAAGGGACATAGTTACCAACATGGGCTACTGTTAAGATATGTTATTTTACTATTTATGCAATGAGATCTAATTACGAATGATTGGGGTTAACAGTAAAATAACATGTTTTAACAGTAGCTCATGTTGATAACTCCCCCCTTAATTAAAGAAAAAAAAGTCTAGAAATCAGTATCACTGCTATACACAATAAAAGCGAACCAAGTATAGATCAATCAAACCATTGTGACAGCACTAATGTGGTTGGCTCATAGGCATTGATGGAATGAAGCATTATGAGATCACAATATCAGCTCTGGGGGGAAGTTCTTGGAGTCACCATAGATCAAAACCCCACTCTCGATGACCACGTGAAAAACACAACGAAAAAGATGTTCTACTCCATGTGGAAACTTAAAAGAGTAAAACCTTTCTTCCCGAGATACATCTTCCGTACCCTGGTACAGTCAATGGTAATAAGTCATCTGGACTACTGTAATGCACTATACATGGGCTGCAAAGAACAAACCATCAAAAAACTACAAACTGCCCAGAATACTGCCGCCAGACTCATATTTGGAAAAACTAAATATGAAAGTGCAAAACCCTTGAGAGAGAAGCTTCACTGGTTCCCACTTAGGGAGCGCATTACATTCAAGATCTGCACGATTGTGCACAAAATCATTCACCCCAATCTACATGCTAAACTTCATAGACTTACCTCCAAGAAATGCCACAAGATCATCCCGCAAATTTCTCGACCTGCACTTCCCTAGTTGTAAAGGACTAAAGTACAAGCAGATGCATGCGACCACATTTTCGTATTTAGGCACGCAAATGTGGAATGCACTGCCTACAGACCTGAGAACAATCGGCGAAACAACTATCTTTCGCAAATCTCTTAAGACATATCTTTTCAGCAAGGCATACAATGAGTACTAATAGCCACATAATTCACACGACAATCCAATCAATTAAGATAACTCATCTATTATAGCTACCTTAATCACTCCTCTCCTTCTTCTTCCTACCCTTATCTAACCTCTGCACAATATTTAATGTATATGTCACCTTGCAATGACAATGTTAACAAAACTATGTAAGCCACATTGAGCCTGCAAATAGGTGGGATAATGTGGGATACAAATGCAATAAATAAAAAATAAATAAAATGTGGGCTATTGTTAAGATGTGTTCTTTTACCATTTTATGCAATGAGACTTTGTTACTAATAACTGTGGTTAACAGTAAAATAATATGTTGTAAGAGTAGCCCACATTGATAATGTCCCTCATAAGTGGCAACAGATCACCACAGTACCATTGTATATCTAAAATATAGCTGGGAGTGAGGAGAGGGAGCTCCTTGCTGCTCTGAGCAATCTCAGGCACCATGAACTCTAACAGCACACTCAGCCAAACCTAGCACCCCCCACCATGACCCAGATTAACAGGACCCTCCACAATACACACAGGGAACATTTACTCTCAGTTACAAGTACTTTGATTCATTCTCATTGAGATAACTTCAGTGCTCAACACAAACGTGGAGCAGGGACTCCAGAAATCTCCTCTCTCTAAGACAGAGGAACATTTTGGGACCCTGCTATAGTGCATTTTGCAGTGATCAGAACATTACCGTGTATTTAAAATAGAACACACTATAAAATCACCAATAGTATGTGCAGCCCATGTGACTGCCCATTTTCTTCCTACTTTACTCCTTTTATAACAATGTTTTTTTCTATTTCTATATGTGAATATATAGATATAGATATATTACTACCTAGAACTTTATATTGCTGAGACACATTGTAAGTAAAACATTCTATAGCTTGAGGGGGAGAAATGAAACTAAAACGAAGTAATTGTATTAAATTGAGTAAGCGATAAAAGGAAATACATTGTGTATGCATCTAAGCAGTTTCCTTTTTATGCAGTGAATTTCAAAAGTACAGTAACTGCATGTTTTGAAAATGTGAAATGCTGGTGCATGGATGAATGAGTCTTCTTTATCTTTTGAGGTATTGTATTTGTGTCATGACCCAGTTTCAGACGATTCATCCGTCGATATAATTCATCAGCCAATGGAGAACAGAACAGATATAAACGAGGGCAAGAAATAAGGACACCTGACTGGCAAAAGCTAATTTCCTATTTCCATGGTGAGGGCAGTTGGTATGCAGATGTGGCCTTTCCTCGCGGTGATCTCATACAGCTTTGATTTTGCTAGGTTGGCCAGTGAACTTGCTTCAACTTGATCAGGTCAACTGGATTTATTTAACTTTCCAGGAGATGCAATGAGGAGCTCTTAGGTGATCAATTGCCCTTGGAGTTGATGTTTACAATATCTGTAGCCATCCCATTTCCAGTTAGAATGAGGCTGTGACCCAGTTTCAAGTTGCTTGTCCATTAATATAATTAATTGGCCATTGGAGAGCAGAACAGATGTAAATGAGGGCCAGAAAATAAGGACATCTGGCTGGCAAAAGCTAATGGTCCATGGTGAGGGCAGTTGGTATGCAGATGTGGCCTTTCCTCACGGTGATCTCATACAGTGAACTTGCTTCAACTTGGTCAAGTCAACTGCATTTATTTAACTTTTCCTGCATGAGTCAACTCTGAGCTGATCAATTACCCAAGGTACTGATGTTTGTAATCTTTTTAGCTGTTCCATTCCCAGTGTTCTTTTCTTTTGCAAGGAGGTTCATGTGATAGAAAACAGTTGGTAGCAGTGCCCCCCTGATGCAGCTCAACCTCCCTCTCACCTTCCTTTCTATACAGAACTGTTTTTGCCTTCTTCAAGGACAAAAGAAAACTGTTTATGTTGCATATTAGCAGTCAGTACATGCAGAGAGGGAGAAACAAAGCATGTACTAATGTGTTTTATTCTTTGAAACTTTAAATATTTATAACCTATATCCAAATTGTCTTGAGTGAAGTTAATTTCAAAGTTCAAATTAAGATTCTATAGGACCATATATTTTATAACAGACAGTAGGAGAGTGAACAGTTTCCAAAATCAAACAAAAGAAATTGTAAGTAAGGTACAAATTATTTTTATATGTGCAGGCAATCCCCCTAATTCTATAACTTGCACATTCAATTGCATGTTTAGTGCAGAAAGCTGTGAGCGCAAATTATATAATAATGACAATTGTGCACACTTTTGGCAGAAGCCAAAAATCTCCCTCTCCTTACATCACTCTCTGCTACCACAGCACCCCCTCCACAGAAAATGGGTTGCACTGTCTTAGCCCCCCCCCCCCCCCCACACACACACACAAGTTGCTTGACCCCCCCCCCCCTTTAGGCACTCCCCAGGCCCTTCGTAACAAATCCTGGTGTCCTAGTGGCCTTTTCAGAGGCAAGGATGGAGCCCACTCATTCCTGCCCACTGCCGCCACTGAATCAAGATGTCTGCCAAGACTTCCTGCGGCAGCGTCATGAGTCTTCCATGGAAGGTCCTGGCAGACATTTTGCCACTGACACCCAGAATATGCAGGAGTTGCACATTTATTTTTATTTTATCTTTTCTTTCATTAAAACAGCACCAGCACACACCTGGACCCATTCTGAGGCATAGACAAATTTTCACACAAACACATGCACACCCAACTGTCCCATCACTGCAGCTCTGACCTAACCTGAGTCCACCCCCAAATCCCCATTGGCACTGCCTTGAACCCTGGCATGGTATTTATTTATTTATTTATTTATTTATTGCATTTGTATCCCACATTTTCCCACCTATTTGCGGGCTCAGTGTGGCTTACAATACATTGTGAAGGATGGAGATATAGTGTTACAGTACGATTATGGGTTACATTGTGAGGAGTTATGGGAAGACAAAGTCAAGTCAGAAATCGTTAGGGCGTGGAAACCATGTGAAGTTACAATGGAGAAAAGATAAAGCGATAGAACAATTTCAGGAGAACATAGGGTATAACATTTTATCTGTGGGTGGAGTTTGAAGTGTGGTGAAGATACGGGGTAAGAAATTAAGGGGTCCTTTCACCAAGCTGCGGTAAAAGGATCCCTGATATTTTCATTTGAGGGATGTTTCCTTCAAAGCTTTAAAAGTGCAGAATGTAAAGTGGTTTCATTTTTTTTAAGTTCCTTTCGTGATTCATCTGTTTTATAATCTGAGATGAAGTCCATTAAAAAGCAAAAGAATGGAAGGCAGAGAAGTATGTCCTTTCCCCTGGTCCTTACTGGCATCAGCTAGCATTTGGAAGTGAAAGAAGAATGAAACAAAATACATATCTTAAAATATCTATCCGAGAACTGCCTTGAAGAGAGGCTCCCGAAATTTGATGATCCTTGCAGTGTTTGCTATAGAAATGATTCAAATCTTGCATGCTTGGGGGTGTGCAGTATTTTCTAAATCAATGAGATCTATTCATCACAAAAGATTGCAACAGGCCAAAAGCATTGCATGAATCCTGCATTTCAAGACTGTAAAGTCTTCTTATATGGCAATCTCCTGTCCTTCATAGTTTACATTAGATCACATCTGATATCTAACACAATTATCTTGATGTTATAAAGAAAGAGTCTGATGCCATCTTGTACATCAGTATGTTGAGGTATGAGCTTTTGAAGAAAGAGATGTGGACCTTGTCCTCAGAATCTCATACCTCAATAAATAGGCTGTCTACAAGGTGCCACCAATGAAGTAGTTAACTCCTAAGATTGTATGACCAGTTGGTATCAAGGGAGTATATTAAGATTGGAGTTGTGCTGTAAAAATCCAGTGTTTCACATGGTAATGATTAATCTGTAAAACAAAGGGGCAAAAACCAAGGATATTGTTTGTCTGTGGACTTTCCCCTAAATTCTATAAGCGGAGACTAAAAATGCGCTTGCAAATCAGTGCATGTAGCCACATGTACAACTTAATTGCTAACAACCAATTATTGGTGTTAATTGGCATGTATATTTTTGGGGTGTGGCATTCCAAAATTTTATGCGTGTAAATAAAGAATTTGGCTGAACCGTGCCTAATTTAGGTGGCAGCATTTACACCAGCTTTTAGCAGGCATAATTGCTGGTGCGTAAAGTTAGATGAGGTTTATACCTTAAGCGCTATTCTATAAAGGACACGTACCCTTTATTGAATAGTGCTCAACACATAAAATTTTCTGTGCTGATTTTTAGGAGCCACTTATAGAATTTACCCCTTATACCAGTTTTCAAAGGGAGTGCATACCTATGTTCCATCTGAAACATTGGGTAGAAAGCACGGTTTTCTCATGCTTTTTGCACCTGTTCCCCCCCTCCTCCCCATAGAGAGCACGCATTGAATTGTAAATACAATCTGCATGTGTTGTAATCCTTCCAAAATCACACCCCTAGGAATGCAGCCTCCTAAAAGTATGTTTCACATTGCACATACTTTTAGACATTCTGAGGCCCCAGTGCTCGGAGGTCTAGTGGTAAAGCCAACAGTGCAGACCCTATAGCACAAGAACAGTGCAGAAACCTAGCTCTCCAATGCTCAAAAGAAATGATATTCAAATTTATGCATGCACTATGAAACTGAAAGGAAGGGAGAGGAATGTGGCTGAGGCATACGCACAAGAGTTTTGCGGTAAGCGCAACTCTTGCGTGCATGCCTAGGCAAGACCAGAATTGCAAGCAAACATCAGGCACCATTTTTCTGCACCTTTAAATATAAACATTTCAAAAACTGTTTTTGCTTTAGAAACTTTTACTCAAGCACAGAAAAACAGGTGCTGTTGTGTGCTTTGCACTTTCTGTTGTGCTTGGATTCGCACACGTTTATTTCTCACTATCCGCGTTTATAGGCTGCACGGGCTTCCTTCTACTTCTAAAAGAAGACAAAATCAGAAGTTTAAAGGATAATTCATAGCTTAATATACATTTTTTGTGGAATAATGTCTTACAAATTCACAGATATTGTACAGCCACTACTGGTAATTTTCACACATCTAATCATAAAATTTGGTCACCTTTACAACAATTTTTGGATTCAAATCCAACTAACTAGCCACCTGAGCATAATATCTAAGTCTTTTCTTTTAAAAAAAAATATTTATATATTTATTCCCCCCCTTTTTTAACCTAATATTCATATAACTTCCATTAAAGTGCATGTTAATTTCATCTGCATATTTGTTGAGATTGTGTATTCATTCAATTCAAACTTTTGAACTACCATAACATTTTCATCCAGTTACATGTATTATTTTTCTACAGTATCAATACACTTATATGAACTCTATATTATCATATAGTTCTCATATGGAATGGAAGTTAGAAAACGTTATCATGTATTGTATTGGATGTTTGTTATCCTTAAAAATGTTTTAATAAAATTTACTTCAAACCAAACTAAAAAGAAAAAAGTGAGAAATTCTGAAGAAATCCTCTCTTTAAAACCTTCAACGCCATCCCCGAGCTGGCAGTAAGTTTCCAACCTTGAGGGCAGCATTTGTTTCTGCGTTGTTCTCTAACCATCCGTTTGAGTACATCTTTGGCACACGTGTTGTTTCCTGTGCTACAGCCCTCTGAACGTTCTGCACATATTAACATGCATGTTAGTCCAGCGTTAATTGCCTCGAACGCTGGTGTTAGGTTCTGAGCATCGACCCCTGAGAGAGGGCAGTTTTCAGACTGCCAGTTTACATGTTGCTATTTAGCTGTACAAGTAGCTTTGAAAATTTCCCTCACCATCTCCTTGCTATTCTACTCTTTCCATAAGAAAGCTGTCTACCTAAAAGGCATCACATCGCTGTTTGGTTCATTATTTTCTTATGAGCCTAGTAGGGAGCCTAGGAGGGAGATACTATCTTTCAGGATTATTTTTGTTAGCAAATGCTATTGTTTGAAATGGTTCTCTAAATAAGATGGTCAACAACAAGATGTTAATGAAGGGAAGGAGATGCAAAAGTACCGTGAACATTTCTTGCCTCGTGTGTCTTCTCCAGGTGATATGACTGGCCTGGTCCACATACAGACCCCTATCTCTCTCTTTCTCTCCTTTCCTCCCCCGGAGCTGTGAACCTGGATTTGAAAGATTTCCCAGGGCTTTATTCAGGAAGTCTAATGACAGGAATCTCCAAACACTTTTCAACAGCTCCTTCTTTCGCTCTTTCTCCCACCCACCAAAGCAGCTACTTTAGAGGCTCGCTAGACCTCTGAGATCTTTGTTGTTTATTTGGCTAAATCTATTGCTGGCAGTTTGGTGTAAATGTAAATAATAAAAAGGCAGTATTTCTTTCCTTGAGTGGTGCTGAAAGAGTTCCTTCTGTAGTTTTCATTGCTTCCCCCCCCCCCCCCCCCCCACTATTTAGAATTATGAATGTTCAAACTGTTCCCCATATATTTTAACTATCACAGCTTCTGAGAGTCAGGGGCACCAGGACACTTTTTCATTTGGGGGTGCTCAAGCTCCGCCCCAAACCAGCCCATAGTCCCCCCCCCCCCCAGGGAGAATGTCTTTCCTTCCCTACCTCTCACCCCCCCTCCACTGTGATCTCCAGTAACTCTCTTCATCTTTCCCCTCCCCTGCAAGGTGTTTATTTTCTTACCTCCCTCCCCTTTTGTACTGACTGTACCATCGCTGCCCAGGTGAGGCACGTAAGAAAATAAGTACCTCATGGGGGAAAGAAGGAAGGAAAATTTCGGGGTACCATGGCACCTGTGGCTCCCCCGTTATGACACCTATGCTAATAGTTGAATAGGTCTGTCACTGGATTGACCGTTTTCATTTACAGCAAGGATTTGTTTTTCCTTTGCTTGGTTCTCTCAAAATTTGTTCTGAAGGACTACAAAGATAGTTACACGGCTATTTGAAAGAGCTGAAGTGCTGAGCAGTGCACTAGTGATTTGTCCATTAGAGACTGTAACATTCTTCAATTCATGAGTAAACAGTGAAGTGCACTCTAGTGATAGCTGCTACATGCATTCTGTATATCAAAAAATGTTATGTTAATAATATTATGAAGTGGCTAGGCTGCTGCTCTTTTCAGGTTACCTGTATGCCATTGTTTAGGGTGGTAACTGCCACACTTTGCAGGCTATCCCTCTCTATACCATTGTTTAGGATGGTAGCTATTTTTCCAAGCTAACAAAAACAAAATGTGTGCCCCTTTCTTTGATAGCTGGTGTAAATTAAAGGGCCTTGCACTCTGAACTGCAGATATCCTGGACTCCCCAAAATGTTTTTGAACCTCCCGACTCCCTGAAAGCCTCACCCTTTCACCAAACTCAACAGGCTGACAGCTGATTGTCAGAGGAAGATGACAAAAATGATATGAGGTTGTACCAAAAGACATATGAGAAGAAACTTGACTTTCTAAAACTGTCACTTTTTTAGAGATTTACCTCCAGATTCTATATAACACGTGGTTGAGTAGCTCACATTAAATTGTGTGAACCAGTTAGTGATGGTAATTGGCCGACAACCAATTATCATTACTAATTGTCAATAATTGGGATTTGCATGCACTTCTTTTTAGACGAATTCTAAAATGAGGTGCACATGAATTCTAATGTGCGAAGCTGAAAAGGGGTACAGCCATGAGAGGAGTGTGGGTCTGTAAGGGGTGTCAATCACATTTACGAGCATTGTTACAAAATTCGGGGGACCACGCATACATTTAGGCATGGACATTTACACCAGGTTTTTCGGTGGCATAAAAGGCACCATGCCTAACTGTATGCATGTTCTCACAACCTATGCATTATTCTAGAAACCACATCTTTCTGTAGACTTGGTTTGTACAATAGCGCTAGAAGCATTTTTCCAACACACCTACATTTTGGATGCCATATACAGAATCTAGCCCTCACTGGTCATGCCAACTTATGCATCTGGCTCTAAAATTCTAAAATCAGCTCCCAAGGCATTTTAAGCAACTTTCATCCAAATACCCTGTTGAAATCTCACTTATTAAAGAACTATTTTAATATTCTACATACCTGCAGCCTCCGTGGCTGAAGTACTGCTCCCACATTGTCTTTCTGTATTTCAAGGTGATGCTCACCTTTCAGTCTGCTATTTTGAACACTCTCTCCCACATCAGATAGCAAAAATTTGGAACAATCTTCCAGATAAAATACATAGGACCAGAGATTGTATGTTGTTCTGTTGAAAGTTGAAAACATTTTTATTTCAAAGATTTTTACAGGCCTGAAATATGGGTTGGATGGATTTAAGTGGTATGGAAACATGGTTAATTTGTACAGTAGAGTCTTGATTGATTCATGTAGAAATGGATGCTCCTGCTGCACGTAACTGACGCATACGAGTTCTTTCCTAGATTTATTTTAGAACAGGCTTTACCCGTTTTAAAATGCGAGCAGAAATTGACACATGCTATCTTGGCCATCCAAGTCTGATGTTTGCATCCTTTCTAAAATTCACTTCCACATGAATTTTAGATGTATATAAAATGGTTTTATTGTACCAATGGTGCTATTGATATTGTCTCTGGCATTGTATGCTCTATGTTCTGCACATGGATTTCTTGAATTTCACACAGTACCCCATAAATTAGAAAAATAATTCCAAAATATGACTGTATACATTCAGCTTAATCTGCATGTCCTAATTGTTTGCTTTCATACTGGATTTGTAATGCAGACAAACTGAGATGTTTATAGTTCTCATTTCCTAAACTGAGCAGAGAACTCTATTGGATAATGCCATACACTTCAGCAGAGAGATTTTTAAGTGGACAGTGTCTGCTCTGATTTTCACTGTGCTGATGTTGCTAATTGAGTACTTTTGTAGTTTGTGGATGATCACTTGTTGCCATCTATCTGTGCTTATTTTATTGAGATAAACTGAACCTAACTCCCTAATTGGAGCATAAGGGACTCGTATTCAAAGCAGTTAGATTTATAAAGTTCTATATGTAACTTTGTAAGTCTAAATGCTTTGAAAATACACCTCCCTCATTTTAATGGGTGTTTGGCGGTTTGCTTTCAGATGAACAGTCCAGGGTTTATTGAAAATATAATCTAATTCAGATTGGGGCAGTTCTATAAAGTGCCTCAAAGGTTAGGTAGCAACATCGTGCTGACTTCTTTTTGGGGAAAAGATTTTACTGTTTTCCAGATTTATCAAGAAAGTCCCAGGAGTGGCATTGGCAGTTCTTGTTTCTGCCTACTCGAGTAATACAGAATGGTGGCTCTTTTTTTCTTAAGGTTTCCTGTGAAATGTTAGATTAAAATTAATAACATTCAGTGTATTGTCTTTGACCCCAAACAATTGTAAGTCTTTCTAGTTAATAGGTTTCCTGTACAAATTAGTGTTTTCACCTAGCTTTTAGGTTACTGGTAAGAATTCAAGTATATAAAATGAATGCAAGATGACTTTTCTTTTAATAGAATTTTCAGTTTTTATAGAATAGCACTTGGTGTAAATTTCTGCGCCTAAATTAGGAGCAGATCCCCTTTATTCTATAACAATGAGCTTAAATTGTGGGAATGCTCCCAATCCCCCCATGACCATCCCATGGCCACACCCCCTTTGTGGATCTACGTGCAAAATTTATGCAGAGATCCTGCTCCTGAACTTATGCAGGTTAATTTTAATTAAATCCAATTAGCACTAATAAATGCTGAAGATCTCAATTATTAGTGCTAGTTGGCTCATTATTCAATTAAATTGCATATGCAAATTGGGTACATGCACAAATTTTAGCAACTTAATAAATTTGGGGGTTAGTGGTCAAGCAGAGTGGAGGAGTGGCCAAGTGGTTAGAGCACCAGCCTTGATATCCAGAGGTGGCTCAAATCCCACTGCTGCTCCTTGCAATCTAGGGCAAGTCACCTAACCCTCCATTGCCTCAAGTACACAATTAGATTGTGAGCCCTCCAGGGACAACAAAATACCCAGTGTACCTAAATGTAACTCAACTTGAGCTACTACTGAAAAAGATGTGAGCAAAATCCAAATATATAAACAAGCCCTTCTGCACAAATATGTAACATCCATTCTAATATTGCATGCACAATTTAATTGAATAATGAGCCAATTAACACCAATAATTGGGCACTAATTAGCATCAATTTGAATTTGTATGTTCTTCTTTCTAGTCAGTATTCTATAAAGATACACACATAAATTTGTAAGTGCAGATCCAAAATGGGGTGTGGAAGGGGCATGGCCGGGTTAGGGGCACTCCTAGAATTTCACACAGTGTTATAGAATAAGGCAGATCCTCAGGGTTCAGGTGGAGTACATCCCCATGCCTAAAAGTTCTGCGTAGATCCCAGCTAAGCGCTATTCTATAAACAATGCCCAACTCTGAGTGCCATTTATAGAATAGCGCTTAGCACACATTTGTTGTTGGCGCTCAAATTTGGGCACCATTTACTGAATTTAGTTCATAACTTCATTAGAAAATGGAATCAAGTCTTTTTTTAAATTTTTTTTAATTTATAAATTTTACAAATTAAATCCAATTAATTAATTTGATGAATCAAAAGTCTTTTACCCAGAACCATCAAACAAACCATCAGATACTGTTCTTACCAAGCCCGACTTCTCCACTTAGCTGGTCACGACACTGGATAGGGTTTGATCTAAATCCTTTCAAAACAAAATGCCTCCAGTCCATGTGGCTTGGTATATTCTGTAATATTTAAAATTAGGTTAGAAGCATCCAAACTACAAACACTCTGTTTGGTTTTCAGTAGTATATTTGGTATTATAACATAAATTTCTTCCTATACTTTGGGGAATTTAGTAAATGGCATCCAAAGTTAGGCTCCGAAATGATCCACAGTAAGCTAGTATTTTACCCAAACTCTCATATGGTGACTGTCAACATTCTTCATATTCTGGATTTTTGAGCCAGCATATGCATGTCAGTGATCCTATTTACCTGGCCATTTTTGCTACCATTGAGGTTTCATCCTGTGTTGTTTTATTCACACCAGTCAGATATTGTTACTCCTGAAGCAGGCATTTCACGCTGAAACACAGATCTGTGTTGGATATTTGGATACAAATGTAATATCCTCTGATGGACATCTATGTAGCTAATAACTGTCTTTATTTGGACATTTTATGTTGGATTTTTGGATTTCCATTGTGACTGGCTTTTTTTAACGCCTTATTAAAGATTTTTTTAGCCTTTTACTTTCAGCTTTCTTTTGAGTGGATTGTTGTGGTCCACCATCCATATCCCTCCCGTGGCCACACCCCTTTGGAGTTGTGTGCTATCAAGTTTAGAATGTTATAGAATAGGGTATAGGACAGATCTGCACAAAACTTCTAATTACCACCTATTAAATGCATTGTTAGCTCTAAATTAGTTAATTAGTTTATCTGCAGATCTGTGATCTGCACCTAAAATTGCGTGCCCAACTTTGGGTGTCTTATACATCATCTGGGGGTAAGTGACATTCATGAAATTTGTTTGAAAAATACTTTTTTTTTTCAGGACAGTTGATTAGTTCACAGCCCTATTTTCAAGTGCAGTATGCACTAATATATATATATATATATATATATATATATATATACACATACATACACACACACACACACAGTGCAATCTGGGACCAAAGAAATGCATGCAGTTAACCAGAGCGTGCACTTAACCGTTGTGACCCAAAGAAGCTTGACATCTGATAAACATATGTACAGTATGGTTTATTATTATACGTACAGTATACAGTCTCAGTTAACTGACATTAGGCTGGCTTGAAGTAATCAGTTATAGTCCTCTGTACACTCTTGGGTCTGTGAGTTCCATAGACTACGTCTGCCAGATGGTAAAAACTGTCATAGCACTGATATCCAGTGGCCTCCATATAGGCTCGCACGGTGTTGAGACTCTCTAGTGCGCTTGCAAAAGTGATAGGAGGAGGTTGTTGAATTTCATCAGCATGTGCCTCGCTGCTCATTTCTTCATCTGTTCCATCATCAGCCGTTGTTGCCTGCGTGTAGGAGCATATCTGAAGACCAGTGCTGTCTTCAGCTGTTTGTAGATCGTAATCAACAGCTATGTAGTGATGGAACTCCTCTTCAGTAAAACCAGCTGGGATGTCAATAACCTCTTCATCTGACACGTTTACAACAGCTGCACCTGTTTTGTCCCTCTCCACATCCTTAACAAATCTTGCCCGCTTGCAGCAGTTCACAATGGTTGCCTGTGTAACATGATTCCAGGCTTCTTTCTGCATATTTAGGGAATCCAACAGTGATAGATTACGAGCCAGTTCAACAGCACGTTTATCCTTGCCAGATTGGTCATCCATAACGTTCATCAGACGACATAGCACAAGAGCCCGATAATGTTGTTTGAAATTGGCTATTTATGCCCTGATCCAGAGGTTGGATCAGAGAGGTAGTGTTTGGTGGCAGGAAGACCACCTTGACGTTAGACAGTCTGACATCATCCCTGTGTGCAGCACAGTTATCACAAAGCAGCAAAATCTGACGCTTTTGTGCCTGCATTCTAGTGTCTAACTTCTTTAGCCACTGCTTCCAAATTTCCCCAGTCATCCATGAATTTGCGTTAGCCTCCTATGGCACAGGAAGTCGCTTAACTTTCTTGAAGCAACGGGGCTGTTTGCTCTTTCCAATGACGAGGGGTTCCAACTTCTCACCCCCATCCATATTGCAGCAAAGGAGGATTGTCAATCGGTCCTTTGATGTTTTACCTCCAATATATATATATTATAATTGTAACAAGTCAGGAATGTAAGAATGGTATGGCCACTAAGCAAGAATGTTTCCACTGAAGCTTGTTACATATTAACAAGGTAGATAGATGCATTCATTCATTCATTCATTGTACTGAATCTCTATGTATCTATACTATTGCTACTAATAAACTTGAACATAGATTTCTTTTTTCAGCTGCTTTCCTCATTCATGGTTCTGGTGAAACTGAGCTCAAATGGCTCTGCAGGGTCCTTATACAATTTAACTTAGAAATATTATAATTCATCGAAGACCTTTCAGATATTCTATCTCTATTTGACACTATCTGTATGAGTTACTGTGGTTTGACATGAGCAAGTTAGAGGAAAATTGAACTGACCTGCGAGTTTTTGGCAGTTCACAAGAAGCAACTTCCTTATAGCTGCCAGAACTGAAGGATTCAAGCAATAGAGAACAAGACAAATTGCTTGTTACTTTTGGGAATAGGGCTATTAAAAAGAAGAAAGATTTTTTTCTTTTCCTCTCCAGATCTGAGCAAACCTGTTCACTGGTGTTTTGGATGCATTTGGTGTAAACAAATTATTATCTGATAATGTGGAATGGCATTTTAGAAAGGACATCCAAGTCTGTACATCACATGTAGACATCCATTTCTCTTATATTTTAAAACATGATCTGCTGACATACATGAGAAATGGATGTCTAAGTGCTGCCTACATTCAGCATGAACATTCATTTTAGAAACTGAAATGTCCAAACTGTGAATGAGGCAAAATGAGGAACATGGATGGTTATATGGCACATCCATATTATAAATGGTCATATGGATGTGCACGTGAATCCAACTTGAATCCCAGTACAGTACTTTGTAATTTTCTTTTTTTAAATTGCGAGCCTTCCAATGACAGAAAAATATCTACTGAGGCTTCCCTTACGCCGCTCAATCGGAGCATCTTTCTGTAACCTGGACATGCCAAGTAACAGGTCTAAATACAGACGGCCATCTTTTTAAGACATGGATGACCCAACTGCAATTGGAACTGGATGTCCTTATTTAACCCCTTCCCTAGTCCCACCCAAACCACCCCCAGACCTAGCCCCCTTGCCATATGGCTGTACAGCAGTTTTAGGTGTTCATATCCTGGCTTTATAAAATGAGAATTTGGACGTCCATGCAATATGGATGTCTTTCAGATGTCCAAAACACAAACAGAGCTTCTAAAATAAGCACCATAGCTTAGCAAGTAGCAGAAGTATTTCACATTAAAGTTTCCCTTTCTAAAAATAAGGGGGCAGCATTTAAAAGATTTAGATTTAGATTATTTAAAAGTTTTATATAGATAACATTTGATGTTAGCTGGACATGTTTTTGGGATACAAAACCCCCTTTCTTGCCATGGGTACACTTTGTCCAGGTAAATCATCGTCTATACAGATTTATCCACATTTGGGATTTACATTCATAAACACACGTGTGGATTGTTTGGGCACCTAAAAATTTAGGGCCCCTTTTACCAAGCTGTGACAAAAGGGAGCCTGTGCTGGCATCTGTGCATGTTTTTCATGCGCGGCAAGGCCCCCTTTCACCATAGCAGGTAAAAGGGAAGTCTCTCTTTCCTGCAGGAAATGGCCGGGAAGCAAGTAAAGCACTTGCAGCACAGCCATTTTCGGGGGTGCCCTTGAGGTGGGGGTAAGGGCTCTCGTGCTAACCTGGCAGTAACTGGGCAGTACGCAGCACTGCCTGATTACCGCTGGGTATGATGGCGCACTAAGGGTGGGAAGCAGGGGCGTAGCCAGACCTCGGCAGGAGGGGGGCCAGAGCCTGAAGTGGGGGGCACTGTTTAGCCACCACAACCGCAACCATGAGTTCACAAGACAAAATTTAAGCAGTGAATTTGAAATGACAAAATTTAAGCAGTGAATTTGAAATGACAAAATTTGTTTGCACAAATAGTAATACTATTGACCCCTAAATTACCTAGGTATATTTTCATATTCCAAGAGAAATATATTTAACTAGCTCAGCACTTTCTTCCACTTGTTGGGAGGCTCTGCTCGTTTTTTTTTTTTCTCTATCTGCTTTGTGTTCTCCTTCCATTGCTCAGCTGTTAGACTTGAAACACTGCTGGCTTCACCACCTGTGACATCATCAGAGCCCACGGGTTGAAGAAGAGGTGGCCCATGCTGGAGGTGCCATGCACTGAGGGGCCCTTTTACTAAAGGGTTGCCACATGGCAACCTGGAACTACTGGCGGCCCAATGCGGCTGCCGGCAGTAGTTCCTCCTCAGGCGCGTACCATTTCTGGCGCTATAGAAAATAATTCTGTAACTTCTAGCATGGTGCTAATCCCGCGGTAATCGGGCAGTACCGTGTGCTGCTCAGTTACTGCCAGGTTACCACGGAAGCCCTTACCACACTCGATGTGTGGCGGTAAGTGCGCTCCCCCTCCCCCCTCCGCATGGCCACGTGGTAAGAATAATCTTCTCCGAGGACAAGCAGGCTGCTTGTTCTCACTGATGGGTGACGTCCGCGGCAGCCCCTCCAATCGGAATCTTCACTAGCAAAGGCCTTTTCTAGCCCTCGTGCGCCGATGCGCACCGCGCATGCGCGGCCGTCTTCCCGCCCGGAACCGGCTTGTGCCGGCCAGTCTTCTTTTCTCCGCGCTCGGTACGGTTGTGTTTTACCGTTCGTGCCCCGAAAAGTCAACCTCGCGCGTCGTTTTCGACTCGTTTCTGTGAGAAACTCCTAAAATTGTTTGGATTAACCTCTTTTGGTTTTTTCCTTCCTCTACTTAGAGTTTTTTTCGCCCCGTTAAGTTTTCTTTCGTCGTCGGGGTAGGCCTTACTTAGGCCCCGGTCGAAATTTCCTATTTTGCTGGTGCCAAATTTCGCCATTTCGTCTTTCGATTTCGCCGGCGTGATTTTTCCACCCATGACATCGAAGCCTTCCAGCGGCTTCAAGAAGTGCACCCAGTGCGCCCGGGTAATCTCGCTCACTGACAGGCACGCGTCGTGTCTTCAGTGTCTGGGGGCTGGGCACCGCCCTCAGGCCTGTAGTCTGTGTTCCCTTTTGCAAAGGCGGACTCAGGTAGCGAGGTTAGCCCAGTGGAACATTTTGTTCTCGGGCTCTTCGTCGGCATCGGCACCGGGGGTATCGAGTGCATCGACGTCTTCAGCGTTCAGACCTTCATCCTCGGCGGCCAGTGCATCGAGTGCATCGAGGCATCGGCCCTCTGCATCGGCGCTGAGACATCGGACAGCTGCATCGACGTCGGTGGTACCGGGACCTCGTCTGCTGATGTCGTCGGACGGTGGTGCTTCGTCTGGAGTGCAGGTGAGGGCTGTCCATTCCCCTGCTGGTGGCGGTGAGCCTTCGGGTGGGTCTCCCCCTACCCTGAGGGCTCCTGCGGTACAGCCCCCCCGAGACCGACCTTCTTCGGTCTCGGCCCCGAGGAAGCGACGGCTGGATTCTACGTCCTCCTCGTCGGTGCCGGGAAGCTCCGGTGACATGCTTCGTCCCAAGAAGTCGAAGAAGCATCTTCACCGGTCCCCTTCCCATGTCGGTACCGAGAGCTCTGGGTCGCCGAAGGAGTCGGCACCCAGCAGGCATCGGCGCCGAGAGGACCGCTCACCCTCTGTTCAGGAGGTGTCGATGCGCTCCACTCTGGACAGCCTGCAACAGCCTCCACGCCCGGAACAGGTTCTGACGTCGACGCCTGCATCGACCTCGATGCCTTTCTCTGCAGCCGCTCTGAACTAGAGCCTCCGGGCCGTTCTCCCAGAGATTCTGGGAGAGCTGTTGCGCCCTACTCCTCCGGGTACCGGCGGTGCTTGCGCCACCTGGTACCGTCGAGCGTGGCGCCGGCTGGCCCATCGCCCGAGGTGAGGTCTCCGGCGTCGGTGCCGCGTGCGGTACCGGCTGCCGTCGCCTCCCAGGAAGGCTCCCCGACTACGTCGGCGGAGGGAGCTTCGCCGATGCGGGCGAGGGAGTCTACCTCTCGACACCCCATCGTGGACGTGGCTCCACGGAGTCGAGTCAGGCACGGTTGCAGACACAG
The DNA here is from genome assembly GCF_901765095.1 of Microcaecilia unicolor. NCBI lineage: Eukaryota > Metazoa > Chordata > Amphibia > Gymnophiona > Siphonopidae > Microcaecilia > Microcaecilia unicolor. Next base: position 165,925,855 of record NC_044038.1, read on the forward strand.
GTCCGTGAACTGTGTCTGACACCGAGGGTGAGGCCTCGTGGGAAGAGGAAGTAGACCCCAGATATTTCTCTGACGAGGAGTCTGAGGGTCTTCCTTTCGATCCCACTCCCTCTCCTGAAAGACAGCTTTCTCCTCCTGAGAGTCTGTCTTTTGCTTCCTTTGTCCGGGAGATGTCTACGGCCATCCCCTTCCCGGTGGTTGTGGAGGACGAGCCCAGGGCTGAAATGTTTGAGCTCCTGGACTATCCTTCTCCACCTAAGGAAGCGTCCACTGTACCCATGCACCATGTCCTAAAAAAGACATTGCTGGAGAACTGGACCAAGCCTTTAACTAATCCCCACATCCCCAAGAAGATCGAGTCCCAGTACTGGATCCATGGTGACCCAGATCTGATGCGCACTCAGTTGCCTCATGATTCTGGAGTTGTGGATCTGGCCCTAAAGAAGGCTAAGAGTTCTAGGGAGCATGCTTCGGCGCCCCCGGGCAAGGACTCTAGAACCTTAGACTCCTTTGGGAGGAAGACCTACCATTCTTCTATGCTCGTGGCCAAAATTCAGTCCTACCAGCTCTACACGAGCATACACATGCGGAACAATATGCGGCAGTTGGCGGGCTTGGTTGATGCGCTTCCCCCTGAGCAAGCCAAGCCTTTTCAGGAGGTGGTCAGGCAGCTGAAGGCGTGCAGAAAATTCCTGGCCAGAGGGGTGTATGACACCTTTGATGTTGCGTCCAGGGCCGCTGCTCAAGGTGTGGTGATGCGCAGGCTCTCATGGCTGCGTGCCTCCGACCTGGAGAATAGAATCCAGCAGCGGATTGCGGACTCGCCTTGCCGTGCGGATAACATTTTTGGAGAGAAAGTCGAACAGGTGGTAGAGCAGCTCCACCAGCGGGACACCGCATTCGACAAGTTCTCCCGCCGGCAGCCTTCAGCCTCTACCTCTACAGGTAGAAGATTTTTCGGGGGAAGGAAGACTGTTCCCTACTCTTCTGGCAAGCGTAGGTACAATCCTCCTTCTCGACAGCCTGCGGCCCAGGCTAAGCCCCAGCGCGCTCGCTCTCGTCAGCAGCGTGTGCCTCAGCAAGGCCCCTCGGCTCCCCAGCAAAAGCAAGGGACGAGCTTTTGACTGGCTCCAGCAGAGCATAGCCGCCATCCAAGTGTCAGTGCCGGGCGACCTGCCAGTCGGAGGGAGGTTGAAAGCTTTTCACCAAAGGTGGCCTCTCATAACCTCCGATCAGTGGGTTCTCCAAATAGTCCAGCAAGGATACACCCTCAATTTGGCATCAAAACCTCCAAATTGTCCACCGGGAGCTCAGTCTTACAGCTTTCAGCACAAGCAGGTACTTGCAGAGGAACTCTCCGCCCTTCTCAGCGCCAATGCGGTCGAGCCCGTGCCATCCGGGCAAGAAGGGCTGGGATTCTATTCCAGGTACTTTCTTGTGGAAAAGAAAACAGGGGGGATGCGTCCCATCCTAGACCTAAGGGCCCTGAACAAATATCTGGTCAAAGAAAAGTTCAGGATGCTTTCCCTGGGCACCCTCCTTCCCATGATTCAGCAAAACGATTGGCTATGCTCTCTGGACTTGAAGGATGCCTACACACACATCCCAATACTGCCAGCTCACAGACAGTATCTGCGATTTCAGCTGGGCACACATCACTTCCAGTACTGTGTGCTACCCTTTGGGCTCGCCTCTGCACCCAGGGTGTTCACAAAGTGCTTGGCTGTAGTAGCAGCAGCACTTCGCAGGCTGGGGGTGCACGTGTTCCCATATCTCGACGATTGGCTGGTGAAGAACACATCCGAGGCAGGAGCCCTGCAGTCCATGCAGATGACTATTCGCCTCCTGGAGCTACTGGGGTTTGTGATAAATTATCCAAAGTCCCATCTTCTCCCAGTGCAGAGACTAGAATTCATAGGAGCTCTGCTGGATTCTCGGACGGCTCGCGCCTATCTCCCAGAGGCGAGAGCCAGCAACTTGTTGTCCCTCGTCTCGCGGGTGCGAGCGTCCCAGCAGATCACAGCTCGGCAGATGTTGAGATTGCTAGGCCACATGGCCTCTACAGCCCATGTGACTCCCATGGCCCGCCTTCACATGAGATCTGCCCAATGGACCCTAGCTTCCCAGTGGTTTCAGGCTGCTGGGGATCTAGAAGACGTAATCCACCTGTCCACGAGTTTTCTCGAATCCCTGTATTGGTGGACGATTTGGTCCAATCTGACTCTGGGACGTCCTTTCCAAATTCCTCAGCCACAAAAAGTGCTGACCACAGATGCTTCTCTCCTGGGGTGGGGAGCTCATGTCGAGGGGCTTCACACCCAAGGAAGCTGGTCCCTCCAGGAACGAGATCTGCAGATCAATCTTCTGGAGTTACGAGCGATCTGAAACGCTCTGAAGGCTTTCAGAGATCGGCTGTCCCACCAAATTATCCAAATTCAGACAGACAACCAGGTTGCCATGTACTACGTCAACAAGCAGGGGGGCACCGGATCTCGCCCCCTGTGTCAGGAAGCCGTCAGCATGTGGCTCTGGGCTCACCGTCACGGCATGGTGCTCCAAGCCACATATCTGGCAGGCGTAAACAACAGTCTGGCCGACAGGTTGAGCAGGATTATGCAACCTCACGAGTGGTCGCTCAATTCCCATGTAGTGCGACAGATCTTCCAGGTGTGGGGCACCCCCTTGGTAGATCTCTTTGCATCTCGAGCCAACCACAAAGTCCCTCAGTTCTGTTCCAGGCTGCAGGCCCACGGCAGACTGGCGTCGGATGCCTTCCTCCTGAACTGGGGGGAGGGTCTGCTGTATGCTTATCCTCCCATACCTCTGCTGGGGAAGACTTTGTTGAAACTCAAGCAAGACCGAGGCACCATGATTCTGATTGCTCCTTTTTGGCCGCGTCAGATCTGGTTCCCTCTTCTTCTGGAGTTGTCCTCCGAAGAACCGTGGAGATTGGAGTGTTTTCCGACTCTCATCACGCAGGACGAAGGGGCTCTTCTGCATCCCAACCTCCGGTCCCTGGCTCTCACGGCCTGGATGTTGAGAGCGTAGACTTTGCCTCTTTGGGTCTGTCAGAGGGTGTCTCCCGTATCTTGCTTGCTTCCAGGAAAGATTCCACTAAGAGGAGTTACTTCTTTCTATGGAGGAGGTTTGCCGTCTGGTGTGACAGCAAGGCCCTAGATCCTCGCTCTTGTCCTACACAGACCCTGCTTGAATACCTTCTGCACTTGTCTGAGTCTGGTCTCAAGACCAACTCTGTAAGGGTTCACCTTAGTGCAATCAGTGCATACCATTACCGTGTGGAAGGTAAGCCGATCTCAGGACAGCCTTTAGTTGTTCGCTTCATGAGAGGTTTGCTTTTGTCAAAGCCCCCTGTCAAGCCTCCTACAGTGTCATGGGATCTCAATGTCATTCTCACCCAGCTGATGAAACCTCCTTTTGAGCCACTGAATTCCTGCCATCTGAAGTACTTGACCTGGAAGGTCATTTTCTTGGTGGCAGTTACTTCAGCTCGTAGAGTCAGTGAGCTTCAGGCCCTGGTAGCCCAGGCCCCTTACACCAAATTTCATCATAACAGAGTAGTCCTCCGCACTCACCCTAAGTTCCTACCAAAGGTTGTGTCGGAGTTCCATCTGAACCAGTCAATTGTCTTGCCAATATTCTTTCCCCGTCCTCATTCCTGCCCTGCTGAACGTCAGCTGCACACATTGGACTGCAAGAGAGCATTGGCCTTCTATCTGGAGCGGACACAGCCCAACAGACAGTCCGCCCAATTGTTTGTTTCTTTTGATCCCAATAGGAGGGGAGTGGCTGTGGGGAAACGCACCATATCCAATTGTCTAGCAGATTGCATTTCCTTCACTTACGCCCAGGCGGGGCTGGCTCTTGAGGGTCATGTCACGGCTCATAATGTTAGAGCCATGGCTGCGTCGGTAGCCCACTTGAAGTCAGCCTCTATTGAAGAAATTTGCAAAGCTGCGACGTGGTCATCTGTCCACACATTCACATCTCATTACTGCCTGCAGCAGGATACCCGACGCGACAGTCGGTTCGGGCAGTCAGTTCTTCAGAACCTGTTTGGGCTTTAGGATCCAACTCCACCCCCCGAGGGCCCTGTTTGTTCTGTTCCAGGCTCCACTCTCAGTTAGTTGGTAAATTTTTTTAGGTCAATCTCAGTTATGTCCTCGCCGTTGCGAGGCCCAATTGACCATGGTTGTTGTTTTGAGTGAGCCTGGGGGCTAGGGATACCCCATCAGTGAGAACAAGCAGCCTGCTTGTCCTCGGAGAAAGCGAATGCTACATACCTGTAGAAGGTATTCTCCGAGGACAGCAGGCTGATTGTTCTCACAAACCCGCCCGCCTCCCCTTTGGAGTTGTGTCTTCCCTTGTCTTTGTCTTGCTACACATGAGACTGGCCGGCACAAGCCGGTTTCGGGCGGGAAGACGGCCGCGCATGCGCGGTGCGCATCGGCGCGCGAGGGCTAGCAAAGGCCTTTGCTAGTGAAGATTCCGATTGGAGGGGCTGCCGCGGACGTCACCCATCAGTGAGAACAATCAGCCTGCTGCCCTCAGAGAATACCTTCTACAGGTATGTAGCATTCGCTTTACTGCATGGCCATGTCTTTTTTAGGGGCTTGTTACCCGCTGTGGTAAAAAGGGCCCTAGTGCCTGGTAAAAACAGCTCCCACCACTACCGCAGGACCCTTTTTCCTCTAGCTTGGTAAAAGGACCCCTGAAGGTGGCATGCCGATGAAGGAGTATGACTAAAGATCCCAACTAAAGAGCTCCTTCGTGCGACCTGAGGGCAGTCTAAGGGTAGGATAACGTGTTTATTGGTCCGGCCAGTTTAATTTTTATTGGATAGCATTTATGCTGTTTTTGTGATTTCTAAGATTTTTAGTGTGCTTTTTGTAATATTTTGTGGTTAGGAGATTTATATTAGGAACTTCTGTTATGATGATTGGTGGGGAATGAATGGTGCTATAGGATTAAACATGTTAGGGGAATGTTCAGTGTTTCTTGGTTGCTGGTTCTGATGGTGTTTGTTGTCGTTGTGATAATGGAGAACTGTGGTATGGGCATATATGAGCTATGGGGTGAATTTGTCAACATGGGTTACCCAGTTAAAACCTTCTGACCATTGGGCCTATGAATCTTTAGAGACAAAACTTAAATTTAAAAGGTTGATATAAATCACAAAGAAGGACACAAATCTCCTATATCATCTTTCCAATTCCAATCTGAATTTTCTTGTCTCAGAAGTCACCATACCTGTCTTAAAGTACTGCTTTGGTAAAATAAGGCAGCTGACATTAAAATAGCTTTGAATACATTTTGTAGGTTGATCCTTCTGCACTTCAGAAATAACATGTTGCATGAGTAAAGTGGATGCACTGACTTGCATTATTCTTCTGAAGTAGCAGTACCAGCATTGCAAGCATCGTGTTGAGCTTGTTCCTGTTCCAGACATTTATTTCATGATGGGCATGAGGTTACCCAAGGCCAAGATGTTCTGGGGTATTGCAGCAGATTTGCTATTGGAACACACTTTCATGTTGTACAAACATGCGTAACTACAGTGGATTTATCTGCAGCTGATGTCAGATGGAGGGATTTAGTTGAAGTCTATGTTAGAAGAAAGTTAATTTTTTGTGACAGCAGGCAGGTCCCTGCATTAATATCAAACTATTGTGCTATTGGCATGATCTCGATTCTCGACATGGAGTCTGCCTGGCTGATGCAATTCATGCTTCCTACCACAGCACTTGAAAAAGTTCTGTCTGTGGGCTCATTGCAATCACATTCTATTCACTTGGGAGATTCTTAAATTCTCTCATTATGAAATGGTATCGTTGCCTGGTTTCAGTGAAGCATTAAGTTTCTTTGTGGTGCTAAACATATGTATTACTTGGATTGTGGTGGGAGTTTTGCTTATTACTGTACTTATTCTTATTATTGTACTTTGGAAGAAGCTGGCAAGACTTGATACTACTGAAACTTTGTTTTCCTTTCAGTTGCCACTGTTATGTGCACCCCAATGAAATAATTCAGCTTTAGAAATAGGGATATGCACTTCCAAGAAATTTTCTATTTATTTTAGCATTTTTCAGAATGTTTTTTTAAATTTTCAGTTTAACATAATAATAATAATAGGCAGAGTGAAGGATTGATATGAGGTAGGGTTAAAAATGAGTACTTTCATTTTATTAACATTCAGTTTTAATTTATGAGCGTTAAGCCATGTTGCAATCTGGTCTAATTTGCTGTTTAGTTGGATTATTGCCAAAGGTGAGGAGGGATCGGTAATACTTAAGATCTGTATATCATATGCATATACAAATGAGTTCAAATCAACTGGTTGAATCATTGGTCCGAGAAAGCAACAAGGCAAATGGTTTGCAAGATCCAATATGGTAATTAACAAAAAGAGCAGACCGTGTAGAAGATGCTGCTTTCCTTTATTTATTTAAAAAAACTTTTATTCCGCTTGATCCGTAGTTCTCAGCGGATTACAAAATTATATACACGTGTATAAGAACAAATTGACATTGCCAAGAAAAATATCACAGAATAATTATAGAATCAAAATCCCAGGTTTATATAAAAAGTGCATCTTCTACACAGTCTGCTCTTTTTGTTGATTACCACTAAGAAAATATTGCCTTGGAACCAGTTCCTACCTTGAGGCTTCAGTCCTAGAACCCCACATGAACTATAATTTCAGCTCTTCGCCCAGACTCTCCCATAGCCATTTCCAGTTCTGAAATCCAGTTCTTACTTGGTTCTATCCAGTATTTACCCCCTCTGGGGCAGCTCAGCTTCCACTGTGTATAAGTTTGTGGGCAAAGAATTCTGACATAGGTGCATATTGGAAAATAAAACAAGCTGGACTGTTATTGATCCTTACACAGAAGCTACATACTTGCAGAGTGTGTTCACATATGTACAACATAGATGAATATAGAATAAGGGGACAGTCTCCTTTTAGGCTCCTGAATGCCACTCAGTGAGAGCTTACACTAGCTTAACTGGGAGCTCTGCCATATCCTGTCCATGTTCCAGTATGTGTACACCCCTCTTGGAGTTACAAGCTTCAGCACTTACTTTTAGAATAGTGAATAGGGTGCTCACGTGTGTAGAAGTGATACTTTCCTGTACATTTATATGCGTAAAGGGGTGGGTAACCTCAGGTGCCTAGTTATACAATTGCCCTTTTTATTTATTGGGGTTATTTAACTGCCTTTATAAACAGGTTCACCTAAGGTGGTGTACAGCAGGTCCAGTTTAACATAAAACTTACAATTTTGTTCACATTGTCACAATAGTAAAATAACCAAATAGAAATATAGATACAATATATATAACATAACATAACATATATAATAAAAAAATCATAACCGGTTAGCGCAGAACTGAAAACTGGCTGTTTGGGGCATTCTTATGTTACTTTGGTCACATGTACAAACTGTCAAGTCAATCAAGGGTCTTGAATGTGGGGGTTTCAGATTTCTCGGTGCATATCCCACTGTTGGCAGCTTGACATTATTGGTCAAAAGGTTTAATGCAACAAGTTCAGTTAACACACTATTTTTTTTGTTGTTTCTAAATTGCATTTTGTTATAGGGTTACAATAATTCTAACCTAGGCTCAAGATATAATTCACATGCGAAAGGCCTCGGGTTAAATTTCCTTCCAGACTGGCCCATTTTTCCTTTAGGAGCTGTTGTGCTAACAGCTGTTTTCATTTTACTGACTTCATCCATCCAAGGCATTAAGGACAAAAAAATAAGTTGCCAATCTATTTGCTAAAACAACAGGGAGAGGAGGAGTAGATAAGAGATTGCTGTTCTAATGATACCCAAAGGAAATAATTAGGAAAGAAACACAATAGTTTGACAGTCTCCTCTGAGACAGTCACCTATCCAACCCAACTCTCATCACTTGCTGTGCATGTTTCTCTACCTCTCTGATTACTTCATTTAATCTACCTTCTTTCTGTAACACACTGTGCACACAGTCTCTGTCACCTTCCCCAGCTGCTAAGTCCTGACTAGAGACTCACTTCTATAGGGAGATAATACATTTGTTTTGCTTTGAGTGTTATCCTTCTCTCAGGCCGCTGCATGGATATTAGAAGCACTAGGTCAGGCTTGTCCAACCTATGGCCCATGGGCCAGAACTTGACCCACCAAGTGTTTTTATTTCTGGCCCTTGGAAGCTTAGAAATTCTTGTGGTGCATACAGCAGGATTCTGCATCCCCACCACGACTTGGCTCTTTGTAAGCATGCGTCATGCAGTGGCAGAAGTTTGGGTTGATTTTGAAGTTTCAAGTCTCGCAGGAATTGAAACCATGAGATCAACCCGAACTTCCTGCACTGCGTGGCTAAAGCATACAGAGAGCCAAGTTGTGGTGGGGAAGCAGGAATCCCACTGCTTCTTCTGCAGCTGAAATCAGGTGAGGGAAAAGAAACTGGGTGAAGGATGGCGAGGTTACACAAGTGAGAGAAACTGGGCAAAGGCTGGTGGTGGGGGGTTACATTAATGAGTGTGAGACTAGGTGAAAGCTGGGGAGCGGTCAATGCACTGTCACATTTTGCCACTATTTGACGAAACATGTGGCAAAATACAACAGAACTCAAATTAGAATCCTCTATAGCTTAAATGGGTAGGAAATTCTGAGGATAGTAGATCACATACAACTCAAAACAAATCCTCTCCAACTGAGTATATCTTTATATTTTGAATTATACTTCTCATAGATATAGGAGGAAAAGCCTCAACTGATTTTTACAGGAGTTCACATAGAGGGGCATAATTGAACGGCACCGGCCAAATAGATGGCCGGCCATCTATTTGGCCGGCGCTGCAAAGAGCAGTCCCAAACTGCATTATCGAAAAAGATGGCCGGCCATCTTTCGTTTCGATAATACGGTTGGGGCTGGCCAAATGTCACAGAAGGCTGGCATCGGTTTTCGCCGATAATGGAAATAATGCCGGCGATCTCAAACCCGGCCAAATCCAAGGCATTTGGTCATGGGAGGAGCCAGCATTTGTAGTGCACTGGTCCCCCTAACATGCCAAGACACCAACCGGGCACCCTAGGGGACACTGCAGTGGACTTCAAAAATAGCTCCCAGGTGCATAGCTCCCTTACCTTGGGTGCTGAGCCTCCCAAATCCCCCCCAAAACCCACTCCCCACAACTGTACACCACTACCATAGCCCTTAGTACAGTGGGTTTTGGGGGGTTTTGGAGGGCTTAACATTTACCACCACAAGTGTAACAGGTAGGGGGGGTAGGCCTGGGTCCACCTGCCTGAAGTGCACTGCACCCACTAAATACTGCTCCAGGGACCTGCATACTGCTGTCAGGGAGCTGGGTATGACATTTGAGGCTGGCATAGAGGCTGGCAAAACAATATTTTTTTTTGTTTTGGGTGGGAGGGGGTTGGTGACCACTGGGGGAGTAAGGGGAGGTCATCCCTGATTCCCTCCAGTGGTCAGTTGGGGCACCTTTTTGAAGCTTGATCCTGAAAAAAAAAGGACCAAGTGAAGCTGGCAAAATGCTCGTCAAGGCCGGCTTTCTTTTTTCCATTATTGGGAGAAACCAGCCATCTCAAATCACGCCCCCGTCCAGCCCCGTCCCACCTTCACTACCCTACCGACATGCCCCCTTGAAATTTGCCCGGCTCCGCAATGGAAAGCAGTTGGCGCCGGCCAAAATCGGCTTTCAATTAAACCGATTTGGCCGGGTTCAGGAGATCGCCGGCCATCTCCAGATTTTGTGTCGGAAGATGGCCGGCGATCTCCTTTCGAAAATGAGCTGGATAGTCATCATTGGCTAAAACACCTCCTAAAAAATTTTAATAATAAAATTAATCTTCTTATTACAGAAAGAACTTATTACTTAACTTTCTGTGTTTATCAGGTTTAGACTCCTTAAACTGATGGCTCTATTCCACGGTCAACTATGGCCAAGGTTTCGCGACCTTCATCAGGGTTCGTGAAAAGAAGCTCACTGCATTCTGTGGTAATACCTTCTGCATCGCTAACCATACATTAAAACATTAAAAGATATTTTGTGAGGGAGTGTGTCAGGAGGTGGAACGTGGGCATTCCTGCACTAAACACTTACTCCCAAATTCTATAAATGGCACCTTAAGTTGTGCACACTAGTTTGACTGCACGGTTAAAATACAACTAAACGTTTTCTGTTAGTTAGGGTGAAAAAAGACACCAGCAGTTCATTTGGATAAAACTTCTTGTGATTAGCATATCTTGCCTCTTAAAGATGCAAATAGTGACACCTGGCTTACATTGAGAGCATGTAAAAGTATTTTGTATAATTTGGAAGTTACTAGGAGAAGATTTTCATGGACTATTGAACTGTGGAATATTTTGGACTTTTAGTCCTTTGGATAATTGGGGTTTTTAATTTGCACGGTGATTTTGAATGGCATAATATTGTCTGAGAGGACCCCCTTTATGGATTTATTAGAAGATTTGGAGCACTGAATTCAACAGAACGCAATCTTCTTCTTTTATTTTCAGTGTCGTAAAGAATAAACACAATGCATTCCAGATTACAAACCCCATCATCAATATCCCCAACCTTGGAAATCTCTCCCCCCCCCCCTCAAATATACCAATGTTCCTTTATAAAAGAGGCTCCAACCAGATGCCCAGTTATAGAATTGTCCTTTAAGGACTAGATTCGATAAAATCGGTGCTGAAATAAAATACGCCTAGGTATATTGTATAAAGTACGCCTAAATTTAGGCGTACTTTATAGAATAAGCCAAACTTTTTGTGCGGTTTATAGAATAAACTGAGCGCCTGTCTGCATGACAAAATTTAGTCACGGGCAGTTATGCCAAGTAAAACTTGGTGTAAATGCCAACACCTAAATTAGGTGCAGACCAGGTGTATTATATATCAAGGCACATAGATTTTTAGAAACGCCCACAACCTGCCCATTCCATGCCCGTGGCCATGCCCCCTTTTCAACTATGCAACTTAGAATTTACCATTTTAGAATTTACAATTACCGCGTAGTTAACGCGTGAGACTTTACCGTTAGGTCAGTGGGTGGCGGTAAGGTCTCCGGCCCAAAATAGACGCGCACCAATTTTTATTTTGCCACACGTCCATTTTCAGCTTAAAAAATGGCCTCTTTTGTAGGTGCACTGAAAAATTGAACTGCACACATCCAATGCACGCATCTACACCAGCGCAGGCCACTTTTCAGCGCACCTTTGTAAAAGGACCCCTAAGGCTGTCTAACTGTGAAGTGTAACTTTATTATAAATGGTTGGATATGGCCACAGTATTTTAAATAAATAATATTTGATCGCATAAGCATGGCCAAGTATAATATGGCTGTTATTGCTTGTGTTATTGGGAATACAGAGGCTTTTCCCTCCAATAACACAAGCAATAACATCCATATTATACTTGGCCATGCTTATGTGATCAAATATTATTTATTTCAATAACTGTGAAGTGTTACAGTAATAGTTCAGTGAATGATTTATTTATCTACTTATGTTACCTTATGCCTTTTCACTAGAACCTCAATGTGAGTTACATTCAGTTACCGCGATATTCAGCTGGTGGTGGACAGCAGTTTTTTTTTCCTCTGCCAACGCTAAAGCCGGATATTTAATGCCAAGCTCTGTCCAGAGTTCAGCATTGAATTTCCAGCTTTTTTTTTTTAAGTCAACTAGTGCATGACCGATTAAGTTGATATTCAGACTTAACCGACTATGGGCTACTGGATAAAGATAGGACAGCTAATGTTGCAGTCTTACTTATCCACTAAACCTGGTCAGTTACATCTGAATATTGGACCATAACCATACTCCATCCCCTGAAATGCCCCCGAAGCAGCCCCGACATAGCCAACCTGAAGTTCGACGTTAACCAGTCATTTTCAACTACGCTAAGTGCTTAAGTGCTACTGAAAATGACCGGATAGCTGCAAACAAGTGAATTAACCAGTCAGTGACCATTTCCAGCTGGTTAACTCGCTTTAAATATCAGCCGGAGTGTGTGTGAGATGTCATCTACCATAATCTGGATCCTCTTTCCTTTCAGTCTGCCACAATATTCACAAGGCTATAGATAAAATCACTCAGTCAGATATAGGACTAAATCCTGTATATGGTGCTGAGAAAAATGAGCGCTAAGCACTATTTCTTAAAGGGCACACCGAGATAGAATTCGGCACCGGGATCTGCACTGAATTTTAGGTGTGAGAATTTGCACCCAGTTAGGTGTAAATTAGGCACGGATCAGCTTTATTCTGTAGCACTGCGTGCAAATTCCAGGACCGCCCCTGACCTGCCCATGTCCCTCCCATGGCCACACCTCCTTCTTGGATTCATGTGGACAAAGTTACGTGCGCATCTTTATAGAACAGCGACTATAAAGATGTGCATATAAATTTCAATTATTGGCAATTAACACCAGTAATTAATTGTTAGCGCCCAATTATTAGCACTAAAGGGCTCGTTAAGCAATTAAATTTACTTGCACAAATTGGGCACATGTGCAGGTTTGAGCACCATATTTAGAATTAGGGGGATAGAGTCCAATATTGTATGGAACATGGAGATGGGAATTGAAACTTCCAGGTTGGGATATAATCGATTCTAGTGGTATTTTAGAAAAGTCTCTGATGCAGATCCTGGCCCGCACAGTGGGAGCAGCCATTTCAAACACACCCCCTCAAAATCTCTGCACATAAATATCAGCTTTCTGAAATTGATAATTACTCGTGCATGCAATATACACATGTGTATGCCACTAACATGTGAATATGTTTCTAAAATAATGGCCTTAACTTGGTTGAAATTTGACATTAATATTTTATCTTGACACATTTGCTATACCATCAAAGGCTTACACATAGGCATCAAAGCGGTTTACAAAAACGCCAGACTGTAAGGAGGAAAGCAGGCAGGGAGGGGAAACTATGTAGTACTAGGGAAGGAAATAGAAAAGAGATGGGTCTTTAGAGCTTATTTGAAGGAAGAGAGGGTTGGCTGGTTGTTGATATGGAGTGATAGGTCATTCCATATTTAGGGCCCAGATATCTGAAAGTGGAGTCATGGGTGGTGGTGAGTGAAAGTGGAGGGAACGTATGGAGGTTATTATCAACGGAACGGAGGCAACGGAGGGGGGCACAGGGAATAAAGACTGGTAAAATATTCAGGTTATCTTAATTAGGCAGTGATAGACCTACATATTTCTGTGGTTAGAAAAAAGATCCTAAGTGAATAATTCAATCAATATGTGGACACTCGTTTAAACTAGAGGAAGGGGGTGGAAGACGGGAGAAAACAAGCTCAGAAAGTCACCTCAAGCAAAAGCATTATGGTGGTGGGAAAAATAACAAGAGAGATGATCTCAATACATATTGCAGTAGTAAGGGGAAAGAGGAAAACAGAATAAAAACGTTAACACAATAAAAATGAACGATCTCAAAACTGGTTCATCTAGTTCATATAATATAAAGCTTCCAACAGCTCTACCAGTGGGTTCAGATCAGCCAATTTAATCTAACGTAATCACTGTAAAATTGAGGTCTATGGGCAGTTTGTTACACCATAGTTGATCAGGCCTGTTTTAAAAGTTTATATTTTTCTTCCAGAGACAGTAAGAGGTACTTGACTTTCAAATAAACAGCTTCTTGTCTCTAATGAATTGGAAGGAACAAGGTCCAAGCAAAATAGGTCAGAGTAAAGAAACAACGGTCGGTTTGCTAATCTCTCCCCCCCCCCCTCAAATATACCAATGTTCCTTTATAAAAGAGGCTCCAACCAGATGCCCAGTTATAGAATTGTCCTTTAAGGACTAGATTCGATAAAATCGGTGCTTAAGAGAATGTAAACATTTTCAGAACAAGAGGAATGCTATAAGAAATGGAAATGGGTGATGCTGCAGTTATTTTGTAGCATTACAATGAATAATGCAAGAGAACAGTTTTCTTAGACTAACGAAGCCTTCCATAATCGGTGGTGTGGTGACTGAGCCCGCCTGGTTACGAACGTTCTGCTTTGAAGCAAATGTCCCAGAAGACACATGATGTGTGTAACAGGATTATGGGGGACAAGATTCCAGATCAAGTGCCTTTGGCGTCCAGTGTGTCAATTTTTGTAGTACATAAACTATAGTGTGTTAATGCACCAATAAAACAGTAACGTAACATATTTAGAGGGTAGTTACTAGTGTGTATTAAGGGACTAACATACAAGTTTTGCCCCTTAACGCACGTTAAACAGCAAAATTGTGCTTTGTTTTACCAAGATGCATATTAGTTTAAGGTACTGCAGGCTACATAATAATGAGATGCAAAGCATGCAGATGTATCCAGGATACCCCTATTATTATGTAATTGAATAGCACAGCTTGAGTTGAACTTTGCAAGCTGCATTATTCCGAGGAAATATAATGTCAGCTCAAACCTGTTTTTATTTTTCCTGCCTGGGAGCATTGGGCTACTAATGAGCTGTTTGTACTTCTGGACACCATCTTAAAGAGGCTGGCACTGTCCAAAAAAATGTGGTCTGGGGACACCCCTCCTGTCCCCCCCCCCCTCAGCAAAATCTCCCCTCCCCAAAGATACCCCAACATCTCCAGACCCCTCCCACAAGGACATATGCTAAGGGTTTAAACCTTGCCCCCACCCCCATTGGCCTCCTGGACCCTCCAAAACCCCTCCCCCCAAGGCCCCTCTTGGCCTAACAAGTAATTATTGGTGATCCAGGGGTTACGGGCCAGGAACGATTCCCAGTTGTTCCTGCTCCTGCTGGAGCCAGGTTCAAAACGGTGCCTGTGATCCCTAGCTGTAGGTCTCATGGTACTAATGCTAGAAATGGGGCTGCCATAAAAAGGCCTTTTGGTATTCGATTGATTTGAATTTTACTTTCTTAAAGTGAATATAATAACCAACATCGAAACAGTGAAATAAAAGGAGGAAGTAGTGGCCTCCACAAATTTGCGTGTCTTAAACTGGATTGATTAAGTAAAATAGAAGTGGATTCTTTTCAGGCAAAAGAGCTGCTGCTTTAGAGCAGAAGGATATCAGTAATGTAATCAGATATCCATAAAATGAAAATTAAATTGATGTGTGCCCAACCACCTACTAAGATTTTGCAAAAAATGGACTTCTTTAAGTGGTTTGGGAGTCATGAAATAGCTCTTAACCTTAATGACTCTCCCATGGTGACCACAAAGCCTAATGATCTTTATTTGGCTTTGCTGTTCTATGCTTTTTTGTTTAAGGCAGATAAGCTTTAATGGCTGTTGTGCTCTACCAGTTGTATTCATGGGTTTTTATGCCAATTATTATCACATAGCTACCCTCAATCCCTAGTGCTTGAAAAAACTCGATTTTATATGAAAACCCTTAGATGGAAGTAGAAGAAAACATTTGTGGGGGGTTTTTATTGCAATAAATTCTGATTGCTTAACTTTTTACATAAAGATTTTTATATACTTAGCTAGGGTCCCTCACAAACATTGTACAAAGAAAAGCTCCACAGTTTGTTATTGAGATCAACATCAGGGAAGCCACTGCTTGCCCTGGGATTTGTAGCATGGAATGTTGCTACTAATTGGGTTTATGACAGGTACTTTTGACCTAGATTGGCCACCGTTGGAAGCTGATACTGGGCTAGATGGACCATTGGTCGGGCCCAGTATGGCCGCTCTTATGTTCTTAGTAGCAAAACAATTCACAGTAGCAGAGTAACCTCAACATTCTATAAATGGCTCTTAAAATGGCATGCACAAATTTAGGCATGCACCCTATTTGAGTGTTCAAATTAATTGATTAACAAGTCAATTAGCACTGACAATTGGGTGTAAATAATCAATTATTGACACACAGTTTTAGTCATGTGGATCCGAAAAGGGGGTGCAGTCATGGGAAGGTCATGGGCAGGAGCATTCCTAGAGTTTTTGCATGCTGTTATAGAATAAGGGTTTTCTGTGCATAATTGAGATGTGAAGATTTACACCAGGGTTTACTTGGTATAAATCCTTATGTCTAAAGTTAGGCGCTAACCCCCAGATTCTATATAGGGTGACTTAAGCAAATCCAGTCATATTCTGGATTTGCGCATGCAACTTAATGAGTTAACAAGCCAATCTGTGCCAATAATTATTGATATTAATTGGCATTAATTAGAATTTACATGCAGAACTGTCAAAGCATATTTTATAGCATGGTGTGCATAAATTCTAAATCACATAGTTGAAAAGGGGGTGTGGCCATGGGTGTGGAATGGGTGGGTCATGGGCATTTCTAAAATCTATATGCATGGTTATAGAATACACCCAGTCCATACACAATTTAGGCGTTGGCATTTGCATCAAGTTTTACTTGGCATAACTGTCCGCGACTAAATTTAGTCAAATGGACGGGCGCTTGGCATATTCTATAAACTTAATTGAAATTTAGGCTTATTCTATAAAGTATACCTAAATTTACATGTACTTTATATAATACGACTAGGCATATTTTTTTCAGCATGGATTTTTCAGGCGCCATATATAAAATCTAGCCCTAAGCATATTCTATAAACAGCGCCTAAATTTCAGTGCTGTTAGAATAGCAATTAGCATGTTATGTTTTCAGCACCAATTTTTCAGTGCTATTTATAGAATTTGGCCCTAAATGACAACAGGTAAAGATCCGCATGGTCCATCCAGTCTGCCCATCAAAGGCAAAGCTGCACCCCTTCTCTGGGCAGGTTATAGTCATTCATGCTTAAACACAAATTTAGAGGAAAGTCTACTAATAAGGCTGGCAAAATAGAGCAGATTTAGGATCCAAGGAGCCATTTTTTAAAAATGTGGTTTTAGTCAATACTGAGAGAAAGGGCATCGTCAATATGATAAAGTGATTTACTTCAGCTGTAGGCAGCAAGTAGAGTAAGACCACAATGGCATACTTGGTTGTTCTAAAGACCCATTTGTTTCAGCTGCATTTACCGCTCAAAATGAAAGCTGCACTTGGGGCCCTTTTACTAAGCTGCGGTAAAAAGGGTCCTGCACTAGTGACGGGGGCTGTTTTGCCACCCACTGCAGTCCTTTTTACTGTAGTGTGTAAAAAAAGGCTGAATATAGCCATGGCCATGCGGTAAGATTGCTCATACCACGTGGCTGTACGAGGGAGAGCACTTACTGCCACCCTAGTGCTAGTGCTGTTTTCCCTGGCATGAGAAATGGTGCATTCTAGGGCTGGAACTACCACCGGCACCTGCATTGGGTCTGCAGTAGCTCCATATTGGTGCATGGTAAGCCTGTGTTGGGCCAGCGGTAGCTCCATATTGGCGCACAATAAGCTCACTTTGGGCCAGCTGTAGCTCTATATTGGTGCATGTTAAGCCCGCGTTGGGCCAGCGGTAGCTCCATATTGGCGCATGGAAAACCCGCATTGGGCCAGTTGTGGCTCCATATTGGCGCATGGAAAACCCGCATTGGGCCAGTTGTGGCTCCATATTGGCGCATGGAAAACCCACATTGGGCCAGCGGTAGCTCCATATTAGCACATGGTAAGACTCACTAGCTATATATTGGCGCACAGTAAGCCCGCGTTGGGTAGCTCCATATTAGCGCATGGAAAACCCACATTGGGCCAGCGGTAGCTCCATATTGGCACATGGTAAGACGGCACTAGATCCATATTGGCGCACAGTAAGCCCACGTTGGGCTAGCGGTAGCTCCATATTAGCGCATGGAAAACCCACATTGGGCCAGCGGTAGCTCCATATTGGCACATGGTAAGACGGCACTAGATCCATATTGGCGCACAGTAAGCCCACGTTGGGCTAGCGGTAGCTCCATATTAGCGCATGGAAAACCCACATTGGGCTAGCGGTAGCTCCATATTAGCGCATGGAAAACCCACATTGGGCCAGCGGTAGCTCCATATTGGCACATGGTAAGACTCACTAGCTCCATATTGGCGCACAGTAAGCCCGCGTTGGGCCAGCGGTAGCTCCATATTAGTGCATGGAAAACCCACATTGGGCCAACGGTAGCTCCATATTGGCACATGGTAAGACAGCACTAGCTCTTTATTGGTGCACAGTAGGCTCGTGTTGGGCCAGCAGTAGCTCCATATTGATGCATGGTAAGCCCGCATTAAGCTTACCGCTGCTTTGTAAAAGGGCCCCTTGATTTGGTGGGAAATCCTGCAAAATAGTTGTGTTTTTTTGGTGGGATTGCTCTTTTCTGTTCTTTTCTGTTTTCGTATAGTGTCCCTTCCATTTGGGGGTTTATTTTATTGTTTATAAATCGCTTAGACCTAATTTGATTGAGCAGTATATCAACTTTTATTAAACATATGATGAAATGGACTCTTATCCTCAAAAGCTCCTTGATTGGATCAGTAAATTGGTTGGTCTATAAGACGCCACTGGCTTCCTTATCACAGAAGTAATTGATGACCTGCCTGGTGCAAAGGATGTTTACACATGTGTGAGACTGAGGGACAGTGTGAAACATAACAGACAAGAAGGGAGCAGGAAAGAAGTGAGATCCTGAACATATTTGAATGTAAAAATCAAACGATTAAAGAACTAGTAGAAGAACAAACAAGGAGAAGAGAATGGCATCTTGGACATGTATATAAATGAATGGCATCAACAGGAGTTCACATATTTAATGGTACATTTTTAAATCCTGAATATTGGAGGTACAATATAAGGGGGTAATGGTGAGATGTGTATCTGGGACCTTTTAGGTGAACTCTACTGCAGTGCCCCCTAGGGTGTGCCACTGTTCTGCTGTGATGTGCCAGTCTACTCAGAAAGCCAGCCCCCCCCCCCCCCCCCCCAATATGTCCCAATGTCTTGTTTTTGAGCATTTTTCCCTTGGACTTTTTTTTTTTAAGTCACAAAATAAAAATATACTGAGCAGAAAAACATCTACAAAACGCCTAGGAAATAGCTATTTTTGAAACAAACAGACAGATGTTTTTCTGCTCCAAAAATTGCTGTGTTCGCCACTTGGTTTTTGGACGTTTTCAGCAAAACATCCCAAATCATATCAAAAATGCCCCTCCAAATAGACACCTATATTTCTTTGTAAAATGGGATGCAAATAGTTGCCTTTTGCCCTTTCAATCCATGGGGCCAGTTATAAAATTACCCACTTCTTATTTTCCTAAGCTACGTTCTCATTTTCTGCTTTGTGAAGGATCTTCCTGAGGTATCCAAACATTTAGAGACTTGTGTCTTTGCAGTGATATAGTACAGGTTCATCTATTGATGCAGAAATGACAACCTAGAAGCTGATTTTAATCACCTACAAAGGTGATTTGAGATGAACAGTCTGGCAGCTCATTAAAGTAAAGTAGTAATGTTGTTATTGGGCATTTGACCAACAATTAGATTGATGTCAAATACGATCTTTTGATATTGTACTAAATAAAGGTATCGGACATATGTCTGAAGTGGAATTAAAAATCTGAGTCTGGTTAAACTCTACTCTCCCCCTTAATCTTCAAGCTAGAAAAATTAATTTCTTCATTGAAAAATGCTGGATGCTTGGATTCAAACAAAAGGCGTTTTGGATTTTCACTGTGAAGTAGGAAGTTAGGATACCTGTTACTTAAATTTCCCCATAGTAGGCCTAAATAGAAGATGCTAAGGGCTAGATTCTATGGTGACATAAAAATTGGTGCCAAAAAAATGGTATTCTATAAGTCGCACTTAAGGTTAGGCACGGTTTATAGAATAGTGCTTGTGCCCAGGAATCATTCCTAACTTTAGGTGTGGCCACTTGCACCAACTGAAATGTGGTACAAATGTATGTGCCAACATTAGGTGCATATCCCCCTTATTCTATAACAACACACGTTAATTTTAGGAATGTCCCATTATGCCCATGACTCTCCCATTTCCGTTTCTCTTTTTTCAACTCATGCGTAAATGCCAATTAAATCTAATTAGTGCCAATAATTGCTTTGTTAAAAGGCCAATTATTGTTGCTAATTAGCTCATTTTTCAATTTGCGCATGCAGTTTTTGATGACTTTTATAGGATTAGGGGGTAAGTGCTTCCACACTAACTCCAAGCACAGAACCTGCATGCTGTCTGCAACTTTAACATGGCACCTGCATCAGCAAATGCTGAGAATTCCCCCAGCGGTTACCGTGTTAAATTTAAGCCCTGCATTAAGCCTCAGTAACTGCAGATTTTACTGCAGCTTAGAAAAGGGCCCTTTAGAATCTTATTTGTTTATAGAGCATACACTGCAATCACTTGAAATAGTTACTTGTTTAAAGTAAGTTTTTATATACCATTCAGTCATGTGAAGTGCAGTTCTTGCTGTCTGGTATCATACAGCGGCTGTGAGCCGTGTCAGCATCACTCCAAGGAGTGAGGAATATAAGCTCAAGCATGTTCAACCTAAGGTTGTACTATTG
Source organism: Microcaecilia unicolor (assembly GCF_901765095.1). Taxonomy (NCBI): domain Eukaryota; kingdom Metazoa; phylum Chordata; class Amphibia; order Gymnophiona; family Siphonopidae; genus Microcaecilia; species Microcaecilia unicolor. The sequence goes on from NC_044038.1 coordinate 165,946,295, forward strand.
GTCCAGAGAGAGCGAACTTCTGAGCTGCTAAGACTTACCGCAAATCTGTCAATCACACATGGTTTAAACCAGATCAATGTGGATTTCAAATCCTCAAAAGCAAAATAAACTATCAGTCTATCAATACTTTTATGGAACAAAATCACTCTAGGAAAAATTAATGGTTCTCGTAAATTTTTAGAGCCTGATATTCAATGCTCCTCCCCATGAATGCCCCCCTTGCATGTATGCAGTAAGGCATTTACACACATACATTACAGAATGGAGCGGAGTGCTAGCATTTACACATGTCAGTGTATCTATCATCCAGTGGCGTAGCCAGAAGGCAATTTTTGGGTGGGCCAACAGGTTGGATGGGTGGGCATTAGAGTTGCCAACTTTTTTGAAAAAGAAAAAAACAGCAAACCTGATGCACCCATGCTCTGTCCCTACCCCACTCCCCATAACTTCAATGAGGGTTGCAGTGCAGGCTTCAGTGGCTGCAGGCCAATTGAGAGCTAAGGGAAGTACAATAGACTGCACTATTCAGCCCCACTGAGCCATGGTTCTCCAACACATATATGGTATTGAAGCCAAACACATTCTGCATCCAGAGAACCTCCTGGCCGTCCACCAACAATGGATACAGAGCACAGCAAGGACAATTCTCCATAAAACTCATCATATAAAGAAATTTTGTTTTCTAGTGTAATCTCAATTACAGACATATTATAAATTAACTTTAAAAAAATCTATAAAACAAAAGTCACTCAGAACCTAGAGCAAATCTACCATGCCAACACTAACTTCCAAAAACAAAGATCCTACCTATGAAAAAGAAGTGCCTTAAATATTATAGTAGGGCCCTAAAATACAAATACATTTATCAGGAAAGCTGAACAAGCCAAATTACTACAGAATGCTACATGGAAACTTCATGCTAACAGAATACCTCAGTCACACACACAAGACACAAATGCCAAATACAGAATAAGTGACCACAAACACTAGAAATATAAATTAAACGGAAACCCCAAGAAACTAGACCTTGCATGTAGTACACCACCAGAGAAACAAGAAAGAAAGGCACTTGCTCCTGTGCAAAATATAAAGATGGCACATGCCAGGGATGGTGTTAGGGGATGCAACTAGGGCAATTGTGCTTGGTTCCTTGGCCAGAGAAAGCCTGCATGCTGGAAGCTGAAGGAGCAGCCTGGTAATGGACTTTGGGGTCCTTTCCTAGATTTCTGTCCTGGACCCCAGCCATGTTTACCATCAACTTTGGCAAGCTGTACATTCCAAATCCAACATATTATATTCACAACATTGAAAATAAAATATTTTTTTTATACCTTTTTGTTGTCTGGTCATTTTTTCTCAAATCATATTGGTCCCAGTCTCTGGTTTCTGCTTCCCTCTGTCTTCTCTTAACTCACTTGCCAGGGTCTCCTATTTGACATTTCTTCTTTCTTCATGTCCATCATCCATCTCCCATCTCTGTTTTCCTATATTTCCTTGTTCAGTATCTCCCCTGTGTTCATATCCCCTCATCCATCATCATTCCTCTGTGCACCTATGCACCCCATGCCCAGCATATCCCTTCTGCATTCCTATTCTCTCCCTTGTCTGGTATCTCCCCCCCCCCCCCCCCCCCCGTGTCCATATACTCCCCTCTCCAGTGTCCAGCATTTTATCTCTATTCTATATCCCCCCCCTTGGTCAGGCATTACCCCTCTTTGCCCATGTGCCATCCCCATACAGCATCTCACATTTGTGTCCCTGTCCCCATGCTCCCACCTAATGCCCATCATCTCCCTTCTGTATCTGTATACTTCCCTAGGTCCCCTTTCTCCCTCCTCCACACCAATGTGTCCCTCTCCTCGCTGATCCCACCCCCAACCAGCTTCTCTTCCTCTCTTTCCTTCCCCTTATGCATCTGGCTCTTTCTCCCTGCATCTCTCTCCCTTCCCTCTGCATATCATCATCTGCATATCCAGCACCTCTCCTTCAGCCCCCCCCCCACACACACGTCCATCATCTCTCCCTTTCATCCAGCCCCCCTACATGTTCAGCACCTCTTTCCCTTTCATCCAACTCCCACACATGTCCAGCACCTCTCCCCTTCACTTCAACCCTCTGCATATCCAGCACTTCTCCCTTTTCCCTCCACCCCCCTGCATATCCAGCACCTCTCCCCTTCCTTCCACCCCCCCTATATATCCAAAACCTCTCCCTTCCCTCCAACCTCCCCTCTGCAAATCCAAAACCTCTCCCCTTCCCTCCAACCTCCCCTCGGCAAATCCAAAACCTCTCCCCTTCCTTCCAACCTCCCCTCTGCAAATCCCAAAACCTCTCTCTCTCCTTCCTGCCAACCTCCCCTCTACAAATCCAAAACCTCTTCCCTTCCCTCCAACCTCCCCTCTGCAAATTCCAAAACCTCTCCCCTTCCTTCTAACCTCCCCTCTGCAAATCAAAAACCTCTTCCCTTCCCTCCAACCTCCCTTCTGCAAATTCCAAAACCTCTCCCCTTCCTTCCAACCTCCCCTCTGCAAATCAAAAACCTCTTCCCTTCCCTCCAACCTCCCTTCTGCAAATTCCAAAACCTCTCCCCTTCCTTCCAACCTCCCTTCTGCAAATCCCAAAACTTCTCTCCCTTCCTTCCAACCTCCCCTCTGCAAATTCCAAAACCTCTCCCCTTCCTTCCAACCTCCCCTCTGCAAATCAAAAACCTCTTCCCTTCCCTCCAACCTCCCTTCTGCAAATTCCAAAACCTCTCCCCTTCCTTCCAACCTCCCTTATGCAAATCCCAAAACCTCTCTCCCTTCCCTCCAACCTCCCCTCTGCAAATCCCAAAATCTCTTTCCCTTCCCTCCAACCCTTACAAGTCCAGCACCCTTCTGTTCCCTCCCCTCCCTGCCTCCCCTTACTGGGCCAGCACGCAGCACCCCACTGACTTCCTCACCCTCTCCCACCCCTGCCGCAGCGCTTCATTTAATGTTGTTGTCGGCGCTGCTGTTACAGTTTCCCACCCCCGCGGCGGTGCTTTACACTTTACCCGACGGCAACGCTACAGATGCAGCGCTAACGTCCGACGTCCTGCTCCGGGGCCTTCCGCGTCCCGCCTCCGTAACAGGAAGTTACATCAGCGTGGAAGGCCCCGGAGCAGGACGTCGGACGTCAGCGCTGCATCTGTAGCGTTGCCGTCGGGTAAAGTGTAAAGCGCCGCCGCGGGGGGTGGGAAACTAACAGCAGCGCCGACAACATTAAATGAAGTGCTGCGGCAGGGGTGGGAGACGGTCACGGCAAGGATCTGCTTCTGGGCGGGCCTGAGGCTAAACTGGGTGGGCCTGGGCCCATCCAGGCCCACCCGTAGCTACGCCCCTGCTATCATCCCCCCATGGATGTGCTAGTCAGTGGCATATTTAAACTAGATGCTTCTGTTGCGTATGCACCCCCTGTCAGACCTGGCCCCCTGCCCCACCTTAAAATTCTCTCTGCTGCAGTCTTCACCTGGGCAGAGGCAGTGGCACTCATAGGCTGCCTGTGGCCTGCACCAGGACGTCCTCCCTGAACCATCCCACCCCTTATGACAGAACTTCCTGTTTTGTGAAAGGCGGGATGGTTCAAGGAGGAAGTACTGGTGCAGGCCGCAGGCACCTTATGAGTGCCTCTGCCACTACCTGGGTGAAGACTGCAGCAGAGAGGATTTTAAGATATTGGGGGGGGGGGGGGGGGGAAGATGGGGGAGCGAGGCAGGAGGGAGATGCATCTCCTGTAAAAAAAAAAAAAAAAGAAAAAATTGCTGGCTATGCCACTGATGCTAATGTTTTATAAATTTATGTATGCAAATGGTTCTTACTTTTAGGTGTCCTCTTATAGAATTAGGGGGAATATTTGAATATGATATGAGCTCCTACATCTTTTAATCTTCCCAACAGGAAATTGTCAGTTAAATATACAAGATAATCCAGTGCAGAAATCGAGAACTCTCACTGCTGCTAAATCATGGATGTTAAAGCAAAAAAACTCAACCAATGGGTCTGCATAAAATTTAATCTTGTGTATTTTTCTGTGAGGCCAGCCAGCCTTTAAGCATTGCTTTGTTTCACTATGTGTGCATTCAGTTTTTTGCTTCTTTATGGCGGCTTTCAGGTGGCATCAAATCCAAGACATGAACCACGCCAGAACTGAAGTGCATCCTTGCTATAAATCTCTGAGTCTGTCATGTGAAGGAGATCAGAGCAATGTGGATGTTTAGGTTCCCGTGAAAGAGCCCAATTTCCCTGGCATACTGGTTTTATTAAATCTCAATAGTTACTTTTTAAAAGAAAACCACAGAAAAGTCTTTAAAACTCAAAAACCAAACTAGGTCATTTCAGAATCAGTATTTTTCATTTGTTTGCAATTAAAATGTGATCTTTTGTTTTCTAAATGTGGCTTTCCAGAAAAGGCATGAAAGATTAGGTCATGTGGGGCAGCATTTGAGAAGGCATGTACAAAGATGATAACTTCACACAGCATTTCAGGTACGCAACCAGCAGCACAAAACAGGAAGTTGCATCAGAAGGGGTGGGATGGTTCAGGGAGGACGTCCCAGTGCTGGCCACAGACAGCCTGTGAGTGCTACTGCCACTGCCTAGGTGAAGACTGCAGCAGAGAGAATTTTAAGGTGGGGGCGGAGGGCCGGGTGTGACAGGGGGTGTGTATGCAACAGATGCACCTAGTTTAAATACGCCACTGACTAGCACTTCCGTGGAGGACAGTAGCTGCGTTACTGAAATGCTGTGTGAGGTTGCCATCTTTTGGCATAGACTGCTTTTTACCAAGGAGGTGAAGTGGCTTGTAAACACTGCTTGGTTACTTTAGCCTCTAACGCAGGCCTTGCATGGGCGAAACATAGCCAGTGTCAGGCTTTTTTATAGATCTCACATGAATAAATTATTTCTCAAAGGATCTTTTCCTGTGTGATCTGCTCCTTTCATACCGTCAAAGAGGAATTGAGACATCAAAGTTGGGACATATCAGTTCCACTAATATTTTAGAATAGAATCTGCTAAACTTATCCGGTTAGGCACAGAATGTCAGCACCTAACTGGATAAATCATGCGATATAGCTGGTCATGCATTCGGCACTAACTGGCAATATTCAACAGGAGATAACCAGTTATCTCCCGCTGAATATTACCGGTTAGGCGCTAATCCAATTTAACTGGTCAGCGGCCGTTCCTGACTGGTTAAATAGAACTGAATATTGGGGGGGGGGGGGGGGGGGGGGGTGTGCTAGAGAAGGATTTTAGAGTAAGTCTGGGGATCCTGGGAAGCCTCTTGTTAAAAACAGTCCATAAGACTGGAAGAAGCCAACCACATGTTTCAAGATAATCAACAAAAGTTTATTGTGTTGACAAATTGAAACCAACATGGGCTGTGTTACGACTTCCAAGCCTTCTTCAGGGGTTCTTATTAAGCCAACAAAATGAGCATAAATATGGATTATATATTAAACATCAGCACTTGACTCCGTGAGTCAGCATCACATACTAGAGAAAAGCTTCCCACAACGAGGGTTCAATTTGTCAACACAATAAACTTTTGTTGATTATCTTGGAACATGTGATTGGCTTCTTCCACTCTTATGACCTATCTTTGATTATCTATGGAAGATTTCTTTTCCTGGTTTGTTTGCTTTGGAAGCCTCTTGTTAAATCATCTGTATAGAAACATAGACGGTGATAGTAGAAGATCATCTAATCTATCAAATTTGCACAGTTATCCCGTCCACTTTCATAAGGATACAGCTCAGCTGCCAGCCCTAGAGAATCCCTTGCCATTTCTATTTAGTGCATGCCTCATTTGCATCTCATTACTGCTAACTGTTGAGCTGTGTCAAAGGCCAATTTTAATGCAGTTTAATACATTGGCCCCTAAACTATCAGAATTCAGGTAAACTGTTTTGTTGTCTGCTTTTCATTAGATTTGTGCAAAAACTAATGCAATTTTCATTTCTTATGTGCAGCTTTGAGAATCACATTAACCTGATGTTAGACATTGTGTTAAATGCAGCATAAATACATCGTTCAGACTTCTGAGTGAAACCAATATAACCCAACTATGCCATTAAAGTTAGTAAACCATAGCTGATGGCAATATTTTCTGCATTTATTTATTGATTTAATAAGGAGTTGGAATACAGAGTTACATAGCCCTTAAGGAAATAATCAGAGTTCATAACTTTGGGAACAAGACATTCAGAACCCAAGAAGCTTCTAACAGAAACTATGCATAAAATTACTTTTTTTTCTTTTTGGGCTGGGGAGTAATGCTAGCTTAACCATTAGGCCAGTAGTTCCCAAACCTGGTCCTAGAGGCACTCCAGCCAGTCAGGCTTTCAGGCATGCAAATCTCTCTCAGGAATATTCATTGTGGATATCCTGAAAACCTGACTTGCTGGGGTGCCTCCGGGACCAGGTTTGGGAATCACTGCATTAGGCAAACAAGGTGGTCATCTAGAAAGTTTCTAACAGAAACCAGGAGCGTAGCCAGACCTTCCATTTCGGGTGGTCCCAAGTTAACACGGGCAGGCCCTTCCCACAACTCACCCCTGTACATACACACTTTTTTAAAAACTTTCCCTCTGCCCCTGCTGTCATCATCTTTCTCCCCTCTCCCCCACCCAGCATCTGCTCCTCTCTCCCTCCTCCTCCCCCCTTTCAACATCTGTTCCTTTATCCCTCCTTGGTCTACCTCCAAGCCATCACTGACAGCGATTCTAGTAAGCAACCTGCGCCAGCCATGCAGGCTTCCCCTACTGTATCCCTACCAGTGAAGAAACAGGAAGTGATGTCATCAAGGGCGGGATGCGGTAGAGGGAAGCCTACAGGGCTGGTACAGGTTGCTTACAGGAACCGCTGCAGGCAACAGCTCAAAGGTAGATGGGTGGTGGGAGAGGGGGTTCAGTGCCACGAGAGAGAGAGACAGAGAGGCATCGCCAATGAGGTGCTTTGGGGGCCACTAGACTGGGTGAGCCTGAGGCAAGAATGGGTGGGCCTGTGCCAGTGGCATAGCCAGAAGGCAATTTTTGGGTGGGCCAACAGGTTGGATGGGTGGGCACTAGCCAGTGGTGTGCTGGTAAAAATGTTTAACAACAGGCTCTCTCCCCGGTCCGCCTCTGCACCTCCCCTCAAAATTGCAGAGCTGGCTATAGCCATGGAGAGAGCCAGGAAAAAAAATTAAATGATCCCAGGTTCCAATCTAATTCATGTTTAATGTGGGATGAAATGCCATAAATAAGTAAATAAATATAAACAAATATAAACTTTTAACGTTGAGCACCAGATTCTCAAAGAGGACATATTCCAAACACTATAATGAAAATAAAATGATTTTTTTCTACCTTTGTTGTCTGGTGACTTTGTTTTTCTGATCATGCTGGCCCAGTATCCGATTCTGCTGTTATCTGTCCTCTTAACTCTATTTTCAGGGCTTCCTTTCCATTTATTTCTTTACTTTCCTCCTTTCTTCTTCATTTCTTGCCCTACATCCGTAAGTAAAAGCTGGGTCCTCCGCAGACTTGACTGTCCAGTGGATTCAGCTTCTGCCTATTTTCTACATCCATGTGTAGTTTTTCTCCTCTCTTCCTTTTCCCTCATCTCATCTCCTTCTTCTCTCTTCCCTCCCCTCCATCCATGTCCAGCATTTCTTCTCTCTGTTCTCTCTTATCCATCCATGTCCAGCATTTTTCCTCTCCCTCCTCCATCCATGTCAAGCATTTCTCCTCTCTCCCCTCCATTCATGTTCATCTCACTTCCTCTCTCTTCCCTCCCCTTCATCCATGTGCATCTCCTTCCTGTCATACCCTCCATCCACCCATGTCCAGCAACTCTCCTCTCCCCTGCCCTCCAACCACCCATGTCCAGCAACTCTCCTTCTGACACACCTCAAGGGCTTTATGTGCCTGGAAGAGCGACTCATCTGCTACCTGCACTCAGGCCTCCAGCTCCCCTGTAAGCTGCTGCTGCTTTAAGAATTCACAAATCATGTCCTCTAACGGTCCCTGGACTTTTCTACGTTGGTCTTCAAGAGGCTGCAAATGCTTGTCCAGCAATGCCTCCATCAGCACCGCTGCTTCCGCAGCTACCTTAAAGAGACCTATGCGGAGCTGGGAGAAGGACCTGTCGGATTCGCAGGGCCGCCATCTTGTCACTGGGCGGTCGATTCCACTGCTAGTTTTACCAGCGTGTCTAGCTGCCATCTGCCCACCCACCCAACATCCCCTCGCCCGAGGTTTAAATCTCTTTTTTTACCTCCGTCGGAAGCGGCCGCATCACTGAAAGGCAAGCCCTGCCCATCAAGCCTTCTCTTCGTGAATGAGTTCCCTCCGACTCCCGCCCTCGCAGAAAGAGGAAATTACGTCTGAATGCAGGACTCGGAGGGAACTCACTCACGAAGAGAAGGCTTGATGGGCAGGGCTTGCCTTTCAGTGATGCGGCCGCTTCCGAAGGAGGTAAAAAAAAAGATTTAAAACCTGGGCGAGGGGATGTTGCGTGGGTGGGAGGGCCAAGAAGGTAAGCAAGGGGGTGGGCACTGCAGGGCCTGTTTCTAAAGAAAGGAGAAAAAAGAGGCGCGTGAAATTGAGGAAGATTCCTTGTGCCGTCTCTGGCCTCAGGTAACCTCCGCGAGACTGTGTTTAGCGCGAGATTACATGAGGCCCAGCGTTGCGCTGACTGAGGAGGAGCTGCCAGTTAGTGCTGACTGATGGGAAAAGGATGTGGGAGGTGGCTGAGTGAGCCGCAGCTCAGCCGCCGCCGTCGGGAAGAAATTAAGGCTGTGGCAACAGTATGGCTGCTCAGCTGCTTGGGTGGACCTGAGCTGTGATTGGGTGGGCCTGGGCCCACCCAGGCCCACCCGTAGCTACGCCCCTGGCCTGTGCCCACCCAGGCCCACCCGTAGTTACACTACTGACAGAAATTATTCTTACAATTATTTTTTTTTCTTCTTGGATTGGGGAGGAATACTTTCTTAACCATTAGGCAAACAAGGTGGTCATCTAGAGCAGCAGCTTTTAAGGCTCAGTAAAAAGCTGCTGCAATTAAAGCAAAACAAGAAGTCTCGATAGCCAAGCAAACTCAAAAATCCATCAGCACATATTCCCAGTGAGGTCAAAAACCCCATTAATTTGGGTATATATCCTTAACCCATGCAAATGGCTTTTTTTTTTTTTTGCTTCAACTTCTACGTAAATAACAAAATTTAAATATTTAAAAGTATGATGTCATTTACAGGATTATTCTGGGTAGGGTGGTGTTACCGTGATAAAGATTACTGAGTTTAATTATTAGATCCTTGTTGGGGGGGAGCGGGAGAACAAGAGGCCTCTGGAAAGTTGAAGGTTTGCTTAAGGTCCCTAATACCCTCATACCAGCCCTGGAAGCCAATCTTCTGTAATATAAAGATGGAATATTTTATTCCACGCTGGGACAGTTGGTAGTGAAAGAATTGCTGTGACAGATGATCTATTACTTTAGAAATTCCAGTCTGGAAAGTTGCCATGTTCCTGCTGGAGTTATTGTCATTGGACTGGATTCACTAGGGATTTTCCAACAAGTGCAGAATGGGAGAAAACCTTAGATAAACTGGTTCCATTGTTTGCATACTGGGGAAATTGTCTTTGTGATTAAAACCAAATCCAGCCTGTAAAATTAACTTTAACCTGGATCTTTAGAAACAACAACAGATGTATTCTGCATTTCTCCACTAAGAACCCCTTTTTGTAGTCTTTAATAAATTATCTTACCCAGATTTCTTTGAACGTAGTTCTATTTTTTAATAAAATGTCTTTCACTTAGATTCTTTTCTGTATTTGGCTCTTGAACCAAATACCTCTCATATCCAGAAGGCCGGTGCCAGAGTCACCATGGAGTTCTTTTCATTTCAGCCCATGTCTGTCCAAATGGGGTGTTCTTTACACAGAATGGGAATTGAATGCACTTTTGTCCATCTGAAGAATGCTTTTCTACTCTGCATAAGCTCACTCTCTGTCTTTGCACTTAATTGGACACCTTTCAACCACTGTTCCCTCTAAGCTGAGCAGGAGTCCTCCAACTGCATTGCTGCCAGTGAGGGGTGATGCTTCAATGTTGTATTTTCAATCGCTAGAGACAGGCAGGTGTCCTGGAGTCCTGCAGAGCTTGCCTGTCCCTCGAAAGTGATAGTGAAACAGCACCCTCTACTGGCAGGAGCGTAGGTGGAGGACTCCTGCTCAGCAAAGAGAGAACAGTGCCCCAATTATGAATCTTCTGAAATGAAAACAGTGGTGTAGCTATGTGGGGCCATGGGTGCCGCCCCCCCCCCCAAATTTCCTTTGGGCCCTGGTTTTGCTGATGGGGGTCCCCAACCCCCACCAGCTGAAGTCTTGTCCAGCGCCGGTCTCCGGTGCTGCTGTGTTGCCTGCCCTGCTCTGTCTTCCCCTCACGTCCGGCACGCTTCTTTTAGTGAAACTGAGCATACTCAATTTCACTAAAAGGAGCGTGCAGGACATGAGGGGAAGACAGAGCAGGATAGCCAATGTGGCAGTGCTGGAGACTGGCACTGCACAACGCTTCAGCTGGCAGTGGGTGGTGAGCGGCAAGGTGGCGGAGGGGGGGCAACAGACCAAATGTGCCCCACCATCACCACCACAAGGTCTGGCTGTGGCCCTGAATGAAAATAGTCCTTTCTATTACAGCAAAGTATGATTTTGTTTTCTTAACATTTGGCTGAGAGTTTTTTTTATTTTGAATAATTTCCTACTTGCCAGTTTACATAATGAAAGATAAGCATGCTGGGTTTTAATTTCTAGTTTTGCAGCAGGTTTTTTAAGAGACTGAGAGGGGAATTTTTTTTGTCCCTGCGTTTACTATCAACGTAGGAAAACTGGGCCCAGAGGACTCATTGAACCGGTACATCACACTTTTGTTGGTAAGGTTTCAGGTGTTGTTTCTGGGTGAGTCTTTATGGTTCTGTTTTGATTATGGCAGGGGTTTGTGATAAGCAGCTGAGAATTTTAGAGTGCAGCATGTACATGGTGTCTGGAAAAGACGGGAACCCTTTACGTAGTTTCAAATGCTTTGCAATTGTTTAAACATAAGTATGACCTTTGATAATTCATTAGTGCAACCTTTATTAGGAAACTCCCTTAGCAAACACTTTGCACCGTAAGCCTTATTTTGCCACAGAAAATTGAATCGCAACTTTATCTTCTTCGCTAAACTCCATTTTGCTAAAACAGATCTTAATGATCACTTTCTGGATGACGTCAGTTTGAAAACAGGGATCATCCAGTTTTTACAACATGTTGCAGTAACACCTGTCAATAATAGTAATATTTTTTAAATAATAGTACATTTGTTTTAGGGTTATTAGGAAAAATGTTGGAGGTTCCAGTTTTTCCACATACCGTGTATATAAATAAATGGGTATTAGAATTACAGCAGGAATCCTAGTCCAAAGCATGAAGGGAAGGTAGAGTGTAGGCTGGCATGGAGTTAGATGTGGAAGCATATTTTTGAAGCACTTGGACTTATAAAGTTACATGGAGACGGACTTCGGATGTTTTGCGCTAAACATACCAAATCTGAATAGGAAGTAACCCTCATTCACTTATAATTATTTTTGAGAGATAAATAGTGTGGTTGCCATGTTCACTTTAAAGATAATAGAAATAAACAAAACCAAAAAAGGAAGATAAGATGACCTGTTTTATTGACCTAACTTAGTACATTTTTGACTAGCTTTCGAAGGCAAAATGCTTTTTTTCTTAAGGCCAGATTTTCCTCTGTCTCACTAGATCTGGAATTACTTAAGGAAAAGATCTCTCTCCTTTTAACTTCTCTTCTATAGAAAGATCCAATACTTTCCCTTGTTTTCTTTTCATAAGTTTTGAGACAAATCTCTTTTCTTTCAAGGACATTCAGAATAGAATTCTTTTTATGTTTTTTTTTTTCATGTTGGGGTATAAATTTGGGACCCATAATGCAAGGTTAGCACGCGGAGAAAACAGGGTACCACAAACAAGTTAAAGCATTTGGGGGCAGTGGTTCCCAAACCTGGTCTTGGAGGCACCCCAACCAGTCAGGTTTTCAGGATTCCAATGATGAATATTCATGAGAGATTTGCATGCAGTGAAGGCAATGCATGCAAATCTCTCTCATGAATATTTCATGCAACCCTGGTTATTACCACTTGACAATATCTAATATATAAACAGTAATCTTTATTAAACAACATTTAAAACTGTGCACAATATTATAACTAACGCCGTTCCATCCCAGTTGTTAACCTCAGAAACATTCATCAATAATAGAACACATCAAATTAATTCTTCCCATAGCTAACAAACTCACCACCCACACCATACAAAAAGATGAACCTCAAGTCCAAACTGTGTTCCCAATCAATTTGCAGAATGCAACTACTGGTGTGAGTGTTCAAGCGTTCAAGTAAATGTTTCAATGTGGATATCCTGAACAACCTGACTGGCTGGGGTGCCTCCAGGGCCAGGTTTGGAACCACTAATTTGGGGGCTTGTTTTCCTGTGTTAACCTGTGCATTCTGTTTTTTTTTTTAAAGTTATTTTTCAGAGGGGGTATGTCATGGGCAGAGCATGGGCGTGTATGCTTTAAACCAGCTAGTGTGTTATACTTAATGCACACCAACTAGTTATGCAGAAGTACAAGTACGTCAGTGCCTCCTTAATGGGAGGCAGTAAATGCTCTCGCATTAACTCTATGCAGGTATCGTATGCTAGTGACAACATTAGTGCATGACCTACAATGAATATATTTTTTAAACCCTCCCAAATTTGCTATATTTAATCTGGGCTTAGTGCAGTAAAATTCTGTGTTACTACAAGTTAGCTCAGATTCTAGCACATTTTCGTAAAGTGGCCCTTTGTTTGCTCTCTCTTCCTGACAACTTCATGATGAACTATCCAAAGAGTTTCTTCTCCCTCTGCTCAGTGTGCATTTGCAGCTAAGAAAGCAAATAGAATATTAGGACTTATTAGGAAAGGAATGGAAAACAGAAATGAGAATATTACAATGCCTTTGTATCGCTCTATGGTGCAACTGCACCTCGAATACCGAGTGCAATTCTGGTCACCGCATCTCAAAAAAGATATAATGGAATTAGAAAAAGCACAGAGAAAATTATAAAGGGGATGGGAGAACTTCCCTATGAGGAAAGGCTAAAGTGGCTTGGGCTCTTCAGCTTGGACAAGAGACGGCTGAGGGGAGCTATGATAGAAATCTATAAAATACTGAGTGGAACAGGTAGACATGAATCGCTTGTTTACTGTTTCCAAAAATACAAGAACTAGGGGGCACACAGGGGTCTTTTTGCAAAGGCGCACTAGCGTTTTTAGCGCATTCTAAAAATAAGGATGCACTAAATGCTAGAGACACCCATAAGAATATATGGGTGTCTCTTATTTAGCATGCACTAAAAACACTAGCGTGCCTTTGTAAAAGACCCCTACAATGAAACCACTACGTAGTAAATTTAAAACAAACCAGAGAAAAATATTTCTTTACTCAGCGTGTTATTAAACTCTAGAATTTGTTGCCAGAGAATGTGGTAAAAGAAGTTAGCAGAGTTTTAAAAAGGTTTGGATACTTTCCTAAAAGAAAAGTCCATAAGTCATTATTAAGATGGACTTTGGAAAATCCACTGCTTATTTCTAGGATAAGTAGCATAAAATCTGTTTTATTGTTTTGGAATCTTGCTGGATTGGCCACTGTTGGAAACAGGATACTAGGCTTGATGGTGGACCTTCAGTCTGTTCCAGTATGGCTACTCTTAGTTCTTTTGTACTGGCAGAACATGGCCGCTGTAGTATTACATCACTCTTTGGGTAAAAAATATAATCTAAGAAAGCCAACCATGCCTTACACTTTAAAATAATAAATAGTTTCTAGTTAGAGGTGTACTCCCAGTGCTGAATACACTTCTTCACCATGTCCAGAGAGGGGTAATTAGTTTAGCACTCCTAATAGTTTTGAAAATTTGGCTCCAATATCCTAAAATTCTAGACAGATTACAAGTTAAAACATAAATAATAAAATAAATATAAAGCAAATACATCAGTAATATATAAACCAAAATTATCAACAATATAATACAGCCAAAAAGAATAGGTAAGCCTTCATAATAGCAACAAATCGCAAAGCAACACCCAGCAGCTCTTATAGTCCATCATGGAAGACCTCTTAAAAGGAGTGCCTTCAATGAACTTCTAAAGGTCAGGTAAGTAGATGAAGAACCTTCTCAGTGGTATACGATTTTCATAATGAGGTCTGGCAACATAAAAAATAGACAACTGGGACTCCTTAAGATGAATCTGTTTGAATGATGGAAACTTCTAAAAGTCTTTCTGAGATGAGCGTAAAGGCCTACATGGATAGTAAAGTCTTAAAGTAGCAAGCAAGAGAACTTGGAGATTCACCACACAGTACTTTGTAAACCAGAGTTAAAATCATAAATTGAGTCCACCAAAAATACTGGAAGCCAGCGTAGCTTTACTAAAATAGGTGAAACATGCTCATAAAGAGAAAGTCCCATTAATAGGCAATACCTTAAGATAGTCCGAAAAAATGTGTTAGCTTATAGCACTTTTTTAAATTAATATTTATTTCTGTTTATTTAGGTAGACTAGTATGGCAACCAAACTTCATTCAGATTTATTGTTGGACGTATCCTTCATCCGAAAAGTCCAAAAGAGCCGGTCTGAGTAATTCTCAGTTTTCTGGTGAATGAAGCTCCATGACATGGTTGTACAATAGTCCTTCATAAAAAATAATAATAATACTGGAGAATTTTTTTAAGAAATAAAAAAAACTGGACAGCTTTGTTTGGCAGTGCAGATCTCTCACATCTAACACAATTCTTTTCTACATGCACAAAGCAGTCCCATCAGATGTGATTTCACTCAGGCATTGAACAATGCCAAATTGTTTGTAAAGTGTTTGATACAAAAGCAGCCCCTCAAGCCACCTCTGGTGCTTATTGTGCTCTGTGATGTGTTCTTGAATGGCAAAATGTAATGGTTCTGGAAATGCATTCTCAGTTTTCAAGTATTTAATTGAAAACTAAAACTAATAGCTCACATTTCAAGCCTATAGCTCTGTTTATGAATTCCCCTGAGGTCACTACTGTGCATCCTCATCCGGTATGAACTCTTCACATATTGTCCTAGAGGTGCGGGGAACAGTTAGGTCAGAAGGGGTGAAAACAATAAAATAGCCTTCAAGTTAATTTCTCAAAAGCTGTCCATTGATTCGAGCTTCACTGGGGAAATATGCCCTTTCAGATTAACCCTTCTTTGGTATTCTTAACAAAGGTAAATTAGAGAACAACCAAAGGAACCTACCAAATGCCCACACACGAGCACATTAATTCTGCAAATCTGCAGACCCACTTTAATGCATGTATGATGGTAGGGATGTGCATAGGCCAAACTGTTCAGTTTGGCTTTTATTCTTGATTTGGGGGCATTTTTCCAATTCATTTTGTATATTATTTTAAAAAAATGTAAAAATGCACTAGAACGTTTTAATGTATGCAAATTGTATGTGTATTAATTTGTAGGCTAATGAACATTAATGGATTTTGCATGCACTAACGTTTCAAGATGCATTAATGAACCAAATTGCTCAGATCTATGCACATTCCTAACATCTTCAGTATAGAAAGGAAATTAACTTGAAGTTACACTCTTGGGAGAAATTCTAGAAATGGCACCAACATTAGGCGCCATAAAAATGAGCTCAGGTTATTCTATAAGGGTGCTCTGGGATGATGCTCTTTATAGAATAGCGTGAGTGCCAAATGTCCACACTAATTTGGGGTGCAAGGACTTATGCCAGCTGAAACCTGCGTGTAATCTGCAGTGCAACTTGGGTGCTATTCTGCAACACTGCGTGCATCTTTTGTGAATGCCCCTGACCCTCCATGCCCCTCCCATGGCCACATCCCCTTCTGAGTTGTGCACCTTGCAATTTAGGTGCCCATTATTACGGAATAGTGTGTCAGTGCCCAAATCATAATTAGTGCCAATTAAGGGGTCCTTTAACTAAGGCATGCTGAAAAATGTTTTGCGGTAGTGTAGGCGTGGGTTTTGGGCATGCACCGACCCATTTTTTAGTGTGCCTGTTAAAAAGGCCTTTTTAAAATTTTTGCCGAAAATGGATGTGTGGCAAAATGAAAATTGCCGCGCAGTTATTTTGGGTCTGAGACCTTACCGCCAGCCATTGATATGGTGGTAAAGACTCACATGGTAACCGGGCAGTAATGACCTACATAAGCCAAATGTCACTTGGCGCGCATCCATTATGCGCACCCGAAAATAAAAAATATTTTTCAGACATGCATATTGGACACACGCCAAAAATGAAATTACCACAAGAGCCACATGGTAGTCTGGTGGTAACTCCATTTTGGCGTGCGTAGACATTTACGCGGCTTAGTAAAAGGGCTCCTAAGTGCTTGTTAACTCCAATGATTAAATCATTGGAACCCATTAATTAGTTTGGGTGCCAATCTGGGATCCGTGCCCAATTTTGGGCACCCTCTATAGAATCTGGGGGGGGGGGTTCTGTTTTGGTCTTTGAAAATATGGGTATTTTCATGCCTGTAAAACATAACAAGCAAAAGGTGTTCTTTAATTTAGAAGGATTGTTAGACATTGCATTTTATATTTCTTTAATGTGCACAAACAAAATAGTCATTTTCCAGCATCAACTACCCCCCCCCCCCCTCTCTCCACAAAGAAAATACTATAATATGTTGCATAAACTATTTACCATTAAGTCAAGAGTAGGTCCTCCAAGTAAGAGTACAGAGCAAAAGAGAAGTGCAAATCATTACAAAATATTACATTAGAACTTTTTCATTTCAGCTATCTTGAAACAATTCAAACGGGAAAGAAAGTGCTACACTGAAATCTCTAATTAGCAAAACCAGGAGTTAAAATGTCAGGTTTTATACTCCATTGTAGAAGAAGTACTGAAGACACGAATTGTCTTTCAAGCACTCAGTCAATTGAACTGAACACAAAAAGATATACACATTTCCAGAATAAGCTGGCTGGATATGCTAACATTAAGGTGACACTCTCCCCTCCCATCTGTCTAAGACTCAAGAATCTCCTTCTGAATTGCACAAGCTGCATCAGCAAATTTAAGTATCTAAAGCTTTCTGTACAATATATTTTGTTTGCGCAATCTGTTTAAGCTTCATGAACAAGTAGACTTCCTCTTGAACACCTTGCCAAGCAGCATATGACATCATCTGAATTAATTTTGTTTTAAATACAACCAGAAATAAACTTGAGCACAAACAATGGAAATACGCTGGTAGAATTTACAAAATTCATTCTTTGATGGTCTTTGAAGCTTAGGAAACTACTGATCAGAGGAGGCACAGAAAGGAATTCTTTACGAAGACCAGTCAAGAGTCAGTGTGAAGCTAAAGGTCCAAAATATAGAATTGATGGAGCACGGGAAGGGCATTAGAGTAGGTGTCATTTGGGTCCATTTGAGAAGTCTTCTGTACTTCAAAGCACAGACAACTGGGTGTTTAGGCCAGTGGTCATTTCTTTTAGAAGAAAATATTTCCAGTTTGGAGTATAAAGTTTATAGTTGTAAATATTGGAAGGATTTTTGCATACAAAATATAAATGTGCCAATATATATGCAGGGAAAGATATTTGGCATGATAAGCTAGCTATTTCAGTTGTCAGACAGTAAGATTAAGGTATGCTGCGTACCTAACAGTATGTGAGACCTCTAGTGGCTCTGCTAGGTACTGTACATGAATTGATATTGTTTTAACCAAAGAACCTTCCAGAGCTGGGAGTGTTCACTTCTAATAAGGTATGAGTAGGAGGAAGTCCCCACCAAAATGGAAGGAGGTCTGAATTTATAAGAAGTACATAATATTGTCTTTGGCTGGCTAAGCCACTTGCACCACAGCATTTTTTTCTTTAAATCGTTCCATAACAAGAGCACCTAGTGAGGAGCTTGTGGCTGTAGTAGGCCTCAGAGAGAAAGAGTTGCTGTTCAGTCTTAAGGGCTGATGCACAAAGCTTATGTGCTAGGAATCTCCAATTTTGGCTGGTTCTATCAGTTTAGTGTGCATGTTATGTAGTGAGTAATGCACAAAGGGGTTCTGTATCCATCTTATCAATCGTGGTAGCAGGCAATGTGTGTGTGTGTGTGGGGGGGGGGGGGGGGGGGGGGGGGGGGTGACAGAGTACCAAAACTGTGGCCTATAAAGTTGAGCCAGGCAACTAAACACAAGTTTGGTTCTGCATCTGTCCCAAAACTGTGGGCTGTACTGGCAGCAGAGTACCAAAAGTGTGGCCTCTAAAGAGTAACGGTCATGTCACCACTCATATGAGAAGTGCTATCACTCGCAGATAGGATCAATGCTATGCAAAGACTGAACAATAAGGAATGTCAGGATTCATTGCAAAAGAGTATGGGGTGTATCCAAGCCAAATTCCACGCATCTACAAGCGAAAGAACAAGCTTCTTGAGGATTGGCAGAACAACACCAATCCTGAAAGGAAACACAAGATGTGAAAGAAGCTCTTCTTCACTGGTTTTCACAAGCAAGAAGCCATCAGCTTCCTGTCGGTGGTCCCCTACTTATGGAGAAGGCCAATCATTTGGCAAAAAACCTTTGATTGGACAGTTTCAATTCAGCTGTTGGATGGCTGGAGTGATGGAATGTAAGACACAACATCAAGTTTAAGAAACAGCATGGCGCAAAGCAAGATGCAGATAAGATGGGTGTGGAGAGAAGGGTATCAAGGGGCCATTTTACTAAGCCGCGTAAGCGTCTATGCACACCTAACGCACGCCAATTTGAATTTACCACCCAGCTAATGCATGGCTCCTGTGGTAATTTCATTTTTTGTGTGCGTCCAATACACGCGTCCGAAAAATAATTTTTATTTTCTGGCGCATGCCCTCTACACGCGCCAAGCATTTGATGTGTGTAGGTCATTACCGCTGGTGGTAAGGTCTCAGACCCAAATGGATGCAATCCAGTTCTGATTTTGTTGCACGTCCATTTTTGGCAAAAATTTTAAAAAGGCATTTTTTGCAGGTGTGCTAAAAAATAGATCTGCGGACACCAAAAACACGCACCTATACTACCGCAGGCCATTTATAAGTGCACCCTAGAGCTAATAGACAAAACACTGTACAGAAAATAATTATAGATTTTTTTAATACCTTTTAAATAACATTAGGTCTGTGTTGCCAAATTTTTATTTGTTTTATTGATCTTTTTCCGAAAATTGTTAACAGTCCAATAGCAGTATTGTAATAAATAAGTTAAGCTACACTGGCTCTGTGTGATTTCTTAAATAGTGGTATGAAAATGGTAACTTCGTTTATGTGCACGCTCCAGTTAAATGCAAGTAAAAATCCAGTCCAGAGCCCTTGCACTTAACTGAAGTGCACTGTAGTGAAAATAAAAGAGAGATCCCTCTTCCAGCACTTGCTGGTCCTGTACAAAGAACTATGATACCAGTGGCGTGTGCTTGAGCTTTGTAGTGAGCTGCAGCCCCTAAAGTAGGTAGCTTAGGTGTCCCTGCAGAGTGGGCTATATGGTGAGGGGTAACAGTTCTGAGAGGTTACAAGTATATTGGACAACTACTGTAGCTTAGGTAGGCTTAATACATTCTACAGAAAAGCAGTGGTTTCAATGAATTGAATCCAGAATCTCCTGTCATAGAAAAGTATCACTATTATATAGAAAACTGAACATTTTTTAACTAGAAGTCAATTTAATAGCCCCTGTGTTTAAAAAAAATGCATTTATATTTCAGTGTATGCAAACTTTTTGTTCTCTATTTGCAAGTTACACATTTCCTAATTTGTTTTTGATATGTAACTCGATGTTTATCTAGTAATTTTACTAATCAGTCATAGTTGTCTGGAAGAGTTAGAAAATTGTGTATGTTCTGCAATGGGGGATTTCATGTTCCTGAAACAAAAAACCATTATTGGAAGCAAAATATCATTCCAGATCAAGCAATGTTTTGTCATGTTTGAAAGTCTGTTCAGTGGGTGAGGGTGAAGGATCCATTACTGGGCAACAGTTTCAGGGAGTGTTTTCCATATTTTGTTTCAACTCATTAGAGCTGCCATTTCAGGCCATGTAATCTGATGCAGAACGCTACCAGATTTGTGGGTAATCAGGTTTCCTTTGTAACTCACATGGGTATTTCAGAATTTCATATCACATATAAACAAAACCAATCTATAATCCATAACAAACAGGAGAACATTTGTTTATAAATTGACTTTTTTGGTCAATGCTACACTTCTTGTTCGCAGCTTTCCCAAAACTACCCACAAGACGCTTTGGTTTGGGCCGTTATTAAATTTGTGCTTATTGCGCATCATCCCAGCACCTAAATTTTGGCTCTCTTTCTTGAATCTACCCTTTTGAGTTTTGTCATTTGCAGATGTTAGTATTTATTATTTGGAAATAGTTTTCACTATGAGGAAAGAAGACACAGCATTTCAAAAAGAGTACGCACTCTGTCCTGATAGTCGAACCGCCACTCATGCCTCAACCATTGTGCACATGTAAAGAAATGGTGTGCACAAACCCAGGAAAAGAATGCACCCTTTTTAAACATAGGACTAGATTCTATATATGGCGCCTGAAAAATCCGCATGGTCAAAAAATATGCCTAGACGTATTCTTTATAGTGTGCCTACATTTTATAGAATAGGCTTAAATTTCCATGCGATATATAGAATTACACCGAGCATCTCTCCATGCGACCAAGTTTGGTCATGTCTATTTAGGCCATATTTTACTTGGCATTAAACTCAATGCCTAAATTAGGCACAGAACGAGTATATTCTATAATAATGCGCATAGAAACGCCCCATGCTCCCTTTTCAACTATGCGACCTAGAATTTAAGGGCACCACATTACAGAATACACTTAGGGGGTCTTCTACAAAGGCACACTAGCATTTTTAGTGCACACTAATGATTAGCTTGCACTAAACACTATAGAGACCCCTATAGGAATATATGGGTGTCTCTATCATTTAGGACATGCTTATTTTTAGCAAGCCCTAAAAACGCTAGTGTGCATTTGTAAAAGGGGCCCTTAGCAAGTTGTGAGTGTAAACCTTAATGCCAATTAGTGCTGATAATTGCTTGTTAACATCCAATTAACAGTGCTGATTAGCTTGTTAACCAATTAAGTTACCTGCATTGTTACAGAGCATGCATCTATTTCCAAGCAGAAATTAAGGTGTGATATATATAGAGAATTTGGGGGATAGTTTGCACTGTTTCCAAAGAGTTTGCACTACTATTAGAAACTGACAAACTGGCTAGAAAAACATGAATAAAATTAAAATTCCCTTACTAGGACAAGAGAAATGACCATAAAACAAAAATTTTGTGGTTGTCCATCCCTGCTGAATAGCCCAGTGAACTGTTTAAGTAAAGCTCCATTTTTATCAAAAATAGATCAGAAGACATACTTTGAAGTTGGGGACTTAGGCTATGGTACAATAGATGAATTGGCTTATGGATCAGTGATTTGTGGTTGTTTGATAGAGAATGGGTCAAAGCATCAGGGAAAGCAGTATTGAAAGATTCGTTGAGCACAAAATAAATATATGGCTATAGATAGATGCAGTTAAAAAATACTTTGCTGAAAAAGACTGGATTAATTTTAAACATGTGTTCATAATGAGCAGCAAGGAAGGCTTGATTAGTGGATCACTAAGAAAATATTAATGTTTATAAACAAAATTGTTTTAAAAGATTTTGCTTGGTGTGTCCATATCTATACTTCAAAACGAAGTAATTTAAAATGTCCTAACTTATTATGTAGCTCTGGTTTGGCATTACAAATAGGAACCAGTAGACGTTGCTATAAGTAAAGCCAGACGGAATACAAAGGGAGACCTCCGAGGCCTCCCAAAAGCTTTGATTCATTATTTTTTCCAGAGTATGCAATGGTTAAGCAAAGCTCAGATTTAAATGCCCTGCTGTTTATGCAGGAACAAAAAAAAAATGTGTCAATGCATTTTTAGCATAAACTGCTAATTCAGGAATTGGAGAGGTGATGACAAAAACATAATATTGTCATTATATAAAAAGGTACCATCTTTCTGTAATTATCTAAATTTCTTAAGTTTTAAACCTGTAAATAGGTTTATGTCTAAAAACATAAATGCAAAGTCCCACCTCTTGGGTGAAATCTTACAACTTGTTGGTAGATTTCCAAAGATCCAAATGGAATGATATGAAACTGTCATATATATTCATAAATGTCTCTTTAAACTGCCTCCCCTCCCCCGTGGGAGTATTTTGATAGACAGCCAACGGAAGTTAGGTGGCAAGTATGCATGAAAATGACTAGAAGATCATCATTTACACATGTAAAAGACCAGTTTCCAGCTAACCACGTACTTTGCAGACGGGCATTCACATGGTTAGAGTCTGAGTGGATCATAGGCATGGCACATATATTTAAATGCACAAATTATAAAATGCTATGATTTATATTTGTACTGGCACCTAAGATATAGGTGCATATTTCACCTGTTATACTAGTAAGTCTATTTTTAAAAAATTAGGTGCCTACCTTTCTTTATAGAATAGACTCCATATAGACTTAGTCTTGGTGCCTAATAATAGGTGAATTGTTATAGAATTCCTCTACACCTCTGCAAATAGAGGATTTTGCAAACCTGCAACATACAGCGTAAGTCAACTAAATACCCAAGCTTTGAAACTCAAACATTTAAATTCTGGGATGCTTTTTAAGCCCAGAGAGCTAATGACCTTTCTCCTCCTGTTTTGAGTGCTGGCTCGTTGTATGTTGTACTTCTCTACTTTCCTGCCAACCAATGTAGCTCCTTCTATGTTTGTGTTTTGTTATTTTGATGTTATTTTTAGATTGTAAATTGGTTTATATGTTAATTTTTACTCTGTAAACCCCCTTGATTGCTGTGTAGAAAAGGTATATCAACTATTTAATAAACACAAACATATACCACACGATCCTGCAACCAAGTCGATTAGCAACATAAATACCCATGCAGGGGGAGAAGACAGAGCCTGGCAGCGCCTGTCAAAACACTCGAAGACAAGTAGCCCGGTGCTCAAGTTTTACTTCAAGCATGTCATTTCTACTGCAGCTGGCACAGGACAAAGGGCAAACCCAGAAGGAGGCACAGAAGTAATGCCCTGGCGCCTTTCAAAACTTGTGCTGGGGGTAATTACCTAAGTTGACTATGCCTGAATCTGGGCCAGTTTGTAGGCTGCAAAGTTTGAGAAAATCATCCAAATCTGTTCCGTGTTTTCAATTTGTATGCCTCTGCATTGAGCATAAATTAAACCTTGCACAGGCCCAGATGAAATCTGCATAACTCTTTCTTTCAGCTTTCCATGTCATACTTGGTAACATATCACTAATTTCTATGTAAACCTGAAGGCTTTTAAAGTGAGAAACATGACACAACCAAACCTTATTAGGGCCAGGAATAGGAGAACCAGCCAAAGAGTGGTTAGCGTGGTGGACTTTGGTCCTGGGGAACTGGGTTCAATTCCCACTGCAGGCATGGGCAGCTCCTTGTGACTCTGGGTAAGTCACTTAACCCTCCATTGCCCCAGGTACAAATAAGTACCTGTATATAATATGTAAGCCGCATTGAGCCTGCCATGAGTGGGAAAGCGCGGGGTACAAATGTAACAAAATAAATAAATAAAAAATGTCGTATGTGCAGCTCCAACTCATCCTCTTATATTTGAATAAACGCAAACTTCCTTTGATAAAGTTGTCAGCGATGCTTAAGCAAAAAAACAGCAATCATCTTCTGTGTGAGTATAAAAACATGGCTCATGGTATTAAAAAAAATAAAATTAAATGGAGGAAAAAATTTCTACTCTAGAGTGACTTAATATATATTGAGTGGCGAAGGCATTCACAAGTATAAATGATAATATTTAATTTGCCATTCCCTCTGTCTCTCACATGGAGCCTCATTTTGCATAGAAAGTAGAGATTGGAAGTGAGATGTCCAGATTGAGACATGCTCAGTTCCAGTGGTGGACTTTCAGACGTAGAGCCTGCAATACCTGCATTATGTGAGCACTGAGCAGGTACATGTATTTGCCTGCTCACACAATCAGAGCCAAGGAAGAAGTAAGGGTTGATACAGTGATTTCCAGTGGGAAAACTTAGGGCCCTGTTTACTAAGGGGCACTAGCGTTTTTAGAGCGTGCTAAAAATTAGCATGCACTAATGCTAGAGACAACCTTAGGAATATATGGGTATCTCTAGCATTAGTGTGTCCTAAAAAAAAACAGTAGCGTGCCTACAGTGCAGCTTAGTAAACAGGGACCTATGATTAGTGGAATTAAATTAAACGCCAAAAATGGAATTACTGCCTGGGGCACGTAGTAGCTAGGCAGTAGTGCCAATTTGAAGTGTGTTGGATGTGCATAGGTGCTTTTGTAAAAGGACCCAATGTTAAAACCATTATTTATTGAACAAGCACCACTACAGGACTCTGTACTTGGGTCCTGTAGTGGTGTTTGTTCAATAAAGATTGGTTTTTACATCAAGTTGGCCCACTGGAAATCACTGTGGGGCATAATCAAACGGGGCACCCAAATTTTCATGAGGGCGTCCTCGCAGGACTGCCCCGCGAAGGGGCGGGGAAACCCATTTTATCGAAACAAGATGGGTGTCCATCTTTTGTTTTGATAATATGGTTGGGGACGCCCAAATCTCAATATTTAGGTTGACCTTAGAGATGGTCATCCCCGGTTTTCAGCCATAATGGAAACCAAGGACATCCATCTCAAAAATGACCAAATCCAAGTCATTTGGTTGTGGGAGGAACCAGAATTCGTAGTGCACTGGTCCCCCTGACATGTCAGGGCACTGCAGTGGACTTCAGAAATTGCTCACAGGTACATAGCTATCTTACCTAGGGTGCTGAGCCCCCCCAAACCCATTCCCCACAACTTGTACACCACTACCAGAGCCCTAAGGGGTGAAAGGGGGCACTACATGTGGGTACAGTGGGTTTCGGGTGGGTTTTGGAGGACTCACATTTACCACCATAAGTGTAACATGTAGGGGGGGGATGGGCCTGGGTCCGCCTGGCTGAAGTGCACTGCACCCACTAAAACTGCTCCAGGGACCTGCATACTGCTGTCATGGAGCTGGGTATGACATTTGAGGCTAGCAAAAAAAAATTTTTAAGTTTTTTTTTTAGGTTGGGAAGGGGTTAGTGACCACTGGGGTAGTAAGGGGAGGTGATCCCCGATTCCCTCCAGTGGTCATCTGGTCAGTTCGGGCACCTTTTCACGGCTTGGTAGCAAGAAAAAAATGGACCAAGTAAAGTCGGCCAAGTGTTCGTCAGGGACGCCCTTCTTTTTTCCACTGTCAGCCGAGGACGCCCATCTCTTAATCATGCCCCAGTCCCTTCCTTCGCTACGGTGCCGACACCCCCCCCCCCCCCCCCCCCGTGAACTTAGGTTGTCTCCACGACGGGAAACAGTTGAGGAGCCCAAAATCGGCTTTCGATTATGCTGATTTGGGCGACCCTGAGAGAAGGACGCCCATCTCCCGATTTGTGTCAGAAGATGAGTGCCCTTCTCTTTCGAAAATAAGCCTGACTGTGTCAACCCTTACTTCTTCCTTGGTTCTTTTGATACAACGTAGGGTTTTTCTTCCTGCCTTGTTCTGTGCACACAATACAAATATGCATGTTAAAAAAATGAACAGCACAGACCCAGAAGCTTCCATGAGGAGTTGTCGACACTTAAATATGAATGTTGCAAATTCACAACCTCCATGTGTAAGTGGTGCAACTTCCACATGTAGCTGCCCCATTTTACAAACCTCCACATGTAACTGTCACCAATTAAACAGTGAGGCTGTAATTGTAACTTGGTTTTATTTGGGATTAAGAAGAATGATTCCCTTGATCCCTGGTCAAAATGTGCACTTTAAGAACATAAGAATAGCCATACTGGGCCAGACCAATGGTCCATGTAGCTCAATATCATGCTTCCAACAGTGGTCAATCAAGGTCACAAGTACCTGGCAGAAACCCAAATAGTACCAACATTTCATGCTACCAATCCCAGGGAAAAGCAATGGCATCCCTGTGTCTATCTCAATAGCAGACTATGGACTTTTTCTCCAGGAATTTGTCCAAACGTTTTTTAAACTCAGATATGCTAACTGCTGTTACTACATCCCCCCCCTCAACCATCTCCTTTTCCAATCTGAAGAGTCCTAACTTTTTAAAACCTATGTGTCAACAAATATTTTTTCACGGAGAGGGTGGTGGATATGTGGAATGCCCTCCCACGAGAGGTGGTGGAGATGAAAATGGTAATGGAATTCAAAAATGCGTGGGATAAACACAAAGGAATCCTGTTTAGAAGGAATGGTTCCGCGGAATCTTAGCGGAGATTGGGTGGCGACGCCGGTAATTAGGAAACAAAACGGGAGCTTGGCAGACTTCTACAGTCTATGCCCTGATCGTGACTGAATAGATAGAGATGGGCTTGAGTGTAAATTTTAAGGGGCTTCAACATTAGCTTCAGAACTTTTAGTACAAGAAGAGCGCTGGGCAGACTTCTACGGTCTGTGCCCTGAGAAAGGCAAGGACAAATCAAACTCGGGTATACATATAAAGTATCACATACCATGTACAATGAGTTTATCTTGTTGGGCAGAATGGATGGACCGTACAGGTCTTTATCTGCTATCATTTACTATGTTACTATTGTTACTATGTGCCTTTGAGCTGGTGTTAAACTTGATGTGGAAATTATTCTCCCTACATGTGTATATCCAGTTAGAGGTCTGAATATTGGTGCTAACTGGACACTACCACCGGTCAGCACTGATTCAAGATATTCAGTGATGTCCGATATCTCTTTATTGCTGCTGAATATCCATTTTTTCCTTAATCATGGCAGCCAGCATTTCGAGAAAATGCTGATCACTGTGGCTCAATATCACAAAGCATGTATATAAGGATCCGAATTTTTAAAAACAAAGGGTCCCTTTTACTAAGCCGCATAGGTGCCTATGCATGCCAAACGCACACCAAATTGGAGTTACCGCTTGGTTACCACATGGTCATTTCAATTTTGGCACGCATCCGCTAAGTGCGTCTGAAAAATATTTTTTATATTCTGGCACACGTAACAGACGCCCGCTAAGTGGTATTTGACATGCGTAGGTCATTACCACCCAGATTCTTTACCGCTAGGTCTATGGCTGGCGGTAAGGTCTCAGACCCAAAATGGATGCGCAGCAATTTTGATTTTGCCGCACGTCCATTTTCAGCAAAAAAAAGAGGTCTTTTTTACAGGCGTGCTAAAAAAATGGATTGGCGTGTGCCCAAAACCTGCGCCTACACTACCAGAAGCCATTTTTCAGCGCGCCTTTGTAAAAGGATCTCATAGTACTCATGCTGCCATTGCTGCTATAACTTCATATGTGTGTGTGTGTATGTATTGTTTTTTGTATTTTTTTGACTGTAGTCATCCATTCCTATCGATGACGACACTTTCTGACAAGAAGATGTTCAAACAACTGAGCAGTCTCTGAGATTTGTTTTTCCACAAGATAGTCATCAGAAACCATGGAGGAAACAAATGGAAACAGAGAAACCTTGAGCAGCAGGAGAGATGTAATGGAGAATACACGGCAACGTAATCCTTCTGTAAAGGGAAAGCTTGAGAACCGGACTGTGGGAGATAAAATGAGAAACATAAGAAGGAAAATAGCCTCATTTATCTCTGTTTTGTTTTTATGTTCCCTGGGTAGCACGTACAATGTCCACCTACATATCTTATTATAACCCAGGATCGCAGTGACCCTGACAGTATCATTCCACCAAATTTGATTTTGGGAATATCGCGCTTCTATGTTTTCTGTTGCTGTCCTTATACTCTGGAGCTCCTTGTCATATGAATTAAGGTTAATTTCTAGTCCAGAAGGTTTTGAAAAACAAATGAAGCCCCACTTATTTAGGCAAGCATTTTCCCAGGTGTTGATTTAACTAATGGTACATGTAACATGGACTTCTGTCTCTTTGACGTTTTGGTGTTATATGTATGCTGGTAACATGCTTGAAACTGAAGCAAGGATATTCTCAGTACATGAATAGCAGTAAAAGTGATTTGAATATTCTTAATTTTGATACAAGGTTATTTTTGTTTTTTTATGTTGTGTTATTGTTTTTATGATTTTATTATGTACATTTTATTGTTACTAGCCATGAATTGTAGATTAGCTGGATACACATTTTTAAAAAATAAAATAAATAATGATGAACCTCTGCTTAACAGACTTCATACACAACTATAAAGAATGTCTTGTTCAGCACTAGAAATCCTTCCCCCTATCCCTTGGATGTTTAGCACTTAAATATAATATCTTGCACCTTTCAAAAATACAGTTTTAGGAGCTCTACTTAAGGATTATTTTGAGCCCAGACAGGTGAACACCTCTTCTACATCAGAAATCTTAGTTCAGAGTCAGAGGGTTGAAAGCCCAAATCTTGAATTCCCTATCTTAGGGCCCCTTTTACCAAACTGCAGCAAAAGGGGGCCTGTGCTGGGGTCAGCATGTGTTTTTGATGCACATCGAGGCCCCCTTTTACCACAGCAGGTAAAAAGAAAGTCATTCTTTTTTCAGGAAATGACCATGCGGCAAGTGAAGTACTTGCCGCATGGCCATTTCTTGGGGGAGCCCTTACCGCCACCCATTGAGGTGGCGGTAAGGGCTCCTGTGCTAAACTGGTGGTAACCGGTCAGCGTGTGGCACTGTCTGATTACCGTCGTGTACACCGGCACTACAAAAATAAAACTTTTTTGTAGCGACGGACATGACGCACACTGGGGGTGGGAACTACCACCGAGCTGCCGCAGTATCCTGGTGGGACTTCCTTTTTAGCAAGCAGTAAGCCCACATTGGGCTTACTGCTGCTTTGTAAAAGGGGCCCATAATGTGGGGTGAGATGAGTGAAGTTGGGAAAGATGTTTCTCTGATGAACAGAAATGTCCAAAATCAGGCAAAGTGATAAACAAATAGAAACATTTAGAAACAGAAACTTAGAGAAATGAAAACAGATGAAGACCATATGGCCTATCCAGTTTGTCCATCCATGTCATCTACTAATCTTTCTCTCCCTAAGAGATCCTTGTCCCAAGCTTTCTTGAATTCAGATACAATTTTCATCCACTGGGAGGCCATTCCATGAATTCTTACTAATAGTGAGCTGAAATAATCTAATCTAACTTAATCACCATAAATCGTTGCATTTACACGTGATATCAAGTTAATAAAGTGGAGAAAAAGACCTCAGTAGTCACCAGTTGGCAGCTGAACAAATAATGTACTCAAAGCCTGCATCTTTAAGACTCTATTATTATCATTGGTCAAAAAACTCCACTTGTTCTTATATTCAATCATTGATAAATCCAAATGAATGTGAGTGAGTTGTGACTAGATTCCAGTTTACATAGAATCTAAATAATGTCACTTAGCTTTAAATCTGCCCAACGGGGCTCTCCGTTTCACTCTGTGGTTGAGCTTCCTCAGGGGGCCAAGTAACTAATAGCAAGTCACAGTACCTTACGAAATGGCGTCCATTTTCTCTATGACACCGGCTAGTGAAAACCCATCAATTCACCACCTATTCCATGAAGACATATTTCCTCAGGTTACTTCTGAGTGTGTCCCCTTTCATTTTCATCCCATGCCCCCTCATTCCAGAGCTTCCTTTCAAATGAAAGAGACTCGCCTCCTGTGCAATTATGCCTCGGAGGTATTTAAACGTCTCTATGATATCACCCTTTTTACAGCGTTCTTCCAATGTATACATATTCCCCCCAACATTCAACGCTATTTAATCAGTCAGTAACGGCTCCTGGCTGGTTAAATAGCGCTTAACTGGCTATCCGCAAATATTCAGCAGGAGATAGACAATTATATCCTGCTAAATATCTGGAAATGACAGTGCGGTAGGGGTGGGAAGTACTGCCGGCTTCTGCGGTAGCCTGGTGGTACTTCCATTATAGCAAGCGGGAAGCCCGCATCGGGCTTACCACCCCTTAGTAAAAGGAGCCCTGAGTGTCTCAATGGCAGCGCTGTGCATTGTCATGCAGCTGGCCCTGCAGTGGAAGAAGGAAGTCTGTAAATAGGTGCACGCTAGTTTTAATTTCAGTGCACGCCCATTTCCCGGCCCATTAAAAAAAAAAGCCCTTTTTTCCAGCAGTGGTAAAAAATGCCCCAGCGAGCACCCAAAACAAACTCTCACACTACCGCAGGCCACTTTTTACTGCAACTTAGTAAAAGGACCCCTTAACAGAACAACCTTTCTGTGTCTCTTGGCATGACTGTGAGGAGTAGAATTTGACAAGGGATTCGCAGAACCCCAAGAGTTGTCTGATTTAAAGAAGTCCGATCATTTAAAGCAGGGTTTCTCAATCCAGTCCTTGGGACACATCCAGCCAGTCAGAGTTTCAGGATACCCACAGTGAATGTACATGAGATAAATTTGCATACAGTTGAGATGGTATATGAAACGTTACCTTATACATATTCATTGTGATTATCCTGAATACCTGACTGGCCGGTTGTGTTTTCAGAACTGGATTGCGAACCCATGATTTATAGGATGGCAGGGCCTTTGTTTATACATGATCTTCTACAAAGTTTGTGCGTGCCTGAATTCATAATAAATAAATATCTGGTGTATACCATACCTCAAACTTCTGATTTATTCCAGTTTGAAGCAATTTACTGGCTGTAGGCCATAGACGTGTGAAAATCAGATGCAGCCTTATGCGTTTGACATTGTGCATAAACATCCCTGGTTTGTGTTTAGAAATGCTCTATTGGTTTAGTTAATTAAATACACGCCAGTTTGTAATAAGTCCAACTAATACTTTGTAAAGTCTGAACTAGCCGTGTAAAGTAGAATTTATGGTCATAGCTCAGTTTAGTTTTTAAAATTAATTTGGCGATGCCTTTGATCATTTATAACCTGCTGGATCTCCTGGGTGCCTGCATTGTTCCTGCTCTTCTTCCTCAGACCTCCTTATAATTTGAGTTAAACAGGTTATAACAGATAGATTACAGTGAGGATGGTGGTCCTATAACATTCAAATGTAAATGAGAGGGTCTGGTAGGGATTTCCAGAGGAAATGCCGTTGTAAAGACGGATGCAGGGAAAATATTTATAAAGTGAGTAACAGAAAAATGTTTATAATTATGACCTTTCTTAAAATTCTCTGCTGTGTTGTAATGTAGCCATTACTTAGGATAAACAGGTTTTTTTTAAATATAGAATTGTACTCTGCCCTCCTTATATTCTCTTTTGATGCTGCTTTAATTTCCTTTTTACTCTAGCGGCTCATCCATTTTATACAATGGAGTAGGTAATGTGTGATAACGCTGTTATTGCAAGCTTAAGGGGCTATATCTAGCCCAAGGTGGTCAAGGTTTAGCTGCAAGCTGAATTAGACCTGGATATTCAGTGCCAGGCCATGTCCAGGAACTAGCATTGAAAATCTTGGTCTTCAGTGGGTCCAGACATTATGCGGGTGCTGGCCAATTTACCCACATACCTAACCAAGCAAAGATAGAACTGCTTTTCATGCAGTATTATCTATCTGGTTAGGTAATTGGCTACCAGCACTGTGTATCATTGGTGCATGCATATCTTCTAGCTCCGCCCCATGCTTCTCACTTGGCCACACCCCTGACCCACCCATCCTCCTCTCTTGGCCATGCCCCCTTTGGAGTTGCCCCAACTCCACCCCCTGGACTGTCCCAGTGTAAACTGGATACTGTTGTGGCGGTCTCACTGGATTTTCAGTGACTCTGTGTGGTTAAGTGCCATTGAAAATCCAGGGATTACCCACTCACAGTGGTTTTAGCAGGTAGAAGCTTCTCTGTGTGCTTAAACCACACAGTATTGACCCCTTGGTGTTAAAAATAGGGACATTAGTGAATCAGGTTGATATGGTCTTATTCAGGCCAGAGCATATTCCCATTATGTGCTAAATGAATTTTTATTTAGTAGTGCTCTTCAACATTTTTGTAATGGGAGAGGTTCTGATCTCAGGGTGGTCCATAGCTGGATTCAAACCCCAGACCCCTTCCCCTCCCCCCCAAAAAGAATACTTTCCAGCCCTCTCCCCAATTCAGTCTCAGTGTGCACACTATCCTCCTAGGGAGCAGACTGATAAGAAGGGATTTTCCTTCAAGAAACTGGTGTAGAAATTTCCTCAAAGACCGACTTAATGTACGACTTTAAACATATGTTAAGCAGTTGGATACTTCATGTTTGAAATACGCCACCTCGGAAGGTCCTTGATAAAAAAATGTAAAAAATATATAAGAAGCACTACATATAAGAAATAGAAATGCACTGGGTTCTCACTGATTGAATACATGAAAAGGAAACGTTCATAAAGGACATATGATATTTATGGTTTACATTTCCCTGCAATTGAAATTGTGCCTAGCTAATCGATTAAACATCGATTTATGCATGTCCAACATGTGAATAGGGCTTCTAAAATACTCTTAATACATATGCAACTATTGATAAAAATGTGAAATATCCCTGAATTATGTATTTTAGGTTTGCTGATTGTTTCATATTTTTTGCTGAGGTTTTATTCTGCGCTGATAGCGATGAATCCAAAACCAGAACAAAGCCATCTTTTTTTAAAAATTTTATTTATCAATTTTCAAAATATTATAATCACATTATAACATTGCAACTAAGGAAATAAAAGAAAACAACAGAAAAGGAAAATATACATCATCATATATCATGAAAACATTATAATCTTTAGTCCACAGTTATTAGATAACCGAGCCAAGATATTAAGAAATTAAAATAAAGGAAAAAGGCAATTAAAGGAAAAAGAAGAACAAAGCCATCTTTAATGTGATATTATTTATTGGGTTGTGGCTATACCACCAATTGAGGGGACGCTCATGTTGGTTTACAGGCTAAAAATGAGAAAAGAATGCCATTAATTGATAGGAAAAGGAAGAAGGAGAAGAGAAGATAATAATAATAATAATAATAACAACAACAACAACAGAGATAAAATAGAAATATACTGGCAAAAATGCCTCTCTGCTATTAATTTATTAGCACATGTAGCAACTGCCCAGAAATTTAGGAACTTTCCTAAGTCTAATAAATGTTATGAAATGTAATGCAGTAGTGACTATTTTGTTATGCATCAGTGGCACTTTTAAGCATTTTGTTAAATCTACACAATGATACTTTTCTTTCACAGACGTTTTAAAATAGTTTTGCAGATCAAATTAATGTGAGAAATTTGGTACTTGGACACAGGCCAAAAAGCTATTTTATCAGGGTCAGTTTGAGTACTTGTATCTGTCATATACCATTTTCTTCTGAAGACAAACATGTAGATTAAGCTAAGATCATAGAAAGATAAGTAAAATGATATTTCTGTGCAACATGAATAACAGATTTTGATGAAGTGCGTCCTAGAGCCAGATGTGTAGGGTATACCCAGTGCATTTCTTCTATCATCACCCAGTGCTGTCTGACTTCTATATTTTTTTTCCCTTTTTTTGGTAACAGTATATTTAAAAGCTCTGTGAAACATGTCTTCACAACACTTATGTTTCGATTTGAAATTTCTGAACAATCTCTTTTAAGAGTTTCCAGTTTCACTTCAGACAGAGGAGGTCGTGAGCGTTCATGCAGAGAGCTGGAGGAGGTTTGCTAATATGAAAGAATGGCTAGAGCACAGGCTGTCTGTTTCACCGGTTAGTGAAATGCTCACCAGAACACATCTGCCTGCAGCTGGGAGTTGACCATCTACTAAACTGACCTATCATCCTAGGAGACTGGAGTTTATTTCAGAAGTACTTGATAAGGAAATGAAATTGTAAAAACTTTATGACAGGTCTAACTTCCTCTCACTTTTCTAGACAGTCAGCACTTTTTTATTACACACCCCAGGAGGATGAAACCTTCAGACCCTTTTAAAAGCCCAATAATGTCAACATTGACACTCAAATTGCAGTGCTTAACACAGTCAGGGCCAGGTTTACACACATCTCTTTATAGAATACGTCTAAAAAGGTGCACGCATAAATTATTGCCAATTAGTGCTGACAGTTGGTTGTTCTTACCCAATTATCAGCACTGACTGACTTGTTATTCAATTAAGTTGCACACTCAAAATGGACACGTGTCCAAATTTGTGTTAACTCAATCTACCATATATAGAATCTGGGGGTCAGGACTAGGTTCTATAAATGGCACCTAAAAATCTGTAAAAATATTCACAAATAGGTACTCCAGATTAATATTGAAACTGTATCAAACATATTTATTAACACACATTAATACACGTAATCTCACCCCTATCACATTCATACCTCTCAATCATACTACTAACAGCCAAGTGTAATTTTTGCTGAAGATAATAATACAAACATATAGCCTTACAGGCCTAAATGATAACACATTCGAAAGAAAATAAATGTTATCAAATCCACAGGTAAACGACAGAAGGCTTCCCGATCATGTAGCTTCAGTCATCCAATGAATCGTCACAGTCACAAACCAAACACTGGTGCTGCCTGCCTTCCAAACTGCTAATTGACACTGTGTTCTCTCGCTGGCTTTAAGTTCTTCAAATCCACCAGAATGGATGAAGAACTTAAAACCAGTGAGAGAACACAGTGGAGGACATATTGAGGGGAATTAATTAAAGGCTGCCCAAAGTTAGGTGCTGGGGAGACGCACACTAAGCACGAATTCTGTAATGGCAGTTCTATATAGAATAGTAGCTTAAATCTGTATTTTCATGCCTACCTGGAGGTATGACCATTTACACCAGCCTAAATACTTGCACCAAACTACTGTCAGGTGTGAAAATGTAAGTATTCTATAACACCGTGCCTCAATTCTGACTGACCCGTCCATTCTCACTTGGCCACATCCCTAACTTTCCCATGCCTCACACCTAGCCATGCCCCAGACCCACCCATGCTCCTCACTTGGCCATGCCCCTGACCGACCCATGCTCCTCACTTGGCCAGCCCCTGACCCGCCCATGCTTCTTACTTGGCCACGCCCTGACCCACCCATGCTCTTCACTTGACCATGCCCCCTTTGGAGTTGCATGCAGTACAAATTGGGCATGCTAGTTATAGAATAGGGGCATGGGTGAGATACACCAGCCAAGGCCATTTGTTGGCGCACCTTAGTAAAAGAGCCCCTTAGTTCTCTTAGCCTCAGCAAAAAAAAAAAGGATATTCAATGCCAGTCACCATTGAATATCTGGGGTCAGTGCTGACCATGGCACATGCGGGCTGCCTCCCGCCAGCTGAATATCGGCCCCATTGTGTTTACCCTTTGTTTGCATATTTTTTGATGCACAGTTATTCAAAAAAACTTGAGAACTTATCTAATTATCAGCATGTATATACTGTAAATCTACACAGGGCAGCCGAGAGACTGGGCCAGGCCCGGGACAAGGCCGCCCATGGGCCCCCCCCACCCGAGGTCGCCGGGCCCCCCCTCCACCCCCCACCGGGCCCTCTCTCCACCCCCGGGCCCTCTGCACTGACCTTAAGCGCCTCACCTTCAAAAGCGCAGCAAGCAGCGGCAGACCACTCCTTCCTTCCGTGTCCCACCCTCGCGGAAGTTATGTCAGGCGAGGGCAGGACACGGAAGGAAGGAGTGGTCTGCCTCTGCTTGCTGCACTTTCGAAGGTGAGGTACTTAAGTTCAATGCCAGGGAGCGACGGAGGGCGGGCGGGCCGGACTGTGGCAGCGGTGCCGGCTCCCCCCCTGGAGGCCCGGGCCCGGGGAATTTTGTCCCCCCTGTCCCCCCCTCTCGGCGGCCCTGAATCTACAATCCTAAGTCACTTCCAATATGACATATTTATTTATTTCATCAAACTTGATATACATAGATAAAGGGCTAGATTCTATATACCATGCCTAAAAAATCAGTGCCAAAATAAAAATTCGCCTAAGTGTGTTCTATAAAGTATACCTTAATTTAGGCATACTTTATAGAATAAACCTAAATTTCCACGTGGTATATAAAATATGCCGAGTGCTGGTCTGCATGACTAAATGAAGTCACTAGCAGTACGTCAAGTAAAACTTGGTGTAAATATCGATGCATAAATTAGGCACGGGCTGAGTATATTCTATAATAACATGCATAGATTTTAGAAACACCCACAACCCATGCGCTCCTCACCTATGGTCATGTATCTATGCAACTTAGAATTAACATGTAGCACGTTATAGAATACGCTTAGACAGTTCTGCACGTAAATTCTAATTAATGCCAATTAGTGTTGATAATTGCTTCTTAATTTGCAATTATTGACACTAATTGGCTTGTTAACTAATTAAGTTGCACATGCAAATATAGAGTACGCCTGTATTTGTGTTCACAGCGTAAGTCATGTTATATAGAATCCAGGGGAAAGCGGTTTATAAACGCAAAATTAAAACAGAAGGAAACGGGGAACGTCATGTAGTTGTGGTGAAAGAGCTAGGGAAAAGATGGGTTTTCAAGGCTTGCTTAAACAGAGGAAGAGAGATTTGATTTTTGACATGAAATGGAAGGCTGTTCCAAAGTTTAGGGCCCAAGTAACTGAAGGCATTTTCACGAGCGGAGGAGAGTTGTATAACAAATACAGGGGTCCTTTTACCAAGCTGCAGGAAAAAGGGCCCTGCGCTAATGGAGGGGGCCATTTTTCCCCAAACGCCAGGGCACTTTTTACCGCAGCGGGTGAAAAGACCCCAGGCACACATGACCATGCGATTAGAGAACTCTTACCGCATGGCCATGAGACCCTCATGCGACCCTCAGGCGACCCTCAGGGGGAGGAATGCTGGCTTCGGCCTAACCCCTGATAAGCCTTTCCTCAGCTGAGAGGTGCCCAGCTCTACCACCGGCTGCCTTTCAGGTGCTGTGGAGGACTTGCAGCTCATCTGCATATCCTTACAGCCTTCTCCGGGGTGACACCCAGGTCCACTCCGATCCACTCAGGGCCTCCGCTCTAGGTGCACAGCGCTCCCACCAGGTGCTGTGGAGGACTTGCAGCCCTTCTGCATTTCCTCACAGCTGTATCCGGGGTGACTACAGTTCCACCCCGATCTTCCCAGGGCCCTCGTTCCAAGTGCACAGAGTTTCCAGGTGCTTTTTGGCTAGGATCAGGCGACCCTCAGGGGGAGGAATGCTGGCTTCGGCCTAACCCCTGGTAAGCCTTTCCTCAGCTGAGAGGTGCCCAGCTCTACCACCGACTGCCTTTCAGGTGCTGTGGAGGACTTGCAGCTCATCTGCATACCCTTACAGCCTTCTCCGGGGTGACACCCAGGTCCACTCCGATCCACTCAGGGCCTCCGCTCTAGGTGCCGCGCTCGCGGGGCATTTTTCTCTTTACATCTAATCTTCTTCCCAGTTGCTAAAGTACCTCAGTCATTTATGGCCCCTATTTACATTCTCTTCCTAGCCCTGTCCCTTCCTAATCTTTTCCCTCACCCCCTACCTCTCTCCGCTACAGGAACTCACTGCCCATCCATCGACTTCATCACCTCACCTTCTCCCCTACCCTCTTCCTCCCTCTTGGCTTTTAATCTCCGCCTTTTTCTTCCGTCCATTTTGCCTTCCCCATTCCACCTAAATACCTCTCGCCTTCGACGCCACACCTCTCCTACTCTCCTCCGCTCTCTTTTACTCCTTCTCTTACTCTCAGCCGGTGACATCAATCCCAATCCTGGCCCCCCTCACCAACTATTATCCCAACTCTACAGATCTCACCACGACCTCTCTAACCTCATCTCTATTTCTCTACTCCCCTCCTCGTCTCTGCCCTTCTCTTGCGCCCTATGGAATGCCCGCTCTATCTGTAACAAACTCGCCTATATCCAGGACCTCTTTATCTCACGTCACCTCCATCTGCTCGCCATAACAGAAACCTGGCTCTGCCCTGATGACTCTGCTTCAGTCGCAGCCCTGTGCCATGGCGGTTATCTATTTTCACATACTCCTCGCCCTGCTGGCCGTGGGGGCGGTGTTGGACTACTTCTCTCTCCCTCCTCCAGATTTCAACCCCTTCTTCCACCTCAATCTCACTGTTTTTCCTCCTTTGAAGTCCACTCTATCTGCCTTTTCTCTCCTCTGCCTCTTCGAATAGCGGTCATTTATCATCCCCCTGATAAATCCCTTTCATCCTTTCTCAGTGACTTTGACACCTGGCTTGCCTTCTTCCATGATCCTTCCTCCCCCTCTCTCATCCTTGGTGACTTTAATATTCCTGCTAATGATCCTTCCAACTCTTATATTTCCAAGTTACTCGCTTTAACATCCTCCTTTAATCTCCAACTATGCTCCACCTTCCGCACTCATCAAAATGGTCACTGTCTTGATCTCATCTTTTCCTCCAACTGTTCACCCTCTAGTTTCCTTGCCTCTGATCTTCCCTCCTCTGATCACCATCTTATAACTTTCACACTTAAATCTCCTCCCTCCCAGTCCCGTCCTATCTTATCTAATTTATCTAGGAATCTTCACGATATTGACCCTTCATCTCTATTCTCCCATGTTTCAAACCTCCTCTCTACTGTGGCACCATCCACGTCTGTCAACGAGGCTGTTTCTTCTTACAACAATACTCTATCCTCTGCCTTAGACAATCTTGCTCCTTTGATGACCCGCCCTGTAAGACGTACAAAACCCCAACCTTGGCTGACTTCTAATATCCGCTACCTACGTTCCTGTACCCGCTCCGCCGAACGCCTCTGGCGGAAATCTCGGGCCCTTGCTGATTTCTTACACTTTAAGTTCATGCTGACCTCCTTCCAATCTGCTCTTTTACGTGCCAAACAGGATTATTATATCCAACTGACCAACTCTCTTGGCTCTAATCCTCGACTTCTCTTCACCACATTGAACTCTCTCCTCAAGGTGCCCCCTCCCCCAACTCCCCCTTCATTATCTCCTCAGACCCTTGCTGAATTCTTTCACAACAAGGTTCAAAAGATAAACCTTGCTTTCTCTACCTCACCACCTCTCCCTCCACTAGTCCGTTCCCCTCTCTCTCCTTCCCCTCATTCCCTTTCCTCCTTTTCTGAAGTTACTATTGAGGAAACTACACTTCTCCTTTCTTCCTCAAAATGTACCACCTGATCCCATTCCCACCCACCTTCTTAATGCCATCTCTCCTGCTCTTATTCCTTTTATCTGTCACATTCTCAACCTCTCACTTTCCACTGCGACTGTCCCTGCTGCCTTTAAACATGCTGTGGTCACACCTCTCCTTAAGAAGCCTTCACTCGACCCTACTTGTCCCTCTAATTACCGACTCTTCTCCCTCCTTCCTTTTCTCTCCATATTACTTGAGCGTGCTGTTCACCGCCGCTGCCTTGATTTTCTCTCCTCACATGCTATTCTTGACCCACTACAATCTGGTTTTCGCCCTCTCCACTCAACCGAAACAGCACTTACTAAAGTCTCCAATGACCTATTACTGGCTAAATCCAGAGGTCAATATTCCATCCTCATTCTTCTTGATCTTTCCGCTGCTTTTGACACTGTCGATCACAGCATACTTCTCGATACCCTGTCCTCACTTGGATTCCAGGGCTCTGTCTTTCCTGGTTCTCTTCCTACCTCTCCCTCCGCACCTTTAGTGTTCACGCTGGTGGATCCTCTTCTACTTCTATCCCTCTGCCTGTCGGCGTACCTCAGGGTTCTGTTCTTGGTCCCCTCCTCTTTTCTACACTTCTTCCCTTGGTTCATTAATCTCATCCCATGGATTTTCCTACCATCTCTATGCTGATGACTCCCAAATCTACCTTTCTACCCCTGATATCTCACCTTGCATCCAAACCAAAGTTTCAGCGTGCTTGTCTGACATTGCTGTCTGGATGTCTCAATGCCACCTGAAATTAAATATGACCAAAACCGAGCTTCTCATTTTCCCCCCCAAACCCACCTCCCCGCCCCCCCCGTTTTCTATTTCTGTTGATGGCTCTCTCATTCTCCCTGTCTCCTCAGCTCGAAACCTTGGGGTCATCTTTGACTCTTCTCTTTCCTTCTCTGCTTATATCCAGCAGATTGCCAAGACCTGTCGTTTCTTTCTTTACAACATCCGTAAAATCTGCCCCTTTCTTTCCGAGCACTCTACCAAAACCCTCATCCACACCCTTGTCACCTCTCGTTTAGACTACTGCAATCTGCTTCTTGCTGGCCTCCCACTTAGTCACCTCTCCCCTCTCCAGTCGGTTCAAAACTCTGCTGCCCGTCTCGTCTTCCGCCAGGGTCGCTTTACTCATACTACCCCTCTCCTCAAGACCCTTTACTGGCTCCCTATCCATTTTCGCATTCTGTTCAAACTTCTTCTACTAACCTATAAATGTACTCACTCTGCTGCTCCCCAGTATCTCTCCACACTCGTCCTTCCCTACACCCCTTCCCGTGCACTCCGCTCCATGGATAAATCCTTCTTATCTGTTCCCTTCTCCACTACTGCCAACTCCAGACTTCGCGCCTTCTGTCTCGCTGCACCCTACGCCTGGAATAAACTTCCTGAGCCCCTACGTCTTGCCCCATCCTTGGCCACCTTTAAATCTAGACTGAAAGCCCACCTCTTTAACATTGCTTTTGACTCGTAACCACTTGTAACCACTCGCCTCCACCTACCCTCCTCTCTTCCTTCCCGTTCACATTAATTGATTTGATTTGCTTACTTTATTTATTTTTTTGTCTATTATATTGTAAGCTCTTTGAGCAGGGACTGTCTTTCTTCTATGTTTGTGCAGCGCTGCGTACGCCTTGTAGTGCTATAGAAATGCTAAATAGTAGTAGTAGACAGGGAGCCATTACCACCACCCATTGAGGTGGCGATAAGGGTTCTCACGCTAACCCAGTGGTAACCATGCAGTAAGCGGCAATGCCTGATTACCGCCATGTTATTGCTGCGAAAGCCATTTCTGGGGGATTTCTTCCCCCCCCCCCCCGAAATGGCGCACGCTCGGGGCGGGACTACCACCGGCGGACACGCTGGGCCAGCGGTAGTCCCAGAAGAGCGAACGGTAAGCCTGCATTGGTCTTCTTCTGCTTTGTAAAAGGGCCCCACAATCATCAGACAAAATCAATAAAACAGGACAGTAGAAACAATAAAACACATAAAACTATCTACTGCAATGAATATTCAAAGCAATCTAAACCAGTTTTCCATTGGTGAACTTTGCTTAAAACCAAACCCATAATAATAAATTTTTGAAATTGATTCTTTCTGTCGGTCCAGCAGTGGTGAAAATTCCATTAAAAGGAACCTAGTCAAGAAGGGGGTCCAGTGACCCCTGAATTGCAAGAATACAGACAGAGCATGGTAACTCTGTACTTACTTTTCAACACTGTTTTTACTTTCAGCAGTGTTGATGTGGGGTTTCCTGGCATCTTGCTTTAATAAATTTAACAGAAATACCTCCCTCTCCACAGCAGGAAGGGAAGTGCTTAGGCACATCTCCTACTGCCCAGAGCCAAGTCTCAGAGTAATAGCTGAGAAATTACGCACTTGTCATCATGAGATTTGGACACAGGCTGCTGAAGTTGAAGCATTAAGCACATATCTGGCTGCCCAGAGGTAGCATTCAGCTAATTTTTTATAAGCAAGATGTTGGGAGATCCTGCAGCAATATTGTTGAAGGTAAATACCCAACATTCTATTCGCTTTCCTAGCCGCAGCAGCACACTGAGCAGAAGGTTTCAGTGTATTATCGACAACGACACCCAGATCCATTTCTTGGTCCGTAACTCCTAACATGGAACCTTGCATGACGTAGCTATAATTCGGGTTCTTTTTTCCCACATGCATCACCTTGCACTTGCTCACATAAAACGTCATCTGCCATTTAGCCGCCCAGTCTCCCAGTCTCGTAAGGTCCTCCAGAGTTTAATTACATGTTGAGTGAAGAAATATATTCTCTGGTTTGTTTTAAATTTACTACTCAGTAGCTTCATTGTGTGCACCCTAGTCCTAGTATGTTTGGAAAGAGTAAACAAGTGATTCATGTCTACCTATTCCACTCCACTCAATATTTTATAGACCTCTATCATATCTCCCCTCAGCTGTCTCAAGCTGAGGAGCCATAGCC
The DNA here is from genome assembly GCF_901765095.1 of Microcaecilia unicolor. NCBI lineage: Eukaryota > Metazoa > Chordata > Amphibia > Gymnophiona > Siphonopidae > Microcaecilia > Microcaecilia unicolor. The sequence continues at coordinate 165,988,539 of NC_044038.1, forward strand.
GCTTTAGCCTTTCCTCATAGGGAAGTCATCCCATCTCCACTATCATTTTTGTCACCCTTCTCTGTACCTTTTCTAATTCTGCTATATCCGTTTTGAGATGCAGTGACAAGAATTGCACACAGTATTCAAGGTGTGGTTGCACAAATGGAATGATACAGAGGCATTAATAGTCTCAGTTTTGTTTTCCATTCCTTTCCTATTAATTCCTAACATTCTATTTGCTTTCTTAGCCACCGCTGAATACTGAGAAGAGGGTTTCAACGTATCATCAACGATGACACCTAGATCCTTTTCCTGGGCGGTGACTTTTAATGTGGAACCTTGCATCACAAAGCTATAGTTTGAGTTCCTCTTTCTCACATGCATCACTTTGCACTTGCTCACATTAAATGTCATCTGTCATCTGGGAGACTTAAAACCAATTGACTGTTTAAAACGCCATTTTTATTAGTATAACATAAAATTTAAAAGCATATGTAAATAAATAGATCCATTTATTTATATATACTTTAAAATTTTGTTATACTAGTTTTTTGTGTTTTTTAAGCATACGCATGCACAGTTTATTTCTCAGCAGGGTTATGCTTTTTAAAAGTGTTTAATTATGCTTCTGTTTATAGAATTACATTTTCCCTCAGGGAGACTGAGCCCTGCAGTGTTATTGTCTGTGCACACAGACATAAAGATGGGGAACATGTGTTCTGTTTAAAGCAATAACTCTCATCAAAGAGATAGCAGAAAACATTGACAGTGCTTTGAAAGTGTGGACTTAAGTTTGGGGTTTTTTTTAGACCTCTAAAAAAGCAGTAAAACTGAGTTTTCATGGAAACACAAGTCCAAGAACACCCAATATGAAAAAAGTATAACTTGTTCCATAACCAGTCATGGTGTATTTTTTTGTTTGTCTATTGGGACTTATTAACTGACTTTATGAAGAGATTCACCCAAGATGACCTCCATGGAGGACATAGCTACCGAAAGAGTGGAAAAATTCCTTGGTGAGGCCACACTTTACATATTGTGTCCAGTTTTGGAGAAATAAAAACAAAAGAAAGGGGTAGACCAATGAAATCCAAACCAGTGGTTTATTAAAGGCAATCAAAAAAAGGACTCAACACAGTTTTGGAGGCCATATCTCTTCAAGGACATAAAAAGACATGAGGCGTTTAAGAGGAAGGTGACAAAAATGATACAGGGTTTGTGCCAAAAGCCATATGAGAAGAGACTGGAGAACTTGAATATGTATATGCTAGAGAAAAGGAGCCTTGTAGCACTATAGAAATGATAAGTAGTAATAGTAGTAGAGAGAGAGAGGTGATATGATACAGACGTTTAAGTACTTGAAAGGTACTAATATACAGACCTCTTCCAGAGACGCAGGGATGGTAGAACTAGAGGACGTGAGGTTGCAGGAAGGTAGACTTAGGAGTAACGTCAGGAAACACTTTTTCACAGAGAGAGTAGTGGACACCTGGAACACCCTTCCAGGAGAGGTGGTAGAGTCAAAAATGATGACCCAATTAAAAAATGTGTGGGATAGACACAGGGAATGCCTAAATAGAAAGAGGATGGAAACACAACATGGATGTTGATATTTATCGTTGGGCAAGAGTAGTGGAAACTAAGGCTAACGTCAGACAGACTTCTGCGGTATGTGTCCCATGAATAGCAACAGACTGGTGAAGATTCGGCAACTCCAGCGTTGGGACAATCAGACAGACTTCTACAGTCTGTGTCTTGCAAATGGCAAAAGACAGGTGAAACTTCAACAATTCCAGTGTTGCAGATCACTTTATTGTCACATGCTGTACGTAAATTCTAATTAATGCCAATTAGTGTCAATTGCTTGTTAAGTGGCAATTATTGGCACTGACTGGCTTATTAACTAATTAAACTGCATGTGCAAATCCAGAATATGACTGGATTTGTGCATGCAACTTAAGTCACATTATATAGAATCCAGGGGTAAGCAGCCAAGTTTAGTGCATAAATGGGATTGTATAAAAGTCTGCCCTAACTTTAAGTGCTAACTCATGGCCACTTAAGTGCTGAATATTGACAAGTGGCTATGGGGCCCTTTTACTAAGCCACATACAGGCTTATTTTTGAAAGTGATCGCTGGCCAGCTTCCGACATAAATCGGGAGATGGCCGGCAATCTCTCAAAAGCGACCAAATCGGTATAATCAAAAGCGGCTTTTTTGATAGCATCCCCGCTTTCCCGTCGCCTTGCCTGTGAAAGTTCAAGGGGGCGTGTCGGCGGCGAAGCAAAGGCAGGACATGGGCGGGCATGGGCATGGGCGTGACTACCAGATGGCCGGCTTTCGCGGATAATGGAAAAACAAAAAGCGGCGTTCATCAGTATTTCGCCGGGTTTACTTGGTCCTTTTATTTTCATGACCAAGCCTCAAAAAGGTGCCCCAACTGACCAGATGACCACCGGAAGGAATCGGAGATTACCTCCCCTTACTCCCCCAGTGGTCACCAACCCCCTCCCACACTAAAACAATAAAACTAAAAACCTTTTTTGCCAGCCTGTATGCCAGCCTCAAATGCCGTACCCATAGCAGAATGTGTTCTATCCTCTGACAGTCTTTCCCTGGTTGTGATGTGGCTCTTGGGTGAGTGTGACACCTTTTCTGTTAGGTACACTGCACAGTCACATCAGCAATGCATTGTGGTGGGTGTAGGGTAGTGGGCTCTACTCCCATGGTGCTTTTCCCCCTGCTAACTGGGTCAGAGTGTGTCCAGGTTTGTTTCCGGTAGTCCATGAGGTAGTGGCCATTTTTGTCAGCCAGTTTTAGATCCCTTTCATGTGTTACCCACGTTAGAGAACTTAGTTATTACCTTGAATGTTGCTGAAAGAGGGCATTCTACACCATTCTGCAGCTCTGACCTACTGCTCATCTCAGTACCAGGGAGACTCTTTGCCAGTGGGGCACAAGCTGCAGTTAACTGTGAGTAAACGTGCTTATTCAAATAAAAGACTTTTTCAAAGAGATTAGTCTTCAGGTGTCAACTGGTGTGCCAAGGTTATACAGCAGAAACAAGTCCTAGAGGCCTGCGTGTATGCAGGTCCCTGGAGCACTTTTAGTGGGTACTGCAGTGCACTTAAGGCAGGCGAACCCAGGCCCATCCCACCCTACCTGTAACACTTGTGCTGGTAAATGGGAGCCCTCCAAAACCCACTGTACCCATATGTAGTTGCCCCCTTCACCCCTAAGAACTATGGTACTGTTGTACATTTGTGGGTAGTGGGTTTGGGGGGGGGTTGGGGGGCTCAGCACCCAAAGTAAGGGAGCTATGCATGTGGGGGCTGTTTCTGAAGTCGACCACACTGACCCCTAGGGTGCACAGTTGGTGTCCTGGCATGTCAGGGGGACCAGTGCACTACAAATGCTGGCTCCTCCCATGACCAAATGCCTTGGATTTCGCCGGGTTCGGGATGGCCGGCATTTTTTTCCATTATCGCTGAAAAACAAAACCAGCGATCTCAAACCTGGCGAACTCTGGCATTTGGCCGGCCTAAACCGTATTATCGAAACAAAAGATGGCCATCCATTTTTTTCGATAATACGGTTCCGACCAGCTGTTGCGCCGCCGCCAAAAAGACGTTCTATTATGCCCCTCATAGGCACCTACGTGCACCCAACACAATGGAGTCACCACCTGGCTACTGTGTGGCCCCTGCAGTAATTTCACTTTTGGCACGTGTCCGCTATGCACATCTGAAAAATATATTTTTATTTTCTTGCACACTTAGTGGAGGTGCGCCAAGTGGCTTTCTATGTGCGTAGGTCATTACTGCTCGGTTAACGTGTGAGACCTTACTGCTAAGTCAATGACTGGCAGTAAGGTCTCAGACCCAAAATGGACACGTGCCAGTTTTGATTTTGCTTCATGTCCATGTTCTGCAAAAAATGTTAAAAAGGCATTTTTTTACAGATGCACCTAAAAATGAATCTGTGCATGCCCAAAACCCACGCCCACACTAGCGCAGGCCATTTTTCAGCGCACCTTAGTAAAAGGACCCCCTCAAAAACTGGATATTCAAAGCCAATACCTAGACAGGACCGGGCTTTGAATATCCAGGAATAACTCTGTCAGTGGTGAGCCAAATGTTCACTGCCGCCAGCTGAAAATCAGGCCCATAGCTCTTAAGCTCCTAAATTAAGAGGAATTTTCAGCTGAAAAGTTATGCTCCTAACTTTGGCTGAATATAGGGCACAAACGTAGGATACTAACTTAGGATCATAAATTTAGGAGCTCAGCATTTTCTGATATTTGGCCTCGCATGTCTAAGAGATGCAAAAGTAGCAAATCGTGTAAGATTTTAAGTGACCACATGCTGTAGTGGGCCTAGAAAATGATAATATGCAAGTAGGAAGTGGAGATGGTAAATATTTATTATTAAGAAGGGATTCATTATTCAGTACTGTATGAAAGCTGAAAATTTTTATGAAAGCTAGGGTATATTATCATAGGTGTTATCTTTTTAAGTGCATATGTTGTTATCTTAAGTAGGGTTTGCTATGTCTTTCTAAAAGAAAACAGTGAAGATGCAAACACCATTGTGTGGGCTGTTTTGTCCTCCCACATGTAAAAGTGTTTGATCTGGAGAAAGAACCTTGCTTAACAACCAAACAGCTGTTCACTTCCAGCTCTCAGACACTCTGTTTTGATACTTATGTTGAAATCTCCACAGGCTGTGGCACATTACTATGATTATCAGAAAGCTTAAAAGTGCTTAGCTGTGTTTTACAGACAGCTGGATGAATAAAAAGCACAAATCATGAGACTGAGTTTCAGGTTCAAAGGAAAACGCAAGATAATTCCCTGCTCTTTATTTAGCTTTCTTGAAAGGCATTTCACATTCAAGTTTATCTTCTGCAAGATATGCAGAGCAGTTTACTGAAACGAGTCTTGCTATGTTTTAGAAGTTGACTAAGAATACTTGCACATACTGTTCCAAGCATATCACTCCATTGTAGAACCAAGGAACAATGACCTATAAAACTTAGGTGCCCTTTTACAAAGGTGCGCTGAAAAATGGCCTGCGGTAGTGTAGACACGTGTTTTGGGCACGCACAGAATCATTTTTCAGCGCACCTGTAAAAAATATCTTTTTAAAATTTTTGCAGAAAATGAAAATTGCCACACGTCCATGTTGGGTCTGAGATCTTACAGCCAGCCATTGGCCTAGCGGTAAAGTTTCACGCGGTAACCGGGCGGTAATGACCTATGCACGTCAAATGCCACTTGGCGCACGTCCGATACGTGCGTCTGAAAATAAAAATTATTTTTTGGACACGTGTATCGGACATGCGCCAGTAATGAAATTACTGCAAGAGCCACATGGTAGCTGGGCGGTAACTCTATTTTGGCGCACGTTGGGCACATGTAGACGCTTACGCAGTTTAGTAAAAGGGACCCTCAGTAACTTTGGCTTACTGTTTATCTGTAGCAGGCTTCTCTAATCCACTTAATAATCCTTTGCAATCTGTATTCAGAATCCTAAATGTCATCTTAACAGCTCAATAGCCATGAGGTCATTTATGAGGCAGGAGTGGACTCTTGACAGGCAGCTCCAGTAGTTAGGAAGTAAGGCCAATGTCTGGCAGACTTCTACAGTCTGTGTCCCAAAAATGGCAACAACAGATCAGGATTAAGTGCAAGTATTTTATACCCTCATTCTGTGTATCTCAATGAGGGAAGGGAAGACATATATGTAATGTATGCAACTATGCTGAGACTGTAACAATAAAACTACTTTTTACATTACATTACATCATTTCTTGTATTCCGCAACTACCCTGGGAGTTCAGTGCGGATCACAAAAGAATAAACAGGCAAACCCTGAGAATTAACAACAAGTAAACAAATGCATCAATTTTAAAATACAATAATCAAAAAAGAAAGCTGTACTAAACTCAACCTTGAAGAAACTTCTTTAAAAAGAAGAGTTTTTAAAGTTTCCTAAATTCAAGATAATTTTGGGTTTCCTCAGACCTAAAGGAAGTGGATACCATATGATAGAATCTCTCCTTTGTTGTGAGACCTCTACTGATTTTCAATGGAAGCTCGGGCTCAGTTTAAAGTTTGCACAATGGTTAGTTTATTTATTTATTGGGATTTATTAACCACCTTTATGAAGAGATTTACGCAAGGCGGTGTACAGCAGGTTCAGTTTAACATAAAACTTACAATTTTATTTACAGCATAACAATAGTAAAATAACCAAGAATAAGCTCAATACAATAAGGGGTCCTTTTACCGAGCTGCAGGAAAAATGGCCCTGCGCTAGCAGCGGGGGTCATTTTTCCCATATGCCAGGGCCCTTTTTACCATAGTGGTTAAAAAGCTCCCATACCCACATGGCATGTGGTAAGAGAACTCTTACCGCATGGCCTGAGCCCTTACCCGCCACCCACTGAGGTGACGATAAGGGCTCCTGTGCTAACCTGGTGTTACTGGACAGTAGTGTGGTGATGCCCAATTAATGCTGGGTTACCGCCATGCAAGCCATTTCTATGGGTTTTCTTTTTCCTCCTGGAAATGGGATGCGCTTGGGGTGGGAATAGCGCCAGCAGTTACTTGGGATCCAAATGGTGGAATCAAATTCTAAATGGAATAAGAGGTATAAATAGATTATAAGGAGTTTCGGTGGCAGAAGCACTCCTTTTACCACTAACCACTTCCCTCCTCCGTGGCCTGCTTTTTTCCTGCCTGAAGTGCTATATGGATGTTTCCACACAGTATACAATACGTTCCTTTTCGGTGTTTGTGGATTTTGTGCACATATAGAACTGTGGCATCCCTTGAGGAAATGGAAAGAAGGAATGAGCACTACAGTGAGATGTATTCCCTATATATTCAAACTCTGACCTCCGTTGTCATCACTGATGGGAAAATGACGGCAGAAATGTGTTTTTCATTACACTTGCCTGAGTGAAGTGTTTACTTTTAGATACTGAGTATCTGAGTCCTATTTACTGTTTCCAGTACACAGTAGTCCTTTGCTTTCAGATGCAGTGGGAAGATTTCAAGCAGTCAGCTATCTGATATAGCCTTGTACTATACTTAATAAACTTTGATGGGTGGTCACTATAAAACTCAGGCATGGTGGTGGCAAACCTGGCAAACTGCAACCAGTAGACGTGTTTAGCAGGAATTACAAATTCATTAAACTGGAAAGCAGATCATTAACAATGAGAATAATTGCTTTTATTTATTTGTTACATTTGTATCCCACATTTTCCCACCTATTTGCAGGCTCATTGTGGCTTACATAGTACCGTAAAGGCGATCGCCAATACCGGTATGAACAAATACAGAGTGATGTTGTGGCAGATTAAAGTCCATGTGTGACAGATACATTGGGGAATCGTAAGGAAGAAGAGTTAAGTTATGTTCAGTACGAGCTTTGGTTTCGTTGTGTTGCAGGGGTTAAGGCATTTAAGTTGGATCATTAGGGTATTCCCTTTTGAACAGGTTAGTTTTTAGTAATTTCCCAGAAGTGTAGGTGGTCGTATGTTGTTTTCCACGGCGCTTGGTAATGGCGTTCCATAGTTGTGTGCTTATATAGGAGAAGCTGATGCATAGGTTGATTTGTATTGAGTCCTTTGCAACTTGAGTGGTGGAGATTAGGTATGTTTGTGTTGATGTTTGATGTGTTTTTTGGTTGTTAGGTCATGAGGTCTGTCATGTATCCCGGGGCTTTCGCCGTAGATGTGGTAGGAACCAGGTTCTGTAATGGAATCTACGATCATAGAACATAAGAATAGCCATAGTGGGTCAGATCAATGGTCCATCTAGCCCAGTAATCCTGCTTCCACAGGGGCTAATCCAGGTGGCAGAAACCCAAATAGTAGCCTAGGTCCTATTATAGACTAGTAGCATAACCCAGTATCGATGTGCCTAATATTTAGATACTTAGAGCTGGTACAAGTATGATTGCCTACGTATCCTTTTAAAAAGCTTTGGTAAGCCCTAGTACATGGATTAAAAGGGCTTACCACAGGGCAAGGTTCAGGTGTCCTGCAGAAAGTTCTGGGGTTAGTATGTGTGTACCAAGTGCGAAAAAAAATAATTGTATTGTTTACCACGGGGGGTGTGTGTCTGGGGGGGCAGAGAGTGGGCATTCTGCAATAATCACGCAGCTACATGTGCTGATTAGCATATATTAACACATGAGCTCTTATTGTCTACAAAATAGGTGCAGTAAGGGCTCACATGCTAAGCTCTTTTTGTCATGGCCATGTACTAATGGCAATATTATGTGTGTCATTAATACAAAATTTCAAAAATTGTCTCTTTTAAATGCTGCACTAAAAATGGCCTTAGTGTGTGGAAAAAGTACTACTACTACTACTACGATATCTTATGTCTATAGCACTACTAAATGTATGCAGCGCTATACACTGAACATGTAAGAAACATCCCTGCTCGACAGAGCTTGCAATGTGATCAAGAAAGAACAAACAGGACAAACAAGGGATAGGGACAAAGAGTAGCAAGATTCCATGCAAGAATCCCAACCAGCAGCAAGATTCCAGATCTCAAAGACTACTTACACTATTACTTATCATTTCTATAGCACTACTAGATGTACGCATGCTGTACACTGAGCATGTTAAGAGAAAGTCCCTGCTCAACAGATCTTACAATCTAATCAAGACAGACAAATAGGACAAATAAGGGATAAGGACAAAGAGTAGGAAGATTATGTGCAGAATCCCAAAGGGTGGCAAGATTCCGGAATCCCAATGACTACTACTACTAGTACTTATCATTTATAGCACTACTAGACGTACATACACTTGAACATGAAGAGACAGCCCCTGCTTGACAGAGCTTACAATCTAATCAGGACAAATAAGGGATAAGGGAATTACTTAAGGTGGGAATGATAAAAGAGATAAAAGTACTGAACAAGTGAGTAGGAGTTGGGAGATAAAATCAGCCTGAAAAAGTTGGGCTTTTAGCCTAGATTTGAAGACTGCCAGAGCCGGAGCTTGATGTACTGGCTCAGGAAGTCTATTCCAGGCGTATGGTGCAGCAAGATAAAAGGAACAGAGTCTGGAGTGTGCAGCGGAGAAGAAGAGTATGGATAAGATAGGTTTACCGGATGAACAGAATTCCCGGGGAGGAGTGAGGGAGTAAGACCTGAGTAAAGATGTGCTAAGGCAACTTTTTAGTGCTGCTTTGCAAAAGGCCCCCTAAGTGTGGTAGGATTTGGGTGGCTCTTTTTTTCATGGAAGGTGGTATAAATGTAAAATAATACTATGTGAGTGGAAGCCCCACCTATGTCCTCCCATGCTCCTCCCCTGTGTAATCCCTCTCGCAAATATGCTCTACATGCCCTGATGCTAATTTTATAATATTTTAAAAAGAAGGATCTTATAATGTGATCGCCTCTTTGAAGTGATCACTGCTGCTGACTCTGAAGTCTGGTTAACACCAGATCTAAAACATTTGTAAATTGTACTCAATATAGGACAACTTTTCTTCATGTCTATATTTATTACTGTGAACGAAGACCAGAAAGCACAATGATTCATAGAACAGGTTGAGTCTTGTCAGTACAGATAAGATAAATTGGCTTGGCAGAATTTTGAAACAATCAGTGTGCTGCCACAAGTTTTCATTTGAATAACATTGGATTCCTTCAGAATGAGCAATGTGAGGTGGGGTACAAAGGTTTCATCTGTTTTCTTTGAAAATTACCTTTTCAGCAGAATTTGTAAAGACCTTGAAAGTTGATCCTTGGCAGCAAATGTGTGCTTGCCATAATTCTGGTGCAGCGTAACATTGCAGTTAATAACGAGAACTGGCACAATGCAGTTCATTTCCTAAACAACCTCATATTATCAGATATTATCGCTTGCTCAGTTTGGTATTTCTCCTTCTTGTAGATGAATATAGTGACTTATAGAAAAAGAAAACAAAGGTCTTTTTCACATTATAGAGTCCTAGATCCTGTGCATGAAGTCCTTGAATGACTTATATTATCTGTGGTCTTCTGCATTCCTATAAAATTGAGGGACTTAAGAAGCTTAGACTCTGAGGTTCTACACTACAGAGGTCAACCAGCTGGTTGTTTTATAGCCTTGGCAAATTTTCATGTCAGCAGTGACTTCTGGAAAAGGGTAACCTTGAGTTCTGGTCCTGATCTGATGTGTGGACTTTTGTTTGGGTCATTGGGCTGCACAGTAGGGAAGCCAGATAACTAGAGTACTAATCATTCATCCCTGATCAAAGTGAAAAAATGTATTCCACTGGAGAATAGCTGCAGTATGCAATAATAGCAGAAACTGACAAAAAATTTAACATTTGGAACATGGGACCTCAACAATTGTATAATATAGTCAATGACGGCAAATAAAGACCAGTATGGTCCATCCTGTTTGGCCAGTAAGGTGACTAGAGTGTTTTCTTCCATTCCATGCAGGTTGCATCCCTATATTCCCATCTTTAAAGTGTAACAGTCATTTTAGTTTTGCTTTGATTCCATCCTGTTGCTATATGGAGATCTTCTATTATAAAAGATGTAGTTTTCTGATTTGTGGATTTGTAGAACTTCAGATTGTCTAATGCCCTACAGAATGTGCAATATCCGTCACTGTAATCTAGAGAAAGTTCTTCTGAGACTGGCTTTTAGAGCTTATGCCCTGTTCAACCATCTACATGTAATTACTTTCTGATGCATGGAAATAAAGGTTAACATACATGTTCTTTGTGTCTTTGGGGGCAATTCTATAAGTGGGTGTCTTCTTTTTGGTGCCCCAGTGCCACATGGTGAGAGCTCATCCTATAAGAGCATCTGAGGCTCAGATTTCATTATGGAATACTAGTGTAACCCAGCGTCGGTGGACTTTACATTAATGAACTCACAGTTGCACCAGCCATAGACCTGGTATTCTGCAGATTTGTTTATTTATTGGATTGTATAGGCTGTCCTATCAACAATGCCCAGAATGGGTTACATAGCTTACATCCCTAATAAAAACACAATACACATAAACATAAAATCAATTAAAAACATAACAAGCATTAAATCAATTAAACCAATCTGCCAGCTTAATGACTGAACAGTCCATCAAAACCCATTAAAACAAATGAGTTTTTACAGCCTTACGGGAGCTTAGAAGATCATTAATGGATCTCACCACAAGAGGCAGCTGGAATACATAAGTGCAGCTGCAGCACCACCCATGCCCCTCCTATGCTCCACCCCTTTGAATTCCCCCCTTGCCACTTACACACTATGCCACTTACAGAATAATGTTTGCTCTCTTTGCTGAAGTTATGCACATAAGTGAACACATACTATGAAAGTAATGTGCATAAATGTGAGCCCTGGCCAGACTCCAGACTGCCCCCCCCCCCATGTGTGTCCTTCTGTAAAATACATGGTATGTATACACAGAATAGCACATAAATGCACATCTGACATGTACATGTGTATATTGCACATACATGCATATGTGCTAGTATTCTGAACATTTGCACACGGAATTATCCTCTTTGGGGGGGACTCTATAAATAGTGCTAAAAGTTAGATGCCAAAAAACTTGGTGCTAAGCTGGTATTATATAATGACAGAGTTGCGTGCCAAATCCATTATAGAATACTAGCGTAAGTCTGCGCCAAACTTTAGGCAAAATCACTTTTTAGCCATGTGTATAGCTGGCGTACACCTGGTGCTTAAAATCAGCAGTCGAGGCACCATAAATGCAACCATTCTATAAAGTGCGCATATGAATAGTTGAAATGCCCCTAACTTGCCCATGGCCCTGAGGTACACACAGAAGAACAATGACCTTTTGGAAAGTACAGGGTTTTTTTTTCCTGGTGTACAGTATTTCCTGCAAGATTTAAACTAGTGAAGGATATATTCTATAGTACATCAATCAGCAGCATTTATTTGAGATTGCACAGACCACTCCAGAAGACTCCTGAGGTAGGCCAGATAGGCCGAAACATGTCGAGTCTTATTTTGGACAATAAACTTTTAGATCCTTGGAAGCATCATATGTGTATTCTTTTTGAGTCACCTTCGCTGTTTTATGTGTAAGCCCACATTAACGTTCCCCTTTCAAGTTGCACGCTACGGAACTTGGACATTCAGGCCCTGATACTGAGACAGCAGGAGTAAGACCGGCTAACTCCCGCTGTTGCCAGTGACCTAGAAATTCAATGCTGGGGTCATATCTGGCCACCAGCATTGAATGTCCAGGAGGTTTTTTTGGTGCCGCAAACATAATGGTTAAGCCAATGTTTATCAGCTGACCGGTTAGTTCTAGTGCAAAGATAGATCTGCTATTTATGCGGATCTATCTGGCTGCTAATCTTAACCGATCAGCCGCTGAAAATCAGTGGGTGGACCGGGCTAGCCACTGATTGGGATATTTAGTGGATTATAGCTGGTTATCTCCTGCTGAATATCGGCGGCTTGACCAGCTTGCGGGTATTTAACCAGCAGGTGACATTCCTGGCTAGTTAAATACTTTTGACTATTGGGCGGTCAGTATACAGAATAAGATCCTCATTCAGTTATATGTGCAGCTGCTAATTAGTGCTTGTTAATGCCTGTTATTGGTACTTTTTTCCAATTAAGTGCCATTTAATGCCAATTAACTAATTATATTATGCGGTGTAACTGACTGTATTCTATAACTGGGCATATAGTTGTGCTTCTAACTTAAGGTGCAATTTATAGAATTGGGGGGGGGGAGGTTGTCTAGGGGAAGCATCTTTGGTGTACAGGACCATTTGAACCTTTAATTTAAAATATAGTTTTCCTTGTCAACTATACATGAAAATAACTAACAAAAAGTAGGAGATTTAATAGCCAGACTTTAGTAACTTCTAGCCAAATTTCTGGCATTTGTGGACATTTTAGACTTTTTGCCATTTGGTGGAAAACAAGGGATAGTTGAACTACTGTGTGTAAAAACCTATAGTACACAGTCATTGGAGATATGACAGACACCAAATAACAAAGAATGTGGGTAATAAGTTTATTGCAATATTGGATTGTCTTATAAAAGCATGTGGGTAACTAGATTATTGTAATATTAGATAGTCTCTCTGTAAAAGATTGTGTCTAATAAGGTTATTGTAATATCGCATTGTCTCTCTGTAAAAGCGTGTGGTAATAATGTTATTGTAATATTGGATCATATCTCTGTAAAGGTATTGAGTGCTGTTGGCTTTAGGTTTGGATTGGGTTATGTGTAGCTTTCACTGTTTATAAGCAGGAAATGGCATTCCAACTTCTGTAATCATCTGTTTTTATTAAACTGTGTTGTTCCCACAGCTTTAATTGGAATAGCACTGTGGCCCCAGGAAATTAATAGGGGGCCTCATTCTTATGTTAGCATTCAGCAAGGAAATATTTCAATCTCATGTTCAGAAGAACTTGGGTAACGTGAAAAAATGTGCGCCTCCTGCTTATTCTTACTTCAAAGTGACCAAGTCATACTGGGTTTAATTATGCCTGTGTTCCAACTTACTAAAGTAATTAACATCAGTAAGTTTTTGTTTTGCAACAACTGATTTTGTTGACACACTGAGATTTTGCCATTAGCAAGACGTTCCTATTCTCATGACTTCATCTCTAATAGAACAGACTGTAAAGACACGGAAATTGAGTCCTGAGGACTAAAGCACTAGATAATAATTCCTACTTCTGAGTACTTGGACATGAGTTTGATTTGCCTTGCTAATAGCTAATATGACTTTGGGAACTAGAGGGTGCTCTAGTTGTGGGATCTAGCTGACAAAAAGTACATTTGACTTTACTGTGGCTTTTCTGATTGATATTTTATAGTTTTAGAAATTTACTGCTATGAGATGCTGCTAGCATTATGCTTATGTTGAGTGTCATAAAAGCATCACTGTCTTAATTTTATCATTTTATAGATGTTTCAGAGTAAGGATGACCATAGCTGGATGACTAGAATGTAGAACTCTCATTTTGACATGGGAGTGAAATATATAGACCTTTCTTCCTACAGAGCTATCCCAGGTAGAACGTGCTTCAAGAAAAATGATGTACTTTCCTTGTCGTACAGTTCAAAGGGAGTAGAGGCTGACTGTAGACTAAACCAACTCGGGAGGTGATGTATAAAAAACACTTTATTGAATATTCAAGGGACCCGACATGGACCGTGTTTCGAGGCACAAGGGCGTCTGCCACAGGGGTCACAAAGGATGTCTAAAAAATAGTATACATGAATATTATACATTTAAAATAGAGAATTCTAAAAACAAATTTAAAAGATGATTTAAACATACATATTTCAATAAAACCAAATTTTAAAACATGAAAATGGAATCAAAACTATGTATTATCTTTGTATTCAACAGCAGACATATTGAAATTATATAGCATACTTTTAAACTAATAAAATGAAATATAAGAAATCAATTATCAGTGGATTATGGAAAACCCTATCGAAACTGGTTTAGTCAATGGAACATTTTTATAGTTCTCATGTGAAGGAAATGAAACTTACCACAGAGTACACATGTAAACCAGAATTATAACCAAAGGTGAACTCTATGAAATTTAAATCAAGTTTCCTCCATGTACGAACTCTAAAAAATGAAAGGAACAGTTATGGTGCAGACATTGCTAAAAACATAAAATATCGATTAACACATGTACCTTAAAGGGATAAAAACATGTACTTTCTTTGTCTACAGAATGTGACTAACCTTGAAGATATACATGCAAGTAAAGACACTTTCAAATCAATCCACCGTAATCCTGGGAAGCAACGTAATCCTGCATGTGCCCTTAAGGATCAACTTCAAGCTTCTAATCATGATGTTTAAAATTCTTTGGAAATTGCCCCCACACCTTTATCTCAGCTATTTGATGGCAATCACCACTCCTGGATCTTACTCTGAAAATCCCCTCAGTTAAGGAGATTAGGGTTTCCTCTTCCAGATCATGCTCACTGAGAGGGTCTTCTCCTGCGAGGGTGTGCTCCTTAGAAAAAGCTGTTCACTGTAAGGATCCTATAACATCAACCTGATATAAACAATGGTAATTTGGCCTGTTAAGGCAAGTTTTCTGGTAAAAACAACAGTTTTAATGCACAGTCAGATCCATAGTTAAATGAAATGCTTCAGACCATTTTTTTTCTTGGAGCAAATGCAAGCAGGAAAGCATGCAGGGCTATGGCTTTGGGAATGTTATTCAACATAGATTATAGAAAGGATGGCTGTAGGTAGATTGTGAAAGGGTATGATGCAATCTGTTTGGAAATAGATGGTATGGATATGTTGGTGTATATGTGGAGTGGATTGGGGATGTGGTGGGAGAATATGAGGAATGGAGGGTATGGATTTGTGGGGGTATAAGTGAAATGGTGATAACATGGAGGGGATAATCGAACGTCACCGGCGAAATAGGGTCGCCAGCGATCTATTTTGGTTGCGGCACAACAGCTGGCCGGAACCGTATTTTCAAAAAGATGGCCGGCCATCTTTTTTTTCGATAATCGGTTTAGGCCGGCTCAAATGCCCGAGTTCGCCGGGTTTGAGATCGCCGGTTTTGTTTTTTCAGCGATAATGGAAAAAAATGCCAGCCATCTCAAACCAGCGAAATCCAAGGCATGTGGTCGTGGGAGGAGACAGCATTTGTAGTGCACTGGTCCCCCCTCAAATGTCCAGGACACCAACTGGGTACCCCTAGGGGCACTTCTAAAAGTTAAAAAAATATATACAAATAGCTCCCAGGTCCATAGCTCCTTACTGGGGTGCTGAGCCCCCCAATATCCCTCCAAAACCACCTCCCCACAACTCTACACCATTACCATAGCCCTTAGGGCGAAGGGGGGCACCTACATGTGGGTACAATGGGTTTTGGGGGGTTTGTAGGGCTCAATACTTAGCCCCACAAGTGTAACAGGTAGGGGGGGGGGGGGATGGACCTGGGTCTGCCTGCCTGAAGTGCACTGCACCTATTAAAAACTGCTCCAGGGACCTGCATACTGCTGTCAGGGAGCTGGGTATGACATTTGAGCCTGGCATACAGGCTGGCAAAAAAGTGTTTTATTTTTATTTTTTTAGTGTGGGAGGGGGTTGGTGACCATGGGGGAGTATGGAGGTCATCCCCCAATTCCCTCCGGTGGTCATCTGGTCAATTGGGGCACCTTTTTGAGGCTTGGTCAAGAAAAATTAAAGGACAAGTAAACCCGGTGAAATACTGCTTAACGCCGCTTTGTTTTCCATTATCCGCGAAAGCCGGCCATCTGGTAGCCACGCCCATGCCTGCCCATATCCCGCTTTGCTTTGCCGCCGACACGCCCCCTTCACTTTCGCTTGGCGCGGTGATGGGAAAGCGGCGATGGTAGGCCAACAAACGCCGCTTTGTCGATTATACACGATTTCGCTGCTTTTGCGAAATCGCTGGCCATCTCCCATTTATGTCGGAAGATGGCCGGCGATCACTTTCGAAAAGTAAGCCTGATGGTCTCCAAAGTGTTACCAGATATGTTGCTTCTTTTAAAATCATATTATTTGTAATATATCGGACAGAATTAGGTGTCTAAATCTCTGGGCTTCAAAATTGCTCCAAATAAAATAAACAGTCAATTAGACCCCCCCCCCCATGATCTCATGATCCCCCTACCAACAGTTAATTGCGACCCCTCCCCCCCCTCCCCAAAAAAAAAAAAAAAAAAAACCCAACCTTGATTGCTTGAACCCTAGTGAAAGTACTAGTGCTGGGGCTCAGAACAGCCATTTGAACCTGGAACTGGGACACAGCAGGGCTAACTTTTCATTCTTGAGATTAAAATCAACCAGTAAATTCAGCTAATTCTAGGGCCCAGTTGTATTTGCCAATCCGCCCTGTACTATTTAGCACTGGCACTGTGGAATTCTATGCCCCAATACCTCAGAACTAAAACTTCTCTTCCAAATTTAAAGTGAGCCTTTAAACTTATTTCTTCTCAGTTTCATACAATGATTAACTGCATAATGGGAATGGAGGAAAGACTGTCTGTGGGAATGTGCTGGCGCTGAGGACGTTCATTTGCTTCTATTTCTGTTTTTTAATACTTGTTTGTGTAAATCAGTTTGATACATTTGAAGAATAGCAGTATAGTTAATTTTAAATAACCCTTTACCAAGCGGTGATAAGCCCTACGCGGGCTTACCCGACAACGCTACTCTGGAAGCTACTGCTGACCAAACACAGGCACCAGTGGTAGTTCCTCGGCCCAGTGTGTGCCATTTCCTATGCTGGGAAAATAGGGCTGTATTTTTTAGTGTGGAGCTAACCTGGCATAATCGGGCAGTGCCACATGCTACCCATTATCACCGGGTTAGTGCAGGAGCCCTTACCGCCACCTCATTGGGTGGTGGGTAAGTGCTCCAACTAGCATGACCATGTGTGGTGAAAGCATCTTACTGCATGGGCATGGCTATTTCCAACTTTGTTTACCCACGTGGTAAAAATAAAAGGCCACAGCGTGTAGCAAAAAACAGTCCCCATCGCTAGCGCAGGGCCCTTTTTACTGCAGCTTAGTAAAAGGTCCCTTATGAGTATAAACAATGCTTAAATAATGAGAGTAGTTTCCAAAAATTATTTACCCAGTCAAATAGGCCATTGGAAAATTACCCACCCTCACTGTGAGTAAGAGTATATGACTGCCTAGTTGGCCCAATGGTCATATTTGCCCTGATTAGAGAATTTGTCAATTGCCCAATGGTTAGGTAGAAATAAAGCTTTCCAACACCATTTGCATTCTGAAGGCTTCCTGTAAGTTATTACTAAATAGAAAGGTCTACAATCAACTATAAATTCTTTTTTGACTAGGCTAATTCCCTCTGGCACTATCCACTCAATGCCAGAGAGAAAGAGAAAGATAACGATGGATGCTTCAAGATGGAGTTGGTATGAATGACAAGTGTCTGGTTCCTTCCTTCCTTTCATCAGCATTTCATTGGTGTCCACCCCCCACCCCCACCCCAGTCTTCTTATAAATTAATTTGTAACCAGCATTGTATTCTTCAGTATTGCATTTTCCCTTATTCCAGGGGCGTAGCCAGACCTTGACGGGGGGGGGGACAGATCCCAAGGTGGGGGGGGGGCACTTTCCTGCCGCCGCTCCCCCCCCCCCCCCCACCACCACTTTGAAAGTACCTTGACTGACGGGGATCCCTAACCCCCATCAGCTAAAGCGTTTGTCCCACGCTGGTCTTAGATTGCCTGGCTCCCTTTTCTGTTTTCAGTCGCTGTGCACACTTGTTTTAATGAAACTGAGCATGCGTGAGCCAAACCAGGGCCCCCCCCCCCCCCCCCCCCCCCCCCGTAGCTACGCCACTGCCTTATTCATTAGTACATTTTCCATTATTTCTCCCCCTTCTTTTATTTTCATTTAATTGTAAACCACTTAAATCAGTGGTGGGCGACCTTTATACACAGGAGACTGCATGAATATCAGTATCACCCGTAGTGGGCGCAACATTCCATACTGTTGGAATCAGAAATGTATAGACCTCCATAGAACCTTTTGTGATAAACAAATAAAACTTAACTAAAACAATGGAAATAACTGCTAGAGTGGCTTTTCTAAACATTTGTGCAAATACAGTATTTCAAGTTGCCAAAACTCTAGTTTAATGGCATTTTCTGTGTATACTTCCCATGGTCTCGGAAGCTGTCATAAAATTAATGGCATGCTGCTGTTAGGCCTACAGGCTGTAGGTGACCCACCCTTGGGCTTAGATACTTCAATGATGGGCGTATATTAAATAAAGGTGCACAGAAAACTATGAACTATCTAGCTGCAAGGCCGTAACTATTTTTTTTTTTGGAAAGACATTTCTACTTTATTGCTCTTGCCCCAGTGAAAGACCTCATTTAATGAATAAAATCCCTAGGAAAGCAACTGTGGACTACATGCAGTGAAGAGACTGTGGTAAAACCAGAAGATAAACTACTAATAGGAATATGCTGTACATCTGGAAAGTGAGCAGTAAAAGAATTAGTCATAGCCACACTGATCAGGATATCAGCTTGCAATGCCCATAGTCAGACATAAGAGCTGTAAGCACCTCAGACAAAGAAAATAACTAATTAGATATACATGGACTAAGGAAGGATATTAAAAAGTATCACAGTAATAAATGAGTATATTAAATACAAACCGCTTCGAGGTGAATCCTTCCAAACCGGGCAGATGTGCATTAATTGATCTAATCAATCTGCCATATATTCAGAGAAGTGTTTGGTCTAAAGTAAATATTTCTAATGTTACTCTGGTCCTAGCAGGGGCTGCAAGCAGGGTGACCACCTCTAGTTGCACACTCTAAGGTGAAGAAAATAAAAACGTGAATGGGATGCAGGTCCATCATTAACACTGTCCAGAATCTTCTTTACATTGCTTCAGATCATAGCACCAGGGGCAGATTAGGCTATCGGTAATGCAAGGGTTTCCCAGTGTGCCTTGATGAGCTGATGCCTGTAGCAAGTGGGTTCCTTGAGGGGTGGCATGCAGTGGGTACCTGAAGGGCAGCCTGTGCTGCTCTGGCTGCCCTCTAGGGGGACCACTACTTTTTTCTTTATGTATTGTTTTCCAGGGTAAATTCAAATCTGAGCTCAAAAACTGCCTTTTTCTGGCAGGCTTTGGGGCCTTATGTGCCAGGGTGGCCTTTTCCCCCCAGCCCAACTTGCATCCCCCTATCTTTCCTTCTGTGTGTGCATGAGTATTTGTATAGCACGTCAAATGCAGAAATTTATTTTAGCTTAATGAAGGGGTTGGGAAAGGGATGGGGAGGGTGGACTTGGCGTTATTGTTCATTACTGACAGGGCAGGTAGAACTGTACCTAAAAGTTGCAGTTAACCATTTCTGTGTTATTTGCCATTGTGTTATCACAAGTTACTGTGGCAGCTGTTCTTCCCCACATGCTGGGAATGCCTCTGTTCGTGACCACACCTTAGCATTCAGATTTTGAAACTAACGTGCATCAAATTTTTTCTCTTAGCACATTAATGGCAAAATCTTACCGGAGGTTAGTAAATAGCCCTCTAAGTTTGTTTTCTGTCATACACCTCCACGTATATTGCCCATGGGGCAGAGTAAGTGTAACTACCTGTACCTGCAAGAGAGGCACCATTTCTGCCACTTGCAAAAGAATTCTTCAGGGGTACATATCTGTGGCACAGAAACAAATCTCCTCCTTTGGCTGCTTGATTTTTTCTCTTATTATTATTATTATTATTGGAAGCAGTCTGGGTTGTATGTTTTAAATTTTCATTGGCTGAGAGAGAGAGGTGGGTGATAATGCTATGAATGAAGATAGTCTTCGTTCCCCGTATATTTCCCCCTCCCTTCATCTCCTTCCAATACCAGCACCTGCACTCCTACCCCGGAGGAGGGACGGAGAAAAGGAAGGAGCTTGCAATCCCAGACCGGACGGGGGTGAAGCATCCAAGACAAGGGAAAACAAGTAAAGAAGATGGCCAAGTCAGTGGAAGAGTGGGCTATGATATAGTAATAGTAGATGATGGCAGACAAAGACCTGTACTGTCCATTCAGTCTGCCCAACAAGATAAACTCATAGCATAAGACTCCTAAGGCAGGAACGTTATATACTGAAACACGGTGCCGTGTCGAGTCTAGATCATTGATTTTACATGTATTCAGAAATGCCGATTTTTAAGTACTGATATTATTTTCTGTGGATTGTTTTACATACATTGGATTTTGTGTTGTGAATTTATGTTTATTCTATTTATATATACACCAGAGCAATAAATATTTGATTTTATTAATCCTGAGGTTTGTCTAGCTTTCCTAAGTTCCCACTTCCTTTGTACACTCAAAGAAGTTTTGCACAGCATGAAGAAAATATGCTGCCTGCAAAATATGCCCCGGTGTTCAGCCATTTAAAAGCTCAGGAATTGTTGGAAAGCCTGTGGGACTTGTGCGTCTCAGCAATGCCATCAGCATTCTAAGTGTTTGGGTCGGATTGTGCAGAACAGAATTTTCCGTTATCCGTAGATGGTAATGCTGCTATGGTGAAATTGGAATGTTTATTCAAGATCCAGCAATTGAACTGATTCATATCTTTCTAGGACAGGGGTTCTCAACCCAGTCCTCAGGAAACACTCAGCCAGTCATGGTTTTCAGGATACCCCTAATGAATATTTTGGTTTCTTTATTGTTTGATATACCGCTTAAGGGCAACAGCCATCAGAGTGGTTTACAAAGGCATACAACTAAGAGAGTTTGTGTAAAGAATTACAAAAGGCATTACTACTACTACTACTTGACATTTCTAAAGCACTATTAGGGTTACGCAGCGCTGTACAATTTAACTAGAAGGACAGTCCCTGCTCAAAGAGCTGCCAATCTAAAGGACAAATGTACAGTCGTCAAATAAGGGCAGTCTAGATTTCCTGAAAGGTATAAAGGTTAGGTGCCGAAAGCAACATTGAAGAGGTGGGCTTTGAGCAAGGATTTGAAGATGGGTAGGGAGGGGCTTGGCGTAAGGGCTGAGGAGTTGATTCCAAGCATAGGGTGAGGCGAGGCAGAATGAGCGGAGCCTGGAGTTGGGCGGTGGTGGAGAAGGGTACTGAGAGGAGGGATTTGTCCTGTGCGCGGAGGTATGGGCGGGAACGTAAGGGGAAATGAGGTAGAGAGGTAATGAGGGGCTGCAGACAGTGCAGTTGTAGGTAAGAAGGAGAAGCTTGATCTGTTTGCGGTATCTGATCGGAAGCCAGTGAAGTGACTGAGAAGAGGGGTGACTATGAGTATATCAGTTCAGGCGGAATATAAGACGTGCAGAAGAGTTCTGAACCAGATTGAAGGGGGGATAGATGGCTAAGTGGGAGGCCAGTAAGGAGTTAGGTTGCATTAGTCAAGGTGAGAGATAATGAGAGCGGGTTGGAAAGAAAAAGGAGTTAAGAGGGGGAAAAGGAAGGGGCAAACAAGAAGATACGGGAGGAGGAAGGGGGTATGAAAAGGTAATGAGAGCATAGGAAAGAAAAGGAGTTAAGAGGGGGAAAAGGAAGGGGGCAAACAAGAAAGATAAGGGAGGAGGAAGGGGTATGAAATAGATTACATAAGTACATAAGTATTGCCATACTGGGACAGACCAAAGGTCCACAAGCCCAGCATCCTGTTTCCACAGTGGCCAGTCAGGTCACAAATACCTGGCAGAATCCCAAAAAGTACAAAACATTTTATGCTGCTTATCCTCAGTAATAAGCAAGTGGATTTTCCCCAAGTCCATTTTAATAATGGTCTATGGATTTTCCTTTTGGAATCCTGGCAAAATCTTTTTTAAAACGCCCGCTAAGCTAACTGACTTTACCACATTCTTTGGCAACGAATTTCAGAGTTTAATTACACGTTGAGTGAAGAAAAAGTTTCTACGATTCATTTTAAATTTACTACTTTGTAGCTTCATTGAATGCCCCCTAGTCCTAGTATTTTTGGAAAGAGTAAACAGACGCTTCACTTCTACCCTTTCCACTCCACTCATTATTTATAGACTTCTATCATATCTCCCCTCAGCCTCAGATTGGCAAGCACTACCTCCATTTTATCTCATGCATATTCATTGTGGGTATCTTGAAAAACCTGATAGCTGGGTATGTCTGGACAAGTAAATCTATGTTAGTTGAATGCTCTAATGCATGCTTATTAGGTGTATCATTAGTATTATGCTAACATTGTATTATATCTCTGGTATTTGAAATCCAGTGCTGTCAAATGTGTATATTCTTGATACTGTTTCACGGTAGTTCTATTATTAGTTGGTTTTTTTTACTGTGTTAAAGTTTACTTCATTTATATTTATGTTTATTCTTGATTATTTTACTATTATTATGCTGTTAACAAAATTTTACGTTTTATGTTAAACTGTACCTGCTGTACACTGCCTTGGGTGAATCACTTCATAAAGGCGGTTAATAAATCCCAATAAATAAATAAATGTCCCCAGATCCTCTACTCTAGGTGGTAACATGTTCTTAAAATTCAGTATGAAAAAAGTGGCATTATACAGGTTGCTTAAAAGCCATCTGTACTACTTCTTTAAAAAGTATTTATAACTAATCTCTCTATTGTATGCAGCCAACATCTGTGTGATGCTTTGTAATAATGTTTTTTATTTTATTATTTATTCATTTAAACAATATTTACAAGAAACATCTTGGTTAAGATAGAGTCAATAATAGGAATTACACAAGTGAATATAAGAAAAAAAAGCAAAAAGGGAAAAAAAAGTAAATAAATCTTTACTTTTCAAAACCTTATGACTCTCAAATCCATAAATGGAGATCCAAGATTAAATAATCTAGGGGAGAGATATAACACAGGAACTAATTAAATGGCAATTCTTGCTCTGCTAAGAAATTGTACATCTTCTTCTTAGTGCTTCTCCATTTTAACTGAGGTTATCAGTGTTGAAACGTGGACAGGGTCAGTAAACATGTATTTTTTACCCCCAAACCTTATTATGCACTTGCAGGGGTATCTTAAAAAGAAGGTACCCCCCAAGTGCAAAACCTCCGGCTTAAGGAGCAAAAATTGTTTCCTCCGTCTTCTTGTCTCCTTAGAGACATCAGGGAATAGCATTATTCTGAAACCCAAAAAGGGTTTCTCTTTATTTCGGAAAAACAGACGGAAAATCCAGTTCTTATCAGGCATCAATGCGACAGTCGCCACCAAAGTAGCGGCCGTCGCCAAGTCAGAGTCAGAGGTCTCAAGCAAAAGAGAGACATCTATCGATTTGTAATAATAATTTTGACTCCATATATTTTGTCCAAAGTCTGATTATAGCATTACTTTCGAAGGTCCTTATGTTGGCTCAATAGTGTGTCTCGTGTAAAACTCTATTACACATATGGTAGCAGTTCACTTCAGAGAAAACTATTATATAGCCAAAAGCTGAGAATCTCTGTTGACACTGATTTGGCAGGAAATCCTCATGCTCAGATATATCACACGGGACTTCCAGAAGAGCAGTTTAGAAGGAATGGATCCAAACAAGTTTAGCGGAGATTTGGGTGGGCTGGAGTGGAGCTTTTCAGGGGCATCAACGACAACTTCAGGCCAGTGCTGGGCAGACTTCTATGGTCTGTGCCAGGGGCATAGCCAGAAACCCAGATCACAGTCCACACATAACGCCTATTAAGATAAGTCTATGCTTAGAGTACATTACTGACTACAGCACTTTGGGCGAGTAGCTTGAAGTGTGAATGTGGGAAGAAGGGAAGGAAGGGCGTGTGCGATGACGTTTGGTGACTGTGTACCCTATCCAGATTTACTTGGTTTTATGGGCACAACAGAGTTACTGAGCACAGCATATTAAAAATTTATAAAAATTGGACTATAGTATGTAGTAATCGTGTATGCTGGTGATATAGGCATAATATTTAGTCTGCTGCCTGGGTAACATATCTGGCTAACTTAGGCCAGCCTGACTCAACCCACACTCCACCCCGGTACTATCCATTAGGAGGCACTGTACTATCCAGACAGTACCTCAGAATATCATAAGAACATAAGAATAGCCATACTGGGTCAGACCAGTGGTCCATATAGTCCAGTATCCTGTTTCCAACAGTGGCCAATTCAGGTCACAAGTACCTGGCAGAAACCCAAATAGTAGCAACATTCCAGAATCCCAAAAAGTAACAAGATTCCAGAATCTCAAATAGTAGCAACATTCTATGCTACCAATCCCAGAGCAAGCAGTGGCTTCCTCATGTTTATCTCAATAGCAGACTATGGACTATCCCGATCAGTGCTTACAGCAGGTGCTGTTATCCAGATAAATGCTTTTGAATATTGACCACAAGGATTATAGCAGAAAGGTTTGATTTAAAAGATGAATCATCTACATAGTTTTTCTGACATTCACTCTTTTATCCCTCAGCATTTCTTCACATTTACCAACCGCTTGTATAGGGATTCAGGGCTGTCAACTGACTCTCATTTTTAAAGACAGGGTATAAACAGCAGCCGGATGTTTAAGTGAATCATTTGCTTCTCAGTTCCGTAATCTCCCAGTCTTAGGAGAGAAAGCACGAAGCCCAAGATTGGAGGCTGAGGAGGGAGAGCATGGCAAAGCCTTTTCCACCCCACCACTTGGTGATCATCCATTTCAACAGCTCCCCTGACAGCATCCCATTTTTTCCTAGCTAAAAGTAGAGGGGATTGGCTTGACTTGACAAATTACCAAGTCTTTGACTCCCTTGTGCATTACTTGACCTGAAGAAGAGTTATTTGTATTAGAGATGTAGACCTATCAGAAGGGAAGATTTCTTTGTTAAAAAATAGCTTGCCATTTTATAGCAGGGTTTTAGACAAACTACTATGTATAGGAGTGGAGGAGTGGCCTAGTGGTTAGGGTGGTGGACTCTGGTCCTGGGGAACTGAGTTTGATTCCCACTTCAGACACAGGCAGCTCCTTGTGACTCTGGGCAAGTCACTTAACCTTCCATTGCCCCAGGTACAAATAAGTACCTGTATATGTAAGCTGCATTGAGCCTGCCATGAGTGGGAAAGCGCAGGGTACAAATGTAACAAAAATAAATATTGCTTGACATCTGCTTTTGGTACCTGATGTCATATCCAGGATAGTAAGGCTGTATCACTTAGCATCCTGGCACACACATCTGGTCCTGGTAAACTTACATATGGAGCAGACAGTCATAAACATCGAGCCTTCTGTTTAATTACATGGGTTAGAAACATGCAAATCTGATTTCTCAGATCTGCAAAATTAGAGCATTACAAAACCTTTGGCTTTAGTTCCAAGGATTTATTTAAAATCCTTGGTTATGAAGGAAACTGGTGTAGTATTACTAATGACTGCAGACTGACTGTGCATTGCAAAATGTGTTTATGTTATATTGATGAGAATAATGGGTAAAGTGTGAACTGATTCCCTTTTGCTCCCTCAGGTTCGATTATCTGTTCCTTTTACTTTCATGTGTAAGTCAATGATTTAGTATGCTGAGGGGATGAAAGGTGTGAAATCTAAGCTTAAATGATCTCCTTTGTCTCCTATGTGTAATGCAAGTCTTGGCAGCCCAGCTGTGCAGATGTGGAACAGAAGCAGGGCTGCTTTAAATGGGTAGTGTAATTAAGGATGCTAACTAGTTCCATTTCTGCTGGTCAGATTGATCCAGTTTTAGTTATAGGGGGAAAATCTCTACAGGGCATTGAAAGTTAGGCGCCAGGATGCTGCACGCTTAGCACAAATTCTCTATCGTCCATCTTCTAACCTTAAGCAGTTCAAAACCCTTTGCTACTCTTAAGGGTTCTGGAATGTTGCTACTCTTTGGGCTTCTGCCAGGTACTTGTGACCTGCATTGAACACTGTTGGAAACAGGATGCTGGGCTAGATGAACCATTGGTCTGACCCAGTATGGCTATTCTTATGTTCTTAAGTTCTTAAATGTCTATATTATTTCTGCTGCTTATGCTAGTATTTCATAAATATAAATAAATGCCTCTTAACCTTCAAATGTTTAGAAACCATTTTCATTATAACCTAATATGAAATAGTTTTTACACTCATTCATTAAAGCCTTAACTATTTTACAATTGGAATAATCAACCCTGTGGTCTTTATCCATTATTATATTCTATTCTCCTGAAGTGATGAGTCTTTTAGGACTCTCCCCACAGACATACAGGGGTTACGAGGTTGCAGTCCATGACCTGGAGGGCAATAGGATATGTGGGCTTTCAGGTGACTTTCTAAAGACATGATTTGCAATACATAAATTGCAGTAAATTGGTAACAG
This sequence comes from Microcaecilia unicolor, assembly GCF_901765095.1. Lineage (NCBI taxonomy): Eukaryota > Metazoa > Chordata > Amphibia > Gymnophiona > Siphonopidae > Microcaecilia > Microcaecilia unicolor. The sequence continues at coordinate 166,015,333 of NC_044038.1, forward strand.
AGATGGAGAAAGACTCATGAAGATGAATTGCCTTACAGTTGACACTGGAGGAAAGGACTAAATCTCTTTGCATAAGTGACATGCCAAGGCATTTGTTGCTGTTGTATTTTCTTCCTATGAGCTTAGATAAACATTTTTATTTTTATTATGCTAGACAGACTATTTGCCAAATTTGTGTTGGGATGGAAAAAGGCAAAGCATCAAAAAGAGGGGTCTGCGTTTGCCAGTTTTGTATAGCTATCAGCTTGCTGCACTACTAAGTGTGTTAGACTTGCTTCATAAGACAGATGAAGTGACATGGCATGAAGTAGAACAGATGTTTTGTGGTCCTTTCAAGCTAGAATACCACCTTTTTTATATGTGTCTTAAAGTACCAAACTCTGATATTGTCAAATGAACTAAAACTGTACTCAAGGTGTTGGCAAAGGTTCAAGAAAAGAATCAGTAACACAGTTACAAAATAAATGATGGCAGATAAAGACCTGCACGGTCCATCCAGTCTGCCCAACAAGACAGCCAGAGCCTCACCTACCACTATGTGTAGGTTATAGTCATTCATTATTAAACACTGGTTGGCAATTTGCCATCATGCCAACCACTTATAGCAGTTAAATATGATGCAGTCTTGGAACAATATATGTCAAAATCAAAAATATTGCTAGCAGTATTTAACTTGCTAATTTCAACATTAAGATGTATTCCCCTCCCCCTTGAGATGCACAGCACCCTCATTCGTAGCATATAATATTAAAGTGATATACAGTATATGGACTTGATCTTCATCACTGTCCAGCAATGGCCTTAGTTCCCAATTACTGGAGTTGCCAAATCTACATCTGTCTTTTGCCATTTGCAGGACACAGACTGTAGAAATCTGTCTAGCACTAGCCTTAGTTCCAAAATCTACATCTATCTTTTGCCGTTTCTGGGATACGCATCGTAAAAGTCTGTCCAACATTAGCCTTAATTCCCTAATCCTGAGTTGCCGAATCTACATCCGTCTTATGCCATTTGTGGGACACAGACCATAGAAATCTGTTCAGCACTGGCCTTAATTCCCAATTAGGAAGAAAGCTAATATGCTAGGATACACCTGTAATTCACAAAAATTGATCATTTATAACTGAGGTTGGACTCAAAAAGTACCTCCTGCGATAAATAGTGGTCTTCTGGCTAAACCTGGAAAGTCCTTCAAACGATTACAAGAAAAGTCTGAGTTACAAAAGCAAGACTTCGCTGAACACCCTAAAATACAATAGTATTCAATCTTGCACGACTCTCAATCAGGATTTCGATCAAATCACAGCACCGAAACTGTTCTAGTGTCCGCAATGAACTCATTTAAACAAACAATCGCAACTGGTAACAACATACTCCTTCTACAATTCGACATGTCCAGTGCCTTTGACATGGTTAATCATGAAATACTGTTACATATACTAGAACTAGCCGTTAAGCCCGTTAAAACGGGCGCGTATTGGAATGTTTTTTTTTCCCCAAGGCCCCCCTCCCGTTGCAGCTGCAAGACCCCCAGCCATCCTCCTTCCCTGCCAGCTCCAAGGCCCCCTCTGTCCCTCCCTCCAAGCTCCAAGGCTCCAGTCGTCCCCCCTTCCCAGCTGCAAGGCCCCCTTCCCTCCCTCCCAGTTCCAAGGCCCCCTGCTCTCCCTCAGAACTGTAAGGGGCCCCATTCCCTCACAACTGTAAGGGCCCCCCTGCCCTCCCTCCCAGTTCCAAGGCCCCCTTCCCCCCTCCCCGTGCCTTCTTCCCAGCCAGCTGGAAGGCCCCCTTCAGTCCAGCCCTCCCAGCTCCAAGGCCCCCCTCCTTCTGAGACCTCCCATGTCCCCTCCCCCCCAAGATAGCCGCTACCGCCCCCCCCACCCCGGAGTCACCCCCGCACCCCCTTTACCTGGCCAGGGCCCTCTCTTCGTTATTCAACTTACAGCAGCGCCAAAACAGCAGCAAGCAGCAGCTCCCGTTGGCCTTCCTTCACTGCCTGTGCCTCGCCCTCGTGTGACGGCACGTCGGCGAGGGCGGGGCACAGGCAGGCTGTAAGTTGAATAACGAAGAGAGGGCCCGGGCCGGGTGAAGGGGGGGTGGTGGCGACTCCGGGGGTGGGGGGCGGTAGCGGCTACCTTGGGGGTGGAGCGGTAGCGACGTCAGCGGTTCCCTCCCTCCCCTTCCGCGCAGTTTCCCTCTCTGTCCTGCCCCCCTCCTCCCGTCATCACGTCTTGACGCGGGGGCGGGACAGAGAGGGAAGTCTCTACTGCGCATTTGCAGGTGAGTCGGTCACTTGCCATTTATAGGTTTGATACTTCAGAATAGGAGGTACAGTTCTCAAATGGTTCAAAGGATTCCTGACCACAAGATCATACCAAGTAACAACGAACGTGGAAACATCACCCCCATGGACACCCGAGTGTGGAGTTCCCCAGGGATCCCCCCTCTCGCCTACTTTATTCAACCTGATGATGATACCTTTAGCCAAACTGCTAGCTAATCAAAACTTCAACCCCTACATATATGCAGATGACGTCACAATCTACATCCCGTTCAAACATGATCTAAATGAAATCACCAACGAGATCAACCGAAGCCTTCAAATAATGCACACCTGGGCAGATGCATTCCAACTAAAACTTAATGCAGAAAAAACACATATGTCTTGTACTCACCTCACAACATAACACAAAACACTTTTCCACCATAACCACATCATACTGTTCTCTCCCTGTCTCAAAAAAACTTGAAAATTCTTGGAGTCACCATTGATCGAAACCTCACCCTCGATGACCACGTAAAGAACACAACCAAAAAGATGTTCTACTCCATGTGGAAGCTTAAAAGAGAAAAACCTTTCTTCCTGAGGTACATATTCCACACTCTGGTACAGTCAATGGTAATAAGTCATCTGGACTACTGCAACGCACTATACGCTGGATGCAAAGAACAAACTATCAAAAAACTACAAACTGCCCAGAATACTGCCTCCAGATTCATATTTGGAAAAACTAAATATGAAAATGCAAAACCCTTAAGAGTGAAGCTCCACTGGCTCCCACTTAGGGAGTGCATTACATTCAAGATCTGCACGATTGTACACAAAATCATTCACGCAGACGCCCCAATCTACATGCTAAACCTCGTAAAGCATCCCACAAATTCCTCGACCTGCACTTCCCCAGTTATAAAGGACTAAAGTACAAGCAGATACACGATACCACATTCTCGTACTTAGGCACGAAACTGTGGAATGCACTGCCTACAGACCTGAGAACAATCAACCAAACAACTATTTTTCGCAGATTTCTGAAGACATATCTCTTCAACACAGTGGCGTAGCCAAGGGTGGGCTTGGGTGGGCCCAGGCCCACCCACTTTGGGCTCAGGCCCACCCAGTACCAGCATAGCTCTAATGTGGCTGGCAGGGATCCCCAAGCCCCACCAGCCGAAAACTCCCAACAACTGTCCCTCCTGCATACCTTGTAAATAGCAGATTTTTGCCTGCAGTGAACAGTGACTGATGCATACTGCTTGCACTGGCCCCATAGCCTTCACATTGATGTATTCTTGCCTAGACAGAAACAGGAAGTTGCATCAGAGGGAAGGGTATGGAGCTAACATCAGCAGTATGTATTAGTTGCTGCCCGTTGCCGGTGAAAATCTGCTATTTGAAAGGTGTGCAGGAGAGGGAGGCTATTTGAGAGACCATATGGCATGCAGGTGAGAGGAGAGACCACATCATCTGTGGGATGAGGTGGGGTTCTTCTGCCCACCCATCTTGGGCCCAGGCCCACCCAAAATTGGGTGTCTGGCTACGCCCCTGCTTCAACAAGGCAACAATGAGAACTAACAGTCACACTAATCCACCCAACAACTCACTCAGTCAAGATAGCTCACCTACTTATAACTACCTTAATCATCCCTTTCCTTCTTCCTTCTACCCTTACTTAACCTCAGCATAATATTAAATGTATCTGTCACCCTGCAATGACTTTGTTAACAAAACTATGTAAGCCACATTGAACCTGCAATGACTATGTTAACAAAACTATGTAAGCCACATTGAGCCTGCAAATAGGTGGGATAATATGGGATACAAATGCAATAAAATAAATAAAATAAAATATTGGCACAGAAACCAACTATATGGATGTTAACAAAAAAACAAGCAGAAAAACACATGACATTTTCTGTTTTTTCAGTTGTCAATAATAGTGCCACCTGGGGACAAGCTAATGTTAATTAAGGCCGGGCCCTGTTTACTAAGCTGCGCTATAGATTCTCAAACTTTTTAGCACACACTAATGATAGAGACACTCATAGGAATATAAAGTTTGTGTGCCTACAGCACGGCTTAGTAAACAGGGCTATACAAAATATAGAAACAGAGAAAAATAAGGCATATAAAGACCATATGGCCTATCCTTTTTAGTTGTTATAGCATTTTTAATTTTATATATGATATAACGTTTTGATTTTTTGATTTGTTTGATGTTGGACTGTTTTATTTGTCTTCCTTTTGTGGTTTTTTTTATTATTTTTCAAATTTGAAGATGTATGTTTGAATGTTTATTTGTCTATATTTTGTAGACTCTGGCTGAAACACAGTGCCATGTTGAGTCAATATATTTTATGAAATAAACTGTTTGTAACTACTATCGTCTTCCTGGAGTGTTTGGACCAAAGTGGAGGATCTGGGACCACTATGCAAACAAACAAATCAACCAATAAAGTAGTTTGGTCAACGTTGACTACATTACTTTATTGGTTGACTTGTTTGTGTGCGGAGTGGTTCCAGCTCCTCCACTTTAGTGGCTGATTTTTACTCTCCACAAGAAAGCAAGATAGCATCAGAATTCAATATTTAAACTTGTAGGATGACTTAACATCAAAATTAATGTAGCATTGTGGAATGAGATGTTTTTATCTAGACTGCTGTTTTCAGCCTGGTAGATGAAGTCCCTAAGAAAAGTCATACACAGATATTGGTACATCCCCAAGAAGAGCCATGCACAGGTATTGGTGCATCCCAGTTCTTAAAAGCAAATTGAATATTTATTTGGATTTTGCTCACATCTTTTTCAGTAGTAGCTCACGGTGAGTTACATTCAGGTACACTAGCCAGCTTATTTTCGAAAGAGAAAGACACCCATATTTTGACCCAAATCGGTAGATGGGCGTCCGTTTCCCATGGGCGCCCAAATCGGTATAATCAAAACCCAATTTTTGGCGTCCTCAACTGCAGTCCGTCACAGAGACGAACAAAGATCACTGGGGCGTGTCGGAGGCATGGCGAAGGCGGGACTGGGGCGTGGTTATCGGCCGAAGAGAGATGGGCATCTTTAGCTGATAATCGAAACAAGAAGGGCGTTTTTGACGAGAATTTGGTCAGCTTTATTTGGACCCTTTTTTTTCAGGTCCAAGTCCCAAAAAAGTGCCCCAACTGACCAGATGACCACCGGAGGGAATCAGAGATGACCTCCCTTGACTCCCCCAGTGGTCACTAACACCCTCCCACCAACAAAAACCCACTTTACAAACTTTTTTCCCAGCCTGTATGCCAGCCTCAAAAGCCGTACCCACTTCCATGACAGCAGAATGTGTTCTATCCTCTGACAGCCTTTCCCTGGTTCTGATGTAGGCCTCGGGTGAATGTGACACCTTTTCTGTTAAGGGCACTGCAGAGTCACATCAGCAGTGCATTGTGGTGGGTGTAGGGTATTGGGCTCCGTGATTCCACTAGCTTGTGTTAAATGCTCACGATGTTGGTAGTTGGTAGGCTCTACTTCCATGGTGCTTTTCCCTCTGCTTACTGGGTCAGAGTGTGCCGTGTTTTGTTTCCGGTAGTCCATGAGGTAGTGGCCATTTGTGTAAGACACTTTTAGATCCCTTTCATGTGTTAGCCACGTTACAGCACTTAGTTCTTACCTTGAATGTTGCTGAAAGAGGGCATTGTACACCATTCTGCCAGCTCGGACCTACTGCTAATCTCAGTACCAGCGAGACTCGTTGCCAGTGGGGCACAACCTCTGATCTGCAGTTAACTGTGAGTAAAGGTGCTTATTCAAATAAAGGATGTTTTCAACGAGATTAGTCTTCAGGTGTGAACTGCTGTGCCAAGGTTATACACCAGCAACAAGTCCTGTCCCTGGAGCACTTTTAGTGGGTACTGCAGTGCACTTCAGGCAGGCAAACCCAGGCCCATCCCCCCCACCCTTAATACTTGTGGTGGTAAATGGGAAGCCTCTAAAACCCACTGTGCCCACATGTTGTTGCCCCCTTCTTCCCTAAGAGCTATGGTAGTGTTGTACATTTGTCCCTCCCATGACCAAATGGCTTGGATTGGGACGTTTCTGAGCTGGGCGCTTTTAGTTTCCATTATCGCAAAAAAAAAAAAAAAAAAACGCCCATCTCAGAAGGGACCAAATCCATGGCATTTGGTCCGTCCAAACCGTATTTTTGAAACGAAAGATGGACGCCCATCTTTTTCGATAATACGGTCTGTCCCGCCTCTTCACATACCCGTTTTCGGACACAGATGCCCATGGAGATGGGTGTTCGCGTTCGATTATGCCCATCCACGTATAGCATAATTTTTGACACATGCTGGAGGGGAACTACTGCTCCTGGTGCATGAAAGTCTGGAAACTGAAATGATGCTCCACCAGTAAGTCCTGATACATTGGTCCTCCTATCAGTGTTTTGGCCATTTGGGTTTCCAGATGAATTGAAACTGACCTACTGAAGTATTGCAAGGCTGCCACTAAAGGTCGTGGTAGCAATTTTGAAGAGCAGGCCACACCAGGCAGGAGCAAATGGGCATCGCTCCTGCCCATTTGCCCCTAGGCCACCAAGGACTGGAAAGATAGGCCTGGGGGGGGAGGGGCTGGGACTGACTTAGATTTTCTTCAGGAAATCATGACTGCTGTTTAGTAAAAGGGTCCTTATAAAACTTATACTTTTCGTGAGCTAATCGAGAAGTACTGCCTCTGTTCGTACTTTAAATGACATTATACATAATGCATTACTTTTTGTTAGCATGATTTTTTGAATCTGGCTTTGTGGAATTACTGATGCATACTCTGTAAGGACATGGAACACTGTCTCTGTCCTCCTCCCCTGCCAAAGCAGAGCAGAATGATTTGTAAGCTGTGCTGTACGATAGGGGTTCAGTTTCTCCAAGTGCAGGATTAGAAACTAGATGTAGTCTGTAAGAAGTGAGCTGGGGCATATTTTTTATAGCACAGTGTAAGGGACAGGCAGTGCCAAAGAATTACAACTGTCTTGTTGTAACTTGGCATGTATATGACCTTCATTAACCTATCCATGTTGACCTGTAGGCGATAAGTTTTAAGAGCATATAATTCATTCCTATATTTCATCTTTTATCTCTGTAATGGTATGTGGGTTGCTGGTGAACATCCTTCTGTATTAATTCTACACAACTTAACGACTATTACGCTTTTAATCCCACATTAACTGCTTAGTACACTCTAGTAAACAGGACCCTCTGTGTCACTTCAGATTTCAAATGACAAAATCTGATTTTGCTTGTTTGTTTTAGGGCTCACTTTTCATAAAATGTGTTCCAGATTATAAAAATATACTGGTCAATGCTTAGTCTCCATGGACAGCGTTTCTTGTAAACACTGGCTGCGGCATTAAAAAAAAAAAATCCGTGCTGGCTGCTATTCAGATAGCACTGCTGAACATCCGGGAATGCCGCAGACAGCCAGAGTTGTTCATCAGGCACTATCTGAATGACTTCAAATAGGTTAGGGCAGTAATTTTTCTGTGCTCAGTTATCCACACCGAATATCGCTCATCTCCAGTTCTGCCCCCAGCGCTGCCCATGACCTGCCCACTCTTTGTTTGGGTGGTCAGAGGGGATATTCAGCGGCATTCTCCGGTTAAGTGCCGCTGAATTTCCTTAGTTAGGGGCAGGAAGAGATTTAATCAGGCAGGAACCCCTCCCGCCCGCTTAAATCGCTTTGAATATCGGCCCGAATGTCTTTATGGCAGTTTACTTCTCCCATTACACATCTGTACTCCTAATTTCTTACTAGTATATTGGAACAATACTTGTTTTTATAGGTTTATCAGCTACACCTCACCCTATTGGACCACTTGTAGAGTCAAGACACGAAAGTGTGTGGGGGGGGGGGGGGGTGGCAGATGGAAGAGAATCCCATGAAAAGTATTGGGTTTAGCACCAGGGAGGACAGATGGGGTGTACTGGCTGCACCGTAAGATTTTGCGAAGCAGCTCTGGCATTAAATAATAAATGAGGGTCCATGCTAAATAGGTTCAAACTTAATGCAGGTAGCCTTGGCCTCATTATTTGCAAGGGAAGCAAGGAACAGATGGTGACCAGCTGCTGTGCGTGACGTGTACTGGTGGGAAGAAGAGTCAGAGACAGTAAATACAGTGTGTCTACAGTGATTTGGAATCTGCCTTCTGCTATGGGCTTAAGCTTACTGATTCTCACAGACTTCACCATAGAAGAAGCTTGATAAAAGTCCATTTTTATTCAAGATAATAGCTGCACAAGAGATATGAGCAGTGCTTGTTTGTTCTGCCACTGGAAGAAATTTTTTAAAAGATACAGAAATTGGGTGAACCGTCTTCCTGCAAACTCTCAGAGAGGAAGGGTAAAGGCCTGAAAAATACCAGTTGCTTAGCAAGATCATTATGCAGCATAATTTATACTTGAGGATTGATTCCAATGCATTGTCTTTAAACAAAAGATAAAAAGTGATACCACTTTAACTTCTGATATTAATTATTGTCTGTTATCTGTACTGTAATTGAACCACAGACTAACTAATGTGCTATCCTTGCTTCTAGTAGCTTCTATAAGAATTAAGGGGTAAAGTTTTGCATGTAATTGCCAAAATTAGCGTCTGGTAACTGCAAAACCTTGAGGACATTCCCAGCATCTTCACATATAGTTAACACAGAGAAAAGTTCTTTACAGCACGTCAACTGTATTGTAAATAGCTTGATGCATTTAGCTACATCTTTTGAGGCTGTGTTAACTGCACCAAGTTATCTGCCTCGCCAACCAGTAACACGTGGTTACTGCTTCTGTATTAACTACAAAGTACAGACCCTTTTCATTCTCCACCCATTATTCACCCCCATCCTGCATTAACTTGTCAGCATGTGTTAAAACTAGTACAGTAAATTGGACCTTAAGGGGTCTTTTACTTATCTCAGGGTTCCCTGGTAGTCTAACGGCATGTGATGGGAGTGGCCCTCCTCTGTTCCTACCCATATGGCTTTGAGTTTCAAAATGGCCATCCTGACCTCTAACAGTAGTCTCACAGTACTACCACTAGGGTTCATGCTTACATCTAGGAAGCAATTGCCTTTATATGGAAGGAGGACCCTTAGTGGTAGTACTGTGAGACTACCACTAGGTGTCAGGGCAGCCATTTTGAAACCCATAGCCATATAAGGTGGGACCAGAAAGGGAAAGCTCTTGCTCTCATGCTGTTAGACTACCAGAAATCCCTAAGATGAGTCCTGGGGAGAGGGGGGTTGAGGTTGAGGGAGAGGGTCAGGGGCTATGGTGATGGGAGAGGTGCTTCAAGGGAGGGGTGGAAATTGTCTAGGGGAGTAGTTGCTGAAGTTCCAGTTGGGATCAGAAGAGGGGGAAGTGCCAGAAGGGGAATGGGAGGGGGACAATTGTCACCTTGGATCTCGATTTTACTGTAACTTTGGGCTGCAGCCACACTACTGGACTGCTGGTAGCATGGCTGCACTTAGCGCCATCTCTTGAGGTGGTCTTAATTGCAGCTGTATTATTACCAGTCATGACAGCTCGCAGCAGCAATCTGCACCCTAGCTGACATGGCCGGCCACGCCCTACTCAAATTAAGCAGCTGTCATGGGTCTTTTACTGAACTGGGCAAGTCTGTGTTAATGGCTACTGCAGGTCAAAATCAATACTAGCTGCTTAAGTTTTATCTTTATTTGCTATATCGCCTCATAGACATACCATCCAGACAGTTTACAATGTAAATAAAATATATTAATGTATGTATATTCAAGGTAGAAAAATGACCTATGTACATGTGCAAGACAGCTTTTGAAAGATTTTCCTTTTGTGTGGGCTTCTAATAAGTTAAGTGTATGGTTCATTAACACTGTGAGGGCTCTTTAAAAATGAATAAGGTTACTCTTTAATAAGTTGTCGATGATCTTTCCTTGAAGTGATCACCTTTGTGTTTATTTTGCTTGGAGCGGTTGGATGTAGTTAAGATGGTGCTTGCACCCAAATAGCTTTAAGACACCTAGAATAGCTTTAAGGAAATTGAAATTAATAAGGAAAGGGTTGGAATTAATTTTCTAGATTTTGAGTTGTACTCTGATGCTTATCTGATGGCCACTGCCATCTGTCTACCACTTCATATTAGAACAGAACAATCTCTCAAGAAATGTAAGAGTATTTTAAAAACTAATTTATGCTCTAGTGCATATTCATGATTTAGGATAAGTACTTTGAGAACAGGTTGATACCTTTTAATCAGGTGTGCTGCTGCTCAGTGCTGTTATGCTTTGTTATTATAATTTGAGGTACATTTTATATGATGCATATGCTTTTGTTTTGAGTGTGATTGTATTTTTATTGTACATGGCTTTGACTTATGCGTTAAAAAGCAATTCAAAAATTTTAATAAACATAAAACATACATGGTTTACAGATAGCCTTGATGGATTGAACATGGGGTGTCTATGGTAAGAAAGGGTCTAGCAAGTCCCTTTTCTTTGCATAGCTTGATCATGGCTTAAGCTGAAAGTATTGTGTCTGATTTTCTGATAATGCTACATCGAAAGTACTATGAGGTATGGCCAAATGTTTGAAATTGCCTTAGTATGATATGGGAATTATTTTCTTTTGGGTCAGTCCTGACTTGAGGACACAAGATAGTGTTTAGTTGGCGTAAATGGCAGTATAGGGGTATTTGGTACGTACATCAGTTTTTGCATGGTGTTGAATTTAAGCCATCTGAGGCACTTAGTAGGGAGTATAATTTACAGCTTAAGCATTATTATCAATGGCTGCAATTGAGGCATCATTTACAGTGTTCAAAAGTAGATGTTCGGTCACTGAGCCCGACCTCTGAGTTAAGTGATTTTGCCTTCGTTGTCGTCAGTAGTCACTCCGTCTTTGTATTATGTAGCCCATCGAGCTTTGTGAATCCCTTTAAGGGTTGTAAAATTGACTGTAAGTGGATCTCATAGATACTGGTTTTGTGGGTCTGCTGTGGGTACTTTGTCTCATACGTTGTATGCTTGTGTGAATTTGAAGCAATTTGGAGTTCCAATGTGAGAGCGGATTATTTATTTATTCATTTCTGACATACATATCCCACATTATCCCAAACAAGTTTGAGTTATGTATCCAATAAACAGTATAGGATACATAACAAAGAATAATGCATAAGAAAGTAATTTCTTGTAAGAATCCAATTTTACAATACAGTATCATATCAAAACAAATCCGCAATCAAGCTGAGAACTCGAACGCCCCATGGCGTTGGTTGTATGATTTTTACTTGGTTTTTTAATTCAAAGTCTTTTATATTTGCATTTTGAAGACAGCTTGTTTTACTTCTGTATGTCTTCCTTGTTTCAACATAAGCTGTGCGCGTATTTGTATGATGCTGCTTTTATGATATGATTTAGTATATATAGGTTTCCATATAATGCCTCATGGATATTTTATCTATTGTCCTTCATATATGCATGTATTTTAAGATAGTATGATCTATTTTTACATGTTTTGAATGTTTAGTCCTTCCTAAACTTAGTCCCTCTTACAATTATTTATTTATTTACACGACCATTTTGTGTAATTTTTTGGTGATATTATAACATCCCACATATGCATAATCTGTGTATACGTCACTTAGAGACTTTACGTTCATCATTATTTATTATCACTATTTTATTGTTGTATTTTATTATATGTTGACCTCTTATTGTATATTATTACTTATTTGAATGTTTTATTTGATTATTTGATTCTGTATATGTATTTGTTTGAAAGATTTATTTGATTTATGTTTTTATAGACTCCTGATGCAGGCCTGTAGGCCGAAACACAACAGTTGTGTCGAGTTTTTTCTTCAATAAAGAAGTTTTTATGATATTGTCTCCAGGATTTGTATTTCCGTGGTCATGTAATGGTATCAGTTTATTTCTTGTAACAGTCAAACATCCCACTTTTTACCTATAACAATACAGTATCATAAACATATTGGGTTAACTATGGATGTTTAACATTTAGGATTACTGTTTATCTCGTTATTTTTTTATTTTTGAAGATTGAATTGTTATTGTGGTCTGTTTTGTTTTATGTTTTGTGATATGAATAGTGTGAATGTTCTTTTGTAAACCACCTAGTTATAGGTGGTATAGACATTTTTAAAATAAATAAATAAATTACTAATGTGCTAGAAATTGTCTGACTTATTTATATTTAGCTCACACCCTTTTTATTAGTAGCTCAAGGTGAGCTACATTTCAGGTACACTGTCCCTGTCCCTGGAGGACTCACAAACTAATTTTGTACCTGAGGCAATGAAGGGTTAAGTGACTTGTCCAGGATCACAAGGAGCAGCAGTGGGATCTGAACTGGGCACCTCTGGATGTCAAGACCAGTGCTCTAACCACTAGGCTACTCTACTCTGAAAGAGTTGTTTGGAGGTCAACTGCTTTATCTCATCTAATAAGTAAAGAGAGGCTAGATTGTGTTAATATCGATCTTTAATTGGTGTTCAGAATGATATTTTAACGTATCACAGTTCAAAGTTCCTGGAAGAAAGTTCCATAGGGGTTTTTCTTGTAATGAATTTTAGTCATCATTTTGTTATATATTGAATAGGTTAATGCGTATTCTAGGAACTGGGTTGGTGGGGGTAGAGGGAGGGAGTCTTCAAGTCTTTGCTTAAAGCCCACCTCTTCAATGCTGCGTTCGGCACCTAACCCTTACCGTTCAGTGAATCCAGACTGCCCCAATTTGACTGCCCCTATCGGACCGACCGTTCACTTGTCTATTAGATTGTAAGCTCTTTGAGCAGGGACTGTCTCTCTTTGTTAAATTGTACAGCACTGCGTAACCCTAGTAGCACTCTAGAAATGTTAAGTAGTAGTAGTAGTACAATGCTGGTCTTCATAATTTTTTTTAAATTTATTTGTCTTTTGGGTGTTTAACATCCTACTATAAAAATGATGAGTGACCGACGTGCCGCACATGCACTGTTCTGCGCATGTGCGGCACGTCAAAGAACGCTTCAGACATTATTAGACACTGTAACAGCGCAAAACAGTGATATACACACAGGTACACACCGCACAACATCCTACCTGCAAGCCCCTTTCAAATGAAAACACTGTGGAACACACACACAGCCAGCTCCCGGCCATGAGTGGCAAGTAACACATCGCCGCCCCGCCCCTGCCCCGCCGAGGTCACTACCGCTCCCCCCCTGAGGTCTCCGCCGGCCCCCCTCCAACCGGGCCCTCTCTGTTGACCAGTCTTGACCACACCAACCTCCCCAAACAGCATCTCTTCAGTGCCCCAATCACCAATATGCACAATGCTACACACCACGCAAGATCCTAACCTCAAGCCCCTTTCAAACCAACACACTGAGGATGAGAACACAAATAACTCCAGCTACAGCCCATGTGCGTCACGTCACACATCGCCGCCCTGCCGACAACGCTACCGCTCCCACCCTCAGGTCTCCGCCGGTTCCCCTCCAACCGGGCCCTCTCCGTTGACCACTCTTGACCACACCAATCTCCCCAAACAGCATCTCTTCAGCGCCCCGATCACCAATATACACACTGCTATACACCACCCAAGATCCTAACTCCAAGCCCCTTTTCTAACCAACACACTGAGGAACACAAACACCTCCAGCTACTGCCCATGTGCGGCACGTCACACATCACTGCCCCGCCCCGCCGCCATCGCTACCGCTCCCCCCCTGAGGTCTCCACCGGCCCACCTCCTCTAAAACTAGATTGGCGGGGATGCAAGGCCAGAACTGACTTGAGGTGGGGTTACAGTTGTGAAAATACTACTTTCTCAAGAAAAGCAAGGTTGCAAATTGGCTGATAATGTGCAGGAACAGATTGATCAGTTCTAGGCTTTTAAAATATTGGATGAATTATTGCAGTTTTTAATGCAGCAGGAACAATGCCTTCAGATGAGTGGGAACTTAACTGATGAACTAATGGCAGAAGATCAAGGGAGGGGTGTTTAAGCCAGTTTGAGAGAATAGGATCTAAAGTGCAAGTAGCCATGTTCATTCTGGTTAGAATTCTAGAAATGGCCTCCTTTTGAAGGCAGGTTGAAAAAGAGGACCTTTGAGCAGTTAAGTATGAGGTTGGAGAAGGAGGGTTAAGAACATCCACAGCAGATGTGTGAAGGCTGCCTGCAGGGAATTCCAGTGAGGGGTGGGTTTGTGTCTAAGGCTTTTTACCCCTTCTCTATACTGAGCTGTAATGGTATATGCAGACAGCCTGAGAGCTAGATTATTAGGCCGTTGAAGCGGGCTTTACGGCTTGTTATTATTATATATTAATAGTCACATTTTTAAGGTACTGTTTTAAGGTTATGTTACTGTTTATATTCCTATTGTGTTATTCGGTTTGCTAGTATCATCTTTTTGAATTTGTACTTGTTAATTTTAAAATAATAAAAAATGTTGAAATAGGAATTTCAAATAAATGTTTCACATTTGGTTTGCAACCAAAAATAAATGTGCCTACTTAAGTATGAACGTTATGTTATCATTAACAAAGGAACTTTCCCTAATGTAAATATTAGGTTGAATGGAATTGTTAGTGATGGGAATAGATGATAAATATTCATGCAGGTGATATCTGGTTTATGGCTATAGAATCTGAAGTTATAGTCAGCCTGTGTGTAATTGGCAAACAATGCTGCATGCTTCATTAACTGGAACCAGCAGAAACAAATGGTTTTCATTGGTTTTCTTCAGGGCTTCTCCCATTTGACAAACTATGCAGAAAATCAGATTTTAGTTTTATAAATTGAAAACAGCAACCATTTTGAGTTGCTTAGGTATTTAATGATTGTTTTTCTAGGGTTAAAGAAAATTGTTAAATTTATTTCAACATTTAAGGGTGAAAAGAGTGAATAAAAGCAAGACTATCTCTGTTTATGAATATTAACCTCTTGGAAGATTTGAGCAAAAGCTTCATATTAGGCCAGTGCCTAGGTGGTCCTTATTTCATTTGTAGAGTGAACTAAACATGTGAAGGGCATTGCTATACTGGATGCCTGCGTTCGTGCATCCCTTGCACTCATTAATTTATGTAATACTAGCATTTAAGTGCATAGTTACCCGCAAAAGTTTCAGGAGGGTATCTATGTGCTGTTCTGTATTGCACACACAAGTAGCAAAGCACATACATGTAAGGAGGCACTCACACGGGCAGGACATGGGCAGGTCTCCCAATTACGTGGGTAATGTGCAGAATACTGTAAGTTAAGTAAATTCTTGCCGCATTTATGTGACAACAGTTTCAACAGGTTTATGGCTTGAGCAACTGCGAGTGTGTAAATGTAACCTTTACAAAACACCGCCGCTACCAAGCTGCAGTAAAAGGGTCCCAGTGGTGGCATCAGCACATGGATTTGCTGAGCACCAAGGCCCTCTTTTACTGCAGCAGGAAAAATGAGTTGAAAAAAAAAAAGACGAAATGGTCATGCGGCAAGTTAAACACTAGCCATTTGGCCATTTCCTGGGGGAGCCCTAACCGTCTCCTATTTAGGAGGCGGTAAGGGCTTCCACGCTAACCTGCGCTGCCTGATTACCATCGGATAAGCTCCCAGCACTAAAAAACTTAAAATAATGTCCATGTGCCAGAAATGGTGTGTGGCACATCCTGGAACTACCGCCGATAGCCCGGTAGTACATCTGACTTGCCATGTGCCATTGCCACGGTAGCCCTACTGTGGCTTTGTAAAATGGCCCCTTAGAGCCTTACGCACTTGTCTCCCCAATTATTTATGTACCCTCACTATTCAATATGTCCCAGCTCGTTTTCTCTGTTCCTTGAACGATCATAGACTGGTTTTGCCTGCTCCATCACAGGCGCATTTGGGAGTCTATTCAACATAATTCCTTTTTCTTTCTGGCTCTCTTTCATAGAAATAATTAGAGCTATTTTATCAAAAATGTAAATCTCAACAAAACTCATTTCTTTAACATTGCCTTTAACACATAAGGTTCTTTTTTTTTTCTCCGGATCGATTACAGCAGGCTATGCTGGAGGATGAGAGACATATGCAGTCACTTACTTTTTGTTTTAATTATTCTTGTAAGTTTCGATTGAGTCTTTTCTGTTTTTTAATGGAGTTCTTTTTCTTCTTTGGACATGTTTAGTATATTGTACACCGCCTAGATTTGTTCTCAAATTACGCGGTATAATAAATTAAAATAAACATGGACACATAGAAGACTTTACTTGGTTATATAATGGTATCTGGGCTTCCAGATGCCATTATAGAATAAGTTTTCATCTCAGGGCATCAGGGTACAAAAATGGAGGCACCCACTTATCCAGTTGCCCATTGTTGTTGTTCCTTTGTCATGGAATAAAAGACAAGAAGCAGACCTTGGTGACAAAAATGCAGCTTTAATAACTCACACTAATGCTCCCAGGATTCACAGTCAGATGCCCGACATGGCCATGTTTTGCCAAGAGTACAGGCTGCGTCAGGGACATAAAAACCAAGTTGGTGCAAACTTAAATACTCCACCAACATAGGTCAACGTGTATCTTCCTGGGTCCTGTATTCTTGGCGAAACATGGCCATGTTGGGCATCTGACTGTGAATTCTGGGAGCATTAGTACGAGTTATTAAAGACTGCATTTTCTTCAGCAAGGTCTGCTTCTTGTCATGTAGTCCATGGTGGATATTGTGGACCAGTTGTCTTCTTGTTTTCTCATTCCTTTGGCATGAACAATTAAAACAATATCAAGCATGACTTGGGATTTGGGAGTTTTTCTGTGTAAATTTTCCATAGTGCCCAAGTGTATGTTGATGAGTTAACCTCAGGCTACTCCACACTCTATAGGGGCACACAGCAAGGTTTCCCCCTGCAATTCTTTTTTGCTTTGATGGTAGAACCTTTTGTATCTTTCTGCTGTATGTCATGCTATCCTTGTGACTCTAGATATTTGGGGTTTTTATGCAAGTTTGTTGGTTGATAAAATCTGAGATTATTTTCGTTGAAAAGGGGAGTAGTGCTGAACTTCTCCATTCAGAATGTATTTTGGTGGAAAGTCCATAAAATAAGATATCATAGGATACTGGTGTCTCTTAGACCTGTGGAGCTATATCAGTTGTCTGGAGAAAAGGTTCTGTACAAGAGAGTCCGAGGAGTAGTGTAGATGGACTCTTCCAGAAAACCAAGGGACACATAGGTTCAATAAGGTGATCTTTATTGAGACAACTTAAAAGACTGAGACTCAATAAGTTGTCTCAGTAAAGATCACCTTATTGAACCTACGTCTCCCTTGATCTGGAAGAGCCCACCTACCCTACTCCTTGGACTCTCTCTTGCTGGTGTACGTAGGAACTTTGTGTTCCACCACCTTGTGTGAAAAGCTTCTGTACAATATATTCTCGATTTGTCCTGACACTCTTCCTCATATTGATATTAGCATGAAACCTCTTTGTGAAGTCTTCTTGCATAGTTTTAGGTCAGACGTGAACTTGTAACACTGAGAAAGGAATCATGCAGCGAAGAATTATAGAAAAGCAACAAAAAAATTCCCTGAATTTCAGCAATGGAGGTGGGAAATTTGAATCTGGCTGCATTGTGGGAAACATAATCCAAACTAATGCTGAACTTGAGGTCAACCAATTCCTGTTTTCGTAAGAGATAGCATTCCTCTGTCCGCTCCAGAGCTGTTTTTTCAGCATCAAGGAAGAGGACAATAGGGCCTCAGCAAACATTGTTTCACATCCAGCACCCAGACACTGCGTGATAGAATTGTGTAATTTACTTTTTATTTTTAGAAAATATTTACTTTTCTCAGGATCAGAAGAGAAATTTGCCCAATACTTTTGGAAACCTAATCGGCCAGCAGTCAAGTCTTGGCTGTGAACAGGCAAATAATTTCTGACCCAGTTCAGGCTTGCATACTTGGAGCTGTTGGCTTCTTCCATAGCCCCCACCCCCCACCCCCACCAGCCCTTTAAAAAGGTAATTCTATAACAGAGCACCTAGTAGAAGTGTTAGTTGTGATGCCTATTTTAAACCACTTCTATAATGAAAAGTGGACATCTATTTTAATTTGTAGAATACTAGCTCAAGTGACAGAAAATGCATTTCAGGTGCGAGCAGTTATATCATCCCTATAGCTGGTGCAAATGCCTGTACCTAATAGCCAGAATGCACATAAATTACACTCCTGTCACCTAAAACTAGGCAGCTTCTTATAGAGTGACTCCCATAAATGACTTATTTGTGCAAACATGTACATTCATCTGAGTTTTATACAGAGACAATATTTTAAAGACAGGATTGTGGGCCACCTAATTGATTCTTGATAGGGGACATTCGAGGAAGTTACATGGAAATACTTCTAAAACAAATAGGAGGAAATATTTTTTCACTCAATGAACAGTTAAGTTCTTGAACTCTTTGCCAAAGGAGGTGGTAACAGTGGTTAGCGTATCTAGGTTTAAAAAAGGTTTGGACAAATTCCTGGAGGAAAAGTCCATAGTCTGCTATTGAGACAGACATAGGAAGCAACTGCTTGCCTTGGGATTTGTAGTATGGAATGTTGCTACTCTGAAATTCTACATGGAATCTTGTCACTCTGTAGGAATCCAGAATCTTGCTATTCTTTGGGGTTCTACATGGAATGTTGCTACTCTTTGAGATTCTGCATGGAATCTTGTCACTCTTTAGGATTCCAGAATCTTGCTATTCTTTGGGGCTCTACATGGAATGTTGCCACAATTTGAGTTTCTGCCAGGTACTACTTAACATTTCTAGAGCGCTACTAGGGTTACGCAGCGCTGTACAATTTAACAAAGAGAGACAGTCCCTGCTCAAAGAGCTTACAATCTAATAGACAAGTGAACGGTCGGTCCGATCGGGGCAGTCAAATTGGGGCAGTCTGGATTCACTGAACGGTAAGGGTTAGGTGCCGAACGCAGCATTGAAGAGGTGGGCTTTAAGCAAAGACTTGAAGATGGGCAGGGAGGGGGCTTGGCGTAAGGGTTCAGGAAGGTTGTTCCAAGCATAGGGTGAGGCGAGGCAGAATGAGCGGAGCCTGGAGTTGGCGGTGGTGGAGAAGGGTACTGAGAGGAGGGATTTATCCTGTGAACGGAGGTTACGGGCGGGAACGTAAGGGGAGATGAGGGTAGAGAGGTAGTGAGGGGCAGCAGACTGAGTGCATTTGTAGGTAAGAAGGAGAAGCTTGAATTGAATGCGGTATCTGATCGGAAGCCAGTGAAGTGACCTGAGGAGAGGGGTGATATGAGTATATCGGTTCTGGCGGAATATGAGACGTGCAGCAGAGTTCTGAACAGACTGAAGGGGGGATAGATGGCTAAGTGGGAGGCCGGTGAGGAGTAAGTTGCAGTAGTCCAGGCGAGAGGTAATGAGAGCGTGGACGAGAGTTCGGGTGGTGTGTTCAGAGAGGAAAGGGCGAATTTTGCTGATGTTAAAGAGGAAGAAGCGACAGGTCTTGGCTATCTGCTGGATATGCGCAGAGAAGGAAAGAGAGGAGTCAAAGATGACTCCGAGGTTGCGGGCAGATGAGACGGGGAGGATGAGGGTGTTATCAACTGAGATAGAAAGTGGAGGAAGAGGAGAAGTGGGTTTTGGTGGAAAGACGATAAGCTCGGTCTTGGACATGTTCAGTTTCAGGTGGCGGTTGGACATCCAGGCAGCAATGTCGGATAAGCAGGCCGATACCTTTGCCTGGGTCTCCGCGGTGATGTCTGGTGTGGAGAGATACAGTTGGGTGTCATCAGCATAGAGATGATACTGGAAACCATGAGATGAGATCAGGGAGCCCAGGGAAGAGGTGTAGATTGAGAAGAGAAGGGGTCCAAGGACCGATCCCTGGGGAACACCAACAGATAAGGGGATGGGGGTGGAGGAAGATCCATGAGAGTGAACTTTGAAGGTGCGGTGGGAGAGATAGGAGGAGAACCAGGAGAGGACAGAGCCCTGGAACCCAAATGAGGACAGTGTGGCAAGAAGTAAGTCATGATTGACAGTGTCAAAAGCAGCGGATAGATCCAGGAGGATGAGGATGGAGTAGTGGCCTCTGGATTTGGCAAGGAACAGGTCATTACAGACTTTAGAAAGTGCTGTTTCTGTCGAGTGAAGAGGGCGAAAACCGGATTGAAGCGGATCAAGGATGGCATGAGAGGAGAGAAAATCAAGGCAGCGGCTGTGGACTGCGCGCTCAAGTGTCTTGGAGAGGAAGGGTAGGAGGGAGATGGGGCGGTAGTTGGAGGGACAGGTAGGGTCTAGTGATGGTTTTGTGACCTGGCTTGGCCACTGTTTGGAAAACAGGATATTGGTCTAGATGGACCATTTGTCTGACCCAGTATGGCTATTCTAATGTTCTTATGTTCTCTACTAGTTCTGGAAAACTCAAGCTGTAAAATAAGTGGATCTATTGGAGTGAGAGCTGTAGGGACTGCTGATGTATCATGACATGGAATGAATGAATATATATATATATATATATATATATATATATATATATATATATATATAATACTAGATGCCTACTGTTCTTTATAAAATAAGTTTCAATAGGCACTTTCCTAATGCCTAAGGGTCCCCATGCTCTGAAACAAAAGCAGATGCTAGAGGCCATTAGCATTTGCTGACACACCATGCTTAAAGGCCCCCACCATGGGGAATAGCAAGTGTGCCAAGGAACAGCTCAACAAGCATGCAGATGAGCTAATTCCCTATTCCTCCACAATGTTCAGCGGCAACCGCTCCAAACAAGGGTGTTCTTGCTGCTGAAAACCCTATGCCAGCTCAGAGCTAGTGTTAGGGTGTCCCAAGAAGGGAGGGAGTCCAGTTAGCAGGGGAGAGACCACGTCAGTCTTGGTTACACAATCGCTGATGGTACCAAAGTCTGCAGCAGGACGCAGTAGTGAAAAATTAGCTTATCACCAAAGGTTTGGGGTATTGAAAAACTCCCGATCTCGTTTGTATGACACTGGAGAAAGAGAGAGACGCATTGTTATTTCTGAAGATGTCATCAGAGAGTTTGGGGCTGCTAAGGAACTGGCAGCAATCCCGAGTGGGTGCTGGGGAGGGGAGAGGGATCAGAGCTGCAGTAGCCTGGAAACTCCCCAAGCCTCCTTCTCTCCTCCTCCCTTTGGTGTTCTGTGCATGCGTTCAAGGTCTGTGCCGAATGCACAACTCATGAGTGCATGCACAAGGCACCATCGTCCTCTTGGACTCCCTAATACTCAACGGTAAAAACGTTCCTAAATTTCCATGACAGTGTTGAGCATTACAGAATTTTGAGTATCTTGCCATCAATTTGGAAGCCCCCTTATAGAATTGCCCTCATAATGACCCAAAGAGCTTTTGGATGGCTCGTTATTGTGAAAAGAATTATAGTTTACTCATTCCTTCTTCAAGTAATAATCTAAAGTAAGGTCATAGCAAGCGAAATCTTCAGAAAGCAAGAGTGCTTCTGCAGCCTTTTTTTCTATTATCTCCTTTGTAATTAAAATAAACCCCAAAGCGGTCTGAGATGTAAGCTGTCAATTACAGACAACTGTTTTCTTTAGATTTCAAAACTGTGGTCTGGATGTCTCAACCACAAAATGCATTAGCATGGAATAAGAGATGACTAATTTTAATTGGGTGATTACAAGTAAATTAACAAAAGAAAACAGAAATCTGAGGCTTCGTGAGTAGTAGCAATATCATAAATTAGGATATGTTTTCAGCAAGGGATGTTTTATTTGGATATCAAGTTTATTTTGTGTGAGCAAGATACTTTTTTGCCTCTGTCAACAGATGTTTTCCAGTTCTTATCAGATAATTCACACAGGGATCGGTTTTCAAAGATCTGCTAAGTAAGCAAGATCATCTGGTTAATTTTAGCTAGTTGCCCTTAGATCAATTTTGAACTGAACCTAACCAGCTAAATATGTTACTTAAAATCCTCCTAAATCTGCTGGTCCAGATTTCACTGACTTAATTTAGGACGGCTATTTGTACAACAAGGGTTAGGTAAAACTCATTCAAAACTGGCTACGTTGTAATTCAGCTGCTAGCACTGCCCCTTTTTATCTGGATGAATCTGTTTGCCTTACAAATTCAGGGGAAAAGTTATCAACATGGAATACAGTTAAGATGGGTTATTTTACCACAATTTGTGCTATTTTAGCACAGGTCCCATTTTATGCAATGAGATATGGGGCTAAATATTCAGTTGGCAGCGGTGAGCGATTGTTTTTTAGCCGCTGGTGGCTTTATGGCCCGATATTCAATGCCAGGCCATGTCCAACTACCAGCACTGAATATCCGGGTATGCGCTGACATATGGCACTTATCTGGTTAAGCCAATATTCAGAATTAACTGGATAGGTGAAATTGGGCTAAGATAGTTCTGTGTTTTATGCAATCCGATTCATCCGTAAGTGCCGACTCCATCCTTGAACCACCCCCAACATAGCCAGTTTTTGCTTAAGCGGTTAGAAGTGAGATTCAGTGGAACTATCCAGTAAAGTGCCACTGAATATCAGTGGATAGGCTCACACAGGCGACTTAACTGACAAGTGCCTCTCCTGCCCTGTTAAATCGCTTTGAATATCAATCCCCTAGTTACTAATAACCCAGTTTAATGGTAAAATCACCCATCTTAATGGTAGCTGACATTAATAACATCCTCCCTTAGGGGCCCTTTTACTAAGATGTGGGAGGGTTAATGTGTGGGTAGCTCGCACCAAATCGGCAGTACTGTCGGGCTAGTGCATGCAAGCCAGCGGTAATTCTGTGTTTGGCATGCACCGAATTCTGCAGTAGAAAATAATTTTGCTATTTTCTACCATGGGGGGTGGGCGCGTTTCCTGGTGGTAATTTGCAATTGGTGTGCACTGCATGGTTACCGCGTGAATAGCATGTGAGCCCTTACCGCTAGGCAGGGCCACTGAGAGACTAGACTGGGCCCCGGGCAAGGCCGCTGCTGCCCCCCATCGCTCCCCCCACTGCAGCAGTCACAGATCGTCTCTCTTCTGGCCTTCCCTCCCTGTGTCCCGCCCTCGTCTGATGTAACTTCCGGTTTCCACGAGGGCAGGACACAGGGAGGGAAGGCCCGAAGGGAGGGGATCTGTGACTGCCGCTTTGAATGCAGGGGGCCCGGAGCCAAGGAGGCAGGCAGGTGAGACCGGGGACTGCAGTGCCGGCGGTCCCCTTGGAGGTCCGGGCCCGGAGAATTTTGCCCCCCTGCCCCCCCTCTCTGCAGCCCTGCCGCCAGGTCAGTGGGTGATGGTAAGGGCTTATGCCGTAAATAGGTGTGCACTAATTTTAATTTCAGTGCACACCCATTTCCCGGCCCATTAAAAAAAAAGCTCTTTTTCCCAACCGCGGTAAAAAAAATGGCCCCGCGCATGCCCACACTACCGCAGGCCACTTTTTACCGCAGCTTTGTAAAAGGACCCCCCTTACATTGGTTAAAATTAGAGCCTTATATCTATTTTAAAGTCATTTGTCTAGTATATAAAGCTTTTATGGCTTCTACTTAGAATCAGTAGGTAAACTTCTTTCATATATGAACAATAAATTCCCAGTCATTGGGAATATGTAATTTGTTTAATCAGAAATTTTACCGACTAACTCTCAATATTAGCTTATTAAATATGGCATCTCTTCTACTTTATTGTTAAAGAACAGGACTTATGAAAAAGGGCACTGAACACAATGAATCTTTTCTATATCTTATAGATATCCACAGCAAGGGCGTAGCCAGACAACAGATTTTAGGTGGGCCTAGACAAGAAGTGGGTGGGCACCAAGTGTTCTCCCTCCCCCCAACCACCACCAAAAAAATATCTCAGCAGGCGGGAAAATGCTTCTTTCTACCTTGCAGTCTGCAGCAGGCATGCGCTGAAAACTGAGAATGCGCAGATGCTGGTATCGTAGAGAGTAGTGTTTTCATTACCATCAGGGGAAATCTTCAGCTGGCCAAGCTTGGGATCCCCACCAGCTACCGCTAAACATGTGCTACAGTTGGATGGGCCTGAGCCCTAAATGGGTGGGCCCTGGCCCACCAAGGCCCACCTGTGGCTATGCCACTGATCCACAGTGAATTTGCATGCACTGCTCCATTGTATACAAATATATCTCATGCATATTCATTGTGGATAACTTGAAAACCAGACTGGCTTGGAGCTCTCTGAAGACTTGGTTGAAAAACCTTGTAAATGTGTTGGGTTTTGGTACTGGCAATTATTATGGAATCGCCTCTCTGCCCACTGGGTTGTTATCTTGAGTACTTTCTTTCTACATGTGAGTACAACATGTGAGCTAGAGAGCATTCCAAGGTGAACAAATGAACTAACAAATGCATTCTGTCTTGGTTGTAGGTCCTCCGGGGCGGAGAGGTAAGGCAGGAAGACGAGGAGATCCAGGTAAAGCTCACATTTCTTTCATTATTATTGTTTTGTTCTGTTTTTCGTGTAGTGTCCTCACGGAGGACTTATGGGGGCATTCTATAAAGGGTTCTAAAAGTTTAGGTGCCCAAAATCTGTACACTAACATAGAGACCCTTTTACTAGATGCTGTAGGCACTAGCGCATGCCTACAGGGTGGCAAAAAGCTCTCTTACAGGACATGCTGAGGATTAGCATAATGGTTAGAGCAGTGGGCTTTGATCCTGGTGACCTGGGTTCAATCCCACTGCAGCTCCCTGTGACCCTGAGCAAGTCACTCAGGGGTCCTTTTACTAAGCCATAGCAAAAAGTGGCCTGCAGCAGTGTGAGCACGTCTTTTGGGTGCACACCAGGCCAGTTTTTGTCATGTCCAGGAAAAAGGGCCTTTTTTAAGGGCTGGAAAATGGATGTACAGCAAAATAAAAACCAGCAAGCATCCATTTTCAGTCTGAGACCTTACCGCCACCCATTGACTTAGTGGTAAGGTCTCACGTGCTACCCAGGTAGTAGGCATGCAGCACACGCCCACTGCCATTTACTGCCTGGGAAGCGTCAAATACCACCCGGGTCCCACGGTAGCCAGGTGGCAATACCAATTTGGCATCTGCTGGACATGCGTAGGCCCTTATATGCCTTTGCAAAAGTGCCCCTCAACCTTCGATTGCCCAGGTGCAAAAACTTAGATTGGGAGCCCTTTAGGGACAGAAAAAGTATCTGCATATGTGCTAGTAGTGCTATAGAAATGAGTAGTAGTAGTAGTAGTAGTAGTAGTAGTAGTGTGCTTATCAGCACATACTAATCCCTTGCTGAAAAATATATTTTTATTTTTTTAGCTTGGGAGGTATGACTGGGCGGAGAGTAGGTGTGCCCTGTGCTGCCCGATTACCACAGGGTTAGCGTTGACATCCTTAGCGCCAACAAAATAGGTGTCGGTAAGGACTCCCACGGTAACGGCCACGCACTAATTGGGGAAGTAACGTGTGGCCATTACAGGAAAATATGGAAAAGCAGCCATTTTACTGCTATGCTAAAAGTGGCTGCAGTGCGCTGACAACAGCGCCGGCCACTTTTTAGCACAGCTTAGTAAAAAGGGCCCCGCAGAATTCTAAAATGGCATTAAGAGCCCCAACATGCGGTTAGAGTCTAACTGACATTTACCTCCATCTCGGTGCTTAAATTCTATTTGAGGGTGTTTTTAGGTCTATTTACCCACCCCAAATTGGGCTGCTTTGATAACTCAGCACGATGATGATACAGCTTGCGGATATTTATCTTGGAGTTTTACCTATATTGAACTGGGATTTGCATCTTGTGAAAAGGGACTAGTGACTGCTGCTACTGCTGTCTTGAAATTGTACAGTTATATACCTCATTAATAGTTCATACGATGTCAAGTACCTTCTAGAAAAGCATATTAGTCATATGACTCCTTCACGATTGCATAAATATCAAGTTGTACTCCTTAGTATTGCTCACAGAATACAACCCCTTACCTTGGCAGATTTGCAATGTTTGGATCCCTTGATTACTGTATGTGAAAAGTCTGCCTCATTTCCTCACCAGTGTACTGCGCAACTACCCCCATTGCCCGCTCCTTTGTGCATTCAATTTGAGATTTTACAAACGGGACCTGTATGGTTTATGGATTGTTCCCACCAAAATGGCAACGTCGGCTTTGCTGCGGTATATTACACTGCCGATGAAATACCTATTGGCATTGTACAATTTAGACTCCCAGACACCTATACTGCACAGACTGCTGAATTAGCTGCTGTACTATATGTATTACAGTTTAAAGCATTGCAGGAAGATGTGTCCATTGTTACTGATTCCAGTTATGTTTTTTCCTCCTTACACTCACACATTCGAAAGTGGAATCAGAGAGGTATGATTTCCTCTACTGGTCACCCTTTAAGCCATACCACCTTGTGGACTAAAGTGTTTGAGGCGTTGCAGAAGCGCCATAAGAAAGAGTTGCGTACAGCCATTACATGGTTTAAAGCTCACCAAGAAACTGTGTTTTCATTTGAAATCAATGGTAACCACTTGCAGATGATTTAGCTAAAGAAATTACGGAAATCTCCTCCAATCCCATTGTTGATAGAATTTAAGACATAATAGTGTTTGTTGATACTCCCAAACAAAATACAGATTTGTATGAGGCTTTACAAGCTTCTACAACTCAGGCTGAGTTGCGATCTTGGGAACTAGCAGGATGCACACGGAATTTACAAAGCCTGTGGGTGAACCCTGCCAGACAGATTTGTGTAACGCAAAAACATTGTTTTTTATTATTACACTCTTTACAAGGGCCTCCAATACGGCACCTAACTTGTGACACACAATATAGAATTAGGGGGATAAGGCCAGATTCTATATATGGCGCCTAAAAAATCCACATGGAACTAAGCATATTATATAAAATTTAGGCACAGTATATAGAATACACTTAGTTGATAACATAGCGCCTAAATCTACTCATATTCATTTACACCAATAAAAACCTGGTGTAAATCCATGTGCGTAGATTTAGGTGCACAAACCCATATTCTGTAATTACACGTGGAAATTTTGGAACACCTGTAAATATACCCATAAACACAGCCCCTTTAAGCTACGTGCATTTATTTTGCACTTAGTGCTTTGCAATTTAGGTGCCGTTCTTTATAGAATACGCTTAGTGATTTCCACGTATAAATTGTAATTATTGCCAATTAGTGCTCGTTATTGCTTGTTAAGTGCTGTTAAAAATGCTGAGTAACTTGTTCCGCCAATTAAGATGCGTGCGTATCTCTGCGTGGAATCTAGACGCCATATATACGGAAACCCAGGAAGACCAAAAAACTAGCAGTCTTGACTGAATAGGCAGCAGCACAACATGTACCACAGGTCTGTGGGTACTAGTGTGTGACACAAAGGTTTGGGTCATCTACAAATTGGGATTGTGCACACACACTTGTGCATCAATGTTAGCTTGCTAGAGGAGAAGATCTTCCAAACATATACCTGGGTAAAATAATTGAAGGAGTCTCTTAAGAATCATAATCAAAGGGGTCCATGATTAAAAGGTTTTACCTTCGACAGTCAATAATGCATAGCTGTGTTGCAGTTTGGGGGTATTTAATGTTCAATTCAGGTTCCTAATACTTCCATCTTGGTATCTCCCTCTGGAATCATAATTAAAGGAAAATACAATAAAATGAATTTTTCCTTCTACATATTTTCCACAAATTCATGCATATGCCACACTTAAGAAAGAGCACAATTCATGAAGAATTTGTTTTTGTGTGTTTTTACAGTTTTTATGTATGTACTTTTGTAAGCCATCCTGGATAAGGGTGGGTTAAAAATAATAAATCCAATCCAATTCTTTCTGAAGATAAATGGTCAGGTATTGCATAACAGTGGATATAAATGTCAAATTGATCAATATATAAACAAAATATATCTATGCAGTTAACAGTAAAATTAATATAAGGGGGAAGAAATATAGGAAAAGAAGAAAGTAACAATATAGGAAGGATACAAAAAGAGGACAAGCATAATAATAAAATTCAAATATATCAGCTATGAAAAGTCAGGACCAGCAATGGGGAGAGGGGGTGAAACCAGAGCAATTGCCCTGGGCCTCCGTTTCACAGAGGGCCTCAATACTGCCCAAAGCTGAAGGAAGCACAGCCTGCTGGTGACCTTTGGTATCCTCTTCCAAATTTCTGTACTGGTCTTGCAGAAGTACACACATTGCATGTGAGTCTGAGAGATGGCGGATTCCAGGATTGAGAGGAAGGGCAGGGCCGTGAGTGAACGTACATACCTGCCTTCTTTGTGCCTATTAGTTCTGATGGACCATTCTTCTAGTTATGGCTACATTTACCAGGCTTATAGAAAAACATGGCAAAGAGGATGGATCTATCAAAGGGAATGCATGCCTTATCCTCAGAATTCCTTGAGGGTGTAAGTAAGTGTATGGATAAGGGTGATTTGGTCAGTATAGTATATCTGGATTTTCACAAGACATTCGATAAAGGCCTTCATGAGACAGTCATAGAAGAAAATTAATGTCATGAAGTAAAACTACAGTAGATAGTCCTTAGAGAGTCATTTTTCTATCATTGTGGCATAGGAGGTTGAAGGTAAATATGAGAGATATAATTTATTATTCAGGCAGATGGAGCACATGCCATGTTAATGAGATACTGTAAACTGATACCTGGTTCTGAAATACAAATAGAAGACATTAAAAATGAGATCACACACAGTTAATGTACTGAAGACCTAACACTTGGAAACTTCCTGTGCACATTATACACAAGTGTTCTTTACCTATACATCTCCTTTCACCTCTCACCCTATCCTTGAGGAAAGAGCAGACTTCTCACACATTAGGTTTGGCTTAGCTGCCAAATATTTGTTTTCATTTCATCTGAACATATTTATGTATTTGTTTCAGGCACTTAGCACACATAAACTAGATCCTTTTTCCCCTAGTACAACTGATAAATGTGAATACAACTTTGTTGTGCATGATAGCATCTGTCCCTAAGGGACAGTATGTGGTAACAGCTTCATACAATCCAGATGAATGTTATATCTGTGCCAAGAAGGTCAATGCTGTTCTTGCTCATTCAGTGAGGCCTTTCTCTGGGGACTGCAGAAATGATCGGTTTTAAAGATGGACTCCTTTGAAACCTTTCAATGTTTAAAGAGAAACAGGCTAGTTGCAGCTTACTTACACCCTAACTTAATCCTTTAGGAGTAGAGCTCAGAGTAAACTAGGGTAACTAGAGCAGCACTTGAATTGCAGAGTGTATCAGGATTTTTTCAGAAAGTACAAGGCTATGGAAATCTTCCGTATGATTTGAAATCTTTTAGCAAGCAAGTTAGGGAAAAGCCAGTCCCTCCGATATTGAAAACCATTTAACTGGCCAGGAACGGTACCTGGTACTTAGCCGGCAAAGTGCTAATATTTAGCATGAGATAGCCGGCTATCTCGGCTGAATATTAGCACTTAGGGCCAGATTCCATATATGGCGCCTAAAAAATCCTTGCAGAACTAAGTATATTCTATAAGATTTAAGCGCAATTTATAGAATACACTTAGTTGATACTGTAGCGCCTAAATCTACGTGTACCCATTTACACCAATAATAACCTGGTATAAATCCATGCATGTAGATTTAGGCGCACTGACCTGTATTCTGTAATTACGTGTGGAACTTTTGGAATGCCCATAATCACGCCCAGTGGCATAGCAAGGGCGGGGCGGTGGGGACGGTCCACCCCGGGTGCATGCTGCTGGAGGGTGCAGAGAGTAGCTGCGCGCCTGTCGGCTCCGCTGGTTCCCTGCTCCCTCTGCCCCGGAACAGGTTACTTCCTGTTCCAGGGCAGAGGGAGTAGGGAGCCAACAGGCGCGTGGCTACTCTCTGCACCCTCCAGCATCCAAGAATGCACCCGGGGGGGGGGGGCTTGATGCGCAGGGGGGGGCTTGATTCGCCAGGGAGGGGGGTGTCATTGCGCTGGGGGGGGTGTCGTGCTGCACTCTGGGGGGACGGACGCCACTGCACCCGGCGGGGGGGGGGGGGTGCGCAGCAGCGATCCGCCCCGGGTGGCAGTCGACCTAGGAACACCACTGATCACGCCCCTGTTAAACTAAGCACATTTAGTTTGAACTTTGCGCTTTACAATTTAGGTGCAGTTCTTTATAGAATACGCTTAGCAATTTCTGCACATAAATTGAGATAATTGCCAATTAGTGCTCATTATTGCTTGTTAAGTTCTGCTAAAAGCTGATTGGCTTGTTACGCCAATTAAGTTACATTCGTATTCCACATGGAAATCTAAGCGCCATATATAGAATCTGCTTCTTAGCGGCTAAGCTGGGTGACTCGCGTGACATAGCCAGTCAGTGCCGATATTCAGCGTCTGGTCAGCTATGTTTGACGGCCAAATATGGCCGCTTCAATAGTTGGAATATCTTTGGCTGGTTCCAACTCAACCATCCAGCACTGAACATGGGCTTGGCTGGTTAAATTCAACTGGCCAAAAATAAACCGGATATTCAATGCTGGTCACCAGAAAATGGCCTGGCATTGAATATCTGGGCTCAGCACCAACTGTGGGGGCAGTCCCGCTACCTTCCACGACTGAATATCGGTCTAGTGTCTTTAGAGAATGGTGAGATCGGATGCATCCAGAACATAAGAAAAGAGCCATGCTGAGTCAGACCAGTGTCCATCGAGCCCAGCATCCTGTGTCTAGGCAGCGGCCAGCGTCAAACAGACACCAGAAAGTAGATCTCTTTCTCATAGCTCATATCCAGGGATAAGCAATGGCTTTCGCAGTCTGTCCAGAGTCCAGAGAAACTGAGAAGGGTTCTACAAAGACCCCTCTCAGTCAGCTAGAAACTAGCAGTCCCAGTATTCAGCAGTGCCGCCGAGAGGGGGGGGGAGGGGGAACAAAATTCCTCGGGCCCAGCCTCCAAGGGGCAAGCACCAGGGTCTGTCTCTCTCCTGCTCCTGTTGGGACCCGGTAATTGTGTTAATGCAATAACTCAGTCCCAGGCACACAGGACAGGAAAGAGACAGACCCCAAGCGCCAGCTCACCTTGGAGGTTAGGGAGGTGCAACACAATGATGAAAAAAAGTAGGGTGGTGGGGCGGTGGCAGCCTGAGCAAGAAAGCGAGTTAGGGGTGGCAGCAGCAGCAGCTGCGTCCCCGAGTTGGGGGGCAAGCGCTTGCGTCCTGAATGGGGATGTCAGTGGCTGCGACGGCACTGCCTGGGCCCAGCTGTGTCTCTTGGTGGCCTGGCATTCAGTCTCAGAGGTCCGACTATTTTTTAAAATCATGCATTGAGTGAAAATAAATATTTCTCCTATTTGTTTTAAAGGTGCTACTGTATAGTCCCCACAATAGATTGAGTTTATCTATTCCACTCTGCTCAGGATTTTATAACCCTCAATCACTTTGCATTGTGGATGAAAGCATCTGTGTTGTGTCACATCATGAGTACTTTTACCTGCAGAGGGAGAGGAGAGTTATCAGCCCCCAATTTTAACCAGGTAACTGCTTAGTTACCCAAGGGGGAGATGTTATCAATGTGGCTACCATTAAGACTGATTATTTTACCCAAGTCATGCTATTTTAGCACAGGGTCTGTTTCATTCAGTGAGACCCTGTGCTAAAATAACACGATAATTCCCCCCCCGCCCCCAAGTTGTTTTTAAAATTGCCCTCCCTATGTTCAGTACACATACAGTTGCAGTTCTCTGGCCCACTAAAATTCTCTTGATTTTTATGTCAAAGGTTTTGGTTTGCATTTCACTTCTTCTGCCTTTTTCATGTATAACACTTCACATGATAAACACGAATAATGCATAGCTTTGTCATTGCCAGTACAGTTAAACACAAGCTTCAGATTTATTGGAGCCTTTGAGTCTTTCTGACCTAGTCTCTTTATTTCTGAAGTCATCTGGTTCATGTTTTTAATTGCTTCCATGTCTCGGACAGAGGGGGAAACTGCTCTCACTACTGTCAAGAGAAAACAGACCTCAAGAGATGTTTACAACAGAAGAATCACCTTCTTGCCCATCTCTCAGATGGTTTAGCTTCCTGGAGGGAATGACTTCTTCACTCTACGATCATGCAGAAAGGTCCAAGTAGGATTCCCTTTGATCACGCATTAAATGTTCCCTTTCAGAGCTCACACAAGCTACGTTTTGCCAAGACATGCAGCACTGCTCATTCCTACACAAAAACACATCTTCTCATTTTTAGCCCCCTCCTTCATTTTTTTTTTAGTTCAATATCACAATAAGAATTTGGACTTACATAACTACTTTCATTCAAGTGCAACATCTTACCGTGCTTTTTCAGTTTACATTTTTCAAAATTGCACATGCAACCACGTCTAGAAGACATAGAGGGGGATAATCAAACGCGGACAAGCCATCTTCATGGACGACTATCTCTGAGGACGGGTCCGCGAAGGGGCGGGACAGACCGTATTTTCGAAAAAGATGGGCATCCATCTTTTGTTTTGATAACACGGTTGGTGCCGGGCAAATGCATCGGATTTGGGCGGATTTGAGCTGGGCGGTATCGGTTTTCAGCGATAATGGAAACCGAAGCCGCCCAGCTCAAAAACTAACAACTCCAGGCATTTGGTCATGGGAGGGACCAGGATTCGTAGTGCACTGGTCCCCCTCACATGCCAGGACACCAACCGGGCACCCTAGGGGGCACTTGTAAAAAGTTAAAAAAAAATTTTAAATACCTCCCAAGTCCATAGCTCCCTTATCTTGGGTGCTGAGCCCCCCAAATCCCCCCAAAACCCACTGCCCACAACTCTACACCATTACCATAGTACTTATGGGTGAAGGGGGGCACCTAGATGTGGGTACAGTGGGTTTTGGGGGCGGTTTGGAGGGCTCCCATTTACCAGCACAAGTGTAACAGGTAGGGAGGGGGAATGGGCCTGGGTTCACCTGCCTGAAGTCCACTGCACCCACTAACAACTGCTCCAGGGACCTGCATACTGCTGTGATGGAGCTAGGTATGACATTTGAGGTTGGCATAGAGGCTGGAAAAAAAAGTTTTTAAAGTTCTTTTTTTTTTGTGGGAAGGGGTTAGTGACCACTGGGGGAATCAAGGGAGGTCATTCCCGATTCCCTCCGGTGGTCATCTGGGCAGTTGGGGCACTTTTTGGGGACTTGTTCGTGAAAAAAAAAGGGTCTAAAAAAATTCTCACTACTGCCGCCCTTCTTTTTTCCATTATCAGCCGAGGGCGCCCAGCTCTCCTCGGCTGATAAACACGCCCCAATCCCGCCTTCACCACGTTTCCGACACGCCCCCGTCAACTTTTGTTCGTTCCCGTGACAGCTGCAGTTGGAGGCGCCCAAAATCGGCTTTCGATTATACCGATTTGGGCGCCCATGAGAGAAAGGCACCTATCTCCCGATTTGGGTCGAAATATGGGCGTCTTTCTCTTTCGAAAATAAGCTGGATAGCCTGGGAAATTTTTTATTTGTCCCTGAAAGCTTCTGAAGGGCAAATGGACCAGTATTTTTATTATTTTGGGGCTGATATTCAGTGGGAGATAACCAGTAGGAGAGGCTTCTACCCAGTTATCGCCTTCTGACAGGTGATCCCCAGATTTTCAGAGGCACATCACTGGATAGTGTGGTGGCAATCCGGGGATATGAACACAGAAGTCACCTGAGCACTGCTGATATTTAGTGCTGGAGTCGGATAACTATCCATTCAGGTAGGGCTGCAAAAATAGCTGTCCTAAGCTGGATACGTATCTGGGTTACCACTCTGAATATCAGCCGGCACCCGGATGGCTTCCAGCAGCCAGGCAAGACCCAGATGTGCAGTGCCAGTATGTGGAGTAGGCCTGATATTTATTTTATGTATTTTATTACACTTGATATACTTCCAATTGCCATATGGCAGGTAGGCAGTTTACAATTAAAAGCTCAAGGAAGCAAGGGGAAATAGAAAGAGAGGAACAGAACTCAGATGAGAAGTAAAGGGGGGAAAAGGGAGAGAAAATGGGGGAAATGGAAATGAAACAAACAGTATCAGGGTGCAGGGAAAAGGGCTGGGTAAGGGAGTTAGGAAGTTTCACATGAGAAGCTTGAGTAGAAAGCCAAGGAGTTTCTTGAATTCAGATTGGTGCATATTTGATTTGATGAGGAAAGCTATTCCACAGTTAGTAACCGAGGTAAGCAAAGCCAGTGGTATGGGTACTATCTAGACGTATAACAGAGAGAGGAGGAGACATGGAGGAGGGATTGTTGAGAAAACTGGAGAGATCATGGGGGGGGGGGGGGGGAGTATGGAATGAGTAGCTGAGAGATGTAATCAGGGGTGGAGTGTAACAGGCCTTTATATACAAGGGAAAGTAGTTTGTAGTAAACCCGGTAGGACTTGGGAAGCCAATGTTCTTGCTTTAATAAAGGTTTAACATGAATATCAAGGTCAAATTCTGCTGACTACCATGGCTTGAATATTTTTGTTTTATGAATTTTTATATAGCACTCTATTACTGTTAACCCTTGCATGCCCATAATATTTCCATGCCCATAAATGCCTTAACTTATTTCAGTTGCCATGTGGCAAAAAGGGCATAAAAAGGGTTAAATAAGCAAATGGGAAGGATTAAAGCACTTCTTGAGGACACACTAAATCCAGTGAGAGAAAAGAGCTGAGCTGATATTTATGCTCAAGTCCTTAGAATATACCACTTTTTTCTAACAGCACTGCACCACATCCAGAAGCACCATACATCAGTGGCATACCAAGGGTGGGGCAGTGGGACGGTCCACCTCGGTTGCAGGCAGTAAAGGGGGTGCACTGAGCAGCTGTCGACTCTGCCATTCCTCTGCCCGTAACAGGAAGTTGACGTCAGAGGGATTAATGGTACCGGCAGAGCCAACAGCTACGTGAAGTGCACCCACTTTATTGCTTGGATGGAGGGGTGGAGGGAGGGCGGGGATGGCATGCCAGGAGGAGCGGGTGCTCCACCCCAGGTGGCAACAAGCTAGGTACACCCCTGCCATACATATATAAATACTAATAAAGCCACACACATTTATGGCCACCTACACAAACGTCAGGATTACACCTGCTCCTGGGGACATCTAGGTCAGAGTAAGTTGATCGTTCACACAGCATTCCACTGGAAGGGTTAGGGGTGGTCGCACCCTTAATCCTCCAATATTTTGACCCTCCTAAAAACGATATTGGCAAAGGATATCAGGTGCTTTGACAGCTTTGGATAGATGTGGATGATGCTAAAATGATTGATATACACATGTATATTCTGAACTACCAGTAAAACAAAAAAAAAAGTAACCCAATACATTTTGGAGAGATTCCATGTGGCAACCAACTATACAACCACTCAAAATAAATAATAATAATAATTAGTGATTCAGGGTGTCCTCAGTGTCCCTTCCTCCATTCTCTAAATAGAGGGGATAGGGTAAGTGTCACAAAAAAGGTCTAAACCTGCCAATAAGGGGTCAATATAAGTGCAACCATTAAGACAAAGCAGGCAAACCAATGTGTACATTCACACCATCATCAACACTCCCAAAGTGTTTAAGATGTGCCTAAATAATAAGTGAAACCTTCAACATAACTCACTTGCACACCATAACTCTCATCAAAATTCTAAAGATTTGGATGTTCTAACTTTGAAGCAGTATCTCTAAAAAATGATTTTAGTAGGCAAAATAGTCCAAAATAGGCCTCCTTGTGCTCTTGTCTGCAGACAAATGACGTTACAGTTCATAGTCCATATGCTGCATCTGTGTCGGAGTTCTACAAAGCTTTGTTTTGAAAATCCTTTCTCAGGAACTCCCCTTCGGCATTATGTGTCGTAGAAATTGTCTTTAACTCAACATCATTCTGCTTTCAAAATGATCGCATTGAATCTCACCAAAATTCATTGAGTTACTTTCTTTTTTGTTTTACTTGTTGTTGTATGTTTCCCTCAGTGGGTTTTTGGATTACCAACATACACATGCATGTGTTTGACACATAGATGTGTATGTTGCTGGGTTGACCCTCTTGATAGTTTAAATACTGCTGCTTGTAAACCGGATGCCCCAGCTACACAATAACTAACACATACACATCTGTTCCTGCCTGTATTTTGCCTGCCTGTTGGCTGATCCTGTTCTAATGGAACTTAACATGTCCCAGCCTGGACATCTCAATTCTGATGTGCCTGCACGATATCGGATAGACTGATCATGTGTGGATACTGACAGGCAAGACTGAAAAAAGCAGGCAGCCTAGCTGTTAGGAGAAATACACATATTTTATTTCAAAACAAATTTTAAAATATGTCAAAATAAATCATTAAATAAAACAAAATCTTCAGATGGGAATACAAAAGAAAATCTATGGATGAGACCAAAAGAAGGAAGAACGAAGCGAAGAAATAAAGAAACTGATATTTTAAGGAATCTGGGAGGGGAGGGTGATGCTTTAAATAAAATAGTCTCCAGTGAGTGCCGCCCTCCTCCCCATAAGACTCAAAGGAAAAAGGGTTCAAGCTTTGCATGTATGCTAAAATATTTACACACATAGGAATGTCCATTAATCAAAGGATTCCCCTAATTTAGGTCACTTATAAACATAATTCCAAACTGTGCGTGAGTTCAGTTGCTGGATTTTAAGTGGTGCATGGGAAAGAAACTATGGTAAACAAAAACTTTGCTCATTTTTACTTAGAATTGCAAAAAATGTTTTGGTTCTTTCTTTGCCAAAAGGAAGTCTAGCAAAATAAACAAGTTTGTACTACATTCTGTATGGTATATGGTGTAAGTTCTGCAGCAGGGTGGGTTGTTTTTTTTTTCAGTTACTGCCCCTACCCTACCGGCACCTTTACCATTGTGTTCAGCTAGTCCCCTGATATGGTAGGGCTGAGAGTAGAGGTGGATACACATGTTTTTGTTTAGTGTCTGGGGCTATAAACCCCGTTTCCTCTAAATTCTTCTCTCAAAGCACACAGAACATGTATAAAGCATCAAATATACTCATCAATTCAAACCTCCCCCACAGGCACAGGAGTATAAAACTATGAAAATAATGAGGCCAACAGTCCATAAAAACAAAGAGGAACCATGGCAAAAGAATTAAGTGTACTCAAAGTATTAACAGTCCTTAATCTGCTCTGAGGTGTGCTCTGTCCTCTATTCACCTGCTGCATCTCCTGTACACCTCCACTGGTAGATGAGTTTTAAACCCTTTCTGCTCCTTGGTAAGTGCCTTTTCATTATCAGGACTTTCAGCAACCCCATTCTCCTTTTCCTAGATACTAGGCAGTCTGTTTTTAGGGCATGGAATGAACCCTGATTGCCAATCTCTCCCACACTCTTCACACACTGTGTAGTCTTTCAGTGCTTAGAAAAGATCCTTCTCTCCTGTCTAGGACTTAATTCTCATCACTCCTTAACACATTCTCCTCATGGTCAACCTCTCTGAACTAGGCAAATAGGATGTAGCTGGGACTTGAATCCCACCTCCTGTCACACAGGCTTCCAGCATGTACTCACACTGCCTCTGTGTTCCAATCCTTTGTACCTTTACTTTACTTTTCCCTGAGGACAGGATGAGATCTCCCTGATGAATCCTCCTTTCTCCTCCTTAAGGCACAGTATATCATTAGTATTATGAAAACATTGTATTGTATCTCTGGTATTTGAATTCCAGTGCTGTAAAATGTGTATATTTTTGATACTGTTTCATGGTAGTTCTATTATTAGGTTTCAATTTACTGTTTTCAAGTTTACCTCATTTTATTGTATTTACAAGCCGTAAAGCCCGTTACAACGGGCAAGTGTTTTTGTTTCTGAAATGTAAAGAGTGAGAGAGAGAGTGTGTGTGTGTGTGTGTGTGTGTGAGAGAGAGAGAGTGCGTGTATGAGAGAGAGACAGAGAAAGTGTGTGTGTGTGTGTGCATGTGTGTGTGAGAGAGACAGTGTGTGTGTGCGTCTGTGTGAAAGAGAGACTGTGAGAGTGAGTAGAGAGAGAGACTGTGAGAGTTTGTATATGTATGTGTGTGAGAGAGAGACAGAGTATGTGTGTGTGTGTGTGTGTGAGAGAGAGTGCGTGTATGAGAGAGAGACAGAGAAAGTGTGTGTGTGTGTGCATGTGTGTGTGTGAGAGAGACAGTGTGTGTGTGCGTCTGTGTGAAAGAGAGACTGTGAGAGTGAGTAGAGAGAGAGACTGTGAGAGTTTGTATATGTATGTGTGTGAGAGAGAGACAGAGAAAGTGTGTGTGTGTGTGTGTCTGTGTGAAAGATTGTGAGTGAGTTCAGAGAGTGAGTGTGTATATGTGTGAGTGTGTGAGAGACAGAGAAAATGTGTGTGTGTGTGTGTGTGCGTCTGTGTGAAAGAGAGTGAGAGTGAGTTGAGAGAGAGAGAGAGAGAGTGTGTGGATGTGAGAGAGAGATAGAATAGGATAAAGTGTTGTGATATCAGTACTGTAATTAAAATGGGCAAGATTTTTTATTTCTGTGAGAGAGAGAAAGAATGGTAGGAGTCCCTGTAACAGTGGAGGGTCAGTCACTCATTATAGGCAGTTGTTTATTGTTCTAATATTTTGTGTGTGTGTGTGAGAGAGAGAGAGTGTGTGTGT
Organism: Microcaecilia unicolor; assembly: GCF_901765095.1. Lineage (NCBI taxonomy): Eukaryota > Metazoa > Chordata > Amphibia > Gymnophiona > Siphonopidae > Microcaecilia > Microcaecilia unicolor. The sequence continues at coordinate 166,054,201 of NC_044038.1, forward strand.
GTGTGTGTCTGTCTGAAAGAGAGAGAGAGAGTGTGTGAAAGTGAGTTAAGAGAGAGAGAGAGAAAGAAAGAGTGTGTATATGTGTGAGAGAGAGAGAGCTGGTAGGAGTCCCTGTGACAGTGGAGGGTCAGTTGCTCCTTATAAGCAGTTTTTTATTGTTCTAATATGGTGTGTGTGTGTGTGTGTGTGTGTGTGTGTGCGTGCGTGTGTGTGTGTGTGTGTGCGTGCGTGTGCGCGTCTGTCTGAAAGAGAGAGAGAGTGTGACAAATCATTTTCCCTCTAATCAGTACCAACCATTCCGAGTACTACAGCATCATAAACCTTCGGTCATAACTACAGTACTTGCTATCATAGGAATCAACTCTGTGAGTGCTCAAGCACCCCCCCCCCCCCTTCAAACTGAGCAACCTCGTTGACTGTGTCCAGGGAAGGGTGATTTCCATTTTGTTAGCACCCCCCCCCCCCCCCAATCGTTCTGAAAAGTTAACTGCTATGCTTACTATTGCACGAATCCCTCCTCCATAAATCACGCATATCTAATCTGTGGCTCGAACAGAGCTTCCCAAATCTGTTCCGGTGGCTATTGTCAGTGAATGAGATTAACTGCATACACAGGTTGAGTAATGTATGCAGTTACCTCATGCATACCGTGACCAAAGCTTGCGACCTTCCCCCAAACAGTTGCAAAGAAGCCCTCTCCCTGCACGCAGTGCCGAGACAGCCTCTAGGTGCGGGGTGAAGGAAGAGACCCGGGGTGTAGTAGGGGGTTGTGAACGCAGCTCAACAACATCCATAGTCAGAAACCACAGCAAGCTCCCATGCAGACCCTCCTCTCAAATATCGGCGCCTCTTTTCTCCCCCTCGCAGAGCTGTGACTGACACAGAAAACCTTGGGAGCAGCACTACCATGTGCACAGAGCCAGAACCGAACAGCTCTTCTCATCCCCGGCCGGGATTAAAGCACTGGCTGTTCTTGTCAGCGATGTGGTCGGGATGCTTGTTGGAGGGGGCGTCGTCGGGAGAGACCTGTGACGTGCCACGCATGCACAGAACAGCTGTGCTGTTCTGCGCATGTGTGGCACGTCGGTCACTCTTCATTTATATAGTAGGATGCTTACTCTTGGTTACTTTACTAATGTTATGCTGTTAACAAAATTGTAACTTTTATTTTAAACTGTACCTACTGTACACCGCCTGGCCCTTGGATGAATCACTTCCATGTAGAATCTCAAACAGGGAACGGGAAATGGGACTTGATATACCGCCTTTCTGTGGGGTTTATAGAGTATATACTGGTACTTACTTGTACCTGGGGCAATGGAGGGTTAAGGAGCTGCACCTCAGCACTATCCAGCCACTGCCAGGGTGGAGTTTGGGCAAACCCAGGAGATACCTGGTTACTAGTGATATACAGCCTGATAATCAGATAACTCCTGAATAAAATCAGGGCAGCAAAAAGGCTGTCTTAACTTTACCCATGTACCTGACTAGGTAGTACCACCCAACCTATACCCTGATATTCAGTGGCAGCTGGTATCTGGGTACCGGTGTTGAATATTTGAGTATTAAAACCCCACAGTGGCCAGTAGTTAAACAAACGCCGTGGGTTGAATATTGACCTAAATATATTTATACATGTGCAAATATGCACTGTTTCTTAACCCCCCCCCCCCCCCCACCTCCTTCTTGTGTATATGCTTGTGCAAATGTCATTATATAAAGAATTCTTAGCATAGTTAATTTTCATGATCCCTCCTTCCCTCACTGCTTTTCCCTGATTTCCTCTTCTCAGCCACAGGAGGGTGTACTCAGAATGTATTGATCCCTCAGCCTGGTGTGCTGGAGTTACTTTCAGTAGAATTTTTGTGGTTTCAAAAATTTATTTGGAGAAGCCATTGACTGCAGTCAGTTCAGCATTGCCTAACAGCATTCCCTGCTAAGATTTTCGGCTTTCTGATTTTTATTTGTTTTATTCTTTTATCTTTTATTTGGAGCTGACCCAGGAGAAGCTGTGACTGACCATAATTTTTTTTCTTCATCAATTCCAGCTAAATCAATATCAACACAAGCCTGAGGTTTGGTATTTTTGAGTTGTATCACATTGTTCAATCTGGTATGTTAGGTAGAACCAGATTAAGGGCCACTTTTACTAAAGCTTAGCACACGTTAACCCCCTAATTCTATAAAAGTTGCCAACAATTGTGTGCAAATTTGGGCGCATGCCCAATTTGCGCATTCAATTTAATTGAATAATGAGCTAATTAGTGCCAATAATTGGCTTTTAACAAGCAATTATTGGCACTAATTAGATTTAATTAGAACTTAACGTGTGTAAATTTATGCATGGGATCCATGCTTAAATTTTATGCTTGAGTAAAAAAAAATGGGACGCAGAAATGGGAGGGTCACGGGCAAAACAGGGCATTTCTAGCATTAAAGTACATTGTTATAGAATATGGGGGATATTTATTTATTATATTTATATGCCACGTTCATCCAAAGCGGGTAACAATAGTCGCATATATATTCTTAAACAGTAGTCACATACATGGTCCTAGACACATAATAGTCGCTAAGCAAATGATGATGAAATATGATCAATAAAATGGCAGTAACCACAAAGAGAGAAAAAATAAAACAAAAAAACCCAAAAATCAAATAAGTCCTCATGAAGCCAAAAAAGGCTTTTACAAACAGATGCGTTTTTAGCAACCTCTTGAATTGTCGAGTATCTGCACATGATCTCAAGTATCCAGGTAACACATATCATAAGGATGGAGCAGCGATAGAGAAGGCCCATACTTTTGTCTCTATGTAGTTATAGGACTTTGCGGAAGGTAAACAGAGCTGATACGATGTCTCGGATCGCAGTGCTCGTTTCGGTTTGTATGATTGCAGTGTAGTTCGAAAGTAGGCTGGAACAGTCCCAAATATACGTTGATGAGTCAATACAAGAGTGTTGAATTAAACTCTGTACGTGACAGGGAGCCAATGTAATTTTTTTAATTTGGATGACCTGCAGAGCTTGGATTCGGGATGATGGTATTCCCAGAATGCGCCCCAATTTAGGCGCATACATTTGCACCACATTTCAGTTGGTGCAAATGGCCACCCTACAGTTAGGAGCGATCCCTGGGCATAAGTGCTATTCTGTAACACGCGCTTAACTTTAAGCATAGCTTATAGAATAGTGCTTTTTTTCAGCGCTGATTTTTATGGTGTCATATTTAGAATTCACCCCTAAATGCTAAGGAGTCCATAATATAAAATAGGCTTCTTAGCATTTAACGCACGCTAACGAAATTAATGCATGCTACGCTTTATTAAAAGGGTCCCAGGGGACAGTTCTATAACTGGACACCACAAGTTGGGCGTGCTAATGCTGCGTGCCGAGTGCTGATTCTATATCGGCATCTATGTGCCCAGATTCATTGTAGAATACCAGCGTAAGTCCGTACTGACACGCCTAAATGTAGTGTGAACTGTATTCTTTAACTTATGTGCACAACTGGCACCTAACCTTAGGCACCAAGTTATGAGGGGGAAGGATTGTAACATAAAAGTTTGAAAGCCAATTTTGCATAGGAGGTCTAGCTAGGAATTAGGCTGTCCAACATGCACAGTTTCCTGAATATTTTAGAAAAAGCATGCTGAAAATGGAGCCTTTTGTAAAATACAGGGAAATATATCAAAAATACCCACAGTACGCCCCTTTGGGTACTGTGTGTGCTGCAGACATATACATGCAAATAGCTGCTTTCTGAATAGCTAAATACTGTACATTTCTTGGTCATTTACCTGTATAAACTTTGCTGTTTACATAGCCATGAAAACTTCTAAAATGACCTACTCAGTATTTTTTTGAAGGTCATCTTTGCATATGCTTAAATATTTCAGATGTCTGGTATCTTTATTTCTTTAACTACATTAGTGTTAATTGAAACTAATTTAAAATAAATGCAAAACTGCTCTTCGTAAAGAATCGTGGTTGTATTAAAATCCAGTAGAGCCAGCTCATGACTTCTTTTGCAAGGGGTAGGACTCTCCATCATATACAAGCTGTTCAGGTGTCGACAGGGCGGTTTCTTTTAATATAAAGCTATCAACAGCTAGCAAAGAGGCTGGGAAGATGAAATGATGACTGCCTGGAATCACCAACCAGTGCAGATGGATGATAGCAAGTAAACTGGTGACAGAATTCAAGAATGCGTTGGACAAGAACAGTGTGTGTGGATGTGTGGGGTGGGAGGTGGGAGGTGGGGGTTGACCTGAGATAATGAGAAGGCTCTGCAATGACACTCTAGGCAAGGGTGAGCCAGCAAATCAAGAGCTGCTAGCAACTACCATCTCATTAACAATTCTTTTTATTCTTACACTACTGTAGCTGTCTTCTCATTGTACCTAGTTTGGGGGGGGGGGTGCTTTGGAACAATTGTATAAGTGGACACCTCTGTTTAGATGCCCCGATTCTGCACAGTGAGAGCCTATTCTGAAACAGCATGTGGGCAACCAGATTTGGTTATAGAATGCTGAAATAATCATCTGTGTGCCCACAGTTACACCAGGATAGCAGGGGAATGCTTCCCTGTAACCCCATATAAATGTTATTGATCCTTTGGGTGAGGTACCAGAGGGCTCTCTGACAGAGGGTCTTCTTGTGCTGAGGTCCAAGACCAAAGGTTCCCTGTACCTATGGGATCTTTGACTGCTGTTGTGACTAAAAGAGATCTTAATTTTATTCCCAGGAGTAAGGGACAGGAGTATAACTAAAATGATTAAGCCTAACAAAACATAAAAATATAAGCACAACTACTACTACTACTACTACTTACAACCCAGAAATATCCTAGCAAAGATACAAATGGATATGGTATTTTACTTAAACTATTCATTGCTTTAAAGAGATTACCTTCTGAAGGATTTTTCTCATGTATAAGCCTTTTTATATGTTAGGGGCTAGATTCTGTAAATAATGCCTGATGCGTGCTAATCTTGTATTCTGTAAAGAGTGCACTGTGCGGAATGACATTTACAGAATACTAGCTTAGCTTGCATTTTGCCCATAACTTTGGGTGTGAGCACTTATGCCTGCTAAATCTCTCATCTAACTAATGACAATTACCCAGTGTACCTGAATGTAACTCACTTTGAGCTGCTAGTGAAAAAGATGTGAGCAAATCTAAAATATCTTGTTAAGCCAATTAAGTTACACATGCTATTATAGAATATGCCTCGATGTTGGTGCAGATCTTTAGGCGTGCTGTATAGAATCAGGGCTTTTTTTGAGGGGATAGTTGGGGGTACTGAGTACCGGCACCTTTTCCATTGTCTGCTTAAACTGACCTATGGAACCCAAGTTTTAATGAAAGAGTTCAGGCTCTACACACCAATTCTGCCTTTGTCATAGATTCTGTGACTGGTTGCAGGGGGCCTGGCCATTGTGGGGTGGGTCCCTCAGTGATCTCCCCACCCCTGAAGGGTGGACTAGCATTTGAGTACCGGCACCTTTTTTGCTAGAAAAAAAACACACTGTATAGAACCCAGGGGTAAGTGGCAAGTTGGGTGTGCAAATTTACAGAATGAGGGGCTCAAATGAGTTTTCTAAAATTACCATGGCATTAGGCATGTAAAAATATGCACAGCGACAAGGTGCATACATTTATGTGACCCGTGTAGAGGGATAGAGTATGGGCAGTGTGTGGGAGGAGCTGCGATTTACTTACATATTTTATAAAATCTGTGAGTATGCCTGTACTTTACACACTAGCATTTACACCTGCTTCTCAGTGTCTGGTGTGGCATTAGTGCAGTGGGCTCAGAACTACTGCCACTAATCAATTGTATAGCACTACTAGACATACGCAGTGTTGTGCACACTATATGCAGGTCCCTTCTCTGTCCCTAGAGGGCTAACAATCTTAAGTTTTTGTACCTGGGACAATGGAGGGTCACAAGGAGCTGCAGTGGGAATCGAACCCAGGAAGCCAGGATCAAAGCCCGCTGCACTAACGATTAGGCCACTCCTCCACTCAATTAGGCTGCTCCTCCACTCAGGAAGCAGTGAATCCCATTGTGGCTTCTTGTGACCCTGGGCAAGACAGTTAACCCTCTGTTTTCCCAGGTACAAAAACTTAGCAACAGAGAAAGTGCCTGTATATAATACATAACCTACTTTGATTATACCACAAAAAGGTAGTATATGAAGAATCTATGAATAATAAGTGCAGCTTTGATCTAGCCACAATTTCTGCCAGTTTACCCCCTAGTAAAGACAAATAGGTGCCCAGTTGTAAAATAAAAAAGCCAAGATGGTAATCTCATGCTATAATGTACTTTTGAGTGGGGATTTTATTCCCATCAGGATAAATTATTTCTCTTTGTTCTCTTTTGCAGGTCCTTCCGTAAGTACTGTGGATTGTAATCTTGAAACAACAAAGCTAAGCCATCTTGTCCTTTTTCTCTGTCCTTTCGCAAGAGTCCTGTTATGTTTTACTCAGGTGGCATGTCTAGCTTGAAAATTGGTAGCAGATGCTCCTTTTCTTGTGGTTTACATAGATGCTCATGTTTGCCTTAACAAAAAAAAAGTGTTCAACTAGCTGCCCTGAAGCAGATTAAGTTAATGAAATCCACCTAACATTCAATCACAACATGCTTCTCTGTGAAGCCATGTTCAACTAATCTAGTTCATAAATGTCTGGGAACTGTGATGATATAATTTTGGCATTTGAGCCTCTTTAACACATTTGTTTCTGACTATTCACTCAACTCAATTATCAGGTGCAAAGTGTTGATAATCGAGCATTGGTCCCCATCATCATTACAACTGGACAGAAATAACAGAACTGTCCCTTTCTCATTTTATTGTTGCATTTCCAGTTGATATTTTTATGACATGATTATGAAGAAAGAATCCCAAAATACAATGAAATTCAAAATATTGAAAAGTAGTTTCACAATTTCATATGAAGGCACAACTACAGAAAAATTTCAGTATCAAGTCAACATCTTCATCATTAGGCCCTTAAAAGAATCTGAACCAGCCATATTTAGCCTTCCAAGTTGGGTGTCGGCCTCGAACCTAGGCAGGCTTTGCTGTTATTGAGGTCCAAATGAAAGAGGCAGCAAACCAAGCAGTCAGTAAGATCTCAGAATCAGAACCATTAGTCATACTTCCATTATCTAGAGCGAGATTAGATTCTACACGTGAGTGCGCATTTTTTTTTTTTTTAAATAGCCCTGGCTCTATAAAACAGTCTTCCAGCCAATCTTTGGCTAGAGACAAATCTTCAAAAATTCAAGAAAAACTTAGCCATATTATTTTACATTGGGCATGTTAGGTCTTCAGGTCAATGGACTATGCTTCCACATCCTTCACAACTGGAAGGACAATTCACTTTTCCTTTTATTTGTTTAAATTTGGGGGCTGGACCTGGAATTGTGAACTGTTTTGATGGGCATCTCCTGAGAGAAAATTTTATTTATTTAAAATACTAATAACCCACACTATTTATTCTAGGCGGGGAACAGATAAAAGATACACAACATAAATTACAAACACAATCACAACACATGCAATAAATAAATAAACATGCCGGAGCCCAGGGCAGAAACTATGAATTGGGTTTAGCTGCTATCAGGTGCCCAGAATCTCTGCCTGATGGCATCATTGAGCTTGCCAAAGGGGCCTCTTGAAGTACTGGAGCCCTAGAAAACTGCTGTGTCTGCCACCCCGCAGAGCCAGACCTGAGTACCAGTGCCATCCTTCTTCTCTGTTACCTTTTTTGTGTCACATAGAGCATATTACACAGGGAAGCCATTTTATTTATCTTCTATGCTCATTCCTCACCACCCTTCCAACTCATTACTGTCCGCAAATGCTAATCTAATGATTCCATAAAATTAAGACTAAAGCCCTTGTACTCCTCAACCTTCAGTTGCCTTGCTCCTTCCCTATGGAATTTGCTTCCGATGGATATCTGCATAGAGCCTCCTGCAAAAAATTTAAATCTGCCTTTAAAACTTGATTTTTTCATTGGGCCTATTCTTAGTTCTTTGTTTTTTTTTGTATTTCTATAGGCTAAATTTTGAAATTTTGCCTACAAACTGTATCTCCAGGGTGCCCATCCCAAACGTCTGACAAATGAAAGAAATTAATTTCTCTGCATTGCTATCTCACCTACATTTTGTAAAGTAGTTTGCTTATCAGGTTTATATCTTTCCATAATGAATTTTACCACAGAAATTTGTATTCATAATTGTGTTTAACATCTTTATGTTGTGTGATGCAAAGTAAATAGATCATCAGGGGTCCTTTTTCCGTACTATAACAGAGTGGTGGTACGTGTTAATTTTCGTAAGTGGTAATTGATCAGAATTTCCTTAGATTAGTCACAGAGAAAGCGACAGTGAAAAAAACCCAACTGCGGAGCTTGTGAAGTTAATATTGTGCAACTCAGTAAACAATGCTCAAAGTTCTTTTGCAGTTCTAGCTTCTTTCCAGTTACATTAAAAGAAGAAGTTTTCCCAAACCACAGAGATGCAATTGTAAATGTAGTCCCTAAAAACTTTGGTTTCCAATGAGATGTTTCTATGGATAGATATACTATAGGTTTTCTCCCATTTTCAGTCCATGAAAACCATCTTTAGCACATCTGGACCATAGTTCAAGTTGTAAACAATCAACTCTTTCTATTTTACAATACATAAAACGTCACACCACTGTACTGTAGATGAATCATTGATGTTTTTCCATAAAGAATGAGTAAATCATATGATTTTTCACTTACATGAAGCATTAATGTATCAGATACTTTTATTAACACTATGAGAAAGATGTAAGTATGGAGAAACAGTAACACAATATCATTTGGAGAAGACCAGTGGTGTGCTGGTAAATTTTCAACAATAGGCTCTCTCTCCAGATGTAGCCAGCCCTACAATTTTTTTTGTGGGGGGGGGGGGGGGAGACTGGGGGCAATGCATTTTTCTCTTCCCCTCCCCATGCAGGTGCACTAGATATATCTTTGCTGACAGGGATGCCGAGCCCTGCCGATCAAATAAGTGGACTGCCGCCAGTCCCCGCTGCTTGTTTCTGGTTCTGAGCAGCATTCCGGGTCTTGTGTATGCTCTGATTATACGCAACAAGTCCCGGGCATGCTGCTCAGAGACGGAAACAAGCAGCAGGGACAATGGCAGTCAATTTATATGGCTGGCGTGACTTGGCTTCCCTGCCAGCAAAGTAAAAGGGAGTTCAGGAGGGGGCCTGAGCCAAAACTTTGGGAGCCGGTTGTTAAGTAGCCATGGGAGACCTACTTTAACAACCGGTTCCCAAAATTCTTAAAAACTTAACAAACAGCTGTTGCGAGCGAGTTCTAGCAAAACACTGGATAAAACACACAGAGATATCACCTGAGAAGATTCAGTAGACATGAGTCTATCCCTTCCATTTCTGAGATTAAACATAAAAATGAGCTTGTGGTACTCATTGTTTGTATCTTTTAATCTAATATAGATAAGAAAATGATACCTAAAGACTAAAGTCAAATGTCTAATATTTCTGGAATGCAAAGTTAATATCTGAAATATTTGTATGGTTTTAGGCAAAGATTTCGACATTTCTAGGGTGTCAATGTAAGATTCCAGCCTTCCAAGGCTACTAAACCAAGGGTGTAATTGTTTTAACTACTACTACTACTACTTAACATTTCTACAGCGCTACTAGGGTTATGCAGCGCTGTACAAATTAAACAAAGAAGGACGGTCCCTGCTCAAAGGAGCTTACAATCTAAAGAACGGAATGTCAAGTTGGGGCAGTTTATATTTCCTGGGTAGAGGTGTAGTGGTTAGGTGCCGAAGGCGACATTGAAGAGGTGGGCTTTAAGCAGTGATTTGAAGATGGGCAGGGAGGGGGCTTGGCGTATGGGCTCTGGGAGTTTGTTCCACGCATGGGGTGAGGCGAGGCAGAAAGGGCGGAGCCTGGAGTTGGCGGTGGTGGAGAAGGGTACTGAAAGGAGGGATTTGTCTTGAGAGCGGAGGTTACGGGTAGGAACATAAGGGGAGATGAGGGTTGAGAGGTAAGGAGGGGCTGCAGATCGAGTACATTTGTAGGTTAGTAGCAGAAGCTTGAACTGAATGCGGTACCTGATCGGAAGCCAGTGAAGTGACTTGAGGAGAGGGGTGATATGAGTGTATCAGTTCAGGCGGAAGATAAGACGTGCAGCAGAGTTCTGAATGGACTGAAGGGGGGATAGGTGGCTAAGTGGGAGACCAGTGAGGAGTAGGTTGCAGTAGTCAAGGCGAGAGGTAATGAGAGAGTGGATGAGAGTTCTGGTGGTGTGCTCAGAGAGGAAAGGGCGGAGTTTGCTAATGTTGTAGAGGAAGAAGCAACAGGTCTTGGCTATCTGCTGGATATGCACAGAGAAGGAGAGGGAGGAGTCGAAGATGACACCGAGGTTTTGGGCAGATGAGACAGGGACGATGAGGGTGTTATCAACCGAGATAGAGAGTGGAGGTAGAGGAGAAGTGGGTTTGGGTGAGAAGACAAGAAGTTCGGTCTTGGCCATGTTCAGTTTCAGGTGGCGGTTGGACATCCAGGCAGCAATGTCGGATAAGCAAGCCGATACTTTGGCCTGGGTTTCCGCAGTGATGTCTGGTGTGGAGAGATAAAGCTGGGTGTCGTCAGCATAAAGATGATAGTGGAAGCCATGAGACGAGATCAGGGAGCCCAGGGAAGAGGTTTAAATAGAGAAAAGAAGGGGTCCAAGGACAGAACCCTGAGGGACTCCAACAGAGAGCGGGATAGGGGTGGAGGAAGAACCATGAGAGTGTACTCTGAAGGTACGATGGGAGAGATAAGAGGAGAACCAGGAGAGGACAGAGCCCTGGAACCCAAAAGAGGACAGTGTGTCGAGAAGTAAGTTGTGATTGACAGTGTCAAAAGCGACAGATAGGTCGAGGAGAATGAGGATGGAGTAATGACCTTTGGATTTGGCAAGGAACAGGTCATTACAGACTTTGGATAATGCCATTTCTGTCGAGTGTAATGGGCGAAAGCCAGATTGAAGCGGATCGAGGATGGCATGGGAGGCGAGAAAATCAAGGCAACGGCTGAGAACAGCGCGTTCAAGTATTTTGGAGAGGAAAGGTAGGAGTGAAATGGGGCGGTAGTTGGAGGGACAGGTAGGGTCAAGTGAAGGTTTTTTGAGGAGAGGTGTGACTACATGCTTGAAGGTGTCAGGGACAGTTGCAGTGGAGAGAGAGAGGTTGAGGATATGACAGATGGGGGGGGGTGATAGTAGGAGAGATGGTGTTAAGTAAGTTGGTGGGGATGGGGTCTGAGGAACAGGTGGTGCATTTCGAGGAGGAGAGAAGATGGGCGGTTTCCTCTTCGGTGATATCAGGAAAAGAGGAGAAGGAGGCCTGGGTTGGTTGGTTGAGGGAGTGGGTGATAGGATGAAGAGGAGGAGAAGGTTTAGTGGTGAATTCGAGGTTGATCTTCTGGACCTTGTCGCGGAAGTAGTCAACCAGTGATTGAGGAGAGAGTGAGGGGGGGTGGGAGCGGAGGGCACTTTGAGGAGGGAGTTGAGGGTGGCGAAGAGACGACGAGGGTTAGAGCTGAGGGAATTAGTCAATTGGGTGTAATAGTCCTGTTTGGCGAGGAATAGGGAGGACTGGAAGGAGGATAGCATGAATTTGTAGTGAATGAAGTGAGTATGGGTGCGAGATTTCCTCCATAGGCATTCAGCCGATCGGGTGCAGGAGCGAAGTTAACGGGTGCAAGGGTTAAGCCAGGGCTGGGGATTAGTGCGCCTTGTGGGACGGGAAACGGACGGTGCAAGGGTGTCTAGGGCAGAGGAGAGAGTGGCATTGTAAGTGGAAACAGCCTTGTCGACAGACTCAGAGGACATGATGGACGGGAGGAGATCAGAGATACTAGCGGATAAGGTGGGGGGTCAACAGCCTGGAGATTCCTGGAGGTAGTGGTTACTGTTGGGCGGGACTGAGGGGGAGGATGATGAAGTGTGAATGTGATCAGGTCATGGTCAGAAATGGGAAGAGCAGAGACGCAGAAATTGGAGGGCGAGCAGGTAGAAGAGAGGACGAGATCAAGACAGTGACCAGATTTGTGAGTAGGGGTGGTGGAGCTCAGTTGGAGGTTGAAGGAGGAGGAGGTTAGAGTGAGGAATTGAGAAGCATATGAGTCGGAAGGGTTATCAGTGTGTATGTTGAAGTCACCAAGAATGAGGGATGGGGATGAGGGCTCAATAAAAACGGAGAGCCAGGCATCGAAGTCAGTAAGAAAGGAGGGGAGGGACTTATCAGGGGGGCGGTAAATGACTGCAACTCGGAGTGGCAGCGGGTAGAATAGACGGATGGAATGGACTTCAAAGGATGAGAAGCAGTGAGACTGTGGTAGGAGGAGGGGTTGAAAACTGCAGGAGGGCGAGAGTAGTAGGCCAACACCGCCACCATGGCTAACTGGGCGGGGCGAATGGGAGAAAAGGTAGCCTCCGTGGCAGAGGGCTGCGACTGAGGCAGAGTCGTCGGGGGTGAGCCAGGTTTCGGTTAGGGCGAGCAGTTGAAGGGAATGGGAGATGAAGAGATCATGGGTGACGGTAAGTTTGTTGCAGATTGAGTGGGCATTCCACAGGGCACACGAGAAGGGGAGGGAGGAAGGGGGGAGGTGGGGAATGGAGATGAGATTGGAGATATCGCGGGAACGTTTGCATAGATGAGACGAGGTTTACTGTTTTAAGGCAGTAATCCTAAGATATCAGTATCAGGCTCCTTAATGTACATCAATGACTGTATTAAGACTGCAGAACATACAATTCCAGCATTTGTTCAATAGCAATTAGATTTTGTCTTAGCTGCAACCGTTCATGCTCACATTCGACAGACAGACCCTGCACAAATAAAGGGGGCCTTCTACGAAGCGGCAGTAAGCCTAAAGTGAGCTTCCCACTAATCTGGAATTGCCGCCGGGCTACTGCAGCAGCCTAGCCTGGTGGTAGTTCCCACCCACAGTGCGTGCCACTTCCAGCGCTACAAAATATTTTTATTTTTGTAGCGCCGGTTTTTACCGCGCTGCCCAGTTACTGCCAGGTTAGCGTGGGAGCCCTTACCTCTACCTCAAAGGGTGGCAGTAAATGCTCCCCCCCCCCCCCCCCCCCAAATGGCTGCATAGCCATTTCTTTAAAAAAAAAAAAAGACAGCCTTTTACTCACTGCAGTAAAAGGGGGCCTGAGCGCATGTGAAAAGCACACACTGATGCCAGCACATGCCCCCGTTTTGCCACAGCTTGGTAAAAGGACCCTAAAATGAGTTGTCAGAAGTTGTTGTTATGTTTACCATGGTGTCTGTTGTGTTACTGATTTTCTAGAAAGTGCTATTAAAATGGTGAACCAGCACTTTGAATAACTCCTTCCCATTTGATTTGTGTTCACTTGACCAATGAGATGTGTTGTGAAGGGAGCCACAAATATTAGAATGCATTGTCAAATTGTGAGTATTGTACACCTTGACTTTTTTTTTTAATATCTTAATTATTCAATCATCATAGGGGCAACCAGGACGCGACGGTTATCCGGTAATCAGCCATTCTGTTTATTTTTTCACTGTTCCTTCAATCTGTATTTCATATTTCCTGTACTTAACTGTCAATCATCTTCTTCAGCTTCTCCTTCTCATTCAGCATGTCAGTATTTATGTAGTTCATGTAGATTTTCTTGCTCCAACTGCCCTAGATATTAACTGCTTATTTTCAGACTTCAGTGGGCGTTGTTTTTTAAATGCCATCTGCAACTGGTTAAAAAAATCCAAATATTCAGTGACAGTGCCTGGATAATGGCTGCTACTGAATATCTGGATCCTGGCGTGACTGCTCAGTCCTATCTAGTAGCGTCAATATTTGGCCGCTGTACGGACTGCTTACCTGAATGCAACTGAAACAGCATTTTTGCTGTCCTAAGGTATCCGGGTCATTATCCAGATAGCAGTGCTGAAAGTTGCTGCTACCTAGATAATTTTGACAATGCCCTCAGACCACCCTGGCATTATCTTATTATCTGGAGGGCAGAGGTGCCATTTTGGAGGACAGCATCGACCCAGGTAGCAGCGGAGGAGAGAGGGAAGGGTCTGGCACTTCTACTTTTGTTGAGGGGTGGAAGAGAGGGAATCAGAGGCTTTGGAACATGTCAAGGGTGATCAGGGCTGTGCTGCAGGAGGAGGGTGAAACAGAGGGGGGGATAAAGTGCCACCACGGCAATTGATGTACCTTTCCTGGGTCCACATTGCGTTACAGCTGGTGTCTGATAGTGCAGTGCTCTGATGCCTCTGTGATAACCATCTGCCATGTGCACTCAATGCAGGGCAAATGCAGGGCAGATGCAAGGCAACCCCCCCCCCCCCCTACATTTAATGCGCAGGCTTTGCACTTACCACACAGTAATTTTAGATTAACTGTGTGACAAGTTCACAATTTATTGCATTTTAGTTAAAGGGCCCCTATAAATTCAAGTTTGTTAGCTGTATGTCCTCATCTGAATGCATTCCCTTGAAAATAGTGCATCTTTCCTCTGTGACCATCCCAATGTCAGGGTGCCCTTTTCTAGCGTGCAGATGGGAAGCACTAATTAGGGGTGAGATCAGTTCAGCTGTTTGTCATGAAGTAAATAGAGCTGGATCTGTTTGAGAGATTTTCTGTATTTACACTGCCTGGAGTTTTCATAATAAGACAAACTCCAGAATGTGCTGTCATGCGTTTAATAAGAAGCAGGACTATGGCGAGCAAAAACATTGACCATTCTTTCATGACATGATGAGAAGGCGCCTCCATCTGCTCTGTTTCAGAACAGCTTTCAGCCACATGTGTCCCTGGTGTCACCTCTGTTATAACAATGATGCTTTATTCCTAAAGCACTATCAGCATGGAAAACAGAGCACAATTGATTACCCTACTCTAGACCCCAAAGAGCTTCAGTGTTTAAAATTGCAGACATTGGTGCTAGTGCATAGAAAAATCAAGTTGAAGCTTTGGGATTGCAGACTGTTTTCTGACCATTAAAGTATAATTAGGGCTTCTGATTTTAGGATTTAACTAATAAGCACCAGTAAAAAAAAAAAACCCTCAATGCAAAGAAATTTAGGGGTCCTTTTATTGAAGTGCTTTAGATTTTGCAGTTACTGCTCAGGGCCAGCGCTAGGGTCTGTGGCACTCCTCTACAAACTATCGGTGGCGCCCCCCCTAGCTATCAATCACCCCCGCCCCCCTGTCTAGCATCTCCTTTCTCTATTCTTCTGCCCCCCCCCCCTTCTCCCACCTGCCCCTTTTTCAGCCCCAGCTCTATTCTCTCACCTGTCCCCTGGATCAGCTCGCACCTCAAGCTCTGTCTTTAGTCAAACAGGTATGGTGTACCGGCAACGTATGCTCATCCGAACCACAGATTAACTACTTCTGGCTTCATAAAACCGGAAGTAATTTATTTCATGACTCAGAAGAGTACACGGTCCTGGCGCACCAGGCCATTAGACTAGACGCAGAGCAGTGGCAGTGAAAAAGAGCAGGGCCGCTGGGGAGGCCTAAAGCCAGGCCCCTCTGCCCTGCGTACCCTGCTTACTGCATTCCCGCGGCCCTGTTACTGCAGCTTAATGCAGAAAATTAATGCACAGTAAGTGCAAATCTAACACGGCAACTATTGAGAGCATGCTCAGAATTTTTGTTTGCAGTTCGTGCATTAGCAGTTGCATTAGCATGCATGAGTCAGGTTGCAATTACCATGGAGGCACTTAGGAATAAATTCCATATATGGTACAGGAAAAAATCAGAATGGAAAAAACCACGCCTAGTGCTATTTTATAAATTGCACCTAACATTAGGCGTGGTTTATAGAATACACCTAGCGCCTTGACCCGTTACTAAATTTAGGTGCAACCATGTATAACAACTAAAACTTGGTGTAAATGCCCACTCCTAAATTAGGTGTGGAACAGGTGTATTCTATAACAGTGCATGTAATTTCTAGAATTATCTTACTGCATGGCCATATTTTGGGGGGGATTTTTACTTACTACGGTAAAAGGGCCCTGGTGCGTGGGAAAACTGCCGCTACCGCAGTGTCCTTTTTCCCGAAGTTATGTAAATTTAAGTCACTTGGGGGTCCTTTTACTAATTTGTTTCTACAAAAATGGCACAGAAAAGTCACAACAACCCCTAAATTTAGAATTTATATAAAACTAAAAATAGAAGCGCTAATTTATAATGTCAGCTCAGTGCTGAACCACATGTTTGGGAAAAGTTTATCCCTTCTGTATACCCTAATTTACTGGCTTATTATCAATTAATCACTTTTAACTAAATATTTCACATTCTTCATAATTACAATAAAACTCGTATATTATCAGTTTACTGGAACAACTGTTAATATATGTTCTAGTCCATACCATATCAAGATTTTCTTTAACCCTTATAATGAAGGTTTCTAATGATTTTCTGGTGCTCCCAGGGTTTTATGTGAAGTTTGCCTTTTCTAGGAGAGAATGTCTTGTGGAAATTTAAGAATATTGTATACATTCTGGGTGTCATTTAAAAACAGAATATTCCAGCTGATCTACCAACCATCTGCTTTCCATTTCTTCACTTCCAAAGATAATTGTTTATTTTTTTTTCTTAAAGAAATCAAGTGTTATAAATAATCTCTGTACTGAGAATTTTATTTTTGTTTTCGCTCTGGAAGTTGGAGCTGTCAAATGCAGTTTTTAAGATGAGGCAATGTGAAAATATAGAGAACAATTAACTTTCTTGTGTTAAACACAGCCTTGGACCACAAACTGTCCCTTTAGTTGGTACCAGTAAGCTGTAAATTAGTGGATCCATATTTAAACCCTGCTGTCAGCATTTTTTCATATGACAGTCGCTGTGTTTAATCATTCACATAGATTCAGTGCTGCTAAGCTTGCAGTCAGTGGCACTGACTGAATATACTATACTATGGAGGTGATTCTCTATATGTCACCTAAAGTTAGATGCTAAAAGTATGTGCACTAAGGGCCAGATTCTGTATAAGGCACGGAAAGAGTGCGTTAAATTGTGCATGCAGCCCATATATGCGTGATACTCAATTGAGTAACAAACCACATCGGTGATGACAATCACTAATTGGCAATAATTGGAATTTACGTGTGTGTAAATAGGTGTGTGTAAATTCCAATGTGTGTATCTGAAAAGTGGGCATGACCAAAGGAGGAGTGTGAGCGTGTCAAAGGTGTTACTTGAATTTACGTGAATGGTTATAGAATTCGGGGGAGTGCACCTAAATTTAGACACGGGCATTTAAACCAGGTTTTCAGTGATGTAAACAGCTGCGCCTAAACGTAGGCACATTCCCCAGTCCTAAACACTATTCTATACACTGCGCCTAACTTTAGGCAGTTTACATAGAATAGCGCTAGGCGCATTAATCAGACACATCTAGATTTTGATTGCATATATGGAATCTGGCCCTAAGTGTGATTTCAATAATGGCAATTACATATGTATCATTAGGCATGAGCGCTTACGCTTGCTCTATGGCTGGTGTAACTTAATAAATGAATTTGGCTTTTTTACATTTGCGATTTTAGTTTGGTCTTTCTGTACATCTTCCGTTTTTGTTGTTTTTTCTGTTTTTTACGGGAGATTTGGACTCTCTTTGTTGTTGGTGTAACTTCTCGTACCTAAATGCAGCAGTTATGCACGTGACTGACAGTATTATAACAGCTTAAGTGGGCATTCTATAAATAGCGCTTTAAAATGGGCACCAAAAGCATCAGTGCTACGCATTACTCTATAAAGGGCACATGTCTTCTATAGAATAGCGTGTAGTGCCAATTCCCACACCTAACTTTGAGTACTGCCAGACTTACGTCTGCTGAAACCTGGCCTAAATCCCAGCACCCAAGTTAGGCACTGTCCAGATAGTACAGAGGGGGTCTGAAAGCTTATTCCAGAGGGCCTATCCGGATTATAAAGAGGGGTCTGTAAGGATATTCAGAGGCCCTATCCAGATAGTACAGAGGGGGTCTGAAAGGGTATTCAGAGGCACTATCCAGAGGGATCTGTAAGGATATTCAGAGGCCCTATCCGAATAGTACAGAGAGGGTCTGAAAGGGTATTCAGAGGCCCTATCCAGATAGTACAGAGGGGGTCTGAAAGGATATTCAGAGGCCCTATCCGGATAGTACAGAGGGGGGTCTGTAAAGATATTCAGAGGCCCTATCTGGATAGTACAGAGGGGGGGTCTGAAATGGTATTCAGAGGCCCTATCCGGATAGTACAGAGGGGGTCTGAAAGGATATTCAGAGGCCCTATCCGGATAGTACAGAGGGGGTCTGAAAGGGTCTGTCCGGATTATATAGAGTGGTCTGTAAAGATATTCAGAGGCCCTATCCGGATAGTACAGAGGGGGGTCTGAAAGGGTATTCAGAGGCCCTGTCCGGATAGTACAGAGGGGGTCTGAAAGGGTATTCAGAGGCACTATCCAGAGGGGTCTGTAAGGATATTCAGAGGCCCTATCCAGATAGTACAGAGAGGGTCTGAAAGGGTATTCAGAGGCCCTATCCGGATAGTACAGAGGGGGGTCTGTAAAGATATTCAGAGGTCCTATCTGGATAGTACAGAGGGGGGTCTGAAATGGTATTCAGAGGCCCTATCCGGATAGTACAGAGGGGGTCTGAAAGGATATTCAGAGGCCCTATCCGGATAGTACAGAGGGGGTCTGAAAGGGTATTCAGAGGCCCTATCCGGATAGTACAGAGGGGGGTCTGTAAAGATATTCAGAGGCCCTATCTGGATAGTACAGAGGGGGGTCTGAAATGGTATTCAGAGGCCCTATCCGGATAGTACAGAGGGGGTCTGAAAGGATATTCAGAGGCCCTATCCGGATAGTACAGAGGGGGTCTGAAAGGGTATTCCAGAGGGTCTGTCCGGATTATATAGAGTGGTCTGTAAAGATATTCAGAGGCCCTATCCGGATAGTACAGAGGGGGGTCTGAAAGGGTATTCAGAGGCCCTGTCCGGATAGTACAGAGGGGGTCTGAAAGGGTATTCAGAGGCACTATCCAGAGGGGTCTGTAAGGATATTCAGAGGCCCTATCCGGATAGTACAGAGAGGGTCTGAAAGGGTATTCAGAGGCCCTATCCAGATAGTACAGAGGGGGTCTGAAAGGATATTCAGAGGCCCTATCCGGATAGTACAGAGGGGGGTCTGTAAAGATATTCAGAGGCCCTATCTGGATAGTACAGAGGGGAGTCTGAAAGGGTATTCAGAGGCCCTATCCGGATAGTACAGAGGGGGTCTGAAAGGGTATTCAGAGGCCCTATCCGGATAGTACAGAGGGGGGTCTGTAAAGATATTCAGAGGCCCTATCTGGATAGTACAGAGGGGGGTCTGAAATGGTATTCAGAGGCCCTATCCGGATAGTACAGAGGGGGTCTGAAAGGATATTCAGAGGCCCTATCCGGATAGTACAGAGGGGGTCTGAAAGGGTATTCCAGAGGGTCTGTCTGGATTATATAGAGTGGTCTGTAAAGATATTCAGAGGCCCTATCCGGATAGTACAGAGGGGGGTCTGAAAGGGTATTCAGAGGCCCTGTTCGGATAGTACAGAGGGGGTCTGAAAGGGTATTCAGAGGCACTATCCAGAGGGGTCTGTAAGGATATTCAGAGGCCCTATCCGGATAGTACAGAGAGGGTCTGAAAGGGTATTCAGAGGCCCTATCCAGATAGTACAGAGGGGGTCTGAAAGGATATTCAGAGGCCCTATCCGGATAGTACAGAGGGGGGTCTGAAAAGATATTCAGAGGCCCTATCCGGATAGTACAGAGGGGGGCCTGAAAGGGTATTCAGAGACCCTATCCGGATAGTACAGAGGGGGTCTGAAAGAGTATTCAGAGGCCCTATCCAGATAAGTGCTTTTGAATACTAACCCAAGAGATTCTTTCTGAAAGTAGATCTTATAGGCCCCGATATTCAGACCATGGGAGATAGCCAGGCTGTCTCCCGTGGTCCGCGCTGAACCCGGATATTCAATGCCGGGCCATTTCGGGTGACTGGCCTTGAATTGCTGGGGGGGGGGGGGGGGGTCGGCCAGTATGAAGATAACCGACTATGTCGATATTCAGACATAACCGGTTATCTTTAAATCGGCCAAAAATATACTAGGGGTTGATTCGACCAAATAATTCAGTTTAAAAATCAATGGATAACCAGTTATATTGCATGTTATAACCGGTTATCTGCCAGCTGCTGACCACGGACATTCAGCAGAGGATAGCCGGTTATCCCTCCACTGAATATAGGCAGTCAGTTAAGCATTATTTAACCAGTCAGCATCAGTTCTGACCAGTTAAATAGTGCTAAATATCGGGTAGATAGTGTATTTATCATTGAATAAATGAAGTGCAGAGTGGACCATTTGACAGCAGGGAGCAGTGCCCTAGAAAAACAGCAAGGGTGACAAACTAGAGTAAACAATGAATTTGAGGTTAGAAATATCTTTCAGCTACTAGTTAGTTCCAGAGCAAAATTCCAAGTGCAAAAAAGTTGCTGGACTGATTATCATGCAACTCTCCTGGTCCAGCAATTTTGAGAATTATTATTAGTATTATTATTATTATTAACTTAGATTTAGCTCATACCTTTTTCAGTTGTAGATCAAGGTGAGTTATATTTAGGTACACAGTAGATAAAATATGATATCACAATCCCCCCCAGAAGGTTTCTTAATTTCAAATAGTAGCCAGGGAGGACCCACTCCTTAGTCATTTTAGGCAACTAGACATTACCAAGTTATTAAAGAAAAGTATTCTCTAAATATGGTTTAATATTCTGAGTCTTATGGGTAATAAATAAATCTTTCGTTGATTATCTGTATATGTGTTGGAAGACTAATAGATAACCCTACTTTTTTTCCAATTCCTTTAATATTCTGGACTCGGGGAGCCCAATACTTAGTCTTAAACAATGACAAAAAATGTATTTAGACCACACATAACACTGCATGAACCAGAGTCATTAACCAACTGACACTGGCCAGCAACCAGAATCATTTTTGTGGTGTTCTGTGGTTCCGTTATGGACACTTAGATGATGAATGTTTCTTAATGGCACCAAGCCGAAGGTGCTTATTGGAAAAGAGAATATGCTAAGACAGTACCTAATCTAATCAAAACCAGTGCTGGGCAGACTTCTACAGTCTGTGCTCTGAGAATGGCAAGGACAAATCAAACTCGGGTATGCATATAAAGTATCATATACCATGTAAAATGAGTTTATCTTGTTGGGCATACTGGATGGACCATAGAGGTCTTTATCTGCCGTCATTTACTATGTTACTATCAGGCTTATTTTCGAAAGTGATTGCCTGCCATCTTCCGACATAAATCGGGAGATGGTCGGTGATTTCACAAAAGCGGCAAAATCGGTATAATCGACAGCGGCGTTTTTGACACCATCGCTCCTTTCCCGTCGCCGCGCCAGCGAAAGTTCAAGGGGGCGTGTCAGCAGTGATGCGAAGGCGGGACATGGGCGGGCATGGGCATGGCTACCAGATGGCCGGCTTTCGTGGATAATGGAAAAAAAAGCGGCGTTAATCAGTATTTCACTGGGTTTACTTGGTCCTTTAATTTTCACGACCATGCCTCAAAAAGGTGCCCCAATTGACCAGATGACCACCGGAGGGAAATGGGGGATGGCCTCCCCATACTCCCCCAGTGGTCACCAACCCCTTCCCACACTAAAAAAAATTAAAATAAAACACTTTTTTGCCAGCCTCTATGCCAGCCTCAAATGTCATACCCAGCTCCCTGACAGCAGTATGCAAGTCCCTAGAGCAGTTTTTAATGGGTGCAGTGCACTTCAGACAGGCAGACCCAGGTCCATCCCCCTTACCTGTTACACTTGTGGTGCTAAGTGTTGAGCCCAGTGGCGTAGCCACAGGTGGGCTTGGGTGGGCCAGGGCCCACCCATTTATGACTCAGGCCCACCCAACAGTAGCACATGTTTAGTGGTAACTGGTGGGAATCCCAAGCTCCGCCAGCTGAAGATTTCCCCCTGATGGTAACGAAAATGCTACTCTCCACAACACTGGCACCTGCGCATGCTCAGTTTTCAGTGCACGCCTGCTGCCAAAGTGGAAAGAAGCGTTTTCCCACCAGCTGAGATAAAAATTTTTTTGGAGGGGGGAGAACACTTGGTGCCCACCCAATTCTTGCCTAGGCCCACCCAAAATCTGTTGTCTGGCTACGGCCCTGGTTGAGCCCTCCAACCCCCCCCCCAAAACCCACTCTACCCACATGTAGGTACCCCCCTTCACCCATAAGGGCTATGGTAATGGGGTAGAGTTGTGGGGAGTGGGTTTGGGGAGGAGTTGGGGAACTCAGCACCCAAGGTAAGGGAGCTAAGCACCTGGGAGCTATTTGTGTATTTTTTAAACATTTTTAGAAGTTCCCCCTAGGGTGCCCGGTTGGTGTCCTGGCATGTGAGGGGGACCAGTGCACTACAAATGCTGGCTCCTCCCACTACCAAATGCCTTGGATTTCGCCGGGTTTGAGATCGCCGGCATTTTTTTCCATTATTGCTGAAAAACAAAACCGGCCATCTCAAACCCGGCGAACTCTGGCATTTGGCCAGGCTAAACCGTATTATCTAAAGCAAAGATGGCCGGCCATCTTTTTCCATAATATGGTTCTGGCCAGCTGTTGCACCGCCGCCAAAATAGATCGCCGGCGACATTCAATTATGCCCCTCCACGTTAATCTAATCTAAATAGACACTTTTAACCTGCTTGTTCCCCATATTGGTCCAAAGAGACTTATAATATTAAACTATATAGTTACAAGCACTTAAAAAACATACATAATTAAATCTATTTAAATATCTGAATTCACAAATTTCTTAAATTAAAAAAAGATTTCAAATTCTTCTGAAACAGAACATGGGAAGGTTGATACTTAAGGACCAAGTGATATATTATTCCAAACCTGAGGAGCCTGGTGTAAAAAAGAAATCCCCAAAACCTTTTTGAATTTAATACCTTTAAAAGAAGAACATTTCTTTTCCTGTTTTAAAAGAAACCCTGATTGTGCCTGGTTTCTGGGACAATTCGCATGCTATCACTTTTCTTGTCAGCTCAAATAAATTAATTACAAATGATTACCATATTTTGCTCAGAAAAGAACAATTACACAGCATGTTTGAAGAAGAAGAAAGCACAGTTCTTATGGAAAGGTTTCATAGTGCTAATGTGGTGGTTTTGTACAAAAGATCCAATGTCAGCGCTTGGCTTCTTAAAGATTTAACTGATGCTTTCAGAGAGCATGGCTTCAATTAGCAGCTGAGCACAGTGAAATGAAGCTTTAGACTGTGCAAGCTTTTCTTGGCCCTCAGTTTTTCAGTACAGTTGAACTTTTATCATGGAACTGCATTAAGACAGTTAAAGAGGGCTGGTGCCTCCCTGTGAAGCATTTGGATACCAGACATCTAATAGATTTACAATGGTTCTTATTTAGGTCATACATAATGACTCAGACATGATTAGTATTATCTAAACTGTGGTTATGGTAGGATGAACTTACTTTAACTTGTTTTACTTTCTTTGGCACTATTTTTGTTGTTTTGTTATTTTCTTTTGTTCTGAAACCTGTGCTGGATTATATTCTTGCTTTTCCTTTACAGTGTCCTGTGATCAAAATTGAATACATTACGACAATCAGTAGGATCAATGAATATTGCCATTATAAATCATCTCATTTCAAAAATATTGTGTATATGTTCCAAAATTACCAACAAAGAACAGATATCAATTGCATAGAAGGTAAAAGGATAGTCTATAAGCCACAGCCACGTTGCAAAATAGATACTAGAAGTTATAAACATATAGGGGAAGACTTCCCATACCTATTCCAGTGCCCTTAATAAATATGCATATCATAAATTTCCAAACACTGAGGGGTCCTTTTACAAAGGCGCACTGAAAAATGGCGTGCGGTAGTGTGCAGAATCATTTTTCAGTGCACTGATAAAAAAAGGCCTTTTTTCCTTGGAGCAGGGACCGTCCTTTTTGTTAAACTGTACAGCGCTGCGTAACCCTAGTAGCGCTCTAGAAATGTTAAGTAGTAGTAGTAGTTTTTCTGCAGAAAATGGCCATGCAGCAAAATCAAAATTGCCGCAGGCCCATTTTGGGTCTGAGACCTTACCACTAGCCATTGACCTAGCGGTAAAGATTCACGCAGTAATCAGGTGGTAATGACCTATGCGCGCCAAATGTCACTTGGCGTGCATCTGTTATGCGCACCCGAAAGTAAAAAATATTTTTCAGACGCACATATCAGATGTGCACCAAAAATGAAATTACCGCAAGAGCCACTCGATAGTCAGGCGGTAATTCCATTTTGGCATGCATTGGGCGTGCGTAGATGCTTATGAGGCTTAGTAAAAGGACCTCTGAGTTTTCATTCTATGCAAATTTATCTCATTGAAGTTAAAAGCTCCAGAGAGCTCCTGCTGCTACCTCAGTGGCATAGAGTCTACCTTCTTTACTCACCTCTTCAGACTGCCTTGGTGAGAAAATAGACCAATGAACTGCCACAGGGATCTGAGCTTGCTCTGACCTTGTGTAACAATTATTCTAATGGCCTGTCACAAAACTCAGCTTTGGAAATTCATCTACATGCATAGCATCTGCTGAAGATTCCAGCCTCAGACTTTCTCAGGATTAGAATGTGCTCTGAACAGTCATGATGCAGACCTTAGATGGTTCTTGCAATTCAAACTGTCTTCAACCATTTATCAACAATGTCTTCCAGCTGCATATTGCCAGTGACTTGACCTAACTTGCTGTTTTTTTTAGCTACATTGTTGCTAGATATTGCCAAAGGGTTTCTCTAACTGATTTGTCTATCATGGCTCCCAATTCTATGATAAACTGGTTCCCTTCATTTCTTATATGAGGTTGCAGCTATCAAGGTACTGGAGGAGCCACCTTCTTACTGCAGTATTTTAAATCCACCTGCTGCTCATTGGCCATCATGATATCCACCCACTGTAGTCCAAAGATTATATAGCCTTCTTGTCAATGACTACCAACTGGCTAAATTCAGCACTGAATTACCAGACCTGCATATGGCCACTTAGGATACCATATCATAGCTTGTGTAATGCACATATTGAACGAATGACTGCACAGAACAATTTGGATTGTAAAAATAACCTGGATCAAAAGATATATATTACATTAACGTAAACTCTTTATGCATTGGATTCTCATGCATTTAAAAGAGTACAGTTTAAAGCTGTTTCAAATGTTTATAAAGAACATGAAAAACATGGTATTATCAGATTTTCCATGGTAAATAAGAGAATTTGAGAGAGAGAGCTTTGTTAGATGCACAATGATACAAGCCCTGGCGTTTGCTTCCATTTTAGGCAGCACACACACCAGCTGGAAAGTGAAAAGAACACTGTAATGATTTGTTGTCCAGCATGTACTAACCTGTGACCTCTTTCTGTAATTGCACTCCTTATGTGTTTATACAAACACTTCTCAAATGCAAAAAGACCACATGGTAACAAGTGAATGCAGGTGACATATAACAGAGTCAGTGACGAAGGGAGAGGAACTCTCAAAAGCTAGTCACAGGTGTTTTAACTTAGTCTAATACAAAGATGTCATCTAGTAGCCATTGGCACATGGCTGCCTGGTGATCTTAAGGCTCTGCAGTACACAGTGCAACCGATTCCACTATCGATTGGCTTTGTCGAGTGGTATGTAGAGATGGGCGTTGATTTGCAATGAGATGGGAAACGTTAATGACGTATCCTGTGCTATCGCATAATCATTATCAGATGAAAGAAAGCAGAAAAAAAACATGAAAAATCATGATTTTCATTTGTCAAAAATAGATTGCACTGTTTTGAGAGAGCGCACACTGTTTGCTAAGAGGGCATCCATTGAGCTTGTGCGAACTATGGTGCATGCGTGAACTCCTGTTCATGCATGCCTAGGGCTCGCTCTTTCAGAAAGAGAGTGCGCTCAATGACTTTGCTCTCATGATGAAAAAATAGCCTACCGAAAATGAATAAAGTGAACATTCCCAGAAAATACATGAGAAATGTATCAGGTCTGGTACCGCTATACAAATGCTAATAATAATAAATGAGACAAAACTAAAATATTTTGGTTGCCCATCCCTAGTGATAGTTCCAGAAAACAACAAGGCAAACAATCCGCAAACTCCAAAGTGGAAGACAAAAAAGCAGATCAGTGGTGGATATACAAGATCTTTATTAATAAAATTGCATATAGCATATATTGCCCGACACAGGCCATGTTTCACTCAGCAGAGCTGCGTCAGGGGCTATTTGGTAATCCTTACTTTGAGATACACATAAAAGGATGTAACAATTGTTATTGAAACCCAACTGTACACAGGTCAGAAAAACACAGCGTAGGCTATATATACAGTGGGGGAAATAAGTATTTGATCCCTTGCTGATTTTGTAAGTTTGCCCACTGACAAAGACATGAGCAGCCCATAATTGAAGGGTAGGTTATTGGTAACAGTGAGAGATAGCACATCACAAATTAAATCCGGAAAATCACATTGTGGAAAGTATATGAATTTATTTGCATTCTGCAGAGGGAAATAAGTATTTGATCCCCCACCAACCAGTAAGAGATCTGGCCCCTACAGACCAGGTAGATGCTCCAAATCAACTCGTTACCTGCATGACAGACAGCTGTCGGCAATGGTCACCTGTATGAAAGACACCTGTCCACAGACTCAGTGAATCAGTCAGACTCTAACCTCTACAAAATGGCCAAGAGCAAGGAGCTGTCTAAGGATGTCAGGGACAAGATCATACACCTGCACAAGGCTGGAATGGGCTACAAAACCATCAGTAAGACGCTGGGCGAGAAGGAGACAACTGTTGGTGCCATAGTAAGAAAATGGAAGAAGTACAAAATGACTGTCAATCGACAAAGATCTGGGGCTCCACGCAAAATCTCACCTCGTGGGGTATCCTTGATCATGAGGAAGGTTAGAAATCAGCCTACAACTACAAGGGGGGAACTTGTCAATGATCTCAAGGCAGCTGGGACCACTGTCACCACGAAAACCATTGGTAACACATTACGACATAACGGATTGCAATCCTGCAGTGCCTGCAAGGTCCCCCTGCTCCGGAAGGCACATGTGACGGCCCGTCTGAAGTTTGCCAGTGAACACCTGGATGATGCCGAGAGTGATTGGGAGAAGGTGCTGTGGTCAGATGAGACAAAAATTGAGCTCTTTGGCATGAACTCAACTCGCCGTGTTTGGAGGAAGAGAAATGCTGCCTATGACCCAAAGAACACCGTCCCCACTGTCAAGCATGGAGGTGGAAATGTTATGTTTTGGGGGTGTTTCTCTGCTAAGGGCACAGGACTACTTCACCGCATCAATGGGAGAATGGATGGGGCCATGTACCGTACAATTCTGAGTGACAACCTCCTTCCCTCCGCCAGGGCCTTAAAAATGGGTCGTGGCTGGGTCTTCCAGCACGACAATGACCCAAAACATACAGCCAAGGCAACAAAGGAGTGGCTCAGGAAGAAGCACATTAGGGTCATGGAGTGGCCTAGCCAGTCACCAGACCTTAATCCCATTGAAAACTTATGGAGGGAGCTGAAGCTGCGAGTTGCCAAGCGACAGCCCAGAACTCTTAATGATTTAGAGATGATCTGCAAAGAGGAGTGGACCAAAATTCCTCCTGACATGTGTGCAAACCTCATCATCAACTACAGAAGACGTCTGACCGCTGTGCTTGCCAACAAGGGTTTTGCCACCAAGTATTAGGTCTTGTTTGCCAGAGGGATCAAATACTTATTTCCCTCTGCAGAATGCAAATAAATTCATATACTTTCCACAATGTGATTTTCCGGATTTAATTTGTGATGTGCTATCTCTCACTGTTACCAATAACCTACCCTTCAATTATGGGCTGCTCATGTCTTTGTCAGTGGGCAAACTTACAAAATCAGCAAGGGATCAAATACTTATTTCCCCCACTGTATATATATATATATATATATATATATATATATATATATATATATATATATATATATATATATGACTGCAGGACATCTAATGGTTGCCATGCACCAAAGTGTCAGAGTATTGTGGGGTATCTCACTATAAGGATTACCAAATAGCCCCTGATGCAGCCCTGCTGGGTAAAACATGGCCTGTGTCGGGCAATATATGTTATATGCAATTTTATTAATAAAGATCTTGTATATCCACCTCTGATCCGCTTTTTTTGTCTTCCATCCCTAATGATAAACACGCGCCAAGAAGAATTGGGGCGACCCATACAGCATCTACAACACTTGGCAGTTTTTCCAATGTTGTCCCCTTTTAATCATAGGTTTGATCTCTACAGGCGGATGATAGAGGAACGGCTCTTGAAAGCTGGTCACAGATCTGTTAAGTCACTCCAGTGGAAAAGAATCATTAATGGTGGAGGGAGGCTGCGTGAGAGACAGCTGTAATGTGCTCACGCTGCTGAGTTCTTGATTTTCCTTTCTTTCTTTTGTAGACAATTTTTATTCAAGCAGTGTGCCTGTTAGGGAGAGTGCGTCTTTCTGTCTGTTTATCCGTTCATCCCTATGCATACTATTTGGGTTTCTGCCAGGTACTTGTGACCTGGATTGGCCACTGTTGGAAACAGAATACTGGGCTTGATGGACCTTTGGTCTGTCCCAGTATGGCAATACTTATGTACTTGGGATTCTGAATGGAATCTTGCTACTCTTTGGGGTTCTTCATGGAATGTTGCTACACTTTGAAATTCTGCATGGAATCTTGTTATTCTTTAGAATTATAGAATCTTGCTACTCTTTGGGGTTCTACATGGAATGTTTCTACTATTTGGGTTTCTGTCAGGTACTTGTGACCTGGATTGGCCACTGTTGGAAGCAGGATACTGGGCTAGATGGACCATTGGTCTTTCCCAGTATAGCTATTCTTATGCTCTTATGCATAGGTTTGACTGTGCATCTGGTAAGTCAATTTTATTTGTGCCAGTTCACTCTTTCAACCTTGCTGCATCATTTGCATGGACAGACTTCCTGAGTCACTTTGTTGTGCTCCTTTGCTGGTTGCCACTGGCTGAATTGTGCTGGGTTCTGTCCGGGAACTGGCGTTCAATATCCAGGCACAAGGCAGCCACTGGGAGACATTGGCATTCCTAGCTTGTTCGCCACCTGGGTTGAGTTGCTGATGTGCCCCCTGGTGCGTTACCCCCCCCCCCCCAAGATTCGCCAACCCCCCTTGAAGTGCATCACCCCACCACCTTTCCTCCTCCTCCTACTACTACTACTATTATTAAACATTTCTATAGCGCTACTAGACTTACGCAGCGCTGTACAAATTAACATGAAAAGACAGTCCCTGCTCAACAGAGCTTACAATCTAAATTGGACAGACGAACAGACAGCTAGGGGTGGGGAAATTGCAGTGGTAGGGGTGATAAGTGAGGGTGTTGAGTAAGAGAGTCATGGTTAGGAGTCGAAAGCAGTAGCAAAGAGGTGGGCTTTAAGCCTAGACTTGAAGACAGCCAGAGACTGAGCCTGACATAGTGGCAGCACAAGTCATAAAAACGTCCTCAGTCTTTCTGAGCTCTAAGAGAGCGGATCTGGTGAATACTTATGACCCATTCTGGACATTATTGGAGACAGAACGTTGGGCTCAGTGGACCTCAGTCTGGTCTTGATGTGGCTTTCCTTATGTTAATAACAGCTACATACATACATTCAAAAACCTAAGAATGGGGTGCTTCAATGTTGTAAGATTTATCAGTAACACTAAAAAAAACCTAAAGGTTTAGCACATCGCTCACAATCATTGAATAAGTGGCCTGGAAGGGCTTAATAAATTTCACTACTCAAACTATATACACCAAGTAAGAAATAAGTATGTCATTTAAACCTCCACTCTGTTCATCTGTACATTGTGGCCATCGCTGCAGACTAGTTTGAAGTCACTGCATTACATAATACAGAAAATAGCAGCTACCAAGGAGGTGCACAGATCAGGCGTGTGGCTGTCGGCTCTGCTGGTCCTGTGCCCTGGAACAGAAAACAGATAGTGCCTCAGTGGTCTGCATGGATTTTCAGTGGCACTATCCAGTTCTTTGCCGCGGAAAATCTGGGTACAACCAGGTTAGTGTGGCAACCCAGGAGTTCACCAGGCACTGGGCGATATGCTCTCCAGGGATAGAAAAATACCTATTGTATCTGAATGTACATTACTTCGATAGCTTTTGGGCTTGCAGTCAGTATATACAAACAATAATAATAATGATGATGAAAATACTATCAAGGCCATAAAAACCTGGGCCATTCCAGTAGTCTGATACAGAGATGGAATTGTAGACTGGACCCAACTAGAATTGGATAAACTGGAAAACTCAAAAGCTGATGTCAGTACATCATTTTTTGCACCCTCAAAGTGACATTGACCAGTTATATTTATCATGAAAAATTGGTGGTAAGGGTTCACTCCAAGTTAGACAGACTGTCGAGGAGGAAAAACAAGAACTGAATGGTTACATGAAGTCCAGCAATCAGAAAATGTTAATCGAAGTTTGCAGAGAGAACACCATTAAGGTGAAAGAGAAGAAAAATGAGTGGAAACCCATTTGGCTAAGGGGAAATGCCAGGGGCTTTACACGGACAATATCTTAGAAGAGAATAGTGTGGTCAGCATCAGGAATTGGCACAGGCTGCAGTTGGGTCCCCTCCAGAAGGAGACAGAAGGATTCATTTTTGTGGCTCAGGAACAAGCTTTAGGAACTAACTGCGTGAAAGCAAATATTCAACATATTTCGACTTCTAGCATATGCAGACAATGTAATAAAAAAGATGAAATCATTGACCATTTGCTTAGTGGATGTAGTAAAATTGCCCAGACTGACTACAAATAATGTCATGACAAGGTAACCACAATAATCCACTGGAGCTTGTTCAGGAAGTACAACTTTAGAGACAACAAATACTCTATAACCACCAAGTAGAAAAGGTCGTAGAAAATGAAAGAGTGATTTTATAGGACTTTCGAATTCAAATGGACCAACATTTGGAACATAATGCACCTGTTATTGAGGTAAATGAAAATAATACTATGAATTTCATCAACATTGTGGAACCAGGAAACACAAGAATTGCAGGCAAAGAACTGTAAAATAAATAAATAAATAACAAAGTATCAAGACTTAACAATAGAAATGGCAAGATTCTGGAACAAGCCATGTTGAGTTATCCCTATTATTGCAGGAGCCTTAGGCTGGAGAAATTTCTGTAGAATCTTGAAATTTCAGATTAGACAACAGTGGACTTAGAAAATACAGTTTTGCTGGGCTCAAGCTACATTGGCAATACCTGGATAATTCCTAAGTTTCTGGATGAAGCTTGAATTCTCTAACGATACCAGAAAACCTAAGGGCCCTGTTTGCTAAGGCGCATTAGCATTTTTAATGCACCTACAATTAGCACATACGCTAACCATGTAGGCGCCTATAGGGATATTGTAGGCGTATACACGCATACATGGTTAACGAGCGTTAAAGATGCTAACACGCCTATAACACGGTTTAGTAAACAGGGCCCTTTGTGTTATGTGCCATGTATAATACTTCTAATAATAATGCTTCTAGAAACTGTGCATGAATGGCATATACTTAGGTGCACACTTACACCATATAGAATAAGTATGTTACCTAAGCACTGTTCTGCAAATACCGGCTTAACTTACATGGTGCATATTTGCAAGGGAAGCATTCACCGGGACAGAGCATGGGCAGAACATTGGGCTCCCACTTATGCACATAGGGCCAGGTTCTAGAATATGGCACTGAAAATTTGGCACCGATAAAATTCTGCGCTTAATACTGTTATATAAAGGGCACTTCAGGTTGAGAACCCTATATAATTTTGGGATTGAGATTTATTAACTGCTTTTATGAACAGGTTCACCCAAGGTGGTGTACAGCAGATCCAGTTTAACATAAAACTTACAATTTTATTAACATTGTCAGGATAGTAAAATAACCAAATATAAACATAGATACAATAAATATAACATGCGTAATAAAAAATCATAACCGGTTAATGTTGAACTCAAAACCGGCTATTTCGGGGCATTCCAGAGGGTGGAGTCAGCACTTGGCCAGTTAATTGCTGATATTCAGAACTTAACCATCCAATTTAACCACATAAATAGGACCACATAAAAGTCAGTCCTACTTTGGGGGGGAGGGGGTCTTTTACTAATAGCTTTGAGCACCGAATTTGACGCTCAACTTTGGGCGTGAGGACTGAAGCTAGCTGAAATCTGGTATAAACCCTGGCATGCAAACTGAGCACAGATCCCTTCAGGATGAGCACCCTATATAATATTGGGATTGAGATTTATTAACTGCTTTTATGAACAGATTCACCCAAGGTGGTGTACAGCAGGTCATGTTTAACATAAAACTTACAATTTTGTTAACATTGTCACGATATTAAAATAACCAAATATTTAAAGTGGGCAACTGGGAAATTTCGATACTTAGGTACGCAGCTAGCAATGGATACCTCCACGCTTTATAAGCTCAATGTAGCAAAGTTATTGCAGGAGACGAAAGCCCAACTGGTAAGTTGGTCAGTCTTGCCGGTGTCATTTCTGGGCAGGGTACATCTGTTTAGGATGATCATTTTCCCGAGGTGGCTTTATGTCATGCAAGTGTTACCTTTGTGGCTTACTCAACGAGATTTAGAGGCATTCTATAAAATGGCAGCAAAGTTCTGTTGGGGGGGCAAAAAAGCAAAAATGAAATGGAAATTGGTGGTGGGTAATGTGAAATCTGGAGGGTTGGGGTTCCCTGACCTTAGAAGATATAATCAAGCATGTCTGCTCCGCTATTTAAGGGACTGGCTGTTGGGAACCAGTAATTTTACGGATATGGGATTAGAGCAGGATTATTTTGCACCATGGAGTGTGGTCTCGTTGCTTCATGTTCCTAGAGGGCGACTGCCAGAGTGTCTCCGGGACAGTGTTTTGTTGCGATCCCTGTGGCAGCTATGGAGAGCAGTATTGCCGCTATGGCGATAGACTCCGGTGAGTAGCGTGTGGCTGCCTCTTCAGGGGAATGTAGACTTTGCGCCAGGAAGAGACTCTAGGGTGTTTCACCAACTGAAGGATAAAGGAGTGAGTAGGTTAGAACACTTAATCCAACAGGATGGTTCTCTAGTAGATTTTCAGACTTTTGCTGCACTGGGAGGGCGGGGGCCTTTGAGCATATTGGCATTTGGACAGTTGGCTCATTATGTACGATCACTGCCGTCGAATAGCTTATCGATTAGTTTTGGGGAACAACTCCGGGCGCTGTTGGAAGGAGATGCTGCTGGCCAAGTCTCAATTGCCTGGTTCCATAGAGAATTAGGCAGTAGAGAACAAGCTCGGGATTTGCAGCTGGTTGCGGATAGATGGAGTAGGGAGGTGGGAGTGCCGGTGGCTGCAAAAGTGTTATTGGCGGCCCTTCAAAATGGTACTCAGTTGGTACATAATGCGGAACTCCAGGAGTGCCACTTTAGGACGGTGCATAGGGCTTATATTTCACAGAGACAGGCTGTTTATGTAGGGGTCACGGAGACAAAAAACTGTCTTAAATGTACGAGGGATGAGGCCACGCTTTTCCATGGCTTCTGGAAGTGTAGAAGTATCGCCAACTATTGGGCTGCGATCTCCCGGTTTCTTCAAGAGGTTTTGGGAAGAACATTTCGGCTCACATTTGAAAGAGCGATATTTAGTGCCCCAGGACAGTGGAGTGTAGGTACACGAGGGGAAAAGTTGTTTTTAGGGAAGGCTTGCATTGTGGGGAAGAAATGTATACTAATGTATTGGACACAAGAGTGCCCTCCCTCCTTTTGGCAATGGCGGAATAAACTGCATGAATTAATGATCTGGGAAGCTAGGGGTGCGGGTGTGTCTCCGGGAAGGCAGCGGAGGTTTCTGGCAGTATGGGGGTCATATTTGAATGTAATCTCGCCACGGGCGCGCAGTCAAATCCTGAACAAACTCCCTTGGCAGAAGTAATATAGGTAGTTGGGCACTTTGACCGTGGCATGGGGGGAAGGGACTGCTAGGAGGGGGTGGGAGGATGGGAGGACTAGGGTGGATCGGTTTATTGGGAGGGTTAGGGGGGAAGAGGGAAGAGGAGAGGGGGGAGTGGAGGATAACAATACTGGGTAGGAGGGAGGGAGGATTAGGTACGAGGGGGGAAATGTTACAAAACGATTGATGACGGATCATTTCGTCTTCTTGCTACTATGTTTGTTTGAAAAGGAGCCCGGTGTTTGGGCTAATTGTTAATTGCATAGAATTTTATTTGTCATCAATACCAATGTTGAAATATAGGGTTGAATGACTATAGTATATCATGGGTATCCGAGCATGTACTTCACCACTAGTTGAAAGGGGGGGGGGGGGGGTAAAATGTAAAATTTGATGCCTAGCAACATTGTTGTGTGTTTGTGGTGTTTTTAGCAAATATGTTATTATTGTGTTATAGTGAATTTGTATTTCTTGATCTGTCATCAATAAAAAACCGTTGAAACATTGAAATAGGTTAAAAAAACACCATGTGTTCTACCCCATGCATTTCACTGATATTGTCATGAGTTTCAAAATTGGGGTAAAGCCTGGACCTGACATAATTGGTATGCAAAAAGTGGAATGCATGGCATTTTTATTTATTTTAATGTTTTTTACAGAGTTCTTGAGGCTTAAAAAAAAAAAAAAATAAATAACCAAATATAAACATAGATAGCCAGCTAAGTGCCATTTAATTGGCCAGGTGCCATTCCTGGCCGGATAAATGGTTTTAAATATCAGGGGTATGTGTTTAATCAAGTTGAAAATCATTTTAACACATTAGGAGGGGCATAATCGACCAGAAACGCCTATCTCCATGGGCGTTAATCTCCGAGAACGGGTCCGTGAAGGGGTGGAGTGAACCGTATTTTTAAAAAAAAATAGACGCCCATGCTTTATTCGCCAAGGTGTGAGCTGGGCGTTTTTGCTTTTCACCGATAATGGAAAATGAAATCGCCCAGCTCAAAACGAATAAATGCAAGGCATTTGTTCGTGGGAGGGGCCAGGATTCATAGTGCACTGGTCCCCCTCACATGCCAGGACACCAACCGGGCACCCTAGGGGGCACTTTACAAAAACAAAAAAAAAGGTAAAAGAGCTCCCAGGTGCATAGCACCCTTCCCTTGGGTGTTGAGCCCCCCAAATCCCCCTCAAAACCCACTGCCCACAAGTCTACACCAGTACTATAGCCCTAAGCGGTGAAGGGGGGCACCTACATGTGGGTACAGGGGGTTTGGGGGGGTTGGACGACTAGTAGCATTAAGCAGCACAATTGTAACAGGTAGGGGGGGGATGGGCCTGGGTCCACCTGCCTGACGTCCACTGCACCCCCTAACAACTGTTCCAGGGACCTGCATACTGCTGCTTGGGAGGAGGGTATGAAATTTGAGGGTGAAAGTAAAAAGTTGTGAAACATCATTTGTTGTGGTGGGAGGGGGTTAGTGACCACTGGGGGAGTCAGGGGAGGTCATCCCCGACTCCCTCTGGGGGTCATCTGGTCATTTAGGGCACTTTTTGGGGCCTTATTCGTCAAAAAACAGGGTCCAGGAAAAGTGCCCTAAATTCTAGCTACAAACGCATCCATTATCGGCGAAGGGCGCCCATCTCTGTTCGGGTGATAACCACGCCCCAGTTCCGCCTTCACCACGCCTCCGACACTCCCCCGTCAACTTTGTCCGCATCCGCGACGGAGTGCAGTTGAAAGCGTCCAAAGTTCGGCTTTCGATTATGCCGCTTTATTTGTTTTTGTGAGAAGAACGCCCATCTCCCGATTTAGGTCGGAACTTGGGCGTTATTCTCGTTCGATTATAAGCAGGCAAGGGCCCTATTTGTTTGTTTGTTTGTTTGTTTATTTATTGCATTTGTATCCCCCATTATCCCACCTTGTGGTAGGTTCAATGTGGCTTACATGGAACAAAGTAACGGTTACAAGGTATCAAACAGCTTAACAATTCGATAGAACAATTTGATTCTGAAGGATTGTCTGGGTATCTCTAGCATTAGCGTGCGCTAATGCTAGAGAGGATGCTCCTACCTTTGGCAATGCACAGAACACATATGCAAGACATTTGTGATAAAGGACACATTTTCAATTTTCAGTATTTTTGCCCTCTAATAAACACTGTTATACATACAATAAGAGCTTGAAGATCAAATACAAAGAAAATGAAAGTAATTGCCATTAAGGATCCTAATTTGAAAGGCTTTTGCCATGCACAGGAAACCTTTCTGGAACTGAGTCTCAAATAGGTTTCTTTAAGATCCAGAGAAAGGGACAATTTAATCCAAATGTTCATAGTCATTCAAAGTCTCTGATTGCCCTGGATAATGATTAAGAATGTAAAATAATCCAATTTAAATACAGTGTATAAACAGGGAACATATTCTCTTTTTGTATTATTATTCAAAGAAGTTTAATCCAAAAGTCTCCATCCATCTAACTTTTGATTTATGAAGCTAGTGATCAAGGAGAAGAAAGAGGCATCTGCCTTGCTTAATTCAGAGAGCATGTGCTAATAAAATGGACACTTGAGCAGTTCTTTTTACAGGGCACACTGGAGCCTTTATTACAAACATGTTCGGGATAGTTACCCAAAGTTTCCAACTCATTTTATTCAGCTACTCCCTCTTCTTTTAAGTAGCTCTTGGACTGTAGCCAACATGAAAGCTTCTGGTGCTTTTTGATGTACTTGCACAGAATCTTTTGTTATTTTAGTTACATCAATTTTTAAACTAAAGGCCTGGGTATTCAATGGCTCTATCCAGATAATACTGCAAATATCTTTACAGACCACCTTGGCACTATCTGGATACAACTGGGGTGGGGTGGGCAAGGCCACCTTTACCAATTGCTGACCCTGTATGGACCATTGGGGGGGGGGGCTCATCTATACAGTATGTCCCCCTGTGTCCGAACTCCCCCACTCATCTTAAAACGTGAGTTTCTCTGTAGAGTGCTCAAGGAAGAGGCAGCTATTCATATAGGCCATCTGCTGACAACCCTGGAACCTGCTCTCTGCTTCATCCCGCCCCCTTCTGACATAACTTCCTGCTTTCTCAAGGGCTGGATGCAGGGCAGGATGCAGCAGAGAACAGACTCTGGAGTCCGTGGCAGATAGCCTATGCAAACTTCTGCTGCTGTCCTGAGCCTTCAATGGAGAAATGCTATATTTAAGGAGGAGGGAGTGTTTGGAGACAGGGGGACATGCCAGGGTAGGGCCCCTAGGAGAGCAGTGCCCTGTGCAGCCGCCCCTGTCTCCCCTACTTAAAACTGGTACTGGGGATGGGGTGTCCAGAAGGGGTGCTTGGGTGGAATTAGGCATTATCTAGTTAGCAGAGATATTCAGTCCACTAACTAAACAACTATCTCAATAAAGTTAGGAGAGCAAAAAGGCTGCCCTAGCCTTATCTGGTTTACTACAAGTCAGCGGTAACATAGTGCCATAGGAACATAACAGAGGGCAAATAAAGAACAAGGTAGCTAGAATCATACCTACCATTCCATGCAGAATATGTTGGTTACCTCTTTTGTGTTTGTGTTTAGCATTGTACCTGCCGCTCGATGGAAGTTATACCTGTAATCCCCTATGGGGTTGGGGATTACTAGAAGAGTAGGCCCTGAGGAGAGTCACTTAGGGGAGTGACTGGGTGGGCCCTGAGTGGGAGGAAGCACAGCCCATAGGAGTGTTTATGAAACAAAATACAGAGGAAAAGTGCCCCTGGAGAGAAAAGTGACAGTGGAGGTGGAGTTAATGCAGAGGCGTAGCCAAGGGTGAACCCGGGTGGGCCCAGGCCCATCTAGTAGCAGCACACCTATGATGTGTCTGGCAGGGATTCCCAAGCCCCACCAGCTGAAAACTCCCAACAACCGTCCCTTCTGCATACCTTGTAATTAACAGATATTCACCTGCAGCAAGCAGCGACTGTTACATACTGCTCGCAATGGCCCCACAGCCTTCCCTCTCACATATTCCCACCTATGTGAAAACAGGAAGTTGCATTAGTGGGAATGCTGTGGGGCCAACATGAGCTGTGTGTATTAGTTGCTGCTCGCTGCTGGTGAAAATCTGCTATTAAAAAGGCATGCGGGAGAGTGGGGATGTTTGAAAGACCGTATGGCATGCAGGTGAGAGAAGGAGAGGCCAAATCACCTGTGGGATGGGGAGGGGTTCTGACCACCCATCTTGGGCCCAGGCCAACCCAAAATTGAGTGTCTGGCTACACCCCTGAGTTAAGGGATAATGAACGAGGAGATTTTGAGCGGGAAGATGTCCTTGGTTTTACCTCTGACTAAGAGTGCCTAGTGAACTCCGATTGTCTGCAAGCCCCTGCCAAGTGACCAGCAAGGAGAAGGGGAATCCTGGAAAGACATTTACAACTGGGCAGAAATTAAGGAGTAGTTATTGCCGTTCTCACAATAACTGGAGAAGGAGTAAGAGCCCTGGTGGGATTGGGGAGTTCTATCCAGGAGCGGAACAGAAAAGCATCTGCTCAAGGCCAGGGTGTGACCCAGTGAGGTGCACTCGTGGAAGGAGGACAGACCAAAAAGGGGTCTGTGCCTGATCGAAAAGAAGAGATCAAGGGCAATAGAAACTTAGCCCTTGTAAACTGATACTTGGCTGCAGAATAGGCATTATGCAGATGATGTGTGAATTAACTTGCATCAACTGCTACTGCCCAACAGCCCTTTCCACAGTGCTTTAGCAATTGGTGCATACTAAGGGGTGAATTTTATAAATTGCACCTAAAATTCGGCACCAAAAAAACCGCGTAGGCGTGGCTTATAAAATAGTGCTTAAGTACTAGGGGTCACCTGTAAATTTAGGCGCATCCATTTGCACCAACGAAAACGTGCTGCAAATTCCCCTACCTAAATTTACGCACAGAACCCCCTTATTCTATAATTGCACACGTAACCCAAAAGCACGCCCATGATCCATCCCGAACTGCTCATGACCCTCCCATGTCCATGCCCCCTTTTTCATGACGTGCATAAAATTTAAGTGTGGATCACGGGCCTAAATTTATGCTCATACATCTATATTGATTCCAATAAATGCCAATAATTACTTGTTAAAAAGCCAATTATTGGCACTAATTGGCTCATTATTCAATTAAATTGCATGTGTAAATTGGGCATGTGCCCAAATTTGTGCACACAATTTTTGGCAACTTTTATAGAATTAGGGGGTAAGCCATTCTGGATAAGGGCGGGTTAAAAATAATCCAATCCAATTAAGTTCATTTTGTGTTAGAGCAGAAACTAGACAGAGCTTGGGCAGAGAATGGGCATGGATAGCATGCTGCACTTAATACGGGGTACAGCCCGCATGCTGTCACTTGCACAGTTAGCGCAGGTTCACTTAGTGCATGCTTAATAGAAGGTGCCGAATACATCCGCACTAATTGCGACCAGAGTTAATGCACACAATGAACATTTCTGCACTGGAACTGCAGAGAACATGCTGGACATGCCCCTAACAGTTGTCATAATATACTTTAGTAAAAGACCTCATTAGTACAGGCATCAAGTCAGTGAAGATAGGATGCTTAAATCCATATGCCATGGAATCTCTGTTAGGCTGTGCTAAAGTGACCGGGAGATCAGAGCAATTACTAGGGGTGACCTTGCTACTGGGCCTTAAACACAGG
Organism: Microcaecilia unicolor; assembly: GCF_901765095.1. NCBI lineage: Eukaryota > Metazoa > Chordata > Amphibia > Gymnophiona > Siphonopidae > Microcaecilia > Microcaecilia unicolor. Next base: position 166,094,069 of record NC_044038.1, read on the forward strand.
TTGATCAGTCTTAGAGATCCTAATGCTGACCATGTTTTTGAGTATTCCTGAATATTTTAATTTATTGTTATGAAATTTCAAGACAATCTTTTATCTCTCCAGCAGTGGACTACAAGGCGTGGCCTCACAGTTTTACCTATCTAAAAATGATGCTATTGTAGTACAGGACCAAAGAGAGTGGGGAAGGTTTGATGAGCGTGGCTATAACACTGTTCTCATAGGCTTCCGTAGCTGGCATCATGATTGTTGCGGTTGTCCAGGTCTTGCTGCGTCTTAAGTAGAACTGATGTTTCAGTCATCGTGCTGTGGTTTTCTTCAGGATATGCTGAAGAAACCCACAGCATGATTGCTGAAACATCGGTTCCACTTATTCTGCAAGACCTGGAAAACCAGAACAATGATAACAAACAGCTTCCCGAGCATTGTCAGTTCTTAACCCAGCAGCGTGCTAATCTGTTTAGAATAGTGCTGCATAGAGAGGGGTATAACCAGCAGAAGAAAGGAGGTGGTGAGGCCCCACTTGGAGTATTGTGTTCAGTTTTGGAGGCCATATCTTGCTAAAGACATAAAAAGACTGGAAGTGGTGTAAAGAAAAGCTACAAAAATGGTATGGGATTGGCATTGCAAACCGTACGAGGAGAGACTTGCCGACCTGAGCATATTTACCTTGGAGGAAAGGAGAAACAGGGGTGACATGATACAGGCATTCAAATATTTGAAAGGTATCAATCCGCAAACAGACCTTTTTCGGAGATGGGACAGTGGTAGAACTAGAGGACATGAATTGAGGTTGAAGGGGGGCAGACTCAGGAGTAATGTCAGGAAGTATTTTTTCATGGAAAGGGTGGTAGATACTTGGAATGTCCTCCCGCGGGAGGTGGTGGAGATGAAAACGGTAATGGAATTCAAACATGCGTGGGATAAACACAAAGGAATCCTGTTTAAAAAGAATGGATCTACGGAATCTTAGAAAAGATTGGGTGGCAACGCTGATAATTGGAGAGTAAAACCAATGCTGGGTGGACTTCTATGGTCTGCGCCCTGACGTGTCTGAACAGATATGGATGGGCTGGAGTGTAAATTTTAAGGGGCTTCGACATTAGCTTCAGAACTTTTAATACAGGAACAGTGCTGGGCAGACTTTTACGGTCTGTGCCCTGAGAAAGGCAGGGACAAAACAAACTCGGGTATACATATAAAGTATCACATACCATGTAAAATGAGTTTATCTTGGGCAGACTGGATGGACCATTTTTCTTCACCCAATGCACAATTAAACTCTGGAATTTGTTGCCGGAGAACGTGGTGAAGGCGGTTAGCTTGGCAGAGTTTAAACAGGGGTTAGACGGTTTCCTAAAGGACAAGTCCATAAACCGCTACTAAATGGACTTGGGAAAAATCCACAATTCCGGGAATAACATGTATAGAATGTTTGTACATTTGGGAAGCTTGCCAGGTGCCCTTGGCCTGGATTGGCCGCTGTCGTGGACAGGATGCTGGGCTCGATGGACCCTTGGTCTTTTCCCAGTGTGGCTTATGTACTTATGTAGGTCTTTATCTGCCGTCATTTACTATGTTACTATGTTAGCTTACTGTATACGTATCAGTGGGCAGCACACATCTGAATAATAACTTTGATAAAGGTAGAAAACTGCTGTTTTTTGGAAACAGCTCACTTCAGCATTTAGTGGTGCAATAAAAATGTGTTTTTCTCTGTGATGCGGCTTCTGTTAAATAGTTAATTTGAGCCTTCTTGCAGCTGCCTGAAGAGAGAGCTTGTACATTCAAACTACTGTACATAAAACATCACAAGATTAATACCATGCAGGTAATGAAGTGACTTGAGGAGAGGGGTGATGTGAGTATATCGGTTCTGGCGGAATATTAGATGTGCGGCAGCGTTCTGAATGGATTGAAGGGGGGATAGATGGCTAAGTGGGAGGCCGGTGAGGAGTAAGTTGCAGTAGTCAAGGCGAGAGGTAATGAGAGCGTGGACGAGAGTTCGTGTGGTGTGCTCAGATAGGAAAGGGCGAATTTTGCTGATGTTGAAGAGGAAGAAGCGACAGGTCTTGGCAGTCTGCTGAATATGCGCAGAGAAGGAGAGGGAGGAGTCGAAGATGACTCCGAGGTTGCGTGCAGATGGGACGGGGAGGATGAGGGTGTTATCAACTGAGATGGAGAGTGGAGGAAGAGGAGAGGTGGGTTTAGGTGGAAAGACGAGGAGCTCGGTTTTGGACATGTTCAGCTTCAGGTGGCGGTTGGACATCCAGGCAGCAATGTCGGATAAGCAGGCCGATACCTTGGCCTGGGTCTCCGCGGTGATGTCTGGTGTGGAGAGATATAGCTGGGTGTCATCAGCATAAAGATGATACTGAAAACCATGAGATGAGATCAGTGAGCCTAGGGAGGAGGTGTAGATTGAGAAGAGAAGGGGTCCAAGGACAGATCCCTGGGGAACTCCAACAGATAGTGGGATGGGAGTGGAGGAAGATCCATGGGAGTGTACTCTGAAGGTGCGGTGGGAGAGATAAGAGGAGAACCAGGAGAGTACAGAGCCCTGAAACCCAAAAGAAAACAATGTGGCAAGAAGTAGATCATGATTGACAGTGTCAAACGCAGCGGATAGATCGAGGAGGATGAGGATGGAATAGTGGCCTCTGGATTTGGCGAGGAGCAGGTCGTTGCAGACTTTAGAGAGTGCTGTCTCTGTCGAGTGTAGAGGGCGAAAGCCGGATTGAAGTGGATCTAGGATGGCATGAGAGGAGAGAAAATCAAGGCAGCGACTGTGAACGGCGCGTTCAAGTATTTTGGAGAGGAAGGGGAGGAGAGAGATGGGGCGGTAATTGGAGGGGCAGGTAGGGTCAAGTGATGTTTTTTTAGGAGAGGTGTGACTACGGCGTGCTTGAAAGTGTCAGGGACAGTTGCAGTGGAGAGAGAAAGGTTAAGGATGTGACAGATGGGGGTGTGACAGTATGGGAGATGGTGTTAAGTAGGTTGGTGGGGATGAAATCGGAGGAACAGGTGGTGCATTTCGAGGAGGAAAGAAGGCGGGAGGTTTCATCCTCGGTGATCTCAGGAAAGGAGGAGAAAGAGGCAATGGTTGGTTGGTTGTTGGATAGGGCTACAGGCTGAGGAGGAGGTGACTTGGTAGTGAACTCAAGGTTGATTTTTTGTACCTTGTCGCAGAAGTAGTCAGCCAGTGATTGAGGAGAGAGTGAGAGAGGAGTTGGAGCGGGGGGCACTTTGAGGAGGGAGTTAAGGGTGGTGAAGAGACGACGAGGGTTGGAGCTGAGAGAATTGTTCAATTGGGTGTAATAGTCCTGTTTTGCAAGGAATAGGGAGGAATGGAAAGAGGATAGCATGAATTTGTAGTGAAGGAAATCTGAATGGGTACGAGATTTCCTCCAAAGGCGTTCAGCGGATCGGGTGCAGGAGCGAAGGTAGCGGATGCAAGGGGTCAGCCAAGGCTGGGGACTAGAACGCTTCGTGGGACGGGAGGTGGATGGAGCGAGGGTGTCCAAAGCAGAGGAGAGAGCGGCATTGTAGGCGGAGACCGCTTTGTCTGCGTAACCCTGGTAGCGCTTTAGAAATGTCAAGTAGTAGTAGTAGTAGTAATGATGCTTTATGGACCTGATGATGTTGCTCATAAAACAGACAAACTTGTATTTCCATATGCAGGAATAAAGCTTAATGAAAATGCACATTACAGGAACCTTCAGAAGTGACACAAATTTTCAGTTCAATCTGGATAAAGTTGTCATTTTTGCTGTAAAACAAAACAACTGACTTTCTCATTTTATCATGCCTGACCGAGAAAAAAACCTTAAAATTCATGGCATGTTGTTAAATGGGAAGAAAGGCTCAGACCTGGCCGCCGGAGATGAATGTTGTGCTAATATGAAAGAATCACTTTTCAGAAGCTTTGGTCTCACTGTTCGCCCGAAGCAAATATGTCTTGTCTTTCTTTTTTGATATTTTCTTATTTTACATCAAACACATTGAGGAGATTCAATATTTACCTCAAGGCTCGAGAAGCACATATGGTTCTTGTACATCAGCCATTTTGTGAACTTTGCAGTCAGAATTTTAAGCCAGCAAAAACCAGAATGGGACAATATTTGCCTTTAAAAGTTAAAAGAAGCTGTTGGAATGTGACGCATACCAAAATTCAAACACATTCAATGTTCTTTTCAAGTCATGCGATCACTTCCTGATCTCTGATTCTTGCAAGGCACCAGAGTACTTGATATCAGGAGAATATTGGCATTGCCTCTGCCCACTTACGGTTCCCGTTTCTGCAGGTCCTAAGCCCTGGCATTCTACTTACTGTGTCATTGGCTAACCAGTTTTACTAACCTCTAAAATAAAGCTAGAGTAAGGAACTGTCTACAGGAAGGAAGACAAAAGACCTGTGGGGAATAGAGACACAAGAAAATGAAGGTTAAAAAAAAAGAGAGGAGGACAATGGGCAGAGTAACAATGAGGCAGAAGATATAACTGAGAAAAGGGGGAGAAGAAAAGAGATGAGTGGAAACGGGATCATGGAGGATACAGATGATGAGATGATGCAAAAGAGAGATGGGAGGCACATACTGTCTCTATGTAAATGTGGGAAGTGATGAGTACTGGGTGCATGGATGCACTGTAGAAATAAGTAGCAGTAGAGGGAAATGACTGGGGAAAATCAGATACTAACTGAGGGTTTAGTAAGAAAAAAAGGAAACAGAAGCTAAGAAAATGCAAACTTAAGAGACAATACAAAAGAAAGAAGTAAGAAATTCAGCAAAGAGGTAAGCATAATAATGGTACAATAAGAAGGTCAGTGAATAGCTTAATCTGCTCTGTAACATACAAAAAGAGAAAATTGCAAATAAAAATATATAGCCTATCCAGTCTGCCCATCCATGCCATCTGTTCTACCTATCACTCCCTTAAAGATCCTATGTACTTGTCCCAAGCTTTCTTGAATTAAGTTACAGTTTTCTTCTCCACCATTACCTCTACCAGGAGGCCATGCCACGAATTCACCACCCTTTCCATGATGACGTATTTCCTCCAGTTACTTCTGAGTCTATCCCCTTTCACCTTCCTCCTATTCCCTCATATTCCAGAGCTTCCTTTCAATTGAAAGAGACTCATCTCCTGTACATTTATGCCGTGTATATATCTTTTTAAAGGTGCGATCTCCAGAATTGTACACAATATTCTAAACGAGGGCACCCCGACATAATAGCCTGGACAAAATAGCCCTGACAAAACAGCCCTGTAGCAAAATATCCCTTGACAAAATAGCCTTTGTAACAAAATAACCCTTTACAAAAAATAAGAAGTACAGTAAAAAAAAACTCTTCCTCCCTCTGGGGGTCCAGCATTTCTTCACCCCCCTCTATCCTCCACTCCCTCGTCTGAGCTCTTTCTTCCTTCAACTCCCTGTCCAGTGCAGCATCTTTCTCTCCCCACCCCCATGTTCTGTCAACTGTGTCCTACTACCCCTTTTCCTGCATTCTGTCATCTCTCTCCTTAGATCCCTTTCCTGGTCGGTGACGCCTAATGTGGAACCTTGCATCATGTAGCTATAGTTCGGGTTCCTCTTTCCCATATGCATCACTTTGCACTTGCCCACATTAAACATCATCTGCCATTTCAATGCCCAGTCTCATAAGGTCCTCTTGCAATTTCTCACACTCCTCTTGTGATTTAACAACTTTGAATAACTTTGTGTTGTCAGCAGATTTAATTACCTCTCTAGTTACTCCCATCTCTAGATCATTTATAAATATGTTATACTACACTTTAGTAAACAGCCCCTTAGTTTTTCCAATTTAACCTTTAGATTTTACTCTTTATACCTGGAAAAGTTTGCACAGTGAACCTTATGTTTCACTTCTCTGTTGCTCTAGATTTCCAGATATGGTATCAACATGAGCAGCCCGCAGAATTTTCAACCGCTTGCAGGAAAAATGTATAGCAAGTTCATAAGTAAATTATGTTCACAAAACATTAGGCCATGTTTTAACTACCACATTACTGCTCTGCTGTCATGGGAGGTCTGCCAAAGAGCTCATGGGATTTTAAAAAGTAAAGAAAGTGAGAGTGCCAGTAATTGGCAGCAGTGGGAGCTCATCTGAAATTCCTTCAGGGCATAGAACCTGCACTGAAATGGTAGAACTGGAGTATGTTGTGCAGATCACAGATATATCTCTCTGTAAACTCCTGCCAAGTACACATTTCTTTTTTCAAAATGTGGATTCATTTCAATAACCTGGCAGATTAATGTGCTTTTTCAGTAAGCAAGGATATGGGGGGGGGGGGGGGGGGGTGGGGTGGGGCTGGTTGGGGTCAGGGATGAGCTGTTACCCTTTTACCACTTTTTCTGACCTGGCATCTCCTGCTCCTTTGCACTTCCAGAACCAGGGCTGGGGTCCTGGCACCTTAAGCCTTCATCCACAACTATGTAGGGATTTTCCACCTAGGCAAGATGAGGAGTTGTAGTTAATATCACTTAAAGGAAAGCTTATTAACAGGGCCGCCAAGAGGAAGGGGAGGGAGCAAAATTCCCCAGGCTCGTCCTCCAAGCGGGGCCTGGCAAGTCTCTTCCTGCCAGTGCCTGCCTGGCCTGCCTCCTGCTTCCGGGTCTGTCTCTTCTGCGTCCTGCATGCTAGGACCCAGATGACTGCATTAATGCAATATCACGTTAATACAATCATCCAGGTCCCGCCACACAGATGCAGGAGACAACAGATCAAGAAGGTTGGATGAAACTTCCTTGCGACAGATCGAGGGACGAGGAGGAGCAGTCAGACTGAGACATAGCAGTAACGGTAAGGGGGCAGGTGCACGTGTATGGGGGGACCGTGTGGGGAGGGGGGCACTAGGATGGTGGTATGAATGGGGGGAGTGCGCACATGCCACCAAGGTGAGGGGGAATGGTCCTGGCCTAGGTCCAGCTGTGTCTCTCAGTGGCCCTGCTTATTAACCTGACCTTTCAAAGAAAAGAGGCAGCAGTGCCTGTTTATATTTCCTGAGGCCAGTGGTATAGCTACGACCAAATTTTTGGAGAGGCCTGAGGTCAACAAGAGTTGGCACTAAGCAGCGTGGATTTGGCAACGCCTCTGTTCTCACTGACTTATGCTAGTACCACTGACTGAGTGGATCTGACTCCAGTGGTAGGGTCATAACCCAGCCATACCCACCAGTGACAAAGCCCTTGCATGAGACGATTTCTGCCACAGACCTCAAGGATTCTATTTGGTTTCATGCCTTGGCCTCTGACCTATAACATTATACATTTTAAAGTGATCCCTATAAAAAGTGTACCCCAGAGGGACATTCTGTAATTTATCCATTAGCTTTGATGCGGCTGTAAGCAATGTACAGATTGTTTTTGATTGTTTTATGTGTGTTCTGCTTTTATGTTTTAGTGTAGGTCCACTTTAGTTTAAAGCAGGATATAAATGAAATCCTATATAATAATTTGCACCTCCAACATTCTACGTCTGGATGCCTGGGTTTGTAACATCCATTCCCACTCATTGCCCCGCCCTCGCGTCAAAACGTAATGACGTCAGAGGGCAGACCAATAAGGGGAAAGGGAATGCTGGAGATGAAGTGATGTCAGGAGGAGAGAATCGCGGGACATTGAGGGGAGGGAGGAAGGGAAGGGGAGGGCAGGGCAGAGGAGAATTGATGGACATGGATGGGATGGGAGGAAGTCATAGGCACCCCTTATAAGAGGCTTGGGGAGGCTAAGCCTCCCCAGCCCAACTGTGACCTTCCCTTGGCTGAGGGAGAGCAGGGAGAATCGCTGGACATGGATGGGAGGGCAGGGGGAGAGAAGAGATGGCTGGAATTGGAGAGGAGGGCAGGGGGAGAAGAGATCGCTGGACAGGACAGGAGGGGAGGGCAGGGGAGAGAGGAGAATTGCTGGACATGGATGGATGGAAGGGAGGGCAGGGGAGAATGGAGAGTTGCTGGACATGGATGGATGGAGGGGAGGGCAGGGAAGAGAGTAAATTTGCTGGATATGGGTGGATGGAGGAGAGGGCAGGGGTAAATGGAGAGTTGTGGGACATGGATGGATGGAGGGGAGGGAAGTCAGGAAGGAGATGCGCATGGATGGAGGGGAGGGAAGAGAGGAGAAATGCTGGCCATGGATGGAGTCTGCGTACTCTTTATCTTTTAAAAAATACTATAAATAAAAATCACAAAAAAAGAAAGATTAAAACAAAAAAACATAGATAAAACAATCCGTATCTCATACCCCTGGAGCATATTACTCATTATACACCCTTCCCAATTATTACTTATCATGACAGAACATTTCTCCTAAAGGTTCCCTTAAAAACATAATCACCATTATATGATAACCTTGCTAGTGCCCGTTTCATTTGTGTGAGAAACAGGCCTTTTTTTACTAGCAAATAAATAAAAACCCTTACACGTGTTGTGCATGTAATTATTAGCATATATTCATGTATGTGTGTATATGCTGCCATGCTGCTTAAGTGCTATTCTGCAAAACTCCGCATACCTTGCATGAGTAGGAACTAGGCAAGGCTTCCACTTACACACATAACTTTCAGAATACAGAATAGTGAGTGTAAGTGGGAGCCCTGCCTGTGTCCATGTCTTAGGAGTATCTCACTGTAAATATCGATATTCAGAAGGGTATGGCTGCTAAAATGGCACTTAGGCAACTATCTGGCGATATTCATTGCCGGATAGCTGGCTATCTGGTACTGAATATCGTCGGTGAACAGCTTAATCCTTCAGAACTTCCAGTCCTACAGAGAGGTTTTTAAGGACTCAGTATTTAAAAGCTTTATAAAGTTATCTGTCTGGGCACTGTCAGCTACTCTCCTCTGAATCTGCTAGAAAATTTTAAAAATTGCACCTAGGCCAGTGGGGGTGAAGAATGAGTCATCCTTTAGGTTCAACTGTAAATTTCTTTGGGGTAAGTTTGTCGGATTTCTGAGGGGATGAGTTTTGTAAATTCTTTTATGGTGCCAGGGTGAGGGGTGAGGGGACTTGGATGTGTTTTTAATTTTTTTTTTTTTAAGAGAACCTAGGTAATTAGATCTGATTTTCAGTGCTAAATCTGTCTGTTTAATGGGGCAACCCAAGCCACCTAGACTTGAGTTAAATGTAGTGGGTCAAATTTTGACCAACCAGTTAGCCAAATTTTCAGTTGAAAGCCTAGTTGAAAATTTTCCTTAAAATACCTGGATAGAATTAACAGGTGATCTTTGACCTTTCAGTGGCTGTTTGAAAATTGAACCCTAAGTCACAGAGCTTACAATTAATTCAGTCTCTAGTTCACCTTGCTTTCTTCTTCTGGTTAGATAACAAGCACTTACGAGCTCTTTTACTAAAGCTTAGCATGTGCTAACTGAATTAGCACAAACTAAATTCTAAGAAGCCCATTTTATACCATTAGCACATGCTAAGCATTAGTAAAAAGGCCCCTTAAAGGCATATTCCCCTTCCCCAACCCCCATCCCCCCCAGCTTCAAACAATCTCTATACCTTATTTTCCTACTCATATTTATTAAATGACACCCAACTTCTCAGACAATTTATTGTCCTCTCCTACACAAAAATGTGGAATTGTGTGGATCCTAGTTTATGATTCTTGCCTTCATCCCTTTTAAGCAACAATCTTGAAAGACAGCAAACATTATATTTCCGCCATAAAACCAACATAAAAACCTTGGAGTCTTGCGTTAGCTGACATATAGTCATTACTCTGTCACATATGGCATTTGATACTTCCTTTCTGATTGGTATCTACAGCCTAGTCCTCATTTAATTTTTACTCAAATCAACTTCAAATGCTTCCTGTTCTGGCTTTAAGTACGTTTACACAACTGAGCCCGACAGTGAAAACGAATAAATTCCACATCCTGTCTGAGGGAACATGAAAGCCAGCATGTGAAGTCTATTGGAAATAATTTCACCAATGCACGATCCTGTAACTCCCAAGTGGCTCCAAAATTATTAGGTTCCTCTATCGTTTTAGTGAAGCAATTTAAATACTTGGGTGTTCTTATTGATTATGAACTCTCCTTTGCACCTCGGATATTATCCCTGGTGAATTCCTTTTATCTGTTCTACAACAATTTCGAATTTTCCATACTTATTTTGATGCTTTATCCCAAAAGACCATACTTTATGCTCTATTTTCTTCTAGACTGGATTACTATAATATTATCTATTCAGGAGTTCCACAATATCTTCTCAAATGTTTACAGTCAGTGCAAAATACTACCATATGGATTCTTTCCCGTACCAGCAAGTTTGATCATGTGACTCCATTTCTCATTCAACATCACTGGAATGCCTTCCCCAAAACCCTCCACCCAGAACCCGTCTTTTATTAAGTTTAAAATCAACCCTCAAGACCCATTTGTTTAGAGAAGCTTTTGGTGAAGGATTGGCTTGAGATGCTTCCACTTGGACAATAGCCTCTACCTACTTAATATATTGGCTGGATTTTTCCTGGCTTTTGTTTTTATCTCCTTGGATTCTGCTGTTCTGTCTCTGTATATGGTATTCAGTTCCACTTTGTTGTGCTTGTCATGAAAAGTGGTATATCAAATCAATAAATCCTAATAATAAATAAATAAATAACCCATATAGTTGGAGTCTTTTCTGGTTGTGATAACTTGTGTTGGGGTCAACATAAGACTTATTCAAAGCTGCAAACAGACGTGAGAATTTTAAACAAACAATGGGCAGCACAAAAATTTTCATTTCATTTCCAATGTCGTTTGTAGCATTGTTCATTTTGATTTGTTTTGGTTAGTCTTCATTTTTGTTTTGGGAGCAATGTTGTTAAGAGTGCATCCTCTTTCCTATCATTGCACTCTGTTATTGGCAAAAAAACACAAATTTGTTTTTTTTTCTGCTCGTTTTCATTTGTTAATGACCTGCAATGACAGCCCATCCCTATTTTAAATCATGTGGTTCTCTTTTATCTGTAAGACAGTTTCTCTTTTAGTTATACATCCATATAAAATATGGCAGCAGCAGAGGACCATAAGGGTCACCTAGCCTGCCCAATTCTCAGCTTCCTTGGCAGCACCCTCTACATTAACAGGCATTGCTCCTTCTAATGGCTGAAAATAACATTTTTAAAAAATCTCACTTGTTTGAACTGACAGTGTAGAAATGGTTTGGATCTATGGATCGTTGACGTATGAAATATAGTATGTAACATTCCTGGAAACAACTTGGAAAGTAGCAATGAGATGCTCTGACAGTGTCAAAATAATTCAAATTTTAATGTATGCTTGAATATTCTTTTCCATGAAGTTCTGCATTCTCTGAAAGTAGAGTGCAGAAGAACATCTGGTTATGCCAAAATTGTAACTTTTATTGCTTAAAGTGGTCTCTTCTAACTTCTAGAGATCATAAAATATCAAATTATTTTACAAATATGCTGCATCTAAGAATATCTATGTTCCCTGATGCTCTTATCTTTGAAAATATTATGCATTTTTTTGCTGCTACCATTTTTGTTCTGAAAAAGCCCACAACATGATGGCATAACACTAATTACTGCAACACCATGGCACTAAGCTGAATAAGAAAGAGGCAAACAATTACAGAAAATCAATAGCTAGCTCAAAACAACATGATCGTGGCATGCCTTCCAAGTTTAAAAGTGAAAATATGGGACTTACCAGGCATTCATTGATCCATTTTGTTGTTCCTAAAACCCATGAAGATCCACAATGATTGGTTGGTTGATTCATTCATTCTTCCACAACAGAGAGCATTCATCACAGAAAAAACTTTGTTGTATTAGCTCCGTAGTGATTTTGTTGGTGAAATCCAGGTTGAATTGATAACGTACAATGTTATTTTTTTAATTTCTTGGAGTAAATGAATGTGTGCATATTTGTATCAGCCAAAAATAAACACCTGATGCTCCTGTGTGATCATTCTATCATAGTGAAGAGAGGGTAGCAGTGCTGAAAAGCAAGGTAAGCAGAAGGTTAGGAACCATTTAAAGAATCCTGGTTGGCTTGGCTGTCATGATACAGCACACTGCGAATGAGCCAGTGAGGGGGAAAGTTTTAATACTTCTTTCTCATAGGCCTCCACTTTGTGCCCTGCAGCAGGAATGACATTGGAAAGACTAGATGGGCCTTATGGTCTTTGTCTATGAATTTAATTAGAGCTGCCTGAGATTTATTTCTAAACAATGATGGTGTAACTGAAGTCCTTCTCCCTGTTTTGATGTGACTGTGAAGCTCATTGTAAAAGATGACTTGAGTGAGACTGCTTGGTAATGAAAGCTTGAAGAGTCCTAGCTTAGTGAAAACTATAAAGAAAGCCAGTCATGTTGCAAACTACTCTGAAAGAAAGTGGATTATTTCCATTCAAACTGCTCCTATTTTAAATTAAAATAATAATACTCTATACAGTTCCTTGGGAAATTCTCAATGATTGTGACTAGTTCCGATGGTCTTTACTCCGTTACATGGAAATTGATTAAAAGAGAGATTATGGTACCTCCGTAGCCATCTGCTCACCAGAACATGATCACTTATCACGAGGAGCAAAATCATTTCACAGCATCGGGTAGGCAAGACTTGCCCAGGGAATATTATCTAAGTTCAATCAGGCCAAGATTTAAAACAATTTATCCAGGCAAGAGAGGTTTCTGCCTGGTTAAATCATGCTGGTCGAGTGATCCCCAGATTTTCACATGACCAGACAGCACTGTTACCGCTAAGCTGAGCGGGAGTCCTCCGACTGCATTGCTGCCAGTGGGGGGCGGTGCTTCAATATTGTGTTTTCAATTGCTAGGGACGGGCAGATTCCCTGGAGTCTTGCAGAGCTTGCCTGTCCTTCACTATTTAAAATGTGTCAGTGAAACATCACTCAGGAGCACACAGGGGTGAGGTGAAAAAAAAATGCAGGAAAACCCAAGGTCACTAAAGAAATGTTCTTCATTTGTAGCTTATATAGGTACTGTCCTGAGCAGAACTGGGTATCAATCCAGGGTCCCAGACAGAACTGCACTCAGCACAGGCCGTGGTTTGGCTTCTCCACCTTCCTCAACAGTCCAAACAGATTCTGCTCATCAGTAGTGTAATAAAAGCAGCGCAGAGAATGTAATAATGAGTAGTCGCATTTAAAGAAGTCACAATCTGGGGTCAGCGATTCTAGCTTAACAAGGCGAGAAAAAACTGCGACAACGGACTTCTTTAAATGTTAGTCACCATTACTACATTCTCTGTGCTGTTTTTATTACACCGTTGACAAGAGCAGAATCTGTTTGGACTCCTGAGGAAAGTGGGGAAGCCAAAACATGGCCCATGTTGAGTTCAGTTCTGTCTGGGACCCTGGATTGAGATCCAGTTCTGCTCAGGACAGTACCTATATAAGCTACAAATGAAGAACATTTCTATAGTGACCTTGGGTTTTCCTGCATTTTTTGTAACACCCACCCCTGTGTGCTCCTGTTTGTTGTGGAAGTGCTGGTTTTCTCCTTTCTTGTGGACAGTAAAACAGCACCCCCTATTGACAGGACTATAGCTACAGGAACCATGCTTAGCGTAGAGGGAACAGTGCTGGACAGTGCCACTGAACATTTAGGGAGACTGCCATGGCACTATCCACTTAGTGCTAGGATGGTTCAGGGCAGAGCCAGGATTTACCTAGGGGCCCTTTGACTAAGCTGCGTAGGCGCCTACATGCATCCTCAACGCGTCAGTTTTGAACTACTGCTTGGCCTGGGTGGTAATTTCATTTTTACACACATCCACTAAGCGCGCCGGAAATTTTCCGGCAAGCGGAGGTAGCCAGACATTGCACGTGCGTAGACCATTACCACTAGGTCAATGGCCCGGTTAACACGTGAGACTTTACCACTAGGTCAATGGGGTTGGCAGTAAGGCCTGAGGCCCAAAATGGACACGCGCCAATTTTTATTTTGCCCCACTTCCATTTTCAGCCCCCCAAAAAGGCCTTTTTTGCAGGTGTGCTGAAAAGTGGACCTCCGCACGTCCAATACACGTGTCTACACCAGTGCAGGCCATTTTTCAGCACACCTTAGTAAATGGACCTCCTCTTTAGCAGTGATTCTCAGACTGCTAATCGGGTAAGTGCCCAGATAGTCAGGGCAACAAAATAGCTGCCCTAACTTTATCCGTCCAGTTATCCAGCCAGCCCCCTGATAACTTCTGGCAGCCAAACAAAGCATGGCACAAGCACAGAGGACCTCTGAAGCAGAGAAAAGAATTGTAGACCTAAGAAATTGGTGTGGATGTGCCGACTGGTGGATTTTATGGTCCTCTTCTGACATCTCTTGCCCTATTTTGACTCAGTCATTTGCTCCATTAATGCTGATGGTAAATGGTGAAAGCCATTGAGGGACATAATCGAAAGGGGCGCCCAAGTTTTCCTGAGGACGTCTTCACAGTGACATGAGGACGTTCCGGCGAAGGGGCGGGGAAACCCATATTATCGAAACAAGATGGGCGTCCATCTTTCATTTCGATAATACGGTCGGGGATGCCCAAATCTTGAAATTTAGGTCGTCCCTAGAGATGGTCATCCTTAGACTTGGTCGTTTCTGATTTTCGGCGATAATGGAAACTAAGGATGCCCATCTCAGAAATGACCAAATGCAAGCCCTTTAGTCGTGGGAGGAGCCAGCATTCATAGTGCACTGGTCCCCCTGACATGCCAGGACACCAACTGGGCACCCTAGGGGGCACTGCAGTGGACTTCAGATAAAGCTCACAGGTACATAGCTCCCTTACCTTGTGTGCTGAGCCCCCCCAAAACCCACTCCCCACAACTGTACACCACTACCATAGCCCTTACAGGTGAAGGGGAGCACCTAGATGTGGGTACAGTGGGTTTTGAAGGGCTCACATTTACCACCACAAGTGTAACAGGTAGAGGGGGATGGGACTGGGTCCGCCTGCCTGAAGTGCACTGCACTCACTAAAACTGCTCCAGGGACCTGCATACTACTACTACTACTTAACATTTCTAGAGCGCTACTAGGGTTACGCAGCGCTGTACAGTTTAACAAAGAAGGACAGTCCCTGCTCAATGGAGCTTACAATCTAAAGGACGAAATGTCAAGTTGGGGCAGTCTAGATTTCCTGAATAGAGGTATGGTGGTTAGGTGCTGAAGGCGACATTGAAGAGGTGGGCTTTGAGTAAGGATTTGAAGATGGGCAGGGAGGGGGCCTGGCGAATGGGCTCAGGGAATTTATTCCAAGCATGGGGTGAGGCGAGGCAGAAAGGGCGGAGCCTGGAGTTGGCGGTGGTGGAGAAGGGTACTGAAAGGAGGGATTTGTCTTGAGAGCGGAGGTATGATATTTGAGGCTGGCATAGAGGCTGGCAAAAAATATTTTAAAAAACATTTTTGAGGGTGGGAGGGGGTTAGTGACCAATGGGGGAGGCTATCCCCGATTCCCTCCGGTGTTCATCTGGTCAGTTTGGGCACCATTTTGTGGCTTGATCATAAGAAAAAAAGGCCCAGGTAAAGTCGTCCAAGTGTTCTTCAGGGACGCCCTTTTTTTTTTCCATTATGGGTCGAGGATGCCCAAGTCCCGCCTTCACTACGCCTCCAACACGACCCCAGGAACTTTGGTCTTCCCCGCGACGGAAAGCAATTGGGGACGCCCAAAATCGGCTTTCCATTATACCGATTCGGGTGACCCTGTGAGAAGGATGCCCATCTTGCGATTTGTGTCGAAAGATGAGCGTCCTCCTCTTTCAAAAATAAGCCTGATTGTCACTTCCCACATGATTACTGCCAATACCACACAGTGGGATAAAGGGCCAGGCTTTCATATTTTTCTGTCAACACGACAGGAACAGAAAACCAGATGTCATTCAAAGCATGAAAAATTGTTCTTCAAAATTATAGCCATACATTTCCTTCGCTTGGTAAAATGTTGGCTTAGTTTTTATTAGTGTTTTGCCAGCTGCTTAGTGTATATTTCCAGACTTTATTTTTCTCAGACTGCTGCCAGGTGACATCTGCAGCATTACATGTGAGCTGCTTTGCATGAAACACTGTCACACAATGTGGTGTCCTGGAAGACTCTGAAAAGTGGAAGACCAGCCTAGTAGACACAAACGAAGAGGCACAGAAAATGCACCAGGGATGTTTCTGTGACTGTCAGTATTCTGAGTATTTTTACCAGAAGTTGTAACTACGCTAAGGGGTTCTTTTACCAAGCCATGCTAAATGTAGCCGACGCCGCTGTTAATGAGTGGGTTTTTAGCGCAGCAGTAAAATGGCCACCGTGTTCTATTTTATTGTACTGGCCATGCGCTAATTTCCCCATTGCCTCTGGAGCCTTTACCACCACATATTTAGAAGGCAGTAAGGGCTCCCACGCTACTCCTGCGCTAATCAGGTAGTGCTCAATAATGTGCGCACACCAACAGATTAGCATAGGCACATCTACTCTCAGTCCATGGGCACATCTCCCACACTGGAAAATAAAAAATAATTTTCAGGGCAAGATTAACGCACTCTGAGTAAGAAACTACTGTGGGATCCGTGGCATAGCTAGGTGGGGCACAGGGGAGCGGCCGCTCCCCCAAATGGAGTTCTGTTGGCGCCTATTTTTTTCTCGGCATCTTGCATTAAAAATGTGCGCCAACGGAAGTCCGTTCTCGTGCCGCTTTCGCTCCCCCCATGCCGTCAACTGTGCGGGATGCCTCAGTGCATTAGTAAAAGGGCCCCTAAGACCTGAGTCACATGAGAGGGGCTTATAGCAATTGTCTTCTCTGGGTTCATGGGAACTATAGAAGGTGTTATATAACTTTACAATGAAACTCCGTGGTTATAAAGTATAGGAGATATGGAGGGGCATAATTGAACGAAAACGCCTATCTCCATGGGCGTTTATCTCCGAGAATGGGTTCGTGAAGGGGCGGACCGAACCATATTTTCGAAAAAAATAGACGCCCATGTTTTATTCAACAATGTGTGAGCTGGGCGTTTTTGTTTTTCAGCGATAATGGAAAATGAAAGCGCCCAGCTCAAAAACGAATAAATCCAAGACATTTATTCGTGGGAGGGGCCAGGATTCGTAGTGTACTGGTCCCCCTCACATGCCAGGACATCAACCGGGCACCCTAGGGGGCACTTTTACAAAACCAAAAAAAAAGGTAAAAGAGCTCCCAGGTGCATAGCACCCTTCCCTTGTGTGTTGAGCCCCCCAAATCCCCCTCAAAACCCACTGCCCACAAGTCTACACCATTACTATAGCCCTAAGGGGTGAAGGGGGGCACCTACATGTGGGTACAGTGGGTTTGGGGGGGTTGGACGACTAATAAGCATTAAGCAGCACAATTGTAACAGGTAGGGGGGATGGGCCTGGGTCCACCTGCCTGAAGTCTACTGCACCCCCTAACAACTCCTCCAGTGACCTGCATACTGCTGCCAGGGAGCTGGGTATGACATTTGAGGGTGAAAATAAAAATTTGTGAAACATCATTTTTTTGTGGTGGGAGGGGGTTAGTGACCACTGGGGGAGTCAGGGGAGGTCATCCCCGATTCCCTCCAGTGGTCATCTGGTCATTTAGGGCACTTTTTGGGGCCTTATTCGTGAAAAAACAGGGTCCAGGAAAAGTGTCCTAAATTCTAGCTAAAAACGCATACTTTTTTCCCATTATCAGTGAAATGCGCCCATCTTTGTTCGGCAGATAACCACGCCCCAGTTCCGCCTTCGCCACACCTCTGACACGCCCCCATCAACTTTGTCCGCATCCACGACGGAGTGCAGTTGAAAACGTCCAAAAATCGGCTTTCGATTATACCGCTTTATTTGGTTTTGTGAGATAAACGTCCATCTCCCGATTTAGGTCGGAACTTGGGCGTTTTTCTCATTCGATTATAAGCAGGATGGTAGCATAGATAACACCACAAGAGCTCCAAACACTTGTGTTCTTGAAAAGTCTGTGCTTGGATATTGTGCATATCTAGAATCCTATATTACAAGTTAGCATGTAATTGAGTCATTTTGTTCTACAGGCAGAGAGACCTGCCAGATGTTTGTTACCTTGGAGCATTCAGTTGAAAAAGCTCATATTTGGAAATGGAAGAGGGGCACCCAAGTAGCAAATTCAGTAACCACACCAGGAACTGGACTTTCATAACGAGTATATGGAGGGGGGGGGGGGGGGGACAGCTGAAGAACTTTCCATAGCTTTTCTTTCCCTTCCTCCAACTTCCTCTAAATATTATTGTTTTCCTTAAAGAACATATTATTACTCCTTACTCTACATGCATGACCATCCCTATTTACTACTACTTATCATTTCTATAGCGCTGCGCTACTAGACGTATGCAGCGCTGTGATTCTTCTTCTATAACTTCATTCCTTTACTTCTGAAAATACTTGATTTAAATGTGTTGCCTGCGTTTTCTTTATATCTATGATATTTTATACTGTTTTGGGTAAATTTGCTTTTTTTTTTCTCACATCTTGACTCTTCTTTTTAGGGACCACTTGGTTTGGATGGCAAGCCAGTAAGTAGCCAATAAAAATCATGTTGCCATTGATTTTTATTTTCACGGACAACATGAAGTAGCTGAGCATTGATGAAGTAACATAAGCCCATATTCAAGAATGTGCCTTGAGAATTCACCATTCTATAAGGAATATGTCAGAATAATATTTATCAATATGGCCCCACTAAAGAAATCTTAACATCTCCTAAGGCTCTTTCCTCATCTTAGGTCCCTTTCTACTAAGATGTCCTAAGATCTTGCAGTTACCATGCTTCAATAGCCAAAATAAATTTGCAATAACTGCAAAACCTTTGCTTTATCTGTTGGGGTATTCACAGCATTTTGAGGAGGGTCACCCTGCTGTCAACAAGGAGAAACATTTGTTACCATGTGGTAACTGCAAAGCAGATAATATCATGCTGTTATTTATACCTCTTGAGATGGCATTAACTGCTCTGTGTTATCTGCCTCATTAACAGTTAAATGTGCAGTATTAACCCATACATCAAAGGTAAAGATGCAGTCCTTACCCATGCCTCTCCATTCGCCTCCCCAGAATGGTGTTATATGCTTTGGTTGTCCAATGTGAAAATTAGGTCACACAGTTTAGCAAATATACATTCTTGTGAATACTCCAGTTCAGCAGAAGTCAAAGGGCTGAAGAGCTATGAAGAGGGACATAACCCTTTAAAATAAAACTAGTAGTTAAAGCCATATTTTTCTTGGATTGCCTAGTAAATATAAACCTCTTTTGTTTTTTAGTTAAATGTTTTCTTACACCAGCTTTAGAAAATGATATCTGAAAATCATGTGCTTCTGTAAGTTTTAAGGTGCATAAAATTACTGCTCATCAGAAACCACAATTGTTAAAAGTGAATACAATTTGGTTAAATAGATGATGTCTTTAAAGCTGTTACAGTTCTTTCTTATGATTTGCTTTTTATTTTGCAGGGTCCTCCTGGACCAAAAGGGGAAAAGGTAAGATTCCATTGCACAAAACCTTTCCAAACTTAGGAAATATGAGAAAATAAAAACAAGAACCAAGTGGCATCTTCATTTTCTGACAATATAAATATTCTGGTTAATATTTAGCTGGCAGCAATCAGTATTATTTTAAATACAGGCTGAATTAGATATGGATATTCAGTTCTGCCCCTTATCTGGATGCAGGCACTGAACATCCAGGTATTTGGAGACACCCAGAATTTATCCGGATATGGCTGATATTCAGTGGTGTATTCAGGTAACGAACCAGGCATCGTTAGGACTGCAATATATGCTGTCCAATGTGCCCAATTCATTAAGAGGCACTTTTACTAAAGTGTGGCAATTCGGAAGTAGATCGGGAGCCTAGCAGTAGTTCCGGTCCCCACCAGGCACCATTTCCTTCCGGAAATATATTTTTTGGGGTTGCATGGCAGGGGCACACCTGGTGGTTATCACTCCCTGGTTATCGCCGGGCTATTGCGGGACCCCTTACTGACTCTCCCCGGAAATGGCCACATAGCACAGCCAGTTCCCTTTTGAAAAAGAAAAAAAAACCTTTTTACTGGGCGGCGGTAAAAGAAGTCCTTGGCACGTGGCAAACCAGCACATCAATGCCACTGCAGGGACCCTTTTACGCTGCATGGTAAAAGGGGTCCTAAAGACCTCTTCCACTAAACTGCACTTGCAGTTAATCAATCCCAATAAATAAATAAATTTTGAAACAGCATGGCAGGCTTCTAGCTTATTTTCAAAGGGAAGCTCCCTGTGAAGCAGGATCTAAGCAGGCCCTGGAAAAGTAAGTGCAGCAGAGATTTTAAATTGAAATTACCACATGTGCTTTTTCTTCCCAATCTAACCCCGTCCCTTTTTCAACACAGACAAAGGAACAATTTATTTGATTTCTTTCTTTTATACTACACCTCCAATACACAAGTATTGCCCAGTGTAAAATTTGCATAATTAAAATCACAAACATTAAAACAACCCAAATAGCAATGTGTATTGTAGCTTACAGTAAGGGGGAGGAATTTTCAAAGGAGCACTTACTAGGGGTAAACCTTTGAATACTGCTGCCCGATTGTATATAGTCTGATATTACTGTATAATCAGTTGTAGTTTGGCAACTTTAAATTCAGGAATTGAATGATTTGCCCAGGGTCACATAGTTTGTGGGAATAACAGGAAAAGACTAAAGTAGAATATCCAGCTATCACATTCTTTACTTCCCCACAGCAAACACAAAGAGGGGATCTGCCAAGATGTGGAAATAAGACCATTCGTATGTAAAGACTAAAAATGTATGGTACAGTGGTGACCTTAATTCCTAATTATATGCTGGAAATCATTGTTCTGAGGAGGCTGCCTGCATCTAGACTTTGATGTGTTTTCAAATCTGCTTTGGAAGACAAAGCAAGTAAATGAAGGAATGGCTTTTTACATGATTATGATCTTCAGCTAACATGGCAGCTTCTTATCAATTGAAGTATGAGTTTTCAGTTGGGATTACTTCAATAGTTGCTCCTAAATTGAACTACAAGTACTTGAAAGGCACATTAGCAATAAACTTGGCCAAATACTACAGTAACTTGCTCTGAAATTAACCATTTCTCTATTGTGTGGCATTTAGGGGGAACAAGGAGATGCTGGCCCAAGGGTAAGTATCTGCTGTAGAACATCATTGAATGTGTGATATACTGGTATTATCAATAACAAATAACAATGAAAGAGTACACCAAATTTTCCTCTTTAAAGAGATTTTTTAAGTTATAATGGTAATCAATAGAAATAAAACAAAATAAAACATGGAAAAGAAAATAAGATGATACCTTTTTTATTGGACATAACTTAATACATTTCTTGATTAGCTTTCGAAGGTTGCCCTTCTTCATCAGATCGGAAATAAGCAAATGTTCAGCATTCTTTTATTGTCTGGATCCTTTTGCTTTCAGGGGTTAAAAATGTTGAAACATATAATACATTTACTTAAGGCATTTGTTAGCACCATATATAGTACTTGGGGGGGGGGGGGGGGGGGTTAATGGACAATGTTCCAGGCTAATAAAATAGTTAGGATTAAAGTAATTAGTTATAGTTTATCCATATTGCATCTTTAGAAACGATGAATAGAGTTCTAGACTCGTATTCAAAATAGGTATTTATCAGTTATAACAGTGAGTAAATACAAATGAGCAGATTCTTCAAACAAAAGACAGTGCAGATTCAGGGAACTAGTACAAAGCTGATGGAAAAACAAGGGAGCAAGATTAACAGGTGTAGTTATCAACATGGACTACCATAAAGATGGGTTATTTTACCACTAACTCATGCTGTTTTAACACAGGTCCCATTTTATGCAATGAGACCTAATTACTAATAACTGAAGTTAACAATAAAATAACACATGTTAAGGTAGCAAACCTTGATAACTTCCCCCCTTAATTACAGAAAAAAGAAATGTCTCTAGAAATTGAAATCACTGTTATATGTAATAAAAGTGAGCCAAATATAGGGCAATCAAGCCATTGTGACATCACTGATGAGGTTGGCTCTTAGGCATTGGTGGAATGAGGCATTATGACATCACAATATCAGCTCTGGTTATCAGAAACTGAAGTACCTCATTCTTTGGGGGAGGGGGGAAAGTTATCAACAGTTAAGAAAGGGAAAGGGGAGGGAAGGGAAATGGGACTTGATATACTGCCTTTCTGAGGTTTTTTGCAACTATATTCAAAGTGGTTTACATATATTCAGGTTCTTATTTTGTACCAGGGGCAATGGAGGGTTAAGTGACTTGCCCAGAGTCACAGGGAGCTGCAGTGAGAATCAAACTCAGTTCCCCAGGATCAAAGTCCACTGCACTAACCACTAGGCTACTCCTCCAGTGTTATTTTACCACTAATCTGTGCTATTTTAGCACAGATCCCATTTTATGTAATAACACCTAGTTACTAATAACTGGGGTTAACAGTAAAATAACACATCTTAATGGTAGCTCATATTGATAACTATGCCCCTCAACCAAAAGTTGGTGATTCCATGTTAGCAAAAGCAAAAAGGTTGACCTCCAAATGTGCTCCCATGCTGAATCATTTACTAGGGCCATGATTTTAACTCTACAAAGTTTACTGAAGCTTTTTGCCTGACAGAGCAAAGCTGCTAAGAACTATGGATTAAGCAGAATATAAGTTTTGTAATATAAAAATAAATAAATAAATAACAGTTACACTATTTTTTTTTTTTACAATGGCATTTCAGTATAAGCTGAAGATGAATGGCATTTTCTTCATGTTTTAATTACCCAAATTAACTTTTATGGGCATTCCAAAACTAACTATAATATGTTCTGTCTTCAGAGTGGGCAAAGTTTAACCCATGGGATAGTGGTTTAATTGCACCATTAATGACAGATGTGCCCTTTGATGTTAAAACTCCCTTAAATCAAACAGATGTTTCCTTTTTGATCATTCTTTCTTGTTTGCTTCCTTCCTTCACCTTTCTTAGTATCGTGTTGTGGATTTCTTTCTTTCAGGTTGAAGCCATTTTGGGAATTTTGAATTCTAAGTTTTATAACCCAAGTGATTCATCCTATCTTGCATTTCAATCTCTTTCTGCTGTTAATCATTCCAGGCAACTAAAAGTTTGGAGTGATTTAATGCCTTTTATTAGATTGCAATCATCTTATAAGTCATTTCAGCGAAAACTAAAAACTATTTTATTTGACAACTATTTGAATAGCCTTGCTTGGATTTAATGTTTATGTTAATTAATAAGTTCAATTTGGTATGTAAGCTTTATTTAGTGTAATATGCCAGTGGTTTCTTTTGCTGGCTTCTTTATTATGTGGAAACAGGAAGAAAAGGAGGTCCACGCCTTCCACAGAAATACAAGCACTACAGACCAAGGGTGGAAGAAAACCAAATCCAAATGACCAGCCCTGACAAAGGAGTAAGAGCTTCAGAACTAGTTTATTGGGACCCAACACGGTCCATGTTTCGGCAACAAGCCTTCCTCAGGGGTCTAAAAACATAATATTTAATATACAAAATTAAAACATAAAATCATAAAACAACACTGAAAACCATATAAATATAAAATAAGATTTTCAGTGTTGTTTTATGATTTTATGTTTTAATTTTGTATTCTCAATTTTGTATATTAAAGTTTATGTTTTTAGACCCCTGGGGAAGACTTGTTGCCGAAACACAGACCGTGTTGGGTCCCAATAAGTTTGTTCTGAAGCTCTTACTCCTTTGTCAGGGCTAGTCATTTGGATTTGGTTTTCTTCCATCCTTGGTCTGTTGTTCTTTATTATATGATCAGCCCTGGACTCTTTGGGAATGGGCAGAATACAAATATCAAGGTTAGACTAAATTAGTTTAGATCAAGGGCTGAGAGTGAGAAAACATCAGGCCACTAATTAATTACAATAGTATTATGCTGCTTTCCATGGCTTTATACATTGCTCCCATCTAATCCTCATCTACCTGTATGAATTACACATCAAGAAAATGCTTTTTGTAAGTGGATAGAAATTTCATTTTCCCTTTATAGCAATCTGTCTTGGATTCCTTGCTATCTATTGAATGGCAGGCCCAGCCACCTACAGAAACCCTTGAAAGCGTGAGGGATGTCTCTTCATGTATTACTACACAGCTGGAAAGGGTCACCAGTTCCTCCCTGGACATGAGCCCATGCCATCTCTGTGGCATATCTTGTCCAAGCTGACTCTAATGAATGGGGGGGGCCTATCCCTGTCTGTCCACAAGCTGCTTTTGGAAGTATTTCATGTAGGGGCCCTTTTACTAAGCCGTGTAGGTGCCTACGCGCACCCAATGTGCATCAATTTTGAGTTACCGCTCGGCTACTGTGTGGCCCTTGCAGTAATTTCATTTTTTACGCACGTCTGCTAGGCGCACTGGAAAATATTTTTTTTTTTCTGGCATGTGGGCGGTAATCTGGTGATAATCGTCATTCTACGCTTATAGACCATTACTGCCCGGTTACCGTCTGAGACCTTACCGCTACGTCAATGGTTGGCCATAAGGTCTCAGACCCAAAATGGACGCACAGCAATTTTAATTTTGCTGCATGTCCATTTTCATCAAAAATTTTAAAAAAGCATTTTTACAGGTGCACTGAAAAATGATTGTGCACGCGCCCAAAACATGCATCTATACTACTGCAGGCCATTTTTCAGCGTGCGTTTGTAAAAGGGCCCCTTAGTGTGCCATGTTATTTAAATTTGGTTGGTGTTATTTATTGTGTATTTGTGTTATGTTTTATTGTTTGTTATAATACATTTTGTTGTAACCCCCCCCCTTTGGGAGTTAGAGCGCAAAGAGGTAGAATATTACATTGAAGGCATAAAAGAAAATAAATCTGAGAGCTGTAACTGTGTCATGACTTCAGCAACAAATCCCAGTGTCTTCAGCATCACTAAAACTGGCAAACCCACAGAATTAAATTAATTAATATTTCCAGCTTGTCTAGGTATGTTTTCTACCTCCATGTTTGTCACTAGTTTTTATGTTCATCCAGTGTAATAGGGATACAGCCACTGATGGAGAATTAAATACCAACACGTTGAAATGATCGTGACAAAACTGTTGGGCAGAGCACATGTTTGAATGTCACAAGTACACTGTTCTGTTTGTTTTAATATGTGCGCATTACACAGCAATGCTAAAGTGATAATGTGTTTGTGCCCCAATCTTTTGATGTGTTATGTCCATAGGGGTTTCCTGGTTCTGGTGCTTCAGCAGGGCTGTTGAGTAACCAGATTCTTACTGTAAAGGTTGGTGGTTCATGAATAGCTGCAATTTGCTTGGCTGCACAGACACTTGTTCCCTGCTCAGTTCTTCTGCTCCTGTCGCCATTTTTAGGACATGCTTTCCTTTGGTACCATCTGGCCTGGATTATTCTTATTTTCTTGCCATCCAGTTTTGACTGCCCATTGATCTTCTGGAGCTGCCTTTGTTTCCAAACTCTTCTGTTTTCTAGCTTAAGATGAGCCATCAGTGCATCATATTAGACAGAACATGTAAATAATGATTACCTGATAAGATATTCTATGATAAAATGAGTACACCGGGGTGTGCATGGAACATAATTTCATTTTGATTTGGATTTGTCTTTTATATTGTTTATATTCGTGTTGTTTATATATGTATATCACTTGTCTAGATTGAGAAGGTGGTTTATAGAATCCGGGGGGGTGGGTACTCCCTCCCCCCGGATTCTATATAGCGTGGAAGGAACAGTGGCATACTGCATCAGTACTACCGAGAGATTATTTTCTTCCTTATAATCTGATATTGAAGAGTTTGAATCCTAGAGAGAATTCTTGCTATAATATGACCCTTATTTTAGAAGCTCCTATTCATGATTTATATGTGTAAATCACCCATTTACAGATGAATATCCCATACATGTGAAAACCCCAATTTCAGAAAGCTAAATCTGCACTACGTATAGATTACAAGGAGCTGTGATTTGGGCCAAACTTAAATCTATACATGTAGTTCCCATTTCAGTAAGGAAATGCACGTTTATGTCCCACTATATCATCATTGGGATTTACAGTGCTCCTTTGCATGAGTAGATTAGTAAAATGTGCTCATTGGGGCAAGCCTTCTACAGGAGGGATTAAGGGAGTTCTGGAGTTCTCCTCCTTAATTCCTTGTTGCTTATTTCCCCCTCCAAAAGAGCTTACAAAAAAATAAAAATAAAATATATATATATATATATATATAGTGTTTACTAAGGCGTGCTAGTGTTTTTAGTGCATGCTAAAATTTAGCACATTCTAACTCGAGACACCCATATATTCCTATGGGTGTCTCTAGTATTAGTGCACTCTAAATTTTAGCGCATGCTAAAAACAATAGCGCGCCTACAGCGCAGCTTAGTACACAGGGCCCTAAGTTTTTTAGCTGACACAATGAGGTCCCAAGGAGCTGCAAAGGAAATTTAGCACAGTTTATCTGTTTTGTCAGCCCATTGCACTAACCATTAAACTACACTCATTCATTCAGCAAAAATGTAAGTCAGCAAAATGGCAGGAAAGCATGTGTAAGTAGAGAAACACCAATTTGCATATGTAATATACACATGTAGCTTTGTAAAATGACTGTTCCCATTCCATGTGCAGGTAGGTACACATGCAGTCCTCCTAGATGTATCTTAGGTAACCCTCACAAAAGAAAGCAAATTCCAAACAAAATGCTCCAAGGACAATTCTTTATTCAAACCAAGTACTCAACGTGGTCCACGTTTTGCCTACTCAAGGCTGCCTCAGTGGTATAAACACAAATGGGAGTTCCAAAACACCTGCATCCCAAATGCTCAGTTACACACAGCTTGCAGCAGCATAATCACAGAGTTCCTTTGCTGTCAGTTGATTGTCCTTGGAGTATTTTGTTTAGGATCTGCTTTCTTTTGCATCGGTTTGGTGCAGATCTGAACAGCCTCTCTGGTGCATTTTAGATAACCCTCTATGTCAGCAGATCCTTTTCTAAAATACTCCCTGAATTGTGCACTTACCAACCTGAATGCATCCCTTCCGATTTCTACATTCTATCTAAAATGAGTTTCACATGTTTTAAAGCAGTAATGTAAAACTCATTACTGCAGTCTTCCACTGGGTTACAAGTATTGGGTTTTGCTGTCCTCTGGTGGTTGAATGTAAAAGTTCATGCAGCACATGTTTGTAATTAAGGGGCCCTTTTACAGAGCAGCAGTAAGCCCAACACAAGCTTACCACTCACTTTTCCGGAACTACCGCTGCCCCAACGTGGCCTCCAGCGGTAGTCCCTCCCTGAGCATGCGTAATTTCTGGGGGGGGGGGGGGAAAGAAAACCCCAGGAAATGGCTTGCGCAGCGATAACCCGGCAGTAATCGGACATTGCTGCACGCTACCTGGTTACCACCGGGTTAGCAGGGGAGCCCTTACTGCTACTTCAACGGATGGCGGTAAAGGCTCCCCACCGCATGGCCATGTGGTAAGATTTTTTTTTTTTGTAATTCAATATATCAGCTCTGAGCATACAGGATCTGATGACTGGCAGTATATTAAGAACTATAATAAACATAAACATTGAATCCAGTTCTGCTATCATTTCTAGGGCACATCCAGGTCTAATGTGATGTGCATAAACAGATTCAGTCGTTCACTGCATTACACACCTGCTAGTGTCAAATACCAGTTAGTGTCAGATATTTCCAGCTGTTTTGCAAAAGAAAGGCTGGCTTCATAAGAACATAAGAATTGCTATACTGGGTTAGACCAAAGGTCTATCAAGCCCAGTATGCTGTTTCCAACAAGTACCTGGCAGGATTCTGAAAAGTAGCAAGATTCCATTCTACCTCCCCCCCCCCCAGAGACAAGCACTGACTTTCCCCAAAGTCTTCCGTAATAACAGTCTTTGGGAAAATGGCCTAATACAGGATGCACTAAAGCATTCTGTATTAGTTTTGCCATCTGCATGTGCTAAGCATGTAGTATTTAAAAAAACAATTTTGGGAGGAGATATGTCAGGGGTGGAGAATGAGTGTGGAAGCATTATTCAGCTACTGTGCAGTTTAAATTAATCTCCATTAACTAACCTCGTGTAGATGACCTTCTAATCATACCTTTGGTCCAGTTCTGCTGGATGAGTTTTTTTCAGCCCTTACCTTTCTCTACCTGTCTTATTCAAGAAGTGATGTGAAGCCACCAGACTCTGTATAGCCCATTCCATTGTCTCAGTCTTTTACCCAATGGTCAAATGACTGCATGGTGTAGCAGTCAGTTGTTTCAAAAGTAAATTTTACGTTACAATCCCCCTACACTGATTTTTTTTTAACCCAGATATTCTCAAGAGCATGTGTTTTTGTCATTTGGTTTAATCAATCTTGCAGTGGGATTTGCTTATCAGGGTACTAAATGTTGGAACTCCTTACTTAAATCTGTCCATGGTCAATGTGATTACATGACATTTTGAAAAATGCTAAAGTCCTTCCTCTGTAGCAGATGTCAGGAAGCAGTCTCTGATCTTCTTGCTCAGGGTGATCTGATCACTCTTACCTTTCTGTCTCCCTGTCTGATCCAGGCATTGTAGTGTTTTTTATTCTCTGTAATACTGTATGGTATAGTTGTATTCACTATGTTTTGCGTACTTTAACCTTGATTATAACTGTATTGTTAGCCACATTGAACTCAGGTTGCTGGGATAATGTGGGGGTTTAAATGTCATCCTATATAATAAAACGCACCTCCAACATTCTGAAGCTGACTGCATGGCTGAGGCATTTCTGCTCTCCGTATCCACCTCCTGAATTGACATCACGTACTTCCGGGTTCATCAGAAGCAGAAGTGACCAAGCACACGAGGTTTCTCAGCTTCAGAATGTTGGAGGTGCATTCTATTAAATAGGATTGGTCAGTTCCTTGAAGCACAGCCAGAGCTCAGCATCCTGCACAGTAATGCTCAGACACCAGAGAGAGAGAGGGGGGGGGGGGGGGGGGCCCTGACACCAGAGAGAGGGAGAGAGGCGGGGCCTGACACCAGAGAGGGGGGGATGTATCTCTGTCACACACACTCTCTCTCTCTCTCTCTCTCTCTCTCTCTCTCTCTCTCACAGTCAATGTCTTTCTCTCTCCCACTCTCACACACTCTATGTCTCACACTGTATCACATTCACTCTCTGTGTCACTGGGAGGCATATTTTCAAAGCACTTAGCCTTCTAAAGTTCCATAGGTTTCTATGGAACTTTGGAAGGCTAAGTGCTTTGAAAATATGCCTCACAGTCACTCACACACTCTCTTGGTCTCATAACACTCAGTCTCACAGAGAGTCTGTGTCTCTCACACACTCTCTCTCTCGCACACACTGTATCTGTGTGAAACACATTTTCTCTCACACTGTGTCTCACATACGCACTTGCACACACTCTTATTCTCACACACACACTCTCTCTCTCAAAGACACACTCGAACCCAGACTCACTCTCTCTCTCTCACACACACACACTTGCACATTCACTCTCTCTCTCACACACAGTCATTCTCACACTCTCTCAAACATACACACTCCAAGGAAAACCTTGCTAGCGCCCGTTTCATTTATGGCAGAAACGGGCCTTTTTTACTAGTAAATAAATAAACACGGATTCTGTGTCTTGGGGACTGCTGGGTTCCAGAAAAACAAGCAGACCGATCTCTAGATTAGGTACAACTTGGCACCCTGATATTAAGTACTGCTGTTCTTTGCTTTCTCTTTCTACTGTCATTCTTTTCTTTCTGCTATACAGAGTATATTCTGCTGACTTTTTCCCTTGATCTCTTCATCTTTCCTGTGACTTATTCTCCTGGCTAGATGGTCTTTCCACAACTCAATCATGGATTTCTCTCTAATGACCAGCATGTCTTTAAACGACGAATCCTTAAGGTAGATAGACAGAACATCTGTTGCTTCTGCTTTGCAATGCTCCCATCTGATGCTTTCCTGCACTGCTAGAGGCCTGTCTTTAATAAACCAGAGTTTGAATAAAAATCATGTAATATGCTACCAGCTAGACAGAGAATATAGCTCTACTACTACTACTTAACATTTCTAGAGCGCTACTAGGGTTACGCAGCGCTGTACAGTTTAACAAAGAAGGACAGTCCCTGCTCAAAGGAGCTTACAATCTAAAGAACGAATTGTCAATTTGGGGCAGTCTAGATTTCCTGAATAGTGGTTAGGTGCCGAAGGCGACATTGAAGAGGTGGGCTTTGAGCAACGATTTGAAGATGGTCCTATGGCATCATTTTAGGAGGAGACATAAGAGTCAACTTATAAAAAAATTATTGAGAGTGCTAAACCCAATGGAAATTACCTCTCCCTGGACACAGTCACATAGCAGATGTCGGCAGAAAAAGACCTGCACGGTCCATCCAGTCTGCCCAACTAGATGACTCATATGTGCTACTTTTTGTGTATACCCTACTTAGATTTGTACCTGTGCTCTTCAGGGCACAGACCGTATAAGTCTGCCCAGCACTATCCCCGCCTCCCAACCACCAGCCCTGCCTCCCAACCACTGGCTCTGGCACAGACCGTATAAGTCTGCCCAGCACTATCTCCGCCTCCCAACCACCAGTCCCGCTTCCCACCACCGGCTCTGGCACATGAGTCAATCAGTCAATGAGTTGGTTTAATATTGGGGGTGCTCAAACACCCACAGAGCTGGCTTCTATAGGAGGAGGGAGGGAGAGCTGCTACTCCATCCAGATGTTACAATATTTATAATCCTGCTTTTCCATGTGGTTTACACTTTTGAACCTACATGAATACAAAATCTAAAACGTTAGACCCTGGTTTGTTAAGGCTTTTCCCCCATTCCATGCCTTGCATTTAGAAAATGGTTTTGTAAATCAAGCCCTTTGTTACAGTTAAAGCTATGGGCTGACAGACTTCTGAAAAGTGGAAATATATTTTTCTTTAAATTGGATTCTTAGCCTGACTGTTGCCTTGCCATTCACTTGGCAATTTAATATTCAACTTCAGTAACAGGAATCAAGGGCATTATTTGTACTCATTATCCGAGTATGGGTGCAAGTTGTGTATTTTCCCCCATAGTGTCACAATAACTGTGAAATTAGATAATAAATTCCTTTCTGAAGAGCAGTTTTATAATGGAATGCTTACAGTTATCTGCCACTTGCACCTGTTAATGTACAGAAAATCGTCACTTACATGGCAACAAACTGACTCAACACTGTTGTGAAAGGATGTGCATGGGTGGCATAGTGTGGAAATGCAAAGGTGGGGTTCATATGGGAAGGGCTGCCCCTTACACATGCAACTTACAGGAGGGATAGGGGGGATATAATACAGAAGTTTAAATACTTAAAAGGTATTAATATACAAACTAACCTTTTTCAGAGATGGAGAACCAGTAGATCTAGAGGTATGAGTTGAGTTTGCAGGGTGGGAGACTTAGAAACAATGTCAGGAAATACTTTTGCACAGAAAGGGTGGTAGATGCCTGGAATGACGTAACTCAAGAATGCTTTGGATAAATACAGAGGATCACTATATAGAAGAAGGATGGAATCCAATTAAAGCTAAACTTAAATGACCTCATAACTGGAGTGAGCTTTGGCTGCAGCTTCAGAGGTTGGGAAGTAAGACCAATGTCGAACAGACTTCTATGGTCTGAGTCCTGTAAATGGCAAAAAAACAGATTAGAATCAGGGCTGGAGAGGGCTTCAACTGCAGTAGTTGGGGAATATGACCGGTGCTGGGCAGACTTCTACAGTCTGTGCCCCAGAATTGGCAGGGAAAGATAGAGATTACGTATACCAGTGTTTAATCACGACAAAGTGGAACCTGTGCAGAGCGCCAGATTCAACTCTGGCCCCCTTGTTGGGCAGACTGGATGGACCGTGCAGGACTTTATCTGCCGACATTTACTATGATACTATGGGGCCCTTTTACTAAGCTGCGTAAGCGTCGATGTATGCCCAACGCACACCAAAATGGAGTTACCACACGGCTGCCGCTTGGCTCTTGTGATAATTTCATTTTTGCCACGCGTCCGAAAAATCATTTTTATTTTCTGCCGCACATATCGGATGCGCACCAAGTGGCATTTGGTGTGCGTAGGTCATTACCACCCAGTTACCGTGTGAGACTTTACCACTAGGTCAATGGCTGGCGGTAAGGTCTCAGACCCAAAATGGATGTGTGGCAAATTTTCATTTTGCTTCACATCTATTTTTGGCAAAAATTTTAAAAGGCCTATTTTACAGGTACGCTGAAAAATGATTCTACGTATGCCCAAAACCCGCACCTACACTACTGCAGGCAATTTTTCAGTACACTTTAGTAAAAGGACCCCTATGTAAGCTATGCACGACCTTGTGACATTTGGGTGCCTGCAGTTCTAGCAGGTCTATGCCTATATGTTGCTGGGTTATGCTATATTCTGGGCATTCAGATGCTGCTCTAGAAGAGACTGTTACCATGCAGCATCAGGGTGCTTAAAAGGAGGCTCCCACATATAAAGTTACCCCCATGGTTCTACCAGGTATCCACAGCACTGCGCAGGCACAAGTACAGTAATAGACAGTCCCTGGTTCTTAAAGGTTACAATCTAATAAAGACAAGAAGCAGAGACAAAATATATATGGGGAGGAGGCATCTTTGAGTTAACAGCGGGACCCAGCAGCAAGGTGTGAGGCCTCTTGGAAGTTTTTATGAAGAGGCAACACATGGGTGAGTTGAGGAGGCCATGAGCAGAAGCAAAAGGGCCCTTTGAAAGGAGAAGTTCACCACAGGAGGAACTGTAGTACACTAGGACTGCATCTATCTTTTTGCTGTATGTGCGTTGGTTTTGTGTGTTGCACCATGTTCTTTAGTTTCTCTCTTGGCAAGTAATGACGTTGTCTAATTATTTTACAGGGTGATCAAGGTCAAGCAGGATCCCCTGGTCTGCCTGGTCCTCCAGGTCCACCGGGTGCCAGAGGACCCCCGGGAGACACAGGCAGAGATGGCCCAAGAGGACCACCAGGTCTACCTGTAAGGATTGTTCATCTGTAAAGTTTAAATAGAAGTAGAAACATCTCTAGTCTCCAGGTGGATCTAGTTCAGAAATTGAGTTTTATCACAGCAAAATGGGAGAAAGGACACAGAGAAGCAGGGTATTTGACTGCATAAAGGACGCAAGTAATTTGTACGGAGCTTAGTACAGATATGTATTTTCTGAAAGTAGACCAGGATTGTCCTGTAGAGCAGGAGGCATTTTTGGTGATTAGTGCATCTGTATGACTTATTGGAGGTAGTTTTATAAGGGGCTGCCTAATGAATGAACCTTTTAAAATGCATATGTGACTCCTATTTTATAAGTGGCAGGAGTGGACATTTACACCAGCTGGTCTAAATATCTGTGCCAACAGTTGGCAAATACATGTTTAAATCATAGTGTATTTTATAATATGCATGCATATTTGCATATTGTGCCTATGCTCCACCCACACTCCACCCCTGTGCACGCCCACCAGCAAAGTGCACATCATCATATCAAAGCGTATATTTGGTCAGTATGTCATAAGAGGTCATTTACAGATGTGTGTGGCCATATCTGAGCATAAAGGACCAAAATGCCACCAAAGTGGCCTATGTACTTTATCATTTAAAGTATATACCCCTTGATAAAATTACCCCCCTCATGGGGATATCACTCAGTTGGACCTCACAGATGAATTCTCTTAAATAGTTTGGTGGAGCTGTGAGTGAACACTGGATGGATATCAATGTTATATTAAAAATTGGATTAGGCCCATCTTCTAATAGAAAGCATAGCTCTTCAGCTTAAGTGTCATGGCTGCTGCTTTTTTTCTTCGGTAAAAGGTGCTTACAGTTTTTAAGTTGGTATTTCTGTAGCTAGGGCTGCATTGTGCTCTTCACAGAATAGAGTTCATGTAAATAAGATGTGTATGGACCTCCCACTTGTATGTCAAGTTTATGCCAGGTGTGATATGTGAGAGCCAGATTGTAAACCTTCAGGATTCAGGCTTATCACAACAGTGCAAATTCTGTCGCCATTGTTTCTTGCCCTTGGTTGTTCTTCTTGACTAAAGTTTTGCCTGATCTGTACCGAGTATCTGTTTGCAGGTTTCCATTTACACAGGAAAGTAACTGGCATAATAGCACTGTTTTCTGCTAGGGATATGCAACCTAAACATTTTTGTTTTGTTTAGTGTCCTATGTCATTTATGATAAACTCCACAGAAGTGGAGGAACATAAAACACTACAGTTACAAACGCAACCAAAAAATAATGGTGTAGTCAACACAACACTTCCAAAGGAGACAGAATGACGTAGCTGTTTCAAAATACTTTAATTATATAAAAGACCCAACAAGGCACCAAGTTTCGGCTGTAGTGCCTGCCTCAGGAGTCTGAAAAATAAAATACATACGTAAAAAATGGAAAATACATCAAAACAATATGATAAAATGAGGAAGTTATATAACTATCAATAAATATGTTTACATCTGTTTAAGATTTTATTACCCTGGTCTTTTAATTATTACTATTATTTTATTTTGTTACATCTTCTATTATAATCCAAGTAAAATATATTTATAACAGAAAATCAATCATCAAATAATACAAATTCAAGGAAATAATACATAATAGAAATTCAATCATATGATAACCAAACCAGTCCACTACAAAAGAGGGAGACAAGAGATAAATGGAAAAGGAAAAAATATATTAATATATGTATATAACTTTCTCATTTTACCATAAAGTTTTGATGTATTTTGAAACATCTACATCGTTCTGTCTCCTTTGGAAGTGTTGTGTTGACTACACTATTCTATTTTTGCCATGTCATTTATGGAAATTCTCATTACGATTTGTTTGTTTTGTTATTCCTTTTTTTTCAATTTGGGGACAATGTTGTACATGGTGCACACACTTTCCGAAAAATTTGTGCTATCAATAGTGAGCACATCCATTCGCTGTGTTCTAAACAGTGAGCACTCTTTCCCAATTTCAGATCTTTTCCTGTCCTTTTGGAATGAATATGACATGAAATGACATTTCCAATTCCATTTCAAATGAATGCACATCCCTGCTTTCTGCTTCTCATGCTGACCATGTGCACTGTTCAGGAGTTAATTTAGCAATCCATAAGCTACAGTAAAAGGTGGCTTGTGTTATAACTAGCACATGGGTTTCCCCGTGCGCCGAGACCACTTCTGGTGCAGCTGAAAAATGGCTGAGTTTTCATTTTCTCAATTAATGGTTATGCTTTACTACTTAATTCCGATAGAGGCTTGCTGAAAACCAGAGACTTCAATGGCTACAATCATACAATCAGTTTGTTTGGGTTTTACAGACATTTCACCAGTACACTGACAGGATAGTAGAGATATATTTTAGCTTTGTTTGGATTCTAGTTAAATGTTCAAGAGCAGAGTTACTTAATTGTTTAAAACTGTACATAATATGTCATTTTCTCTAGGGTGTGCAAGGACAGCCAGGGGAGGATGGCATAATGGTGAGTATTTACCCCAGATGTCTGCTAGACTTCAACTCTGCTGACTGACCATGTATGCTAAGCAAGTAATTGCTTCTGGTCTCCAGGTTCAATGTGTGTTTTTCCTCTGTTTCTGCCTCAGCTGGCCTCTCTCTGACCCTAATACATGTCCATAATTCCAGTCAAGGTGCTGTGAATAACTGCAGAGAAATACATGTCAGAACTTAATGAACAACTTAAGTTCAACTTTGTTTAGCAACCCATACTTTTACTTTTGCTTTGTCACTTTCTGCTTAGGGGTATTTTATTCTGCAGAGTATCTTCGCTCCCTCTATAAACATCTGGTCTTGTGGTGCAATCAATGGATTGCTTGCCTACTGTACTCATGACCTAAGTTCAAATCCTGCACTTTGATTTCTGTCAGGTAGCTGGCCTCTGTGCAACCCAGCTGTCCATCTGATGGTTGGTAAATGAGTTCCCAGTGTTAGCTGGGGGGGGGGGGGGGTTAAAGGTGACTGGGGAAGGTAATGGCAAACCACCCTACTAAGTCTGTAAGAACTCATCATGCACTTTCAGAAAAGAGTACATACCATTGACAGAATGCAAAATTTCTTCCCAATGACATGAAACAACATTTCTTATATCATTTCAAATGAATGCAGGGAGTCTATCAAAGTGACTGAAATACAGGGGGACTGGGGAAAACAAGAAGCGATATAGATTGCCTTCAAAAGAGAAGACGGAACCTCTGTCCACATGGGTGTTGTCTACAGACCTCCAGCACAATCTGAGCAGCTCGATAAAGATATGGTTGTAGATGTACAAAAGTTGGGAAAGAAAGGGGAAGTGCTGTTACTGGGAAATTTCAACTTGCTAGATGTGGACTGGAACATTCCATCTGGGGATTCAGATAGGGAAATAGTGGATGCCTTTCAAAGTGCTCTGCTCAGACAAATGGTATTGCATTCCATGAGGGAAGGAGCAATGCTGAATCTGGTGCTCAGAAATGGGGAGAGTGTATCTAATGTCCAAACAAGTGGCTGAGATATTAACAGCAAAAGAGGTGGCATTCAAGAAATACTGGAAAAATCAAGAAGAGGAACACAGAGAAGAATACTGGAAGAAACTGAAAGAAGCCAAGAGGGAGATACGTTCAAAAGCAGAAGTGAAGGAGCAGATGACTAGAAATGTAAGGAAGGGAGACAAAAAATGTTTCAGGTATATTAGTGAAAGGAGGAAGGCTAAAACTGGAATTGTGAGACTGAAAGATGCTGTGGACAGCTATGTGGAGAGCGATGAAGAAAAAGCGAATGTGTTAAACAAATACTTCTGTTCTGTGTTCACAGAAGAAAATCTTGGAGAAGGACCACAATCAGCTGTTAAAGGAACATGTGAGAATGGAGTGGATATTGCACCATTCACAGAAGAATGTGTTTATACACAACATGAAAAATTGAAGGTGGACAAAGCCACGGGACAGGATGGAATCCATCCCAGGACATTGAGGGAACTTAAAGAGGTTCTTGCGGGTCCTCTTAAAGATTTATTTAATAAATCCTTAGAGACGGAAGAGATTCCATGGGATTGGAGAAGAGAGGATGTGGTCCCTCTTCATAAAAGTGGTGACAGCGAAGAAGTGGGAAACTACAGGCTTGTAAGCCCAACTGGTTATTGGAAAAGTGATGGAAACGTTGCTGAAGGAAAGGATAGTAACGTTCCTGGAATTCAATAAGTTACAAGATCCGAGACAACATGGTTTTACCAAAAGTAAATCATGCCAAACCAGTGGCGTAGCCAAGGGTGGGCCAGCACACCTATGATGTGGCTGACAGGGATCCCCAAGCCCCACCAGCCGAAAACTCCCAACAACTGTTCCTCCTGCATACGTTGTAAATAGCAGATCTTTGCCTGCAGCCAGCAGCGACTGTTACATACTGCTTGCACCGGCCCCCAGCCTTCCCTCTGATGTATTCCCACCTATGCGGAAACAGGAAGTTGTATCGGAGGGAAGGCTGTGGGGCCAACATGAGCAGTGTGTATTTGTTGCTGCTCGCTGAACGTGAAAATCTGCTATTTAAAAGGTATACAGGGGAGAGGGAATGTTTGAGAGACCATATGGCATGCAGGCGAGAGAGGGAGAGACCAAATCATTTGTGGGACAAGGTGGAGTTCTTCTGCCCACCCATCTTGGGCCCAGGCCCACCCAAAATTGGATGTCTGGCTACGCCCCTGTGCCAAACAAATTTGATTGAATTCTTTGACTGTGCGACCAAAGAACTGGATCGGGGACGTGCGCTAGATGTAATCTACTTGGATTTCAGCAAAGCCTTTGACAAGGTTCCTCATAAGAGGCTCTTAAATAAACTTGAAAGGTTGGGGTTAGGACCCAAAGTGGTGAATTGGATTAGGAACTGGTTGATGGACAGATGGCAGAGGGTGGTGGTCAATGGAATTCACTTTGAGGAAGGAAAGATGAGTAGTGGAATGCCTCAGGGATCGGTGCTGTGGCCAATTCTGTTCAATATATTTGTGAGTGGCATTGCCAAAGGATTAAAAGGTAAGGTTTGCCTTTTTGCTGACGATACTAAGATTTGTAATAGAGTGAACACCCTGAAGGGAGCAGAAAACATGAAAAGGGATTTGCAAAAGTTAGAAGAATGGTCTAATGTTTGGCAATTTCGCCCTTTAGATTGTAAGCTCCTTGGAGCAGGGACTGTCCTTTAGGTCAATTTATGTTCATCTGTACAGTGCTGCGTAACCCTAGTAGTGCTCTAGAAATGTTAAGTAGTAGTAGTAGTAGAAGTGCAAAGTGATGCATTTGGGGAGTAGAAACTCAAGGGAGCCATATGTCCTAGGAGATGAGAGGCTGATATACTCAAACAGGGAGAAGGACCTTTACTGCAATGCACACTACATAATAATGAGATGTAAAGCATGTAAAACATCTCATTATTTTGCAAATTAAATAAAACAGCTTGTGTTGAACTTTCCAAGCTGTGTTTTTCATAGAAAAATCGTACCAGTTTTATTTTTTTCTCCCAAGAGTACCAGGGAGCTAACACAGGCTCGATGCCTCAGGAGTCTTCTTAAAGGGGCCAGTGTCTTAAATAAAACCCTTTCACTCCCTCTCCTCAGCAGAATGCACTCCTCACCCTGGAACCCTCTTCTCCCTTCAGAAGAAAACCAGAAGAACTGTTCTTCTAGGGCTGTCCCAGGAAGGTAGGGAGGAGACCTTTCCCTTTCACAAAGAGAAAGAGCCTCTCTAAAACGCTGAGAGGAGTCAATAGGTGGCTCTGTAGAGCAGTCAACTGGAGGTGACCCAGACAAAGGAAGTATTGCCCGGGTCATGGACCACTGTTTGCTAAATGGTATCCTGTGGATTTCCTGTCTTTGAAGAGGGAGATAAGAGGTTTCTCATTTTTCTGATGTTAGAGGAAAAGAAACCCCACAGAACAAGCAGTGGGAATTAAACCCCAAATCTCCAGACCATGAGGACTTGAGAAGCTTGAGATGTTCTTTGAATGGTACTTTTTTTTTTTTTTTTTTACTTTGGTGATGGATTTTCACTGAATTCTTGAAGTGTAGGCTTTCTAAGTTTCATGATTCTGTGCTCTTCTATCCTTCTGCTGTGCTCTGGTTTGGAACAAAGACCCCAGAGTGGGCTATATTTTTGTGAGTGGAGTGAGAATTATAGTGGCCAAGGCCTTCCAGCATCTGTTGGACCCACCCTATTCAGAACACTGCAGAAGTGTCTGTAGCCTCTGAAGGTGGACCCCCTGCATTAACCTCTACCTGGGATGTACCCCACCAAGGCAGAAAATAAGGTTACAGGAAGAAAAACATTCACTTCTATCTTCTGTTTCCTTTTATTTATTTATTGCATTTGTATCCCACATTTTCCCACCTATTTACGGACTCAGTGTGGCTTACAATACCTTGTGAAGGATGGAAATACATTGTTACAATACGATTATGGGTTACATTGTGAGGAGTTATGGGAAGACAAAGTCAAGTCAAAAATCGTGAGGGCGTGGAAACCATGTTAAGTTACAGTGGGGAAAAGATAGGCGATAGAACAATTTCAAGAGAACATAGGGTATAACATTATATCTGTGGTTGGAGTTTGAAGTGTGGTGATAATGCGGGGTGAGAGTAGTTCAGAAGGGAGTGTATTGATGCATTTCTATTATTATGTATGGACTTCATGTGTTTTGATCCTTACAATAAATTTTCTCGAAGAGATGAGTCTTCAGTTGTTTGCGGAAGTCAGTTAATTCGTAGATCATTTTCAGATTGCGTGGTAGTGTATTCCAGAACTGCGTGCTCATATAAGAGAAGGTTGATGCATGCAATACTTTGTATTTTATGCCTTTGCAATTAGGGAAGTGGAGATTGAGGAAGGTTCTGGATGATCTTTTAGCGTTTCTGGGTGGCAGGTCTATTAAGTCAGACATGTATACAGGGACTTCACCGTGGATGATTTTGTGGACCAAGGTGCATACCTTAAAGGTGATACGTTCCTTGAGTGGGAGCCAATGTAGTTTCTCACGCAAGGGTTTTGCGCTTTCGTATTTTGGTTTTCTGAAAATGAGTCTGGCTGCTGTATTCTGGGCTGTTTGAAGTTTCCTCAGTATTTGTTCTTTGCAGCCTGCGTATAGTGAGTTGCAATAGTCCAGGTGGCTAAGTACAAGTGATTGCACTAGGCTGCGGAATACGGACCTTGGAAAGAATGGTTTTATTCTTTTCAGTTTCCACATGGAGTAAAACATCTTTTTGGTTGTGTTATTCGCGTGAGTCTCCAGTGTTAGGTGGCGGTCAATAGTGACTCCAAGAATTTTTAAAGTTTCAGCGATTGGCAGATTTAATTTAGGTGTGTTGATAGCAGTAAATTTGTTCATGTTGTGTTGGGAGGTAAGTACGAGGCATTGAGTTTTTTCTGCGTTCAGTTTTAGTCGGAATGAAGAAAGGTATTAATACTTTTTTGTTTCTCAACAGGGACCCAGAGGACCCCCAGGGCTGAAGGTATGCTTCAAAATGAGTTTTGTGACTGCGGTTCCCTCCTCCTCCTCCTTTGGGTTTTCACCAAAATGGGAAATATAGCTGGTACCTTTTACCTTGAGCCTTCATTTGTAGCTAATTTTTGTCCCCTCCAAACTTGCATTAGTTCAATCGTTGCAGCAACAGTCCTCATCCAGAGAGACAGTGCTGGGCCCAGGGCAGGGCCGCCACAGCCACCGCCCTCTCCACTCAGTCTGCCGCCCCCCACCCCTTACCTTCCTGCGTCTGCTCCTCCCTTGGTCTGTCACTCTCCTGCTCCTGTGTGCCTGGTCCTGAGTTATCACAATCACCTGGGTCCCAACACACAGCAGCAGGAGAGAGACAGACCGAGGGAGAAGAACCTTCTGCCTGCCTCCAGAAGCCTTGCCGGCACTGGACCCCCCCCCCCCCCCCCCCCTTGGAAGCCGGGCCCAGGGAATGTTGCTCCCATGCTTCCCTTTTCAGCGGCCCTGGTCAGGGGCCATATATTAGGGCTCCTTCCAGAACCCTGCAATTTTAAATCTAACCACTAGATGTTGCTCTTTAAGATGACCGATTCTCTTCCCTCCACCCCAGCCCTGGCCAACCCAGGGAGCAGAAGGTCTGAACCAGGAACTGAACCTAGGTCCTTCATTGTGGCAGTGCTACTGGGTCTGTCCAAAATGAAATAATTGCATGGATTGCAGCATATCAACAGTTATAACAATGTTTTCCTAGGGCAGATATGTACAGGCATGTTTGTCACCAGCTTGATAAAGTCACTATTGCTAACGTAAGATTCACATTTAATTTTAAGGTAGATGAACCTTCTTTATTCACCCCTGCATTATGGCAGCATGACATCTAGGGGAAAATTCTATAAATGGCGCTTAAAACTCTATAAAGTGCATTCCAAGATTGACACCCTTTATAGAATAGCATGTAGTACCAGGATTCGTGCTCAACTGAAATTGGGTACAAATCCTAGCATGCAAATTGGGTGCAGATCCCCCAAATTCATTAACACTGTGCACATTTTAAGGGAACGCACCTAGTCTGTCCATGCCCCTCCCATGGCCAAGCCCCCTTTGCAGATCCACACAGAAACACTTATGTGCTATTCTATAAATGGGTGTGTAAATGTGATTTTGTGCAGATCTGATGTTTCTTGCAGCTGTTAGAATGCTTTTTTCACTCTGAAATTTCAGCATGGAAGTGGCACCTAACATTTAGCACCATATATAGAATTTCCTCCCTTATATGCAGTAAGGATTATAGGTGTGATTTCATGAGCTTTTACGAGAAAATTGCTTTAATTCTTTTCTTAGTTTCTCTGAACATGAATGTTTGTTTTGTTTTGCAAGGGTGAATCTGGTGCTACAGGGAAACCGGTAAGCTGTCATTTCTTAAATGCTGCTCTTCCAATGTCTATTGGCAAAAATAATATTTAAAACAATCTAAGGCCTCTGCCTTGTGTTCCTTTACCTCTGTTTCCTGTAACTTCTGGCTACTAAGAGTTTGCACTTGTAGCCCTACATATTCCCCCCTCCCCCCCATGAGATCTGTTGAAACTCCTTATTAATTATTTTGGCAAATGTTCCTTAGATTTATAATGGATATGTTATGTGATTTTATGGAATGATCTGCAACTTAGATCATGAGGTGATACAGCTGTCCATGCACCTCGAGCCCATGTTGCCTTTCTGATTATCAATTTCTGGTGGTTGAAAAGCCGGGGAACTGGAGGTCTTCTCCTACATTCTTTGATTACAGACGGAATGGAAAATAGCAGTGGCGTAGCTAGGGTAGTTGACACCTGGGGCCGGTCATTTTTAACACCCCCCTCCAAAATCCAGTACTAGGCATACCGAGAATACAAAACACTCAGGATCTCTAGAACAATTTTACCATACCATAAGCAGTAATTTCTACGAGTCACATAAGGAAAAGGAAAGCATCTTAAACACTACAGTGAGCACTAGAACATCAATTCACCTATTGTAAAACGTAACCAGACAGAATAGTACAGATCGTCGATCCTGCACAGTCAATGCCAACTGAAAGCCGTGTCTTTTTCACAAACACAGATAAACCCTAAACCACTATAGAATAAGTAATCAAACTTTCTATTTAGACAAAAATTAAACTGAACCCCCAAGAGGCCAGACTGCGCATACAATGCAACACCACAGAAACAGAAAATAAAATACCACCATTTTATTGGACTAATACATTTAGCTTTCAGAGACCAAAACCTCCTTCCTCAGATCAGATCAGTACAGTATAGTGATTTTACAATATCCTATCCTGGCCTAAGGAAGGGGGTTTTGTTCTCCGAAAGTTAGTCAAAATATATTAAAATTAGTCCAATAAAGATTACCTTATTTCCATGTTCTATTTATTAACACATCTACAATACTACTTTATCCTAAAGCAAAAAAATAAAAATATATATTTTACTTGCAGTTTGTTGTCTCTGGTTTCTGCTTTCCTCATCTTCTTTTCACTGTCTTCCTTCCATCCAGCATCTGCCTTCTCTCTCTCTCCCTGCCATCCAGTGTCTGCCCTCTCTCTCCTGTCCCCTCCATCCAAAGTCTGCCCTCTCTCCCTGCCCCTTCCATCTAGGATCTGCCCTCTCTCCATGTGCATCTCCTTCCTTTGTCTTTCCTTCCCTCCATCCTTGTCCAATATTTCTCCTCTCTTCTCTCTTCCATCCATGTGCATTTCCTTCCTGACTTTCCTCCCCTCCATCCATCCATCCATCCATGTCCAACAACTCTCCATTCTTCCCTGCTGTCTCCTCCATCCACCCATATCCTTCAAATTTCCTCTCTCCCCTGCCCCCATTCATCCATCCATATCCAGCAATTCTCCATCTATAACTCTCCATTCTCTCCTGCCGTCTCCTCCATCCACCCATATCCTTCAAATTTCCTCTCTCCCCTGCCCCCATTCATTCATCCATGTCCAGCAATTCTCCTCTCCTCTGCCCCTCCTCCATCCATCCATATCCAGCAAATTTCCTCTCTCCCCTGCCCCCTCCATCCATCCACCAGCAATTCTCCTCCCCTGCCCTCCCCTCCAGCGATCTCTTCTCTCCCCCATGCCCTCCCCTCCAGCGACCTCTTCTCTCCCCCATGCCCCCCCTTCTTTCACCCATGCCCTCCCCTTCTCTGCCCCATGTCCAGCAATCTGTTCTCTCCCCCTGCTCTCCCCTCCCATCCATGTCCAGTATTCTCCTCTCTCCCCTGCCCTCTCCGTTCCTTCCTTCCCGCCCATGGCAGCCCTCCTCCTCCTCCT
This sequence comes from Microcaecilia unicolor, assembly GCF_901765095.1. Classification (NCBI taxonomy): domain Eukaryota; kingdom Metazoa; phylum Chordata; class Amphibia; order Gymnophiona; family Siphonopidae; genus Microcaecilia; species Microcaecilia unicolor. Next base: position 166,137,892 of record NC_044038.1, read on the forward strand.
CTCTGCCCCCCCCCCCCCGTATCATAACCTTTTACTTCCCGTGGTGGCAGCGGCGTCAGTTCCGTTATGAAGAAGGCACTGCAGGTTCCCCTCCGGCTTCAGCTTCTCCCTTCGCTCTTCACACAGTGAGTGTCCCGGCTTCGTGGAAACAGGAAGTGCGTCATCGCGAAGGCAGGACACTCAATGTGTGAAGAGCGAAGGGAGAAGCTGAAGCCGAAGGGGAGCCTGCTGCCTTCTTCGTAAGTAACTGATGTCACTGCCACTACGGGAAGTAAAAGGTTATGATACGGAGGGGGGCGGAGAGGAGGAGGAGGACTGCCGAGGGCGGGAAGGAAGGAGGAGGAGGGTTCTACGAGGCGCCCATGGGGGGGCGGATTTTGGGTGGGGGGTGCCTGGAAGCAGCAGGAGCGACCGAGCATTCCCCCTTGTGCTGACACCCGGGGCGGACCGCCCCCTCCGCCCCCCCTTGCTACACCACTGGAAAATAGCTAACAACAGAGATACCCAGGCCAAGACTAAATGACAGGAATTAAAACTAGCTAGCTAACATTTCTCTGTAACAGACATAAAGAAAACAAAAAGATTGAATGTATGAAAACATAATGTTAAATGATATTTGGTGTGTTTGACAGATGCGATTGGTTAACCCTCTTGTCCTGTGTGCATTATTCCTCTAGTAATTCTATCTTGGGAAATACATTTAGGGTTTTCATTTGGGTTCTGTTTCTATATGACCCTAATTGTGAAATAAATGTGTAAATACTGGCTGATACACATGTAAAATTCAATTTTAGAACATCAGCATTTACATATGCATATTTGCACTATGTGTAGATCACGGGGGGGGGGGGGGTTGCGTGGTTTGGGCATGAGTGAAGCTAAAATCTACACTTATATACCTTATTTCATAAAAAGAATCCAAACACAGCTCTCTAATTTCACCTTCCTGCCACAAGACCAGGGCCGCCAAGAGACTGAGCCGGGTCCAGGGCAAGGCCGCCCCCCCCCCAATCACTGCCAGTGTCACCTCCCTCTCCTGCTCTCAGTCCCCAGTCTCCACCCGCCCACCTCCAGCCCCCCTCCGTCACCTACTGGACCCTGCATTCAAATCGGCAGCACCTCACCTCCGTGTGAAAGCGGCAGATTGCCTCCCTTCGGGCCCTCCCTCGCTGTGTCCCACCCTCGCGGAAACAGGAAGTTACATCAGGCGGGGGCAGGACACAGTGAGGGAAGGCCCGAAGGGAGAGGTGATCTGCCGCTTTCACATAGAGGTGAGGCGCTGCCAATTTGAATGCAGGGGCCCGGTGGCAGACGGAGGGGGGCTGACGCCATATATTTCCTAGCATCCCAGTATCTGTTTTACAAAAGACTTCATGTTTAGCAAGCCTTTTATAAAATATTTGGAGAATCATGCACATCCTGATCTGGAAATTCAAATTCCTACCCTGATGTCCTATTCAAAACTGGGCTTATCATCTCATAAGAACATAACATAAGAGTAGCCATACTGGGTCAGACCAATGGTCCATCTAGCCCAGTATCCTGTTTTCCAAACAGTGGCCAATTCAGGTCACAAGTACCTGGCAGAAACCCAAACCCAAATCTTGGCAACACTCTCCTTAATACTTCTGTCTCATTAGGGTGAAGATGGTGCACCAGGGCAACCCGGACCAGCTGGATTTAAGGTACTGTGTGTATCAGGAGTCTTTATGTTCTTTTGTAATGGTCTGTAGAAACAGCTGTATCTGTCAATTTGGTTTCAGAAAGAAACCTCGTTTATGGAGCTCAATGCTCAGGATTCTACATTGTGCAGGATTGGCAGTAAAATGTCGCCTGTTCCAAAATGGCCGTGTCGAGTCTACTACTACTACTATTTAGCATTTCTATAGCGCTACAAGGCATACGCAGTGCTGCACAAACATAGAAGAAAGACAGTCCCTGCTCAAAGAGCTTACAATCTAATAGACAAAAAATAAAGTAAGCAAATCAAATCAATTAATATGTACAGGAAGGAGGAGAGGAGGGTAGGTGGAGGCGAGTGGTTACGAGTCAAAAGCAATGTTAAAGAGGTGGGCTTTCAGCCTAGATTTAAAGGTGGCCAAGGATGGGGCAAGACGTAGGGGCTCAGGAAGTTTATTCCAGGTGTAGGGTGCGGCGAGACAGAAGGCGCAAAGTCTGGAGTTGGCAGTAGTGGAGAAGGGAACAGATAAGAAGGATTTATCCATGGAGCGGAGTGCACGGGAAGGGGTGTAGGGAAGGACCAGTGTGGAGAGATACTGGGGAGCAGCAGAGTGAGTACATTTATAGGTTAGTAGAAGAAGTTTGAACAGGATGCGAAAACGGATAGGGAGCCAGTGAAGCGACTTGAGGAGAGAGGTAGTATGAGTAAAGCGACCCTGGCGGAAGACGAGACGGGCAGCAGAGTTTTGAACCGATTGGAGAGAGGAGAGGTGACTAAGTGGGAGGCCAGCAAGAAGCAGATTGCAGTAGTCTAAACGAGAGATGACAAGGGTGTGGATGAGGGTTTTGGTAGAGTGCTCGGAAAGAAAGGGGCGGATTTTACGGATGTTGTAAAGAAAGAAACGACAGGTCTTGACGATCTGCTGGATATGAGCAGAGAAGGAGAGAGAAGAGTCAAAGATGACCCCAAGGTTTCAAGCTGAGGAGACAGGGAGAATGAGAGAGCCATCAACAGAAATAGAAAACGGGGGGAGTGGGGAGGTGGGTTTGTGGGGGAAAATGAGAAGCTCGGTTTTGGTCATGTTTAATTTCAGGTGGCATTGAGACATCCAGACAGCAATGTCAGACAAGCACACTGAAACTTTGGTTTGGATGCAAGGTGAGATATCAGGGGTAGAAAGGTAGATTTGGGAGTCATCAGCATAGAGATGGTAGGAAAAGCCATGGGATGAGATTAATGAACCAAGGGAAGAAGTGTAGATAGAAAAGAGGAGGGGACCAAGAACAGAACCCTGAGGTACGCCGACAGGCAGAGGGATAGAAGTAGAAGAGGATCCACCAGAGTGAGCACTAAAGGAGCGGAGGGAGAGGTAGGAAGAGAACCAGGAAAGAACAGAGCCCTGGAATCCAAGTGAAGACAGGGTATCGAGAAGTATGCTGTGATCGACAGTGTCAAAAGCAGCGGAAAGATCAAGAAGAATGAGGATGGAATATTGACCTCTGGATTTAGACAGTAATAGGTCATTGAGACTTTAGTAAGTGCAGTTTCGGTTGAGTGGAGAGGGTGAAAACCAGATTGTAGTGGGTCAAGAATAGCATGTGAGGAGAGAAAATCAAGGCAGCGGTGGTGAACAGCACGCTCAAGTAATTTGGAGAGAAAAGGGAGGAGGGAGATGGGTCGGTAATTAGAGGGACAAGTAGGGTCCAGTGAAGGCTTCTTAAGGAGAGTTACATTATTGGTTTGGACTCAACAATAAATTTTTACTTTTTACACATTGTCTTAAGACCATATCCTTGTGTCTTCTTCACTGTGTTCTTTGTCGTTTTGAGTTTGCAAAGACTGTGTTCTGTGTTTACATTGATAGCACAGTGAGCCTTCATTCACAAGTACCTGGTGATTTTCTCCTTTTATAACCCCTCCTTCTTGCCTTATCCTGCACAGCAATTGCAAAAACAGCCCTGGAGCAGTGGTTGCAAACAGCTCCTTTCAGAACTCAGTATGCAAATGCCCAGAGTCTGGTTATGTTGCTGTTGTACAATGGTTAGGACTATCTCCTTCCCAATTCAAGTCAGTGGCTTTGAGGACTCAGATCAAAAGACTGAGAGTTTTCATAGAATTAGCCAAGCTGATTGGTCGATGGACACTCAGTTCTACATCTATGTGGATGATGTGTATTGTGTAGACATTGTAATGTAGTATACTATGCCATACTTTGTACTGTTATTTGAATATTTTTATTTCTCTGTCTATTGCTTATGTTTGACTTATTCTTGCTGTACACTGCCTTGAGTGAATTCCTTCAAAAAGGTGGTAAATAAATCCTAATAGATAATAGATAAATTAGGATCCCACTTGTGCATGATTGATCTATATTTCTCCCACCTGAAATTTTGTGAAAGGTTATAACTGAATACATATTTTTGGCTCTTACACTGGACTGTTGAGTAGGACTCTTCTAACAGTGTTACCTACATTATTTGAGAACTGAAGCAAAAAATAAAGATTATGTAGGGAATGGCTAACAAAAACCATTGATCTTTCCAAGTTCAACTTGATTTGTATTTGTGCTTTGCCCAGTGTTCCTCATTGTAAAATAATTTGCGTCATAATTTTTAGTGTGATGAAAGTTTACTTTCTAGGACAGTTTGAGGGACATAATTGAAAGGGACGCCCAAGTTTTGCTGAGGACGTCCTCGCAAAACGTCCTGATGGAGAGGCGGGGAAACCTGTATTATCGAAACAAGATGGAAGTCCATCTTTCATTTCGATAATACAGTCGGGGATGCCCAAATCCTGAAATTTAGGTTGTCCTTAGAGGTGGTCGTCCCTAGACATTGTCGTTTCTGATTTTTGGCGATAATGGAAACCAAGGACGTCCATCTCAGAAACAACCAAATGCAAGCCCTTTGGTTGTGGGAGGAGCCAGCATTCATAGTGCACTGGTCCCCCTGACATGCCAGGACAACAACCGGTCATCCTAGGGGGCACTGCAGTGGACTTCATAAATTGCTCCCAGGTACATAGCTCCCTTACCTTGTGTGCTGAACCCCCCCAAATTCCCCCCAAAACCCACTCCCCACAACTGTACACCACTACCATAGCCCTTACGGGTGAAGGGGGCACTTAGATGTGGGTACAGTGGGTTTGTGGTGGGTTTTGGAGGACTCACATTTACCACCACAAGTGTAACAGGTAGGGGGGGGATGGGCCTGGGTCCGCCTGCCTGAAGTGCACTGCACCCACTAAAACTGCTCCAGGGACCTGCATACTGCTGTGATGGACCTGAATATGACATTTGAGGCTGGGAAAAATATTTTTAAAGATGTTTTAGGGTGAGAGGGGGTTAGTGACCACTGGGGGAGTAAGAGGAGGTCATCCCCGATTTCTCTCCGGTGGTCATCTGGTCAGTTCAGGCATCTTTTTGTGCCTTGGTCATAAAAAAAACAGGACCAGGTAAAGTCGTCTAAGTGCTCATCAAGGATGCTCTTTTTTTTTCCATTATGGGTTGAGGACGTCCATGTGTTAGGCATGCCCAAGTCCCGCCTTCGCTACGCCTCCGACACACCCCCGTGAACTTTGGTCATCCCCGCGATGGAAAGCAGTTGGGGACGCCCAAAATTGGCTTTCAATTATATCAGGCCTTTAATCACAATCAGAAGTGAAGGAATAAAACAACACCCATGTTAAATTTTTAGTGCCTGATTACTGAACGTGAATATAGATGGTACTGAAACAACCTATTCAAGCTAGAGTTTCATAGCCATAGCTAACTATAAATTATTAATTCTAATTGTTTTATTTTAAGGGTGAGAAAGGCAGCACAGGTTCTGCCGGAGAAAATGGAAGAGATGGGTTGCCTGGAGCAAAGGTACAGCCAGTAAAATTATTTTTTTTCATTTATTAAAAGAATTTGCCTTTCAGAGAAACATAACCCAGTAAAATGGTTTACGCATAAAATATAAAAACAATCAAAACAAAACATTTAGCATTAAAAAAACTAATCAATAAACCAACAAGCTACACCTCTAATCTCCAACCGAGGCCCAAGCCCAAGCACAGTCGTCTGTGGAATGAGGAAAAGCATGCTCGAAAAAAAGAAAATCTTTCCTCCTTTTTGAAATTGCGGCAGGGAATTTTCTTCTAAATATATAGAAAGAGCATTCCAAAGGACTGGTGTGAGGAATGCAAAGGAGGAGTGATGAGTGCAGAGGAGAAAATCTCAGAGAACATGTGGGAACCTAAGGTACCAAATGATCTGAAAGATACTGAGACTGCTTGGAATGGAGAACTCGATGTGTCATGACAAGGATCTTAAATTCCTCATTCCAAAAGGCAATTTGCTCGGTAGTTGCTTGGATTATTTCACCTTTGTTCACTTAGGGCAAGGTCTCTCTTTTCACTATTGCTGTATTTATATCAATGTAGCTGGAACTGAAAGTCATGAATAAGTACCACATGAACCGGGCTGGTTCTAGACCAGAGATTCCTACATTGTGAGTCACAAAACCTGCATTTGGAGTCACAACCTGGATGGACTCTACCTATGTGCATCATTATTCTGCATCTCTAGTGGATCAAACAATTTTATTTATGTTGGAAAAGGCAATGTTCTTACTGCTCTGTATGATCTTTTCTACGCCTAGCTAGGGCATAGGTGCAATGAACCATTTTGTGTACAGGTCTGGCTTTTGGTATGTGCAGTTGTACAGGGTCCACAAGATAGCTGAAAACAAAGATCTCAAGAAAAATGCACAAAATTTCAATTGAGCGGGAAGAAGAAGAAGGCTCGACAAACAAGGGAACTCAAGGAGGAACAGTACTTTTATTCAAATGTTATAGTCGTATAAATGTCCTCCAAAGCACACCAATCATGTTCTTTTTAGAAAAGGACATTTCTTTAAAGTACTTTCCAATTCTCTTTGAGGATCTATTTTAGGTCCACATTCAGATTCCATGCAAGGTCTTTTTAAAGACCAACCGAAGCTGTTTTTGTGCATCTCTCAATTCTCATTTATGATTGGAGAGATACTCGCAAGACTCCTGAGGCAGGCACCCTGTGCCAAAACACGGAGCCGTGTCGAATCATTTATACAACCGTTACATTTGAATAAAAGTACTGCTGCTCCTTGAGTTCCCTTGTTTGTTGAGCCTTCTTCTTCTTCCCGCTCAGTTGTACAGGTGCCATTCATGGGAGATTCTGCCTTGTATAAGGGGTTATAAATATGCTGGTACCCTCACATATACACTCCATGTAGGTGGAGAGGAGGAGATGGAGGAATAATGGTTCTGGGTAGGAGATAAAAAGGGAGAAGAGGATGGTAGAAGGCAAGACAGATGCCACCATTCCTGCTTAGTTTCTGGATACCTTATATCCTTCATTCCTTACACCAGCACATAATACTTGTGATTTCCTCTCATCCACAGATCCATTTTCATCAAGCTAGGACTACTTGCTTCAGTTTCACAGCCTCTATGTTGTGGAATTCTTTGCCATTGGATCTTTGGAAAGAGAATTCACTGAAGAATTTTAAGGCAGTGCTTAAGACTCACTTTTTTTTTTAAACAGGGCTATCCAAATGCAGTCAATATTAAAATGTAATGGACTGTGTCCACAGTTATATCTGTATGGCCATGTCTTTAGCACGTCCTACCCTCCTTATATATCTTAGTTGGATTTTAACTTCTTCACTCTATCCCCTTTCTATTATAATACCAAATTTGTATGTTAGGTTTTGTTATGTTCTATCTCAATTTTCCTTTGTTCCACACCCCCCTTCATTATTTAGAATTTTAAACAGCTTAGATGTTTTTAACTTTCTACGGTAACAAATGAACTGAATTGTGAACTGTAAAAGAGAAAGGGAATGCTGAAGCTACTGCCAACACCAAAAGAGGGGGCATCCCACTGAAGGGAAATGGAGGTGCCAATTTCAGTTTTCACATGGAAGCCACTTAGCCTAGAACCAGCCCGGTTCAGGTGGTACCTATATATGACATTCAGTTCCAGCTGCATAGATATAAACTGAGCCATAGTGAAGAGGGAGACCATGCCCTAAGTGATGAAAAATGAACTTCAGCTTCAATATAGCCCTACATGGCCTCCTGATAGATCATTTTCTGTTTGCAATCAATGTTCTAGATCAGGTGAGAACTGAAGTCTTAGCAGGTTGTGATAGTTTTTATTAGACCAACATAATAAAGATGTCTGTATGTGAGTTCTTGAGATGAAAAGATGATGCAATCTCTAGCACTCATTTACTACATCCTTCCAATAAAAACTCACCACCAGCAAAACTACCTGTTCAGACGGAGATGTTGTGTTTCTTGAATAGCAATGGTGGGTTTGTTTAAATTATTTCTTTAACAATGGAGAATAACAACGAGTGATCTGCAGGAGACTACCAGCTGCACTGTACCTATATTAATACAGAAACAAATATTTTCCAGAGAAGGGAAAGTGGTAAAGCTAGAGGACATGAATTGAGGTTGTGGGGTGGTAGACTTAGGAGTAATGTCAGAAAATTCTTTTTCACGGAGAGGGAGATGGATGCCTGGAATGACCTCCCGAGGGAAGTGGTAGAAACAAAACTGTGGCGTAATTCAAAAAGGCATGGGATGACCACAGAGGATTTCTAATTAGAAAATGAATGATATAAAAAACAAAACTTAAAGGTTGCATGTCAAGTGGTGCTTAGATGGTGACTCTGGCTGCATCAACTATGGCCAGTGCTTAGCTGCCTTATACGGTCTGAGTTCCACATATAATTATCCGGTTTAGGATGGGCTGGAGAGAGCTTTGACGGAAATTCCAGTGGTTTGGAATATGAAGACTGTGCAGGGCAGATTTTTACAGTCTTTGTCACACAAACAATAAGATGGATTTGAATAGGCTGGAGTGGGCTTTGATGGAACATAAGGACAGAGCTGGGCAGACTTCTATGGTCTATGTCCCAGAAGCACCAAAAAAAGATCATGACTATTCAGGTCTTTATCTGCCGTCACTTACTATGTTACCTGATTCTTTCCAAAATACTACTTTGTAATTGCATGAACATTCGATTATTTCCATCCCTCATCTCAAACTTATTTTATTACGTCAGGGAGCTTTAACCCCCTAATTCTATAAATGTCACCACAAACTGCGTGTGCAAATTTAGGCATGTGCTTAATTTGTGCGCACAATATAATTGAATATAATTGGCTTTTTTAACAAGCAATTACTGGCAACAATTAGATTTAATTAGAACTTATGCACATAAATTTAGGCGCAGGATCTGTGCCTATATTTTACAGAGAAGTGAAAAAAGGCACATGGAAATGGGAGGGTCATGGGCAGAACAGGGGCATTCCTAGCATTTACATGTTGTTCTAGAATACAGGGGATATGTTGCCCATTTGCACCTCGTTTCAGTTGTTGCAAACGGTTGTGCCTAAAGTTAGATGGAATTCCCAGGTTTAAGCGTTATTCTATAAATTGCATCAAACTTTGGGGTCCTTTTACCAAGTCGCATAGATGCCTATGTGCACCTAACATGTGTCAATTTGGAATTACTGCCCAGCTACTGTCCACTACGCGCACTGGGAAATAATTTTTATTTTCCGGCTTGCGGCGGAAACTGGGCGGTAATCTTCTTTCTATGCGCAAAGACCATTACCGCCCGGTTAACACATGAAACCTTACCACTAAGTCAGTGGGTGGCGGTAAGGTCTCAGGCCTAAAATGGACACACACCACTTTTTATTTTGCCGTACGTCCATTTTCGGTCCCAAAAAAAGGTCTTTTTTGCAGGTGCACTGAAAAATGGACCTGCGTGCATCCAATACACGCGTCTACACCAGCGCACGACATTTTTCAGCGTACCTTAGTAAAAGGGCCCCTTTAAGGGTTGTTTATAGAATATCACCTCTTTTCGGGCCATATAAATATTTATTTATTTATTTGGATTTTGCTCACACCTTTTTCAATAGTAGCTCAAGGTATATAGAGAATTCACTCCTAAATGTGCCGCATTGATATACCAGTGGCGTTTAAGACTTAGCATTAAAAATGCACTTTGTTCACCTGGATCTTGATATATTTATGAATAACTTAGGAGTAAAGCATTCTTTTTTTTTTTTTTGCATCTTATATCCAGGGTGAAAATGGAGAGAAAGGAGAAGGCGTCGTGGGTGCTACAGTAAGAACTGGTTTGCACCCCCGTAGACCTGCATGTTTGTCTCTGCTTCCTGCTTTCATTAACTCTCTGTAGCTTTTATCAGCAAACTGCATGTGAGAATAGTTTCTAAATTAATGTACTAATAAAGGGAAGATGCACTACAGTTCAATCCAAAGAACTGATAGAGAAACTCTTAAGCTGTTAGTGACATGAAAGGGAATGTACCTCGACTACCTTTCAATGTCAAGCCATAAATGATGCAACATCATGGGAATAACCATTTTTCTAAAAATGCAAAAATATACACAGTTGTATAGAGAAAGCACGAGAGAGGATCACAAGTCCTTACTGCACACTAAAATCTAAGACCCCCTTTTACTAAGGTACGCTCACGTTTTTAGCACGCGCTAAACGTTAGAGACGCCAATGCATTCCTATGGGTGTCTCTAATGTTTAGCCTGCCTTAGTAAAAGACCCCCTAAAATATCACTTAAATAGCCAAAAGTCCATAGCACACACACTTGGTCATATGGGGGGAGGGGGAGTTTATAAGGAGCCATCTAGTTTTAACAGCAAGAACATTTATTTATTTTTAAAATTTATACCCCACCTAATTCTAAGTGGCTTACAAAAGAAAATAGACATAAAATTATCCACTCACAAACATAAAATGAAACTAAAACATTAAAACTAAAACAGAGAAAAAAGAATGGATAAATGGTGGTATTCTAATCATTCACATATGTAAGTACGTAAGTAGCAGGGGCAGACTGACAGCGATCTGGGCTTCCCCCCCCCCACCTCAGCTGCTGCCTGTCGTGGTGCTGCCGCCCCCTACCACTGCAGCTGATGCCCCTTCCCACACACCACAGTCCCCTAAGCTTCAGTGGGCCCTTCCCGGTCCTTCATTGAAGGGCCCTGGTGGTAAAGTGGCTTCTTCGGGGGCAGGAAAGAACCCCACTCTTTCCTGCCCACTACCACTATTCTGCCTGGCCTCCACTATGTTTTCAAAATGGCAGCCAAGACATCCCATGGTGGTCTTGCAGATCTAGATAATCTTGCAAGACCGACAAAAGGAGTCTCGGCAGCCATTTTTAAAACATGGCAGCACCAGGCAGAATAACAGCAGCAGGCGGGAAACAGTGTTGTTCTTTCCTGCCCCACTAAACCACCAGGGCCCTTTAAGGTAGGACCCGGGGGAGGGGGGTTGTAGTGTACAGTGGGCAACTGGGTGGATCCTCTGGAACCCCTAGAGCCTCTGGGCCCTCAGGCATTGCCCAGTTTCCCAAATGGTCAGGCTGCCCCTTGTAAGTAGCCTCTTATACAAAACCAACCAGAGGGAAAATACTGCTATGTTTTGATGGCACGTAATTTGCTGGTGTGCATTCACATGGGCAGAATATACAAAGAAGGGGCATTCTTTATTATACTTGCTATACTGTTTCAATTGACACACGGAACTAAGTGGTTTACATATCAAAACCAATATGAGAAAAATAGAAAAGAACTACAATATGAAATAGAACAGGAGGGGAGAAAGGGGCAAAAACTACTACTGTAACAAACCAAGGGCAAAACAGTAGGTAAATGAAGAAAGAAGAAGAGGAGGGAAAAGGGGTAAATTGTAGCGTAATCTACGCGCTTTCTGGGTATCATCTAGGTCCAGCATTTACACCAGCCAAAAGTCTATTGTAAGTGATCAGGCCTTAAATGTAAGCACGTCTTCTGCCATTTTGGTAGTATTCTGTAAAAAGAATGGGCATCTACTTTTCTCTATAGAGTAGGCTTGAAATAGGTGCCTGTTTACCCTTTTATCCTAGGTGGGTATCATCTAGGGAAGGGTAATCTGTAACAGTGGGCACAATATTTAGCTGGCCGTATCCAGTGACTGGCGTTGAAAATCTGAGTTTATTTTGGCTGCGCTGATATTCAGAGCTAACTGGTTGAGGGCTAGATTTACTAAACGGGGCTATGGACGCATTAGTGTTAAATGCTAATGCGCCCATAGAAATGTATAGGCGAGTTATCGTTTAATGTGCCTTAAATTTACAGGTGCATTAAAAATGCTAACGTACCTTTGTAAACATATCCCTAAATATTTAGTAGTCAAAGATAGGCCTGCTATTTAAATGGCCTATTTGGACCGCTCAATATAGGTGCTGAATATCCATGCCTAACCGGCTGTGTGATATAACTGGTTAGCAGCTAGCCATTAACCCAGATATTCAGCAAGAGATCACCAATTCAGCTAATTACTTTACACACATATCTGCGATCTGCACCAAAAATTACACACCTAACTTTGGGCGACCTAAACAGAATTTGAGGGATAATGGTTTCTGTGGCATCCTATTTTTTAGATGCAAATACACTCATTTGTCCCTAAAATGTCCACATTTTTCTTTATCTAAAGGGTCCACCTGGCCAGAAAGGTGAACAAGGAGATACTGTAATAATTGACTATGATGGCAGAGTTCTGGATGCGTTTAAGGTAACCTTTGCAGGGCAGGCCATTAATTTGGCTTCCCTGGGTGGCTTGAGAGGAGCACTGCTAAAGAAACTCGGAATCCGATGATCGTTGATGATCTCGTGTTCCCCTTTGGAATTCTGCCGTTCCAGGCTGAAGCCAAACCCTACTTCCTTCTCTCACAGATGAGTGGCTGAAAGTGGTTATAGGATGGGGAAGAAATTCAGTTTTAACTAGAGCTTTTCATGGAAACTGGCAGTTGGGCTTTCTAAAACTAGCATTAGACATTGAAAGCAACATGAATCTGTTTTATGGCTAAAGGTTGCCAGTTTTCTTAGACCTTCAACAATGATTTTTACACAGAATTACAGAAATCAGGAAGCTACAATTTCCAACCATACAATTGTCTTTTATACAACAGAAAATGGGGGTAATTCTATAACTTGGCACCCCCCAGTTAGGTGTGCTGATGCCTCACACTGAGTGCCAGTTCTATAATGGTATCTGTGTCCAAAGATGCTGTTATAGAATACGTTCAATAAATTTAACTCCACATCGTCCATTCTTTCAAGTTATTTAGAGTAATCACCCTGTTCCATTTACTATACTATTATTAGTTATTAATAATTTCTTCTCAGATTATCAGAAGTGGCTGAAATTCACTGTCTCTACTCAATCCGGGACTACAGTCCGCTATATTTCATCATCAGTCTTCAAAAAAAACATTTTTTTAAAATTTTCTATAAACGTACTCAATACTTTATAAATAATTTGTAAATAACTTCAGACTTATCTGGTTCTGACTGCACTATGAGGAATATATGAGTTTGGAGACCATTTGCTCTGAAGCAGAATACGAAACATAGCTTAGTTGGCAACTGGTGCTCCAGAGCGTTCCAGATAAGTCTGATGATGAGTTTCATATCTGTGAGTTTTCAAATTTAGCATTACTTTTATTGTAAAAATGAGCATAGAATTATGTGAGTTTTCAAATTTAGCATTACTTTTATTTTAAAAATGAGCATAGAATTATGGTTTTGGCTAATACAGTGGTTGGTATATGCTCAAAAATCAACGCAAGTATTTGGAAAGACTAGGGTCATTTTTGGCTTTGGTAGCAACATATTTGATCCAAAACAATAGTCAGCATTTAGTGATGTTTTCCTGTGTTTATAGACAAAGAAACTGCACTTTATTTACAATCTGGATTGTGATTTCTGAGAAGTTTAACAGATTGCCTTACAAAATTGCAATGAAGTCTTATCATTTTATATTCATGTAGGTTTGTGCTTGCATGGACTAAATGATGTGCTATCCTCAGGGATAGACGCAATAGCGGTACTTCTGTGTGCTGCATGGATGAGTGGTGTAGAAAGGCGCAGCATCCATCTTAACATTTACTCAAGGAAACTGGGACAAATTTTCTTGAACATAAAAACCAAAGGCACTTAAGGTTACTTTCAATAAATGGTGTCCAAAGTTGGGTGACAGGATGATCCGTGCTACACTGGTATTTTGTAAATAGCGCTCTGCATAGAATGCCCTTTATGGAATATTAGCTTAGCATACATTTTGAGCTAGATTCTATATATGGCACCTGAAAAATCTGCATATTCTCTAAAGTGTGCCTAAATTTTAGAGAAGAGACTTAAATTTCCATGCGGTATATAGAATATGCCAAGCGGTTCTCCACGTCACCAAATTTGGTTGCACCCATTTAGGCCATATTTTACTTGGTGTAAATCCCAATGCCTAAATTAGGCGCAAATCGGGTGTATTCTATAATAATGCACATAGATTTTAGAAACACCCACGCCCCGCCCATGGTCACACCCCCTTTTCAACTACGTGACTTAGGATTTAGGCGCAACACGTTATAGAATACACTTAGCGAGTTGTGCGTGTAAATCTCAATGACAATTAGTGCTGATAATTGCTTATTAACATCCAATTAACAGTTCTGATTAGCTAGTTAACCATTTAAGTGATGTGCATTGCTATAGACTATGCTTCGGTTTCCACGTGGATTTTCAGGCACCATATATAAAATCCAGGGGATTGCACCTAACTTTAAGCATTTACGCCTGCCAAAAGTTGGTGTAAATGCTGACACCCAACTGATGGCATTTAGATGTCCAAATGCAGGTATTTTCTAACGTCACACCCCTGACTCACCCATGCCCCTCCTATGGCTGCGCCCCATCTGGAGTTATGCACTATGAAATATTAGGTTCACATGTTACAGAATAGAGCATAGGGCAAATCCGCACACAACTCCTAATTACTACCAATTACATTAACTCCAATAATTGATTTTAGTGTCTAATTAATTTATGCTCAGATCTGAGAACCTTGCCCAAATTTGGGGAACCTATGCATAATCCAGGGGTTAAAGACAACACAGTTTCCTGCTGGTGATGCTGGCACACTTTTAGAGAGCACATGAAAGCCTGATATTCTAAACATATTTGTGGTAAAATCTGTGATGTTTGGCTTCCCACTATTTGAATTAATTGTCTGAAACCATTTAAAAGGTATTCAAGGTTGAAGTCGGTGTATTGGTGCTGTGATCCTTCATCACGGAAGCTTTCTTGTTATTTGGTCCATTGTAATATAATAAATTAGAAAAGCCATATTTCTTCCTTTATTGAGGGGTTGCCTCTTTCATTCATTTATGCCAGCACTGTAATATAGAACTCCCTCCTATGCCAACTGATGTGCTGTAATTACCATTTGATCAAGCCAAGTGAATTGAAATATATTTTTCACAAATAAACATCTCCACAAACGCTGCTGGTTAGTTGTATACACCTGTGGACTTATGCTTATTGTTTGCTAGTAAACCCTTCCCTTCGCTCTGCACTGCTCTGTTGACTGATAAGCCTTGGAATGGCTGTGTCTTTAATACTGTGTCAGCAGCGGCCATGTTTGCTGTGGGCTTCCTTCTAAAACATTGCTGACAATAAGCGATCAACACACAACCTTTCATTCTTGATAACCAAGTGCTAAGTTAATGCAGCAATACTGTTAAACTCCAACACTTAAGGTTAGATCATTTAAGCAGCAGAACAAAATCATTGAGATTTTCTATCCTGAGGGAACAAGTTTCAAACTGTGCATGTAGGAACAAAGATTTTATATCTAATTTAAAAAAAAAAAAAGTTTCATACTTCCTTTACCTTTGAAAACTGCCCTGGATATAATGTACTTGCATACTTTTGCATCTACTTTTGTTGGGGAGCAAAAGTTATCTGGAAAATAACATAGATTTGAAAATACCATCTGTGCATGTTATTTTTCAATCCTGTCCAAAACACACCCATGAGGACACCTGCCCTCAGTCTAGTTAAACTGAGCTTGCTATAGAATCATGTGCTTCTAGCCATTTCCAGACATCTGGTTTACCCAAATAAATTACTGTTTTCCTGGGGAACTGGCTTTGAAAATTGAACTCTCAATGTCAAAATATGGGTGTTGCAACTCAGTTTCTGTGCATCTGATGTATCAATATTGTATAAAGATATGGATGACCCCTGGGATGGAGAGATAGCATAGGAGATGTAATTATAATTAAAGATGCATGGAGATAAAATATATTTTCATAAAGCAGAAAAGAAACCTAGTGTGAAGAATGGAGTTTAAAAAAAATTTAAATGAAAAAAATCACCTTATTTTAATGGCTGCAAGCTAGACGTCTGCTTTAAAGATGCTTTTATATTTGAAATCTTCACAGGGTCCTCCAGGTCCTCCAGGATTACAAGGGCCTGAAGGTCCACCAGGTCTTCAAGGAGCACCAGGATCAAAGGTTAGATGAGTATAATTTGCATATGCAATTTAATTGAATAATAAGCTAATTAGCTCCCATAATTGGCTTTTAACAAGCAATTATTGGCACTAATTAGATTTAATTGGAATTTTACGTGCAAGAAAAAAGGGGCAAAGAAATGGAAGGGTCATGGGTGGAATGGAGACATTGCTAGCAGTTACACATGCAGTTATAGAATAAGTGAGGATACGTGCCCAATTTAGGCACGTAAATTTGCACCACGCTATTCTATAAACTGTGACTAACTTTAAATGTGGCTTATAGAATATCACTTTTTTCAATGCCAAATTTTTCGGCACTATATATAGAATTCACCCCTTACTGTATTATTGTTAGGGGAGTTTCACGCAGGGCTGACATTTAAGCATGTAATTATAGAGCACTGTAAATTACGCTTCTGTAACCACTATATTACTCTTCCTCTACTCAATTTCTGAAGAGAACTCCCCTCCGAACTCTGTATTCAATTATTTCACTTCAGTAGCACCAAGAGTGGTGCAGTTTGGGAAAGAGCAGATTGATTCTGATTGATTCTTTGGTTACATTGATTCACTTTACCTGGATTTTTCTACAACTTTGAACATCGACATTACTTGTTCATCTGTATTGTTCTAGACTCCTGACATAGGGGCCATTCAGCCGAAACACGGCCCGTGTTGAGTCTGATGGAAGAGAATCATTAAAGTTTCCTTGCATCATTTATATTTTTGTGGTTTCTTGTCATCTCCACTGTCTCCTGTTCAGAAATATGCTAAACATTGCAAACTTTGGCAGTCACTCATATCAGAAGGCCCATTTAAGGGAAAGAGAATGGGATTTGATGTACTGCCTTTCTGTGAAAGCAGTTTACATATTATATACAGGTACTTGTTTTGTATCTGGGGCAACAGAGGGTTAGTTGACTTGCCCAGGGTCACAAGGAGCTGCAGTGGGAATCAATCCTGTTCCCCTGGCTCTCGGACCACTGCAGTAAGCATTAGGCTACTTCTCCATTCCAAGTATTAGAGTTCTACCATGTTCCCTAGCTGGGCTGTGACCAGCTATTAGAAATCGGGACCCTCTTAAGATTCACTTTTGGCTCGACACCACCCAACAAGAACTGGAAACTAGATTCAGAGCTGTGCCCAATCCTTGTTTATTGCTACACAGCCCCTTAACAACAATTCATAAGACTAACAGGAAGAAGCAGGGTCAAAGCCAGGCTGGAATTAAGGACCAGGAATTTGAAAGAGATCAGAATGTAAACAGGAGCATCATAGGATAATGCAGACATCTCCAAGCACAGATGCAATAATGCTCCAGCCAGGAACACAGTCGAGAGTAGGGACAAAATGCACCAGCCAATCCGAACCGGGTACTGCTGGGAAAATCACAAAACACAAACGCATTAACAGAGAGAATGCAGCTTAGCAGAAGGCGATTCCTGTAGATGCCAGATGGGTCATACTGAAAGAGTGAGCCCCAGAACTCACCAAACATTTGGGTCAAGGCTATCCAGGTCCTAACAAGTTATGCAGTAACTAGGACGTTATTGTGTCCTCTCATGCAAGATAGTTCACTTTATTACCATGCTGTTTTTATACCAACACAGGGAGAACTTGGGTTACCTGGCCCTCCTGGAGTGGATGGAGTGAAGGTATAGTCATCAGATGAAATGTTACCTTTTAAAGTATTTTATTGCTTCATTCATTATTTGTATTTTAATAATTTATGTGCAATATGAGTGGAACGAAGTGCTCAGTGATCAAAGGGAAATGTGGTGAAGTTCTTGCGGGTGGTGATACCCTTTAAAGGGCCAACCGAATGCACATGTACTGCAACATTTCATCTTATTGGTGCTTTAAAAGTTATCACAGATTACAAAGATCCAGGTTTTTTTGTGTACTCAGCACTTTGCATTAAATAAATCTACAGACGACAGTTTACAAAAGTCACTGAAGATAATTTAAACAAAACACTGGCCAGTTTTTGTAATGTATTTGAATGTTTTTGGTTAGTGTGGCATGCCTAGCTTTTTCTTTGCTACAGTTTTAGAAGATTATAGAGCTCTGTGTTGTTGCTAATACCTAGAATATGCTATTAGTGGATAATTTTGCAAGTTGTCCAAGCTAGCAGTATCCATGGGTGACTCCAAAGATGACAAACAAATGTAACTGATTTATCAAAAATTCTATACATTTGTGGAAGGAAATCTTCTCCCTTATTAGTAGGGATGGAAAGATTACCATGATATTTGATCATTTTCTAATAGCAACAACAGTCGGCCAGCTGTATTATATTTATCTTGATACAATATTAAAACATTTACTCAAAACAGAATTTCTTCAATCATATTAATACATTATTTTCCCACTGAGGACCTGATTTACCAAAGTTTGTTAACGTGTTACATACAGTAATGTAAATTAATGTACATTAATGCAAGTTCTGTGTTGTATTAAGTAAACAAGGCTATTGACAATAATGGGGCTTGTGTTAAGTAAGGCGAATTAAATCACATTAACACAAGTTAGTAAATCTAGCCCTAAAAGGGGCAAAAAAAGGTTCCTATATTAGTATCTCCCCTTGCCTAATAAAATTCTGTTGTGTTATCTCTAGGGTTCTAAAGGAGATCCAGGAGACATGGGGACACCCGGACCAAAAGGAGAGAAAGGCGAAATGGGTTTATCAGGTCCAGTGGTACGTTCATCTTTCAAAGTAACCGTAAACTTTGTATGCTTACCTTACTGCTTGGTTGAACACTGTCCTGCACTTTTGAGCTGTAATGACAAAATACAGGCAACCCAAAAGTAAGGATGTTATAATGCCTTTGTATTGGTCCATGGTGCGACCGCACCTCGAATATTGTGTTCAATTCTGGTCACCACATCTCAAAAAAGATATAGTGGAATTAGAAAAGGTACAGAGAAGGTTGATGAAAATGATAAAGGGGATGGGATGACTTCCCTATGAGTAAAGGCTAAAGCGACTAGGGCTCTTCAGCTTGGAGAAGAGACGGCTGAGGGGAGATATGATAGAGGTCTATAAAATAATTAGTGGAGTGGAACAGGTAGATGTGAATCGTCTGTTTACTCTTTCCAAAAATTCTTGGATTAGGGAGCATGCGATGAAGCTACAAAGTAGTAAATTTAATACCAATCGGAGAAAATATTTCTTCACTCAACGTGTAATTAAACTCTGGAATTCGTTGCCAAAGAATTTGGTAAAGGCGGTTAGCTTAGCGGGGTTTAAACAGGGTCTGGAAGGCTTCCTAAAGGAAAAGTCCATAGACCATTTTTTAATTGACTTGGGGAAAATCCACTGCTTATTTCTGGGATAAGCATCATAAAATGTATTGAGCTTTTCTGGGATCTTGCCAGGTATTTGTGACCTGGATTGGCCACTGTCGGAAACAGGATACTGGGCTTGATGGACCTTTGGTCTGTCCCAGTATGGCAATACTTATGTACTTATGTAGGTGACTGTGCTCTATTTAAATCCAGTGTACCCATTTTGTTTCCTCACTGACCTGATGAGGGGAGAATAACTCTTGAAAGCTAAACACATATTTATTAAGTCAGTCCAATAATAAGGTATTGCCTACAAATTATTAAAGACTAATTTTACACTGTATTGTGAAAGACTTGCTAGGTATCAAATCTAGTTTCCTATCGAAGCTGAAAGAGAAAAATGAACAGCACAAGAAAGATAATATAGTGATCCAGAAAGAAAGATGAGTTGTGATTCTGAACAAATGTTCTTTTATATTGCATTCAAGTGCAATGCTTTGTTTTAACATTTCTTGATGAGGCAATTGTGGCATTGTTCCCCAAAATAGGTTTAAAATGGTGCAAAATTAAGAAGGAGCTAGCCAAATAAGTTCTGTTTTCTAATATTAATATTTAACCATCTCTTTGACCTCATGTGCAACTTTCTTTAAATTAGTCACCTTACTTTCTAACTCTTCTTACTGTCTTACCTACCTATATGTCCCATCTTTGCTTTACTCTTCACTATCAATTCAAATATTCTATTACGTATTGTGTTGACATTGTAAGTAGTGTACTATGCCATACTTTGTATTGTTATTTGAATATTTTTACTGCTGTAATTGCCTGTTACTCATGCTTGATCTATTCTTACTGTACACCGCCTTGAGTGAATTCCTTCAAAAAGGCGGTAAATAACTCCTAATAAATATAAATAAATAGGTCCATTTATTGCAACTGTCACAGGCCTGGCCATGGCCAAAGAGTCAGCTACATTTGTAGACGATGATCTTTCCCTTTCACAGTTCTTTTCTCTCCCACGACCATTATCCTCTTGATTAGAAACACTGCAGTCGCTCCATTTTCTAATTGTTTTTGTTCCTTTGTCATCTTAGCAAGCTGACAAAAGATGTGCTTTCTTCCTGTTCTTCCTTTTAAAAATTATAAAAGTATTCCCAACTTTTAATATTTTATAACTTTCAGGGAGTGGATGGACCAAAAGGGGAGAAAGGAGAAGCTGGAATTGCAAGTCTGCAAGAGACTCTAGTAAGGTTTATCAGCCTTAGTAAACTGCTCAAGGGACACTGTGTAAATTACTAGAATGGAAATTTGCAAGTTGTTGGCTCATTTTGAACTGTAACCATTCAGTTTGCTTATGGCAGTAACATTGTTGGCTTATCCTATTCAGCTGCTGCTGGATCTCAAACAAGGAGTCCAAGAGTATAGAGGTGAAAGGTAGATTTCACCAAAAAGAGGCTAGCTGAATTCACTTGCAGGGTAACACAGGAAGCAAATGTGGAGTGTGGTAAAAATGTTCTCATTTCTCTCACCAATAACTAAGGGACCCTTTTACAAAGGTGTGCTGAAAAATGGACTGCGGTAGTGTAGATGCATTTTGGGCAGGCACAGAATCATTTTTTCAGCGCACCTGTAAAAAGTGTCTTTTTAACATTTTTGCAGAAAATGGACGTGTGGCAAAATGAAAATTGCCGCGCGTCCATTTTGAGTCTGAGACCTTACCGCCAGATATGGACCTAGCGGTAAGGTCTCACGCGGTAACCGGCGGTAATTTTTGTAGCGCCGGAAATGACGGCGTGGTAGGGGTGGGAAGTGCCACCAGGCTGCTGCGGTAGCCTGGCGGTACTTCCGGTATAGCTAGTGGTAAGCCCATGTTGGGCTTACCGACACTTAGTAAAAGCAGCCTTAAGGGCATCCTTGGTCTTACAGAATATATTAATGGAAACATATAAAAACAGCGCTGTACCATATAAGAAATGTACTTTTGAAAATTCAATTCTCCATCAATACTCCCAGAATCTTAACAGATTGCACTATTGTAAGAACAGAGCCCATTAATTTAATAAGAATAACAGGAGTGGGGTAATCTTTTTGTGAAAGCAGTAGGACTCCGGATTTATTGGGATTTAATCTTAATTTATGTTGTTTGAGCCAGTCTGATATGATATCAAGTTTGCTGTGGAGGTAGCATGCAGGCATTTACAGTCAGTTATGATTCAGGATAAATATTTTCAAATGCAAGGAATAAATTTGTAGTTCATAAAGCAATATTAACTAATATTTCTACTACTATAATTGTCCAGTAAAGGGTTATTCAGTTAAATTAAAGACTACTTCCTTTTATGCTGCTACCCCTCTCGATTGAAATAAGCTTAGTGATCAAACAGCAAATAATTCCATTTCAGATAGAAACAGTTTTAATTAGTAATTCATTTCTTTGGTGTAGATTATACCGGAGCAAGGACCACCTGGACCACCAGGGCCTTCAGGTCCTATGGTAAGTTGATAAGTAACGTTTGCTGTTGCTAACATTGGGCTAAAATTTTAGTCCCAATGAATATATTGATTTAAGCACCAGCATTTAAATTAATACATGTATTCAGTACCATTATCCTTATAGATAGCAAAGTTGAACATATGAATAGTGCAGTCACCATGCTAGCACTGTCCATTTAGTTTAGTCCTGCTATTCAGGAGTAACTTGGATCACTTCTGCCTAGGACGGCTCCAATCTCAAAATGGCTGCTGCGATCTCCTGCAGCAGACTGGCGCGGGTAGCCACAGCAGCCGTTTTGACTATGGAGCTGGTATCGGCAAGAGCAGCTGATGATCGCTCTTGCCCCAACTAGGCCACTAGACTACTAGGGTTTGTAAAGTAGGCTTGGGGGAGCCTACAGATGGGGGGCTGATTTTGTTCAGAGGGTCAGGAGTGGGGCCTGTTGTTGCTTGGGGGGGGGGAGAGGGAGAGAAGGCCACTTTTGTTCAGAGGGAGGGGGAGTTTTGGTTTCAGCCAAAAATGTACTGCCATTTTCCACCATAACCGAAACAAGGCCAAATTCGAATTTTGGGCCGGTTTCAATGCTGAGACTGAAACTGCAACTTCGTCAACCTCTAATGTGAGGTAACGTGACATTATTCTGAACATTACTATTCACAGGTCACTATGAAACCTTAATGGAGCATCTTAAAGAATTTTAAAGAAATGACTTCCTGATACAAGTTTTTTTGCTGTATGTACTTATGGAATTTTGCACAGTACAGTAGAAGTCCAGACCACCCAAGAATCCGAACCCTTCAAGTGTTCTTGCTGACCACCCAAGGACCCGTAAAACTGCCTGAGAGTCTGGAGACCCCCTCTGCCAGACTTGCACACTCTCACTCTGCTCCCGGTCCTTCAATCACTCTCCCAAGCCCCCAAGGATCCCCCGTGGCTATGCCTCCCCCTCCTTCCCTCCCTTCTCCTCCCCACACAATCTGGTGTCTTTCCTCCCACTCCCGGCACTGCCTGCTTGCTTCCTCTCTAACCTGGTCCTGAAGTCTTTACAATGTCAATGGGGACAGCAGCCTTACTCACTGGCTGCCTCCAGCATGCACCAGGCCTTCCCCCTCTGACCTGCACCTGGAAAGGGCAGTATAGGTCAGAGGGGAAAGGCCCGGTGCATGCTGAAGGCAACCAGTGATTAAGGCTACCACTGGCACTGCAAAGACTTCAGGTTAGAGAGGGAGCAAGCAGAGAGGGCCTGGGGTGTGGAGTGGGGAGGGGGGGAAGACGCTGGATCGGGCAGGAAGGGAAAGAGGGAAGGAAGGGAGAGGTGTAGCCATGGGTGGGAGTTGATGCTCCTATCCCCATCCTGCATCAGCAACGGGAGAGAGAAAAAACTGCTTTCATGGGGAATCACCAACCCATCACTAACACACCATTTAAGTGAGGCTGGATTCCTCTCCCCCCCCCCCCCCCCAAAAAAAAAAAAAATAAATAAAATTGAGAAACCGAGAGGGAGAGATCAATCACTGACTGAGAATCCAGTAAATCCAAAAATCTAGACTGACCTGAAACCCAAGCAGTTCAGACTTTTGGACTTATCTCTTGGGAGCAATGTTTCCAAATAGTATGGGATTCTCTGGATGGTGCTTGGTATTCTTTCTTTTGATCAGAAAAAAATGTTTGTTTACTCTATTTAAATTTCTGTTCATGAAAGTGTAAAATTTTCTGTTTTCCAGGGTCTTCCAGGAGTTCAGGGGCCTAAGGTAAGCGAAGGACGACATGCATGAGTGAAGAAACATGCCTTCTTGATGACAGCCTCCACACTGCGTAACAAATCTCCCAAAGGAGATTAGGTTTTAAGGGGGGAAGTTATCAATATGCACTACTGTTAACTGAGTTATTAGCATAAAATGGGACCTGTGCTAAAATATCCCGTTATAACAGTAGCCCACATTGATAACTTCCTCACTAAATAAACTATTTGGCGCTAAGTACATAAGTACATAAGTACATAAGTAGTGCCATACTGGGAAAGACCAAAGGTCCATCTAGCCCAGCATCCTGTCACCGACAGTGGCCAATCCAGGTCAAGGGCACCTGGCACGCTCCCCAAACGTAAAAACATTCCAGACAAGTTATACCTAAAAATGCGGAATTTTTCCAAGTCCATTTAATAGCGGTCTATGGACTTGTCCTTTAGGAATCTATCTAACCCCTTTTTAAACTCCGTCAAGCTAACCGCCCGTACCACGTTCTCCGGCAACGAATTCCAGAGTCTAATTACACGTTGGGTGAAGAAAAATTTTCTCCGATTCGTTTTAAATTTACCACACTGTAGCTTCAACTCATGCCCTCTAGTCCTAGTATTTTTGGATAGCGTGAACAGTCGCTTCACATCCACCCGATCCATTCCACTCATTATTTTATACACTTCTATCATATCTCCCCTCAGCCGTCTCTTCTCCAAGCTGAAAAGCCCTAGCCTTCTCAGCCTCTCTTCATAGGAAAGTCGTCCCATCCCCACTATCATTTTCGTCGCCCTTCGCTGTACCTTTTCCAATTCTACTATATCTTTTTTGAGATACGGAGACCAGTATTGAACACAATACTCCAGGTGCGGTCGCACCATGGAGCGATACAACGGCATTATAACATCCGCACACCTGGACTCCATACCCTTCCTAATAACACCCAACATTCTATTCGCTTTCCTAGCCGCAGCAGCACACTGAGCAGAAGGTTTCAGCGTATCATCGACGACGACACCCAGATCCCTTTCTTGATCCGTAACTCCTAACGCGGAACCTTGCAAGACGTAGCTATAATTCGGGTTCCTCTTACCCACATGCATCACTTTGCACTTGTCAACATTGAACTTCATCTGCCACTTGCACGCCCATTCTCCCAGTCTCGCAAGGTCCTCCTGTAATCGTTCACATTCCTCCTGCGACTTGACGACCCTGAATAATTTTGTGTCATCGGCGAATTTAATTACCTCACTAGTTATTCCCATCTCTAGGTCATTTATAAATACATTAAAAAGCAACGGACCCAGCACAGACCCCTGCGGGACCCCACTAACTACCCTCCTCCACTGAGAATACTGGCCACGCAATCCTACTCTCTGCTTCCTATCTTTCAACCAGTTCTTAATCCATAATAGTACCCTACCTCCGATTCCATGACTCTGCAATTTCTTCAGGAGTCTTTCGTGCGGCACTTTGTCAAACGCCTTCTGAAAATCCAGATATACAATATCAACCGGCTCCCCATTGTCCACATGTTTGCTTACCCCCTCAAAAAAATGCATTAGATTGGTGAGGCAAGACTTCCCTTCACTAAATCCGTGCTGACTTTGTCTCATCAGTCCATGTTTTTGTATATGCTCTGCAATTTTATTCTTAATAATAGCCTCCACCATCTTGCCCGGCACCGACGTCAGACTCACCGGTCTATAATTTCCCGGATCTCCTCTGGAACCCTTCTTAAAAATCGGAGTAACATTGGCTACCCTCCAGTCTTCCGGTATTACACTCGATTTTAGGGACAGATTGCATATTTCTAACAGTAGCTCCGCAAGTTCATTTTTTAGTTCTATTAATACTCTGGGATGAATACCATCAGGTCCCGGTGATTTACTACTCTTCAGCTTGCTGAACTGACCCATTACATCCTCCAAGGTTACAGAGAATTTGTTTAGTTTCTCCGACTCCCCCGCTTCAAATATTCTTTCCGGCACCGGTGTGTCCCCCAAATCCTCCTCGGTGAAGACCGAAGCAAAGAATTCATTTAATTTCTCCGCTACGGCTTTGTCCTCCTTGATCGCCCCTTTAACACCATTTTCGTCCAGCGGCCCAACCGACTCTTTGGCCGGTTTCCTGCTTTTAATGTATCTAAAAAAATTTTTACTATGTATTTTTGCTTCCAACGCTAATTTCTTCTCAAAGTCCTTTTTTGCCCTCCTTATCTCCGCTTTGCATTTGGCTTGGCATTCCTTATGATCTATCCTGTTACTTTCAGTTGGTTCTCTTCTCCACTTTCTGAAGGATTGTTTTTTGGCTCTAATGATTTCCTTTATCTTACTGTTTAGCCACGCCGGCTGACGTTTAGTCTTTTTTCCCTTTTTTCTAATACGTGGAATATATTTGTCCTGAACCTCCAGGATGGTGTTTTTAAACAGCATCCACGCCTGATGCAAGTTTTTTACTCTGCGAGCTGCTCCTTTCAGTCTTTTTTTCACCATTTTTCTCATTTTGTCGTAATCACCTTTTCTATAGTTAAACGCTAGCGTACTTGATTTCCTAGTTTCACTTCCTTCAATGCCAATATCAAAACCGATCATATTATGATCACTGTTATCAAGCGGCCCTCGTATCGTTACCCCCTGCACTAGATCATGAGCACCACTAAGGACTAAGTCTAGTATTTTTCCTTCTCTTGTCGGCTCCTGAACTAGCTGTTCCATGAAGCTGTCCTTGATTTCATCAAGAAATCTTATGTCCCTTGCGTGTACAGATGTTACATTAACCCAGTCTATATGCGGGTAATTGAAATCCCCCATTATTATTGTGTTGCCCAGTTTGTTTGCGTCCCTGATTGAAAAACTTACCGGCTTCCCCAAGGTTGAACTAGGATTAGGAGTTGACTTGTTTTAAGTTAGGGATACAGGAACTCAGCCCTCAAGTGCTGCAAGCAGACAGTTTTCAGGATATCCCTAATGAATATGCATGAGATAGATTTACATACACTGGGGGCAGTATCCATGCAGATGTATCTCAATGCATATTCATTAGGGATATCCTGAAAGCCTGGCCTGTTTGCGACACTGGAGGCCTGAACTCCTTTATTATCCCTGTTTTAAGGGGCTAGGTGAATTAAGATTCATAGATTTACAAGGGGAAATGGAGAAAATTTGACAATTTTTCAGTCTGTATATGGTTTACCCTTTCTGCTGTGTAAACTTGAAGCTTAGTGTGGGGGGGTGAAGATGTTGGATTGGGGAGGATGCCTGGCATAGCTGAGTTGAGTGACCGGGGAAGGTAGTTAGATTGGAGGGAAGGAAAAATAGCAAGTAAGTTGGGAGGAATAGAGGCAGAGTGGAAGAAGGAAGGAAGGTGGATCAAACGGAGAAAATCTTAGTGGACTGAGGAGATGTTGGGAGCCTAGTAAGATGATAGTTAAGAACAATGAGATGCCACCTGGGGATACATTGTGGGCAAGATGACAGCGCAGAATTATGAATGGTATAAAGTTGAGCCAGAAGAGATGAAACATAATAGTGGCCAGTCCTGGCCCCGAAAAGTACTGTAGTTAGCTAGTGTAGAGTCCATCTGGCCTATTCCAGGGATAAACAGTGGCTTTCCCCAAGTCCACCTTAGTAATGATTTATAGACCTTTCCTCCATGAATTTGTCCAAACCTTTTCTCAAAACATTAAAAACAAAAAAAAATCAAGATATATCTACCCTCACCCCTCTTCCCCTTAGCCTAATTCTCACCCTATACAGCCAAATAAAAATAAAACAGTATTATCTAGTAGGGCAACTATCCAATAAAATGTTGCCTCCAGTATTAATAAAATGTCATGTTTAATTAGCTGTAGGATCTACAACCTCTAATCTCGGGTACAAAGGCTAGTTACATCCCATGAAGTTACTAAGTAAAGGTTTAAAAACAATCTCTTTATAAAGGAAGTTAATAAATCCTAATAAATACATAAAAATATATTTGAGAACATATTTCTTTTCATGCAGCACATAATTAACCTCTGGAACTTGATGCCAGAGAGCATGGTAAAAGCAGTTACCATAGCTGTGTTTTGAAGGTATTTTTTCTTGTTTGTTTTTTGTTACATTTGTCCTTTGTCACA
This sequence comes from Microcaecilia unicolor, assembly GCF_901765095.1. Classification (NCBI taxonomy): domain Eukaryota; kingdom Metazoa; phylum Chordata; class Amphibia; order Gymnophiona; family Siphonopidae; genus Microcaecilia; species Microcaecilia unicolor. Next base: position 166,165,641 of record NC_044038.1, read on the forward strand.
AGATTATTTTTTTAGTCCTCACTCCTTTATTCAGTCTGACCTTGAGACTTCCCTGACCTTTCCCTCTTTAATAAAGGTTGGGGGGGAGCAAGATCTGGTCCTCTTGAGCTTCTTACACACTGGGATCACTTCAAAGCAATTATATGGATATCTTCTCTTTAAATCTAAGCACAGAGACCTTCTTTCATTCAGCTGCAAAATTAAGAGGATTCAAGTAGCTCAGATTGTGACAAGCTCCAGGCCCAAATCCAGACCCGCAGCACAGGAACACCCAGCTCTGCCATGGACTCAAAGCAATTCTCCAGTTTGTTTATTGGTGTATAAAATTTACAGCCCCACAATCAAGACCTTCTTGACTGGTGATAATCCTAAATGGAATCCTCTTTCCTGCAGGGTCTGGACGGTGTAAAAGGTGACAAAGGTGACACTGGTGAAAACGGTTACAGTGGGCCACCAGTAAGTAAAACCTAATATTATTCTTGTAATTGTAAATGCTTATATTTGTAAAAGGTTTTATCTAATATGGTGAATGTTCCTTTCAGGGTCCACCCGGTCCATTGGGGCTCATTGGTCTGCCGGGTACTAAAGGAGAAAAGGTACATCATCATCTTTTTTTGTGGTGGTGGGGTTTATGGCTGGACTCTGAGTCTATTTTAACCTACAAATATTTAAGGCTAGATTCTATATATTGCGCTGAGATTTTCCATGCGGAAATCAAAGCATATTCTATAAAGTACGCTTTAATTTAGGGATACTTTATAGAATATGCCGACCGCCGGTCCACGTGACTAAATTTAGTCATGATCAATTACGCTAACTAAAACCTGGTGTAAATCCCGACGCCAAAATTAGAGGCAGAGCGGGTGTATTCTATAACAACGCACATAGATTTTAGAAATGCCCATGACCCGCCCATTCCACACCCACTTTTCAACTATGTGACTTAGAATTTACGCGCACCACATTACAGAATATGCTTAGCAAGTAGTGTGCGTAGATTCTAATTAATGCCAATTAGTGCTGATAATTGCTGTTAACATCCAATTATCAGCACTGATTAGCCTGTTAACTAATTAAGGGGGTCTTTTACTAAGGTGCACTCACGTTTTTAGCGCGACTAAAGTTGGGCATGCGCTAAACGTTAGAGACGCCTATAGGAATGCATTGGCGTCTCTAACGTGAGTGCGCCTTAGTAAAAGACCCCCTAAGTTATGCGCATTGTTATGGAATACGCATCGATTTCCGCATGCTTTCTCGCAGAATGAGAAGGAATGAGAAAGACTGGCCCTCTCTGTCTTTGGGAAGAGGGGAGGGTCTGCTTGAAAAGACAGGCAGCATTTACAAGCAGCCTCAGATTTTGCTGTATTGAGAAGAGGTTGAGGGGAGTTATAATCAACTGAGATCTAGGGAAGATTAGGGGAGGCAGCAGCTCAGCTGCTGTGAGTTAACCTGCAATTTATTTTTGAGGAGAGACTGGCACAGAGGAGTGGCGTGAGGAGTGGCCTAGTGGTTAGAGCACCAGTCTTGACATCCAAAAGTGACTGGTTCAAATCCCACTACTGCTCCTTGTTATCTTGGGGAAGTCACTTGACCCTCCATTGCCTCGGGTACAAAATTAGATTATGAGCCCTCCAGCAACAGAGAAATGCCCAGTGTATCTGAATGTAACCCCCCTTGAGCTACTACTGAAAAAGGTGTTGAGCAATTCCAAATAAACAAACAAAGCAAGTTTGTTAAAGCATCAGGCAAAAAATGACACAAAACATGAGAAATATTGCTGACACTTCCTGTGTTCTTTCTAGTGAATGCACATCACTAGCAGTTAATTATCCAGATAATTTTACCAAATATCATCCTGATGAATATTGACCTTTAAGTATGCAAGATGTCAGGCATATAGGATGGTCCAACCCTCATATTTATTGTATATTGTAAGTAGTACACATTTTACAAGAATGAGAACTAAAACTTGATTGTTGAGATTGTTTCGTTAGGTTGATTATACCTGACTGATGGACTTTGTTGTATTGGCATTTAATATAGAGTATCATGCTGTGTTCTTTCTTTCATGTTAGGGAAGACCAGGTGAACCAGGACTGGATGTGAGTATTCTTTGACTTCTCACACTTGTTATTTTTTAGAACAAGTTGAGAGAGTGGGGTGGGCAGTAGAACTTTGAAAGGGGCAAAGACTTATTTATCTACAAGGTGGGCAAAAAAAGAGGTTTTTGCTGTTTTCTCAGCAACCGCTCTGAATTTCAAAGTGAAATTTTACAGCTTTATTACTTGTTACTACCTACGTTTATGTGCCGAGTGGAATGAGATTATCTTTAAATACGGCGAAGTTAACTCCGTGTTAACGCTAGTTCCCTTTACTGCGGCCGCCACTCTGATGTAACTTCCTGTTTCATTAGAGGCTCAGGCAGCCGCGGCAAAGGGAAAAGATTGGTGCCAGCAACAGTGCAACACCAGAAACGGGCTGGAAGAAGGAAGGGGGCAGCATCTCGGCCAGGGGGGGAGGGGACGGCGTCCTAGCTCTGCCTCAAGTGGCATCTTGCCTTGAGCTGGCCCTGAGCACATGTGTGCATGCACTCTGGAACACAAGCCCCCTCCAGATCCGGGTAGAGCTTCTTGTTCTCAGACAGCAATTTGCTGCACTTGAAATAATGAATTATACGTGCATGTAGTCAAAGTATTTTAACTTTACAGAGTACAGAGTATTTCAATCTAGAACTCATTAACATTAGAAGGTCCATATTCAGCCCATGGCTGTCAGCATTTTTTTTAAACACTGGCCGTTCATGGGTTCTTTATCCCTGGATATTCAGCGCCATTCTGTGCCTGGATATCGGAACTGAATATCTGGGAGCGGGGCCGCCGAGAGACTGGGCCAGGCCCGGGACAAGGCCGTCCCCGGGGCCCCCCCTCCACCCGCCACCTGGCCCTCTCTCTACCCCCGGGCCCTCTGCACTGACCTTAAGCGCCTCACCTTCGAAAGCGCAGCAAGCAGCGGCAGACCACTCCTTCCTTCCCTGTCCCGCCCTCGCGGAAGTTACATCAGGCGAGGGCGGAACACGGAAGGAAGGAGTGGTCTGCCGCTGCTTGCTGCGCTTTCGAAGGTGAGGCGCTTAAGTTCATTGCCAGGGAGCGACAGAGAGCGGGCGGGCTGGACTGGGCCCCCCCCCACCCCCGGAGGCCTGGGCCCGGGGAATTTTGTCCCCCCTGTCCCCCCCTCTCGGCGGCCCTGTCTGGGAGTTCGATTGCCACCAGGCACTGGCGATATTCAGACTGGTGACATAGTAAATGTGGGCAGATAAAGTCCTACATGTTCCACCCAGCCTGCCCAACAAGGCAGTATCTTAGATCTGATCAATTAGGTTTTTGATAGAACAGAAATAAATCATTTTGTTTATAAATCTCTTCTACAGGGCTTCCCAGGCCTTAGAGGAGAGAAAGGAGAGAGAAGTGAAAGAGGAGAAAAGGTTGGTTTCTTTTCCTAGTTCTTTCCGGACTGGCTTAATCTGTCCTCCTTTTTCTGGACAAAAAAACAGCACCACGGGCCTTTAAAATGGAACAAAGTTCTTTAATGAATGAGCCTTGACCCGACACGGGCCGTGTTTCGGTGACTAGCACCTGCGTCAGGGGTCTACATAAAATACAAAACATAGAAATAATATATTTTTAAAAATTGTTAACATATAATGAATAAAACCAAGAATTAAAAATAATATTTAGACTCATCAAGCATACATATATAAGCCTATATAAACACCTAAAGCATTTAATATTTTAACATTGCATTTAATAATTTAACATTCTCATATATTATTATATAGTAATTTGAAAATAAATGGATAATTAATCAAAACAAAATGGTAATGGTAACTCACCACAGTGATGACGTGGAAAACTTGGGGAATAACTCGAATATTTTCATCTACAATATTCCTTACTTTTGGACAAAAAATTTTTCATATATTAATATATGTTTAAAATGCTTATTTTAATTATTAATAATATATTTTATAGAAAGGCCATATTATATAATACTGGCTATAACTGAATTTAAAAATAATTTTTTAAAACATTTTAAAATATACAACAAATTTCAAACATTACACTGATAATAGTATTTGCTGCCTCATGATTTAACAACTTTTATCAATTGCACAATCTTTTTGGTAATGTCTGTGGCATTATGGTTTGTTATACTCATTGAAACCCTTCTGTTTGGCAATATAGTTTGAGGTATACAGATTTTTTTCTTTTGACACTTGAGTTAAAATGAAAGTCAGTATTTTATTGTTTATGAAAATCATCTTTGCTATGTTTTAAAAGATATATTGAAGACATTTTATTAAATGAATGCTGATGTGAGAAACATATATATGTGAATTAAAGCCCTGTTAATCCTTTGCCACTATTCAAGATGCCATTTGTATAATTAATTGTGACTGGTAGATAACAAAATAAATGCAAATTTTTAAGGTATTTTGTCATTAGCTAAAATACCATTATAGCAGTTACAAATAAAGTTTACATAATTAATTGCAATTGGCAGATAACCAAATAAATATACCCAGAGCTTCAAAAGATAATAGAAGCCCTGTTTATGCTATAATATATAGATATACATATACACAGATACATATGTATATATATGCATATATATATATATGTATATATATATACACATATAGTGACAAAATGCTGTTTTTTCAAAATTAAGATCAAGTAATGCCACTAGATATTATATTTTTGGCTTTTATATTTGAAGATGTATATATCTATTTATTCTGTGCTGATTTGAATGTTTTTGAAGGCTCATGATATTATCAGTGTAATGTTTGAAATTTGTTGTATATTTTAAAATGTTTTAAAAAATTATTTTTAAATTCAGTTATAGCCAGTATTATATAATATGGCCTTTCTATAAAATATATTATTAATAATTAAAATAAGCATTTTAAACATATATTAATATATGAAAAATTTTTTGTCCAAAAGTAAGGAATATTGTAGATGAAAATATTCGAGTTATTCCCCAAGTTTTCCACGTCATCACTGTGGTGAGTTACCATTACCATTTTTGTTTTGATTAATTATCCATTTATTTTCAAATTACTATATAATAATATATGAGAATGTTAAATTATTAAATGCAATGTTAAAATATTAAATGCTTTAGGTGTTTATATAGGCTTATATATGTATGCTTGATGAGTCTAAATATTATTTTTAATTCTTGGTTTTATTCATTATATGTTAACAATTTTTAAAAATATATTATTTCTATGTTTTGTATTTTATGTAGACCCCTGACGCAGGTGCTAGTCACCGAAACACGGCCCGTGTCGGGTCAAGGCTCATTCATTAAAGAACTTTGTTCCATTTTAAAGGCCCGTGGTGCTGTTTTTTTGTTTGGACTTTAGTTTGTACTTTGTTCCCTCTCTTTTGTTATACTCCTTTTTCTGGAGCCATATGGTAACCCTACTCTTTACAGTCGGGCAGTGTAACTTCAACTCTACAACACAAAATCACTTTGTATCAGAGTATTTACAAACAAAGAAAACACAGTGAACCTTCTAGTTAAGATGGTTTTTTTTTCTTCAGGCAGAATTGGAACCAATACTGGGATCCCAGTGCTTATTTTAATAGACGCTCCCCCCTTTTGTTCCTAATCTGATCATTGCAGCAATGGTTCTGAAGCAGGGAGCTATGCACCAGGTCCCTTTCCAGAACCCCATATCAGGTGTTCTAAATCTGGCCACTGGGTGTCACCCTGCTTGATAAGCATAACTTACTTCTACCCCCTCAGCTTCCCTCCCCTGCAGACGCACCGAAGGGCTGATACAGAAATGCTCATGGTAGAACCACATCCAGATTTCTGAGTGTGTGGCTTCTACCACGAGCGTAATACTGTGTCATGCAAAAGGTTGATGGCATGCAAATTTTGTGCACAGAAACTTGCAGGTAATAATGAGAGGGAGTGTGCCGGACACATGTGCACAAAGATTTTGAAAGTGTCAGCACACATCAGCACCTGTGCTTCTGCGCCTAAATATGAGCCTAGCAAAAATTGCATTTTGCAAGGCTCATATTTAGTTGCAAATGAGCAGGTGCCATTGGATGCTTTCATATTTGTTTTTGCTCGGACACAGGTAGATATCTGTTACATCCCATTTGCCTTTGAACCTTGCAGGGGCTTCCTTCTGATTACAAAAGGAGACAAAAACTGGCAGTTAAATCTCAAAACCTGGCATGAAACCCTCTTTGCAAACCCTTGCAGGCAGCCCTGGACCTGGAGAAAAAATTCTCATGGTAACCATGTGCCAAAAGCCCCTCCTTACTTTTCTGTATTGTCCCGGAATATTCAGTGGCCTGATTAGCATTTATTTTAATTATTAATGTGGCCATGGAGTCTGCCTGAGCTAACACCTGTACTCAATTCCTCACTGCATTGCTCAGAATGTACAACCCACTTCAACCTTCAGTAACCGATAGGCCCATGGTATCTTTCTGCATCAGCCCTTTAGTACTGTCTTCACATCATCCACAACTGACCTTGGCTACAAAGGACCCAACTGGAGTGGAGAAGTAGCCTTATGGTTAGTGCAACGGGCTTTGACCTGGCAACCAGAGTTCAAGTCCCACTGCAGCTCCTTGTGACCATGGGAAGTCACTTAACCCTCCATTGCCCCAGGTACAAAGACTTAAATTGTGAGCCCTCCAGGGACAGAAAACGTACCTGCAAATACTACCAGATTCTATATATTTCATTTAGATTTAGATGGCATAATCGGCATGGATTCTATAACATCGCGCATAACTTAATTGGCTTAAGCTAATGAGCGCTGATGAGAGCACTTAACAAACAATAGCGAGTACTGATTGAAATTTAGGCACACAGCTCACTAAGCGTATTCTGTAATGATGTGCTCCAAACTTCTAAAGAGAAGAGGCAAAATTTAGGTGCCTAGCTATAGAATATGGCACAGTGCGCCTAAATCTACGCAGTGTATCAGTATTATGTTAATATTATATTATATCTCTGGTATTTGGAATTCCAGTGCTATTAAATGTGTATATTTTTTATATTGTTTCACGGTAGTTGTATTATTAGGTTTTAATTTACTGCTTACAAGTTTACCTCATTTATTGTATTTATGTGTATTCTTGGTTATTTTACTATTGTTATGCTATGAACAAAATTGTAAGTTTTATGTTAAACTACCTGCTGTACACCACCTTGGGTAAATCTCTTCATAAAGGTGGTTAATAAATCCCAATAAATAAAACATGTGTTCACTGTGTTCACAGGGAGAGAGGGGAATGCCAGGTCGGAAAGGAGCCAAGGGAAACAAAGGAGAGCCAGGTCCTCCTGGACTGGACCAGCCCTGCCCCGTGGTACGATTTTATGAATTTTTATGATTTTTTACTTTCACATTAAAAGTATAATTCATCCTTTTCCTCTAGGTGAGGCATCACCTATATAACAGGAAAACTCATGGTTGGACATGCCCAAATTAGCCAGCTTCTGGGTTCACGTTTCCAAGTGTAAAGCTGTAACACCCGTATGTTACATGTTTCTAGAAAAGTTTTAAATCCTGTCTATAGCCTGAGATACCCACACGCATGAGACAGAAAGCCAGTGAAAACAAAAGGATATTTGCATCTTCTAGGGGACAGTATTTCAAGGGAATTATGTGGGTAAAAAAGTTTTTATTTACCTCTGGAGAAAGTTCCACTGAAAGGGATTTAATTTTCAAATCCTAGTGTCTGCTTTGCACCACTTTACCTCGTGTACATTGCATGTGCAGAATAATGACTCAGCAAACAGGAACAACCTGTACGACGACGAAACAGCACAAGCAGAAGAGAGTAGAGGCTGGCGAAAGGGCAGCGATTAAGGCAGTTGTAAGCACCATTTCCTGTGTAGGATAGTCCTTTGGCCAGCCTCTACAGCAGTGTTTCCCAAACCTGGTCCTGGAGGCACCCCAGGCAGACAGTTAGGTTTTCAGGTTACCCACAATGAATATTTAGGAGAGAGATTTGCATGTACTGCCTCCACTGCATGCAAATCTCTTTCATGAATATTCATTGTGGATATCCTGAAAACCTGACTGGTTGGGGTGCTTCCAGGACCAGGTTTGGGAACCACTGCTCTACAGAATAATGACTCACCATAGCAATGGCCTATCATATAGACAGATAACAGGGTGACTTAAGGAAAATGTGAAGTCTGAAAAGGTTCATGAAAATGGTGTTAGCTGGTATTCCTGAACACTTTCAAAAAGATATAAACAGGATGGAGTCGGTCCAGTGGGCAGCTACTAAAATGGTCAGTGGTCTTCATCATAAAAGTGTATGGTGACAGATTGAAAGATGTGAATATGCATACTTTCGAAGAAAGGCCGGAGGGTGATGAATTTGTTGAACAGCCTCATTTTGCAGGTGGTGGAGATTAAAACAGTATGGAGTCCTTTTACTAAGCTGTGGCACAAAGTGGCCTGCGGTACTGTGGGCATGTATTTTGGCGTGCGTTGCGCCAGTTTTTACCACATCTAGGAAAAAGTTGTTTTTTTTTCAATGGGCTGTGAAAAGGACCAGCGGTAAAATAGAAACCAGCGCACGCCTATTTATGGCCTGAGCCCTTAATGCCACCCATTGGTCTAGCGGTAAGGGCTCACACACTACATGCACAATGACTGGTCAGTGTGTGCCAGCTGCTGAATAACACCAGAAACACTGCGTGAGGTAGGAAATAAAATATAATTTGTCCCGGTGGTATAGGTGCATGCCAAATCCAAAATTAGCGTCAGGGGGCATGCTAGCCTGGCGGTAGTCTCATTTTGGCTCGTACTGCACGTGCGTAGAGTCTACTGTGCCTTTGTAAAAGGGCCCATATATGAATTCAAGAGACCTTGGGACAAATCCATAGGATCTCTAAGGGAGTGATGGGGAGAGTAGATGGCATGGATTGGCAGACTGGATAGGCCATATGGTCTTTATCTTCCTACATTCTTCTATGTTTCTATGTAAATATATTTGAATTTGTTGTTGATTACTAGTATGAGAATATGACCCACAAACAAACTGTTCTCAATGCTGTGCATGGGAATGATCCATGTATACAATAAACCACGGCTTGATGAACAGCACAGTACTGATATAAGTCTGTTAATCTAGTGATGGATTTTGTGGACTGTGGATCAAATCAACACCTTATCTTTCAGCTCTGTTATTAGGAATTTATTCATCTTGTTCAGCAAGATATCTGCTATATGAAATACTTAGGCGGTAGAACTGTTACAGGGGTAACAACCACGGTCTTTGAGGGCCACAACCCAGTTGGTTTTCAAAATTTCCTCAAGGAATATGCATAAGATTGATTTGCATTCAATGGAAGCAGTACATACAAATCAATCTCATGCATACTCATTGTGGAAATCTTGAAAACTCGAATGGTTTGTGGCCCTAGAGGACCGTGGTTGCCCATCCCTGATTTAATTAAGGTTAAACTCCACCGAGTATAAAGATGATTTTGATCACTGATATCTAAACATGTGAAATAAATAAATATAATGAACCCAACATCCTAAAAAAGTTGAGCTCCTAAATTTTGAAGAAATATGTTAGCCTTGCTAGCCCTTGCTCTCAGTAAAATACAGGCCAATGGACCAGGCTAAGAGCTAGGCCTCTTAAAATCCAAAAATCATTTGATACAAAATATATTTCACTGCAGCTCAAGCTGAAATGAGTTCCCAGAGAGCTAGGCTTTTTGACACAGTTATATTTCACTGTAGCAAGTGCTGAGCTGGCAAGGGAGGGGGCATTTGCTCTTGTCCACAATCCTGAGACTGGCACCTACAAGACGTCATGAGCAAGATTGTTGTGGTTATGTAGAGATAATACTGGGTCAGCTGCACCCCGGGGCTAGGGGAGAGTTTGGGGAACATGCAAAGTCATCTAACAAGATGCGTTCTGAGCATATCTTGTTTATACTTAGAGCTTGATAACATGTGAAGTCATTCTGATCAATTGATAAGGGCCAAGAGCCCTGGTGACAAAGCTGGGGTCCATTGAAATGAATAGGGTTAAAATAGTATATAAGGAACAGTCTGAGGGGTATTAAATCAGAAAAGAGCAGAAGCCTTCAGAAGGCTGGAGAGAGAGACGTGTCGTGGACTGCTGCTCAAACCATACGAATACCTGATTTGCCTGTACTGCTATAGGTGAGATTGAAATAAACTATCTTCTTATATCCCAGTGAGTCCTTCTGATTATGGAGTTTGTTAATTCCTAGACTGTGTAAAGAGCAGTCTGGGGAGGATGAGGTCAGAGTAATTGGTGGGAACACGCAAATTAATTACAATTTGTGTCCTATTTTCAGCCAAACTTAGGAGCCTTAGCTGCTCATTTTCAAAGCACTTAGGGGCCCTTTTACAAAGGCACGCCAAAACGTGGCCTGCGGTAGAGTGGGTGCGTGTTTTGGACACGTGCTGGACCATTTCTCCACCACATCTGGAAAAAAGGTTGATTTTCTTGGGCCGGGAAATGGATGTGAGGCAAAATTTAAACCAGCGTGCATCAATTTATGGCCTGAGCCTTTAATGCTACCCATTGACTTAGCGGTAAGGGCTCACACATTACCTACGCGGTAACCATTCAGCATGCATCAACTGCCATTTACGTCCGGGAACACCTCTGCTGTAGAAAATAGAAAATTATTTTCTACCGCAGGTTTTTAGCACGCGCCAAACTCGGAATTACCACCAGGCGCATCCGCTAGCCGGGCGGTAATGCCAATTTGATGCATGCTGCATGTGTGTAGGCCCTTACGCACCTTTGTAAAAGGGCCCATTAGGCTTACAAAGTTCCATAGTAACCTATGGAACTTTGTAAGTCTAAGTGTTTTGAAAATACGTCTCCACGTTTTCAGCTGAAAACTCATCTTAATTTAGGAGCTTAAAAGTTACTCATAAATATAGGCCTAAGAAAACAGCACAAAGGGCTATCAAGACTTGCACAAGTGTATTTTATTATTGACCCAATAAAATACATTTGTACCAGTCTTGAGAGTCCTTTGTACTGTGTTCTTTGGATTATTTGCGCTGTGTACTTTGACCCTCTCTCTGTTCTATTCTGCATAAATATAAGCCTGTCATTCTTTTCTCTAGATTTATGTCTAGTAGTGAAAATCAGTGAAACGCCACAAACTTTTTACCTGCCCTATTGCCATCCATTTTTTTGTATTGAATATCTACTAACCTGAATGTACACCACTTCAATAGCTTTTGGGCTTGCAGGTGGTATATATTTAAAAGAAAAACAAATTACAAGAAAACTATACTCCTAAATGTAGGAGCTTAGTGAAATTTTGAGTATAAATGTAGGCATGCAGCATAAATTCTTTGAATTTTGCTAAATTAAATAATGACTTTATACAGATAATGTGCCAGTCCTATCTCTACTAACATATGTTTATTTGTGTCATGTGTATCAACAAGTGGTTACATTTTAAAACAGGAAACTCATGATTGTAAAGGAAATAAAGGGGACTCAGGTGTTCCAGACCTGGGTGGGGTGCATGCCCCCTGCCCTTTGGTACAGTATCTCATCTGCTTGCTTCCGAATTTCCCTTTCTTTCTTGCACGGAGCCTGCACTTGCTTGTTTGTGTATCCCTGCCTGCAATAACCTTTTTTCAGTTTGAATGAAAGGAAAGCAAAATCTACCAGGGGAGTAAATATTCAGATATCAGTAGTGAGCATTTTGCTGACCGCTGCCGGTGTTATTCCCAGATAGTCAATGCCGCCCATATCCAGGCTTTGGCATTGAATATCCGGATTTTGCAGAACCAGCTACTAAGTTGACATTCAGCACTTAAACAGCTATTGGTTACCACATAAAGAAAGGACTGACTTTTATGTGATCCTATTTATGTGGTTAACCTGGCCAATGCTGAATATGGGCATTTAACAAGCCAAGTACTGAGTCTGCCCCTGGAATGCCCCCAAAACAGCTGGGTTTCACTTAGGAATCAGTTATCACTGCTGAAAATTAAGTGCACTGAGAATTAGCAGGTAGCCCTGGACAAGTCATTTAACTGGTCAGTGGCCATTTCTGGCTGGTTAAATCATCTTGAATATTGACTCCCAGATATTTATAATTTTAACATGCCTTGATCAATTTATAATTGCTCTTGACAATTTACAGTGAGAAATGCTCAACATATCAATAAAAAAAACATTACATACTCAAAAACATAACATGTTATTACCCCAATACAGCACAAATTGTTTAATAACAACAAATTCCACCAAAGTTTCAGCTGAAACAAATATCCTGATCCTTCAATGACAACCAGCAGAACTAATTATGCCATAACTCATCCCTGTTTCAAAGATCTATTTCTAAGTCCAACCTCTTCCTCAGGAATGCCCCACTATCCTGCTCAACAAATTAAGAAAATGTAAGGCAGAATAGCTTGGATTTTAGTTGTTTACGGAGCGTGGAGTAGCTATCCCTCCGCATGATATCCTTAGGGAAGCCAATCCACAATTCAAAAGCTACTATGAAGAAGGGCTCATGCACCAGTCTACTAAATTTGAGAAGATTTCAATGAGATGGTGGATTAAAAAGTTATCTTGTGAATCATGTAGGCTGTGCAATGGAAGATAACTGTAATTCAGGGCTGCTGAGAGAGGGGGTGGGTGTGGCAAAATTCCCCAGTCCCGGGCCTCCAAGAGGGGCCCGACTCCGGGGTCTCTCTATGTTAATCAGAGTCTCATCACTGTTCTCTCTAAGCTGAGCAGGAGTCCTCCAACTGCAGTGCTGCCAGTGGGGGGGTGCTGCTTCCATACTTTGCTTACAATTACTAGGGACAGGCAGGTTCCCTGGAGCCCTGCAGAATTTTTTTTTTAATTTGTAAAGTTTATTAAACATGCCACAGAGAGAAAAACATTACAATTCCATAACCCCCTCTGCATTAACATCCAACTTTCCCACAACCTAACCTTGGGGTACATACATATGACACCGAGATAATCTCGTAACCTGTTTCCACTCCTTTCCCCCCCCCCTTATTCCTCCCCCTCCCCCCTCCCTCTTTCCCTTCCCTCCCCCTTATACCTTTTTACCCCTTATCTCGGTCATTTCCCATTCACCATCCCCTCTCCCTCCTCCCCATTCAGGTCTTTCCCCAGTATCCAGTCTAATTGCCTCCATTCTGCTGCTTCTGAATTATACCTCCCCCGTCTTTTGTCCGTCAGTTCTTCCATCATTATAATTCCCCTAAGTCTCCCCTTCCAATTTTGCACTGTGGGCCCTTTCTCCTGCTTCCAAAATGCTGCTACTAAAGATTTTGCAGCTGCAAGACCTATCTTCTTAAACCTTTGCTCCCATTTCGCCCCTTTTTGATTTCCCCAGCCTAAGCACCATTTAGGGTCACATGGGAATGAAGTATCCAGAACCTCAGCCAATAATCCTGTTAGCCCTGCAGAATTTGTCTGTCTCTCACTATTGAAAATGTGGGAGTGAAACAGCACCCCCCACTGCAAAACTATAAGTGGAGGACTCCCACTCAGAGAGGACAGTGACTTATTCAGGGAAATTTATAGCCCCTAATCCCATGATCTATTGTCTGAAAAAGAAACACACACACACACACACACACCTCCAGTTAACAGATTTTTCTGATAAGAGTGCGCCACTGAACATTTATTTCAGTACGCTCCGCCAACCAAGATTTAGGAACCAAAGGGCATTACATTCATATTTTCCCAAAAGGAAAAGATGCTCTGCCCTTGCCAAAATCATTTTTTCAAACTGGCAGATTTCAGAAGAGGTTGAGCTGTTTGTTTTGTTTCTAGTGTTAACTCACCATGACTGACGGGATGCAATGGATTGGTGCAGCATTTTCTGCCATTAAAATAGTGCTTACACATTGGACAACTGGCTGCCGCTCTTTGTGGCAGTTCAACACATTTTTATGTTGATGGATATGGCATTTGCATGTTGCTCCTTGGTTTAAGCTGAGTTTGAGAATGGTGACATTTTTGTATTTGTGTGGTGGTTTTCAGTGTGATATCTACTCTGCTGTGTATGGGAAATTAAGCTTCCTTTCTTTCCTTTGGACAGGGACTTGATGGCCTACCTGTTCCAGGATGCTGGCATAAGGTTTGTATTCATTGATGAGAGCATTTGACATTGCTGTGTGCTTGTGTCTGGCCCTTATTAATGCAGCAGCATTTTCAAGAATAATTTAAATTGACTATTGATTCATTGTTTAAGTTTTACAATAAAGCTAAAATACAATAACTGACATCAAAAAAGTGTATCCCAGCTTGGCTATTCATACCATCGAGTAAAATTAGCCAGTGCTTTATTGTTCCTCATGAGACAAATCCATTGGAGTGCCAACCCGATGCACTGAGAATGTGAATGAGGCTTGAACAAGTGACCACAAGGAAGGATATTTTTTTAAACCATGAGTTTCATGGTCTTATCTAAAGATGCTAGCATTTTATTTTTAAAAATACTTTCATCCAAGAAAAGAACTATAGGGCCCTTTACTAAGCCGCGTAACCGCCAATACATGCCCAATGAGCGTCAATTTAGAATTACTGTGTGGCCCAGGCGGTAATTTCATTTGTTACGCTGGTCCACTACGTGTCACAAAAAATAATTTTTTTTGAGGTGAAACAACTGAATTCCTTTTTGGAAGCTAAGCTGAGAGACCCACAGTCTCCATTATTAGGGACTTTAGCAACTTCAACCCCATAAATAATATATATATTACCTGGCCTGCCTATACTAACTGCCAAGTTAAATTTGGAAGTTGATTTCTAAATTTCATTTATATGTTTTTCCTTGAAATTGTGATAACCCCCAATATTGTGGACTATAGACAAGTATTGATTTCCTATCCTATATTTTTTATATTCTTATCTTTTTCCTTTATTGATATTCTTATGAAAAAATGTGGAAACTAAATTGTCTTTTTTTCATATTTCAAGATGTAATGCTTGATATCTAAAAGAAAATTTATAAATAAAAAATTTAAAAAATAATAATAATTTTTATTTTCTGGTGTGCGGCACTAACTGGGCGGTAAAGGCATTCTACGCACATAGACCATTACCGCCTGGTTAACGTACGAAACCTTACCACTAAGTCAACGGGTGGCAGGAAGGTCTCAGACCCAAAATGGACACATGCCAATTTTCATTTTGCCACACGTCCATTTTCAGCCAAAATTTTAAAAAGGCATTTTTTACAGGTGTGCTGAAAAATGGATCTGCGGGCATCCAAAACGCACGCTTACACTAGTGCAGGCCATTTTTCAGCGCACCTTAGTAAGAGGACCTCTTTGTGAAAGCATTGAAATGGATATCTTGTGGAACATTAAAAAAAATACAGTTGCTGTGTTTTAAGGGTCAGATTTAAGTTCCAGACAAAAGAGTGAAGGTACTTGTAAGTTAGTTTGCACAGTCTTGGCACTGCCCAAAGACTTAGGGGTCAATATTTAAAATGATTTAACCAGGCAAGAGAAGCTCCTTCCTGGTTAAACACATTGGTGAGCCCTAAAGCAATATATTCTGTGGCACCAGATGATGTTCCAATGGCTTTGAGCTGTGATATCTAGCATGGTATGTATAACGGTAAATAACTAATGGACCACTGGTTGTTTCATTAGGCATCTTTATCTCAGACAGCAAGGTGTATGCCTACAGCATTGAATCAATACATTTTAGGGGGATATTTTTTTTAAGGTGCATTACAACCATAACCCACATTATTTGCCCCCTTAATGTGATTAAATGACAGTAATGTGTGTTATATTAATGGGACACGTCAATTACTACAGGATACACAGTAATGAGATGCAAAATATGCAAAACACCTCATTACTATGTAAATCGAATAATTTCCTGGAAAAATAATGCCAACTAAAAGCTGGCATTAATTTTCTTGGCTTGGAGCATCGTGCATCTTTAGGGGCCGCCACATCTAATGTCCAGGCCACCTCTTCCTATTAATGTCCCCCTCATCGCACACCCCTTCCTGATACTCCCAATGCCTCTTCTCATTGTAACCCCCCCCCCCCCCACACACACACACACACACACACACACACAAACACACAGATCCCTCCTTTCTACAAAAAAAAAAAAAAAAAAAAAGCAAACAAAAAAACCCCAAAGACCCTTATATGGCAATTTAATCTCTAGAGGTAGTACTGCAGGACTACAAGTAGAGGTCACCAGTACTATTTTGAACCCAGAGCCAGCAGGGGCAGGAATGACTGGGGATTGCTCATCTCCTATATACCTTAGACCGCAGAAATTTCTCAAGGTAGGCCAGGGGGACCTAGAGGAGGGTAGGGTTTAGTTTTTGGAAAGGAAGAGTCTGTGGGGAGGTTACGATGAGGGGGACCTTTACATTAGATTGGTCAGCCCCTTTCAGACATGGCTATGAAAGTGACTCATCTGTGATATTGAGATACTGTACGTTAACCCCCTCCCTCCCAAAGTGTGATAATGGAGTCTCCCATCAATGACGAAATATAAGAATATAAGCTTTCAGCAACTCCTTTCAACTGTTGATGGGACATAAGACCAATCCTTGACCCATAACATTATTGTTATTCATGACTCACAATATTAATGTTATTTTTAAGTACCATTGATTGACAGCAATGCCAAAAGCTATTATAAAACCAATTTTTCTGTTCTTGGTTATACATTGCTGAACAATGTGTTCGAACCATTCCAATATTGGAACAGACCTAACACTGGTTAATATACACGAGAAAATATAGACCAAATTTATCTCATAATCTATTTGCATTTAAAATACACTGATTCCATTCTGCTAACTTTTCTTGTTGGTATTTTTTATGCCCTATTTTGTTTTATGCATGTTTTGAAGCTAGAAAGATCAAGGGCTTTGTAATGTGAGAACGAGCATTTACTTCCATTTGAAAACAGTATCCTGTTATGTGAAACGTGGCTTATTGTGAATGGCATTTCCTGTTTTAACGCTTTGACTGTGTTCTTTTCCAGTGATCTCTAACCATTGGGCATGGAGTGTGTACATATGACTGTGATATATTTTTTGATCTTTGAATCTTGTGTACAAACCAAAGCAGTAATATATTGATTCTTTGATACTGGATGCAGTAATGTTCGGACCTTTAATAATACTAAGTCTCAAGATTCACAAGAAGTTAAATGTGTGCCTTCTGGACTGGTAACCAGCATATCTGCACGTGGATGCGACTGTCACATTCAGCTGCTGCTACATGAACTAACAAGTCAAATAACATTACAATAACATGTTTTGTTAAAAGAGTATCTTGTGCTGCATGGAGAAAGCTGCCAAACAGTGTGAACAGTTCTTCTGAACTTGACATTTCATGATGTATTTTTATCCCTCCAAAAAGGGTGAAAAACCTAAGCGAAGAGGTAAAAAGAAAAAAACAGCTGTAGTGCCATAGAGAAGACAAAGGGCTGTGAAGTGTTTGCATCAGGCTGACAGAGGCGACCCTCAGAATGCAAGAGAAGGGTGAACTGCATCTCGCTGTTAATAAGCCAAAACTGCCAGATCCCTGGATGCTAAAGTTACAGCTACAGTTTAAAATGCATTGCAAGTCGAAAGTTGTAGAAGGGTTAATTATCTTGCTACCAGTTTGATATTCCTCTCCACATGGTACCATCATCAACTCTTCTAAGCTGGAGTTTTTAGGGCGGTGGTATGAATGCCCTGGTGTATGTTTCAGCCTGTCAAAGGTTCTTCTAAGACTTGCGTTCATTCTACGCAGGTGAACAAATTACTGCATAATTGTAAGTGTGCAGCACAGGAGTAGAAATCTGGAAAACTTCCCAGCAATAAGCAGCTCTTTTTGTTTCATATGTTGCAAATCTTCCAGATTCTGCCTGCCTCGAGGAGAACGAGCAACACTTAATAATGAGCTGTCACAAATTAAAATGGGCTTTTTTTTTCTTTTTTGGTATAGTTTTTCATTGGGAGAAATCAGATAGTAAAGTTTTCATGCTCTGAGAATCCGCACTACCTTGGTTAAGTCATCCTTTTCCTCGGTTATATCCCACTGGAGCTTATTAATTGTAACCCAAGCCTCTTTATTTTGTTCTTCTGTGGATTTTCACTAGATTGTAAGCTCCATAAGGCAGGGACTTCCCCTTATATGTATCTGTAAAGTGCCACTCACAGCTTGTAGCAACACAGAAATGTTTTATAATGGTAGTAAGAGGAGAGTAATTCTATAAAGTAAGCGCTTACATTTATACACCAGTTATATGCATACATTTATTTAGAATAGTACAAAATAAACCCAACACCTATAGATTTTCTAAACATTTTCCGGCCACAACTACCCTTAACCTCAGCAGTGACTTTTTTCATACTGAGACACAGCCCAATCACTGAACTCGTCATTGGTCCATCAATATTATTTTATAATCTTTAATCCCTTATAAAACTTACTATATATTTTAAATATTTTTTATAAAAAAAAGGTACTTAGCACTATCAGCTATGGGTCCTTCTGCAATATGTCATGCTGCTGATAAACCCCCCCTGTTTACTAAGCTGTGCTATTGGTTGTGAATGCGCTAATGCTGACACAGCCCTTTCACTTTGAATGGCCTGTTGGCAACCGCTAGTGTGGCTTAGTAAATGGGGGGGGGGGGGGGGGGTGGAGCTAAGTAGCTTTTTTTAATACAAATATTTAAAACTAGTAAAAGAGGCCCATTTCCAACAGAAAGGAAACGGGCGCTAGCAAGGTTCTAGGGCCTCTTCCCCCCTCCTCTTCCCCCCTCCTCCCCCCTCCTCCTCCTCACCCGACACCCCTCTCTTGTCTCAGGACCCCCTCCCCACTGTAGTCTGACCGCCCCTCTGCTGTCAGAGTTCCACGCCCCCCTCCTCCCATTTCTGCACCCCCCTCCTTCCATTTCCGCCACCCAGCGCCTCCCTCCCTCTGTCTTTGTGGCCTCCGAGTGCAAGGAGGACGTGTGCGGGTGCCCCAGCCCTTCGTAAGTGGCAGCTGTTTAAAATGTTTTACCTCCTGCAATGCCGGCAACAGTGAAGTCCAGCAAGTACAGACGCCGCTTCAGACAGCCTTTGGTTTCGCTTCTGTTTCACCTGTTCCTCTGGTCCCACCCTCATTTCCTGTTTGCACCTGCACACATCCTCCTTGCACTCGGAGGCCACAGAGACAGAGGGAGAGAGGCGCTGGGCGGTGGAAATGGGAGGAGAGGGGGGTGCGGAACTCAAACTCGGACGGACGGATGGGCGGGGAAGGAGGGAGGGAGGTAAGGGATCATGGAACGGGGGGGGGGGGGGGCGTTTGTTTACTCACCTTCAGTGGCTGCTGCTGGGTTCCCTTCCCTCACGTCATCCCCAGGGCGGACCAATAGGAACTGTGTTACAAACCCAGGCAGCCAGACGGAGGTGCAAATTATGATATAGGATATATAATAAGTTTTGTAAGGGATTTAAGACTATAAAAGAATATTGGTGGACTAATGACGAATTCAGTGAATGACCAGGCTGTGTGTCAGTGAAAAGAGTCTCTGCTGAGGTCAAGGGTAGTTGTGCCTGGAAAATGTATAGGTGTTGGGTTTATTTTGTACTGATTTCTATAGTACCCCCACGGTGAAAACTGTAGACAACTAAAGTAAATATTTAGAATACTAGCATAGATACACAATGTGTGCATATATGTGTTTACATACTGGATATGTACTATTCTATAACTATACAGATATCCGATAGGGTTTAGTGTGTAGGCAGATGCACCATGAGTGCAGGCTGGGCCCCAAAGTTACATGTGTAACTTACAGAATTCTAAGTGCACATATCTCTGGAACATACGTGTATACACTCATGTGTCTATTTTTTTTTATATAGAATATGCACCAATCAGGCACCAGTTCAAGTATATTTTGATATATTTTCTAAAGAAATGACGTGCTGTCACCTCAGCTTCACATCTTGTCTTCCACAGTTTATAACGTCAGTTTTCTAGCCCTGGAGACAGAGTGTATGGTTCCTGGTCCTGTAATTATTATTGGCAATACAGGACAATCAACTTACCATACTGCTATTTGTCCATCAGCATAATATGACCGTTGAGCTCCATGACACTGTTCACTTTACTCCAAACAAAAAAACAGCACCACGGGCCTTTAAAAATGGAACACGGTTCTTTAATGAATGAGCCTTGTTTCGGTCGGGTCTTTTTGTCAAGGCTCATTCATTAAAGAACTGTGTTCCATTTTTAAAGGCCCATGGTGCTATTTTTTTGTTTGGACTTTAGTTTGTACTTCGTTCCCTCTCTTTTGTTATATACTGTTCACTTTACTGGAATTGGTCTTTTGAGGAGAGGAAACTGCCTGACCTCAGTGTGTTCTTGTACCCCTTAACAGGACCCTATATTATTAACGACTGAATTATGTCATGTCCCACACAAAGAGGAAGCATTTCTTACTAGCCCCACCCAACGCCACTCACGGTAAAATGGGGGTGTCGCTGTCCTGTTCCAGGGCGAGCCTGCAGCACACTCTAAGGGGGAAGAAGACAAGGCCATTTCTTTGGTTGCTTCAACCAGATTTAAGGAACTCATGCTACTTTTGCATTTCTGGCTCTGGATAATTCATACACGTGCCTTTGAAGTGCTATTTCTGGTAATGCCTTTCGTATTATTTTGGTTGGCCAGTTGAAGACCACTTTTCCAAAACTCAGTCCATTTCTGTCAGTTTTGAATTATGACATTAATTTTGCTCAAGGCAAAATTCATTTACTGTAGCTTATTCCTGTGCCCAAACTCACTAAGCCCATGCTATTTTAATGACTTTGTGTTGAATACTCTATGCAAATCTCATTCAGTCCAAAAGCTGCTACCTGGACTGAGTGACTTTTGGAAAACTGCTCTTCAGTTGTTATTTTTGATGTTCCTGGTTCCACATTGGTACCTGGATAACTTTAAAATTCCTTTCTTTATTGTACACAAAATTCTTAAATTTCAGGAATGCTGATCAGACAACCCTCTTAGTTTATTACAGAAAGAAATAGCTATTGAGCGAAATAACCATATTCATCTTGTCTGTCATAGTCCCCAGCCATTACAAGTCCCCTTCCACATTAGCTGTTGACCCCCAAATTCTATAAAAGTTGCTAAAATTGCGCACGCAGATTTTCACGTGCACCCAATTTGCACGGGCAATTGAATAATGAGCTGGTTATCGCCAATAACGGGCTTGTTTACAAGTAATTGTTGGCACTAATTAGATTTAATTGGAATTTACATGCGTTAATTTAGGCATGAGTTTAAAAAGAGGGTGCAGAAATAAGGAGGGTCATGGGCGGAACAGGGTCGTTCCTAAACTTAACATGCGTAGTTATAGTATAAGTGAGAAATGTGCCTAATTTATGTGCAAAGATTTGCACCACATTTCCGTTGGTGCAAATGGCCATGCCTAAAGTTAGGCGTATGCACTATTCAATAAACCGAGCCTAACTTTAAGCTCGGCTTATAGAATAGCGCTTTTTGTCAGCACCATATTAAGAATTCACCCCTTAATTTGGGAATGACCACTTGCTATATATTTTCCGGCATGTGTAGTGGGCGCTTGTAAAATATGGAATTACCACCTGGGCCACGCGGTAGCCGGGCAGTAGTTCCAAATTGGCGCATGTTGAATGTGCACAGGTGCCTACGTGGCTTAGTAAAAGGGCCCCTAGATGCTTCCGAAAAAGCACTTAGTGTTATTCCATATAACGCGCCTAAAATTAGCACATAGGGCCAGGGATTGTGCTGATATTTAGGCATGGCCTTTTACGCCACTGAAAACCTGGTGTAAATACCCATTCCTAAATGTAGACACATTCCCCTGAATTCTATAACAACTTGTATAAATTTGAGTAATGCCCCTGACATGCCCACACTCCTCCCATAGCTGTGCCCCCTTTTCAGCTACATATGTTAGAATTTACGCATCAGTCTTTTTAGAATACACCTATAAAGAAGCGCATGTAAATTCCAAATATTGCCAGTTAGCGATGACAAGAGTGGAGGAGTGGCCTGGTGGCTAGAGCACAGTGGCCTGGTGGCTAGAGCACCAGTCTTGCAATCCAGAGGTGGCCAATTCAAATCCCACTGCTGCTCCTTGTGATCTTGGACAAGTCACTTAACCCTCCATTGCCTCAGGTACAAACTTAGATTGTGAGCCCTCCTGGGACAGAGAAATATCCAGTCTACCTGAATGTAACTCACCTTGAGCTACTACTGAAAAAGGTGTGAGCAAATCTAAATAAATAAAATAGGTCATTGGCCAATTATCATCACTGATTGGCTCCTTACTCAGTTAAGTAGCACATAAACTGGTCACACACCCAATTTAACACACACTACTCACCAGATCTTATATAGCTTCTACAGCCAAACTTTACTTTGAAATACGTTTAAATATGCGAGTTTTTATGAACATGCCATTTAATATGTAAATGAGCCTGTAGCAATGTTGCCAGCTAGTCTATCGTATGGAAATGCAGAGTTGCACTGGTTATATATAGTAATAAGACTGGTTCTGTTATATCAGTTCTAAGAGACATGCCAAACGCATTATTATTTTTATAATTTGATGTTTACAGATGTTATACACTTTGATGTTGCATTAACCTTTGCTTGTACTAAAGTACATGGTAGCAGGACAAATGGCATAAGGTTTTCATCAGATAAGAAATAAAACTCACTGTATTTTCTCCCTTGTTTGACATCCAATAATAACATTTGTATATCTGGCAATGATCTATTGATACCAAATTATAAATGCACAGTTTTTCTTTATTCTAAGAATAAAGAGACGTGCTCCTTTAAACTGCAGCAGATGTATGAAATCATTTGAAGAATTTTCTTATTTCCATAAAAATCACAATGATGTTCCACCTTAAGGTCACCTGTGATAGACACTAAATGAAAAGGGATATCTGTTGAGAAGGAACTGCTTTACATAGTCAAGGAAAGAAAAGGTCAAAGGTAAAATTATGTATCATACCTGATAATTTTCTTTCCATTAATCATAGCCGATCAATCCATAGACTGGTGGGTTGTGTCCATCTACTAGCAGGTGGAGATAGAGAGCAATCCTTTTGCCTCCCTATATGTGGTCATGTGCTGCCGGAAACTCCTCAGTATGTCGATATCAAAGCTCCATCCGCAGGATTCAGCACTTAGAGAATTACACCCACAAAGGGACACTCTGCCCAGCTCACCACCGCCGAAACAGGGGAGGGGAATCAACCCAGCTCATCCCCACACAAGTGGGGGAGGGGAATCCGTCCAGCTCATCCCCGCGGAGCGGGGGAGGGACACCACACCCGCCGATGCGGGGGGATCTGGCTTATCCTGCAACCGCAACCGCGGGAGGAGCTGACTGACCCTAACACCGCCGAAGCGGGAGGGGTACAAAGCTGCCCTACAGCCGCACGAAGCGGGAGGGAGCGCCGGCAGAATTTAGGTCTCAATCCAGGGGAGAGGAATGCAGTGGCTCACTGTAAAATCGTCTCAACTCCAGAAGAATCCAATTGAAAAAACGTGAACACGAAGTCCTGAACAGGAACTGAAGACTAAACTTGAACCTGAAATGCAACCAGAATATAAACAGTACAGATATCTGGGAGGGGCTATGGATTGATCGGCTATGATTAATGGAAAGAAAATTATCAGGTATGATACATAATTTTACCTTCCATATCATCATGCCGATCAATCCATAGACTGGTGGGATGTACCGAAGCAGTACTCACCCAGGGCGGGACATAGAAATCCCTGACCGCAACACTGAAGCTCCAAACCGGGCCTCCGCCCGAGCAGCCACAGTCAAGCGGTAATATCTGGAGAAGGTATGAGCCGATGCCCAAGTTGCCGCCTTGCAAATCTCTTCCAAGGAGACGGACCCGGCCTCTGCCATCGAGGCCGCCTGAGCTCTAGTGGAGTGAGCCTTCAGCTGGATAGGCGGCACCTTCCCCGCGGCCACATAAGCCGCTGCAATGGCTTCCTTGACCCATCTTGCCACTGTAGGCTTAGCAGCCTGCAGACCCTTACGAGGACCTGCAAACAGGACAAACAGATGATCCAACTTCCGGAAATCATTAGTCACTTCCAAGTATCTGATGATGACTCGTCTCACATCCAGATATTTCAGAACAGAGTATTCCTCTGGGTAGTCCTCCCTACGAAAGGAAGGGAGACAGAGCTGCTGATTCACATGGAAGCGAGAAACAATCTTGGGCAGGAAGGAAGGCACTGTGCGAATAGACACTCCTGCCTCAGTGAACTGCAGAAAGGGCTCTCGACATGAGAGTGCCTGGAGCTCGGAAACTCTTCTGGCTGAAGTGATAGCCACCAAAAAGACTGCTTTCAACGTCAGGTCTTTCAGAGATGCCCTCGACAAGGGTTCACAAGGCGGCTTCTGCAAGGCTCTTAGCACCAGATTGAGATTCCACACAGGTACCACTGAGTGCAGAGGAGGGCGCAGGTGATTAACTCCCTTGAGAAAACGCACCACATTTGGCTGCGAGGCCAGGGAAGCACCCTTCAGGTGACCCCTGAAGCAAGCAAGAGCTGCTACCTGGACCTTAAGGGAACTGAGCGACAGTCCTTTTTCCAGACCTTCTTGCAGGAACGCCAACACTGAAGAAATTGGAGCAGTGAAGGGAGAAAGTGAGCCTGCCTCACACCACGATGCAAAGGTATGCCAAACCCTGGCATAAGCAGTAGAAGTAGAGCGCTTCCTCGCTCTCAGCATAGTGGCGATGACCTTGTCTGAGAAGCCCTTCTTCCTCAGACGCTGCCGCTCAATAGCCAGGCTGTAAGACCAAAGGGGGAGGGATCCTCCATCACCACGGGACCCTGATGCAACAGGCCCCGCTCCGCTGGCAGCCGCAGAGGGCCGTCCACTGAGAGCCTGATCAAGTCCGCATACCAGGGACGTCTGGGCCAATCTGGACTCACCAGGATTATCCGGCCCGGATGCTTTGCCACCCGGTCTAGCACCCTGCCCAACATGGGCCAAGGCGGGAACACATAGAGAAGCTCCTGTGTCGGCCACTGTTGGAGAAGAGCATCTACTCCCAGAGATCGAGGGTCCCGTCCTCTGCTGAAAAAGCGCAGCACTTGGCAATTAGCTGATGACGCCATCAGATCTAGGCTCGGCTGGCCCCAGCACTTCGTGATGTCCAAGAACGCCTGAGCAGTATTCATGACTCCCGCAATGTGGGACGCCGACAGCTGTTCCAGGTTTGCTTCCGCCCACAGGCATAGCTTCATGGCCTCCTTGGCTAGAGGGGCGCTCCTGGTACCTCCCTGGCGATTGACATAGGCCACAGCCGTGGCATTGTCCGACAGGACTCGTACTGGCTTCAGCGCCAGGACTGGGAGAAACTCCAAAGGTGCCAACCGAATGGCTCTGAGTTCCAGGAGGTTGATAGACCACTTTGCCTCTGCAGGGGACCAGAGCCCCTGCGCTGTCCTTCCCAAGCAGTGGGCTCCCCAGCCCGACAAAGAGGCGTCCGCCGTGACGACAACCCACTCCGGGGTCATAAGAGGCACTCCTGCGGACAGCTTGTCTGGCCTCAGCCACCAGCTCAGCGCCTTGCGCACCGCTGGATCCAAGGGAAGGCGCACAGCATAATCCTCCGAAGCTGGAGTCCATCACTGCAGCAGAGAGAGCTGTATAGGTCTCATATGGGCCCTGGCCCAGGGCACTACTTCCATCGTGGCCGTCATAGAGCCCAACAGCTGCACATAGTCCCAAGCCCGAAGAGGAGAGGCTGCTAGGAACTTGTCCACCTGAGCCTGCAGCTTGACAATCCGATTGTCTGGCAGGAACACTCTGCCCACTTGGGAGTCGAATCGAACTCCCAGATACTCCAGAGACTGAGTCGGGCACAGCTGGCTTTTCTCCCAGTTGATGATCCACCCCAGGGAGCTCAAAAGAGCAATCACCCGGTCTGAAGCTCCGCCGCACTCTGCATAAGAGGGGGCTCGGATCAACCAGTCGTCCAGATAAGGATGGACTTGTACTCCTTTCTTGCGTAGGAAGGCCGCGATGACCACCATTACTTTGGAGAAGGTCCACGGAGCAGTAGCCAACCCAAATGGGAGGGCTCTGAACTGGAAGTGTCGGCTCAGAACTGCAAAACGCAGAAAGCGTTGATGAGGAGGCCATATGGGAATATGCAAGTAAGCTTCCTTGATGTCCAAGGATGCCAGGAACTCCCCTGCCTGCACTGCCGCTATAACAGAGCGGAGAGTCTCCATCCGGAAGTGCCGGACTTTCAAGGCTCGATTGACCCCTTTGAGGTCGAGGATAGGCCGGACAGAACCTCCTTTCTTTGGTACCACAAAGTAAATGGAGTAACGTCCCTTGCCAAGCTGATCTTCTGGCACCCGAACGACCGCACCCAGGCGGATCAGATTGTCCAAAGTCTGCTGCACTGCCACAGCTTTGACCGGAGACTTGCAGGGAGAGTGCACAAACCCGTCTCTTAAGGGTCGGCAGAACTCTAGCTTGTAGCCGTCTCTGATGACTTCCAGCACCCAAGCGTCTGAAGTTACCCTGGTCCACTCGCCCAGAAACGAGGATAGGCGTCCTCCAATCTGCTCTGGGCCATGGACCAGCGCCCCGTCATTGGGTACGAGACCCTGGGGGAGGACCGGAGGAGGCACCTCCGGGACGGCGGTCTCTGCAAAAGGAATGCTGCTTGGGGGAGAAGTTCCATATGAAGGAAAAGGGGGCAGAGGAGCCCGACTTGCCCAGGTGATACCGACGAGCTTCCTGAAACCGTCCTTTGGAGGAACCGGGGCGGGCACCACCGGCCCGGGCCCTGACCTCCGGTAACCTCTTACTCTTAGACGTGCCGAGATCGGTCACAATCTTGTCCAGCTCGACCCCAAAGAGCAGCTTGCCTTCAAAAGGCAACTTAGCCAGGCGAGACTTAGAGGCGTGGTCAGCAGACCAATTCTTCAGCCAAAGCCACCGCCGTGCAGAGACTGTCTGAGCCATACCTTTAGCCGAGGCTCTCAAGACATCATACAGCAAGCCTGCCAAGTAGGCCAAGCCCGATTCCAGGGCTGGCCATTCAGCCTTCAAGGAAGGATCCGAGGGGGAAGCCCGCTGCACAAGCGTCAGGCACGCCCTGGCCACATAGGAGCCGCAAATTGAGGCCTGCAAACTTAAAGCAGCCGCCTCGAAGGACGACTTTAAAGCCGCCTCCAATCTCCTGTCTTGGGCGTGCTTTAGGGCCGTGCCACCTTCCACCGGCAATGCCGTTTTCTTAGTCGCCGCAGTGATTAAAGAATCCACGGTAGGCCCAAGAAAGGCCTCCTGTTCACCTTCAGGCAGAGGATAGAGGCAGGACATAGCCCTAGCCACTTTAAGGCTCGCTTCTGGGAAATCCCATTGAGCCAAAATCAAGGTGTGCATGGCTTCATGCACGTGGAAGGTTCTAGGCGGGCGCTTCGACCCCAGCATAATGGCAGAGCCAACAGAGGCTGAGGGAGAGACGTCCTCCAGAAAGAAAATCTACAAAATGCTCATGGCCTGCACTAACAGGTTGGGCAAATCCTCTGAGCGAAAGATCCGTGCTGCAGAGGGGTCATCCGCTCCATCCGAGCGGGAATCCGTCTCCTCCAAGGAATCCCCAAAGGACCGTTGGGAGAACTCAGATACGCTGCCCTCATCTACATTAGAGGAGACAGAGTCCTCTAGGGCCTGGAAGTCCACCCGAGGGCGTTTGCTTCCGGAGGCCTCAACCCCTTGATCGGAGGGGGGAGCCGGGGCAGCGTTTAGCATAAGAAAAGCCTGATGCAGCAGCAAAATGAACTCAGGGGAGAAACCCCCTAGACTGTGCACTTCTGCCGCCTGGGCCACGGCCCTAGACGCACCCTCAACCGGCGCTCGCAAGAGCGGGGGAGAAACATGCTGCGCATCCAAAATGGCGTCCGACATGAAACTCCGAGGAGCCGCGAGGGAAGAATGGCACTTAACTTTCGCCGCTTTCTTGCCATCGCCTGAATCAAGGGCGACCATAGCATTAACGTCTCCCACCTCGAGGGCGGCCCAAGAAGAAGCCGTCCGAGCAGAGTGTCCGGTCAAAATGGGGGGGGGGGGGGGCGAGCAGCGGGGGATGGGCGCTTATGGCAGGAAAAACCGCCACACCGGAGGAAGAACCGGGACACTGACCGGACTCCAAACTGATGCCCAAAAAAAGGCGAGTCAGGCTTTGAAACCCCCGCATCCCCGCTAGACGCACATTGGCGGTCCAGGGAGTGAATCTTCCCGCTAGACGCACACTGGCGGTCCGGGGAGCGAATCTTCGCGCCCTCACCCTCCGACGCCATAAGCCACATGGAGACCGAACGGGGAACCCCCTGCCCACTATAAAAGGTAAAATTACCTGCTTCTCGCTCCGAGCTGTAACGAACTGGTGTCCCAGTGAGCAGCTGCAATAAACGCTGATATAAACATTGAAATAAACGCCTTTAAAGGACGTTCAAATTTTTTTTTTTTTTTTTTAACGGAGCCAGCGGGAGGGGGGAGAAAAGGAGGGACCTGGCACCACCAGGTTTGCACTTGCTCAAGAAGAGCCCTCAACCCCAGGTACTCAACAAAACCTAAGAATTAGGCTTGGAGACCTAGCCAGAGCTGCTGCTGAGTGTGACCACCACATGCTGAGATAGAGAACATACTGAGGAGTTTCTGGCAGCACATGACCACATA
Organism: Microcaecilia unicolor; assembly: GCF_901765095.1. Classification (NCBI taxonomy): domain Eukaryota; kingdom Metazoa; phylum Chordata; class Amphibia; order Gymnophiona; family Siphonopidae; genus Microcaecilia; species Microcaecilia unicolor. Next base: position 166,194,446 of record NC_044038.1, read on the forward strand.
TAGGGAGGCAAAAGGGTTGCTCTCTATCGCCACCTGCTGGTAGATGGACACAACCCACCAGTCTATGGATTGATCAGCATGATGATATGGAAATGGATATTCTTAGAAGACTGGGAGTTTGAAAGATTTCTTTTCATGCAGGTTTATATTTATGCCACAGCTGGTGAATAAATTTTAATTTATAATTTCAACCGAGGAACTGGAAACTATGGGCCAAGATAATGGGTGTCTACTAATGTAACTTTATCAGGAAAACACTTCATACCTCTGGCTCCATGCCTGCAATAGAAGATTTTTTATTTTACAGTATAATATTCAGTTTAAAAATCATTTGCATCAAGCTTACCATGTATTTAATGATTTTTTTTCACACTGTATGTATTCCAATCTTTTAGAGCATAAATATTTTTCCAGATATTTTCATCACCGTAAAAAAGCCCACAAAAGTTTGAGTCCTGTTGGGCAGTAAAAGTCTCCACACCTAAGCATGAAAGTGAGACGGAGTGCTCCCTGAACCAGCCAGTCATTTTGGCTTCCCCAGGTCTTCATCGCTATTAAAGTTGCTCGAGTTATCATATAGTCATTCTTCACTAGGGAGTCCTTTTATTCAAGTGCATTAACACTGAGGGATAAATTCTATAAGCAGCGCCTAAAAATCAGAACTGAAAATTTAATGTGATTCAGCGTGATTATATAAAGGGAAAGGCATCCTTTATAGGATCACACTTGTGACCAGATTCTATACATGGCGCTTAAAAAATCCATGAGGAGAAGATTTCTACCTAAGGGGCCCTTTTACTAAGCCGTGGTAGGCTCTACGTGTGTGTAGCGTGCACCCAAATGAGACTACTGCCAGGCCAGCATACCCTCCTTGCGGTAATTTCAGATTTGGTTCTGTGCATTAAAATTTAGGCGCAGTGCATTACAGAATATGCTTAGGGAGTTGTGCGCATAAATTCTAATTATTGCCAGTTAGTGTTCATTAGTGCTTGTTAAGTGCTGTTAACGTTGATTGGCTTAAGCCAATTTAGTTACACGCGTTGTTATAGAATATGCTTGGATTTTGGTGCTGAATGCTAGACGCGCTATATGGAATCTGGGGGTTAGCGCATAACAGCGCCTAACTATAGGCCCCTGCAATTAGGCCTTCTATGAGCAGGCCTAGTTGTAGGCCCTAATTAGGCACAATTCTATATGTACACGCATAAAATTTAGGAATGCCCCTAGCCACGCCCCCAAATAGTTACGCATGTTAGTATTTACGTGCAGGTCATGGTAGAATAAGATATGCACATAAATCCTAATTAGGGCCAATTAGTGCTGTCTGGCTTATTATTCAATTAAGTTATGTGTGTTAAGTTGAGCTCACGCCCAATTTAACATGCTTAACTCTAGGCACCATAAATAGAATTTGGGCATGAACGTGCAAATTAGCATGCATTGTACCGCATGAGCGTGGTAACTATTACTGCGGTGGCATGACAGTTAGCGTGTGCTAAGGGGAACTGGGTGGAGAACGGGCGTGGATTGCACACTGCAGTTAGCACACAGTATTTATCACGCACTGTCACTTATGCAATTAGAATGGGTGCACTTAATGCTCCTTAACCGGAGGTGTTGAGTGTATTTGCACTAATTGCAGACAGTATTAATGCAAGATAAAGAACATTTTACTGTAGTAACTGCAAAGGACAAGCTGGACGTGCCCCCAACAATTACCACACTGCCTTTGCACATACTACGCATTAATATTTGCTGTTAAAGCATGGTAGGTGCAGAAACCTGCCTCCTTGAATAAAAGAGCCCCTAAGGCACTTGGGGGATGATTCTATAAGGAGCCCCCTAGATTTAGGTGAAAAGAATGCATGTAAATGCCAGTATTCAAGTCATGATCATTTTCCAGCTATGTGCATGGGCCCATATTCGATTATATGTACTTTGCAGGTGAGCAGTCATATGGACAGGGTATGGGTGGAGCACAGGTGGGGGAAAACATATGTTATAAAATACTGTGGCACACGTGTGTTCCTTAATCTAAACACGAGCACCAGCTCTATAGCTGCACCTGTTACATTAGTATTCTATAATAGCGTCTACTTTTCCTCATGAAACAGGCTGCAAATAGCCGCCCCTTGATAGAATGACCCTCCTACTATATGAAACAGCGCCCCCCCCCCCCCCCCCCCCCAGTGAGAGGAATGAGAGAACACAGCATTTGCCCAGTGTGGTGTTTGATTTGTTCACTTGGGTATCATACACACTAAAAGATCATGAGACTGATTCCCTAAAGTTTTATCTCCTTTCCCTGTTTATGGAAAAAGATGTGAACGGATCAGGCCATTTTTGTTTCTGCAGCTCAACTGCCTTAAACTTCTAATGGTAAACTGTTTGTTTTTCATAGCAAATGGTGATCTGTGGGTTATCACAAACACCTTTTCTGTTTAGCTCTAACAGGAATTCGCAATTACCCACTACTGTAGCAGTCATACAGCTGAGGGGGCACAATCCTAAATATACTGTAGTCATTAAAAACTTAACTTGTGTGTATATATATATATATCAATTATCAGTGGTTCATTTTTATTTTTGGGAACAACCATTTTGAAACAAATGAAGGTATTCATACAGTGTTTCTTTAATATGTTTACAGTGGACTTTCCCTGCTTCTCCTCTAGTTATTTTAACTTGTAATGGAGAGTGCAGTGTTTTAGCTTTATTTTTATACATATATATTATTGAGATTGTTCTATGGTATTTTGTTTTACTTTATTCTGTAATAGACATTGGCTTTTTTACAGAACTGCATAATTGTACAGAATGATTTGTGTGAATATGTATCATATGCTGTAACATCTGTCATTTGTAATCATGAATAAACTTTAAGGTGTACACGTCTAGCTGTATGTTCAATCAACTGGGGTTTTTTTTTAACTGCCACCACAAGAAAATCAATGAACCAAGCACAATTTTTTCAACTGTCTGTTTTTTTTTTTTGTTACATTTGTACCCCGCGCTTTCCCACTCATGGCAGGCTCAATGCGGTAGGCAATGGAGGGTTAGAGACCCCCTTTTACTGCAGTGGGTAAAAGGTGGGGGGGGGGGGGGGTTCAAAAAGAAATGGCCATGCGGTAAGTGAACCACTTGCTGTATGGCCATTTCCAGGGGAAGCCCTTACCATCACCTATTTAGGTGACGGTAAAGGCTCCTGCGCTAATCTGGTGGTAACTGGACAACATGCAGCACTGTCTGATTACCGCCGGCTAAGCCCCCAGTGCTACAAAAATATCAAAAATTTTGAAGCACTGGAAATGGCATGCGCAGGGGGTGGGAACTACCGCTGGGATACTTCAGTAGTTTTGGACTGTTGTGTGCCAACCCTTTAGTAAAAGGACCCCTTAGTTTGGTTTCTTTTAATTAAAAAGGTATTTTTGTTTTAACTAAAACTGTTTTTTGGTCTCCAATATGCATAATTTTGGAACAGTAGATACTCTGTACCACTGGGTTTTAATTCTTTTTTTTGTTATTGGACTTTTATTCGCTGCACACAGTGTGCTCCCTTGACCTCATGTTTGTTTCCTTCTCTCTTAACTGGTGCATATTATGTGCAATTTCTATTATAAAATGGGAAAAACAGAAGTAAGTAACCACTGGCTTTAAAATCTCTGTATGGACTGGATCCCATCAGTTTACACATGAATGTCATTGACACTATAAATGCCTCTTCACTACCAGCTTGGTAAAAAGGACCCCCAAACAAGTACTCGTCCACAACGCGCACATTTTTACCCCTGAATTCTCCAATGACGGTGCGAAAGATACGCACGTTCAGCAGAAGCGCTGGAGAAAGTGCGAAACGCTACAGCCAGCTGTCGGGAAAGAAATAGATCGCTGCGCCCCCTAGTGGGAGGAATGAAAGAAGACTGACAGACCGTGTATGCTGGGAGGAGATGGATGCGACGTGAAGCTACATTAAGAAAAAAAAAAGAAACTTGGATCCAGTAAAGGTCCAGAAACCCAGACCTCCAAAAATTGCGATTTTCGAACTGCCTCTTGCCTCCCGCCCCGTTTACTTTTTCTAGCTTTCTATGGCCTCCCCTCCCCAATCCCCATTCCTTCCCTCCCCGCACCAGCCAGACTGTTCCCGGCCGGCCGGCGCCCTCTAACTCATCGCCCCGCCCCTTCCGATGGTGTCGGAAGGGGCGGGACGGACGGGTCAAAGGGGAAAGGCTTAGGCACTGTCAGTACATGTGGAGGCAGCCTGTGAGTAAAGTAGCTGTTGTCGCCGGACTCGCCGCCTCTGGAGCACTGGAAAGGTAAGACTGAGAGAAAGAGCCGCGGGAGTGTGGAGAAAGAGATGTATATCCACCAAGGGGGTGCCTGGGTCCCTCCTTTGAAAACTGAAGAAACTGGAAGGGTAAAAGGCGCTGGTTCCCCAGCCAGTCAGGATATAGACAATGAATATTCATATGTGGGATTTGCATGCAAATATCTCTCATGAATATTCGTTGTGGATATCCTGAAAACCTGACTGGCTGGGGTGCCTCCAGGCCCAGGCTTGGGAACCACTGGTCAAAGAAATGCTAGAATGGAGAGGGGAGGGGAGATATTCACAGAAAACTACTCGTTTACTGTGTATCTATATAGCATCTCTCTCTCTCTTTTTTTTTTTTTTTAATTTAGTATTGTTTTTTTTCCATAATTGTTTTTATAATTCTAATTTATTTGAGCATTTTTTTTATTTAGATTTTGCTCACACCTTTTTCAGTAGTAGCTCAAGGTGAGTTACATTCAGGTACTCTGGATATTTCTCTGTCCCAGGAGGGCTCACAATCTAAGTTTGTACCTGAGGCAATGGAGGGTTAAGTGACTTGCCCAAGATCACAAGGAGCAGCAGTGGGATTTGAATCGGCCACCCTTGGATTGCAAGACTGGTGTTCTAACCACTAGGCCACTCCTCCACATGTAATGTATTTCTCGGATCAAGCATCATTTTGTATACATGTTTTTGTATACAAGATTTGAACTCTAACTCTAAAGTGGAGCCTACAGCTCTTTCTACCCAATGCTTGCAGTCCCAGCCTACCCTGCATCCAGTCAGCTGAGTCTTCCCTCCCTTTCCCTGCCCCCCCTATCCTGGAGGTATGGGAGGAAGGGGGGTTGCACTTTGAGCTAGTTGCCTGGCAGTGTTGCTTTCTTTGAGGTATTTCTGGGGCTAAATGTGGGGTTGAGTTCTTGCTGCTCCTGAATTTCATTGGGATGCTTCTTGCTGCCTGCAGAATTTGGATTTAGTTTAAGTGCTGCTTGCTGTACATAAGAATAGCCATACTGGGACAGACCAATGATCCATCTAGCCCAGTATCCTGTTGCTAACGGTGGCCAGTGGCCAACCAAGGTCACAAGTACCTGGCAGAAACTCAATAGTAGCACCATTCTAGGTTACCAATCCCAGAGCAAGCAGTGGCTTTCCCGTGTCTATCTCAATAGCAGATTATGGACTTTTCTTCCAGGACATTTTTTAAACCCGGATACACTAACTGCTGTTATGACATCCTCCTGCAAAAAGTTTCAGAGCTTAACTATCAGTTGCATGACAAAAAATATTTCCTCCTAACAGTAGCAAGGGTTGGGTTCTGTTGCAGCATGCTCGCACATCTTTCACCCTGCTGTGCCTAAGGCAGAATTTAGTTTCAGATCTATTGTTTACAAAACACTGGATTATTGTACCTTCTTCTTTTTAAATAATTTTGCTATCTTACTGTATATGTGTGATGCACATTTTCCATTTTAGCCTACTGTAATTTGTTATGCAAAAAATATATAGTTTTTGTGATTTCATAAGTCTGCATTTTGGCAAGGAAGAAGAGACAAGACATCCTGCACAAAGACTGAGCCTTCTATGTTTGCCTGGCTGAGAGGGGAACTTTGTCCATACACCAGCCATGAGTGCGGAGTTATACAGCAAAGAGGAGACACTAGATCTACGCAAGCGATTAGTTGGGTAAGCTGAGTGTTTCCAAGAGCAGATGTGAGACATGTTTTCTGACTTCAGGCCTTTACCACCAGGTAATGTTGTGGATCTTTGTACCATACGTCTAAGTAGTAGAAATACTGCTATAAAACACTGTATGGTACCACCCCCCCCCCCCCCCCCCATTTTTTTTTTAATTTAAATGAAGTCTCTTGCTTTTCTCACCGTTTTAATGATTAAATATTAAGAATCAAGAGGAAAAGACCTCATTTAGACCTTAAACCACACTCTTGGAACTTATTATTTCCTGTATAAGTAGTTGGTCAAATAAGTCATCATTGGTCTAAAAATCATATGCTTTAAAATCATTTGAAGAATTTAAACATAAGAGATCGTCAAGTAAAAGGTGGTGTCTCCGGAAGAAGCCATAACGAAACGCGTCCCTGTTGGGACCCCTACCGAGCAATTGACAATGTCTCACAGAAAAATTTGGAGCTGTTCAAGAGCAAGACTGCTCAACCTAAGTAACAATTTTTACATATACAGTTGTTGAACGAAAGTAATTGTGAATTAAAGCAGATATATTTTTTGTCAACAGGAGGTTTTTTAGACCAATGATGACTTGTTTGACCCCTAAAGAAGTTACCAAGCAGAGAAAACCATCCAATCTTTGGAGTAGAACAAAATGATATGTACCACAATCTCCAACGTGCCAAAGCTGAAGGAAATTAAATTTAACATATAACAATTATGAAATATTTATTTATCCCACACAATCTACAACTCTGAGGTGTACAATAACAATATACATAATAAAGGTGTCCTTTAAGCTACATTAAGCGCGACCAACGTAGGACATGCTAAAAGCATCATGTATTAGTGTTTGCATTTGCACAGGCTAACCACGCAAAATCTTTTTTACAATGTGTGTGAGGGGTGGATAACATTCCTGCCCTAACCAGTTAACACATCTACATTGCCATATGCTAACACACAGATACCACAGGAGCCCTTTCCGCCTACAAACTAAGGGCCCTGTTTACTAAGGTGTGTTAGCGTTTTTAACACGCTAACCATGTAAGTGCCTATAGGGATATTGTAGGCGCGTACACAGTTAACACGAGTTAAAAAGGCTAATGCGCCTATAATGATCATAGTAAACAGGGCCTTAAGTGGTAGTAAGTTCTGGAAACAGCGCACGGCCATTAATGAAGTAAATACAACATTGGGGGGTTTTATGGCCACGCTCAAATTTAGCCTTAGTGCATAGGGAAAGAGCTGTGTAAGAGTGCACCAAGGCCAGTTTTTACTGCAACTTTGTAAAAGGACCCCAAAACTAGCTAACAGGAAACACCATTCTCAATTTGGAGCATATACTGTGGAATTCTCTTCCGTCCGACCTTCGATCTGAGCAGTCCTGTATCAAATTTCGTGCACCAAAATCCCATCTTTTTTTCTCTGGCTTTCTGCCCAGGCACCTCCGGATAGCGGCGATTACCCTCTGAAACAACTGGAAATCTTTCCTCGTATTCTCCTTATTTTCTTTCTTTTACTGTCCTGTTAAATAATGGAGATCCTTTCTGGGTTTTTTGGAATCCATTCTGGCTCCTAGTTTTATAAACCACTTTGGTTGTATGAGTGAAAAGTGGTATGTCAGGCTGTGACGAAACAGCGTGTTTTAGGCCTGTAAAATGTATTGTATATTTTCCTGTTTTAATTATGTTTGAAATGAATTTCTCCTATTTGGCCAGCAGATGGTGCATGTTTATGCTTAAAGCTGTTACAGAGGACTGACATCTTTCTTTGATTTGGCACACAGATAATAGGAAGTGCCTATAGTGATGTAACCAGTTTTTATTTGAAACTTGACTGTTCTGGGCTCTGATTGGCCTGGAGTTTTGAAATTATCCAACAGTGGCTGGCTGCAGTGTTGCCAGGTGGGAGGTTTTCTCGCCCAATTGAGCAGGTTTCCGCGACCGTTTGCAGGAAATCTTTGACGGCTGCGGGAAATTGGGCGGCTTTTTCTCGGCCACGTTGCGGGTTTGGGCGCTTTCCGGTGGGGCTTCTATTGTCCAATTTGGTCCAATAGAAGCCCCGCGGAGGCGGGGTTAATGACATCGGGGGCAGGGTTTGCCTTTGTGCGGTTTTGGGCGGTGAAAATGTTTTCAATCTGGCAACCCTGACTGGCTGTTGCTTTAGTCTTAGCCAGGAAGAAGAGGGAGACAGATCTCTTTGCTAAAGCTCTGTGAACAATTATATGTCCTGATCTTCCCAGATACTGTTTAGACAATATATAGATGTTTAGTTAGTTTTCTAATTGATTTTTTCAGTTACTTGTTACTGTTTACTATTTGCACATTTTTGTCCACTGCTCAATATTTTTATGAGAATAAACACAATTGTTTCTTCGTTCTGCCTGTCTGGCCTGATAAAGAATCCTGATGTTTTGTGTGTTAGGCCTGTGAGTGCTGTTCTGGGAACTGGCCTCCAGTAACCTAGAAATCACAGGGGATAATTAGAGAGCGGGAGACTCGCCCAGAGACAGTTGTGCTCTATACTAGCACCCTCCTCCCACTGATTGGGTCACAAGTGGCAGGTGCAGGTGGACCTGAGCTGTGCTGGGGATAGACCCTCTGAGTGGCCACAGGGTAACCCCAGGCAGGTGGCTAGGTGTTTCGTGACATGAGCATTACATAAATATATTTAATAAGACATGATGATGTTTTTAGTATTTTTAATATGCTTTCAGCTACTGTGGGCTAGATCTATTAAAAGGGGCTCACACGTTGACATGCATTATTTATCACAGGTATCATTTATTAATTACATTCATTACGTGGTTATCACAGGCTAACACAATAATGCACAAAAGCTCTATAGTTATGTAGTATACAGTTAAAGTCCAAAAATCCAGAACATGTGCGAATCCAGACCTCTCAAAATTGCAAGTTCTGGACTGCCCGAGAATCCAGATTCTCTCCCACCCCTCTCTCAAACACTACTTGGTGCTTCTTTCCCTGCTTGCTCTCCGAGGGCCTGCTCCCCATGACACCTTCCTCCTTCCTTCCTTCCTTCTTTCCTTCTCTTCCTGCACAGTCTCGTGTCTTTTCCCCGCACCCTGCTCTGCCAGCTTGCTCTCACTTTTTCCTGAAGTCTTCATGCTGCTGCAGCAGCCATACTACTACTACTACTACTACTATTTAGCATTTCTATAGCGCTACAAGGCATACGCAGCGCTGCACAAACATAGAAGAAAGACAGTCCCTGCTCAAAGAGCTTACAATCTAATAGACAAAAAATAAAGTAAGCAAATCAATTATTGTGTACAGGAAGGAGGAGGGTAGGTGGAGGCAGGTGGTTACGAGTCAAAAGCAATGTTAAAGAGGTGGGCTTTCAGTCTAGATTTAAAGGTGGCCAAGGAAGGGGCAAGACGTAGGGGCTCAGGAAGTTTATTCCAGGCGTAGGGTGCAGCGAGACAGAAGGCGCGAAGTCTGGAGTTGGCAGTAGTGGAGAAGGGAACAGATAAAAAGGAATTATCCATGGAGCGGAGTGCACGGGAAGGGGTGTAGGGAAGGACGAGTGTGGAGAGATACTGGGGAGCAGCAGAGTGAGTACATTTATAGGTTAGTAGAAGAAGTTTGAACAGGATGCGAAAACGGATAGGGAGCCAGTGAAGCGACTTGAGGAGAGGGGTAGTATGAGTAAAGCGACCCTGGCGGAAGATGAGACGGGCAGCAGAGTTTTGAACCGATTGGAGAGGGGAGAGGTGACTAAGTGGGAGGCCAGCAAGAAGCAGATTGCAGTAGTCTAAACGAGAGATGACAAGGGTGTGGATGAGGGTTTTGGTAGAGTGCTCGGAAAGAAAGGGGCGGATTTTACGGATGTTGTAAAGAAAGAAACGACAGGTCTTGGCGGTCTGCTGGATGTGAGCAGAGAAGGAGAGAGAAGAGTCAAAGATGACCCCAAGGTTTCGAGCCGAGGAGACAGGGAGAATGAGAGAGCCATCAACAGAAATAGAAAACGGGGGGAGTGGGGAGGTGGTTTTGGGGGGAAAAATGAGAAGTTCGGTTTTGGTCATGTTTAATTTCAGGTGGAGTTGAGACATCCAGATAGCAATGTCAGACAAGCACGCTGAAACTTTGGTTTGGATGCAAGGTGAGATATCAGGGGTAGAAAGGTAGATTTGGGAGTTATCAGCATAGAGATGGTAGGAAAAGCCATGGGATGAGATTAATGAACCAAGGGAAGAAGTGTAGATAGAAAAGAGGAGGGGACCAAGAACAGAACCCTGAGGTAAGCCAACAGGCAGAGGGATAGAAGTAGAAGAGGATCCACCAGAGTGAACATTAAAGGTGCGGAGGGAGAGGTAGGAAGAGAACCAGGAAAGGACAGAGCCCTGGAATCCAAGTGAGGACAGGATATCGAGGAGTATGCTGTGATCGACAGTGTCATACTCATAGGCTGCCTCCACTATTCACCATGCCTTTCCCCTCTGACCTGTCCCGTCCTTCCAGCAACAGGAAGTTGAATCAGAAGGGGGCGGAACGGGTCAGAAGGGAAAGGTATGGTGAATGCCGGAGGCAGCCTGTGAGTAAAGCTGCCTTGGGGAAAAAGTGAGAGCAAGTACATTGAAAGGATGTGTGAAAAATCTTCTTGAGGAGCAAAGTTGCAGCTTTTATTATTCTTATTGATAGGATGCCAAATGATTAATTCTAAGCTGAAAGCTAGTACTGGTTTCACAGTAGATTCTTCACTCTACCTTTTTCCTTTAAGTATCCTCCCCTGAGGTAATATGGGGGGTTAGAGACCTGCCCAGGATCACAAGGAGCAGCAGTGAGATTTGAACCCTGGCTTCCTGGCTGTCATTCTAACCACTAGGCTACCTCTCCATCCTTTGGGATTTGGTAAAATAATTTTAGTGTTTGAGATCTTGCAATGAACCAAATGATGGAGTTAGAGAAGGGTGAATCTGGGGTTTAGTATTTTGGATGAAAATGTTTGGATTTATTTAGATGTTTGTATGCTTTCTGTAGGCCATCCTGCAAGCTCTTTTTCCCAGAGGATCCCGTGAAAATTGTAAGGGCTGAAGGCCAGTATATATATGACGAGAAAGGAAGGAGGTACCTTGACTGTATCAACAATGTTTCCCACGGTAAGTAAAATCTCCTTAGTGGCTGGATCCATATGTCCTGTCTGACAGAAAAGCATGCATAGGAATGTCAGAGGCTTAAATGATGATGCAATAATCCAGTGAATTGTGGGTAAGATCAGACAAGCAGTGAGCTCCCATTTTCTGCACAAGGAGTATCAGGGCCACGTCTAATCTGCATTATAACAAGAACTTCCAATTTGCAAAGTTTTTCTAAGTGGTTGTGCTGTTTTAGTAGGGTTCTGGAGTGTGGTAGGGTTCTGAAAATAACTGTTTATCTGTGCTCTTGTGGCAGAAGGCTTTACTTTTTAGATACATATTGTGGTGAATTCAGTTTTTAAATGCTTTTGAGTCACTTGAAATTGACAAAAAAAGGGCATGTTAAATGAATCCTGGGTTTCAGATGAAATTCCTGACGTGTACAACACTGTGTTTTAAATCTTAGCTTCCTCTGCAACCCTCCAGACCGGTCAAGACACGTGGGTTATGTCCTCCTACCAGCAGAGGGAGACTGAGAAAACACTGAGCTTTTGACTACCGTATATATAACCTGTGCAGTACACCACTAGTCAGTATTTTCTCAGTCTCAGCAGAGGTAGAAGGACAGCCTGTGCAGTCTTCAATAGTCTGGTGAGGTAGTTTTTGATATAGGATTCAGGTCTCATTGGAGTTTTCTTTCCAAATTTCTAGTTTGATACCCTGTACGTGTCAAGAATTTAAAAAAAAAAAAAAAAAAAAAAAGTGCTTCGGGGCCCTGGGTCCGGTGGGGCCCAGTTTTTCCCCCCTGGGGTGTTACACCCGTTTTCGGGTCCCTCCCCCTGTGCTGCTCTCTCTTTCTGTATTGGCAGCTTTGTGCCTCGGCTGCTGTCTGTGTACTGTAGCCTTGAGTGCCTGCAATTGTCAGCTGCCAGAATTGTGTTCTGTGTCTTTAAGACCGAATATTTATTTATTTTAAGCGGACCGAAAGGAGAGTTCAGCTCCTTGTCGGAGCGGGAGAGCAGTGAGCATTTTGGGCCGTTTGTTGGCTTAGCGCTGAGTCAGAGCAGCGTTATTACTTCGGGGGTGTTATGGCTGGCAAGCTCCACCGATGTCGCGTGTGCTCGCGACAGGGGGTTGAGAAGCCGGGCAGTCCGTGTCGCCTTTGCGGAGATCCGAAACAGTCCATTCTTCCCCCCCCCCCCCCCCCGAGTTGACCGCGGAGGGGCCGTCTGTGGCGGCAGTTTCTGGTTCAGCGGGAGCGCAGGCAGGGCCGGCATTTTGGATCCAACGTGGTCCTCTGAGTCAGCTGTTTTTGGGCCTGTTGTCTCTGTTTTGCCGCAAAAGGCGCCTAATCAGGGTCCGGGAGGGGTTGGTTTCCTCCCGGATTTTGTGTGGACCCTTTATCAGGCCTGGAAGGCGGGTCCCCCTCAGACGGAGGAGGGGGCTAGTCCCGTGCTGGCGAAGAGACCACTTGTAGAGTGGTCAGACGACGGGGAGTGCTTCTCTCCTATGGATTCGGACGGGGCCCTTAGTGAGGTTGGTGATTTTGAGGGCTTTGAAGGCGCTCAGGCTCCGGATTGTTTGATGCCTGGGGAGGATCCCTCAGTAGTCAGGATTTTCCACAGGGATGAGCTTGAGGAGCTCATAGATCAGGTTTCTTCTACTCTTAAGTTTGACCAACCGGAAGTGGCTTCGGGTGAGACTAAACAGGTGGATCCCTTGGTGAAGGGGATTCAGCGTAAAGCGCGGTCCTTTCCCATGAACGCGGATATACGGGATATGATTTGTCAAGAATGGAATTCGCCGGAGTCACTGTGTAAGGTCTCTAAGGCAATGACGAGGCTTTATCCTTTACCGCAGGAGGATAGAGATTCGTTTAGGGCTCCCACAGTAGATGCGGTGGTTGCGGCGGTTATTAAAGCTACGGCTATCCCGGTAGACGGCGGAACCGCTCTCCGTGACCCTCAGGATAGGAGGTTGGAATCATTTCTCAAGCGTAGTTTTGATTTGTCTGCTCTGGCCCTGCAAGCCTCAGTGTGTGGGGGCCTGGTGCCTCGAGCTTGTTTTCGCTGGGCCGAGAAACTTCTGGATGATTCGGTGGATGTTGGAGCCTCAAGGGTTCAGGAGTTAGCCAAGTTGGAGATGGGATCGTCCTTTTTGTCTGATGCACTTTATGATTTGTTGCTTGCGTCAGCCAAAAATATGGCTCTGATTGTGGGGGCGGCCAGGGCCCTATGGTTGCGAGGTTGGGTCGCGGATGCGGCCTCTAAGGCTAAGCTATGTTCTCTGCCTTTCAAGGGTTCTATGCTCTTTGGGGAGGACTTGGACAAATTGGTGCGAGGTCTTACTGATGCCAAGGTTCCTAGACTTCCAGATTTTCAGCCCAAGGCGGGTGCCAGGGGTATTTCCTCTCGAGGTCGGTTTAAGGAGGCTCGGCGGTATAGACCGGGGAGGTCTAGTGGGGCTTCCAGAGGCCGGTTCTTCCAGCACACCCAGTCCTTTCGAGGGAGTCGTCGCGGAGGACGTGACTTTTCCGCGACAGGTCAGTCCTCGGGACGAATTTCCCAATGAAGGTGTGTGGGTCCAGGCTCTGGTGCGTGTGGGGGCTCGGCTGAGTCATTTTTACCAGAGCTGGGCCCAGATCACATCGGATAAGTGGGTTCTCGAGGTGGTTCGGGACGGGTATGCACTGGAGTTCGAAAGTTCACCTCCCGAAGGTTTTCTGGAGTCCCCTTGTCATTCGAGGCTCAAACGAAGAGCAGTACGGGACACGTTGCGTCGGCTTCTCAGCCTGGGGGCAGAGGTTTCTGTTCCTCTCGCTCAGCAGCGCTCGGGGTGTTACTCAATTTATTTTGTGGTTCCAAAGAAGGAGGATGTCTTTCGTCCTATCTTAGATCTGAAGCGAGTCAATGCAGCGCTCAAGGTTCTCTCTTTTCGCATGGAGATGCTGCGGTCCGTCATTGTCGCCGTACGGAAGGGAGAGTTCCTGACCTCGCTGGACTTGACAGAGGCTTATCTTCACATTCCCATTCGTGTGGCTCATCAGCGTTTTCTTCACTTTGCAGTCTTAGGGAAGCATTTTCAGTTTTGTGCCCTTCCCTTCGGCCTGGCAACAGCTCCCCGCACCTTTTCCAAGGTGATGGTTGTGGTGGCGGCGGCTTTGCGGAGACAGGGTATTTTGGTGCACCCGTACCTGGACGATTGGTTGATTCGGGCCAAGTCCAGGGCCGGAGAGCGAGGTGGCTACGTCTCGAGTGGTTCAATTCCTGCAGTCTCTGGGCTGGGTAGTGAATTTCAGCAAGAGTCACCTGGTCCTGTCGCAGGCCCTGGAGTATCTGGGGGTTCTCTTCGACACAAAGAACGGCCGAGTAGTTTTGCCGGATCTTCGAATTCGGAAGTTGCAGGATCAGATTTGTCGTTTTCTTGCGGACACGTCTCCGACGGCCCGGTCTTATCTGCAAGTGCTGGGGATGATGGCGGCAACCATAGAAGTAGTTCCGTGGGCCAGGGCGCACATGCGTCCGTTGCAGTCAGCTCTTCTCAGTCATTGAGCTCCTCTGTCGCAGGAGTTGGAGAGGCGTCTGCCGCTGTTGTCTACCCCTCGTCTCAGTCTCCGGTGGTGGCTCAATCCGTGCAACCTGCGGAAGGGAATGCCGTTGGAATCCCCCGAGTGGGTGGTTCTAGTCACAGACGCCAGTCTGCTAGGTTGGGGAGCACATTGCCTCAGCCAGGTAGCTCAAGGTCGGTGGTCGCGGACAGAAGCACAGTGGTCCATCAATCGGTTGGAGACTCGGGCCATTCGTTTGGCGCTTCAGGCCTTCCAGTCTCTGCTTGTCTTCAAGGCAGTCAGAGTGCTATGCGACAACGCCACGGCAGTGGCTTATGTCAACCGGCAAGGCGGCACAAAGAGCCAGGCGGTCGCGGAGGAGGCGGCGCAGTTGTGCCAATGGGCGGAAGTTCATCTTCAGGCACTCTCAGCGGCTCATGTGGCCGGCGTGGACAACGTGGATGCAGATTATCTCAGCAGACATACTCTAGACCCCGGAGAGTGGTCCCTGCATCGGTCAGTGTTCGATCGCATTGTGTCGGTCTGGGGACTTCCAGTGATGGATCTTATGGCAACGCACCGCAATGCGCAAGTTCAGAGATTTTTCAGTCACCGGAGAGACCCTCGAGCGGAGGGACTCGATGCTCTTCTGTTGCCCTGGCCTCAGAGGTTTCTGTATGTTTTTCCTCCTTGGCCGTTAGTCAGACGAGTAGTTCAGTGCATCGAACGTCACTCAGGCCGGGTGATTCTGATAGCTCCAGATTGGCTGCGCCAGCCGTGGTACGGAGATCTGGTGCGGTTGGCAGTGACGGAGCCTCTTCCGTTGTCGGACTCGGTAGTCTTGTGTCAAGGTCCGATAATTATGCCAGACCCGGCTCGGTTCTCGCTTATGGCTTGGCTCTTGAGAGGTACAGGTTGAAAAAGAAAGGGTTTTCTTCTAGAGTCATCGATACCATGTTGAGTTCCTGCAGGAAATCTACTTCCTTGGTGTACGTCCGAGTCTGGAGACTCTTTGAGCACTGGTGCGGAGATCGTCAGGTTATGCCTTTTCGCTCTTCGGTGGCGGACGTGTTGGAATTTTTGCAGGATGGTTTGGACAGAGGGCTGGCCTTGTCTACTTTGAAGGTGCAGGTAGCAGCTTTGTCCTGTTTTCATGGGAAGGTTCAGGGGAAGTCGTTAGCTTCTATTCCTGAAGTAGTTCGTTTTTTGAAGGGAGTTAAGTTACTGCGTCCACCTCTACGGAAGTTTGTGCCTCCGTGGGATTTGAATCTCGTCTTGGATGCGTTGGTTGGGCCTCCGTTTGAGCCCTTGGTTTCAGTCTCTTGTAAGGATCTTTCATTAAAGGCGGTCTTTTTGGTTGCTATTACTTCCGCACGGAGGGTTTCGGAGCTCCATGCTTTATCTTGTAGAGAGCCATTTTTGTCTTTTTCCAAGGAAAAGGTCTCGTTGCGGACGGTGCCTTCCTTTGTGCCCAAGGTGGTGTCCGAGTTTCATGTAAATCAGGTCATTTCTTTGCCAGTTTGGGTAACTTGAAGGGAGATTCAGAACAGCGTTGTCTTGCAAAGTTGGATGTGCGGAGAGTCTTGCGTTGTTATCTGTCTAGAACTCAGGAGTTTAGAGCTTCGGATCGTTTGTTCGTTCTTCATGGTGGGCCCAGAAAGAGTGCAGCGGCTTCCAAGGCGACTATAGCGAGGTGGTTGAAGGAGGCGATTGCGTCTGCTTATTTGGTGAAGGGTCGTGTGGTACCCAAGGTCTTTTCTGCTCATTCCACTAGGGGGATGGCGGCCTCGTGGGCGGAGCATAGTATGATCCATCCGTCGGATATTTGTCGAGCGGCGGTTTGGTCTTCGTTGCATTATAGGATTGATGTACATGCAAAGGAGGAGGCATGCTTTGGGGCAGCAGTATTGACCTCTGGCCTTCGTAGGTGCCGCCATAAGATTCTTACTGCTTTGGTACGTTCCATGCGTCTTGACCGGTCTGGAGGGTTGCAGAGGAAGGTGAAATTAGGGCTTACCTGCTAATTTTCTTTCCTCTAGACCCTCCAGACCGGTCAAGGGCCCTCCCTGTTTAGTCTGTAGGCCAGGAGATAGGCTTTGGTATTTTGGGGACATTTTTTGGCAGCTGCTGATTGTTGTTCCTATACTGTCAGACTCCCATTGGCTCGTTCTGATTGGTTTAGTCTGTACCAGGTGAGGCTGTGTTGGGTTGCCCGCCTGTGGAAGCACATTTGAAGAAGAAGAAGCAATAGGAACAGAAATGCATAATGTTATTGCTGTTTGCAGTGACCACGTACAGGGTTACTGGTTCTAGTTAGTGTTTTGTTCTCTGCTTTGTTAGTGTTATACTGACTAGTGGTGTACTGCACAGGTTATATATACGGTAGTCAAAAGCTCAGTGTTTCTCAGTCTCCCTCTGCTGGTAGGAGGACATAACCCACGCGTCTTGACCGGTCTGGAGGGTCTAGAGGAAAGAAAATTAGCAGGTAAGCCCTAATTTCACCTTCCAGAAGTGGTTAAAAGGGGATCTTTTGGGTGTATGCACATGAAAATTAGGAATCTGATAGAGAACACGTGCACTCCCTGAGTCCCTGTTGTTTCCTTGCTGTCCCTGTTCTTCCTCCCCTCCCCCCACCCAAGTATTTTCTCTCTTTTGTCTCCCAGCTAGCTGAATTGAACTCTCTCCTTTTGGCCCTGCACCTCTAAGCTGGTCTGACTGCTGCCGCAAACTTTGGTCTCTTTACTCCTCCGGCCATGAGGTTGAAACATATACACTATAGTTTGAACTGCAGAACCCAGTACCTGTGGAGCTCCACACAAATTGGAGATCAGCCATTTGAATCGCGCTTGGCCCACACATTCAAACAACAGATTTCTGAGCCATGTGGGGCTCCATAGATTGAGCCCTAAGGTTCATGTTACAGCAGATGTTTTAAACCCAGGGATGGAGTCGGGAAGAAGTTAGAGGTCTGCACTGGCAGCAGAAACAGCCAGATCTCCCCAGAGCCAGTGCAAGTTATTGGTGCCCTAGGCCAGTGCTTCTTAACCCAGTTCTTGAGGCACATCAGGTTTTAAGGATATCCACAATGAATATGCATGAGAGAGATTTACATGCAACAGAGAAATGCATAGAAATCTTTCTCATGCATTTTCAGTGTGGATAACAGTAAAGGAAAAGATCTGAAGAAAATCATATATTTAAATGTATTTTATTCACCACAGTAGATAAAAGTACCAGATGCCTGATGCAGGCTGTCTTTTGCCCTTTTCAGGGCTGCATCAGCGGTAGTAAAGACTGTTAATAAATGTATAACAAATCGTAAAAAACAAGTACAGTACATAAGTGATTGCATAATAAATGTATGGACATATTTAACTAGCCATAATCAATACAGTATGTGCTTTATTAGTGATTTTTACATTTAATATTGCTGTAAAGGACATAACTGTATTGATTATGGCTAGTTAAATAATTACGTTCATACATTTCTTTATTATGTAATCACATATTGTACTTGTTTTTTATGATTTGATACTATGTTTTTATATTTTTATTTAACAGTCTTTCTCTGAGGACAAGCAGGCTGCTTGTTCTCACGACTGGGTTGACGTCCACGGCAGCCCCCACCAACTGGAAGAAAACTTTGCGGGCGGTCCCGCACACATGGTATGCCCACTGCGCATGCGCAGCCGTCTTCCTGCCCGTGCGCGACCGTTCCTGCTCAGTTTTTTTCAATTCCGCGCTGGAGAGAGATGTGTTATCGTCTCTCTCTCTGTCAGCCCTGGAAACCGGTTCGCAGCCTAGCCGCGGTTTTTCTCCTTCGCGTATTTCTTTTTTTCTTTGATTAAAAAAGAAAAAGAACAGTGTCCTCGTCGTTCTTAGCCGCAAGGGCGCTTCGTTGCGGCCTTGTGGCTGCGCGATCGTTTTCTTTTTCGGGTGTGCTTTTTCACCACCACCATCGACGGTTTTGACTTCGCCGACGCGATTTTTCTGTCGATGTCCTCGAAGGTCCTGAGCGGATTCAAGAAGTGTGGTCGGTGCGGCCGGCAGATCTTGCAAACTGATACCCACGCTTGGTGCCTCCAGTGCCTCGGTCCGGAGCATAATACCAAGACGTGCACCTTGTGTCTCGGCTTAAGGAAGCGGACACAGGTGGCGAGGCAAGTTCTTTGGCACTGTCTTTTCGGAACTTGCGCCGGCCCTTCGACGTCGACTTCGACAGCATCGGTGTTGACAGCCGGATCTTCGGTACCGGTACAGATGTCGGCAAAATCGGCGCGGACTCTGGCACCGACCCCAAGAGTACAGGTACCGTTGGCCCGCCGGCCTGCTGGTGACGGCGGGGGTGAGCGGCCGCGCGGGCAGTCAGCCCCGGCCACTCCCTCTACCCAGGGCCATTGGGACCGAACCCTGTCGGATCTGATTCCTCGAGGCCGGGGGGGGGGTTCTACCTCCTCTTCATCTCTGCTGCCGAGCACCGATGATGGGCACCGAAAGAAAGCCAAAAAGCACCGTCATCGGTCGCCCACGGCGCACACAACAGCCAGCTCCGGCACCTCGAAGGAGGACTGGACGCCAAGGAAGCGGCAGTGCCGAGAGGAGCGTTCTCCCTCGGTTGAAGAGGTGTCGCTGCGCCAGTCCGCGGGTGCTTCGGTACTGTCTCCTGGACCCGAGCAGCTTCCGGCACCGACACCCACACCGGCCCCCCCTGCCTTTCCCGACAGCGGGCCTGGACGAGTGCCTCCGAGCCATCCTTCCGGGGATTCTGGAAGGGCTGATGCGCCAGGCTCTGCCAGCACCAGGAGTCCACCGCTCGACGCCATCACCGAGGACGTGGTTCCTCGCAGTCGAGACGGGCCCGGTTGAGGTCTGAGCTACAAGAGCTCATGTCCGACACCGAGGAAGAGGCCTCGTGGGGGGAGGAGGAGGACCCCAGATATTTCTCCTCAAGGAGTCTGAGGGCCTTCCCTCTGACCCCACTCCTTCACCAGAGAGGAAGCTCTCGCCCCCTGAGAGCCTCTCCTTTGCCTCCTTTGTCAGGGATATGTCTATTTGCATTTCCTTTCCAGTGGTCCCTGTGGATGAGCCGAGGGCTGAGATGCTCGAGGTCCTCGACTATCCATCACCACCTAGAGAGTCTTCCACGGTGCCGTTGCACAATGTCCTCAAAGAGACACTGCTTCGGAACTGGCTGAAGCCATTATCTAACCCCACCATCCCCAAGAAAGCGGAGTCCCAATACAGGATCCACTCTGACCCAGAGTTGATGCGGCCTCAATTGCCTCATGACTCGGCGGTCGTGGACTCTGCTTTCAAGAGAGCACAGAGTTCGAGGGATACCGCCTCGGCGCCCCCGGGGCAGGAGTCTCGCACTCTGGACTCGTTTGGGAGGAAGGCCTACCAATCTTCCATGCTCGTCACCCGCATCCAGTCATACCAGCTCTACACGAGCATTCACATGCGGAACAATGTGAGGCAACTGGCGGACCTGGTCGACAAGCTCCCTCCGGAGCAGTCCAAGCCTTTTCAGGAGGTGGTCAGGCAGCTGAAGGCGTGCAGAAAGTTCCTGTCCAGGGGTATCCATGACACCTGTGATGTGGCATCCCGAGCTGCGGCCCAAGGTATAGTGATGCGCAGACTCTCCTGGCTGCGTGCCTCTGACCTGGACAACCGCACCTGGCAGCGACTGGCGGATGTCCCTTGCCGGGGGGTATAACATTTTCGGTGAGAAGGTCGAGCAGTTAGTGGACCAACTACACCAACGGGAAATCGCTCTCTACAAGCTCTCCCACCGGGCGCCTTCAGCATCCACCTCTGCAGGTGGACGTTTTTCCCGGGCCCGGCAGGCTGCTCCCTACGCCTACAGCAAGCGTAGGTACACCCAGCCGGCCCGAAGGCCTCCTCAGGCACAGGGACAGTCCCAGCACGCTCGTTCCCGTCAACAGCGTGTGCGTAAGCAGCCCCCTGCGCCTCCACAGCAAAAGCCGGGGGACGGGCTTTTGACTGGATCCATGGGAACATAGCCGCCATCAAAGTGTCTGTACCGGACGACCTGCCGGTCGGAGGGAGGTTGAAAGTTTTTCACCAAAGGTGGCCTCTGATAACCTCCGACCAGTGGGTTCTCCAAATAGTGCGGTGCGGATACACCCTGAATTTGACCTCCACTCCACCAAATTGCCCACCGGGAGCCCAATCCTTCAGCTCCCATCACAAGCAGGTACTTGCAGAGGAACTCTCCGCCCTTCTCAGCGCCAATGCGGTCGAGCCCGTGCCACCCGGGCAGGAAGGGCAGGGATTCTATTCCAGGTACTTCCTTGTGGAAAAGATAACAGGGGGGATGCGCCCCATCCTAGACCTGAGAGGCCTGAACAAATACCTGGTCAAAGAGAAGTTCAGGATGCTTTCCTTGGGCACCTTTCTACCAATGATTCAGAAAGACGATTGGCTATGTTCCCTGGATTTAAAGGACGCTTACACTCGCATCCCGATACTGCCAGCTCACAGACAGTATCTCCGATTCCGTCTGGGAACACTGCATTTTCAGTATTGTGTGCTGCCCTTTGGGCTCACCTCTGCACCACGGGTGTTCACGAAGTGTCTCGTGGTGGTTGCGGCATATCTACGCAAGCTGGGAGTGCACGTGTTGCCGTATCTCGACGATTGGCTGGTCAAGAGCACCTCATAGGCAGGAGCTCTTCGGTCCATGCAGTGCACTATCCACCTTCTGGAGCTGCTGAGGTTTGTGATAAATTACCCGAAGTCCCATCTCCAGCCAGTCCAATCTCTGGAACTCATAGGAGCACTGCTGAATTCTCAGATGGCTCAGGCCTTTCTTCCCGAAGCAAGGGCGCAGAACCTTCTATCCCTTGCCTCTCAGACCAGAGCGTCTCAGCAGATCACAGCTCGGCAGAGGTTGAGACTCCTGGGTCATATGGCCTCCACGGTTCATGTGACTCCCATGGCTCGCCTTCACATGAGACCTGCTCAATGGACCCTAGCTTCCCAGTGGTGTCAAGCTACCGGGAATCTAGAAGATGTCATCCGTCTGTCCATCAGTTGCTGCAATTCGCTACACTGGTGGACCATTCGGACCAATTTGACCCTGGGACGTCCATTCCAAATTCCGCAGCCCACGAAAGTGCTGACGACGGATGCATCTCGCCTGGGGTGGGGAGCTCATGTGGATGGACTCCACACCCAGGGACTGTGGTCCCTCCAGGAACAAGATCTTCAGATCAACCTCCTGGAGCTCCGAGCGGTCTGGAACGCACTGAAGGCCTTCAGAGATCGGCTGTCCTACCAAATCATCCAAATTCGGACAGACAATCAGGTTGCAATGTATTACATCAACAAGCAGGGTGGCACCGGATCTCGCCCCCTGTGTCAGGAAGCCGTCGGGATGTGGCATTGGGCTTGCCAGTTCGGCATGCTTCTCCAAGCCACATACCTGGCAGGTGTAAACAACAGTCTGGCCGACAGACTGAGCAGAGTCATGCAACCGCACGAGTGGTCGCTCCATTCCAGAGTGGTATGCAAGATCTTCCGAGAGTGGGGCACTCCCTCGGTGGACCTTTTCGCCTCTCAGACCAACCACAAGCTGCCTCTGTTCTGTTCCAGACTTCAGGCGGACGGCAGACTAGCGTCGGATGCCTTTCTCCTCCATTGGGGGGCCGGCCTCCTGTATGCTTATCCTCCCATACCTTTGGTGGGGAAGACCTTGCTGAAGCTCAAGCAAGACCACGGCACCATGATTCTGATAGCGCCTTTTTGGCCCCGTCAGATCTGGTTCCCTCTACTTCTGGAGTCGTCCTCCGAAGAACCGTGGAGATTTGAGTGTTTTCCAACTCTCATTTCGCAGAACGACGGAGCGCTTCTGCACCCCAACCTTCAGTCTCTGGCTCTCACGGCCTGGATGTTGAGGGCGTAGATTTTGCTTTGTTGGGTCTGTCCGAAGGTGTCTCCCGTGTCATGCTTGCCTCTAGAAAGGATTCCACTAAAAAGAGTTACTTTTTCAAGTGGAGGAGGTTTGTCGTTTGGTGTGAGAGCAAGGCCCTAGAACCTCGTTCTTGTCCTGCACAGAACCTACTTGAATACCTTCTGCACTTATCAGAGTCTGGTCTCAAGACCAACTCAGTAAGGAATCACCTCAGTGCGATTAGTGCATACCATCATCGTGTAGAGGGTAAAGCCATCTCTGGAGAGCCTTTAGTCGTTCGATTTATGAGAGGCTTGCTTTTGTCAAGGCTCCCTGTCAAGCCTCCTGCAGTGTCATGGGATCTCAACATTGTCCTCACCCAGCTGATGAAACCTCCTTTTGAGCCACTGAATTCTTGCCATCTGAAGTACTTGACCTGGAAGGTCAGTTTCCTGGTGGCAGTTACTTCAGCTCGTAGAGTCAGTGAGCTTCAAGCCCTGGTAGCTCATGCTCCTTATACCAAATTTCATCATAACAGGGTAATACTCCGCACTCACCCTAAGTTCCTGCCAAAGGTGGTGTCTGAGTTCCATCTTAACCAGTCAATTGTCTTGCCAACATTCTTTCCCAGACCGCATACCCGCCCTGCTGAACGTCAGTTGCACACAATGGACTGCAAGCGAGCGTTGGCCTTCTATCTGGAGCGGACACAGCCCAACATGCAGTCCGCCCAATTGTTTATTTCTTTCGACCCCAATAAGAAGGGGGTCGCTGTCGGGAAACGCACCATCTCCAATTGGCTAGCAGATTGCATTTCCTTCACTTACGCCCAGGCTGGGCTGGCTCTTGAGGGTCATGTCACGGCTCATAGTGTGAGAGCCATGGCAGCGTCAGTGGCCCACTTGAAGTCAGCCACTATTGAAGAGATTTGCAAGGCTGCGACGTGGTCATCTATCCACACATTCACATCACATTACTACCTCCAGCAGGATACCCGACGCGACAGTTGGTTCAGGCAGTCGGTGCTGCAGAATCTGTTTGGGGTTTGAATCCAACTCCACCCTCCAGGACCCGGTTTTATTCTGTTCAGGCTGCACTCTCAGTTAGTTGTTCTTCATAGGTCAATTTCTGTTATGCCCTCGCCGTTGCGAGGTTCAATTGACCTGGGTTCTTGTTTTGAGTGAGCCTGAGAGCTAGGGATACCCCAGTCGTGAGAACAAGCAGCCTGCTTGTCCTCGGAGAAAGCGAATGATACATACCTGTAGCAGGTGTTCTCCGAGGACAGCAGGCTGATTGTTCTCACCTACCCTCCCTCCTCCCCTTTGGAGTTGCGTTTTACTCATTCCTTTGCTTGTCATTCAACTGAGCGGGAACGGTCGCGCACGGGTGGGAAGACGGCCGCGCATTCGCGGTGGGCATGCCCTGTGTGTGGGACCGCCCGCGAAGTTTTCTTCCGGTTGGTAGGGGCTGCCATGGACATCAACCCAGTCGTGAGAACAATCAGCCTGCTGTCCTCGGAGAACACCTGCTACAGGTATGTATCATTCGCTTTATTGTTCCTGACACAGCCCTACAAAGGGTGAAACACGGCCTGTGTCAGGCATCTGGTTCTTTTATCTATTGTAGTGAATAAAATATAAGATTTTCTTGAGATCTGTCCCTTTGCATCTACCACATTGGATCTTGCAGATCGTCTGCCGTATTGTTTTTTTGGATATTCATCGTGGATATCCTGAAAAACCTGACAGGACTAGGTGTTCCTTAAGGACGGGGTTGAGAAGCACTGCCCTAGACAACCCCCACCCCCTCAATTAACTTTCAGGTCTCTAATTTGCACTAGAGATATGCATGGGAACGGGATTCAAGGGAATCCCCTCTGGGGCTGTGGGGTTCCCGTGGGGACGGAAACAGTTCCTGCAGGGTTCCTGTGGAAGTCTAAGTTGCACCTGCGCTAGCCTCTCACCTACCAAGTACCAAGTTCTTTGAGTGCCACCTCCTGCTCTTGTTTTAACAGCGCAGATGTAGAAAGTCTTCCATCGAGCCTTTCTGCTTCTGGGCTGATGCACAGGCTTCAGCTCTGACACAGGTTCAAGCATCAGAGTCACCTGCATGTGGCAACCTCTCAGCACACAGTGACAGCAAATCAGAGCTGAGGCTTACATGTGCACACCAGAGTGTTCCAACTTCCATTTCTTACTTGCTTGCAGTGCTGCGGCTCGAATCCAGAGACTGAGAGAGCTGCCCATAATTTTTTTTTTTTTTAGGGGATGGGTGGGGACGGGTTACATTTCTGTTTCCATGCAACTCTCTAATTTGCACCCCCTCTGAAAGACATCAAGTTACTATGTTAAATATTTTAAAGACAAGTATACACACGCACCCAAACAATGAGGGCGATTCCCAAAAGTAATTTACCCAGATAAATGGGTATTTGAAAATCGCTCACCGCTCCTGCAGGTAAAAGTACCCATTGGTGGCTCTTTGAGAAATCGATGCTCAGAACCAAACATGGGTGCTAGAGGCCATTAGCGCCAGACTAGCACCAGCATTAGTGAGCGCAGAATGCTTAGAGGCTGTAGCGTGGGAGACAGCGAGCACACCAAAGATTAGCTCAAATAGCGTGCTAATGTAGTCAAACGGACGTTAATGAGGTCATTTCCTATTCCCTCCCAATGCTCAGAGAACAGCGCACAAAACAAAGCCGCCCTTACTGCTGAAAAAATAATTCCAGCTTGGAGCAGGCATTAGAATTGTGAGAAATCCTCTCTTCATTCTTTATATTCTGCCAGATTTTCTTCAGTTTCAAAGCAGAAGGAAGCCCCTAAGCACCACTAACGAGAAACAAATGTGCGTGAATCTGAGCAAACATGAAAATGAAAGAACACATTGGCGCCTGTTTCCTGCGTTTAAATATAAGCCTTTCAAGTAAAAAATAAATTGAAAAGCTTGTATTTAAAGGCACAGAAAATGGACGCAAGTGTATGCTTCATGTTGCCTGGTGCATACACACAAGAGCTAGTCTTCCCACAAAACCCTTCTACGCAAGCACCAAGCCCATCCCCCCTCCTTGCTTTTGCTTTAACAGCGTGCATATAATTTGCATACCATTTCCTTTGAGCATTGGTGAGCTAGTTTTGTGCACTGTTGGCTTGCCGCAGGAGTTCTGAGCATCGGGGCCTGAATTTGAGCGACTGTCGGGACCAAGTACTGCTGCTCTCTGCTGCCCCCACCCCCCACCCCCACCCAGGGCAGCCACTTAATCTTGATAAATGTTTGGGCCAGCTCTGGACCTCACCATAGTGATGATGTCCCTGCATTGCCCTTGTCTTTTTTGGGCAAGCAGGGCTTGGTGGTCCCAATGGCATCACCAGGATGTGAGGAGTTTTTCAGTTAGAACCCAAGCCCCCAATTTCCCCATCAGAGATGTTTTTATCAGGGGTTTTGGTTCTAACTGAAAATCGAATCCCAAGTCATACTAGCTGCAAGTGAGGTTGGAGAGCATTGTATAAGAATAAGTGACCTGGACCCTGAATTTTACCCCTGCTTTCTTTCAGTTGGGCACTGCCATCCTGTTGTGGTGAAGGCAGCACACGAACAAAACAAGGTGTTAAACACAAACACACGCTATCTCCATGACAATTTGGTAGAGTATGCAACGAGACTTTCCAAAACGCTGCCAGAAAAGTTGTGCATCTTCTATTTTGTGAATTCTGGGTATGTCTACAGAATTACATGTGCAACATATTACCTGCTGTCTTCTGTAGCCGATGTCTGGTGCATATTAGCTAGTGGTTATCTAAAATTAGGGCTTCTCTTTTAGGTGTTTAAAATTGTAAATTTAAAGGGTGAATATTCAAAATGATTTAAATGAGCAAGAGAGGCTCCTGGCCATTTAAACCGCTTGTCTGGCACTAACCAGGCACGTAACTGGATAGCGCAACTGAAAATGTCCGGTTAGCACCAAAGCTGAAACCGGCTATTTTGTGAGCGGTTCAGGGACAGAGTCGTCACTGAACCGGTCAAGTGCTAATATTTGGCAGTTAACCAGCTAAGGTGACCACATAAAACACAGTCCTGTCTTTATGCAGTTCACCTTAGCTTGTTAAGTGCAGAATATCGGATATTTGGTGCCAGTGTCTGGACATAGCCCGACACCCAAGCATAAAGCTGGCAGTGACAAAAAAATCCCACTATCCAGTGCCAGTTGAATATCTTCCTCAAAATGTTTCTTTTCCAGCTAATTACAGGGTATGGCAAAATCACCGTTTATCTGCGTTTTTATGGCACAGATATGTTTCATTTGAATCAAATATTTACACTTTTGTGCAGCTGAACTCATTGCAGGGAAAGCAAGAAAGGGGAGAAAAAGATCCAAGACAGGCAGGAGAAGTGATTCTGATCAAGGGAACACATTTTATTGTATTAACTAGTAAAAAAGGCCCGTTTCTGGAACGAATGAAACGGGCGCTAGCAAGGTTTTCCTGGGAGTGTGTATATGTTTGAGAGAGAGAGCCAGAGTGAATGTGCAGGTGTGTGACAGAGTGAGACTGTCTGTGTGACAGTGTGTGTGTGAGAATGAGAGTGTGTGACAGGGCCCCTCCCCTGTTCCTAATGCCCCTCACCCCGTTCCCTCCCCTCCTTTTCCTCCTCCTTCCCACACTTTGGGTTCCTTAAGGCTTTCAAAAGTCTATGTACCCCCGTGGCCCTAACGCCCAGTATCCGGATACCCCACCGCTTTCCTCCAGATGTAATACTTTCACGTCCTTCATTTATTTTAAAAAGTGTCCTATCTACCCTGTGTACAAATGCCCGGCATTCAGATTGTGTTCCTCTCGTAAATTTTCATTTCTTTCATTCATTCAGAACTTGCCCCCCCCCCCCCCCCCCCCCCGAACACTTTTGGTTCCTTCAGTCTTTTAAAACTCTCCTATGTAACTTGTGTGCTAATGGCCAGCATTGAGATTGTTTTCCTGTCCCAAATTTGCATGTCTTTCAGTCATTCACAACTCCCCCCCCCCCCCCCCCCCCAACACTTTCGTTTCCTTCAGTCTTTTAAAACTCTCCTATCTACCCTGTGTCCTAATGGCCAGCATTCAGATTGTTTTCCTTTCCCAAATGTTCATGTCTTTCAGTCGTTCAGAACTCCCCCCTCCCCCCCATTTAACACTTTCGGTTCCTTCAGTCTTTTAAAACTCTCCTATCAACCCTGTGTCCTAATGGCCAGCACTCAGATTGTTTTGCTTTGCCAAATTGTCTGTCACTGATGTCACTGAGGTCAGTGTGCGTGCCTGCCTAGCAGACCACTTCCGGCAGGCACGGTCCCAAGCACATCCTGTTGGAGGTGAGAATTATTATATAGGATTTGTTCATTTTATGTATTATTTGTGATGGTTTATGAAACAGCTGTGTATGGGGTCCTTTTACCAAGTTGTGGGGAAAAAAGGCCCTGCACTAGCGGAGGGGGCCATTTTTCCCCGCACGCCAGGGCCCCATTTTATCGCAGCGGTAAGAGAACTGTTACCGCATTGCCATTGAGGTGGCGATAAGGGCTCCCAAGCTAACCTGGCAGCAACCAGGCAGCGCATGGCGATGCCCGATTACTGCCGCGCAAGTCATTTCCGGGGGTTTTCTTTTTCCCCCGGAAATGGCGCATGCTTGGGGAGGGACTACTGCCGGCGGCAGTTCCGGAAGAGTGAGTGATAAGCCCATGTTGGGCCACAATGAATATGCATCAGATCTTGAAAACCCAACTGGGTTGTGGCCCTCAAGGACCCTGGTTGCTCACCCCTGAGATAGTGGAAAGGAGCTCCAATACTTTGACGGGACAGCAAGGAAGTGGTAAAGTGTCCTCCATTAGTTTTTGAATTTGTGCACGCTAACAGTGTGCTTATATATATATATATATATATATATATATATATAATATATATATATATATAATATATATATATATATATATATATATATATATATATATATATATATATGGGGGGGTGGGCATTCCTGCAGAAACCAGTTGGTGCATCTACATTACCACAAGCTAACTGGTTAGCACACAGATAACACAGGAGCCCTACAAAGGAGTTAAGACCACCTGCAGTCATTTGAGAAAATGGCCACCCACTAATGGGCGCATGAATACTCAACTCACTTCTTCACCCTCTAGCAACACATTAGTGTCTACCGGAGGACAAGGCCTCAGTTTTTGTTGAACATGCACTTTGTTTTTATTCTGGAACTTATTCAGTGTCCAGTTTCATTTTCATCCAGCCATCTTCTTTCTATCATTGACCAAAAACCTCTGAACAAATTGTTTAATATTATCCACTGCTTTCTTATTGACTACTCTTTTTTTTTTTTTTTAAATACATTTTATTGAAAATTAAAAATTATAAGTGTAGAGCTTCCAAAGTCATCACACTCGTTGCTTCCCTAATACAGTACATGATATTCTTAATCCATTAACTTTTCTTCATGTGTGGGAAGAAAAGAAACACTTAGCTTTAAAGGATGATCCCGATGGGGACCTGTTTCACCATTAGCTTCTTCAGGGATGTCTTTTCGTGCTTTTTACTTTTACATGCTTCTCTTCAAAGGTCGTGTCCCGTAGGATAATAACATTTTGAATTTTTTGAGCAATGATAGAAAGATGATGACTGGATGCAAGTGAAACTGGACATTGAATAAGTTCCAGAATCAAAGACGGTACATATTCGGAAAAAAAAAACTGAGGCCTTTTCCCTCGATAGACACGAGTGTGTTGTTACATGGTGAAGAAGTAACTTATTCCATTGTTTTGAGAGTGGAGTATTCATTGCTAGTTTAAGTGGGACATTTTTCTCCAGTTTGGGGTTGTACTTAACGTTAGCGCATGACCATTAATAGAAAAAATAGGTAATAGACCAGTTTTACAGCTGCAGTAAAAATGGCCTTAGCACTCGGGAATGACCCACATAAGGGGAACCCCAAGGCCAGTTTTTACTGCAGCTAAGTAAAAGAAGTTCCCATGCTCTCTGATGGCAAGCGTGGGTTAATAGTATTCTTGTCCCGATACTGTATGTATTGCAACCTCTGGAATCTTTTGTGTTCATTTATTTTCCTGATTGGCTGAAATTCAAACCTGAATTATAATGTCAGCGATGGAACTTGCCTTCCTTTCACTTTGTATCACAGATCCGAAGCGAATGACCTCGCCCTGCGTCTAGCACGTCAGTATACTAAACATCAGGATGTCATCGTTTTAGACCAGTAAGTGCAGTCCAGTAATACTTAGGACTTTCACACTTGAAAAGCTGTTCAGGAGGACAGTTGGGACTCTGCTCCTGTCAGTAGTATTTAGCCCAGTTTGCCGTAAGGAAAGGGAAAGGGGATGGGACTCAATATACCACCTTTCTGTGGTTACAATTAAAGCATTTTACATATTATATATAAAATCCCTTCAGCAGAAATGTCCAAATATCAAACCAGTTTAACTTTATTCATGAACACAATGTGATTTTTTTTTTTTTGTAATGTTATTACTCTGCATTGATGGAATTGTGTGTGGGAGAATTACAGATAATCACATTTAACATATTTGATACTTGGCTTAGTTGTGTTCTGTGTATTTCACAGAGGTGCAGAATGTTTAGTAGCTTTGTTTCACGTGTAAAAATGTTAAATAGCTGTCTAAAGCAATGGTATTCAAACGGGCCAGGTTTCCTAGCTATCCCTTATGAATATGCATGAGAGAGTACCACCTGTGTCTTGTGCAACTCTGTCATTTGTATTCATTAGGAGTAGCCTGAAAACTCAACCTTTTTCTGGTCTTTGAGGATAGTCTGAAGCATTAAAACCACTGAAAGAGTTCTCAAGTACAGGCTAGGGATGTTTATTCTCTGAGAACCTCTTTCCTAGCAGAGCACTGATAAGTTCCTCTGAGCCAATAGAGGTGGTGTGGTTTTTTAAATGTACTAAGTCAGCCACAGGTTACTGGCTTCATCCTAGCGTAACTGCTAGTGCTCTTAAAGATATCGAGTCCTCCTTGCTACTGTTTGGGTTTCTGCCAGGAACTTGTGACCTACTACTACTTAGCATTTCTATAGCGCTGCCAGGGTTACGCAGCGCTGTACAAGTTTAACATGGGGAAGGATAGTCCCTGATTGACCACTGTTGGAAACAGGATACTGGGCTAGATGGACCATTAGTCTGACCCAATATGGCTGTGCGGGGCAGTGTAATCAAGTTCAGGGCATTGTCAAGGGGCCTTAAAGGTTTGCATGTTTTCCTCTGTTTCTATAACAGGAGTCTTTAGAACACTCCCAGCCAGTCAGGTTTTCAGGATACTCACAATGAAGATGCACAAAATTTTCAAGTCTTAAAAACCTGACTGGCTGGGTGTGTCCCAAAGATTGGGTTGAGAAACCCCTGTTCTAGAGAGAGCCCGACTGTTGATAAAATTTGGAGCCCTCTTTAATGGGATCTGCTTATCCACTCCTACCCTAGCTGGGATAACATTTAACCATCTTTCTGACCTCATGTGCAACTTTAAATTAGTCACCTTATTTTCTAACTTCTCTTACTTTCTTACCTATCTATATGCGCCTTCTTTGCTTATACCCTATGCTGTCTGTTAAAATGTTCTGTTACGTACTGTGTTGACACCGTTAGTAATATACTATGCCATACTTTGTATTATTATTATTTAAATAGTCTTACTGCTGTAATTGTCTATTGCTTATTTGATTCATTCTTACTGTACACCACCTTGAGTGAATTCTTTCAAAAATGCAATAAATAAATCCTAATAAATAATGGCCCCTCCTACCTACTGCTGCCATGGTAATCATCTCCTGGTAGGGATACTGTCTGGGCCTCATGTCTTTGCAATGCAAGTTCAAGGCAAAATAAATTCAGGTATAGTAGGTATTTTATCTCATGGAATTGTTGCTAGACAAGGGAAGATTTAATATTATGCAGAGTATACTTTTTAGATACAATTTCATTTTTTTAGAATGTGTGTGTGTGTTCTTTTTAAGTGCTTATCATGGACATCTGACATCTTTAATCGACATAAGCCCATATAAATTCAGAAAACTGGAAGGACAAAAGGAGTGGGTTCATGTGGTATGCACTGCAGCACACAAAACCATTGCTAATTTTAGCCTAGTCTTGGAAGAAGGCCCTGTATGCTAATTGTATCATGCCTCTACGCAGGTACCTCTCCCTGACTCTTACAGAGGGCCATACAGAGAGAATCATGAAGATCCAGGTGCAGCCTATGCCAATGAAGTAAAAAAATGTATCGATGAGGCTCACAGAAAGAATCACAAGGTGAGCAGCAGACAGAACTTGTGAGACTGTATTGAATGTGTTATGTTGCAGTTTGGGATTTTCTGTACATGACCCACACACACACACAGCCCATGTAACACAGGTTACTTAATACAGGTCCTATTGCATTGGAACCATTTACTAATAGTGTATGTTAAAGCGTTAATGTAGGTTAGTAATTGAGGCTTTTCTTTAAGGCTAGGTTTGTGGGGGTTGAAGAGGAGGTGACTTCACTTTTCCCATGAGTGATCCAAGGGAGAAGGGGCATAGGAGGAGGGAAAGTTGACTTTTTTTTTTTTTTTTTACTGTTTAAATATTTTATTAGGTAACATCACATTAGAAACATTGGAAACATGAACAGTTTTATCCCAGACATTTCTCCCTTCCCTCCCTCCCCAACCACCCCCCCTCCCCATCCCACCCCCTCCCCCTTATTCCAACTGTCCTGCTTGGGTTAAATGATGAAATCGAGACCACAGTTCAGAAGCTGGGTTGTACATGCCCACTCTTTTGTCCGTAAGCTGCTCAAATTCTCCAACTATGGAGAGTTTCAAAATCCAGTCCAGTTGTGATGGAGCCCTTTGCTTTTTCCAGTGCAAAGCAATAATGCTCTTAGCCGCTGTTAAGCACATCCTCTTAAGACGCCTTTGCCATTTGTTACCTCTCCTGTTACCTAGTCCTAGCAGACACCATTGCGGCGTACACTTGAACTGCTTATTCGTGTTTTCAGAGATTTTTTTCGTAACAAGTGTCCAAAATGGTCTCAGAAGTCGACAAGACCACCATATATGTAGAAAGGTCCCCTCCTCGTCACCGCATCTCCAGCAAAGTGAGGAGACCAGGGGAAACATGGCATGTAAACGCTGTGGAGTATAGTACCACCTTGTCAATACCTTAAAAGCATTTTCCTTTAACAATACACAGTTTGAAGCTTTTTTAACTTCTGTTACTATAGCTTTCCACTCATTTATCGTGAATTCCTGCTGGAGGTCATGTTCCCATTGCATCATGTAATTACATTTCTCAAAAGATCGACCTCTAATAAATTTGTACAGCAAGGAGATAACTCGGCCCATTTTCCCCAAGGACCCCCACAAATTTTCCAATTCTTCATAATCTTCCGGATCCCTCCTCAACCACCCTTGTTGGCTCATGTAATGTTTGACTTGTAGATAGAAGAAACTATCCCCCGCTCCACCCCCACATTGTTCCTGGATCTCATCTAGCGGCCTTAACTCCCCAGCATCGAAAAGATCCCTGAAGCATAACAACCCCTCCTCCGCCCACCAGCCCGCAACCCGATGTCCCTTACCTGCTGGGAAAGCTGGTTCCCCCCCTATAAATGCTAATGTGGAGGTGTGTCTATTCTGCCAAAACCGTGTTCTAAAGGAGGCCCATAGAGACAACAAGTGTTTGACAAATGGGTTCGTTGTCATCGTTCCATATAGCCTCGTCTCCATTGAGGCCCAGAGAACTGATTTTAGATTGTGTCCCCTTACCATCCCTTGGTCTAATATAGCCACCACCGATGGAGACTCTTGACTCCATGCCACTACAGATTTCACCTGTGCAGCCCAAAAATACCATTCCAAATTTGGCACACCTCTACCCCCCAGGTCCACCGACCTCCACATCAATTTCTTATTTAATCTATGTGCTCTGCCCCCCCATATAAATTTCAAAATCTCTCTCTGTATCCTTTGTAATTCTTTTTTAGGTATCTGTATGGGTAAGGTTTGAAACAGAAACAAGATTCTGGGCAAGATATTCATTTGTACTGAGGCTATTCTTCCCCACCAGGATAACCCTTTCCAACCCACCATGTCCCTACAAACCTGTTGAAATAAAGGATCATAATTAAGATGGTATAGTTGGCTCAGTTCCGAGGGTATCTGAACCCCTAGATATTTGATGCTCCTCTTATTAAGGCGAAACGAAAACCCCCTAATGACCTCGGAAAGTCGATCTTGTGATATAGCCACCCCCAGCACTTCAGATTTATCATAATTAATTTTATAGCCCGAAATCTTACCAAATTGATTTAGCTCCTTTACTAGATTTGGAAGGGTCAGTATAGGATTCACAACAAAAAAGAGGATGTCATCAGCAAATAGAGCCAACTTATGTTCTCTGCCAGCTACTGTAATTCCTTTTACATCTCTCATCTCCCTTATCTTTTGTGCCAATGGTTCAATCGCCAACGCAAATAATAAGGGAGACAACGGGCAGCCTTGCCTTGTCCCCCTCCTTACTTGAAAAGCTTCCGAATAGCCCCCATTCACCTTAATCCACGCTATGGGTCTCTCATATAGGCGTTGTAACCATCCTATCAAGCCCTCCCCAAATCCCAGATGTTTCATGACCTCACAAAGATAAGACCACTCCACCCTGTCGAAGGCCTTTTCGGCGTCTGTACTTAACAATACCAAAGGCCTCCCTCGCTGTTGGGCCTCCCAGACAAGATGGAGTGCCCTACGTATATTATCAGCCACCTGTCTCCCCTCCACAATCCCTGATTGATCTGGGTGTATCAACCTTGGTAGTATCCTCCCCACCCTGTTTGCAAGGACTTTGGATAAAATCTTGACATCTAAATTGATTAATGAAATTGGTCTATATGACCCACAGACTGATGGATCCTTGCCTGGCTTCAGGATTAATGATATACCCGCTTCGTGCATACTGGTTGGGAGTGAGCAACCTCGAAAGCATGCATTACCCACTCTCATTAATAGGGGACCCACCTCTCCAACAAATATCTTATAAAACTTGGCAGAATACCCATCCACCCCCGGGGCTTTCCCCCCTGTTTAATTTCTTCTATATGGAAGGGAGCCTCTAATTTTGCGCAATCAACCTCTGATAGCTTAGGCAGATGAAGATGACGCAGTACTCTTCTGATTTCGTCTTTTTCAACACCTAATTCACTAGTATACAATGTTTGATAAAATTGCAGAAATTGATCCCTGATATCCTTGTCTTTATACAACAGCTGATCACCCTGTCCCTTAATTTTCGTGATCAGAGAGTCTCGCTGTCTGTGGCGCAAACAATTAGCTAACATCTTCCCCGATTTATTCCCAAACTCAAAGAACTTTTGCTGGAGGCGCTTTCGCATAAACTCCACCCTGTCTACTTGTATTTGATCCAGGACCCCCCTCCACTTGCGAACCTCCCGCAGCTCCTCCTCCGTACCCCCCTCATGATGTCGGTGTTCCCAATATGCTAACCTCTCCCTGGCCTCCAGTTCCTTAGCCTCCCTTTCTCGCTTTTTCCTAGCCCCCCATTTAGTTAGATGCCCCCGTACTACTGCCTTTAAAGCATCCCATAATGTTCCCTCTGAAACTACCCCTACATCATTCGTATTACAGTAATCTTTAATCACCTTATGAATGTCCTCACATACCTTTTTCTCTCCTAAAAGCCCCTCGTTAAGTCGCCAATATCGCTGCCTATCTTCTACTCCCAACCCTTTCAGGTCTATTTCCACTGGAGCATGATCTGAGATGGAAATAGATCCCACATCTGCATCCTTAATATGTTCCCAGAATGAACGGCTACACCAGATCATATCTATCCTCGTGTAGGAGCATTGAGAATGCGAGAAGAATGTATAAGCCTTCTGAGTCGGGTGCAAAAGTCTCCACACCTCCAGTAAATCCAGTGTCGAGGTGAGCGACTTCAGTCTCCGAGCATGGGACATATGTGGAGTGGTGGACCCCTTTGAATGATCACTGGCAGTATTCCAAATGTTAAAATCTCCCCCCCTTTGAAAGTGAAGGAGCTCTTCCTTAATATGTGCAAAGAACTCTCCCTGTCCTGAATTGGGTGCATAAATATTTGCTATGGTCACAGCTATTCCATGCAGTCGCCCTCTAATTGCTAAGCATCGTCCCAAATCATCTCTATAGATGTCTTCAATTTCAAATGCAACCCCTCGTCGAATATAGATGGCTAATCCACCCACTTTACCCCCTCGTTTATCAAAGTGCATTATACATTCACTATATGCCCTCTGGTTTAAAAGATGGGCTTCCCTGCGCCTAATATGTGTCTCCTGCAGCAGGGCAATATCCCAGCCGCTTCTCCGTAGTTCCCGAAACACCAAATTTCTTTTCCTTTGTGAATTTAACCCATTCACGTTCCAAGACCCAACCCTCAACCCTCCCCGTCCCACCCCCCTTTGTTGCTGAGCGGTGTTGCTATCCGCCAGCTTAGAGACCTGAGGAAATAACCCCTCGCCAGAGCTGTCGCCCACAATCCTCCCTGTTTCTCCTTCCCCCCCCCCCCAAAAAAAAACCCTTCGTTCCCCAGCCTCCAACATACAACATAACTCTTTCACATATCAAAACAGTGCAGTGCAGTGAACAGCCAACATTTCAACTCAAAACAGATTATTTCAAATAAGAGCTCGCCTTGTGGCCTTTCTGGGCCTCATGCCGCTTGAAACTTTATCAGACTAGAACCGGCAGTCTCACATACTTCCCTTCAGGGCACTCTGTCCTTTTCAGGCCTCTGTGGACCAGATTTTTTACTAGGTCCCGCCTTCTGCCAAGAAGTTCCTCTCCGTCCATTAGCTGCAGTGCCTGGATTCCCTGTCTCGTCCTCTGGAGGCATGTTAGTACATCCCAGCTCTTTCAAACATCTCCACGCTTCCTTCAATGTAACCACTCGCCTCGTCTGGCCCTCCACTGTGAATTGGAGGCCGAAGGGGAACACCCAGCGGTATCTGTAATTTGACTGTTGAAGGTATTTGGTCAGATCCCGAAACTCCCTTCTTTGCAGCGTCCCCAGAGCCAGATCCTGGAACACTAGTACTTTTTGATTGTCCCACGGGATCTCTCCCAGCTTGCGTGCTTTGCGCCAAATCATGTCTTTAATCCGATAATCCTTAAAGCATACCACTATATCTCTGGGCTGCTTATCTCTTCGAGGTCCCAGGCTCCTGTGCGCTCTGTCCAGCAATATCACAGTTTCATCACCGGGTATTGGTGCCCCCTCAGCCGCTGCCATAATAGTTGCACAGATTTCTTTAACAACTCTGGCACAGTCCATATTCTCATCCGTTTCAGGGACCCCTTTAAATCTTAAATTGTTCCTCCTGGACCTATTCTCTAAGTCCTCAAGATCCAGTTGCATTTTTTTCTTTTTCTGCACGCAGTGTTTTAACTTCAGATTGTAGTTCCACTATGTCCCCTTCCACGTGCTCCAGCACCTCCTCTGCCTGCTCCACCCTGGATCCGATATCTCTCACCTCCTTTTGAATATCAGCCACTGCTTCTTTAATCGTTTTCCGCACTGCCGCCATCTCTGCTTTAAGCGCTTTGAACCACCGCGTTACCTCCTGCTTGGATAGCTCGGATTCGCTTTCCTGCTGCTCCATCAACCCCTCTGTCTCGGAGCCCGAGTCCGCATCCGCCATTTTGTCTTTTGCTTTGCGCGGTGTGCGGCTCGAAGTCGCCGCTCCGTCCCGCTGATCCGCTACAAATTTAAATTTTTCCAGGCGTTTGCGGGTCGCCATCGGTCCCCGATCTCCGCCGCTCAATTTCGCGGTTGCGATCACGGTATTTGTGGGGGAATTCACTGTTTTCTCCGCTGCTCCGACGGAGCTTAAAACTTAGGCAGCCATCTCTGCCGATGACGTCACTTCCTCCCCGGAAAGTTGACATTTTAAAAGAAATGCATGGGGTACAGTTGAACTAAGGCTATCTTGAATGTCATTCTAGCTCACACTGAGTGCAATCAACCCCACCCACAGTTCCTGAAAATGGTGCCATTTTTAGATTCCAATAAGGCTTTTCCTGTTTAAGTGGAATTTAGTACGAACGGCTGTACTGAAAGGGGAAGTTCCTTCCCAGGTCTTTTTTTTTTGGGGGGGGGGGGGGATTTTGCTCCTACCTTTTTCAGCAGTAGCTTGAGTTACGTTCAGGTACACTGGGTATTTCTCTGTCCCTGGAGGGCTCACAGTCTAAAATTTTGTACCTGAGGCAATGGAGGGTTAAGTGGCTTGCTCAAGATCACAAGGAGCAGCAGTGGGATTTGAACCAGCCACCTCTAGATGTCAAGACCAGTGCTTTAACCACTAGGCCATCCCTCCGCTCCACTTTCTGCAGGACCCCAGCAGTGTGCCTCACCTCTCCTTAATCGTACCCAGGCCAGCTATGCTTGTCCAGTTCAACGTTGACTCCAGGGCTGCAGCTACAGTTTGGTTCCTTCCTGCCAGAATGCAAAAGAGAAACCTCAAAAGTTCAACAAGCCAAAGGAAATGTAAATCTATAAAATATTAAACACCTCAATGCGTGGCAGTAAGAGCCCCCCCCCCCCCCCCCCCCCCCCGAAATGGCTGCATGGCAAGTAGTTCACTTGCCGCACAACCATTTCTTTAAAAAAAAAGAAAGACCTACCTTTTACCCACTGCAGTAAAAGGGGGCCTCAGCAAACGTCAAAAACATGCTCCGATGCCAGCGCAGGACCCCTTTTGCCGCAGCTTGGTAAAAGGAGCCCTGAATGTCTTTATATATCCTTGGATGTGAGGTTTTTTGACCTTGGTCCTGTGGTTTCATCCATCCACCTTCCATCATATGTTGATGTTATGATGCACAGGCATAAAAGCACAACATTCAGTTGGAGTAAGTTACTCTGAAGAGGCAAATGGGGGTGTAGGGGAGATGGTACCCCTTTTTGGGTGTTCCTTGGGGACTAAGTTTACATTTAATTGTTGGGGTGCTTTGTCAGGATTGGTGATTGCAAGTTAAGGATTTTGTAGTATGGACTTGTTTTGTCATATTGCTGCATTTTTGTATTGAATATTTGGTTTGCTTATTACATATTATAAAATACTACAATTTTATATACATCAAAAATATAACATGTGAGTTCAGGTTCTCCTTTAGAAAGGCATGACCCAAACTGAATTAGTGTAGAATATTCATGAATATCTAGGATGTGCAAATCTCGCACATAACCATTGTGGATTTTCCTAAAAGAGTTTCCCCCACTGCTGGTGTCAGAAGCAGATGTTGCTTGTCTGGACCTGAGCCTCAGGCAGGGGTTACTTCCCCCCCCCCCCCCCCCCCCCCCCCCCGTGACATCTAAAGGCACACTGGTTGGGAAACGCTGGATTAGAATGATTTTCTGTTAGTGTAAATGTTTGCATTTTAGATATTGCAATGGTTATCATATACTGTAATTTGTACTTTGAGCTCTTGGGATCAAGCGGTATAGAAGTATAAAAAATGAAATTCCTTACAGTTGTGCTGTCACTTTACAGATTGCTGCATTTTTTATTGAGTCATTGCCTAGTGTCGCAGGCCATATTATTCCACCAGCTGGCTATTTTCAGAAGGTGGCAGAGTAAGTAGAATCTTTGATCAGTTTTTTTTTAAATATTTTTTAATATTACATTATAAATTTAGGGAAGTTTTTACTAAGCTTCTGTTTAAAGAGGCCTCAGGTGCCTGTATACAGGATTTACCCACGTGCTAAGGCCATTTTTACCACAGCAGTAAAATGACTAATTTTCCTTTTTTTTACCTTAAAAAAAAAATTACCACATTAGTACTTACACCTGTTTTGTAGGCGGTAAGGGCTCGCATGGTAATTTTGCGGTAAGCACTTAGCGCGTGGTAATGTAGCGGTGCTGATTAGTGTAGAGAAACCCCCTCCATGCAAAAAAATAATTTTTAGCACACGTAGATCAGGAACTTACCTCAGGACATCTATGTCCCACGGTAAGTCATTTTCAGTTGTGGTACGTGAACACGAGCGCTTACTGCAGCTCAGTAAAAGGACCCCTTAGCCTGAAGCCGTCCACAACTATCATGTATTCCTGTTTTGGTTAAACCCAGGCTATTTTGATTGGATTTAGGGAATGGGTAGAAATGTAGACGAAGGTTTTAAGACGCAGCTTTTCTATTAGTGAAATGGGGTTTTACAGAAACAATTAAAAAAAAAAAATATATATAAAAAAAATAACCACTACAAGCCTAATCTTTTACTAATAGGCTGCTCAGACCTGTGGTTTATTGTAAAAATGTTTTCATCTCATTAAACACTAACAGTGCTAAAATACATCTTAAAACCAATTGATCAGTAACCAGTGCAGTTTTTCTAGCAAAAAAGGTGCCAGTACTGAAATGCCAGGCCACTCTTCAGGGGTGGGGTGATCACTGAGGGACCCACCCCACAATAGCCAGGCTCCCTGCAACCAGTTACCGAATCTATGACAAGGCAGAATTGGTGTGTAGAGCCTGAGCTCTTTCATTAAAACTTGGGGACCATGGGTCAATTTTAGTAGACAATGGAAAAGGTGCCGGTACTCAGTACCCCCTCAAAAAAAAGCCCTTTCAGTAACCCTCTTCAGCTTGGAAAAGAGATGGACGAGGGGAGATTGAGCTCAACAAAATCCTGAGTGGTGTAGAACGAGTAGAAGTGAATGGATTTATTTTTGCTCATTCCAAAAGTACAAAGATTAAGGGACACTCAAGGAAGTTACATGGCAATATTTTTTTCACTCAGAGACTAGTTAAGCTCTGGAACTCTTTGCTGGAGGATGTAGTAACAGTGGTTAGCGTATCTGGGTTTAAAAAAGGTTTGGACAAGTTCCTGGAGGAAAAGCCCATAGTCTGCTATTGAGATAGACACGGGGAAGCCACTGCTTGCCCTGGGATTGGTAGTGTGGAATGTTGCTACTATTTGGGATTTTGCCAAGTACATGTGACCTGGATTGACCACTGTTTGGGCTAGATGGACCATTGGTCTGACCCAGTATGGCTGTTCTTATGTTATGTTCCTGCAAATAAATACATCCAATAACTAAGGGACCCTTTTACTAAACCAGTAAAATTTGTAGTTACCATGGCTTAACATGGGTTTTTACCACGCAGTAGCTGCAAATTTAATACAGCAGCTATGGGGACATTCCCATTATTTTATTATTGTAGGTCATGTGTTAACATTCAGACGCACAGTATCTGCTCCTGTTTAACATGGAAGCACCGTGAGTGATTCTGCATTAACTGTGTTAGGCAGTTCGCCCATGGTAAATACAGTGTGGCTGGTTAAATACACTACAACCAGCTATCTGTGAATTTTCAGCAGGACATGGCTATGACCCTCTGAAAATTCAAGGCTAGCCGATAGCGGGTTTATTATATTGCACAGTTTAACAGGCTAGCTGCCAATTTTCAGCACAGGTTTTGCGGCCGTATTTGGTATCGTAAATACCACGCCTATCTTTGGCCGGTTCAAACTTAACTGGCCAGTGCTGAATATTGGGTGGGCCGGTTAAATTTGAACCAGCCAAAAATAAACTAGATATTCAATGCTGGTCACCAGAAATGGCCCGGCATTGAAGATCCAGGCTCAGCGCCGACCGCGGGAGTTAAACAAGCCCTCAGTGTGTGGTAAACCATGCATTAACTGAAAGCACTAACTACAAAGCAGCTCTGCGTTAGAAGTTAATGCGGTGTAAATCAGGCATTGTGCTTAAGGTAGCTTAGTTAAAAGGGCCCCTAAACTAAGCAAAATAGGATAATGCAATTTTCTTGAAAATGCATGATCAAAAAAAAATTCACCTGCTTTCAAAAATCAGCAGGTGGCAGAGATTTCAAATACTTGATAGTCATTTGTAATACTTCCATGGAAACGTCCCAGCAACACATGAGTTGCTGCATTTGTGTGGCAAAATCTACATGTGGGCATATTTAAAGTGCATTATATCATGCTTTCAGACGACTCTGCAAATAAGATGATAAATGAACAAATGAGGGGCCAGCCTGATGGTTCAATTGACAAGTGGCACTTTCCATTTTTTTGGAAGGTCCTTAGTTTGATTTCCAGATCGAGTCTGCAACCAAGGACCGATGACTATTCATAGCCTTGGTAGGGAGGTGGGGAGAGCTGTAAGGTGAAATTAGGCCTTACCTGCTAATTTTCTTTCCTAGTCTAGATCCTCCAGACCGGTCAAGATGCTTGGTTATGCACGCCTACCAGCAGAGGGAGACTGAGAACACTAAACTTTGAACACTGTACATATAACCTGTGCCTAATCATATCCATCCAATATACGGCTAGCAAAGCAGAGGAAAAAACCAACTGGCAACTGAAAATTGAAAACCCAAAGACGATCCCTGTACTTGGAACCCCATTGAATACAGAAATGTGCTTAAGCAGACCAAACGCATACAGCATCCCGTGCTGCACCAGTCCAGAGTCAGGGAAACGCCCCTGACATCGACCAGACCAGAAAAGCATAGAAACATACTATAAAACAGCAACAGAAGAACACAGGCTCAAAAGACATCTGATACAAGATGGGCGGGACCTTGACCGGTCTGGAGGATCTAGAGAAAAGAAAATTAGCAGGTAAGGCCTAATTTCACCTTCCTCAACAACCCTCCAGACCGGTCAAGATGCTTGGGAAGTACCAAGGCAGTATAAAATTAAGGGCGGGACCCCCGAAACCTAGAGGTCAACACAGCAGCCCCAAAACCAGCATCCTCCCTTGCCTGGACGTCAATCCTATAATGCCACATAAAGGAATGCATAGAAGACCAAACAGCTGCCTTACAAATATCCCGTGGAGGAATAAAACTACTCTCCGCCCAGGAAGAAGCTACCCCCCCCCCCCCCCCTGAGTAGAATGGGCCTTAAGTACCGATGGCACCACACGCCCCTTCAGTAAATAGGCCAAACCAATAGCCTCCTTTAACCACTGAGCTAAGGTTGCCTTGGAGGCAGCCAAACCTTTTTTAGGTCCTCCAAACAAAACAACTTATCAGAGACCCGAAAATCCTGAGTTCTGCGCAAGTAAGCACACAAAATGCGCCTAACATCCAACTTGGCCAAACGTTGCGTAGCATCACCTGATCTATCACCCAACACTGGCAAAGAAATCACCTGATTCACATGAAAAGAGGACACAACTTTGGGCAAGAAGGAAGGCACTGTTCGCAATGCCACTTTCTCCTTAGACAAGAAAGGCTCCCTACAGGACAAAGCCTGAAGCTCCAAAATTCTCCAGGCTGAAGAAATGGCCACAAAAAAAAACTGCCTTCACCTTACAGGTGCTCAAATCCAAAGGCTCGAACGGAGGACCCACCAGAGCCTCCAAAACTAGGTTCAAATCCCACGGAGGAACCATTGGACGTTGCGGCGGACGGATCAACTTCACTCCTTTAAAGAAACGCACCACGTCCGGAGAGGCAGCTAAGGATCCCCCTGAACCTTACCCCTGAAGCAGGACAAAGCCGCCATCTGCAATTTCAAGGAAGACAGCGCAAGGCCCCTGTCTAGTCCATCCTGCAGAAACTCCAAAACTTCTGCTATCGAGGCACACAAAGGGAGATAAGCCCGCTCCTGACACCAATTCTCAAAGATTCTCCACACATGGACATAAGCCAACGAAGTTGACCTCTTACGGGAACATAACATCGTATCAATTACCCTGAGAGAAAAACCTTTCTATTTGTGCCGCTCAAGAGCCAGGCTGTAAGCGAGAACGGAGAGGGATCGGCCATCTCGATCAGTCCCTGAACCAACCTCACCGTGGACCCCAACAGAATCAGCTCCTGGACTGCCAGCCACATTAGATCTCCGTACCAAGGACAACGCGGCCAATTGGGAGCCACCAGGATTACCGGACCCGAGTGATGCTCGATTCGCTGCACTACCCGTCCTACCAATGGCCACGGAGGGAACACATACAGCAACTCGTGAAGAGGCCACAGAAGAACCAACGCATCGATCCCCTCGGACCGAGGATCTCGCCTCCGACTGAAGAAGCGAGGAACCTGAGCATTGCCGGCCAGCGCCATCAGATCTATCACTGGTCAACCCCATTTCAACACTATGCAGTCGAAGATCGACTGATGAAGGGAAGGGAACTGGGACTTGCTACACCGCCTTTCTGAGGTTTTTGCAACTACATTCAAAGCGGTTTACATATATTCAGGTACTTATTTTGTACCAGGGGCAATGGAGGGTTAAGTGAAGCCCAGATTCACAAGAAGCTGCAGTGGGAATCAAACTCAGTTCCCCAGGATCAAAGTCCACTGCACTAACCACTAGGCTACTCCTCCACTCCCATTCTCCGGGATCCAACGTGTGCCTGCTCAGAAAATCTGCACTCACATTATCGACACCAGCAACGTGAGCCGCTGAGAGACTTTGAAGATGCACTTCTGCCCAGGTCAGTAACTCTGCTGCCTCTTCGGCCAGCACTCTACTTCTCATTCTCCCCTGCCGATTTACATAAGCTACGGCCATTGCGTTGTCGGAAATAACAGAACAGAAAGGACTGGAGAGCCAACCAAATCGCCCACGTC
This sequence comes from Microcaecilia unicolor, assembly GCF_901765095.1. Classification (NCBI taxonomy): domain Eukaryota; kingdom Metazoa; phylum Chordata; class Amphibia; order Gymnophiona; family Siphonopidae; genus Microcaecilia; species Microcaecilia unicolor. Next base: position 166,238,642 of record NC_044038.1, read on the forward strand.
TCCAGCCAGTTGATGGACCAGCGAGCTTCCTCCAACGACCTGGGCCACCTGGCCGAGGCAATGACCTCCCCAACCCCCCAGACTCGCCTCCGTGGTTAGAACTACCCAATCCGGAGGATCTAGAGGCATGCCCTTCAGTAGATTCGGAGTGTGAAGCCACCAGCGCACGCTACGGCGAGGAGCCTCTAACAGAAGTTTCTCCTCTAACTCCTGAGTCTGAGGAGACCAGCGATCCAGCAGAGCCACCTGCAGTTGACGCATATGGGTCCTGGCCCATGGGACTACCTCTTTCGCTGCTGCCATCAAACCCAGAACCTGGAGGTAAGAACGGGCCGAGGGAGCCCTCTGCGCACAGAGCTGCCGAATCTGCCCCTGCAGCTTGGAAACTTGAGTGGATGTCAGGAACACTCGACCTTTCTCCGTGTCGAACCGTACCCCCAAGTATTCCATGGACTGAGAAGGGACTAGCTGACTTTGGCCGGATTCACCACACAGCCCAGCAGCTGCAAAAAGGACACCACCCGTGCGGTCTCCTTGCTTTATGACCTCAATTTGGCTCGAATCAACCAATCGTTGAGGTAAGGATGAACCAAAATGCCTTGCTTCCGCAGAGCTGCCGCCACAACTACCATTATCTTGGAAAAGGTGCGAGGAGCCGTCGCAAGACCGAAGGGAAGCGCACAAAACTGGAAATGCTTCCCTAAGACAGCAAATCAAAGAAAACGCTGATGCGCTGCCCGGATGGGAATGTGCAGATATGCCTCTGTCAGGTCTAAGGAGGTGAGAAACTCGCCTTTCTGAACTGACATGATAACCGAGCATAAGTTTTCCATCCGAAAGGAGGGGACCTTCAAAGCTCAGTTGACCCTCTTGAGGTCTAAAGTGGGCCGAAAGGAACCCTCCTTCTTAGGCACCACAAAATAAATCGAGTAACAATCCGTCCCCCTTTCCCTTGGAGGAACGGATACCACTGCTCCTAGGTCAATCAAACGTAACAGAGTGTCTCGCACTGCTCTCGCCTTGCGCCGAGTGTGACAAGGAGACACTAGAAAGAAATCTGAACGAGGACTGTCTAACTCTAGCGCGTAACCATCGCGTACTACCTCCAGAACCCACTGGTCTGAAGTAACCTGGACCCACCTGGTAAAATTGATTCAACCGAGTGCCCACACGTACCAGAGGCTGGGCTCCCACACCATCATTGGGAAGTAAGGACCGATCCGGGAGCTCCCGAAGAGGAATCCCGTCCACCATGTTGTCCACCCCAAAAGGGCTGGGTCCTCTGGAAAAAAACGACCTCTGGACGCTCCACTAGACCTACCCAGCCTATACCGCCGCACTTCTCAAAAACGACCACGCACAGATGTCCCCATGGAATCTGACTTGGTACGTAGCTCTGGGAGACGCGGAACCTTAGCTTCACCAAGTCCCCACACCAACTAATCAAAATCCTCCTCAAAAAGTATAGAGCCCTTAAAGGGGAGCGAACAGAGCTTGGACTTAGAAGCCACGTCAGCGACCCAACCCCGTAACCAAAGGGCTCAACGGACTTCTACCGCTAGAGTCATATTCTTAGCCTACGCCCGTAACAAATCGTACAGTGCATCCGCCAAAAAAAATGACCCCATTTCCAACTAGTCAACTCCTGAATCCAGAAAGCCCTAACAGACCCTGGACTATCCAGAAGCTTCTCAGCCCAGCGGAAACAAGCGCGGGCCACCTGCCCTCCACAAACCGAAGCTTGCAATGCCAAGGCTGACAAATCAAAACTCAGCTTAAGAAAGGATTCCAACTTCCTATCCTGAGGGTCCCGTAACGCGGCGCCACCATCCACCGGAATAGCTGTGGCCTTAGTGACCGCCGTCACCACTGCAGGAGGTTTCAAAGAATCCCTATCCTCCTGGGGAAGAGGGAAGAGCTTAGCCACAAGATTCCCATCAGAGCGTGGGAGAAAAAAGGTCTCAAGATCCTCTAACCACTCTAAGCGAGGCCTCTTCGCTAGCACATAAGCACCACCATACTGGGAAAAGACCAAGGGTCCATCAAGCCCAGCATCCTGTCTATGACAGCGGCCAATCCAGGCTTCAAGAACCCAGCAAAAACCCATTAAAAAAAAAAATATATATATATTTTAAATTTTTAATAATGTTCAATGGACTTTTCCTCAGGAATCTGTCCAAACCCCCTTTAAACTCCATAAGGCCAGCTGCTGTCACTACATTTTCCCCTGCCCCTTCACCAGGGAGCTCCATGCAGGAGGGACCCGCCTTCCAGGCCTGGAACATGGACCATATAAATTCCGGGGGAAAACCCAGCCCCCCAGAGGAGTCTGAAGCTGAAGATGGTCCCGGAGCAGGGATTTCCTGAGCAGACTGCGTCAGATCCACAGCGCGGGGCGATTCCAAAATGGCTGCGATTCCTGCCAGCACCGGGACTGACACCGTCACGCTCACCTGAGCTGCCGACTCAGCCCCATCAGAACACGCGGCAGGAACCTCCGCCACTAACAACTGAGGCATGGAGGAAGGTGGCTTGGGCTCCCCACAAAACCTGCACTGTCAACCTAGCGCTTCCAGACTTCGACGTGCGCAAAAACAGCAACGGAGGAGTTTCTCTGACGTAAAAAAAACTGTAAGTCAGCCTAAGACCCAAGCACACGTAGACACACACGGCTCATCACCAGCCTCGACTCTCCCGGACAGCCAGAAAGATGCCGGTTCAAAATCGGAGGAGCAGCTGATTTCTTTTTTTTTTTTACTTTATTTGAGCCCATATGCTGTTGGCTGTAAGGCACTCAAGGCTGCTGCCCTAAAACGGCAGCCGAGGCACAAGGCTGCCCAAGAGGGAGAGCCGGCTAGGGGGAGGGACCCGGCTACCAGGGAGTACACGGTAAGGGCCCCACAGGACCCACCACCCCAAGCACACTGAGGAAACCAACCACAGGGATTCTCTTTTTTTTTTTTTTTTTTTTTAATATATAAACAAATGGAAAGGAACTAAAATAGAGAAAAATAAGGCAAACTAAACCCTAAGAAACCCCTAGAGCCTACCAGACCAGACAAGCTGCATGTCTACACTCTGCTGGAGACTGAGAAATACTGGATGGATATGATTAGGCACAGATTATATGTACAGTGTTCAAAGTTTAGTGTTCTCAGTCTCCCTCTGCTGGTAGGCGTGCATAACCAAGTGTCTTGACTGATCTGGAGGATTGCTGAGGAATACCTCCTTAGCTTGATTTACAGCCCATTGTACAGAGTTCTGGACGGAGCCTTGTTGTATGGATCCCTGTCTCAGGATCACTGATGCAATGACCAAACTAGAAGCAAGGAGAAGGTCTGTTAAGATCATCCGATGCACTTGTAAAATGAAAGATTATGTCACCAGAATTCAGCCTTAGTTCTTTGCTTCAGTTTCCTTGTAAATGTTTAGTTACGTTTCAGAATAAGCACTATGTCTTTTTTTGAGCCAATTCAATTACGTTCTTTTCTAAATGCTCACCGTGTTCCTTTGAAGTGATAGGGGTTTATTAGGTTAGTAACCTCTCTTTGGATACAGTATAGGTAAGTTGCCCGCCTTGTATTTGCATTGTACTTGTACTCCCTTTCACTTTTCTAGTTAAGTTTGCCTCCCTTCATTTCCTTGTGGAGCAGAGGTTTAGTTTGATTTCTCAGATTATACTTATGTATAATTTTGTAAATTTATGTTACTTTTTAGTTCCTTTGCATGTTGTATTCCTGATGTAACTCATTTGAAATTCTGTAAATAAGGATGTTCTGACTGCTTGAAAGAGGAGGGAATGACTTGGGCAACTCCCCCTCCCCCCAAAATACAGAAATGATCATGAATGAAACGTAACATCAGTATAATCTGCATTAGATCAGAAGTGTGCAAAAAGGTGAAATTAGGCCTCACCTGCTAATTTTCTTTCCTCTAGATCGTCCAGACCGTTGAAGACGCTTGGGTTATGCACTCCTACCAGCAGAGGGAGACTGAGAACACTAAAACTTCTTTATACAAGTAGCCTGTGCAGACCTTCTACTAACCAGTAAAACAGTAACAAAGCAGAGGAACAAAACACCTCCACCTAAACAAAACCACTAAATCCACACTCAGATCTCCTCCCCTTAAGACGGGGGAATGCAACTGCAGATGGGCACAAACGGTACCACAAACTGCCCTTAGGAGAACTCCAGGACCCAAATCACAGGAGCTACTAGAAATATCAGCAACTGAAGTCTAAAGAAATTATCATACTGAACTGTCCGATACACTGGGTGGGCTTTTGAACGGTCTGGAGGATCTACAGGAAAGAAAATTAGCAGATAAGGCCTAATTTCACCTTCCTCAGCAATCCTCCAGACCGTTCAAGACGCTTGGGATGTACCAAAGCAGTAAACACATCTAAGGGTGGGACCTGCGAAGCCCAGAGGACAGGGCTGCAGCTCCAAAACTGGCATCCTCCCTTGCCTGTACATCCACTCTGTAATGTTTGACAAAAGAATGCAGGGAGGACCACACTGCCGCTCTACAAATGTCCACCGGTGGAAAAAAACTACTCTCTGCCCAAGAAGCCGCCATCCCCCTAGTGGAATGCGCCTTGAGCCCCACTGGCGCACCGTACGGCTTAGAAGCAGCCGCTCCCTTCTTGGGCCCCACATGAAGGACAAATAACCTGTCCGAAGACCTGAATTCCTCCGACCTGCGCAAATAACCCTTCAACACTCTGCGCACATCCAATTTCGAAAAATGACGCTGAGAAGCATCCCCTGTCCAGTCCCCCAAGACCGGCAATGAAATCACCTGATTTCACCTGATAGGAGGATACCACCTTAGGCAAAAACGAAGGCACTGGACGCAGCGAAACCTTTTCCTTAGAAAACCACAGAAACGAAGGCCTACATGAAAGAGCCTGAAGTTCCGAAATCCTGCAAGCCGACGATATAGCTACCAAAAAGACCGTCTTCATAGTAAGGTCTTTTATCAAACAAGACTCCAAGGGCTCAAAAGGAGAACCCACTAAAGAGTCAAGAACGATATTAAGATCCCACTGAGGCACTATCAGCCGCTGAGGAGGACGAAGCAACTTCACCCCCCCTCAAAAAACGGACCACATCCGGGGAAGACGCAACCAACCTGCCCTGCACCTTACCCACGAAAACAAGCCAGCTGCACCTTCAAAGATGACAATGGAAGGCCCTTCTCAAAACCATCCTGTAAGAAATCTAAAGTGCACGACACAGAAGCTGTCGAAGGGACACACACCCGGTCCCCACACCAATCTTCAAATATGCGCCACACACACACACATAGGCCAAAGACGTCGAACGTTTGCGAGACTGCAGCATCGTCTGAATCACCTGAGGGGAAAACCCTTTCCTTCTCAACCGTTTCCTCTCAAGGGCCACACCGTAAGAGAGAACCGATCCGGATCCGGCATGACAGTTGGACCCTGACACAATAGCACCGAGCCCCCCAGCCACAGAGGCCCGCCTTCTAACAAGCGCATCAGATCCCTGAACCACGGCCGACGCGGCCAATTCAGAGCCACCAACAATACCGGACCCGCATGACATTCTACCCTCTGTAGGACTCGACCTATCAAGGGCTACGGGGGAAATACGTACAGCAATACCCACTGAGGCCACAGAAGGACCAACGCATCGATCCCTTCCGCTCGCGGATCCCGATGCCAACTGAAATACCGAGGAACCTGAGTATTCTGTGCCAACGCCATGAGATCCACTACTGGCATTCCCCACTTTAGAACTATCTGGTCGAACACCGACCGGTGCAGAGACCGTTCTCCGGGGTCCAACATGTGTCTGCTTAGAAAATCCGCATTCACGTTGTCCACCCTGGCCACATGCGCCACCGAAATCTGCACTAGATGCCTTTCCGCCCAACTCATGAGCAGAGCCGTCTTGATTGCCAACCGCTGACTCTTTGTACCGCCCTGCCAGTTGACATACGCTACCGTTGTCGGACATGACTTTTACCGCCTTTCCAACCACACTTGAGCGAAATGCCAACAGAGCTAGCCGAATCGCCTTCGTCTCCAAACGGTTGATAGACAACTGAGCTTCCTCTGTCGACCACCGCCCCTGCGCGGACCGACCGAGACACTGAGCTCCCCAGCCCAGCAGACTGGCATCCGTTACCAGAATCAACCACTGAGGAGTTTCCAAAGGCATGCCCTTTTTCAGATGGGCCGAGCACAGCCACCACTGGAGACTGCACCGAGGAGCCCCCCTCAATGGCAACTGCAACTCCAAACTGTGTACCTGAGGAGACCACCGGGACAACAGAGCCGCCTGAAGCTGACACATATGCGCCTTGGCCCATGGTACTACCTCTATTGTCGCTGCCATGAGGCCCAGAACCCGAAGGTACATTCGAACCGTCGGACTCTGAACGGACAGTAACAGCCGGACCTGCTGCTGAAGAGAGGCGATCCGAAAATCCGGCAGAAACACACGACCCACTGCCGTGTCGAACTGCACTCCCAAGTACTCCAGACTCTGCGATGGGATCAACTGACTTTTGACTACATTCACTACCCATCCGAGCGATTCCAGAAACGCGACCACCTGAGCCATCGCTGCCACACTGTGAGCCCGAGACTTCGCCCGGTTCAACCAGTCGTCCAGATACGGATGCACCAGAAGACCCTGCCAACGCAAAGCCGCTGCTACCACCACCATTATCTTGGAGAAGGTGCGTGGCGCCGTTGCCAGACCAAAAGGCAGAGCACAGAACTGAAAGTGCCTCCCTAAAACAGCAAAACGAAGGAAACGCTGATGGGCCTCTCGAATCGGCACCTGCAGATACGCTTCTGTGAGATCCACTGACGTGAGAAATTCTCCCTGATGAACAGCCACTATGACTGAGCGCAGAGTCTCCATGCGGAAGGATGGCACCTTGAGCGCCCCATTGAGATCTAAAATGGGTTGAAACTAGTCCTTCTTCGGCACCGCAAAGTAAATGGAATAACAACCCATTCCCATCTCGTGCCAAGGAATGGGTACCACAGCTCCTAACTGGATTAAGCGACCCAGAGTCTCTTGAATAGCCTTTAACTTGACTCGAGAGTGACAAGGAGAGGGAAGAAACAGATCCGGCAGCGGGTGCTCAAACTCGAGCGCATAACCGTCGTGAACGACCTCCAGCACCCACTGATCTGAAGTAATTTGGGTCCACCCCTGATAAAACAGACGAAATCGCGCCCCGACCTTCACCAGAGGCTGGACCCGCACACCCGCACACCATTTCCGGCACCTCCGAAGGAGTTCCGACCTCCTCGAGGACCCCCTCGAAAGGACTGCGTCCGCTGGAAAAACCGGCTTTTAGAAGGAGACATATCTGCCCGGCCTGTACCGCCTCGCGTCCTTAAACCGACCTCTAGCCGAACCACCTCGACTAGCCGCCTTAGGCCGTAACTCCGGCAACCGTGAGACCTTGGTATCCCCAAGACCACTCATCAGTTTATCCAAGTCCTCTCCAAACAACATAGAACCTTTGAAAAGTAGAGAACACAACTTTGCTTTAGAGGCCGCATCTGCCACCCAGCTCCTAAGCCAAAGAGCCCTATTCTTAGCCAAAGCCCTTAGCAAATCATAAAGGGTGTCTGCTAAAAACGAAGACCCCATCTCCAATTTGGCCAGCTCCTGAACCAAACCAGTCCTATCTAACGCAGGCTCATCCAAGAGCTTCTCCGCCCAATGGAAACAAGCTCTGGCTACCAAGCCCTCATACACAGAGGCTTGCAAGGCCAAAGCCGACAAATCAAAGCTGCGCTTCAGAAAGGACTCTAGCTTCCTATCCTGAGGATCCCGTAAGGCTGTACCGCCATCCACCAGAATGGCTGTAGCCTTAGTAACCAACGCAGCCACAGTAGGTGGTTTCAGCAGAGCCAAATCTTCCGGAGGCAAGGGATACAGCCGTGCCATAGCCCTAGACACCTGACAAGCAGCCTCCGGCACAGACCATTCCTGAAAAACCATGTCCCTAATGTCTAAATTCATGGGAAAGGAACAGGAGGCTCTCCGAATCCCCTTAACCAAGGGATCTACCTGGGGTCCCTTCGCAGAGGGAGTGGCCGCCGGAGTAAACTTCAAAGTAGAGATCACCTGATCAATGAGGTCTAAAATGCGAACCACTGAAGAATCTTCCCCAGGCCTTAGCCCATCCTGATCCTCTGACACAGCTAAGAGATCCTCTCCTGGGTCACTCCAAACGTCCGACCCAGGCAGAGAAAGTATCTATCTCCATAAGCTCTGAAATATCCACCAGTGGGCGCTTAACTCCCACTGAGCTAGCAGCCTCCGGGGAACAAACAGCCTGAGAGGGGCCAGCTCTCCAGGCATTATACAGAGACCAAACTCAGGGGGGAAGCCAGACCCCCCCCCCCCCCCCAACACTGCTGAAGCCCCAACACTTCCCGCAGTCTCCACGACGGACCCCCCCCCCCCTCGCTCCCAAGGCGGCAGGTCCATCGCGTGATCCACGGCTAAACTAGGCGCGCTTCCCGCCACACACGGGTCCCCCGGCGCCGGTACGGAATGCGCAGCCAAAAGGGCCGCACTTCCCGCAAAAAACGGCTCAGTCGAGGCTGACCCGGGACGCGCAGCCAAATGGCCGCATTTCCCACCAAAACTGGCCCCACCGTTGCCGGGCCGAAATGTGCGGTCAAATCACCGCCCAACACCTCCGCCAACTCGGGAAAGCACGGGGGCAAAAGCGCCAACAACGTAGGCTCCCCACAAAATTTACATTGGCCACCTTTCACTTCAATGCCGCGCTTCATGCAAAACCAACACCTCACCAGCTTACACATAATGGCCGCGAACACAATAAAAACAAACAGTTGCTTTGTGCTCTGACAGACTAATAGGCAAAACTGCCTAAGGCAAGAACGCCCTTGAAGACGTTTTATCTCTGGACTGCCACAAGAACGGCCAAAATAGCCACCTTTTAAAAACTTTTTTTTTTTAAACCTCGTTGCTGATGCCTAAACGCCTCAAGGGTACAAGGTCTGTAGCCGAGGTCAAGCAGTCCTCCAGAGGAAGAGCACAGGGGGAGGGACCAGGCCACCCTACAGGGAATAAGAAGCCCCTTAGGACTTAAACCCTGTAATAGAGATCCAAGTGTGGGTTCTCTAACATTTACAACCCAACCTAGAAACCCCAAACGGGCCTACCACACTGAGTACACTGCACAGGCTGCACACATCTACCCTCTGCTGAGACTGAGAAAGGAGAAATTAGACCTTACCTGCTAATTTGCTTTCCTTTAATCCCTCCGGACCGGCCCAGGATTGGACTGATGGGTTGTGCTCGCCTACCAGCAGGTGGAGACTGAGAAAAAACTCTGACTCTAGCGAGCCAATAGGAGCCCTGGTCATGTGACCATAGCCTCAGTATTTGAATAACAAAGCAGAGAGGAAAAAAGGAGAGAACCATATTCTGTGCCATGAGAAATACAAGCAGCCAGAAAGCACCAAGACAAAAAAAGTGCTTATACTACGGCTGAGCCGTAACACTGGACTCACCTACAATTCGCTTCAGAGCTGAGGTATGGTCAACTATGTACAGACTTATGAATTTGCTTCAATTTGAACATATATAACTTCTGAACTTGCAGAACATTTGAAATATAACGGAACTTCAAGTATTATCTTACTACTGTCTGAGCAACAGAACAGGACTGAAGATGACAGATAAAAGCCTGTACATAGTAACGGAGACTATCTCTTGAAATATAACCTGACAGCTGAATAAAGACGATTCTGTGTACTGGAATATCCCGGGTGGGCCCTGGGCCGGTCTGGAGGGATTAAAGGAAAGCAAATTAGCAGGTAAGGTCTAATATCTCCTTCCTTAGCATCCCTCCGGACCGGCCCAGGATTGGACTGATGGGACGTAACAAAGCAGTAGTCCTAAGGGAGGGATCCCAGTAAACCCACTGTGAGAACCCGTGATGCGAAGATGGCTTCCCGACGACACTGAACATCCAGTCTGTAATGCATAGAGAAAGAATGAAGAGAGGACCATGTCGCTGCCTTACAGATCTCCGCCGGTGGCACCAAGGAGCACTCTGCCCACGATGCTGCCTGTCCACGCGTCGAATGAGCTTTCACTGCCTCCGGAATTGGCCTGCCGGACAACAGGTAAGCCGATGCTATCGTGTCCTTGATCCAACGCGATAAAGCGGGCTTAGAAGCCAACAGACCTTTGCGGGGCCCCGCAAAGAGAATAAAGAGACGATCCGAGCGACGAAATTCTGCAGTAACCGCAAGATATCTTTTAAGTACTCTCTTAACGTCCAGCGTACGCAACTTCTGTTGCTCCTGAGTTCCTGAGGCTGTTCCCAGAACCGGGAGAAACACAGACTGAGCCAAATGGAAACGCGATAGCAACTTAGGCAAAAAGGAAGGGACTGGCCGAAGTACCACTCGTTCTTTAGAAAATTGCAGGAATGAGGATCTACAGGAAAAAGCTTGCAACTCCTAAACTCTCCTAGCTGATGCAATAGCCACCAAGAACACTGCCTTAAGTGTCAAATCCTTCAAGGAACAGGCTTGTAAAGGTTCAAACGGAGGTTTCGATAAAGCCGTAGAACCAAATTGAGATCCCAAGCTGGAAAGGACGCTCTAACCGGAGGGCGCAGAAGACTCACCCCCTTCAAAAACTGGACGACATCGGGAAGACTAGCCACCAACTTACCCCGAATCCGACCTCTGAAGCAGGCCAGAGCTGCCGTCTGCACCTTGAGTGAAGAAAGAGAAAGTCCCTTATCAAAACTGCATTGTAGAAACTCTAACATCTGAGGCACTGTCGCCCGCAAAGGAACAATGCCCGCATCTGAACACCAAGCCTCAAAAATTCTCCAAGTACGAATATAGTTCAGCGAGGTGGAACGACGACACGACCGAAGCATGGTGGAAATCACAGGAGCCGAAAAACCCCTCTTAGCTAGATGAGCTCGTTCAAGAGCCAAGCCGTAAGACAAAATCGAACCAATCTGGGTGACGTATTGGGCCCTGTACCAACAAGTCCTCGAGAACTGGATGACAAAGAGGCGTCCCCACCGCCAGACGTTGTAGATCTGCGTACCAAGGCCGGCGAGGCCAGTCTGGAGCCACCAAGATGACCGGTCCCTCGTGCTCTTCGATCCTTTGTAGGAGGTGACCTATTAGTGGCCAAGGAGGAAAAGCGTAAAGCAGTCCGGCGGACCACTGCTGCAACAGGGCGTCTACCCCTGCCGCCCTGGCATCTCTTCGGCGACTGAAGAAACGAGGGAGTTTGGAGTTGAGACTGGAGACGAACAGATCTAGAACTGGAGGACCCCAGCGCTGCATGATTAACTGAAATGTCCGATGGCAGAGGGACCACTCCCCGGGATCGAGCGTGTGGCGACTGAGAAAATCTGCCTACACATTGTCTATTCCTGCCACATGCGAGGCTGATATGGCTGTGAGATGAACCTCCGCCCAGCTGAGGAGACTCTCTGCCTCTCGATACAAGAGATGACATCTCGTCCCTCCCTGGCGATTGACGTAGGCCACAGCCGAGACGTTGTCTGAGAGGACTCGCACCGCCTTGCCCTCCAGGAGCAGACCGAAGTGTTGGAGAGCTAGCCGAATCGCCCTGGTCTCCAAGAAGTTGATGGATTGCGTTGCTTCCAGCGGAGACCAGAGTCCCTGGGTGTACTTGTACAGACAGTGAGCTCCCCAGCCTCGGAGACTGGCATCTGTCGTTAACGGTATCCAGCGAGGAGGCTCCAACGGCATTCCCGCCGAGAGATTCTTTATCCGCAGCCACCAGGCCACAGAGTTGCGTTCCGGATGACGGAGGAATAACTTCATTGTGAGGGGATCTCGCTGAGAGGACCAGCGGGAAAGCAGAGACCACTGAAGAGACCTCATGTGAAGCCTGGCCCAGGGTACTACCTCTATCGTTGCTGCCATCGAACCTAGAACTTTCAGATAATCCCTCGCGGCCGGAGCCTTCTGCTGGAGGAACCCCAGAATCTGCGACCGGAGCTTCACAATCCGTCCCTGCGGGAGAAAGACTCGACCCTTTTGTGTGTCGAAGGTGACTCCCAAATACTCTAGCGACTGAGAGGGAACCAACCTGCTCTTGGCTACATTCACGACCCACCCTAGGGACTGCAAGAAGTCTACCACTCGTTGAGTAACCTGGCAACTTTCCTGATAAGACTTCGCCCTGATCAACCAATCGTCTAGATAAGGATGAACTAGAATTCCCTGTTTCCTGAGAGCCGCTGCCACCACTACCATAACCTTGGTAAACGTTCGCGGAGCCGTCGCCAGAGCGAAGGCAGAGCACGAAACTGGAAATGCTGCCCTAGAATGGTAAAACGTAAGAACTTGTGGTGAGCCGGACATATCGGAATATGCAAGTAAGCTTCCGTGAGATCCAATGCTGTTAAAAACTCCCCTTTGCGAACTGCTACTATGACAGAGCAAAGGGTCTCCATACGAAAGCTTGTGACCTTGAGAGCTCGATTGACGGCCTTGAGATCTAAAAAGGGACGAAAAGCGTCTTCTTTCTTTGGGACGACAAAATAAATGGAATAGCGCCCCCGCTTTTGCTCCGACAGAGGGACTGGACAAATTGCCTGGAGATCCAGGAGCCTCTGTAGAGTATCCCGAACCGCTGCCGCCTTGAGGCGAGAGCAACAGGGAGACTCCAGAAAGGCTTCTGAAATAGGCCTTGCGAACTTTAAAGCGTAACCGTCTCGAATAACTTCTAAGACCCACTGATCTGAAGTAATGTGGACCCACCTCTGATAAAACTGCGAAAGACGAGCTCCCACAGGGACCAGAGGAGAGCCCTTCGCACCTTCATTGGGAAGCACGCGACGGGGAGCGAAAATTCGCAGAAGAAAATCTACCCCCTCTGCGGTAACCTCGGAAGGACTGAGTTCTGTTAAAAAACCGAGAACTCTGCGTTTGAGGGCCCCTATCAGATTGAAACCTACGGAAAGGGCGAAAGGTACGCCGACCAAACAGCGCCTCTCGACTAGCCAGCCGAGGCTTATCTTCCGGAAGACGAGGAACTTTAGCCTCACCTAGAGAATTTTCCAACTTATCCAAATCTTCTCCAAATAAGAAGGAACCCCGAAAAGGTAATTTACTTAGCTTAGATTTGGAGACCGCATCTGCCGACCACCCCTTCAACCAGAGGGAGCGACGAGCCGCGACCCCCAAGGCCAAGGACTTAGAAGACGCCCTCAACAGATCATATAAAGCATCAGCCAAAAAGGCGGATCCCGTCTCAATCTTGGCCACTTCCACATCAATTGCACCCATATCATCCGAAGATCTATCCAAAACTTTTTCCGCCCAACGAAAACAAGCCCTGGCCACCAGAGAACCACAGATGGCCGCCTGCACTGCGAGAGAAGAAACATGAAAACTATTTTTTAGAAGAGTGTCTAACCTCCTATCCTGAGTATCCCGCAGTGCCGTACCTCCATTCACAGGGACTGTATTTCGCTTAGTAACAGCCGAAACCACGGCATCCACCACAGGAATGTTAAGTAGCGCTCTATCAGCTTCCGGGACAGGATAAAGACGAGACATGGCTCTGGAGGGACGAAAACCCACATCCGGGGCCTCCCATTGGGCTTTAATAACATCCCAAATATCCTGGTGCATGGGGAAAGTCTTACCGGAAGCCCTAGACCCCTTAATCAATACATCAATCTTCCGCACCTCAGAGACAGGGAGCGGATCCTCAAAATGCAAAGTAGAAGCTACCATAGAGATGAGGTCCTGTAAATCCTCTTTATGGAACACCCTAGCTACGGAGGGGTCTTCCTCCTGCGGCAAAGGCACAGAGTCTGGGTCTAAGGAAGCCAAATCCTCCCAAGAGTGATCTGCCAAATTCTGCAGACCCTCTTCTTCCTCCAACAAGGGCATCTTATGATCCTGGGGGAAAAAAACTTCCAATTGGGAGTCACCCTCCCTAGGTCTTTTAAGAGGGAGAACAGAGCGAACAGGCTCCCCTGGCACTGTAGTCCCTGCAGTGTCATTTTGCATAAGAAAGGCGCGATACATCTGCAGGACAAACTCAGGAGGAAACCCCCCTCCCTGAATGCCTGCAGCCTGTATCAAGGACCCCGAGTCAGTACCACCCAAAGACAGGGAACCGCGGGCCCCAGCCGCCACTGCTGAAGGAGAACTCGGAGAAGGCAACAAAATGGCCGGCGTTCGCGCCAAATTCCCCGCGCCACCCCCCAAAACCACGCCTGAGGCCTCCACACTCAGCGCCAACGTTAGCGAGGGGGATGAAAGGCCAGCCGCCGCACCGTTCCCAGAAACCGACGGAGGGGCTGAAGCCTCGTGTGCGGTGCAGTATTTACACGCGCCGAAGGAATTAACCCCCCGACGCTGACAAACCGCGCATCTCTTCAACTTCTCCGACATGTCGGAGGCTAAACTCGTGCATGCGCCGGCGCAGTTTGCGCGTCTTTTTTTTTTTTTTTCTCTGTTTTTATCTTTCCTTGCTAAATAAATTAATCATCAACAGAAATCAAATTAAATTCAAAATACTGCAAGTTCTGGTCAAATCTGTGTGCCCCTTCCTTCAGCTTGCTGTAGGTTTTTGTTTTTTTTTTTACAGCTACTATCAACAGAGCTGAATGCTCGTTAGGTCTGTGGGGAACAGAACTTTTTCTTTTCCTTTTCTCAACAATACTGGCTGCCTCTCCCAAAGGCAAACACCTTTCCTCAGAAAGGGTGGCCCTTCCCTCTGCGCCTCTCTATCTATCTATCTATATATATATATATATGTGTGTGTATATATATATTTTCCTCTTTTTTTTTTTTTTTAAACAATTAATTAGCCATAAATACTTCACCAGAGGGAGATGGGGAGGAATGGGGGAGGGACCCGGATCCTCCGAGTGTAACACCCCAGAGGCTGCAAACAATGCACAGAATTTCTGAAAAGCCTCTAACAAATAATTCTCAGGCACAGAAAAGAAGACAGATCACAGATAAGAATCATATAAAAAAAAAAAAGAGAGACTAATGGGCTCACTTCTTACCTGCTGGGAGACTGAGAAAATACTGAGGCTACGGTCACATGACCAGGGCTCCTATTGGCTCGCTAGAGTCAGAGTTTTTTCTCAGTCTCCACCTGCTGGTAGGCGAGCACAACCCATCAGTCCAATCCTGGGCCGGTCCGGAGGGATGCTAAGGAAATACTGGTTAGTAGAAGGTCTGCACAGGCTACTTGTATAAGAAGTTTTAGTGTTCTCAGTCTCCCTCTGCTGGTAGGAATGCATAACCCAAGCATCTTGAATGGTCTGAAGGATTGCTGCGGAATAGTAACTTATTGTATTTAAATGTTTTAATTTTCGCATCTGTATGATGTCACTATATCTTCATTGAATGGGATATGATTAATGCTGTGTGATATTTATGCCATCAATCAATACGGAGAGAATTTTTGTTGTGCTGTCCATATTCAGCTAGAACTGCAGCCTGTGTAAGTTTATATGTACTTGAAAATTACAATAACGAGAAGTTTCACTCCGATTTGATGGAACTTACTCTCGAGAACAGGTACATGTGTATACATACAGTGGTGGAAATAAGTATTTGATCCCTTGCTGATTTTGTAAGTTTGCCCACTGACAAAGACATGAGCAGCCCATAATTGAAGGGTAGGTTATTGGTAACAGTGAGAGATAGCACATCACAAATTAAATCCGGAAAATCACATTGTGGAAAGTATATGAATTTATTTGCATTCTGCAGAGGGAAATAAGTATTTAATCCCTCTGGCAAACAAGACCTAATACTTGGTGGCAAAATCCTTGTTGGCAAGCACAGCGGTCAGACGTCTTCTGTAGTTGATGATGAGGTTTGCACACATGTCAGGAGGAATTTTGGTCCACTCCTCTTTGCAGATCATCTCTAAATCATTAAGAGTTCTGGGCTGTCGCTTGGCAACTCGCAGCTTCAGCTCCCTCCATAAGTTTTCAATGGGATTAAGGTCTGGTGACTGGCTAGGCCACTCCATGACCCTAATGTGCTTCTTCCTGAGCCACTCCTTTGTTGCCTTGGCTGTATGTTTTGGGTCATTGTCGTGCTGGAAGACCCAGCCACGACCCATTTTTAAGGCCCTGGCGGAGGGAAGGAGGTTGTCACTCAGAATTGTACGGTACATGGCCCCATCCATTCTCCCATTGATGCGGTGAAGTAGTCCTGTGCCCTTAGCAGAGAAACACCCCCAAAACATAACATTTCCACCTCCATGCTTGACAGTGGGGACGGTGTTCTTTGGGTCATAGGCAGCATTTCTCTTCCTCCAAACACGGCGAGTTGAGTTCATGCCAAAGAGCTCAATTTTTGTCTCATCTGACCACAGCACCTTCTCCCAATCACTCTCGGCATCATCCAGGTGTTCACTGGCAAACTTCAGACGGGCCGTCACATGTGCCTTCCGGAGCAGGGGGACCTTGCGGGCACTGCAGGATTGCAATCCGTTATGTCGTAATGTGTTACCAATGGTTTTCGTGGTGACAGTGGTCCCAGCTGCCTTGAGATCATTGACAAGTTCCCCCCTTGTAGTTGTAGGCTGATTTCTAACCTTCCTCATGATCAAGGATACCCCACGAGGTGAGATTTTGCGTGGAGCCCCAGATCTTTGTCGATTGACAGTCATTTTGTACTTCTTCCATTTTCTTACTATGGCACCAACAGTTGTCTCCTTCTCGCCCAGCGTCTTACTGATGGTTTTGTAGCCCATTCCAGCCTTGTGCAGGTGTATGATCTTGTCCCTGACATCCTTAGACAGCTCCTTGCTCTTGGCCATTTTGTAGAGGTTAGAGTCTGACTGATTCACTGAGTCTGTGGACAGGTGTCTTTCATACAGGTGACCATTGCCGACAGCTGTCTGTCATGCAGGTAACGAGTTGATTTGGAGCATCTACCTGGTCTGTAGGGGCCAGATCTCTTACTGGTTGGTGGGGGATCAAATACTTATTTCCCTCTGCAGAATGCAAATAAATTCATATACTTTCCACAATGTGATTTTCCGGATTTAATTTGTGATGTGCTATCTCTCACTGTTACCAATAACCTACCCTTCAATTATGGGCTGCTCATGTCTTTGTCAGTGGGCAAACTTACAAAATCAGCAAGGGATCAAATACTTATTTCCACCACTGTAGGTCCCTTGGCCCTTCTGATGTACTGAAATGTTTGGAGACACATGTCTATAAGCTAGATTCTTGTGACAAGCTTGATCTAGACCTGGGTTTTCCTTATTGCATGCAGGGACTTGTAGTTCTGATTTCCCCATTTCATTCATTAAGAAAAACAAGACTGCAAAATCCTTGCATGCATTGGAGTAAACCCAGGACTGGTTCAACTCCCTATCAGGCCAATCTAGATCCAATTGGCAACCTTACTTTTGAAAAGCAGCTTAACACTGGTCATACTGTAGAACTGGAGTTCTGTCGTTGCATGTGAAACTTTATTTCATTGTAGATATGTACGAGGAGCTGGAGGAGTGTTTGTTGCTGATGAAATTCAAGTTGGTTTTGGCAGGGTTGGCAAACATTTTTGGGCATTTCAACTTCAAGGAGAGGACTTTGCGCCTGACATTGTGACTATGGGCAAACCAATGGGCAATGGCCACCCCATAGCCTGTGCGATAACAACAAAAGAAATTGCAGATGCATTTACAGGAACTGGAGTGGAATATTTTAACACAGTAAGTGAAACAGCACTCATATGATGATGATTTTTACCTTAATGTGTACACTTACAAAATCTTCCTCAGTTTGTATAACTTGGTGCTTTTTAAGTTTTATATATATGGATGTTTTCAAAATAAGCACATTAACATCTGATCTACGGCAGTTTATTTGTATTCTTGATAGCCTGCTCTTTTTAAAAAAAGAAAAAAAATCTTTTCACTGGGGCTATAATTTCCCCAACTCTTAGTGGTCTTTTTACTAAAATGCAATTAAAATCTGGGCTTAACACATTTTAACATAGGATTTGCCCACATGCTAAGCCCAGATTTAGCCACCTCCTGTTTAGGGGGTACTAAGTGCTCCCCTGTTAACTCTGCGTTATTCAGTTAGCATGTGTTAATTATAATGCACTAGTTGGATAAAGCACGAACCCCCACTCTCCATCCATGGCACACACAGTCTAAAAAAAAATTCTGTAACGTGCGGGTTAGCACGTGCATATAGGCAAAGCATAGCAAAACACTGTAACTTGTTTGTGTGGTAGCCTGTTTGCACATGCTGTGTGTTAAGGGTTTAGTAACCTTTAGTAAAAGGTCCCCTTAGTGCTTAAATGCTCTATGAAAACTGCCGAATTCAAAGTGGTGTAATGCTGAGGAGCCCTTTTTTTTTTTTTTAATTTACTCCGTGTTAATCACTGCCAATGGCTGTGCTTTTCTTTTTGTATCCAGTTTGGGGGAAATCCAGTATCTTGTGCAATAGGTTTAGCTGTGCTTGATGTCATCGAAAAGGAGAATCTTATGCATCGTGCCACAGAAGTGGGGAACTACATGATGGAATTACTAAATAAGCAGAAATCCAAGCATGGGATGGTTGGCGATGTCAGGTGAGAACCTCAGCAAATGAAGTTCTAATAGATCGGTCTTGCTTTGCACCTAATTGTTAAATACAGTGTTTTGAGCCAGAAGGAGGCCACCATGCCTGTGTGGAAGTGATCTTCAAGCACTTCCTGTTTCCAAAGAGACTGAGCAGAACACTTCTGCAAGAGTTAATTGCTGGAGTCCCCCCCCCCCCCAAAAAAAAAAACAAAAAAAACAGATATATATATATATTTTTTTTTTTTTAGCAAAAACCTTTTTAACCCTAGAACAGGGGTGTTAAACTCATTTCAATGTTAGGCCATTCCGGAAAGGGAAATACATTGTAATTGTGCTGATTGATGGGAGGAAAGAGGATACCCCTCCTAAATGTTGCAGCCAACTTGGCAAAGGTACGCATAGTTGTAGTTGCATATAAAAGGTTTTGTAAAAGAGCCTGTGAGCTGTTTTGAGTTTCTCTGCTTTATCACAGCAGTCACCAAACCCTAAAGCCAGCTCTAACCCCATTTGATCCCTCTTAGACCTAGCACTATGGTTTGGGGGTATATTGCCAGCCTCCCCCCCCCCCCCCCCCCCCCCATGACATGCACCCTGAAAAAAAAATTTTTTAAAAGTTTACATGCAATTACTGTGTGCAGAGAAATTAATACTAGACACTTTAGTGTACCGTGCAGTAAGCCTTTTTGAGCACATAAAGCTACATTTAGGGCTTAGCTACATTAGTAAAAAGGCCCCTTTAATTTCTTTTATTTACTTTTAGTGCCAAAAACTTATTTTACGAGATTCAATCCCTTTTGCCCAGGCAACTGCAAGCAGGAGGGTCTATTTTGGAAGCCAGCAGAGATTCTGCAGTTCAGACAGAAAGCTCGTTTTCAAGAGGAAACATTGCAAGACAAATAAATCTCACATGCTTTTTGCACTGGCAAAGTTCCCACCAAGATCTGAAAACAAAATTTCTGCATGTACTCCCCAGATCAAAACAAAACATGTATTTTTATGTGTATAGTAGGGGCAGGGTCATCATCAACCCATTTTTCTACAAGAATAAACAAAACTGTGCCCTCAAATTGTTTTACTGTGCATCTGTTTACAGGCATTCCTAACAGTTTGACTGTTTTATGGAAACTTGTGGGCTAATCCAGTAGCAGTAATGATCTTCAACTGACATGATTTAGTTTGTGTTATTTTCCCTACTACTAAATTTTATACATATGAATCCTTTAGATCAAATTTTAGGATTATATATTTTTAGAACAAGTAACATTTTGTATTTCAGTTAAAGTAAGGAAAGGCATAAGACTTTTAATAAGGTGACTACAGTGGGTCTATAAAATACTGAGTGGAGTGGAATTGGTAGATGTAAATCACTTGTTTACTCTTTCCAAAAATGAAGCTGCTAAGTAGTAAATGTAAAACAAACTGGGGAAAATATTTCTTCATTCAACATGTAATTTGTTACTAGAGAATGTGGTAAGAGCAGTTAGCTTAGCAGGATTTTAAAAAGTTTTGGATAATTTCCTAAAAGAAAAAGTCCATAAGCTATTATTATTAGGATGGAAGGGAAAATCTGAGCAGCATAACATCTGTTGTACTGTTGTGGGATTTTGTCAGGTACTTGTGACCTGGATTGGCCACTATTGGAAACAGGATACTGGGCCTTTGGTCTGTCCCAGTACGGTAATGCTTATGTTCTTATGTGCACATGAATCACAGTACAGCAAGCACATATCTCTCCGTGTACATCCGTGATGAGCTAATCCAATCAGAATTTTGAACCACCATGCATGCAATAGTCATAGGAGCACAACTCAGGGGGTGTTTGAGCACCCACAATATTTAGAAAACTCCTTCAGGTTGTCCAAGGGGGAATAATTTCTACTGGGTTTAGCACAGTCATTTGAAAAGTTGACTCAGAACTGAATCACTGTCTCATTGGATGTGAAGCTGAATTACCACTAAAGTCAGAATTCTAAACATTATTACAGCAATACAAATTAACCAAGCCTCACTTCTCTTATACAAAGAAAATAGAGAGTCAAGAATAAAAGCTTGAGTCATGAGGGCTCAACAAGTGTGCTGGAAGCCATAGTCAACCAAAGTTTCTGTTTATTGAAGTGGATTTGATTTCAAGTTTTAACAGTACGCTACACATCTGAGATCCGGCGAGCACCAATGGCCATGCTGAAATGAGAAAAAGAATCTGAATCGGTTGATGGTTAAATATAACTTTGCCCCTGCAAAATATCATGTGCACTCCCAAGAAATTGGGTATTACTATTTTTATAACCTGCATCATCTAAAATTCTAGGCAATTTACAAAACACAGACAAAATCAGCATAAAATAATAAACAACAAACCATAAACTCGTTGGAAACAAAATTGTAACTATGTGTATCGCCAAACACTGCAGTAAAATGCGATATTTTTTTTCCTGATTATCCATTCTACTAAAATATATTAAGGTTTGGGCTTAATGTGCTATAAAACTGAATTTTAACACACGACAAGCCGAAAACTAATGTTGTATCAAGGAGGCGCGGTCCCACTATATTTTATTGCAGGTTGTGCGTTAACATTCAGAATAATGCACAATATCGCCAGGTTAACGCAGAAGCACCTACTACTTCCTATATAAGGCACTAAGTGGTCCCATATTAATTCCTGCGTTAGCCAGTTAGCACACAGCTAATGCACTAGTTGGCTAACGCTTCCACCCTATCCTCCATGTATGGTATGCTCCCTGACAGTCAGTAACATGCAGTTTAATGCATGGAAATGGGCAAATCACTGCAAAACCCTTTAACTATATGACTAACTTGATCACATGACACTGCATCAGTTATATAATTTTTTTTTTCCAGGGGCGTTGGATTGTTTATCGGTGTAGACTTGGTAAAAGATCATGAGAAAAGGACACCAGCTACTGCAGAAGCTGAATTTATCATCAGAAGGTATTTTTATTGGGACTGTACCGAATATCTGTATTCAATTTGATTTGTGCCCAAATCGCACCCCGAATACATTATTTGTAGTCTGCTGAATAGTGATTTATTTTAATACAAGTAACAGGGGGCTCTACTGTGCTAAATCCTACTGAAATAAACACTTGATCTCTGATTTCACGTTGCTTCTTTTATTATTTGTCATGTTAAAGCTCTGTGCCCGTTATTTGGCCAAATAGTAAAATATGCTAGTCGGTACAGCTCTAATTTTTAAATTTTATTAAAACTCGCTTAAAATTCGCTCCCCAAAACTACTAGTTATGTCATGAGAGAATGTCCAGTGTCGGGCAGATTTCTGTGGTCTTGGCTCTGCCTTGAAAATTGTAAGGACCGATGATCATGTTATGAGTTTATCTCATTGGGCAGACCGGATGGACCATACAGGTCTTGATCTTTAATCTATAAACAGCTGCAACCTTACAGTAGCAATAGTAAAAAAAAAAAAAAAAAAACCCAGATCTATGGGCCTATATATTAAACATCTTTCCCCCTCCCCCAGACTCAAAATGGGAACAATCCTTTACTACATTTGCCCTTCCTGGAGAGGGGGAACCGGACTTATATGGGACAAAGGATGATAGTGGTTTAGCGAGGACTTGTCCAGGGGAGCAGATTCCTTTCCAAAATCAACAGAAGATTGGCACTTGGTGCACTACTCTGAATCAAGTTAAAAAAACAATGCTTTTCCTCATGCAGGAAAGTAATTACTTAACTGATGTAATTGAAGCTCCTGTATAGCCAGTTCTCCCATTACTAAACCGCAGAGAAAACCCGGCTGCGTCCAGTGACTCCCATTATATCTGTGGAAGAAAGGAATTATCAAGAGCAGTAAGAAACACTAATTTATATTGAAAAACATTAAAATACTATTAAAAAAAGATTCACTTAAGAGCAAGGTGGGTTTTTTTTTTTGTTTTGCATTGTAAGAAATGCTGACTCATGAAAGGTCTGTTTCTTTCTTTTCCCCTCCCAGGCTAAAGCAAGAACATATTGTGGTGAGCACTGATGGGCCACATGGGAATGTCATAAAATTCAAGCCTCCAATGTGCTTCACGAAAGAGAATGCAAAGTTTGTAGTGGACGCACTAGATAAGATTCTAACAGGTAAGAAGGGAATGGTCTTTCCTGTATGTTAAAATTAAAATTCCAAGAACTGCCAAGATCAACTGACCAGCTATGAATTTGACTGAAGCTTAAAAGTAGTAAAAATTGGAATTTTTTTGACTGACAATTTCAGAATGTATTAAATGTAGGGATTTGCTTCACTGGTGTACACAGCACACTTTCCTTTCAATTTGAAGAGGTCAAAAAGTCGATTGCACAAGTCTTCATAGCACAGGGGAAGACCCTTTTGCAACAGCAAGAATTGTGAGTCATTTAAGGTAAGTGTCTGCCAACTGGAGGGCTACTGAACAAAAGTGAGCCCCACTGAATCCTCACTCAGCTTCCCACCTCATCCCAGGCCTGTCTTACCAACCCCAGTGGTCTTGTTGGGGCAGAAGCAGTCCCCTGTTGCTCCGGTCAAAATGGCAACAGCAGGAACTCATGCAGCCATTTTGAGATTGGAGACGGCTTGGGCAGGAGCCACTGGGTATCACTCCTGCTCTAATTAGAAGTCCTAATGGTCTAAGGTCATGCCTGGGGAAGACCTAGGGCTAGTGGGAGGCTAACAGACAGCTTGCTTGGGGGGGGGGGGGGGGGGGGCATGCCACCCAGGTTTCGGCAAAAATTGCATGTCTAATTTCAGCCAGATTTGGTTTTAGTGAAACCGAAAAATCCAGTTTCCTAATACTGAAAGGATGGTGCAAGTGCGATGCGCTGTCTTTTTTTTTTTTAACACCACATATAACTTAGCAATGAGACCAAAAGATTCCACGTTGGTCTCATCAGACCATGCAGTCTCCTTCCATGTGTGTGTGTGTCCCCTGGTTCTTTGCATATGCTATGCTGCGCTTCAGATGGCTTTTCTTTGGCAGTAACTTTACCAGCTTCCCCCTACAGCCTGTATTTGTGAAGTAACCTTGTAATTGTTTACCAAGATCTTTGTAGTTCTTGTTAAAGTAATCTTAAACTTTGGAGGAACAGCCTAGCTGAGGCAGTGTTCTGGTAGTGCCAGATTCTGTTTCCACTTCACAGTGATTGACATGACAGTACCCCAAGAGAGATTTTTTTTTTTTTACTTTGAACAGTAGCCTGGAGTGTGACAGGTCAGTGTTTAACTATGTTTAAGACTTTACAACAGGAACAGCTTGATTCTTCAGTCAGTTGTATTTATATAAATTTGGCTATAGGGCTTGAACTTTTATGAGCCTTCTTAAAGCAGTTTTTGTTGATTGGAGCTAATTTGGGTTTCCTGTGATAAAGGGGATGAAGACTTGTGCAATTAAAACTTTGGTTTCTTATTTTGTTATCTTTCTTTAATTGTTCTTTCACATTGAAAGTGTAGAATATATTGAGTAAATAGTGAAATTCACTTACAATTCAAAATGTAAAAGGCTGTGAACATTTTTGTAAAGCACTCTGCCTGGGGATTTTTCTTAACCCCCTGGAGGGCTGTAATTGATGCTGTTCTACTATCCCTACCTTCACAGAGGGAGAAAGGCTCCAGGCTTGCTTTGAATGAGGCCTTCTTATTGCACAGCGCAGCACTGTTCCTGCACTGCTGGGTCAGCCGAGCAGGGCAGGACGCTATTGTGCATCAGGGTCCCCATAATGAATATGCATGAGAGAAACTTGAATGCACTACCTCCAATGCATGCTAATCTCTTGCCATCCAATTCAGTGTACGTACCTTGACATGAATTCTCTTAGCTTAGATTTAGAAAACTATAAACACTTCCATTTAAAAAGTGATTTTCAATTTATAATCAAAAATCTTACATTTCTACAGGGATAGTTTCCTCCTCCATACTTTTAGTAATTAATTCCAGACCTTTATGTTACAAAATAAGTACCTTGTATATATTGTACTGTATTGACTGGTTAGGTTGAAATCCCTCCTTTAAAGCAAATCCCTCCTTTAAAGATAGCAGATAATCAACTTTTCTTTTTAATACTTAGTTTGGGGCCCTTAACGCATTGTTAGCACACACAAACACACTTGAAGTGGTTGGTGGTATTTTGCTCATTTGTGTACTAATCCTCATGTTACTGTTTTTTGTTACATTTTTCAGTGTGTCATAGGTAGAGTGGGAATTCCTGCATTATCCAGCTAGTATGTTATATGCACCAATGCAGTTAACATGGGAGCACTTAGCACCTCCTGAATAGAAAGTGGTTAAGTGCTCTCAGGTTAACAAAGAGACAAGTCTATCAGTCTGCCCCAGTAAGGTGGTTAGTGCCACATAGTACAAGCCAGTCATCCATGCTTAAATGCTGGTTGTCAAGTCTACCCTATAAGCAGCAAAACTCTATATACAGGTACTGTGTGCTAATGACAATGTACTGCATGTCATGGCACTGGGGTTTAGTGTGTAGTAAAATCCTGCATTACCACACACTAATAATCCCAGATTTGAGCCCATGGTCCCTTTGTTCCCTAAGCATATGAAATCTCTCACCCAGAAGATGCACATAAACCTGTTATCAGTTACTATATGACCAGCAAAGTTTTCCTATGGATACAGAATGTAAAAACAGCACCCTCACTTATCACCCCTACCACTGCAATTTCCCCACCCCTAGCTGTCTGTTCGTCTGTCCAATTTAGATTGTAAGCTCTGTTGAGCAGGGACTGTCTTTTTCATGTTAATTTGTACAGCGCTGCGTAAGTCTAGTAGCGCTATAGAAATGTTTAATAGTAACAGTCCTAGAGGTCATTATCCTAAACTGCAATAAAATCTGGGCTTAACACAGTACTTTCCTTTTGTTTTAATTACAGGTTCTGTGCTAATGCTGCTGTTAGCACACAGTACCTGCCAAGAATTTAATGCAAAAGCACTTACCAACTTCTAAACAGGAGGGTAACCCTAGTTATCTGGTTCATGTGCACTAATCATAACGTACTTTCAGTAGATAAGGCAGGCATACCC
The DNA here is from genome assembly GCF_901765095.1 of Microcaecilia unicolor. Classification (NCBI taxonomy): domain Eukaryota; kingdom Metazoa; phylum Chordata; class Amphibia; order Gymnophiona; family Siphonopidae; genus Microcaecilia; species Microcaecilia unicolor. Next base: position 166,264,293 of record NC_044038.1, read on the forward strand.
ACTCTCCATGACATGCTCCTTTTGGAAAAAATTGTTAAATTTGTAACATGCAAGTTAGTGTGTGCAAACAGGGAATATACCACAAAATGCTTTAATGTGTTTCTGCAAGGAGCCTGTCCATGTGTGTTAACAGCCTTTAGTAAATTAGACCTGTAATAAATCTACAACTGTGTTTGAAAATGTTTCATCAGAAACAGTTTGGTTGTGCTGATGGGGGCAGTCCTGTTCTGGATCACTGCTACCTTAGCTATGTATTGTGCTCTGCTTTTCAACCTTCGCTCATTTGTAGCCTTGAGGAACTCAACCTTGTGCTTGGTTGTCAGAATCTCCTCTATAGATTTGCATGCATTGCCTACATTTTTGACAAATCTACTTCAATGTATATGTGAATGAACACATGTAGGGGGAAAGAATAAAGGCACAAAAATAGGGGAGACCAATTCTGAGAATTTAAGATGGATTTTGATAACTTATTATAATCCACCTTTAAAAAAATCATAGGAGAAAAATTAAATATAGGGAGTTGAGGATGAAGCCAAATATTAAAATGTAAGCTGTAACATCACTTCATATAGGGGTGGGACACCGCCAGTTCATAAGGATCACACATAGCAATTTGCTTTTTGGGATAGCAGTAAAGCTTTGGCTGTATACTGCCTCTTCCTTAGTGTTGCAGGGCTTAATTTCTGGGGGAAAGGGCTTGGAAAGCAGCTCCATATGACTAGGTTCAGCATTACAGGAGTTTTGTTCCAACCCTTCCCTTTGAGCACTAGCAGGAGGAAAGCTTAAGCACCATTACTCTACTCCCATTTTGTCTACACCTTAAACCCTTTTGAGTCCTCATGCACAGCACCTGTTAAATGGTAGTGTATTTTGAATTATTTACTTGGCCAAAAAAACATGGGGAGGGTTGGAGTTGCTTTTAAGTATGGAATTTGTTTTTATTATTGTGGAAGTGTAAATACTCACAAATATCCAAACAACTTACTTTTACAAGTGGATGGAATGTATAAATATAAGTTACAAAGAAAAAGAGAAACTCTTCACTAGAATTCACTAGAAAAGGAAAAACAATTATCACCAAACCACTAGAATCCACAATAATGGCAAAAGGCCATTACAAAGAAGAAAAAAAAATCATTCTAAGCTACAAGCAAAAAGAAAAGCAGTTTTAGTGCAGATAAATCTCCAAGAATTTTACAATACAAACATTATATTGAGCTGATAGATGGAGCTACTTGTTCCGCTCCAATTTTTCTATTAGCAACCAGGAACGATGTTAATTGTCTAGGATGAAAAAAAACATATTTAACTGACCAGTATTTAATACATTTACACAGAGACTTTAAGAAATAGAGCACCTAATTGAATAACACCAGATCTTAATAAAAGAAATTCCTTCCTACATCTGTGTAGCCCTAGCAACATCCACGTATACCAATTATTCATTCAAAAACCTCATCTCTATTTTTTAAAGAAAATACACAGAACCAAATCCCTGTTTTCAAAGCAAAAATCAGAAGTGTTGTAAACTCTTTAATTTGTAAGAAGGAATAAGGAAGATAACGACCTGGAAGAACTAATTGTTTAAACATGAAAACATATGCACAAATAGATAAATGAGCCACAGCAGCTGTCATCATCCACTGTGTATCAAACTAGAATTACTAGCATTTAAGTTCTAATTTAAACCTAGCAAATTACCAGAACTTGTCATTTAACTGCTTTTGTTTTCGCAGCAATGTGCTCATCTTGCATATTCTGTAGTACAATGCAGCAAACTAAAATGCAGAAATAAAGCTGATGAAAGCTAGAATGGCCTTGCTTAATAGAGCCTGTTGTTCCTGAGACTTGTTACCATAACACCATGCATTATTTCAAAACTATTAAAATTTTGTAAATAGAATGACAGTGTAAAATTGATACCTATTCAAACTATTTTTGCAGTACATACAGCTGTCTTTACAGCTCTATAGGTCTAACTGAATCTTGTCACTTACAGTTCAACTTTGGGTCCTATTATCATTGCTAGAGTGCTATGGTAGAGTATGCCTTTTAATAGATATATATATAACTGACCTAAATTGTTTATATACTAGCTATGGAAAAAAATTGGGACGGATGCAAAACAGATTGCTAAACATCAGTGGTCACCTCTGTCTGAAAAAGTAAGTACTGTGTAGTTTCTTTTAAATACTGCTTTTGAAAAGCTATTGCCTGTATAGAAAGTTAAGGTACAAATATTTTCAAATAGTGTCAAGCATAGGCCATGGTAGAGAGGCCCCTCAAAGTGGGGTAGAAAGTGAATTTGCTTAAAAGAAAAGCAGAGGGGTTAATACTTAAAAGGGGTTTTCTGGACAGGCTCCTGCCTGGCTGCCAGTATCCAGTCTGAGAAGCAGCTGGTGCTTGGCTATTTTCTGTACCAGCACATACTGTAGATCTAGATATTCAGTGGCAGGAGTGTGTGTCCTGGCATTGAATATCTGGAGTTAGTCAAGCCTGGGACTTATGGCGCTGTAGGCCAAGTACTGCGTAAATCCCAGAGTAGAAAAAGCCAAATTTTCAGAACTATGGCCTGTTTTGACTGAATGGTTTTTGTACATTAAAAAGTGGAAGAAGGGTGACTCTTATTTACTCTGTTCAGGTTATAATAGTGGTTCCCTGGCCCTGGAGGTACAGCAGTCAGGGTTTTAGGATATCATCAATGAATATTCATTGTGAAAAACCTGACTGGCTGGGGTGCTCAAGGACCAGGTTTAGGAACCACTGGGTTACTCTAATACTTCACTAGATGTACAAGAATGCCCATGAAATATAGGATCAAAATGGTTGTGAAGGCTACAAGTTGCCTTTGCTCCTTGAAGCATTAGTGTTAGTTTTCATATATTTGGCCCCTTTGAAAAAGGGAAGTGTTAGGATTTGATATACTGCCTCTCTGTGGTTAGAAACAAAGGAGTTTATATATTATAGACAAGTACTTATTTTGGACCTTGGCCAGTAGAAGGGGGGGAGGGGGTTAAGTGACTTGCCCAGTCATGAGTTGCAGTGGGCATTGAACCCACACCTGGATCTCAGGCCACTGCACTAGGATACTCTATAAATTTAAAATCCTAAAATGGGCAGCTACAGAATTGGAGAGAAAAAAAACCCGTGAATGTTTAAAGCTGATTTTCAACACTAGGCACATCCACACCCCCCTACTAAATTTAATTGAAAGATATGCATAGGCACTGGATCACTATATGAGAATTTGACACTTGTAGGATTCTGTGCTGGAACTAGAACTAGAATGCCCCACCCCTATACATACGCCCTAAAAGAGGGATTCTTTTTCTCTGGATCTTATACCCCTTTAACCACATCCACTACTGGCAGCTATATATGGCACCGTTAGCCATTACTATGACAATGTTGCTAAAATTACATTAGTATACAGTTATACTACCAGTCTAGAAAGTTTCTAGAAATTTTCCAATTTCAAGACCCTCCTCTCCACTGTTTTTCACAGAACAGGGAACCACCACCATACCAGACTGAGGGCAGGCTGCTCCACTATCATCTGCTGGCTATACACTTCTCAGAAATTGTTCAGTCTCCATCTGCTGGTGGGCAAATATAACCCATGTATCAGCAGCTGGACTGGTCTGACTTTAGGACCCTTTCCACTGTTTTGACAGAACTCTTTAGCTACTTTTGAGCCAGAGTACCATGGTGGCTTAACTGGTAGTAAAAATGGTAGAGAAATGGCTAAGCCAGGGAGCCCTTTGTAAGCCTGCTCAATGCTGCCTTCCAGCCTTGTTGAATTGCAATTAGTTTGGTTGGAGAGTCATACTCCTTAACCAGAACTAGCCACCTACATGCTTATTGCAAGAGATCAATACAGGATGAGACATTAAAGCAACTGTGTTATAGAAATTAAAACTGACGAACCCCAAACCACTAGGGGCTACATGTAAAAAGACTATAATGTACCAATGCTATGGAATTTCTTTTAAAATCAGGTTATGGCTTTTACCCTCCTCTTCACACACACACACCAAACAAAACCAAACTTACCCCCTTAGCTCATGGTTTTATAGAACTTCAGTAACAAAAGCAGAACATGAGTACCAGTGAGAATGTCTTACTGCAATAAAATGACACATTTACAGCGACTGTTTAAAGGAAAGAATGACAACCAAACTAAACTTGATTTTGTAGGCAAATTTAATTTTAATCTTTAGTATCAACTTGCTATATCACCTTAGCATTCATAGCAAAAGTACAGTCTAAAAGCACCACTTATTTATTAACAGAGTAACAAAAAGTTTCTGTATTTTTCTTTGAACTTTGCTTTATTTCACCTTAAACCAAGTTTACTTAAGTGAAAGATCAATTACCAAATTAAAGTAACCAAACTGATATGGAATATCAAATCACTGTCCTGAAGTCCTCTCTTCACTAAGTGCTGGCCTTTATGTTTTGAGAAAAATGCTTTTTCCACTGACAGCAGTTATAGTGAATTACATTTTTACAAGTATAAGTTTGTGTGACATAACACCATGAAATGTCAACACAGCACAGATTAACTTTTTATTAACTAAGCAAACTGTCTATATTACTTCCACAGGGCACAAAGGCAGCATGAAAAGCTGGCAAACCAAAACTACCCCCACCCAAGTATCATAGCTCCTAGAAAAAGCTACTTGCTTAATAAGGAAGTAAATTTACAGAGAAGCCAGTAGGTGTGTAGAAAACCTTAAACTACAGGGGCTACATGAATAGGAAGCGCTGATGAGAGGTCCAGAAGATGTCAGCACAGGCGTTCAGTAGAAAAGGGAGAGACTGGGACGAAACCTTTCTACAGACTACAGCAAAAAAAAAAAAAAAGAGGCCAAAATACACAGACAGAACACAAGACTTTTGTTTATAGGTTTCTGGACTCCTACAATGGTCCTTCAATACTTTCCAAATTACTGAAGGCCAGCTCTGTATTGGGACTTGCTGTTCACAATCTTCTCATTTCCATCTTTCCAGAAAACACAAATAGTATTGGCACTGGCCTGGGGTTTTTTTTTTTGCTTAGGCCCAAGCTTTTGTGTACTGAGAGAGAGGATGAAGGCAGGCTCAGGAAACTCTGCAAACCATCTTGTGCATCTTAAGGGGGTTCAAGGTGGAACTGCTTCTAGCAGCTCCTATTTAAGTAAAGAAATGTAACCTTTATATCAGAAATTGTGATTTAGGTTATGCTACACAGTAGTTATTAACCCATTTCTCCACTTTTACCATTTTAGGAATAGTGTGCCAACTGCCCTCATCAGCAAATCAGAAGACTGTGATAAAAGGTATATTAAGTGTTCAATAAAGATCCATCAAGTGATGAATGATTTTAGTCAATTTTCAGAGATATATTGAAATATCCAATAAACTAGTTACCACCTCTAACTTGTTTGATACTTTGATATTGATATGAGCTCAGCAGCACAGTACTTGCAAGTTTTTGAAATAGCTTATGCAGTTCATCCAAAGCTCCTACATAATCACCATCTTGGTGGCTCAGCAGGCCCTAAGGCGGCTTCCCATATTCTGTACCTATGGGATAGAAGCTTAGTGAATCAGTGTGCAAGCCTGTTGTCCCTTTCAGTCTGTGGCATGTTATGATTTCAATATGCATATTTTGTTCAATTCTTTTCCTCCCTCCCATTTCCCATTGAGGAACCATATTAAATGTGGGTACCACAGGAAAGAAAGCTTTTAAAAGTAGTTTACATGAGGGTTCAGCTTTCTGTTCAAAAATTAAGGCCAACTTCTTTAGATCATTGAACACCCAATAGTTAACTGGCCAGTTCACCAGAGGCATATGCAATAGTATTTGCTATAGTCACTGTGAAAACTGTCAAGATAATTCAAAGTTGATAGCACATCTCTTTTAACACCTCCTCATTTTGTGGTCAGCCACTTTGTAAGATTTCACAATTTATACATTATGCCTCAAAAGCCACCGAGGGAGGCTTTCACACTTAAACCCTATAATTGCTTAATTTGAAACTGTCCAAATCTCTGACTCAAGAAATATTTTAAAGCAGACTTCTGGTACAAGACCACTTAAAGCCATCAATTCCATGTGGGGAGAAAAACTGAATAAAAAACAAAAAAAAAAAAAAAAAAGAGAGTAAAGTCAATTTATCCACTGCTTATTAAATGCAAATGCTACACTAAATACTGTAGTCAGACACAATGAATTCAATGATACCACATCACACTAGCTGCTCAATTTTTTTTGTTTTCCGTTTTTTTTTTTTTTTATTTCAAAAGCTAGGATAGCTTCAATATCCATGTTGGTGAATCAGAACACATGTAAAATACCTTACAATACATTAAGTTCCAAAAAGGTACCAAAAAGTACAGTAAAATTAACACTTCCGTTACAGGAAATGTATGACACAAAACAATACAAAATAAAAAAAAGGTGGAAAAGTGACACTGGTTCCCTAAGATGTATTTTATTCTGTACAAGTGGAGTAATGCAGAGTCCATACTTAATTCCAAGAAGAGGCAGTCCCTAGATGCTGAGCTGCAGCTTTAAGCAGACCCTCAAAATCTGTTTAACCTATTAATAAAATCATTAATTAATATCTTCCTTACAAGACTGGCATTTCAACACCACACGCAGCCTATGACAAGCTGTAATAACACTTTAAAAAAAAGTCATGTCCAAGGGGCTTTCCTTTTTACAATGAAGCATGTTTAAAACAGGCCATAAAATTTGTACAAATTTAGATTTGGTACATAATTTCCATATCAGCGTGGTTTACAAAACCTGTGCCGTTTTGTAAAATACTGAGCGTGCCACTGCATACCTGAAGAAGTTTTGTTCAATATGGCTTATAATTGTTCTGGTGGCCTCCACGTCTTGGAGTCTTTCCATAACTTGCACTGCCCTGACCTGAAACAAGAAGCACAGTGCCTTAAACCTGTCTGCTGCACACATTCATTTCACTTTTTAAAATTAGTGTCTACTTACTGTAATCATATCCTGGTCCATATCCGTAATACCCATATCCAGAATAATCATAGCCTCCATAGCCACCATAGCCCTGCTGCCCATAGCCATATCCTTGATTCCCATAACCTTGGCTCCAATAGTTGCTGTAACCTTGATTCCAATTTTGGCTTTGAGCTACAAAGACAGTCACAAAAAGGTAAGTACAATTCTAGTTTATACAGCAAGACTGGTTTATACATTTTAGAATGTTTTTGTTATAAAATTCTCCTCATTAAGAGACGCCAGGTGTCTACCATTTGTTCTGGATACAGACCTAGCTTACTACCACCTCCTCTTCCACCTCGGCCTCTTCCTCCAAAACCAGAGCCTCTGCCACCACCACTGCTACCACCACCATACTGCTGCTGCTGGTAAACCTCCTTTGGCTGTGCTACTTTAATTTCACACTAGGGGAGGGAGAGGGAAAAATAAAGGAGATGCAGTTATTGCACAAGAAACTATCAAATGTTTTATAACAACTGCTCTTTACGCTGCCTGGATCAACTAATTTTAACCATGAAAAAAAGAAACCACCAAGACAGCGATAGACCCCTCTCAGGTTATTTATAAGTTATTAGTATTTTTTACAAAATTAAACTTCTGCTCTCCTGTAGTTTAATACAGGGGTTCTCAGTCTTCGAGACACAGCCAGCCAGGATACCCACAATGAACATACTGGAGCTAAGTTTACATACAGTGGACGCAGTGCATGCAGACTTCTCATGCATATTCTTTGTGGGTACCCTGAAAACCTGACTGCTGGATGTCCCCCGAGGATGAGGTTCAACACTGCTGGTTTAACAATTTAATTCCTTGCTCCAACCAAAATGAAACTGGCTTCTGTGGATCTCCTTTTTTCTACAATAGCCAGAGTACCTTGCCAAAACATTCTGTACATATCCTTGAACAGGGCACTAAAGAATATTCAGGCACTTTTATAACAGACAATACAAAATAGGACATTAGCTAGCAGTTTCCTGCTCTGATCACTGTACCAGCAAATTAGCCTTAAATTAATGGCAAGTTTAAGTGCCATTTCCTTGAGGTTCTCTAGTAGTGCCTCTTGAGAATTTGCTTTCTCCTTTTAAGAAAGTTCAGCCTCCTATGACTAAAGAGGAGACTTGTTTTTATTGATAAGACCAAGGGTGTTTCAGTTGGGGGGGGGGGGGGGGGGGAATCTTTTTTTTTTTTTTTTTAAGTACCCATGCAAATATCTAGTTACGGGACACCTTTTATATATCTATTTCTCTTGAACCCTTGCAAATAATTTTTTTTGCACGATCAGGTGGTCCAAGAAGAGATGCAGTGGGAAGCTAATCAACTTCCAAAAGAGAAAGCCCTTAACTGAGCAGTTTTTGGAACACCCCACAAAATGGTGGTTCTACATATTTGATGACTTGGGAATTATTTGGCCAGCCAGTTTTTGAAAACACAATAGGATTTACAAAGCTGTGCTACCAATCAAATGGGCTTCTTTACATTCAGCATGCTGTTAAATCAGTAGCGCAGCTTTGGAAAATAAGTCAATTTTTTCCCCCTAAAGGAAAAAAAAAATTAAAGGTTTTCAGTACCTTTAACAGATAATTATTAGTCCTGAAAACACGTAGCAGCACTCAGAAGGAAAAAGGAAAACCACCATCTTTTAGTGGAGGAGTGGCCTAGTGGTTAGGGTGGTGGACTTTGGTCCTGGGGACCTGAGGAACTGAGTTTGATTCCCACTTCAGGCACAGGCAGCTCCTTGTGACTCTGGGCAAGTAACTTAACCCTCCATTGCCCTATGTAAGCCGCATTGAGCCTGCCATGAGTGGGAAAGCACGGGGTACAAATGTAACAAAAAAATAAAAATGTCAGTAAGAAAAGACTACTGAACATTAACTACAGGTGGGTTCTGGACTGGAGGGATTCTAGGATACAGAATTGACACAGGGACAAAGTTTGTCCCCTGTCATCCCCGTGGGATCTGCCCTCATCTGCAGAAACCTTGAACACTTATGATTTTATATTTAAATCTTAAAAGTATAAAATAAGAATATGCTGTTTAACTATTGAGTACAAAATTACTAGAAAACAATAGCTATAATAAACTTCCCCACCCCCATAGCTGACTTCTACTACCCCAAGGAATCCTAATCCACCCTGATAAAATGTCCAGGGGTACAAAATACAACCCATTGTGTGCCCTAGAGGGGAGAAATATGCCCTAAAGCACTGCTATGGTTTTTTTTTTTTTTAAATAGGTGGATGAATAAGAAAATCAACACTCTCAGGATTCAGTCTAGTGCTTCCGTCTTCCAGTGTCACTTCCTGTAATAGAAATCTTCTGAGAAGAGGCGCAGGACGAAAGTAGAGGCTAAACAAGGACAAATCCAACACTGGAGATATTATCCAACAGTCTTTTACTAATGCAGATAAGGGGTCAAATTGAACTCTTCTCCTGTGCTTTCCACTCCTCTCTGCGCAAGTACAGGAGAAGAGTTCAATTATGACCCCTGATGTAGGCGTTTGTACATGCCAAAACATGGACCGTATCGGTTCCCTTCTTATCTGCATCAATAAAAGTCTGTTTGATAATATTGCCAGTGTTGGATTTGTCCTTGTTTAGCCTCTGTCATAGAGGTATCCCGCTTCGTTTTTTGATTCCTGGTAGCATGATGTACAGGATCTCACATGCAAATTTTGCTAGTTGTGGCCAATGTATTTGCTCACTTTTCAAAAAAAAAAAAAATATATCATCTGCATCACCCAAACAGTCCAGTTCATTAAAAGGCTTCAAAGTAGATGACCCAGGGACAAAGTTTGTCCCCATGAGCTCTGGCCACAACCCTGTTCCGTGGGATCTGTCCTCATTCCTGCCCCATCCCCATGGTTATCGCAAGTCCTTGTCCTCGTGTCATTCTCTACTCAAGGAAAGAAAATTACCAAGACAGACCTAAATATCTTCCTTAACATCTCACCAGACCAGTCCAGAGACTTGGGACAAAGCCTTCAAAACCTTGGCCCCAAGGGCTACATCATATCTAATGGTAGTGAAATGTAAGTTGTGTTCCACCCAATAAGCTGGCTAACCCCTAGTAGACAGCTTTTAAAGCTGAAGGTACTGGATGCCCATTGAAAATATAGGCCGACAAATCACTTCCTTAATACAGTGAGCTACAATGGCTTTAGACATTGATTCTCCCTTACTAGCTCCTACAGACAAACCAACCACTCTTAAAATACTCCCAACAGTTGGCCCACATCCAACATACCATAAAAACAGGCAAAGAGATGGAACTGGTTTAAATGAAAACTGGAAACCAATCTAGGAAGAAAGGATGGTACTGTCAAATCAACTGTCTCATTGGGGGGGGGGGGGACAGTTCCCTACAAGATAAGGCTTGCAACTCAACTGCATCGAGCAGCAAAGAATGGATACTTTCCTTAAAGATTCAAAGGGCAGACAAGACGGTTCAAATCCAGAGGAAAAACAGGATGAGGATTATGAGGATTAATTGATTTTACTGCAAGAGCCGATTCCTTACCCAGTCCATCCTGCAAGAAATCTGAAAATGTCAGAAATGAACAACTGGAAAGGATCTAAGCCTTTTAATGCACACCAACCTTCACAGATCCTTCATATCTTAACATTGCAAGATAAAAGGGTCAAGATCACACGAGTAACCTTTCTTCCTTAAATCAAGCCAGAAGACAAAATGGAGACACGTCCCACATGCCAATTGGACTTTCTACCAAGAATGGAGAATATCAGAGGCTCCTCCATCTTCATCCTCCCCAGATCTCTATTAACGAAGCCTCCTGTGCCAATTCAGAGCCATGAAATCTCCTGGTCCTGATTGTACCCGTATCCGCTATAATTCCCCCATGGCCCTTGATAAGCAGGGTAAGGGCCCATCTGTGGCTAGGGTTGAATCCAAGTATTAATCCTGCAGACTTTGGATCTTTTCTGAAAGTAAAAGCGGATGGTACATTCACATTCTGTGAAGTTGTCATCAGATCTAGGACTGGCAGGCACCAGCAATACACCATTTGGAAAAGTCTTTCTCCACGAGTCTCCATTCTCCTGGATCCACCATACTTCTGCAGAAGTCTGCTTGTATATTTTGGCTTCCTGCTACATGAGCTGAAGTGTTCACCACATATTTTTTTTTTCTGCCTATTCCATCATATGCCACTGCCATCAGAATTTTGACTGCTCTGCAATATTAGATTGCAGATGTGAGATATTCATCCTAACAAGTGAGGAAACACTAGGCTTCCTCTAGCGACCTTGAGTCCACCTGTCCCCACAATATACACCACCCCCCCCCCCCCCAATAAGGCTTGCCATCTGTTACTGGAATCCAGTCTGGCATCAGACTTCTCTGAAGAAACAAAGAGCAACCACCACCAAAATCAACAGAATTTTTTTTTTGAGTCAATGGTAACGGCCATAATCCTGCAACTGAGGCAGCGGAATGGACAGACTGTGCAGGTCTTATCTACCATCATCCAAACAGATCTTTGCAAGGGGCATATGTGCATCCTGGCACTAAACCCAGGGTCACACCATAGATCAACAACTATAGGTAATATCATACAATTGGTTGGTTTGTGGAGTCAAGACAGATTTCTGATCAGTGACTAACTTCCTCATTCTTTTGAGAGGACGATACACTCTAAGGCAATATTCCAGAAAGGAGCAATATTGCTCTTGGAAAAATTCATTACCCAAAGTCCTGCAGAAATTGAATTACTCCAGCAACTACTTCTCCAGTCTTTTCCTTCTGAAGCAGCACTGGAACCATCACTTGTAAATGAATGTCTTGTTAGGGTCTGCTTGACTGCCATTATCTTTAGACAACAGCAAAACGTCGAGTCTAAAATGCCTCGGGGAAAAGGACAAGCAAATGCAAGTGCAAATCCATTACAAAATCCACTTGTGCTCAATGATCTGTAGTTACTTGGATCTACCATCAAAGAAGGATACCAGTCACCTCCCGCCCCCACCTTCACTGTGAACCTTTGGGTTCCCTTCTACAGATTCAGGAAATCCTTTTTTGCATCTGCAGGAACCTTGAGAGAACTGCCATCTCGTTCTCTGCGTAGAACTTACTCTGCCCAAACTATATTCTAGCCTCTGGAAAATGCCCTGTCAGAAAATATAGGCACTCTCTCTTTACCAACTTCACTAAATCTTCAAACAGTAAACTTCTTTTAAAAAGCAATTTACTAAATCTAGCCTTAGAATTATAGCACTGCAGCTATACCTGGCATTTATATTCTGCTTTTATCAACTAGGAGTCTAAACAGCTACAATAAAAAAAAAAAATACAAGAATTCAAAGGTGATCATATGTGCAATTACCAGATCATATGAGTTTTCAAAGCTTTACAAAACAAAAAAGTACCCTGAAAAAATGCAAATTTGTAGGTTGCCCCAAGATGGCTGCCGTTGCGAGAGTCAGATGTACCTGCTGCTCCTCCGAATTTCCGCCTTCACTGTTTGCGATGCCAAAGAGAAGGGGCCGGCCCTCCTCCACGACAAAGCCTTTCCTCCCAACCTACTTTACAGAACTTTATTCGGAGAACACGCTTCCAGAAACGCCGGAGAGTGGCCCGCTACTCCGCTCCGGGGTGGAGACCCCATAGCGCTCCTTGGGCTAGAGCTCTCGCTCAGCCCCGACGCGAGAACTCCGCCCCCTCAGCCTCCTGGCTGGTAGGATCCCTCGGATGGCGTCCTCAACCCCGGAGTCCGGAAGTGTAGCCGGGGCAGAGGGTTTGGCGGTGCAACCAACTGGGGAAACTTGGACCGAGGGAAATCCAAATATCCAGCGGGAAAGAATAGCTTCGGCTACTCCTGGAACAGCGAATGAGCCCTTAGCCGTGAGGGAGGAATACGGTCTTGTCGCTACTACAGAGGTGGTAACGCCTTTGTTTCCTATGTTATTAGAAAAGCCAAGTGAAGTAACACTGGACAGTTTATGGCTACTGATAACACATCTTGAGTCAGTTTTTTAATCTGTGGTGACATTACTTTCCCCAGTTCAGTTAACTATAGATCAAAAGATAAAAGATGTTGAATTTAAATTGGATACAATAGCAAATAAAAATGAAGTAAAAAAAGACGCAATTGCTTCAAGAAGCCATGACAGCTCTCAGAAGAAAAACTGAATCCCTGGAAAATGCAGTAAGAAACAATAATTTGTGATTTTTAAATTTTCCTCAACAATCTACGATAACTCCAAGGGATAGGTTAAGAAAATATATAAGATATTTTGGGAGTGGCTGAGGCGGTAATCCCTCCGTTTTCACAAATATATTTGCCAGCAAAAAAACAGAGGAATTCAAAGTCATGAACTTGATGTTTCAGAGATCCTAGAGGCGTCAGATAGTGAGATGGTGACACCATCAACTTTACTTGCAACTGTAGCATTAACGCCAGATAAAAACTGGTTAATGAGACTATTCTTTCAGAATAGGGAAAAAATGTTCCTAGAATTAAAAATAAGAATTTTCCCAGATGTTACTAAAGATACCCAGAAACGTAGGCAACAATTCCTTTTGATGAAATCCAGAGTTATTCACATTGGTGCAACTTTCTTTCTAAGATACCCTTGTAAGTGCGTTGTTAAATACCAAGCTAATAAGTATGTTTTTTATGACCCACCACAACTCACTGCTTTCTTAACATCTAAAGAGCCTGTTGGGAGGGGTGAGAACAGTTCAGTTTAATTATAAATGGAAACGTTTTAATGGGTACTAAACTCAGCAAATTCCTATTTTCCTGTGATAAATATCCATAGAAAATGACCTTCCAGGTGAATCCAGACTGCCCCTATCGGACCAACCGTTCACTTGTCTATTAGATTGTAAGCTCTTTGAGCAGGGACTGTCTCTCTTTGTTAAATTGTACAGCGCTGCGTAACCCTAGTAGCGCTCTAGAAATGTTAAGTAGTAGTAAGTAGTAGTAAGTACTTCAGATGACAAGAATTCAGTGGCTCAAAAGGAGCTTTCTTCAGCCGGGTGAGTACGACACTGGTGGAGGTTTACAGGGGGCTTTGACAAAACAAACTTCTCATGAAAAATTACAGAAGGACCTTACGAGACTGGGAGACTAAATGGCAGATGACGTTTTAATGTGAGCAAGTGCAAGGTGATGCATGTGGGAAAAAAGAACCCGAATTATAGCTACATTATGCAAGGTTCCACGTTAGGAGTTATGGACCAAGAAAGGGATCTGGGTGTCGTCGATAATACACTGAAACCTTCTGCTCAGTGTGCTGCTGCGGCTAGGAAAGCGAATAGAATGTTGGGTATTAGGAAAGGTATGGAAAACAGGTGTGAGAATGTTATAATGCCGTTGTATCACTACATGGTGCGACCGCATCTTGAGTATCGTGTTTAATTCTGGTTGCCGCATCTCAAGAAAGATATAGTAGAACTGGAAAAGGTGCAGCGAAGGGCAACTAAACTGATAGCAGGGATGGGACGACTTCCCTATGAAGAAAAACTAAGGAGGCTAGAGATTTTCAGCTTGGAGAAGAGACGGCTGAGGGGAGACATGATAGAGGTATATAAAATGAGTGGAGTGGAACAGGTGGATGTGAAGCGTCTGTTCACGCATTCCAAAAATACTAGGGCTAGGGGGTATGCGATGAAACTGCAGTATAGTAAATTTAAAATAAGAGAAAAGTTTTCTTCACCCAACGCATAATTAACTCAAATTCGTTGCCGGAGAACATGGTGAAAGCGGTTAGCTTGGCAGAGTTCAAAAAGGGGTTAAAACAGTTTCCTAAAGAACAAGTCCATAAACCACTACTAAATGGACTTGGGAAAAATTCACAATTCCAGGAATAACATGTATAGAATGTTTGTACGTTTGGGAAGCTTGCCAGGTGCCCTTGGCCTGGATTGGCCGCTGTCGTGGATAGGATGGTGGGCTCGATGAACCCTTGGTCTTTTCCCAGTGTGGCATTACTTATGTACTTATGAACTAAAGGCTGTCCAGAGACAGGCTTACCTTCTACACGCCGATAAGCACTAATTGCACAGAGGTGAACCCTCGAGACCAGACTCTGACAAGTGTAGAAGGTATTCAAGCAGGGTCTGTGTAGGACAAGAGAATCTAGGGCCTTGTGACACCAGACGGCAAACATCCTCCATTAAAAAAAAAAAAAAGAGTCACACCTCTTCGTGGAATACTTCCTGGAAGCAAGCAAGACCCAGGAGACACCCTCTGAAAGACCCAAGGAAGCGAATTCGAAGTTCTCAACATCCAGGCTGTGAGAGCCAGAGACTGGAGGATGGGCTGGAGAAGCGACCCCTCGTTCTGAGAGTTGGAAAGCACTCCAATCTCCACGGTTCTTCGGAGGACAACTCCAGAAGAGGAAACTAAATCTGACGTGGCCAGTAGGGTGCAATCAGGATCATGGTTCCACGGTCTTGAGTTTCACCAAAGTCTTCCCTGGGAGGATACGCATACAGAAGGCCTGTTCACCAATGTAGGAGAAAGACATCTGACCTTACTCTGTTGTGGACCTGATGCATACAGAACTGAGGGACTTCAAGATTGATTTGAGTGGCAAAGATTCATGAAGGGGGTGCCCCATGCTTGGAAGATCCTGTGGGGCAACACCCATATTCAGCGACCACTCATGAAGTTACATTACCCTGCTCAGTCTGTCGGCCAGACTGTTGTTTACACCTGCCAGATAGATGGCTTGGAGAAACATGCCGTTATGGTGTGCCCAAAGCCACATCTGGATAGCTTCCTGACACAGAGGATAAGACTCACTTGTGAGAATAATCAGCCTGCTTGTCCTGAGAACAAAATTTTGTTTTGTTTTTGAAAAATGAGGTTATTAGTTGAGGAAGCAGATAAGAATATCCCTGCCGAATTCTGAATACTATACAAGCAACCTTAAATTCCACTCGTGCATGAATCCACAGCCAATATAAATAACTCTCTCAGCAAGGTGTGACAAACTGAGCAGCCAAATAGTTTTGCTGCAGTATTCTGCAAAAACTGCCATCTAATGAAGAGTTTTGAGTGCAGACCCACATACAAAACCATTACAGTAATCTAACTGGGATAAAACAATAGCCTGCACTAACACACAAAAATCAGGGAAGAAAGATCCAATTGCTTTTAAATTGATGTAATTTAAAAATATATATTTTCTTAAGTGATTTATCTACAACTGCTCTCCTGAGTGTATTTTAACATAGGATGGTTGTTGCCTCAATTTTTCTACATTCAGTTCTTTTCTAATTCTATTTTGAAATTACAATTAAAAATAAAACGACTAAATTTGATTTTAAAAGTGTTCAATACCTTGCTACCGCTAACATTGTGGTATTTCTTTTCGAGGATCTTCTTGACAGGATCTTCTTCCTTGAAAGTGATGAACACAAAACCTCTCCTCTTGTTGGTTTTTGGGTCCATTGGCAGTTCAATTGCTTCAATCTAATATATTTATAAACTACATTCAGGATACATATTCTTATGTTCACATTTCTCCACATAAATTAAATAACCTTGTGGTTTTTATAATGGAATTGTAATTAACCAGTTTACATGAACATTGAAAATAAGACTACAAATGAGCTAAGAGGAACTAAAAGTGCAGCCCTCACAAAAATGAAACCAGAAGTCTTTGCAGTCCTTAAAGTACAGAGCATGTGTACGATTTTTGTTGCTTTTTTTTTTTTTCTTTTAAATTAGCTAGGCTTTATATATTTAAAAAAGTCTAAGTCAGCCCCAATCATATGTCCAAAGGAATACAATGCTAAAATTAAACAGTCTCCCCCTAGACTGAAACTGCTTCCCAATTACTACTGAAATAATGGAAAGTAATGTGTTCAGAGCATAAGGTAACACCTTCATGTAGCATAGGCTGATGGAAGTAATTTTGTAGGCTGTCTTTATATCAGAGAAACCAACACAGTGGGTAGATGGAGTCACCTTGTAGAACTAGTCTTTATTCCAAACAGCATGAGCACCACAAAATTGATGACCCGACATGGCCATGTTTCAGCATAGAAAATGCCTGTGTCAGGGGTCTCATCACAAACTGCTAGTGTAATAAGGCAGTGTTCACACATAAAACTGCTCCAAACAACTGCTTATAAAAAAGTGGCAATTTTGCAAAGAAATGCATGAAACTTCAGAGGTTCTCTGAAACGTGACCGTGTCAAGGCATCAATTTTGTGCTGCTTATGCTGGTTGGAATAAAGACTTTGGTTCTACAAGGCAACTCCATCTCCTGTTTGGTTTCTCTGATCTTTTCCGTGAGGTGTTGTTCCTTTTCTCGTCTCCTTGGTGTCTTTATACCACCTGCTAATTCACTGGTATCTGAAGCAGCTTTTAGGGCTGGTGAAATAAGACCTCTTGATGGACACAAATACTACTAGTACTAACATGTTTTGAAAACCTGAAGCCTTATCTATAAAATTATGAATCCCTGAGAAGCTTCACAATAAAGCTTCCTAGAAACAAGGCGCTGTCCCCCCCACCCAATGAAAAACCACAATCCTCTTTCTACTTAAGGACATCTACACATCTGGCCTTTGTTTGAAAAGGGGGCAAGCAGATCCTTCCACTGGGTATCTCCCCCCCCCCCCCCCCCCCCCCAAAAAAAAAAAAACCTGAGCTGTTTTTCTGTTAGCTCTCACCTACCACTCAATTTTGATCTTTGCTTAACCCTCCTACCCCTCAAAATACCATCTTTTTCTATTTTTATCCCTTGGCAGCAACAGCTCTCAAGGATTGGGATCCTGTACTGCTTCTCATCTATGCCAGTGCTAGCATAGACTCAGACTAGTTCCCGTGCAGCTCAGCGCACACTGAGAACACTAGTCACCACCAGGATTGTGTCTGAGGCCCCTGAAGCACAGGTGAGCAGTATGCAACAAGTTGGCTTTATCCACAAACGTATCAATTACAGACTTCACTATCTTTCCCCTCGTTATATCAAGTCTCAACTATGCCTGCACAATACCCAGGTATGTGTTTACTTCAGAAATGGGTGCAGCTATTTTCTCATGTGGTTTTTATATCCAGAACATCCTCTTTTTTGGTTTTGTTTTACTAAACCAAGATCTCAACCACGCACCAGAAATCCACATTTCAAAAGACCCAGACTACTAGGGATGCTCTATCTGCCCGACTACATCCCCCTGCTGTAGTGAGCCTGCCTTTGGCTCAGGACTTCCCTAAGTGCTCTGAAGTGAGCATCTACTTCAGTTTCACCATCTGGCTGCACCTCCCTTTGTCTTTTTTCTTTTTAAAGTTCTGCAGCTGACTTGTGAAATCTAGACTTTTGTGTCTGTTCCTATATATATATATATATATATATATATATACACACCTTGTTTAGAACCTTATTTTAAGTATTTAGGTAATTATGCGATTACTAAATGTTTGTAATCCACTGACTATGAGGACCAATGGAACATATTTATTAAAACCATCATCATGAACACCTGAAGCAAACCAACACAAGAATCCAAAGCAAATGTGCTTGAGTTGAACAAATTTATACATTTAAAAAACATTCCATTAAAAAAAATTAACGTCTAGTGAAAATAGAAATGCAAGCGATCAAGTAGGCATTGCCTTTTACCTCTCCAAAACCTCCAAAGTATTCACGGATCTTTTCTTCTGTGGCTTCTGGGTTAAGACCCCCAACAAAGATTTTCTTCACTGGGTCCTTTTTCATTGCCATAGCTTTCTTAGGGTCAATCAATCTTCCATCTAATCTGTGTTCTTTCTGCTCCAGCACCTGTTGAGATACACATCAAGATTACAAACACTTGATACACTAAGACTGCATCATTGTCCCTGTAGGTACATGACCAGTCATTTACCTTGTCAACACTCGCAGCTTCTTTAAAGAGAATAAATCCAAAACCTCTAGACCTTCCTGTGTTGGGGTCCATCTTGATTGTACAATCCACTACTTCACCAAATTTAGAGAAATAATCTTTCAAATCTTTTTTGCTTGTGTCCCAACTGAGGCCACCAACAAACATTTTCCTGAAATTGTACAAAAGGAAATATTTTAAATTTTAATTTACAGCCTCTGGAGTATATCAAGATCCACTTTTACTGTCGAAAAGGCAGCCATGTATAACCAAAGTGAAACACCAAGTACAAAATGTTTTGTCTACGTTTTAGCCTACTGTAGAGTGGCACTACATTGTAGAAGTTACAGAATATGACCTGCTATTAGATGCATAATTTATACTGGACAAATAGACGAAAAACGAAAACAGGGTGAAAACTGGTGTACACTCTATTGTGGGATCATATTCCCTTGCTACTAATAAGGCACTACCCAGTGAATGTATCAGACAGAACTGACATTAGCAGCCACCACTTTTGCATTACCAGTCAGCTGCAGGAAATGAAAGATCTAAGGATCTCTTACAATGGAATCTTAGAAATGTTAAGTAGTAGTAGTAACAAAAATGGTTCAAACAGTATCAGCACTAATCTTTACATTTGAATGATATATCGCTGGGTTAATCACATGATACTATCAGCTGGTTTATAACAAAAAAAAGCCTAGAAATACACTGGGGGGGAGGGGGGACAATGATTTCTACACAAAAATTGGACAGTGTACTCCCACATGCCTTGTCTAAAACACTTCTGCTGCGATTAAAGCTACAGAGACTACATGAAACCAAGATTTTGTATTGGTATTCCACAGAGGTCACACTGCCTTTTCAGTTTCATTAATTCAACTCCCAATCTGCTCAAATTATGTAAATAATATGCTGCAAGCATTCTGTTTTTTGTAGGTGTTATGATAACAGCAATTAATTTGTGAAAGGCCTCAGGTCTGCCATACATAAAAACAGATCAGAGCATCACTGAAAATGTATGACAGGGTTGTGCAGCATCTTGCACAAAGTGGGTCCCTGGTGTCTAGTGTAATATACAGCCAGAGGGCTATAAACCATTAGGAGTCTCATGCTGGGACAATGAGTGAGAGAATTTGCACAAACCACCACTATAGACTTCAAGAGTCTAGACAGCTTTTAGGAAGTGTTAAATATAAAACTCTAGGCTATATTGGGGGGGGGGGGGGGGGGTGGCGGTGGCATTAGAGAAGATTTGAACATCCCACTACAATATCTGACTCATATCTACAGCACCTGTCAAAGGTGAAGGTTTTATTACTAGTATCAGTCTTATGCAGGAAAAAAGTTCAATTTAAACCAAAGTAAGACAGTCAAACAGCCTAAACAGAAAAAGGCAACAAATAGCAAGTCGCATCTTAATACATAATCTAGCACTAGAATTGTATTTCTATGATATTAACACATTTAGGGGCCCTGTTTGCTAAGCTGCATTAAGGGCACACTAATGTTTTTAGCGCATGCAAAACACTAAAGACACCCATAGAAATATATGGGTGCATTATGTTTAGCTCGCGCTAAAAGCACTAGTGTGTGTTAGTAAACAGTGCCCTTAAATTATTGGCTCAATTGCAAGAACAGAACAAAAAAAACAAAAAAAAACACTATAGCTTCTGCAAACACTTTTTAAGCATCAACAGTGGCCTCAGACACAAGAAAAAGAACCAAAACTAATTTTTAGTCAGTCTTAACATTAGCAATTCAGACTGTCCCAATACTTGTGAATTAAGAGGCATGTTCACAGATCTCAGAAAAATAAATTGACAATCAGTAACATTAGCTGCCATTACATTAAAGACTCAAATAAGTTTCATCCTAATCAAAAAGAATGGATCGTGAAATAGTTCCTTATAAAATAAGAAAAACATACTTCCAACTGATGGCAAACTTAGGAAATTCTGAATGAGGTGAAAGTCACAATCATTTTAACATAATACTGAAACCAACGCCATGACACTAAAAGAAAATCAATGTGCTTGGAAAGAATTCAGTACAGTAAGCCCTGTTAAATAAAACATCGAATATAAAGTTTCATATATGCAAATGATAACACCGCCAATATTATGCACAATTGAGATCCAACACTAAGATATTTTAAATGATTAGAAAAGAATTATACTGTCCTTCCCCCAACCACCACATGGCGCCAACAAAAGAAATCGGAACAAAGGAGGTGCTCATTGTATCCTTCCCGGCTTCCGCTCACCTCCAACATCGAGTACTAGACACTGTAATAAACGTAAAATCAGCCTCATGTTATTTTGTTTAAATGGGAAAATTTACCAGCTACGTACCCTGCATCTTCCTCGTTCTTACTGGCGTTAATCTGACCCCCTTCGCCACCGTTCTGGCCCTCGGTCGCGGCGCCCTCCGCCGCCTGTTCGCCAGTTTCCGCCTCCTCGTGTCCGTTCTCGGTGGTCTCCATTTGCTGCTCACTATCCGACATCCTTCTGCGGGATGAATTCACACCTGCGTGGGGGGGGGGGGGGGGGGGGGGGAGCGGAAAGAGAAAGAAAAGCAAAGAATGAGAATTAGGATTCCCGCGGCCTAGATAGGCCTAGACCTAGGCCTCACCCATACCGCCAACTTATCGCCTCGGCACCAAACTCTATACCAACCCACTGGGCTTCAAAATGAAGGCGGAAATATCCTAAATCAACACAAACGTACAACACCGGGCAGCCACAATTTCGCAAAAAAAAAGAAAAACCACCACCTGCGGAATTATATAATTCATTTTTTTTTTTACATCGGCTTAAAACAAACTAAAATCATATTATTGTACAGATAAAAATAGATAATTTTATATGTTACGCATATGTGAAAAACACGATAATTAAACACGTTCTCGTGCTGCTTACACAAGTCTCTACGAACGTTAAATTCCCTCAAGATGGACTCTCCCGCTTCAGCCAGCTCGTGGCAGCCTTTATACTGCCGGAACAGCACCACTTAAAAACAAGATGCCTCCTGATTGCCCGATGAGGAGTGTCGATCACTTTGATCGGGCACGCTGATTGGATAAGGGCTCCCGAAGGTGGCCTCACTGCCTCATTCTACCTTCCTACTTTGCGCGTTTGGGCCTCCAGAACGTCTGACGTCAAAGCAAGGCTGTCCAAGTGGCGGCCTGCCTGATAGAAAGAGCATGAAAACACATATCGTGTAGCAATCTGAGGTTATAGATTGGTGTATCGCCTAGAGTACAGTACATAAAAAAAAAAAAAGGAGGGGAGGGGCAAGCGTTAGCAGTAAATTTAAAAGACAGTTATGAGTTTTACGCCTACGATGGTATGCAGAGACCCAACAGTGAAAGGCAGTGGCATTGGAGATGTTTCCTTATTGTTTGGTGGTGCTCTAAACCCCATATTGCGAAGGGAAGATTCAAGGCTTCCTCCTGAGAGAAGGTCCTTATTTACTCTCAAACCTTTCCGTTCTCATGAATAAGAGAAGCAAAATGGAACTAACCAGTATAATTATTAAAATCTAGAATGAATATTTGAAGAGTTACGTTCCTTATGCATACATACCATGTTAACTATTACAAATCGGCTCTATATGATTTTGTATTATTGTAATGTTAAATAACCTTAATAAAGAAATTAAAAAAAAACTAGAATGAATAGTAGAGGAGTGTCTTTACTTACTAAATAACCTTTCCCCACCCCTTAAAAAAAAACCAACAACTCTGGAGTGTAAGCATTGTAACTCATACCACTGTGCCTACTTTCTTAAAAGATGAGCTTTGCCGTTATTTACATGTGAAAGAATCAATACTGCAAAAGCTCATCCATTACAGCCACAGCTAATTCAAGAGTATAAGGCACCCTAAGCAACCCTTCAATTTTGTGCACCTGCCTACCCACCCGCCCGCCTTCGTACCCCTTACCACTTAACCATTAAGCCACTTGAGAACACCATCAACCATGCTCACCCCCACACCACTCAGAGCCAGTTTTGTGGTTGACAAGGGGTGCTGAGCACCTGCAATATGAGCAAGTTTCTTCGTTATGGCTAGGGAAGGGTACTATGTATTGGGTTTGGAATTCCCAATCATTTTGATATATTAGTTTGGAAGGGGTAGTGTCTGCAGTGCCAATCTGGCTAAGTAGTTTGAAAACAGCTCACCCTACTTGCTGATAAAAGAAGCCCCTGTTTCTTTTACCACAGCTGCTCTTTGCCGCTGCTGTCACCACCCCACTTATCTGCTATTTAATATTAAGTGGACACACACAAAAGAGAGGGTAAAACAGCATACAAAATAATACAGAAACAAAAAAGCAACACTGGGCCTTCAGGATTGAGATGATCAGTCTCTTGTTTATTAATTGACGGATAGACCCGACACGGGCCGTGTTTCAGCGCACTGGCGCCTGCCTCAGGGGTCAGCTAATCCTGATCAAAAATTGTAGGTGGTACTGTCACAGTGTAGCACCTTTGATATGGAATAGAGTCTCAATTGCTCCGAGAGCCTGCTATGAGTGGGAAAGCGCGGGGTACAAATATAACAAAAAAAAAAATCAGCTGTTTTTTTAGACTGACAGCGTTGTCCATGCTGATTACGCTCTCGGAGCAATTGAGACTCTATTCCATATCAAAGGTGCTACACTGTGACAGTACCACCTACAATTTTTGATCAGGATTAGCTGACCCCTGAGGCAGGCGCCAGTGCACCGAAACATGGCCCGTGTTGGGTCTATCCGTCAATTAATAAACAAGAGACTTTGATCATCTCAATCCTGAAGGCCCAGTGTTGCTTTTTTATTTAATATTAAGTGCCATGTTTTAACACTGTCGGTTATTTAATCTGGGAAATTTGCCTATGCAATGCAAACAGTTAACAGTTTAATAGGGGAACTGCCAAGTCCTACTATTTTTAACAGAAGACACAGCAAAATCCATTGTGAGGTAAGCATTGCGACTTACCCTTAACATGTTATTACTGTATGTTAAGTGTGACAGATCATACAGATAATACTAACTTAATTAACACAGTCAATTCTGTGTTAACCTAGCAGCCCTTCCAAAGATATTGAGAACATCCCAAAAATGAAAATGGCATTATCTTTTAGAAGGCCCACCCAAAACTGAAGCATGTTTGCTGAGGCTGGCAGGGTAGACCAAGGCCTACAAACTGAAGACCTCCTCCAAAAGCAGCCAAAATGTTTTTCCCCCTCATGAGTCACCACATGCTGCTGGCCCTGGCCCCTTTGCACATGCTCAGTTTTCATGGATATGTGCAAATTGAGGGGGCAAGGAGAGAGAGTTGGGGCCGGCATTAGCAGTGGCTCATGTATACTCCCAGAAGCTGCCAAGGTGAGAAAACCTTTTGGCTGCTATTGGAGGTGGTCTTCTGCTGGCTTAGTGATTGCTGGCAGCTCAGGTATTTATAGTTTGCCAGGGTGGGGAGAATTTTGTGATCACACACTAAGCACTCATGCCCATCCAAATTTAGCCATCTGACTACACCACTGGCAGTAAAGTGAAATAAAAAAAAGGAAAAGAAATTAACAGGTATGACTAATCTGTCTGTACCACCTTGAACAACCAGGTGTTACTCCCTCCTGCCAGCAGATGGAGGTAAAGAAACCAATCTTTTCTAGTAACATCACTAGTATAAAGAGGGCTGATACTCACTGGAAAACTCAAGTATGCCTCTGCCAAAGCAGCAGGCAGTCCCATAAATTAAAATACCCCAACCACTGCAGCTACGAATCATAATTATAGTTTTGTTGTTTTTAGCGTTGGCTTTTGGTTTGGACCACCATTGAAGAGAGAAAGAGATGCCCAAGAATTCCAATAACTGCAGTCTTCTGAGGGAGGGTCTCAGAATGGATGGTACAGCCTGACTAAAGGAAGGGAAATAAAAGCTGGTGAAATTTAGTTATACCTGTTTAGCAACTAGGCTGTATCATCCTGAACAAGTGGGGTGTACGAAGCATTCACTGGTGGGGGAAGACAAGGCCCCCTGCATTACAACTCTGCCAGAGTCTAAATGAGCTCTGGCTAGCACATCCAGTCTGTAATACTTCATGAAAGAATGGAGCAACAACCATGTTGCCACCCAACATGGTCCTCCACCCAGACGGTCACCTGCACCCGAGTTTATAGAAATGAGTGACCCAGGTTCTTAACAGCCTCAATAGCTATTTTCATCCAACATGCAAAAAAGGCCTCGGATGCTGCCTGGCCCTTCTTAGGACCATGGAAGAGGATAAAAAGGAAGATCTGAGCGGTAAAACTCCCCTTTGCACAAGTATCCGAGCAAAACCCTGCAAACATCAAGTTTATGGAGCCTCCTAGCAGTAGAGTCTGATTCCCCATCCACAAAGAAGGGCGGACATACTTCCTGGTTTACATGGAACCCGGGGGGGGGGGGGGTTATCACCTTGGGCAGAAAGGAAAGAACAGATAGGCACTAGGTCCTCCACCCATGAAAGATATGGGTCCTGAAAAGGCAACAGACAAATGTACATTTTGTAAGGAAGAGATGGAAATACTCATGTGTAGCTGGTCGAAGTTTTAAAGGCAAAAAATATAGGGAAAGGCACGAGGTAACCCATCTTATCCATTGGAGACTTTGTAAACACTATGGCATTGTTGTACTGGAAAAGCATTAGGATCATGACCCTAAGAGAATCACAGATAATGAAGAGAGTTTGTGAGCACCTGGGATATCCCCATTCCAACAGATAAAAACTTTGAGTGCCAGGAATCCTGATATAATGGTGAAAGAGAAACACCAGAACCGCCTTGATTCAGGCCCAAGCAATTACTTGGTAAATCATGTAGAGAGAAAAGATCTTTAAACATCAAGAAATGCAGTATGAGAACAAGAAAATGTAGAAGATTCAGAAATAATTCCCATCATTTCCATCATTTTGGGTGCCAAAGGCTTGATCAAACAATTTCCAAGCGCACCTGAAAAAGTTGCCTATTCATGTTACATCTTATGAACTCCAGAAAGAGCTCTCTTTGGCACAATGAAAGCACTATGGTGAGTGTTAGCAGTGCAGTTGAGAGAACAAGATCATACTCCACATGCCCTGTCTTAGGAGTGAGGTTTATTCCCATCATGGTACGCTTAAAACTAAACCTACTTAGATAAATACAGAAGAACAAAATCCTCAAAGACAAAACACAGTGAAGGAGACAAAAAAAAGTCAGAGGATGCTCTAAAAAGTCCAAAAATCTCTTTGACATCCAACACTCGACACAGCTGTGTTTCAGCCCAATAAGCCTGCCTCAGAAGTCTTCTGAAGGAAGGTAACCACATAAGTCTTACAGTTCAAAAAAACTAAAAGCTTGAAAATTGTCAGTGACAAACCAAAACTTGCTGCAGGGTCAAAATAATATATATCATACCAACAAATAATATGTAACTCCTCTAGCACCAGTTGAAGAAATGCCCTCCCCACCATCGAGATATATGGGTCCTAACAAGACAGTCTGCAATTCAAACTCTCTTGGCTGACAAAATCACCACCAGGAAACTGTTTTCAGGGTGAGGTCCTTAATCAAGGCTGACCTCAGAAGCTCAAAAAGAAAACCTGAGAGAGCATTCAACACTAAAATTCAAATCCCAGAGGGAAGAGACAGATGCGCAGGTAGATGCCAATGAGTAACCCCATTCAGAAACCAAGTGATAGCCTCATGAGCAGGAAGGGAAGACCCAGATTTTAATGCAGAAATGAAGAGAATCGCCAACTAAACCTTAAATGAGTTCAGTGCCAAAACTTGGTTGAACCCTTGCTGCAGGAATGCGAGAGCATCAGGAATTTGTGTCTCCAAAGGGAAAAGTGAGCGTTGACAACACGGCTCTCAAAAACCTTCCAAACCCAGACATAGGCCATGGAAGTGGAGGACCTAACAGAACTTAAGCAAGATGGAGATCACAGTGAGCAAAAGCCCTTTCCTTGCTAAATACCACCTTGTCAAGGGCCAAACTAAGTCAAAAGGGATCCAGATGCTCCATTTCCACTAGACCCTATCTGAGCAAGTGGGTCATCTACCAAAAGACAAACCAGATCCACATACTATGGTTTTTTATGCCATTCTGGGCCCACAAGAAAGGGATGTTGTGCTATCCTGTGTACTACCTGGCCTATCAGAGGCCAGGGTAGGAAGACTTTATGAGGGCTCCTGCCTAGGCCACTGCTGAACCAGAGCACCTATCCCCTGTGAACCCGACCCTCCAGCAACTGAAGAAGGGCTCTGCTTTGGCACTGGTGTTCGAGGCCATGAGGTGTAAGGCCAGCTAGGCCCCACCAGTCCATGAGGAGCTGAAAGGCTACCTACTCTAGTTCCCATTCCTCTGAATTGAGCAGAGATTGACTGAGCAAGTCTACCTGAACGTTGTCTTTGCCGGCTATTTGGAATGCCGACAAAGCGAACAGATTTACTTCTACCCAGCAGCAAAGGGATGTCACCTCTAGGGCCAACGCCTGACTTCTGGTGCCACCCTGTTGGTTGATATAGGCCACTGCTGTGTCATTGTCCGTCACTACACCAACAGTCCTCCCCCAAACCAGGAGGAGGAACTCTACCAGAGCTAACCTGACCCTCCTCCAGGCACCGACCTGGAAGCCTCCAGTGGGGTCCAACACCTATCTTTTTGCCCAGGCAGTGAGCGCCCCAGCTGAGGAGACTCGCATCTGTGGTACCCCCACCCAATCCAGTGTGTCCAACAGGACCTCCTGGAGAAGATGATTGGGTCTGTCCCACCAGTCCAGACTGTGCCGCACTCTGGAAGTGGTAACCAGTGGTCAAAGCCCTGATGGGCCGTTAAGAGGGCACAAATCCACACCCAAGGTCACCACTATGGCACCCAATAGTAGAATATGGTCCCAAACCCAAGGAATCCTAAAGCTGCAAAGGCTGAACCTGGAGTTTTGCCATGTGCTCCTCTGGAAGGAAAACTGCTCCCAGCACCATGTCAAACCAGACTCCCAGATACTGCAGGGTCTGGGTGGTAGACAGACGACTCTTTGCTCAGTTCACTACCCAGCTTAGGTGCTCCAAGAGCAAAATGATCCAAGTTGTAGCACCCACTGAATCCTCCAAGTCAGCACAGATTAACCAGATTAACCCCTCCTTGTCCCTTATTATTAATAATTTTTATTATTATTTGCAAAACTTTAACAGGTATAATACTGTCAAGTTAAACACAGCCATAATAATCAAACAAGCATAAGTCATTTTAACCTTACAATCCAATACAATCTGGCTTACTTAGACCTCAAAAACAGGGGGTAGGAATTAGTGAAGTTTAACCATAAACAAATTATCAAATAATTATCCAAATTGGAGTCGTTTATCTCTACATTTCTTTTAACTCTGACTCTGTTCTACTTCCAGAAAGGATTTAAGCTGATCAGGAACATAAAAAACATATTTAGTCTGATTAAGCCTTATAAGACATTTACACGGGTAAGCCAAGAGGAAGTTCCCCCCTTTATCAACAACTTTGGACCTCATAGATAGAAACATTTTCCTTTTTTCTTGGGTTAATTTGGTTACATCAGGGTAAAGCCAGATCTTTTGACCTGCACCTCCTTGTCCCTTAAAAGACCTGATGTGGACTGTACAAGAAAACCCATGGCAGGCAAAATGGCCGCTATTTCTGCCAAAGACATTAGCACATAAATGTCAACTTACCTAGTACTCTATGATGGCAATTACAAATGTATTGCCAATACAGAATTCGTGCTTAGTGCTCAGCATCCAAATTCCTAAATTTCAGAAACCGTTTCAGAATTACCTGCTTAGTACTTTTCAATACAGGAAGGTCAATTTAATCAGTTCTGTTTACTATTTAACATGAATTATTGGGAGCTAATGCAAAAAACACCATTTTTGGGGTTGTGTGTTAAACATGTCATTACCACATTAACTTTTCTATTAACTGCTTCTGTTAAAAGTTTATGCTACCTGAAGTGGTTTACAGCTATGCAGTTAATGGGTTTTTTTTTCATGTTTACTATATGGCAGCCCTACCAAAAATGCTGAGAACACCCTCAATAGTTAACATAGGGGTTCTGCCATTTACTGTACAGTGGCTGCAAAACCTTACAGTGTTTTAGTTAATAGGGGCCTTAATGCACTAATTTCCTTGTAAAAAAAAAAAAAAACCTTTCCTATATAAATACGCATAGAATTTTGATTTACAAGATTTATTTTATACTTTTGGAAGATATGATCTTTTAACATTTGAAAATGGCAAGGACAGATCAAGAATATGTATGTTATACTGCATCATATGCAATGAGTTTACTTTATTCGGCAGACTAGATGGACCGTGCAGGTCTTTATCTGCCGTCACCTGCTATGTTACTATGTGAGTCATTAATTGAAATGTAGAAAATAGACCACTGTAAGTGGTGTGATTAAACCTCATTCCTGAATTTATTTACTATGTGGGCCTTTTACAAAGGCATGCTAGCATTTTTAGTGCGTGCTAAAAATGAGGATGTGCTAAACGCTAGATGTCCATATATTCTTATGTTCAATTTAAAAGACCTTAATTTTATCGATGTGGGGATGATCATATATATAGCACAGTTATATCCCGAACATCCACTCTTTATATATTCTATGCATATGTCAACTTCACTTTCAAATATATGTAAAGAAGAATAGTACTTTTATGGGGATCATCAGAATCTTCAACAGCAATCCCTTACGGGTACAGCGTCCCTCATATTTAGGGCGCCATATAACTCCTCACAGATCAACCCAGTGTTGTATATTTTTTCCTTTTTTTTTAAATTTATTTAATTTTAAGTCTTCATTTTTCATTGAACAATTTCAATAAATATTAAACTCTTCAACTCTTCAATTTAGAGTAACAAATGGCCGCCATTTTTTGTAGTTGCAGAGCAGATGGTGAAATGCAAACCTCTACCCTGACAAAGGAATTTGAAACCTGGCCATGTTGGCGGAGGTTTGGCTTTTACAAAATTTGCTGCGAAAAAGTTAAGTATTTTGTTACTCTAAATTGAAGAGTTGAAGAGTTGAATATTTATTCAAATTGTTCAATGAAAAATGAAGACTTAAAATTAAATAAATTCAAAAAAAAGGAAAAAATATACAACACTGGGTTGATCTGTGAGGAGTTATACGGCGCCCTAAATATGAGGGACGCTGTACCCGTAAGGGATTGCTGTTGAAGATTCTGATGATCCCCATAAAAGTACTATTCTTCTTTACATATATTTGAAAGTGAAGTTGACATATGCATAGAATATATAAAGAGTGGATGTTTGGGATATAACTGTGCTACATATATTCTTATGGGCATCTCCAGCATTTAGCGCAAGCTAAAAATGCCACCGCACCTTTGTAAAAGACCCCCATAATTCCTAATTGAAATGCCACAGTACAACAGAAAGCTTGAAGTGATGCCTGTACTCTATATCAACTTTAGTATCCTTCCACTCTGGAAGGGATGAGCAGCTGCAAAGTCCCTCTCACTGGTCACTGGAAAGTCATGCAAAATGGGACTGGCTCCTTCCCCCAATGTACCCGATCTACAGAAAAAATAGCGAGATGTAATGTAGAACACAAAAAGAACATGCACTCAAGATCTCTGCAGTTGCTTTTTCCTCCGCACAAACTTCCTTTATGAATAAAAGTGTGTGGATATAGACACATTTTAACAACTTCTTTAACATTCAAGGGTATCCATTGTATTGTATAGGATCCTTCAGATTCCTCTGTCACCACCACACAGGCTAATAACGTGAGCCAGGCACTTTTATGGTGGGCAGATATTCTTCATTTGATCCATATAATTTAATTCTTTTAAATAAACTTTTTTTCATATTTTTATCTTTTTATATATTGAATACAAGCACTTAGCTTCAATCTGTAACGTCGCTACGGACTCCTTCTCATTTCAAAAGCTTTAGTAAAACTGATCACTCATCTCGGAGATCTCAAACCGACATGAATTCACGTTTCGCAACTAGTGCTGTATTAAGCTATATCTCCTCAAGCAAGCCTGAAAACGATTTCCTGCTTGCTTGAGGAGATTTCCTGCTTTCTCAAATGGATGAGAAAGCAGGAAATCGTTTCCAGGCTTGCTTGAGGAGATACACCTTGATACAGCACTAGTTGCGAAACGTGAATTCATGTCGGTTTGAGATCTCCGAGATGAGTGATCAGTTTTACTAAAGCTTTTGAAATGAGGAGTCCGTAGCGACGTTACAGATTGAAGCTAAGTGCTTGTATTCAATATATAAAAAAATAAAAATATGAAAAAAAGTTTATTTAAAAGAATTAAATTATATGGATCAAATGAAGAATATCTGCCCACCATAAAAGTGTCTGGCTCACGTTATTAGCCTGTGTGGTGGTGACAGAGGAATCTGAAGGATCCTATACAATACAATGGATACCCTTGAATGTTAAAGAAGTTGTTAAAATATGTTGAGAGCTGGGTAATGTATTGTGATATATAGTGATACCCCCTCTATTGAAATAGTGATACCATATTCAGTGGATACAGACAAGGCAGGAGGGTGAGAAAGAAACAACTAGAACAAGGAACACAACCTCTCCCTCTGACCGCACATCAGAGATGGATGTCGCAATAAGAAAGCCAGCTGAAGGTTGTCCAGCAGGGTTACACTCTAACACAGTTATGGAATCAGGCCTTGTTTAGAGTTCTAAAGATTAACATGTTAATGTTTGCTTTCATTACATAACACATCTGCTGTTTTCATTTGTCCTAGGTCTAATAATTCTGACGGTTAGTTTAGAATTAATATTGTATATGGAACCATAGGATGGCCACCTGTAGAGGTTTACTGTCAATTCTTAACCATATTAAGCCTCTACATGGCTACAAAGTTTACAATCTGTATCCTTATTCACAACCATTTTCTTGACCTTGCCTTAATATACTCAGATTATAAACAGAAATTATATAAAATGTACCTATTCAGGAAATTCAAATTTAGGTAAAATACCTTGTTTTCAGAATAAATCCTAGAGAGACAAAAACATTAGGGGCAGAAGTGATTCTAATGGCCCAGTCCTACCCATAGTCCAATGCTCCACCTCGGCTGCTTCTGAGCGAGTACAAGAAGTTTGTAAAAAAGGAACAGCAACATGTGTCTTGTTTACGTTATAAGTGAAAGAAAACAAAATTTTTAACAATGCCATAAACCTGTAAACTATATCTATGTTATATTCACAACAAGGCAATCAACAACACTGTTGCTGTTGACTGGGTCTTGCCTCCTCTGGCTAAGTGAAACCAACGTTTCCACCATTGTGCTGTGGTTTTCTTCAGGGTATGCCGTGAAGTCTGCAATTTGTCTTAATATAATGGGTTCTTGAACCTGATCTGTTGGGGTTTGAGGTAGGTGGTTTCCTCACGAAGGTAGATTTTGGCGGAAAAGTCCATTGGTCGCAAACAAGTCCAGAGTCAGAACTGTTCCAACAAATTTCCAGTTTAATTTCTCATCAGAATTTAAAACGGACCAGCAAAACTTCTCCACCAAAATTCATAATTTGTGACCAATTAACTTTCCCACCAGTCTCCTGCCTTCCTGAGGCAGCCACCCATCTCAAACTTCAACCAATCAGGTTTGAGAACCACCAAATAAAAACTGCAGACTTCACATCATATCCTGAAGAAAGTCACAGCACAGCGGCTGAAACATCGGTTCCACTTACTCAGACACGGCAAGACCCAAACAGCCGCAACAAACATGAAGATCAACACTTATTCCCCCCCCCCCCCCCACACACACACACATTAAAAAATAAAAAATCACAACAGATACACAAAAGTCTAGATTTCACAAGTCTCTTTAGGCTAATATAACAGATTTATATCCTACATAATTTGATTACAATACACCTAGAAGAGAATAAGAACTGATTTGCAAACAACTCTCTAAAACTGGAAAAGTTTCCCAGCAAGAAAACAAAAAGCATAGGGCTGTATTTCAAGTAATATTTCAATAATGAGTAAAGGTGCATAAGAACATAAAAGAGTTGCCATACTGGGTCAGACCAATGATTCATCTAGCCCAGTATCCTGTTTCCAAACAGTAGCCAAGCCAGGTCACAAGTACCTGGCAGAAACCCAATTAGCAGCAACATTCCATGCTACCAATCCTGGGTCAAGCAGTTGCCTCCCCATGTCTGTCTCAATAGCAGACTATGCACTTTCCTCCAAGAACTTGTCCAAGCATTTTTAAAACCCAGATATGCTAACCACTGCTACTACATCCTCCGGTAAAGAGTTCCAGAGCTTAACTATTCGTTGAGTGTAATATATATATATATATATATATATATATATATATATATATATATATATATATATACACACACTCAACGAATAGTTATACACACACATACACACAGTGCAATCCGCTTAAATGCAAGGGTCTGGGACCAAAGAAATGCATGCAGTTAACCAGAGCGTGCACTTAACCGTTGTGACCCAAAGAAGCTTGACATCTGATAAACATATGTACAGTACTGTTTATTATTATACGTACATTATACAGTCTCAGTTAACTGACATTACGCTTTACTTGAAGTAATCAGTTATAGTCCTCTGTACACTCTTGAGTCTGTGAGTTCCATAGACTATCTGCCAGATGGTAAAAACTGTCATAGCACTGACATCCAGTGGCCTCCAGATAGGCCCGCACAGTGTTGAGACTCTCCAACGCTCTTGCAAAAGTGGCAGTTGGAGGTTGTTGAATTTCATCAGCATGTGCCTCGCTGCTCATTTCTTCATATGTTCCATCATCAGCTGTTGTTGCCTACTTGTAGGCACATATCTCGACATCAGTGCTGTCTTCAGCTGTTTGTAGATCGTAATCAACAGCTTTGTAGCGATGGAACTCCTCTTCAGTTGGGATGTCAATAACCTTTTCATCTGACACGTTTGCAACAGCTGCATCCCCCTCCACATCCTTAACAAAGCTTGCCCGCTTGTAGCAGTTCACAATGGTTGCCTGTGTAACATGATTCCAGGCTTCTTTCTGCATATGTAGGGAATCCAACAGTGATGGATTACGAGCCAGTTCAACAGCACGTTTATCCTTGCCAATTTGGTCATCCATAATGCCCATCAGACGACGTTGCACAAGAGCCCGATAATGTTGTTTGAAATTGGCTATTATGCCCTGATCCATATGTTGCATCAGAGAGGTAGTGTTTGGTGGCAGGAAAACCACCTTGACGTTGGACGGCCTGACATCATCCCTGTGTGCAGCACAATTATCACAAAGCTTTTGTGCCTGCATTCTAGTGTCTAACTTCTTTAGCCACTGCTTCCAAATTTCCACAGTCATCCATGAATTTGCATTAGCCTCATATGACACAGGAAGTTGCTTAACATTCTTGAAGCAACGGGCCTGTCACGTTCGTGACTTTTATTTCCCTTGGGTTGTGCTCCTCTCGCCCTCTGGTGGCCAGAACCGGTGGATGCCATAGACTTTCTAGACTCTTTTCATTCCGGTCCAGATATTTTAGCCTTCCAGTCTTGTGTGGAAGTTTGGCAGCTAGCCTCACCCATAG
Source organism: Microcaecilia unicolor (assembly GCF_901765095.1). Classification (NCBI taxonomy): domain Eukaryota; kingdom Metazoa; phylum Chordata; class Amphibia; order Gymnophiona; family Siphonopidae; genus Microcaecilia; species Microcaecilia unicolor. The sequence continues at coordinate 166,298,769 of NC_044038.1, forward strand.
CTGCCTTGTGATTGTTGCAGCTGAGCTCAGCTGTGATGAGCTTATTAGCCACCTGGGAACTTGCTGCCTTTGCAACATTTTGCTTTAGGTCCAGGTTGGTGTAGTGTGCACTTTTGATTTATGTGTTTAGCTTCCCTACTTTCTCCTTGTGGCTCACCTGCTTCTCCTTTGTTAGTTTAGTACTGTGGAGCACTGCTGTAGCTTGGTGCATAGGAGCACCTTTGTTAGTTTATGTGTTTAGCTTCCCTACTTTCTCCTTGTGGCTCGCCTGCTTCCCCTTGGTTAGTTTAGTGCTGTGGAGCACCAATGTAGCTTGGTGCTTAGGAGCACCCCTGTTAGTTTAGTGCTTAGGCATTCCTCTGTTAGTATAGTGCTTAGGAGCACTTCTGTTAGTGGAGTGCTTAGGAGCACCTTTGTTAGTTTATGTGTTTAGCTTCCCTACTTTCTCCTTGGGCCTCACCTGCTTCCCCTTGGTTAGTTTAGTGCTTAGGAGCGCACTTCTGTTAGGGTAGTGCTTAGGAGCGCACTTCTGTTAGGGTAGTGCTTAGGAGCGCACTTCTGTTAGGGTAGTGCTTAGGAGCGCACTTCAGTCTGGTTACGCTATAGGTACACTTCTGAGTTGCTGGGTTTCCCTGATTTCCCCTGTGGGCTTCCCTGCCTTTCCCTTTGGTGCTTGGGAGCACTTCTGTCTTGTCTTGGCCCTGTGTTCCTGGTTTGTGCAAGCTTGCGTGGTATTACAGGGTCTGAGGTGGTCCCTCAGCCCTAGTCCCATTCCTGGTACTGTCAAGCTTGTTCTAGTATCCCAGCCCCTGTGTTATCCTGCATCCGGTAAGTCCTGCCAGACGCTTGAACCCAGGGGCTCAACTCCTGGGGGACAGTGGCTAAGTGCAGGTGAAGCAGTGCGGACCAGTTTGGTATACTCCAGTCCGGTGTGAACCAGTCCGGTGCACTCCGGTCCGGTGTGGACCGGTCCAGTGCAGACCAGTCCGGTGCGGACCAGTCCAGGGGGTTCCAGTCTGTGTGTTCCAGCTCGCTGGGTGGCGCCTGCAGTCCTTGCCTGTGCCGGTGTGCTAGCCCAATGTTTGGTTGGTTTTGCCTGCTGCTGTCGCTCCTCGTCAGCAGCCCAAGGGCTCACGTTTGCTCCAGAGCCCATCCCCGCGGGCTCTGAACCTGAGAACCTGACAGACTGTTTGCTCTTTCCAATGACAAGGGGTTCCAACTTCTCACTCCCATCCATATTTCAGCAAAGGAGGCTCGTCAGTCGATGGCATGTTTGAATGCAAGTGTTCCACCAGGAATCGCTCGCCAGTAGAGACCATTTTCGTCAGCATTGAAAATGTCACGAGGTGCAAACTCGTTCAAGATGGTAGGAAGAACTGAAACAACCCAATTTCAGCACCAAAGTCATCAGGGTCTTGTTTCTCACCGTGCTGTTTCTTGAATTTTATGCTGTTCCTCTCCTTCCATCTTTCCAACCATCCAACAATGGCTTTGAATTCAGTTTGTCCAAGACTTTCAGCTAGCTGGTTAGCTTTCTCCATAAGCAGTAGACCACTGACAGGAAACTGTCTGCTCCTGGCTCGAGAAAACCACCGAAGAAGAGCATCTTCTACCACCTCAGCTTTTCTCGCCCGTTTTCGTTGTGGATTTGTATTGTTTTGCCAGTCTTCCAGAAGCTGGTCTTTCTGCTTCAAGACACGTGAAATTTGACTGGGATTGACACCATATTCTTTAGCAGTAGAAGCTTGACTTTGTTTTCTAATTTTTTTAAGAACTTCTATTCGTTCAGCCAGTGTTAAAGTCTTACAGTTCCACCACTATGACGACGACCCCGGTGCACACTCTAACAGCATTCTTTTGCTTATTCTGCCTGTGGCAGTTAAAGAGGCAGTAAATTTGAAATCTCGTTGGTTGTCACGCGCCAATCGGCTTCCATATGCCATGCGCACGCTTATGCGGAGTCTTTCCGGCAGAGGAGCGGTCTTGAACCATGCACTTAAATGGCGTGCACTGTATATATATATATATATATATATATATATATATATGGAAAAATTATGTTCTTATGTTCTTACCTGATCATTTTCTTTCCTTTAATCATACCAGACCAGTCCAGACTAATGGGTTATGTCCATCTACCAGCGGAAGGAAGGAGACAGAGAAAATAGTTCCAAGTAAACCGCCCCTTAGGGGTATCGGGCAGCCTGGAATGTTCAGTATTTCAAATAGCCAAGCAATGGTGCTTTGAAGTCTAGAAGAAAACAGTTAATACCAAACAGGCAAACTCTTGGAGCCAATATGCAGAACTTCACTGTTCCTGCTTGGCCAAAGGCAACTGCAACCTCCCCTCACAGTAAAGTAAGCGGGAGGGAATGGTCCATACTGAGCTTGCTCAAGCACATAGAGATCTACTCCTGAATCCGGGGAAAGAACTCCGTGATCCCAAGTAACAGGAGTCATACACAGCTGGCACAACAAGTGGCAGGAGATTGAATAGAGAAGATGAAGTAGGCAGTGCTGTAGGATATCCCACCATACTGAATCGTCGTGCAACAGCCAGGGATACCTAAACGAAACAACACTCTGACAGACATTAGCCAGGGAGGGCATCTGGACTGGTCTGGTATGATTAAAGGAAAGAAAATTATCATCAGGTAAGAACATAAATTTTTCCTTCCCTGTCGTCTATACAAGACCAGTCCAGACTAATGGGATGTAGCAAAGCAGTTTCTCAAAGACGGGGGGGGGGGGGGGGGGGGGGAGAAAAGAAGAATACAGAAGGTTGAAAAATCAACAAAGCTATATACACAGCAAAAACCTGATCAGCAGAAAAGGATTCGAATATCTGAACCATCATGCTACCAAAATGGAACAGAGTTAGACACTAGAAAAGGAACTGAAGCCGTAGGACGTAAAACAAATGTCCTGAGCAAAAGAAAAATTACATACCTCTGTCCCGAGAGTAGTAAAAGAAGCAGCAAAAGATACTCATGCTAAAGGAGGAAGACAACAGTCGTATCAGAGCAACAAGAAGAAGAACTGTCTCTCCTAGAACAGGATCCACTTCTCCAAATCCTGACAGGACAACCTGCCGGTCTGCCTTGAGTGCAAGATGGTCGGATGAAGCAACCCTAACAAGTACTAGGAGTACGCAACCTCAAACACTGCGGAAGCAAGGCCCAGGAACCACCCAGACTCGCGCCTAGGGAGAGAAACAAACTCCACAGAACATGGCATGGATGGGAAAATTAGGTTCTTACCTTGGTAATTTTCTTTCCTTTAGTCATAGCAGATGAATCCATTACAAGTGGGTTGTATCCATCAACCAGCAGGGGGAGATAGAGAGCACTGAAAAACAATAGTGCCTCATGGCCAGCTAGCTCCATCTACCTCTTCAGTATTTGAAGCTTCCAACAAAGCAGTGTGACACCGCCACATATAATAACATGAACTTTCCTCACAGCGGATGAACGCCCCAGAACAGGAGCAACAATTCAAAGAAGGGACGAACTCAACCTCTTTTAACAGAACAGAAATCCTGAAGACTGTTTTCCAACTTCTCCCAATGAGGGAACATATCTACAGGAAAAACTGAACATAAAACAACGTCACTCACATAATGAATCACTGAGGGAGGGTTCATGGATTCATCTGCTATGACTAAAGGAAAGAAAATTACCAAGGTAAGAACCTAATTTTCCCTTCCTTGTCATCAAGCAAATGAATCCATTAAGAGTGAGATGTAACAAAGCAATCCCTAGATAGGGTGGGAACAAGCCACACCACACGCCAGCACTTGTGCTCCAAAATGCGCGTCTCTCCTAGCAGCCACATCCAGCCTGTAATGTCGGGCAAAAGAGAGTTTAGAAGCCCAAGTAGCTGCACTACATATCTCTTGAAGAGAGAGTGATCCAGTTTCAGCCCAGGAAGAGGAAATCGCTCTTGTGGAATGTGCCTTAAAGGCTTCAGGCGGAGGCCGGCCAGACAGCAGATATGCTGAAAAAATAGCTTCCTTGAGCCAACGGCCTACAGTGGCTTTAGACGCTGGAGACCCTCTGCGCGGACCTGATAACAGAACAAAAAGATGATCAGAAGTCCGAAAGGCATTTGGCATGCGCAGATACTTCAACAGAGCCCTTCGCACATCTAGGAGGTGCAATCGCCCAAAGGATTCTGGAAACTCCTCTTTAGAAAAGGAGGGAAGGAAAATAGGTTGGTTTAGGTGAAACGCTGAAACCACCTTAGGCATGAAGGATGGCACAGTACGTACCATAACTCCGGACTCTGAGAATTGCAGAAATGGGTCTCGACAGGACAGTGCCTGGAGCTCAGACACCCGTCTCGCCGATGCAATGGCCACCAAAAAGACCGTCTTTAGAATCACATCCTTCTCCGAAGCTCGCCTAAGTGGTTCGAAGGGCGGCCGGGCACGGAGCTCGCACGGGAGGACGGAGCCGAAGCAACCCTCTGAGAAACCGTGCCACATCCGGACAAGCAGCCAGAGAGAGGCCAGAGACCTTCCCTAGAAAACATGATGAGGCTGCCACTTGAACACGCAGGGAATTATAGGCAAGGCCTTTTTGTAAACCATCCTGAAAAAAGTCAAGTATCGGCAAGACAGAAGCCCACATGGGTGTGATCGCTTTAGAAGCACACCAAGCCTCAAATCGGCGCCAAATCCTGGCATAAGCCACAGAAGTGGAACGCTTGCAGGCCTGTAGGAGAGTGGAAATGACTTTACTGGAATAACCCTTGTCTCTCAATTGCGCCCTCTCAATAGCCATGCCGTAAGGCCAAAGCGGCAGGCGTCCTCCATGGTTACTGGTCCCTGTGACAACAGATTCGGTACCAGAGGTAACAGCAGGGGAGCCTCCACCAGCATCCGCTGGAGGTCCGCATACCACGGCTTCCTGGGCCAATCCCGGGCTATGAGAACCACCTCCTTGATGTAGCCGAATCCGCAGGAGTACTCGCCCTATCAAGGGCCACGGAGGGAACACATACAGGAGGCCCTGAGGCCAGGGTTGAGCCAAGGCATCCAACCCAGCCGAGCGAGGATTTCTCCATCTGCTGTAAAAGCACGGGACTTTGGCATTTGCGCTTGAGGCCATAAGATCCGCTACAGGTGTCCTCCATTTGGCACAGATCTGCAGGAATACTTCGTCTGCAAGTTCCCACTCCGCTGGGTCGATTTGATTCCTGCTTAGATAATCGGCTTACTACTATTATTTAGCATTTCTATAGCGCTACAAGGCATACGCAGCGCTGCACAAACATAGAAGAAAGACAGTCCCTGCAATGTGAGCTGCTGACAGAAACTGCAGATGTAACTCGGCCCAGTGGCATATCTGACTGGCCTCTGCGGCCAGTGCTTGACACTGAGCGCCGCCTTGTCAATTTATGTAGGCCACTGCTGTCGTGTTGTCCGACAGAACTCTGACAGCCAATCCTTCCAGGCTCAATTGAAAGGCCAGAAGAGCCTACAACTCCAAGCAATTGATGGACCACTCCGACTCCTCGGGTGTCCAGAGACCCTGGGCATGCCTTTCCCGGCAATGTGCACCCCAGCCCTTCAGGCTGGCATCTGTTCCCACCAGGCACCAAATCGGGGAGCGCTAGCGGCATTTCTCGCTGCAGCATGCTGTCTGAGAGCCACCACTCCATACTGAGCCGGGCCGCAGGGAGTCATGTGAGTCTACATTGATAATCCTGAGGTATTGGAGACCATCGTTGAAGGAGGGAACACTGCAGAGGTCTCGGGTGCACTCTAGCCCATGGCACCACTTCCAAAGTGCCCGTCTTTGACCCCAACAGCTGGACTATGTCCCAAGCTTGCGGGCGAGGCATCCTCAGGAGCAGACGGACCTGGTTCTGAAGCTTGCACCGCCTTTGCTCGGGTAGGAACACATACTCCAAGGCTGTGTCGAACAAGACCCCCAAATATTCTAGAGATTGAGAGGGGGTCAGGTGACTTTTGGCCAAATTGACGACCCAGCCCAGAGATTGAAGTACTGAGACCACTCTGGCTGTTATCTGATGACTCTCCACTGCCGAGTCCACTGTGATGAGCCAATCGTCTAGGTACGGGTGAGCCCGGATACCCTCTTGCCTGTGAAAAGCAGCTACCACCACCATAACCTTTGAGAAGGTTCGGGGAGCTGTGGCAAGGCCAAAAGGCAAGGCCCAAAACTGGAAATGTTTTCCCATCACCGCAAAACACACAAACCTCTGGTGCGGGGGCCAAATAGGAATATGCAAGTAAGCTTCTTTCAGGTCCAGAGATGTGAGAAACTCTCTTGGCTGTACCGCCGCAATGACGGAGCGCAGGGTTTCCATGTGAAAATGCCGCACTCTCAGGGACTTGTTGACTTCTTTTAAGTCTAGAATGGGCCGAAAAGACCCTCCTTTTCGCGGCACCACAAAGTAAATGGAGTAACAGCCAGAGCTGTGTTTGGCAGGAGGCACCAGGGACACCGCCCCTAGGTGCATCAAGCCTTGCAAGGTCTCCTCTACCGCCGCCCTTTTGGCGGCAGAACCGCATCGGGACTCCACAAACACGTCTCTCACCGGGGCACTGAATTCTATTCTGTAGCCATCTCTGATCAGGTCCAAAACCCATTGATCTGAGGAAATCTTGGCCCACTCCTCGTGAAAGAGGGAAAATCGTCATCCTATAAGGGAGCGAGGAGAGGGCCGGCGCACCATCATTGAGAGGGTCGCCCTTGAACTCCAGGCCTTGAGCCAGCTGCTACGGAACATTTGTCCGAGTGAAAGGAGTTCCTCTGCTGAAAACGGCCACGAGAAGTAAACCCAGCAGAACACCCTGGGCGGTACCTTCGAGCTTCACGGAAGCGAGGTCTGTAAGAGAAGGGAACCGCCTGACCCTTGGAGGAAGGCCGCAGCCTATCCTCGGGTAAGCGCTGGGGTTTAGCATTCTCCAGGCCTTTAACAATGTTCTCCAAATAGGAGAAGGCCTTGAAAGGGCAACTTCACCAACCTTTGCTTAGAGGCCATGTCAGCCGCCCAATGCCGTAGCCACAACAGGCGGCGAGCCGCCACCGACACAGCCATCTGCTTAGCCAAAGCTTTGACCAGATCATAAAGGGCGTCAGCCAAGAAAGACAAGGCCGACTCCATCCGCAGTGCCACCTCCGCAAGGGGCTCCTCTCCATCTCCGGGCTGTTCCACTGCCTGCTGTAACCAAGCGAGGCAGGCTCGGGCAGCGTAACAGCTGCATGCAGACGTCCGTAAGGATAGGCCTGAAATCTCAAAGGACCGCTTTATAGCTGATTCAAGGCATCGGTCCTGCATGTCCTTCAGGGCAACCCCGCCTTCAACTGGGAGGGTAGTTCTCTTTGTCACAGTCGTGACTAGGGCATCCACTTTAGGCACAGCTAGGCGCGCCAAATGCTCCTAGCCCTGGCGACCTTCAAAGGCCCCTCGGGGTCAGCCCATTGAGCCGAAATAAGCTCTTGGATGGAGTCATGCAAAAGAAAGGCTCGAGCAGGCTTCTTAGTACTTATCTTCGGATTAGCAGAGGAGACTTCAGCACTTGCAGGATCTTCAATAGAAAGGGCCTGCAATGCATTAGAAATAAGCGCTGGCAGCTCATCGCGGTGGAAAATCCTCACCGCGGAAGGATCATCTGGATCCAGTGGCAATCCTGCACCTTCCTCTGGCTCTCCAGACCACGAGGGCCTGCCAGACCCCTCAGACTCCTCACATCCCGACTACAGGGGGGAAAAAGGGAGTGCGCCACTCTCTGAAGGGGAATCCACCCTTCTGCGCTTGTCCTGCGGCCATCTGTCAGGGGAAAACGCACCTGAGGCAATCCAAGGCCGGGCTGCACTGGAGGGGACACAGGCATCAGGGAGAGCTCTTTTTAACATAAATGCTTTATGCAGCAGCAAAACAAACTCAGGGGAGAATGGCTCACCCTGGTCTCCCGGTTCCAGTCCGGGGGTAATAGCTCTCATATTAGCCTCCATACGAGGCTCCCCTCCAGGCTCAAACCCCTCCGCCTCAGCAGGGGTTGCGCCATGCTGTTCCAAAATGGCGCCCGCTGCCATCTCCACGGAGCGGGAAGAGACTTCGCTCGCCATGCTCGGGCCAGCTCTGACGTCAGAAGAGCACGATTTACAGAGCCCTGCTGCTGATCTGCGCCTGCCACAATGGGAACAGCGCTTAACAACCTCCGCAGCCATCGCTGAAAACGGCGGGAAATTCAAAATGGCGGATTCATGCCAAAATCGTCCCGAACGCAGGTCCTCCCCGGAGAAGCTACAAAATGCTCTTACCTCCCCAGACCGAGTCCACAGAGCTCCGATCCTTTGCACAATCAGAAGAAAACCTCTTTTCTGGGATTGCAGGGGCTACAGCGCGATGCAACTTTTTTTTTTTTAACGCTGTGAGGAATGTTTGAGGCAACAGCGCAAGAGGCACATTTTTTCCTCTCCGGAGGATCAGTAGCGTGGGAAAGGCAGGGAAAGGGTGAACCTATGTGCCTGCATCCACAGCGTGGGCAAAGACAGGGACAGGGCTAGCCTATGTGTCTACATCCACATCGGGGGCCGGGTAAGGCAGGGAAAGGGCGTACCTATGTGCCTTTAAAGTGGGCACCACCAGCCACAACACCCCTGCTACAACTGGCAACAGCACAGGAGCCACCCCAGTCAGATATTCTGAAGGAGCTGAATAAGCTGCGTCCACCCTGCTGGGGAGATAGAGAATACTGAAGAGGCAGATGGAGCTTGCTGGCCATGAGGCACTATGGTTTTTCAGTGCTCTCTATCCCCCCTGCTGGTTGATGGACACAACCCACTCGTAATGGGTTGATGACAAGGAATTTATTTTAAACTTTGCTGCACTTCTCCCCTTTTTCTCATTGTACCAAAACGACTGTCCCTCTTCTTTCCTCCCCCCAAACACTCCCCCCCCCCCCCGACCGAGCCTAGCAGACTAACACCAGAGCTTTTCCGCCCCTCTGACACAACTTGCTGTATACGCGAGAGTGGGGGGACCTGGCAGAGAGAAGCATTTGGCACTGGCTCAGTCAGGCAGCCTGTTATAGCTGCAGGAAAACAGCAGCAGGGAGGGGTTACTAGAGAAAGCAGGTTTGAGGGATGGAAGGGAAGGAGAAGGTTAGATTGAGAACAGAAGATGGTATCAGCCAAGGAAGTTGGATAAAAACAGAAGACAGCCAGTGTGAGTGAGCCTATCTAGCCCATTATATGAAATAAAAATTGAATATCACTACAACAGCTTTTTAAAAAATTAGTTTAGCTGGGAGAAACAGCAGTTAAAAACTCTATTTTTTTGCTCATTTTTCTACACTGTTCTATACAATGCAGATGAAATTTCAGTGAGGATATCCTGTTTCTTGACGGGTTCATCAATCTGCCTTGGGAAGCCAGGTGTTATAAAGTTGATGGAATATATTGAAATTAAATGGAAGTAAAATTAAACTCTCCTTTCATTGGGGCTCATGGAATCACATCCTCATGTTTTGTAGAAGGTTACATTTTAGATACACAAAGAGGTGCTGGACTTGGAAAGGTGGGAAGGGGTGGGGGGTTGAAGGAAGAAGAAGGTGCTGGACTCAGGATAGGGGTTGAGGGAAAAAGGAGCAGTGCTGGTCTCAAGGGAGGGCTACAAAAAAAGTGAGAGTGGTGCTGGATTCAGGAGACACCTGATAAAGAGAAAATGGTGCTGGAGTCATGGGGGAGGGGGCTGAGGGATAAAGAGAAAGTTGCTGGACTCAGGAGAGGCTGAGGGAATGAGAGGAAGAGTTGCTGGACTCATGGGGGGGCGGGTGCTGAGGGCAGAAGGAGAGGTTCTGGACTCCAGGGGGACTTAGGGAAGAAGAGTCAGCAGGGCTTTTGTATGGGGAAATCTTGCCTCACCAATTTACTTCAATTCTTTGAAGGAGTAAACAAACATGTGGACAAAGGGGAGCCCGTTGATATTGTGTATCTGGATTTTCAAAAGGTGTTTGACAAGGTACCTCATGAAAGGCTACAGAGGAAACAGAGAGTGGGGTTAAATGGGCAGTATTCACAATGGAGAAGGGTAGCTAGTGGGGTTCCTCACGGGTCTGTGCTAGGACCGCTGCTTTTTAATATATTTATAAATGATTTAGAGATGGGAGTAACTAGCGAGGTAATTCAATTTGCTGATGACACAAAGTTATTCAAAGTAGTTAACTCGCGACAGGATTATGAAAAATTACAGAAGGACCTTACGAGAATGGGAGACTGGGCGGCTAAATGGCAGATGACGTTTAATGTGAGCAAGTGCAAGGTGATGCATGTGGGAAAAAAGAACCCAAATTATAGCTACGTCATGCAAGGTTCCACGTTAGGAGTTACAGACCAAGAAAGGGATCTGGGTGTTGTCGTCGATAATACACTGAAACCTTCTGCTCAGTGTGCTGTTGCGGCTAGGAAAGCTAATAGAATGTTGGGTATTATTAGGAAAGGTATGGAAAACAGGTGTGAGGATGTTATAATGCCGTTGTATCGCTCCATGGTACGACCACACCTTGAGTATTGTGTTCAATTCTGGTCGCCGCATCTCAAGAAAGATATAGTAGAATTGGAAAAGGTGCGGCGAAGGGCGACTAAAATGATAGCAGGGATGGGACGACTTCCCTATGAAGAAAGACTAAGGAGGCTAGGGCTTTTCAGTTTGGAGAAGAGACGGCTGAGGGGAGACATGATAGAGGCATATAAAATAATGAGTGGAGTGGAACAGGTGGATGTGAAGCGTCTGTTCACGCTTTCCAAAAATACTAGGACTAGGGGGCATGCGATGAAACTACAGTGTAGTAAATTTAAAACAAATCGGAGAAAATATTTCTTCACCCAACGCATAATTAAACTCTGGAATTCGTTGCCGGAGAACATGGTGAAGGCAGTTAGCTTGGCAGAGTTTAAAAACGGGTTAGACTGTTTTCTAAAGGACAAGTCCATAAACCACTACTAAATGGACTTGGGAAAAATCCACAATTCCAGGAATAACATGTATAGAATGTTTGTACGTTTGGGAAGCTTGCCAGGTGCCCTTGGCCTGGATTGGCCGCTGTCGTGGACATGATGCTGGGCTCGATGAACCCTTGGTCTTTTCCCAGTATGGCATTACTAATGTACTTATATATGTAGAGGGAAAGGTCCTGGACTCATTGGGGAGAAGGGAGATGTGCTGAACCCAATGGGGGGGGGGGGGAGAAAGAGGGAGGGAGGAAGGGGTCAGGTGCTAGATCTGCAGGGGTATGGGGATAGGAGAGATGCCAGACTACGGGTGAAGGGACCAGGGAGAGAGGAAGAAGACGGAAGGTCATAGGCGGATGGAGAGAGTAAGTAAGAGAAGGGGAGAGATGCTGGACTCACAGGAGATGCAGGTACACAAACCTTGATGTGGTGCTCCTTCCTGGGTTGTGTAGGGGCTAAACCATGCTTAGCAGGCTTTTATTTTTACTGTGCAGTTTGCCACTTACACAACATGGAAAAGTACATGGCACTGGGATATGTGTAGCCACTTCTCTTGGCACCAGGCTGATTTCCTGAGTAAGCTCTCCTCTCTGAGCTGCTGCCCTGCTGAATACTGAAGCTTCACTTTGAGGTATGGGAAAGGGAGAGAGGGGACAGGGAGCTGCTGGACCTTAAGGGGGGAAAAGAAAGAGAGAGAGGACATGGAGTTGCTGCAGCATAGGAAAGGTGGAGAGGCATAGAGAGGACAGAAAGTTGCTTGACCATAGGTGTAGAGGGGATAGGGAGTTACTGGACCATAGGGGTGAAGGGAAAGGAAGAAGGGATAGGGAGTTGCTGGACAATAAGGAGGAGGAGGGGGGAGGATAAAGGGAATTACTGGACCATAGGGGTGGAAGAGAAGGGAGAGGGGACAGGGAATTGCTGGACCATATTGGTGGAGGAGAGGGGAGGGACAGAGAGATGATGGGCTACAAGGGTGTAAGAAGGGAGAGGGAGGGGGGATACTTGGCATGGCGAAACCATGTGGGAGAGACCATGGGGGATCTCAAGGACAGGAGTGAGAGGAGGATAATAAGTACAGAGGGAAGAATTGTACTAATGAGGAGTAGGTGAAAGAGAAGGGATGAAGTGACACAGGAGATGTAGAGGGGAGAGGAGGACATGGAAAGTTGATAGGTACTGGCAAGTGAAATATAGGTGGAGGACTGAAGAATGAGAAGGTGAAATTTGAGGAGAGAGACAGAAAACAGAGAGAGAGAGAGGAAATGTATCAGAGAGATATAGTGAGGGAATAGGAAACGATGAGTAACGTGGAGAAAGGGCAAATGGACTGCACTTACTGGAAATAGAGCAGAAGACATACATGAAAACAGAAAAGAAGAAACTAGAAACAATATGCTTGGAAAAATAAAGTACCCAGGCAACAAAGGTAGAAAAAAAGTGTTTTATCTGAATTTATTTAGTGGAATACGTTAGCTTTGAGAAATGTGCATCAAGAATGTCTTTGTATTTTTTTTTTCAGTACAAGAGGAAATGCATTTCTGTTCCTATGTTGTGCTACATATTGACTAATTCGGTTTCCAAGTTCAGTTTTTGTCTTTATATTTCTAATTTGTGATCCCTTGTTCTGTATTTGGTGTGTGACCGAGGTGTAGTATTCTGTTGGCAAATAGTTTCTGTATAGAATTCTGTAGCAGTCCCACTTGTTCTGTTGTACCAGTGGTAGGTGTATTGGTATTCTAGCGTCCTGTGTATTGTTTGTTGTGCTGCCTGTTCTCACATAGGGTTCTTGTTGTTTAAATCATAGGAATCAGTGGTACTGTTCTATGGTAGATTTTCTACATGTATGTTGAGTTAGGATTTTTTTTTCAAGTTTTGTGTTATTTCACAATGTGCCTGGTAGTGGAAAAATGTATTTCGCTATTACTGAGATAATGTGATAACTTCCATGGAGAAAATGTGCTAATTACAATCTGCATCTGTTGTTGTGGGAGGGGAGGATAGGGTTTTTCTGGATGCAGAACATGCTTACATTTAATATATAAGAACTGACATACTGTATCAGATCAAAGGTCCACGAGGGTCAGGTATGTAGTGTGTCATGGATGTGAGCATCATCCATCAAGTTTGTCCTCACTAAAAAAAGGATGAGAACCACTGGTGATGCTGGATTGGGGGGGGGGGGGGCGTTAGAGAGAGAGTGATGCTGGATTCTGACATAGAAAAAGATGGGGTGATGCTGGATGGGGAGGAAGAGTGAGAGATGCTGGATGGGGAAAGAGAGGCAGGCCGATGGGTAAAAAGAGAGATAGATGGGGTAATGTTGGATGGGGAGAAGAGTGAGAGTAATAGAGTGAAGCTGGATGGGGAGACGAGCAAAAAAATTTATTTAGTCCAATAAAAAGATATCACCTTATTTTCTGGGGGGGGGGGGGGGGGGGTTGTTTTATTTGTATTTGTTAATGTCTAATAAAGTGATTGGAATGTGTCTGTTTTTGAAATTTGCAGCTACTAACTTTGTTTTGCACATTACAGGGGGGACACATATTGTTTATACTTCTCTAGTGCTGCAGACTCTAGCTTCATGGGGGTTCAGATTAATTTGTCTACATATTTCTATTTTTAGGTTATGATTACTTATTCTGTATTTGGTGAGGGTCTGTGTGTGAAAGAGGCTAGGTATTCTGTTATGCACTGAATTTCTGTGTAGGATCAATCTGTACTAATCCAGCTTGCTCAGTTTTCTCAATAGATGTATTGAGTTCTTGTACCGACTGCAATATTTACAGTGCTGTCTTTTCCTAGATAGAACCTTGTTGTGTGATTCCTGGAAATTTAGTGCCATTATGGTATACTAGAGTTGCTCTATAGGTCCTGAATAACTTTTGTAGGGTTTTGTATTCACAATATACCTGGTACTGGTACCGGAGGGAGTGGAAAGCATGAAAAAAGACCTAGAAGAATGGTCTAACATTTGGCAATTAAAATTCAATGCGAAGAAATGCAAAGTGATGCATTTAGAGAGTAGCAATCCACGGGACACGTATGTGTTAGGCAGTGAGAGTCTGATAGGTATGGACGGGGAGAGGGATCTTGGGGTGACAGTATCTGAAGACCTGAAGGCGACGAAACAGTGTGACAAGGCGGTGGCCGTAGCTAGAAGATTGCTAGGCTGTATAGAGAGAGGTATGACCAGCAAAAGAAAAGAGGTTTTAATACCTCTGTATAAGACGTTGATGAGGCCCCACCTGGAGTATTGTGTTCAATTTTGGAGGCCATATCTTGCGAAGGATGTTAAAAAAATGGAAGTGGTGCAAAGAAAAGCTACGAGAATGGTATGGGATTTGCGCTGCAAGACGTATGAGGAGAGACTTGTTGACCTGAACATGTATACCCTGGAGGAAAGGAGAAACAGGGGTGATATGATACAGACATTCAAATATTTGAAAGGTATTAATCCGCAAACAAACCTTTTCCGGAGATGGGAAGGCGGTAGAACGAGAGGACATGAAATGAGATTGAAGGGGGGCAGATTCAAGAAAAATGTCAGGAAGTATTTTTTCACGGAGAGAGTGGTGGATGCTTGGAATGCCCTCCCGCGGGAGGTGGTGGAGAGGAAAACGGTAACGGAATTCAAACATGCGTAGGATAAACATAAAGGAATCCTGCTCAGAAGGAAGGGATCCCCAGAAGCTTAGCTGGTGGTGGGAGGCAGGGCTGGTGGTTGGGAGGTGGGGATAGTGCTGGGCAGACTTATACGGTCTGTGCCAGAGCCGGTGGTGGGAGGCGGGGATAGTGCTGGGCAGACTTATACGGTCTGTGCCAGAGCCGGTGGTGGGAGGCGGGGATAGTGCTGGGCAGACTTATACGGTCTGTGCCCTGAAAAAGACAGGTACAAATCAAGGTAAGGTACACAAAAAAAAATGGAACATGTGAGTTTATCTTGTTGGGCAGACTGGATGGACCGTGCAGGTCTTTTTCTGACGTCATCTACTATGTTACTATGTATTTAGCTCATACCTCTCATCGTAGTAGCTAGAGGTGAGTTACATTTAGCTACAAAAGGTATTTTCCTGCCTGTGGAGGCTTACAGTCTAAGTTTGTAGAGGAGGTAATGGAGCAGCAGTGGAATTTGAACCCTGCCTTCTCTGGTTCTTAGCTCACTTCTCTAACCATTAGATTCATCTAATACAGATAAATGCCTATTCCAAACATGTTTTGTAATTCTGCAGTAAACCTGGTGGCCATTTGGCAACTTACCAAAAATGTGATAGCCACAGGATTTCAGTTACAGTGCTGCTGAACATCACTGTTCACATGGCCAACAGGAAGATGCTGGACTAGAGAGCTAGGACTGACTGGGAGCCAAGGTTTAAAAGTACCTGCATATATTTACAGAATAGTGTAAATACTATTCTGTTTAATAATTAGTATTATGGTGGTACTGTATATGATGTTATTGGCACATAATTCCCTGGAGTGTATTCAGTGTAAATACCTTCTGTAGTACAGATGCTAGGGGGAAATGACTAGTGCAGGTGCACCAGAGACACAGTGAAGGGGTCCTTCATTGCTGTGTTCAAAAGTGCCCTCACTGTCCCTTTGCTGCTGACATAGGTGCTGCGTTCACCCTAAGGATTTTACCTACCCCTGCCCTGCCCCAACCCCACTCTAGGCCCACCTCACTCCATCTTAGCCTCCCCAAACAACTGAGTCACTGACCACACATAAATGCCTATGAGGATTTTAACCCTTTCCTCTCTCCTGGCCCTTCAGCCTTGCACTGGCGCCTATTTTACAAAAGTCTGCTCCCCCTGATGTCAAAACCTGGCTACGCCTCTGGTGAAATATGCTCCACAGTCAGAGACTGAACTGTGCTCAAGGGACAGAAAAGAAGCTGCGCTAATCAGGCAGAGAAAGAGTTGCACATCTCTGGCAAAGATAGAAATGCACTGAACAAGCAGAGTAAGACAGAGGATGAGCAGTGCCCCACTGAAAGAGCTGGATGTTAGAGGTACCTGCAGGACAAACTGCGGTAGCGATAGAACTGTGTATATAACGCAGACAAGGAGCAGCGCTCCTGACGCCAGCAAGGCGGGGACAATAAGGTTCTTACCTTGGTAATTTTCTTTCCTTTAGTCACAGCAGATGAATCCATTAGCTGATGGGTTATGTCCGCCTACCAGCAGGTGGAGATAGAGAACACTGAAAAACCATAGGAGGGACGATCTCAACCTCCTGTAACAGAACAGAAATCCTGAAGACTGTTTTCCGACTTCTCCCAATGAGGGAACATGTCTGCAGGAAACAACTGAACAAATAGACAGGGAGGGATCACGGATTCATCTGCTGTGACTAAAGGAAAGAAAATAACCAAGGCAAGAACCTAATTTTCCCTTCCTTGTCATCAGCAGCAGATGAATCCATTAAGTGATGGGATGTACAAAAGCACTCCCTAGTTAGGGCGGGAATCTGTCACTCCACGAGCAAGTACTTGCGCTCCAAACTGCGCGTCCCGCTTTGCTGCAACATCCAGCCTGTAATGCCGGACGGAGAGCTTAGAAGCCCAAGTAGCTGCACTACAGATCTCTTGAAGAGCGTGCTCCTGTTTCGGCCCACGAAGAGGAAATCGCTCTCGTGGAATGTGCGTTAAATGCTTCAGGCGCAGACCGCCCTGACAGCAGATACGCAGAAAAAATGACTTCCTTGAGCCAACGGGCTATAGTGGCCTTAGACGCCGGAGCCCCTCTTTGAGGACCTGACAACAAGACAAAAAGGTGATCAGAGGTCCTGAAATCATTTGACATTTGTAGATACTGCAAAAGAGCCCTGCGAACATCCAGAAGATGTAACTGCCCAAACAATTCCGGAAACTCCTCCCTAGTAAAGGAGGGCAGATAAAATGGTCTGGTTTAGGTGAAACGCTGAAACCACCTTAGGCGGGAAGGAAGGCACCATATGCACCGTAACTCCGGACTCTGAGAATTGCAGAAAGGGGTCTCAACAGGATAGAGCCTGGAGCTCAGACACACGTCTTGCCAAAGTTATGGCCACCAAAAAGACTGTCTTTAGAGTCACATCCTTATCTGATGCTCGCCTCAGCGGCTCGAAGGGCGCACACTGGAGCGCCTTCAACACCAGCCCCAGGTTCTAAGCCGGACACGGCAGCCTCACTGGAGGGCGAAGCCGGAGCGCCCCTCTTAGAAATCGGGCAACGTCCGGCATGAGCGGCCAGGGAAAGGCCAGAGACCTTCCCTCAAAAGCACTTGCACTCGCAGGAATTGTAGGCCAGGCCTTTTTGTAGACCATCCTGCAAAAACTCCAGTATCGGCGAGACTGTAGCCTTCGTGGGTGTGATCACCTTTGAAACACACCACACCTCAAACTGGCGCCAGATCCGAGCATAAGCAACGGAAGTGGACCGCTTGCGGGCCTGCAAGAGAGTGGAGATGACTTTGTTAGAATTGCCTTTGACTCTCAATTGCACCCACTAAAGAGTCACGCCGTAAGACCAAAGCGCCGAGCGAGGATCTCTCCGTCTGCTGAAAAAGCACGGAACTTTGGCATTTGCGCTTGACACCATTAGATCCGCTACGGGCGTTCCCCATTTGGCACAGATATGAAGAAACACTTCGTCTGCCAGTTCCCACTCCGCTGGGTCGATTTGATGCCAGCTTAGAAAATCGGCTTGCACGTTGCTCTGACCTGCTATGCGAGCTGCTGACAGAAGCTGCAGGTGTAGCTTGGCCCAGTGGCAAATCTGAGCGGCCTCCGCAGCCAGTGCTCTGCACTGAGTGCCGCCCTTTTATGTAGGCCACCGCTGTCGTATTGTCCGACAGAACTCTGACAGCCAGCCCCTCCAGGGTCTTGTGAAAGGCCAGAAGAGCCTGGAATATCGCTCTCAGTTCCAAGCGATTGATGGACCACCCTGATTCTGCGGGTGTCCACAGGCCCTGGGCATAGCTTCCCTTGCAATGTGCTCCTCAGTCAACCAGGCTGGCATCGGTTATCACCAGGCACCAAGAGGGAAGTGCCAGCAGCATTCCTCGCCGCAGCATCCTGTCGGAGAGCCACCACTCCATACTGAGCCGGGCCGCAGGGAGCCACGTGAGTCTGCGTTGATAATCCAGGGACATTGGAGACCATCGTTGAAGCAGGGCAATCTGCAGAGGTCTCAAGTGCGCTCTCGCCCATGGTACTACCTCCAAAAGTAGCCGTCATCGACCCCAGCAGCTGGACAAAGTCCCAAGCTCGCAGGCGAGGCAATCCGCAGGAGCAGACGGACCTGATTCTGAAGCTTGCACCGCCTTTGTTGGGTAGAAAGACAAACCCGAGGCCTTGTCGAACCGGACCCCCAAATATTCGAGAGACTGAGAGGGGGTCAGGTGACTTTTGGGTATATTGACAACGCAGCCCAGAGATTGCAGTACTGAGACCACTCGGCTGTGGCCAGACAACTTTCGTCTGCCGAATTCGCTCTGATGAGCCAGTCGTCGAGGTACGGGTGAACCCGGATCCCCGTCTCCTGAGAAAAGCAGCTACTACCACCAGAACCTTGGAAGAGGTGCGGGGAGCCTGTAGCGAGGCCAAAAGGCAAGGCCCGACACTGGAAATGTTTCCCAACCCCGCAAAACCGGAGAAACCCGTTGATGCGGGGGCCAAATAGGATGTGCAAGTAAGCGTCTTTAGGTCCAGAGACCGTGAGAAACTCTCCTGACTGTACCCGCCGCAATGACGAAGCGCGGGTTTCATGCGAAATGTCACACTCTTAGAGCCTTGTTGACTGACCTTAAGTCGAGGGATCGGTCGGAAAGACCAGCCTTTTCGAGTCACCACAAGTAAATGGAAGTAGCGACCGCAGCCACGTTCGGCGGGAGGCACAGGGGATCACCGCTCCAAGGATCAACAAGACTTGTAAGGTCTCCTCTACCGCGCCCGTTTGACGGCAGTACCGCATCGGGACTCCACAAACATGTCTCTCACCGAGGCGCTGAATTCCAATCGGTAACCTTCTCTGATCAGGTCCAGGACCCATGATCGCAGGTAATCTTGGTCCATTCCTCAAGAAAGAGGGAAAGACGTCCTCCTACTGCAGGAATCAAGGAATGGACCGGCGCCCAGTCATTGAGGGGGCCGCCCTGACCTCCAGGCCTTGAACCGCTGCTTGCGGAATGCTTGTCCGAGCGAAAGGAGTTCCTCTGCTGAAAACGGGCATGTTGAGAAACCTCAGCAGAGCGCCCCGGGCGATACCTTCTAGCTTCACGGAAGCGAGGTCTGGAAGAGAAGGGCCACACAGAATCCTTGGAAGAAGGCCTCGGCCTATCCTCGGGTAAGCGCTGGGGTTTAGGGTCCCCCAGGTCTTTCACAATCTTCTCCAGCGCCTCTCCAAATAACAGGTGGCCCCGAAAGGGAAGCTTCACCAGCCTGTGCTTAGAGGCCAAGTCAGCCGCCCAATGCCGAAGCCATAGAAGGCGGCGGGCAGCAACCGCCACAGACATCTGCTTAGCTGAAGCTCTGACCAGATCATAGAGGGCGTCAGCTAAAAATGACAGGGCCAACTCCATCCGCGGTTGCAACCTCAGCGAGGGACTCCGCACCATCCGCAGGCTGTTCCACTGCCTGTTGTAACCAAGAAGGCAGGCCGGGCAGCATAGGAACTGCATAGAGACACCCTTAAGGCTAGGCCCGAGATTTCAAATGACCATTTCAATGTGGATTCAAGCCGCCGGTCCTGTACGTCCTTCAGGGCAACCCCTCCCTCTACGGGGAGAGTGGTCCTTTTAGTCACCGCCGTGACCAAGGCGTCCACTTTAGGTATCCCCAAAGGGGCCAAGTGCTTCTCACTTAGAGGGTAAAGCGGACCCATAGCCCTGGCCACTTTCAAAGGCCCCTTCGGGTTCAGACCATTGAGCTGAAATAAGCACTTGGATGGAGGTCATGCACAGGAAAGGCTCGAGCAGGCTTCTAGTAATCACCAATCCTCGGATACCAGAGCAGGCCTCCCCCTTGGCAGGATCATCAATCGAGAGGGCCTGCAAGGCTGTCCGAAATGAGCGCTGGCAGCTCATCACGGTGAAAATCCTCACTGCATTGGGATCATCCAGATCCAGTGGCAAACTGGCACTTTCCTCTGCTCTTCAGACCATGAGGCCCTGCCAGAATCCTCAGAATCCACACCGCCTGACCACGGGGGTGGGGGGGGGGGGGGGGAGTGCGCCACTCTCGACGGAGAATTTACCCGTCTGTGTTTTTGCGTCCTTCCAACGCTCAGGAGAATCAGCCAACCCTGGGCCATCAATACCCGGGGGAAACCAAGGTAGCAGCACAGTGTCATACATGTGCGGCAGAGCTCTTTATGCATTAAAGCACAAACTCCGGGGAGAAACACTCACCCTGACCCTCCGTCTCTGAATCAGGAGAAACAAAAATAGAAGCTCCTCTAGTAGCCTCTAACCGAGGCGTCCCCCTGCACTCAGATTCCTCTGCAACAGTGAGGGTCGAGGCATGCGGCGCTTCCAAAATGGCGCCCACTGCCAGCTCCATTGAGCGGGAAGAATCAACACTCACCATGCTCGTACAGCTCTAGCGTCTAAGAGCCCCGCTGCTGATCTACGTTTATCACAATGGGAGCAGCGTTTAACTGCTTCAGCAGCCATCGTCCAACCGGACCAGAATTATATAAGTAAAATGGCGGCTTCTCGCCAAAATTTACCCCGATCAAACAGCGTCCGGGGACCTCCCTGGAGGAGCTGGGCATCACTCTCACCTCAAAAGACCGAGTCAACGAGCTCCGGTCAAGTTGCACGTGGAAAATAGCCTTAGAATAGCCACGCAGAACCAATGCGTATTCCGTTTTTTGTTTTTTTTTTTACGCTGTGAGGAAAGTTGCAGGCAGGCAGCAAAAGAGGTACTCCGGTAGGCAGGGGGACGGGTAAGGCAGGGAAAGGGCGAACCTATATGCCTTCAAAGTGGGCACCACCAGCCACAACACCCCTGCTTCAAGCCACCCCAGGCAGAATTTTTCCAGGAGCTGATTAAGCTACATCCACACCTGCTGGGAGATAGAGCGTCCATAGAGCATTATGGTTTTTCAGTGTTCTCTATCTCCACCTGCTGGTAGGCAGACACAACTCATCAGTTAATGCATTCATCTGCTGCTGATGACAAGGAACTATGCTTCCTACGCAGACATGAAGCTGTGTAACACCTGCAGTCATAGAGCTGTGCTCCACTTCACCCAATTTGCAGAGAGAAGAGTTGTGCTAAGCATACAGAGATGGAGCTACACTCAACAGGTGGTGGAGCTGCGCTATGCACGCAGACAGGGAACTGCATTCCATACGCAAAGAGAGAGCTGCATGCCACACACAGACAAGGAGCTGCGTTCCACAGGCAGACACAGAGCTGTGCCCCACGCTGAGACCTGCAGAGAAAGAACTACACAACATGTGAGAATGGAGTTGCGTTCAACATGCAGAGATGAAAGGTGCAGAATAAGCAGCCACGGAACTTCACTCAACATGCCATGATAGAGCTGTCCTCAACATACAGCGATGGAGCTAAAGCCAACCTGGAACTGTGGAACTGTGCCCAGAATGCAGCGATGGAGCCGTGCCCAACATGGAAACAATGGAACTACAGGAATAATGAAGCCCGCGCTCAACAAGTAAAATGCATAGATGAAGTCCCGGGAAACAGTCAGAGAAGAAGGGGCTGCCAGGAGGCCAACAGGAAAGGAACACAACTTGTGGAAATGCAGACCTGGCGCTGCACACCCCTGGCCCAGAGGGACTAAAACTACAAGAAGAGAAAGCCCCATGCCCCAAGAGACACTCTGGGCCCTCAAGTGGTCTCTGAGCCACAATGACCGCCCTCCTGGGTAACAGATGGAGCAGCAGTCAACGTAGAGAAAGAACTCCCGCCAAGAATCACGGAGCTGGAATCCTCAGACCATAGGGAGCAAAATGCAGCTATAAGGCAGGTGAGCAAGAAACAACTCTTGCCAGGCAGGAACAAAGAAGAAGCTGACCACTAACACCAAACTGAGGAAAAACCAGCTAAGGGAGAGTCAAACTCCAGACCTAGAACAGATCCACTTCCCTGCAGAAAAGTAGAGAAAAGCGCACAGCTAAGAGGCGATAATCCAGATGCACAGCAATAGATCTGCTAAGCAGGAAAGGACTGCGTCCCTTACAGAAAAAGGAAAGGAGTGCCAAATGTGCCAGGAGAGAGGGCGCCTGAAATTAGAAAAGGCAAAATCCACCTGTGCCAGGCTAAAACTCCCGCCCCAAAAGCAAGGAAGCAAGGAAGAGCTGTGGCAAACTAGTTCTAAAAAGGCACATTCCCATAAAGCGACACTGAACTAAGTCCAAGCAAAAGACTGGCAAGAATGGCGCTCCCGAGGGTACTCAGAAGAGGGATTGCACTAGCAGTTGCACACCCAAGGGCAACTCGGACCCCTACCAGAAGGGAAAGTACCCTGCAGACAAACCAGAGCAGACAGGAGGATCCACGGGGCCAAGAGAATCAGAACGTCCCTATGGAAGGGAGGAAAAAACTGCTGCCAAAACAAGAATCAAATAGCAGGGGCATCTCAAGCAAGATGCAGAAGCAGCAGAGACAGATGGTCTGAAAAAGAATGGACCAACTGCCGCATAAGGCTGACAGGAATGAAAAAATAGCCCTGGACTAAAAGACAGCCTGCAGCCAAACGTAGCCAGCGAGAGACTTCCCCCACTTTGTTAATGGCAGACTAAGACCTCTGAACCGCAAAGGTACAAGTTCCAGCAACGGGGCCGCCCTCTGAACCAGCTGCCATCTAGAACTGTGAAGAGGAAAAAAAACAACTGAGTTTCGTGATCCAGACACGAGCCGTGTCCCACCAAAAAAAACAAAATCAAAGCAACTGTACTAGCTCATAAGGGTCCAAGAATCAGAATCAGATGCCGGCCTGCAAAATTCAAAGAAACTTCGCAAGTGGCCCCTTAGAATACGTTGCCAAAGGCGGGGAAATAAATCAGGTAACAGGCAAAAGAAAGAAGGAAAAACAAAGTTTGTTGTTTCTTTTTTTTTTTTAAACAACCTTCCTCACTAGTGACAGGAATTAAAAAGGTTTACCTCAGAGGCAGAAAGGAGGGAAAAAAACAAAGTTTCCTTTTTTTTCTTTTTATAAACAATCTTCTTCACTAGTGACAGAAATAAATAAAGGCTTACCTCATAGGCAGACATTCAGATATACCTACCACCACAGAAGAGAAGAACCCCACAGGAGAGACAAGTTACTCCATGCCACAATCAACCATTACCCTGCTAGAAAGACAGCCAGGGGAGGAAAGAGAGTGGAGGGAACCTGGGTCAGTGGATATCACCCTAGCTGGCAGATGAGGAACTCAGGACCACTGAGTATCATCTAAAACTAGCCCCAACACGGCTACTAGCACACCCCTGGCTCCATTGTCACCAAAAGAATCTGGGACAGGAGCTACCAACCAGCAATCCAGAGCAGCTGCACGATCTGTCCACCATCTGCTAGGAGACAGAGAAAATACTGAACCAGGGTTGCCAGCTGGGAAAAATTTTCCCAGCCCGAAACAACCGTAAACCCGCCCCAAAACCGCCCGTAGCCAATCCCCGTCTTCCGTGTCACCGAACCCCGCCCCCGCATCACCTAACCCCGCCCCCACGTCACGAACTCTGCCTCCCACGTCACTAGCCCCGCCCCTACGTCATCCCTGACGTCAACCCCGCCCCTAAAAGGCTTCTATTGGTCCAATTTGGACCAATAGAAGCCCCGGAAAAGTTTCTATTGGACCGAATTGGACCAATAGAAGCTCCGGAAACGCCGAACTTGCACAGCGGCAACGGGAAAACCGCCCAAAAAACCGCATCCCGCGGCCGGTGAAATTTTTCCCGCCGCCCGCTGGCAAAACCCACCCAATTGGGCAGTAAAACCGCCCACCTGGCAACACTGTACTGAACCTTCCAAGCTGCACGATACCCTTAAGGGGCGGTTTACTTGGAACTATTTTTTTTTGTCTCCTTCCGCTGATAGATGGGCATAACCCATTAGTCTGGACAGGTCTGGTATAGATGCCAAGAAATATATATACTGATTTACTTCTATTCATTCTACACCACTCAGGATTTTGTAGACCTCAATCATATCTCCCCTCAATTGTCTCGTTACCAAGCTGAAGAGCCCTAACCTCTTTAGCCTTTCCTCATAGGAGAGGAGTTACTTCCCCTTTATCATTTTAGTCGCTCGTCTTTGAACCTTTTCTAATTCCACTATATGTTTTTTGAGATATGGTGACCAGAACTGAATGCAAGTACTCGAGATGCAGTTGCACCATGGAGCAACACAAGCATTATAGTATTTTCAGTCTTATTTGCCCCACCCCTTTCCTAATATTCCTAGCATCCTGTTTGCTTTTTGGCCACCGCCACATACTGAGCAGAAGATTTCAGCGTATTATCTACAGTGACACCTAGACCTTTTCTTGAGTGCTGACCCCAAGGTGGACCCTAGCCATCAGGTAACTATGATTCGGATTATTCTTTCCAATGTACATCACCTTGCATTTGTACACATTAAATTCAACTGCCATTTGGATGCCCAGTCTTCCTACAATATTTCAGTCTGCATGTGTTTTAACAACCTGGAATAGTTTGTATCATCTGAAATTTATCATATCACTCGTCATGCTGATTTCCATATAATTTATAAATATGTTAAAAAACACCGGTCCCAGTACAGATCCCTGTGGCACTCCACTGTTAACCCTCCTCCATTGACAGAAATTACCAATTAACCCTACCCTCTGTTTTCTGTCCAATAACCAATTCCTAATCCACACCAGAACCTTGCCTTCTGTCCCATGACTCTAATTTTCTCAGGAGTTTCTCATGAGGAACTTAATCAAAAGCTTTCTGAAAATCTTGACTAGATACACTACATCAAACGGGTCACCTTTATCCACATGTTTATTCACATCTTTAAAGAAATTAAGCAAAATTGGTGAGGCAAGAGTTCCCTTGGCTGAACCCATGCTGACTCCATCCCATTAAACCATGTTTGTCAATGTGTTTTGTAATTTTATTCTTTATCATATTTTCCACTATTTTGCCTGGCACTGACTTCAGGCTTACCAGTCTGTAATTTCCCAGATCACCCCTAAAACCCTTTATAAAAATCAGCATCACATTGGCCAGGTACTACGGATGATTTCCCCACTGAAGCTCCTTGTGACTCTGGGCAAGTCTCTTAGGGGATCTTTTATTAAAGATTAGTTCGAGTTATCTGCAGCAGGGCCCATAGGAATAAATTGAGCCCCGCTGCAGATAACAAGCTAATCTTTAGGAAAAGGCCCCCTTAATCCTCCATTGTACAGAGTCACAAGGAAATGCAATGGGGAAAAAGAAGTTTAACATACCTTTAATCACACAATTAATTGCAATTACAAATTTTAATTTAAATGCAGCCTAAAAAAATTGAATAAAAATACAAATTGAAAAATTACAAATGAAAGAATCTAAAGCAGCATGCAGAATGACTATAAACAACCTTACAGTTTTCACAGCCTAGTTCAGAAAAAGCAAGCCTAAAAAGAGAGAGTAGTGGCAGCCAGTGAAAGCATGCACTGTCAGAGAAGGAACAGACTCGATTAGATTAGCATCCTAAATTTTACATATTACAATATTGCTTCAGAAGACTTTAAAGTATTTAAGGAATCCAGATTGTACCGACTGTACAAAAAGAGATAAGGATCCCTTTTACTAAAGGGTGTTAAGATGCGCTAAACCCAGATTCCAATGCGGGACTTTGCTTTAAGCCCAGATTCAACGTGGCACAATTAAGGCATTTTTGAGTAACTTTGTCAGTTGTGCACTAAAATGTTTGCATTAACGCACACTACCTATAAAAAGTTAATGCAAGAATATTTAACGCCTCTTATTTAGGAGGCATCCACTGCTCTTGCATTAACTCGGCAATAACCAGTTAATATTCACGACTGCGAATGCACTAGCTGGTTAAAGCTTCCATGACACACCCCCTCCAAAAATACTTTTTTAAAATAGTTATCGTGCAAGTTAAAGCGCTCTATCATGCGTTAGGGCTTAACACTCTGTAGTAAAAGGGCCTCTAAAATAATAATGTTACTAATGTCTGAAAATAGTAGAGGAAAAAGACCTCAGCTGGCTGTGGCTGTACAATAAGCAGTAAGATTACTGATATATCTTCGAGAAACCAGCAATCTGCTGACAGCACTTTATATAAATGATTGGCCAAAACCTCCATGAAAAATCTCAGTCTATTCAAAACATTCTTAAATTTTTTAGTTTTTTTTATTTTAAATTTAAAATCAATGCCTACACCTTTCTTCTATTTAAATTCACAGCTTCTTCTCATTACTTCTTATACTTAACTCACTCACATTGACATCATATGATCAAAGCAGGGGAAAGAAAGCACTTAAACTGCACAGCGATCCCTACAGGGACCCGTTTCACCTGCATTGGCTTCAAGGGATCCTCATGGATCCTTCCTTGCTTCCCACCACATAATGCAACAGGACTAGGTATGTGCTGGGAGGCACAAGCACCCTTTAGCATGGAAGGACACATGAGAATCCCCTGAAGCAGGGGCATAGCCAGACCTCGGCGGGAGGGGGGGGCAGAGCCGAGGTGGGGAGGGCACTGTTTAGCCGCTTCCCCCCCCCCCCCCCCCCCCCGCTGTCGCCACCGCCACCCACCCTGCCGCCGCATCAGGTACCTTGTTTGCTGGTGGGGGTCCCCAACCCCCGCCAGCAGAAGAGTCTTCTTCAGCACCGGTCGACTCCGGCGCCTTTGTTGTGTGATAATCTATTTCTGATGCCTTACGTCCTGCACTGGGCTACATGCACGGTGCAGGATGTAACGCGTCAGAAACAGATTATCACACAACAAAGGCGCCGGAGTCTACCATCGCTGAAGAAGACTCATGGAAAGGGTTCCATAAGTCATTCTCTAAATGATTTCCCCAACTTAATAAATCCTAAACACACAAAAATCAAAACTCCCTCCTTTAAAACCTATTTTACACTTTAATCCCAACGTTATCTTACTCATCCTAAAACACTCCTAAGATGCTGATACTGTCTAAGAAAATGAATCATTTTTTATTTATTTTTGTTACATTTGTACCCCGCGCTTTCCCACTCATGGCAGGCTCAATGCGGCAGGCCATGGAGGGTTAAGTGACTTGCCCAGAGTCACAAGGAGCTGCCTGTGCCGGGAATCAAACTCAGTTCCTCAGTTCCCCAGGACCAAAGTCCACCACCCTAACCACTAGGCCACTCCTCCACTCCAGAATGAATCATACTACAAGGGGGAGTTATCAACGTGAGTTACCATTAAGAGGTGTTATTCTATTAACCTCAGTTATTAGTAACTAGGAGACATATTTTCAAAGCACTTAGCCTTCCAAAGTGCCATGGGTTTCTATTGAACTTTGGAAGGCTAAGTGCTTTGAAAATATGCCTCCTAGTAGGTCTCACTGCATAAAATAGGACCTGTGCTAGGTTAGTATGTTAGTGGTAAAATAGACCATCTTAATGGTAGCCGATTTTGATAACTATACCCTTAAACATGTTTTTTGTTTATTTCTCATGGTTTGTGCAGAGAAGTAGGTAGTTTAGTGAAACAGAATTCCATGTACAAGGCAGGGCCAGTGTTAGGGGGTGCCAATCTGAGCAATTGCCTTGGGCCTCAATACCACAGGGGACCCCCATGACTGCCTCAAGCTGAAGAACACAGCTTGCAGATGGCCTTGGAGGTCTCTCTCGTTTCTGCCCTGGGTCCCTGCATGTCTAACCCTGGCCCTAGTACAGGGAGAGAATATGGAAGAACATGGTTAAAGGAAATAATGGAAAATAAAGATTCAAATGCATTTCAAGTAGGAGAAAACAATATTTTAACATTTAAAAAATATAATTTAAGGACAACTTTTCCTTCTGCCGCCAGTGCATGCATGACTCACAACTCTCTTTAAACAGAACATTAAGAAATAAAATGACAGGGTGTGTGGGGAAATGGCAGCCACACCCTGCATACGGCTCAAGGTACACTGAATTCCTTCAGTGAATATCATGTTTTGTGCTCTCACTTTTAAACTAGTCTAGCTCCAAAGTTTTTCATATATTAAATATTGGTGCTTCATTTTTCTTTTTATAGTCTGCCCAACTCAAACACCATATCCATGCATGGCAACAAGAGAAACATATTTGTCATGAGTCAGGATTTGCTTCTAAGTTCACAATTGGAGTTATTGTATTAGCACATGGCTTTCGATGGGCTCTGCAGGGATACCAAGCATTCCCCAAATTATAAACCAATGGTTCCCAGATGAGGGTCACAAGCAAGTCTGCACAAGAAAAGAAAATGCATACACAGCTGGCAACATGTGGCCATTTGACTCATAGAAAGTCTGTACTTTCTTTTCAGCCATCTGTGAGAAGAGCAGGGAGGCAGTTATCTGTTACGGTCTGTACCCACTCCCCCCCCCCCCCCCCAAATACACTTGCTGCTAGGAGCTGAACACTTAGAACAGATCAGGTAAATACTGCTCAAATTTGCCACTCCTTTCCTCAACTACCAACATTGCCCGCCTGAACTTGCCATCCCTCCTCTGGATCTACTCTTCCTTCTCTCACCACCATCACTACCACAAGCCCAGGCTTGCTCAAAACAACATTATAGCTATCTTCTTGCTAATCTCATTGGCTGGAGCAGGCAGCTTTCAAAACTGAACTGGGGGTAGAAGAAGTAAGCCTGGGGAAAGAGGAAATGGTTGAATCTGGCATAGGTGAGCCAGGGAAGGAGGGTGAGAAAAGGTATGAGGAAGGTGGAAGGAAGGAATGAGCAAAGTTGGGGTTTTTTTTAGGGGGGGGGGGGCATGTAAGTAAAATGGAGTGTGTCAGGGGTTGAATGGTTAATCTGGGGGAGGTGATGTAATCTTGACAGGGAAGAGGAATAAAGCTGCACTTAAGAGTCAATGGAGGAAGAGGCGAAGAGGGAAACTGAAGAATGATCCCGCAGACATAAAGGGAATGAGTAACAGAACCATGCTGGCTTCCTATTGAAGAACATCACATTTAAGACAGACAGAAGAAGCCCACCACTAATTCTTGTTCTCATCCCCACAACGCTACCGTTCTCCTGGGTCTTAAACATTGTGGGATCTATCCACATGCGGGGGGGCATGCGATGAAACTACAGTGTAGTAAATTTAAAACAAATCGGAGAAAATTTTTTCTTCACCCAACGCGTAATTAAACTCTGGAATTCATTGCCGGAGAACGTGGTGAAGGCGGTTAGCTTGGCAGAGTTTAAAAAGGGGTTAGACAGTTTCCTAAAGGTTTAAGTCCATAAACCGCTACTAAATGGGGAAAAATCCACAATTCCAGGAATAACATGTATAGAATGTTTGTACGTTTAGGAAGCTTGCCAGGTGCCCTTGGCCTGGATTGACCGCTGTCGTGGACAGGATGCTGGGCTCGATGGACCCTTGGTCTTTTCCCAGTGTGGCATTACTTATGTACCCCTTACTCCACTCAAGAAACTGGGCAGAGGAGGACCACAAACAAAATTTTTTTTTTTTTAATAAGTAAAAATAAGATTCCCCTTCATGGCAACAGGGCAAAATGGCAACCTAATGGGGAAGAATTATACATGACGGAAAGTATTGGCTATAGCTTTCATTACTATATGGGGGGGGGGGGTCACACAAATTTTCAACTAATAAAATGGGTTACATCAGAAAGCATTTGGGAAGCATCTTGTTTGGGAAGCATAAGGTGTTCGAGTTGAATAAGAGGTAAACCATTTTGCTGTAGCAATAGTAAAGGTAGTATAGTAAGTCCTTGATAATAAATAATTAGGGGTGAAAATGGGTTTACTTGCTCCTCCCTTTGCATGTCTCTTCCCAGCACCAGTACCACAAGTCTACTGGCTGGAAGAGATGTTTAGGGATGAAATAATTGTGGAGACCAATAGCACAAGAAGAGCAGAGAGTTTTCACAAGTCTGTATTATCTGCCTTTGCATGGAAATAGTAAAGTGAGCAAACATAACCTGTTTGATTCATAAGTTTTTTGTTGTTGTTTTTGACTACCTTATATAAGACACAATGGTTACACTGTACTCTAAAATTCACATAATACTATACAAGAATTCAGATGTTTAGAAGGCTACACCCTCAAGAAGTTCATCTTTGTGCAACTGAAGAGCTTAGTTCCAAAACCTGTTGTGCAAAAAGCTGTTTTTTTTTTATAAATTAACATTTTTAATTTTCAAGAATTCTAATGAACACAGAAAATATTTTTTTCACTGAATATCATATACCTTACAAATAAAGGCCTTTTAGTATCAATTTCACCTCTCCTATGACTATCTATCTATGAAGGGAGTTTGTTTCCAGTATAAATTTACTTTTCAAAACAAAACAACCCCAGACAAAACTGATTGTTCTGAATGGATATCTTCTGCCTGGACAGTTAATATGGATGCTAAGGCCATGAAATATTTTGCTACTCTCCCACTAGTCTCAGGTGATAAAGGCCTAGTCACGGTGGAAGAGGCACAGCCTGGCACCCTACCCCCCCCCCCCCCCCAAGGGCTGGTCTGAACTCCTGAAGGGTGCAGTCTCAACCTTTCTGCACTTGGAAAAGGACTGCTTCTCAACATCCTTGGGGTTGAGGCGCCACCGTCCAGACTCCCACCATGTCAAAGTCTCTCTTGCTCTCAATGCCATGACTTGCCAGGTCCAAAATGAGCCAACATCTTTGGCCGGCCCTCTGGCAACTGCTGAGGCTTCGCCTTACCCAGATTTTTCACCAGCTTCTCAAAATCTTTCCTAAAAGAAAGACAACCCTGAAAGGGCAATTTACTGAACAGCGCCTCAAAGGTCACATCCTCTGCCCAGTTACAGAGCCACCACCAACTCCTGGCTACTATCACCAATGGGACCGACTGGATGAATCCCCTTCCAATAATAGTCAAGACCCCACATGGTCCCTTGCCAGCTAGCCCAGCAAGCTAGTACCCACAGGCTGAAACTAGGGGCAGGAAACTGAGCAGTAATCTTGGCTCTGCTGGACTAGGACCTTGTGCTGAACCCCCAGGGGCACACACTGGCTGTGGACACCCTGCCAGGGCTTCACACCTGCTTCCAGCATCAACTCAACCTTATCCTCTGCTGGAAAAAGAGAAACAAAAGAATTCCAGAAGGCACTAGCCCTTATTCCAGCGATATTACTAAAAGAGTTCAGATTCTCTACTTCCATCTGCTGGTCAGGAAGGGATATGACCCACTGGTGCAGACTGGTCAAGTCAAGGGATAAAAAAATTATTTTACAAAACAAAAATTTCAGGTTTTCTGTGTTGTTATTTGAGACTCAAGATATATTACACCTAGTTTTAATAAATAAATGCACAACTATTCCATTCAGGGTCTTTGTCTAGTTCATCATGGCACATTACCCCTTAGACAGGGGCAGCAGTTAATCTTGCATCACGAAGGGAGGAACATCCTTTAGAGTCAGATAGCTTTATTGACCTAACATGCGTTGCCAAAGTAATAGATGTGGAAGTAATTTTAGAACAGAGTATTAATAATTTTTTAAACCCCCACACTTCTATTTTATAAAGACAAGTTGTGCTTAGTTGCCTTTATATAAGAAGTTTCTACAATAATCCGCAGCAGTGCCAAATGCGGCCTACCACACAAATATTCTCATACAAAGTTACACCTGATTCAAGGAAAGTACAACTATGCACACATACTCTAATGCAGGCACATTACTATTTTAGAAACTAAAACACACAGGTATGCAACAACTCAACCTAAGTACAGACCTCTTAAAAGTGCACACAAAGCTACATACAGCCACAACCATTGCCACATGAAGAATACGCCCCACACTAGAAAATGCCAATTTTAATCACTTTGAATATAGTTTCATGATACAACATTAAATAAAGGTATAGGACATAAAAAGGCTTTGCGTTTAATAATTCAGAGACAGTAAGTGTAGGAATATACAACGCATGTTGTGCAAGCCTACAATGCGTTTAAACTCGAGTGCACAACACAGCAGTACAAGAGACACTCCGCCTCCTCACATATAAGACCTATCGCAAACTACGGCTCTGGATCTAACGGAACGGGCGCTCTCTTCTTAGGGAATTCCTAAGCAGCTCCCGGACAACCCCAACAGAGACGTTATGAGTTCGAAACCGGCTAGAGGCATCAACGTGTCCAAAAGCACAGGCTCAACAACCCGGCAGCCAGCGTTCCCCGTCTATCTCTTCCGCTTCTTCGATCCTAACCCCGACCCGCAGTCCGGCACCTCACCTCAAACTTTCTGCTCCCACATCCCTACCTTCAGACTTGTCTCCCTGAGGTGTGAGGTAGGTCACTACACTCACTCACACGCAGTCACGCTTAGTAACAACCACCAACCTCCTTCTCCGTCGTCCCGCCCTCTTATGATGCAACTTCCGATTTCAACCTCCTTGAGCAATGTAACCCAAGGAGGTTTGATCTTGGATCTAACCCGAGATCTAACTTCCTTGGGGCGGTTGTCCAGGGAAAAGTGTTGCGTCAGAGGGGGCGGGCCGCGGGACGCCGGGGAAGGAACGCGTCGGCGCCGGTGCTAGGCAACCTCCTGTGTGAAGCGCTGCTGCCAGTGCCATTGCCGGCGAGTGCGACCTCGAAGGTAGGATCGCGCCGCGGGCGGATAGGGGAGTGGAAGGCGAGATGCCGGTCAGAACGTGGACGGTGGCGGGGCGACACATGCTTGACCGGGGGCAGTTGGAAGAGAGAGAGGGAAAGATACTGTACCGATCCCCTGGTCCCCAAATGAATGTGAAGAGCAATGCTCCGCGTATGAGGGCTGGCAAATGAGTATGATGTGGTATCTTTGCAAGGATTCAAGACTTTCAGGAAATGGAGTCCGAGTCCACCAAACCAGTCTCACAGCCCTTTCTAGCTAGTGAATAGGTACCAGCTGGCCAGCCAGGTTCTAAATTCCTTCTTATATTTTCTTATTCCTTTTAATTAACTTCATCTTGGCTCCAACTCTCAATATTGTCATCGCTCCGCTTGATAACATCTTCCAGAGCTTGGGAATTAGCCCATATTTCTGTGCTGAGGACATATAGAGGGGCATTTTCAATATAATGTCTAAATCCGATTTTGGACACTTTGCAAAAAACGTCCAAAAATCCAGTAGTGAACACGGCCGTTTTCAAATCAGAAAAACATTTGACTTTTTGTTTCAAAAATGGCCATTTGCTGGATGCTTTTGTGCACAGTGCATCTATCTTTTAGGACCATTTATCAAGAAAAAAAAAGTCCGTGGGAAAAATGCACAAAAACAAGCCATTGTTGGGATGTATGGGAGGGAGGCCAATATTCTTAGTAGACTGGCCACACAGACATCTCAGCAGAGCAGTGGAGAACCCTAGGGGGCACTGCAGTGGACTTCACATAAAAGGTCCCAGATACACATCTCACTGTTATCCCCTTTTATCCTATGTTGAGCCTTCCAAAACCCACTAAAAACGTAATGTACCTAACTATACACCAGGGGCGTAGCCAGACCTAACCGTGGGAGGGGGCCAGAGCCTGAGGCTGAGGGCACATTTTGAGTGCCGCCGCCCCCCCACCACACCTCGCCCCCTCACCACCTCGTCTCGCTTTCTTGCCCCCCCCCCACTGCCTCGCCTCGCCTCCTTGCCACTCCCCCCACAAAAACAAATACCTTTGCTGGCAGGGGTCCCCAACCCCCGCCAGCCTAAGCTTTCTTCAGCGCCAGTCTCTGGCGCAGCCGCGTTCACTGCCCTGCTCTTCTTCTTGCTCCTCCTGTGCATGCTGACGCTCCTCAGTTTCACGTAAAGGAAACCAGGGGCCCAGATGAAATTTGCAGAGGCCCAGGCCCCCGTGGCTCCCCGTAGCTACGCCCCTGCTATACACCACTACAATAGCTCTGTTCCGGGGCACAGGGAGCAGGGAACCAGCGGAACCGACAGCCGTGCGGCTGCTTCCTGCACCCCTCCAGCAGCGTGCACCCGGGATGGACCGCCCCCATCGCCCCGCCTTCAGTACACCATTGGATGAAGTAGATAAAACACGGTTAGCATGCGGCTAATTGTAGGCATGTTAAAAACACTAACGCGCCTTAGTAAATAGGGCCCTATGTGTTTTTTTATTCTTGTCAGAGGAATTTTTGAAGGAACAGCCAGAATGAGTGTATTATTTGCTTTGCTCCGGGTTGAGATGTATAAATAGGGTGCTAGGTATAATATTTGCCTGCTAGATGACGATTTTTCTTTTGTTGTTATTGTAATTTGCTTTCCTATGCAGTTCCCTTAACATGGACCTATTACCAGATTTTGTGGTTTATTTATTTTTATTGTTTATCCTAATGGTTTACTTTGTGGTATTTTCAAGTAGTATTATCTTTATGTAATACAAGTTTATAAATGCAAAAAAAAATGGCTGTGGAGTCGGGGTCATAGAGTTGGAAGCAATGTTGGGTGGAGTCAGTAAAAATGTACCAACTCTGACTCTAGCTTCAAAATAAAAAAACATTTATCATTTTATATATAAATATTTTTGTCCTGGATCTAAAGTACTGGTAAATATGTCATATTTACCAGTACTTTAGATCCAGAACAAAAAATGTAAAGCCGTTAATATCAATAGGAGTCAGAGTCAGACAGTAGAAAAATAGAGGAGTTGGAATCAGAGTCAAAGGTTTGGTGTTCATTAATCTCATCCCATGGCTTTTCCTACCATCTCTATGCTGATGACTCCCAAATCTACCTTTCTACCCCTGATATCTCACCTTGCATCCAAACCAAAGTTTCAGCGTGCTTGTCTGACATTGCTGTCTGGATGTCTCAACGCCACCTGAAATTAAATATGACCAAAACCGAGCTTCTCGTTTTCCCCCCAAACCCACCTCCCCACTCCCCCCATTTTCTATTTCTGTTGATGGCTCTCATTCTCCCTGTCTCCTCAGCTCGAAACCTTGGGGTCATCTTTGACTCTTCTCTCTCCTTCTCTGCTCATATCCAGCAGATTGCCAAGACCTGTCGTTTCTTTCTTTACAACATCCGTAAAATCCGCCCCTTTCTTTCCGAGCACTCTACCAAAACCCTCATCCACACCCTTGTCACCTCTCGTTTAGACTACTGCAATCTGCTTCTTGCTGGCCTCCCACTTAGTCACCTCTCCCCTCTCCAGTCGGTTCAAAACTCTGCTGCCCGTCTCGTCTTCCGCCAGGGTTGCTTTACTCATACTACCCCTCTCCTCAAGACCCTTCACTGGCTCCCTATCCGTTTTCGCATCCTGTTCAAACTTCTTCTACTAACCTATAAATGTACTCACTCTGCTGCTCCCCAATATCTCTCCACACTCGTCCTTCCCTACACCCCATCCCGTGCACTCCGCTCCATGGATAAATCCTTCTTATCTGTTCCCTTCTCCACTACTGCCAACTCCAGACTTCGCGCCTTCTGTCTCGCTGCACCCTACGCCTGGAATAAACTTCCTGAGCCCCTACGTCTTGCCCCATCCTTGGCCACCTTTAAATCTAGACTGAAAGCCCACCTCTTTAACATTGCTTTTGACTCGTAACCACTCGCCTCCACCTACCCTCTTCTCTTCCTTCCCGTTCACATTAATTGATTTGATTTGCTTACTTTATTTATTTTTTGTCTATTAGATTGTAAGCTCTTTGAGCAGGGATTGTCTTTCTTCTATGTTTGTGCAGCGCTGCGTACGCCTTGTAGCGCTATAGAAATGCTAAATAGTAGTGGTGTACTGACTCCACAGCCCTGGTTATGATGAAGAGTGGCCAAACAAATACTATAAATACATATTTTTTATGTCCAAAATGATTTAAAAAAAAGTACATTGCAAGCCTGCTTGGATGAAAAATGTTCTGTAATTTAAGTTATTTGTTTGTTTCATTACAGATTTTGATATAAA
This sequence comes from Microcaecilia unicolor, assembly GCF_901765095.1. Taxonomy (NCBI): domain Eukaryota; kingdom Metazoa; phylum Chordata; class Amphibia; order Gymnophiona; family Siphonopidae; genus Microcaecilia; species Microcaecilia unicolor. The sequence goes on from NC_044038.1 coordinate 166,334,792, forward strand.
GAGACTCTTGGTGTTACAATTAACATCAAAATGCAGCCTCAAATGCCTCTGCCTCAGATTTATGTAGAAAGAACTCTGGCACTTATTAAACCAGATGCCATTCATAGAGCAGAAGAAATTGAAGACATCATCCTCAGAAAAGGATTCACAATTATTCAGGTATAATTACATTCATATGGTTATACTGCACAATGACACATCTTCTGTGCTTTGCTTTTTCTTGATTTGATTTGAAACACCCTTTCTGCCCCCTTGCCAGACTTGTCTTGAATCTGCATTCAGTTGAAGAAGTCCAGAGGATCTCTAAGGGAGAGGAAATGAATCGCAGAGCTCAGTAGTGGTGTGGGTGGGTAGACCAGATTATCCGCATAGGGTCACAAAAGGACAATTTTTCTCTGTCAGTGGATGTAATTTGGCTTTGTCTGCTGCAGAAATGTAGTACTATGAAGGAAAGAAATGCTAAACTTTCCTAATAAAATAAGTGTTTCGGATAGTATTCACTATTCAACCAATGAGTGTTCCAGCTGTCTCTGTGGGCATTCCAAGCCTCAGTCTGGTGTTTCATCTGTGGGCATTCCAAGCCTCAGTCTGATGTTCCAACCGTCTCTGTGGGCATTCCAAGCCTCAGTCTGGTGTTCCAGCTCTCTCTGTGGACATTCCAAGCCTCAGTATGGTGCTGCAACTGCCTTTCTCAGTGCATTCCAAGCCTCATTCTGGAGTCTTCAGAAATCTTGATTCTTGACTACATTCCTGTGGGAATCCCATGGCAACTTCTTCCATACCAAGTTCCGCTGGATTCCCACAATCCCCATTCCCATACAACTCTCTAATTTGGATGTCCATGTTATATGGATGTTTAAATGCCAATTTTCAGATGTCCAAAACATGAATAGAGATTCTAAAATAAGGGCCATAATGAATATAATAATGAGAAAATGAAATGCTGAGATTGTGTACTCCAATTTGATATTTAGTTATTGTCTCAATTTGTGATTTATAGAAAAGGAAACTTCAGCTAAGCCCGGAGCAATGTAGTGACTTTTATGCAGAACAGTATGGAAAAATGTTTTTCCCAAGTTTAACTGCATTCATGAGCTCAGCACCAATAATTGCAATGACCCTCGCTAGACAACAAGCCATCTCTTATTGGAAAGAACTTATTGGGCCAACAAACAGCATAACCGCTAAAGAAACACATCCTTCAAGGTATTGTAACAACAAATTATACTTTAGAAAATAAAGAACAAGATCTCCAACAGGTATATTTCTGTCAAATTAATTTTCTTATAACCAGTGCTTTTTTTGTAGAAAAAAAGGTGCCGGTACTCATTGTGGGCGGAGTCACCACATATGACTCCACCCCTAGTATAGCCACACCCATGTTAGCCAAACCCCTTATACCAGCCATAGCGCATATAAACGGACATCATTGAAAATATTATACTAGTATAGGAGAAAAAAATAATGTGATTTTTTTTTCGTTATAAATAATTTCTGTAAGCTGTTACAGCTCTAGTATACCCAGTGCAAAATAAGACAGCAGATGTAAATTCTCAAATTGGCCATATTCCAGACACTAAAATGAAAATAAAAGGATTTTTTCTACCTTTGTTGTCTGGTGACTTTGTTTTTCTGATCATGCTAGCTCAGTATCCGATTATGCTGCTATCTGTCCTCTTAACTCAGTTTCCAGGGCTTCCTTTCCATTTATTTCTTAATTTCTTGCCCTACATCCGTAAGTAAAAGCTGGGTCCTCTGCAGACTTGACTGTCCAGTGGATCCAGCTTCTGCCTATTTTCTACATCTGTTACAAGGAATTAATTTATCTTGGGGGAAAGAGCTCTAGAGCACTCGCTAATGTTTATAATTTTATATATATATATATTCTCCACCAGTTGCCGATTAAAGCGACAAGATTAACAATTGCAGTATTCTGTACTGCAAGATTTAAAAGTATGTACTCAGAGGATGGCACTAAATTTTAAAAGTGACCATGTGCTATCAGTATAACTTTAAAAGATACCATATACTCAGAACACAGAGACTATATTTTTAGCTTCAAAAGGGTTTATCTACTATAATAAAACGCACCCTCAACGTTCTGAGGACACTGAAGTCACTCACACACCAGTTCGTGGTTTCATGGTGGTGAAGCCACAACATCTTCATGACCCGCCCTCGCGTCAAACGTGATGACGTCGAAGGCGGAACACGAAAACAAGGCTAATTAATGCACGGGGAGACTCCTCCCCTTCCAAAAAATCCCAGCCGCCCACGACGTCCACGTCAACCTGGCCCCTTTCGCCACATAGCCCCGCCCCTTAGAAGTTACCGCCCCACCCACGGTACCACACTCACCCTCAGCAACGACCCTCCCCCCCCGTCACCTCCCCTCCCCTTCCCTTACGCGTGTCTCCCTGGTGGTCTAGAGGTACCTGTTCGGTCGGGGCAGGAAAGAAAGAGCCCCCTCTTTCCTGCCCGTACCGGTGGTGGTAGCTTCCTTGCTGCATCGTGTGGGAGTCCAGCTCTCGGTGTTTCAAAATGGCCACCGACAGTTCAAGCTGCATCGCGAGACTTCAACTCTCGGCGGCCATTTTGAAACGCCGAGAGCCGGACTCCCACACGATGCAGCAAGGAAGCTACCACCACCGCTACGGGCAGGAAAGAGGGGGCTCTTTCTTTCCTGCCCCCACCGAACAGGTACCTCTACACCACCAGGGAGACACGCGTAAGGGGAGGGGAAGGGAGTCCCCTGCTCGCTAGCGCCCGTTTCATCGCCACCAGAAACGGGCCATTTTTACTAGTTTAATATAAATAATATTGCAAATGAGAGATAGCTTTTAAAAGGATCTTAGAACAGAGAATTTGTGCATAAAATAGAACAAAATAACAGGCTTAAATCTTAAGGTTATAGTTTAACTTACAGGAGAGTCTTTGTTACAGAGCATGCTGTGGTCCAGCTGATTGATGAGCACATGGTCAGGAGCAAGGCGTCAGCAGAGATGGATCTGGATTGCAGCTGAAGAGAAGAACCTGTGTCTTGGGGAAACAGCTTTTGCTTTTATACTCTTAGTTTGCAGGGAAGAATGAGTGCATGTCCTGTGTGCATTTTCTTCCTGGTTTGCACACGACACTGAGTAGTTGCAAAGCATTGTGGTATCTTGGTCTCATGTCTTATGACATCACAAGACTTCCAGTCTGGATTTTGCTGACAAATGGTTTATTGAAGTGCAAGGCTTCCTGCTTGAATCTCTGTGATAGATACTCCTCTGATAAGATTTGTCTGGGGCGGCCAGCAGGTGTCCTTTGTCTTTAGTAGCTGGATTTTACACCTTTCCCGCCTGCCTGTCTCCTTGCCTCTACTGGTTACCTTTGATCTTTGTTGTGTTGATCAGCCAGGATTTTTTGATCAGAGGAAGAGAGTCAATTTAAAACTTTGAAGCAGTCTCTTACTTGAGAATAGTATTTTGTTAAAGGGGGAGGAAGGGGGAGGTGAGGTCCTTGCAGCAGTACCTTTTTGTCTTTGTTAAGTGTTTGTCAGAAGTTTCCCAGGAAAAAGGGAGGGGGAGATGAAATTCAGGCTAGCAAAGCTGAATTTTTATATTGGTATCTGATTCAGCACAATTCTACATATTTCAATAATTCTGCTGCATATTTAATTCTGACAATTGAACTGACATCATGTTACACATCCATGTGCGGTTTTTCTCCTCTCTTCCTTTTCCTTTACCTCATCTCCTTCCTCACTCTTCCCTCGCCTCCATCCATGTCCAGCATTTCTTCTCTCTCCTCCATCCACCCATGTCTAGCAGCCCTCCTCTCCCCTGTCCTCCCCTCCATCCACCCATGTCCAGCAACCCTCCTCTCTCCCCTGCCCTCCCCTCCATCCACCCATGTCCAGCATTTCTTCTCTCTCCTCCATCCACCCATGTCTAGCAGCCCTCCTCCCCCCTGCCCTCCCCTCCATCCACCCATGTCCAGCAACCCTCCTCTCTCCCCTGCCCTCCCCTCCAACCACCCATCTCCAGCATTTCTTCTCTCTCCCTTCCCTCTCCTCCATCCACCCATCTCCAGCAACCCTCCTCTCCCCCCTGCCCTCCCCTCCATCCACCCATGTCCAGCAAGCAATCCTCCTCTGCCCCCTGCCCTCTCCTCCATCCACCCATGTCCAGCAACCCTCCTCTGCCCCCTGCCCTCCCCTGCCATCCACCTATGTCCAGCAACCCCCCTGTCCCCCCTCCCCCCATGTCCAGCAACTCTCCTCGTTCCCCTGCTCCCCTCCCTCCCTCCATCCACCCATGTCCAGCAACCCTCCTCTGCCCTCTGCCCTCCCCTCCATCCAACCATGTCCAGCAACCCTCCTCTGCCCCCTGCCCTCTCCTCCATCCACCCATGTCCAGCAACCCTCCTCTCCCTCCTGCCCTCCCCTCCATCCACCCATGTCCAGCATTTCTTCTCTCTCTCCCTTCCCTCTCCTCCATCCTCCCATGTTCAGCAGCCCTCCTCTGCCCTCCCCTCCATTCACCCATGTACAGCAACCCTCCTCTGCCCCCTGCCCTCTCCTCCATCCACCCATGTCCAGCAACCCTCCTCTCCCCCCTGCCCTCCCCTCCATCCACCCATGTCCAGCATTTCTTCTTCTCTCTCTCTCTCTCTCTCCCTTCCCTTTCCTCCATCCACCCATGTTCAGCAGCCCTCCTCTGCCCTCCCCTCCATTCACCCATGTACAGCAACCCTCCTCTGCCCCTGCCCTCTCCTCCATCCACCCATGTCCAGCAACCCTCCTCTCCCCCTGCCCTCCCCTCCATCCACCCATGTCCAGCATTTCTTCTCTCTCCCTTCCCTCTCCTCCATCCACCCATGTCCAGCAACCCTCCTCTGCCCTCCTCTCCATCCACCCATGTCCAGTGACCCTCCTGTCCCCCCTGCCCTCCCCTGCCATCCACCTATGTCCAGCAACCCCCCCTGTCCCCCCTGCCCTCCACCCATGTCCAGTGACTCTCGTTCCCCTGCTCCCCCTCCCTCCAGCCACCCATATCCATCTGAGCCCCCCTCCCGACTGAGCCCCCCCCCTCCCCGACCCAGTCCCCACCTGCCTACCAGCTCCGTGCCGCCAGACGACCCTCTTCTGCCACCCGACCCAGCTGGCACCTGACCCAGCATTTTAAAAAAATCTACGAAGCGGCGGCGCGGTGCTTCGCGTCTGAGAGTAAAAGAAGAAAAATTGCTTCGTCGGCCGGCCTTCCCTCACTGTGTCCCACCCTCTGATGTAACTTCCGCAAGGGCGGGACACAGTCAGGGAAGGCCGGCCGACGAAGCGATTTTCCTTCTTTTACTCTCAGACACGAGGCACCGCACCACCGCTTCGTAGATTTTTTTTAAATGCTGGGTCAGGTGCCGCCCGGGTCGGGGGGCAGAAGGGTCGTCTGGCGGCACGGAGTACGCGGAGGGACCCTGTAGGCTAGCTCGGGGGAGGGATGGAGGAGAGCCGGCTCCAACACAACATCGGACCTACAAAAAAGGTGCCGGTACGCCAAACCGGCGCGTACCAGCACAAAAAAAGCACTGCTTATAACTAAGATATTGTGTTATTTTCATGTTTTGTTCTGTTTTGTTTCTATTTATTACCTTTAAAAGTGGATTAACAAGGCTACCAAACCTTTTTTCTTTAACTGAAATATTAGCTATTTTCTGTAATTTTTGTGTGCAATTAGCATGTGGGGGTGGGAAGGTAATTTTATAAAATGCACCCAATTTTATACCTATTTTGTAAAGACACATTTGTTTATTTAAAATTCTTATGTAGCACCTACTTGTCACCTAAGAGACCATCAAAGTGATTAACAATATTAAAAACAAGACATATGAGTGGAGGAGTAGACTAGTGGTTAAAACAGAGAGACCAGGGTTCAAATCCCACTGACATTCCTGGTGGCCTTGGGCAAGTCACCCAACCCTCCATTGCATCAGGCACAGTCTTAGGCGCCCTTTTACAGAGCTGCACTAGTGGCTGCCGCCCAGCAATGCCAACACAGCCCGTTCAAAATGAATGGACTATGTCGGCATTACCGCACCGACAGCTGCTAGTGCGGCTTTGTAAAAGGGGTCCTAAGATAGTATGGGGACAGAATTTAACTCACCTTGAACTATTTCCAGGAAGTATGAGCTAAATACTGAAAATAAAATAAATAAATCATGATTCAGGGTCTTCAAAATTAAATACACAACCTTCAAGTGAATCTGCACTTGTGATAGTAATCAGTGTCATATCTGAAAAGTCAGGCCAGGGTTCTGGTGATCAAGTCCAGGGACCAGTTGTTCTCCTGTAGGTCCATAGACCTTTCCCTGGTTGTATTAGAGGTAGTTTTTTAGTATCATTCTGAGCCCTTGCCTGTGAACGTCCCCTCAGTGGAGCAGGCTGGCACAGGCCCCACGGTATCCCTGCCGCAGCCAGCAGCTCTCGGTCGACTGTGGTGTAGAGACATAGGGAGCAGGAGTGGTTGGTGTTGGGTATGCCCCAGAGGTAGCAGCAGGCTGCATGTTGGGTTTAGAGCATTCCCCCCCCCCCCCCCCCCCCCCCCCCCCCCGGCTGTACTCGATGTCTGAGGACACATGGGTTTCAGCAGGAGTGGCACAGTATTGCATTGAGACCTGCTGTTTTCCCATGGGTGGACCGTCTATTTCAGGACATCCTCTGGGGGACACTGTGGGAGAACCTTTGAGTACTGGTGAGGCCTCTCTTCCTCTGTGGGGGTCCAGCATTTGATTTTGGGCCCCAGTTGGGAGGAATTCAGTGAAGGCAGTGGCCCTAGCAGCATTCCCTTGTCGGGGAGGCATCCCCAATATTCCCCACCCCCCAGCTCTTTAAGTGGCCTAGGGCAGCTAGTGAGGGATCTGTGGAGAAGCATGCCCAGTCTTCATCCCTCTCTCCCTATGGGGACCTTGGCTTGGAGGAAGCATCCCTTTCCCCAGCACACTCAGACTCCTTGGAGTTTGGGGAGATATCACCCCACAAGGACTCATCTCCTGTAGCGTGCTTGTGTGGACAGAATGAGCTCTCAACTTTGATAGATCAGGTGATTATGGCCCTGCAGTTGGAGGATCCTGCCCAGGCGGGTCCCATAAGGTGGACCTTATCCTCAAGGGTTACCAGAAGCTGGCCTAGACTTTTCCCCTCAAGGAAACCCCTGGCATATTCCTGAAAGGATCTAGTTTCGTAGAGAACTTAGAAACCTGTCTATTATTTTAGATAGTGTGCGATATTAAATATTTTAAAATAAATAAATAATTTTGAGATATTGTTGACTAGCTTGGACTGTCTGGCAGGTGACAAAGAGGGCCCAGGAAGCCAGATGCTTGGTAAATAACAGCACTAATATTGCTAATTATTTAGACTATTACAGAGTTATGTATTTATGGGAATGTTAGGTATTGGAGGGGAGGGAATTAAATGGAGATCTCGTATGCCTTTCTGCCCAAGATGGTGGGCTGCAAAGGAAGAGGACAAAAAAGATTGTTGTGGATAAGAAGATGTCTTGCAAGCTGTCACATATGGGATTAGTAGCAGTTTGGACAGTATAACTAGGCAAACTGGATTGGCCAGGTGGTCTTTCTGCTGTTGGTTACTCTCTTACCATCACTAATTTCAAATTGTTGATTTAAGCTTAAGAGCACTCTATGGGACTGATGACCTCAGGAATGCAGTTCATGGCAGTTCATCTTTTAGTTCAGCTGAAAGAGAAATTCGATTTATGTTTCCTAATGGTAAGTTAATTTAAGATACCGTTCAGTTATGTTACTAGAGTTCTCCAAGATACCTGTCTTTAAAAAAAGCTCATGTGGGGCTCAGACATGGACTTGATTCCCAGGTCAGATCTTTTGTCCTCTGGGCTGGCCATGACTAGAAATGCTGCAGAGGCAGTTTTTACAGCCCTGGAGAGAGAAATACCAGTCATTGTCCAATGGTAATACCTAGTGGCAAGATTTAGAGTAGAGAATGGCACGGGGACCGGGACCCACGGGGATGGGGACGGAGGACACATTTTGTCTCTGTGTGAAGGAGGTTAGCTTAGCAGAGTTTAAAAAGGGGTTAGACGGTTTCCTAAAGAACAAGTCCATTGCCCCAGGTACAAATAAGTACCTGTATATGTAAGCCGCATTGAGCCTGCCATGAGTGGGAAAGCGCGGGGTACAAATGTAACAAAAATAAAAATAAAAAAATAAGTAAACCACTACTAAATGGACTTGGGAAAAATCCACACTTCCAGGAATAACATGGATAGAATGTTTGTACGTTTGGGAAGCTCGCCAGGTGCCCTTGGCCTGGATTGGCCGCTGTCGTGGACAGGATGCTGGGCTCGATGGACCCTTGGTGTTTTCCCAGTGTGGCATTACTTATGTACTTATATACTTCGAAGGCTGTTAATGAATTGGACAGTTATTTATGTTCAAGTGATGCAGACAATGATGTTTTCATTTTTGGGAAAAACAAATAAAAGTGCTGGCCACAACTGGCAAAATTTGCATGGAGGATCCTATGCATTCCTGCTACCAGCACATCTTCTGAGTAGACATGTTCTATTGCAGGAAGGACTGCAGAAGACAGGAGAGCTAGACTAAATCCTGAGATTGTTGATGACTTATTATTCATCCAGAGATTAAAAAATCATAACAGTTTTCCATAGGGCATATTTGTCCCCTGCTAGGGAGTACAAAGCAGGTTGTATTTTGTATCCCTGTTCATTTTAACAGGGTGAATTAGGGTTCTTTGGGGTAGTAGAAGTCAGCTATTGTTGGGGTTGGAAAGGTAGAGGGTATGGGGGGGTATTATAGCTGCTCATTGTTATTATTGTTTTCTATAAGCGATTTATAAACAACAGATGCACAGAATATTGTTCCTTTTTATACTTTAATAAAAAGATGTAAATATAAAATCATAAGTGATCAAGGCTTCTGCAGATGAGGACAGAGCCTGTGGGGACGGAGACAGGGCCCGTGGGGATGGAGACAGAGCCTGCAGGGATGGGACAGGGACAGAGCCCATGGAGACAAACTTTGTCCCCGTGTCATTCTCTAATTTAAAGTTCCATTGTAGGGTTCTGGAAGGAGCTACTGGCCAAAGACTAGAACTAGAAGTTGAAGCAAAGAACCGCAGCAGATCTGTCATTCTGTCCTTGGAAAGAAAAAGGATCTGCGATGAGACCAGTGGTGTGCTGGAGCCGGCTCGCAAGAGCCAGTTGTTAACTTTGCTCGGCTCTTGCTAGCCGGTTGTTGAAACGCGTGAGCCGGCTCTCCTCCCTCCCTCCCGCCCTCCCTCCCTCCGGATCCGGTCCCGGTCCCTGTCCCTCACGTCAGCGACCTCACGAATTCTTCGGGGCAGGCAGTCTTGCCTGCCCACTGCAAGTGCTGACTCTCCCCCGCTGGCGCTGCAGGTTCGCGCTTTAAAAATGGCCACCGAGACTTCCAGAGGCGGCCTCGCGAGACTTCTGCTGAAGTCTTGGAGGCCGCCCTTGTAAGTCTCGGCGGCCATTTTGAAGTGCGAACCTGCAGCGCTAGCGGGGGAGAGTCAGCGCTTGCAGCGGGCAGGCAAGATTGCCTGCCCTGAAGAATTCGTCAGGTTGCTGACATGAGGGACTGGATCCGGAGGGAGGGAGGGAGGGAGGAGGGAGGGAGGAGAATTCACCGAACAACTCGGGAGGGGGTGGCAGGGGAGAGAAGGGAGTCGCTGGGCATTTGTGGATGGAGGGGAGGGGTGAGAAGGGTCGCTGGGTATAGGTGCATGCAGGGCAGGGCAGGGGACAGGAGGGTCACTGGACATGGGTGGATGGAGGACAGGGGAGAGGAGGGTCACTGGGTATGGGTGCATGCAGGGCAGGGGAGAGGAGGGTGGATGGAGGGCAGGGGAGAGGAGAGTTACTGCTGGACATGGGTGGATGGAGGGCAGGGGAGAGGAGGGTCACTGCTGGACAAGGGTGCATGCAGGGCAGGGGAGAGGAGGGTCACTGCTGGACATGGGTGCATGCAGGGCAGGGGAGAGAAGGGTCGCTGGGTATAGGTGCATGCAGGGCAGGGCAGGGGACAGGAGGGTCACTGGACATGGGTAGATGGAGGGCAGGGGAGAGGAGGGTCACTGGGTATGGGTGCATGCAGGGCAGGGGAGAGGAGGGTCACTGGGTATGGGTGCATGCAGGGCAGGGGGAGAGAAGGGTCACTGGACATGGGTGGATGGAGGGCAGGGGGAGAGAGGGGTCGCTGGACATGGGTGGATGGAGGGCAGGGGAGAGGAGGAGAGAGAGAAGAAATGCTGGACATGGATGGAGGGGAGAGAAGAGTGAGGAAGGAGATGAGATGAGGGAAAAGGAAGAGAAAAACTGCACATGGATGAAGAAAATAGGCAGAAGCTGAGGACCAGAAATGAAGAAGAAAGGAGGAAAGGAAAGAAATAAATGGAAAGGAAGCCCTGGAAACGGAGTTAAGAGGACAGATAGCAGCAGAATCGGATACTGGGCCAGCATGATCAGAAAAACAGTCAGCAGACAACAAAGGTAGAAAAAAATCATTTTATTTTCATTATAGTGTTTGGAATATGTTCACTTTGAGAATCAGGTGCTCAACATTAAAAGTTTATATTTATTTACTTATTTATGGCATTTTATTGCACATTAAACATGAATTAGATTGGAACCTGGGATCATTTTGTTTCCTGGAGTAATGCATTGCCACCCCCCCCCCCCCCCCCAGGCTCTCTCCCCGGCTATAGCCAGCTCTGCAATTTGGGGGGGGGGTGCAAAGGGGGACGGGGGGAGCGCAGAGGGGGACCAGGGAGAGAGCCTGTTGTTAAACATTTACCAGCACACCACTGGATGAGACTGTAATGGAAGTAGTTGATGTTTTCACAAGCTGGTAACTTGAATATAAGATTTTCTTACAGAAGTAAGATGATCTTAAGTGCAATGGGTTAAAAAGTGTCTGGCTGCTCTTTTCATAGTCCATAGTTTTCCCTTTGGTTTAAGTAGTGTACAGCCCTGGTTTCAATGTTTGCTGAATCTTTTTCCATACATGTAACAAATAAAATATCACAAAGCATACACATTTTCAGACTGCTTAAAAATGATAAATGCATTTAAGGTATTTTCTTTTGTCTTACTATCTATAGAGAACAGAATACTTGTGAGGATATTTGGGGGGTCCTTTTACTAAGGTGCGCTGAAAAATGGCCTGCGGTAGTAAGGCATGCAGATCCATTTTTCAGTGCGCGCTGCAAAAAATGCCTTTTTTAAATTTTTGCCAAAAATGGACGTGCGGCAAAATCAAAATTGGCGTGTGTCCATTTTGGGTCTGAGACCTTACCGCCAGGGGTAAAGACTCACGTGGTAACCGGGCGGTAATCACCTCCACGCATCAAATGCCACTCGGCATGCTTCCGAAAATAAAAGTTTCAGACGCATGCATCGGACGCGCACCAAAAATGAAATTACCGCAAGAGCCACATGGTAGCCAAGCAGTAACTCCAGTTGGGCGCGCATAGACGCTTACGTGGCTTAGTAAAAGGGCCCCCTGATTTTGTTTTTTAAACGGGAAGAAAAATGCTTCTAGTAACACCATAAACATATTTTGTTGCTTCCAGCTATCATTGAACCAATTCCTGCTGGGCAAGCAGCAAAGGACTTCCTGGCCATCTTTGTAAACCCCACACTCCTGGTTGGACTCACAGAGCTTTGCAAGCAGAAGCCAGCAGATCCAATTGTATGTACTAACTGTTCACAAACATTAGCATTATTATCATTTTCTTGCTGGTGTTTATTACTGTTAAAACCTTTCAGTGTCTTGAGTGTTTTGCTGTTAGGGATTGGATGTAAACGCAAAACCATCACAGCTCAAATAGAAACGACATTCCTCAAGCTCACTTATTCATTAGAGTTGAACAGTAAATTAGAGAAGGTTTTACAGAAATGGATGTATATAGAGGCAGAAGAGTTAGCTACCTAAGGGGTCCTTTTACTAAGGTGCGCTGAAAAACGGCCTGCGGTAGTGTAGGTGCATGTTTTGGGCGCATGCCGATCCATTTTTCAGCGTGCCTGTAAAAAAGGCCTTTTTTAAATTTTTGCCAAAAAATGACGTGTGGCACACGCGTTCATTTTGGGTCTGAGACCTTACCGCCAGCCATTGACCTAGCGGTAAAGTCTCACGCGGTAACCAGGTGGTAATGACCTACATGCATCAAATGCCACTTGATGCGCGTCCAAAAATAAAAATTATTTTTCAGACACACGTATTGGATGCACGTCAAAAATGACATTACCACAAGAGCCATGCGGTAGTCTGGCGGTAACTCCATTTTGGCATGCATTGGGCGCACATAGACGCTTACGCAGCTTAGTAAAAGGGCCCCTAAATCTTCTTAAATAAATATTTTCCTCTGCTAGTCATCTGAATTTAGGAATCTAAAAAGGGGAGTGATCAAATTGGTGAAATGAAGTTAGATATTCAGCACTCATTACCATTTGAAAAAAAAACATCATAGTCTATTCCAGTTGAGTCTATTAAATTCACAAAGAGTAATTCTCTAAACTGGGTGCTAATATTTATGCATTCACTTTATAGGTGCGCATAAATGCCAACATTCCATCCAAAAGATATTCTTTAAATATGCACATATTTTATAGGTAGGCGGAGTCTGGACATGAGTAGGACTCACTTATTTGCACAGCTCATAGAATACTATAAATGTGCCTATAGTCTTTGATATCACTGTGCTGTTGGCTCAATGAATTCTGGGGTTACATTAGTTAAGAGCTCAACTGTTTTGCGAGTTCAATGCGCTGGAGCTCCATCTTGTAGAAAAATAAAGTGCTTAGAAATATCCTGAATTTAAGGCAGATGTTTCTGCTGCAGTAGGAAGTTTTGGGTTATTTGGAAAACTGTGGGGGGTCCTCGGTTTTTCCGGACACCGTGTATATTGTGCTTTTATTAATTGGTGCATATCAGAATTTGCCTAATAATTTAGTCCTCTTTTCTTCTACAGGTTTGGCTTGCTGACTGGCTGCTTGAACATAACCCTAACAAACCCAAGGTAATGGAAAAAGTGATTGTGGAAGAGTCTTGATAATAAAACAGGACTGAAAATGTGGTCAATTGTTGCATAGGTTTATTGTAAGTAAATTAAAGGAGAGACTTTTCTATTTTATGACAGGGCATCCGTTGTATTGAATGTTATTTGTTCTTAATTTTTAATTCTTCGGTGCTGTCCTTATTTTGTGGATTTTTTATTTCCTGCTGTCTTTATCTTGACCATTGAATTGCAAATGCTTGACATATTTTACTTTAAAAGTACAATTATGATATATTTTAGTAAGAATACAACAGAGAGCAGGGGTGGACTGACATTGATCTGGGCCAAAGGTCATTGGGCCCCCACCGCTATGCTGCCTATCGTGCCCCTCCCACACACTACAACCCCCCCCCCCCCCCCCCCCATACACATACACCTACCGCCACAGCTGCCACCCTCCTTCTGCACACTGCAGTCCCCCGAGCCTCAGTGGGCCCTGCCTGGTCCAACCTTGATAGACCCTGGTGGTAAAGTGGCTTCTTCAGGGTCAGGAAAGAACCTCACTCTTTCCCGCCTACTACTGCTATTCTGCCCGGCCCTGCCGTGTTTTCAAAATGCGTCCTGAGACTTCCCGCTGTAGTCTCGCAGGGGCATAGCCAGGCACCCAATTTTGGGTGGGCCTGGGCCCAACATGGGTGGGCAGAAGAACTCTGCCCTGTCCCACAAGTGATTTGGTCTCTCCCTCTCTTGCCTGCATGCCATATGGTCTCTCAAACATTCCTCCTCCCCCGCATACCTTTTAAGTAGCAGATTTTCACCGGCATGAGCAGCAACTAATACACACTGCTCATGTCAGCCCCACAGCCTTCCCTCTGATGCAACTTCCTGTTTCTGCATAGGCGGGAATATATCAGAGGGAAGGCTGTAGGACCGGTGCAAACAGCATGTATCAGTCGCTGCTTGCTGCAGGTGAAGATCTGCTATTTACAAGGTATGCAGGAGGGACAGTTGTTGTGAGTTTTTGGCTGGTAGGGCTTGGGGATCCCTGGCAGCCACTTCATAGGTGTGCTGCTGCTACTGGGTGAACCTGAGCCCAAAGTGGGTAGGCCTGGGCCCATCCTTGGCTACACCACTGCAGGTCTCGATTGTCTCGCGAGACTGCTGCAGGGAATCTTGGCAGCCATTTTTAAAACACTGTGGTGCCGGAGAGAATAGCAGTAGTGGGCATAAGAGTGTTGTTATTTCCTGCCCCCGCAGAAGCCACTAGACCACTAGGGCCCACTGAGGTTCGGGGGTCTGTAGTGTGTGGTGGTGGCTGGGGGTGGGGGAGCCTGTGGGTCCCCTTGAGCCTCTGAGCCCTTGGGCAGTGCCTGGTTGCCTGATTGGTCAGTCCACCAGTGGCGTACCAAGGTCCCCAACTTGACATTTCGTCCTTTAGATTGTAAGCTCCTTTGAGCAGGGACTGTCCTTTTTGTTAAACTGTACAGCGCTGCATAACCCTAGTAGCGCTCTAGAAATGTTAAGTAGTAGTAGTAGGGGGGGGGCGGTGGGGGCGGTCCGCCCCGGGTGCACGGCACTGGGCGGTGCCGCGGCGCGCGCCTGTCGGCTCCGAGTTCGCTAACTTCGCTCGTTCGCTGCAGCTCCCTCTGCCCCGGAACAGGTTACTTCCTGTTCTGGGGCAGAGGGAGCTGCAGCGAACGAGCAAAGTTATCGAACTCGGAGCCGACAGGTGCGCGCCGCGGCACCCCCACCCAGCAGCGTGCACCCGGGGCGGGGGGTGTCATTTCGCCAGGGGGGGGGGAGTTGTCATTTTGCAGGGGGGGGGGCGCATCGGCGATCCGCCCCGGGTGTCATCCAGGCTAGGAACGCCACTGCAGTCCACTCCTGACAGAGATCATAAATATGTAATTCACCTAGGTAAAATGAATTAAGACTGTCTTTAATAAAAAGTAATTGAAAGTGGAAATGGGCTCTGATTTTGATTTTCACAAATGAAAGATACAGATACTTAACTCCGAATAATGGAGTTTCTGAGCTATCGGCTTGTTTTGTAAGGTCCTTTTTCTCTGCCAGCCTTTGCTCCAAGTTCTTATTCTTGGTAGGACATTCTGTTAGCAAGTCTATCTTTTATTTGTCCAAGTTGTGCCTCTGTGTGTTGGCAACTGTATTATACTAATGTTCTGCCATAGGGGCTGATTCACTAAACTGGGCTAAATATCAGCCAATGACGCTGTGTTGCATAGTAACAGACAGTTTTAATGCAGTTTACCATGCACTAAAATGCATTAATAACGCACATTAACATGGTGGCACATTTACTTGGACTCATGGCAGCAGCAGATGATGCTCTTAAATGTTGCTCCTATTGACAGGCCGCGTAGGATAATTAGAAAAATAAATCTGGAAGTAGAGGCTGACCAAATTTCGGTTTCGGATTCAGCACCAAAATCCGGGTTCGGTCTTCGACCACAAATGCCTGTGCATTTTCAGCTGAAACCAAAATTCTCCCCCCACCGCCACGATCTCTCTCCATCCCTTCGTATCCTGCCCGACCACCTGTGGGCCCTACCTGAGCCTACCTGAAGAAGCACTGATGGTCTAGTGGCCTATTTGGGGACAGGAACAAACTCCTCGTTCCTGCCTGGTGGTGCTGTTTTGTAGAAATGGCCATCGAGACTTCCTGTGGCAGTCTCGTGATGTTGCCATGGAAAGCCCCGATATCCATTTTGAGATTGGAACCAGCATGGGCAGGAGCGAGTGGGAGGCTACCCACCAACGACGAAGTAGGCCGAGGAGGGGGCCACCACTTGGGGGAGGCTTAGAAAGGGGCTGCCTCTAGGGATGGGCTTGGCAAGAGGGCTTTTTTGGTCTGATGAGGGGAGGGAATAGGGGCTGTTGTGGGGGCAGGTTTGCTTTTATTTTTGGTTTCTGCCGAAACCAAGAGGCCAATTTCAGTTGCAGATTTGGTTTCAGCCGGACTCTATCTGGGAGGCAGTGTGTCAGCACTGCAGAGGAGTAACCTAGTGTTTAGAGTACTAGGCTGACAGCTAGGGAACCCAATTCAAATCCCGCTGCTGCTGATATTCTTGGGCGAGTCACAACTCCAATTCCCCCCCCCCCCCCCCCCTTCCCTTACAAACTTAGGGTCCCTTTTTCTAAAGCTTAGCATGTGCTAAGTGCCACACGATCCATAGGTATAAAATAGGATGCATACAACACTAAGCTTTTGTAAAAGGGACACTTAGATTATAAGCCCTCTGGGAGCAAGGAAGAAGCTATTGTATCTGAACTGTAACTCAGCTTGATCTACCACTGAAAAAAAGTTTGAGCTAAATCCAAATAAATAAACATTACTGGAAGTAAGTGCAGTATGTGCCACACTCACCTTTTCTCTTTGCAGCTCTGCCACCCTCAAACATTTTCCACCTGAATCAAGTGCCTCGGGTAGGCTAATAACAGAACCACCCTTGCACACATGTTGCATTGTTAAATCTAGTTGCATGCTTATTTTAATTTTTAAAGTCTACTATTCAGACCATTGAACTTTTCAATGAAAATACATTGCATTTTGCACATTGTGCCAGAAGATGGCACCGTTTCTTTTCGATGCAATGAGCTGAACTTGAACAATAAAGTTTTATCCAAGGGATTGCACTGGGAAAGGGAAAGGAAATGGGACTTTTGGTATACTTCCTTTCTGTGGTTTTGCTACTACATTCAAAGCGGAGTATATACAGGTACTTACTTGTACCTGGGGCAATGGAGGGTTAAGTGACTTGCCCAGAGTCACAAGGAGCTGCAGTGGGAATCAAACCCAGATACTCAGGATCAAAGTCCGCTGCACTAGCTGACAAAGGGAGCAGCACACTGAAAACTAACCACCAACATATTAAAATTATTGCTAATGCTGGATAGAGAAATAAAGGTCCTTACAATCTAACACTACTAGGGTAGATAGTGGGGTTCCACAGGGGTCTGTGCTGAGACCGCTGCTTTTTAAAATATTTATAAATGATCTACAGATGGGAGTAACTAGTGAGGTAATGAAATCTGTTGATGACACAAAGTTATTCAAAGTTGCTAAATCGCAAGAGGATTGTGAAAAATTACAAGAGGACGTTAAGAGACTGGGAGACTGGCCATCCAAATGGCAGATGACGTTTAATGTGAACAAGTGCAAAGTGAACATTCCTTGTCATCAGCAGCAGATGAATCCATTAACTGATGGGCTGTATCCGCCTACCAGCAGGTGGAGATAGAGAACACTGAAAAACCATAGTGCCTCTTGGACAGCTAGCCCCAACTGCCTTCAGTATTTCTCTATCTCCCACCAGTAGGTGTGGATGTAGCTTGATCAGCTCCTGGATTTCAGACTGCCTGGGGTGGCTCCTGTGCTTTGCCAGTTGAGCAGGGGTGTTGTGGCTGGTGGTGCCCACTTTAAAGGCATATAGGTTCGCCCTTTCCCTGCCTTACCCATTCCTCCCGCTTCCCGGCGTCCCACTGTTGCTGCCTGCCTCCAACTTTCCTCACAGCGTTACTGTGTGGCTATTCTGAGGCTTTTTCCAGTGATTCTGGTTCTGTGCAGCTTGACCAGAGCTCGTTGACTCGGTCCTCTGAAGTGAGAGTGGTGCCCAGCTCCTCCGGGGAGGTCCTGCGGACGCCGTTCTGATTGGGGTAAGTTTTGGCGCGAAGCCGCCATTTTATTGCTATATTTCTGTCCAGTAGGACGATGGCTGCTGAAGGAGTTAAGCGCTGCTCCCGTTGTGGTAAACGCAGATCAGCAACGGGGCTGTGTAAAACATGCTCCTTAGTATGAGCATGGCGAGCGATGTTTCTTCCCGCTCGATGGAGCTGGCAGCGGGCGCCATTTTGGAAGCGCCGCATGTCTCGACCCTCGCGGTTGCAGAGGAGTCTGAGTGCAGGGGGACGCTTCATTTAGAGGCTGCCAGAGGAGATCCTACATCTGTTTCTCCTAATTCGGAGGCGGAGGGTCAGGGTGAGTTTTTCTTCCCTGAGTTTGTGCTTTTAATGCATAAGGCTTTCATGCTGAAAAGAGCTCTGCCGCAGGTGTCTGACACTGTGTTGCATCCTGGCTTCCCTCCGGGTGTTGATGCCCCGGGGATGACTTCAGAGGTTATTTCCTTCCCCGAGCGTTGGAAACACGCTAAACATAGACGGGTATATTCCCCGTATGAAAGTGGCGCATATCCTTCCCCCCCACCCCCACCCCCCGTGGTCGGGCTGTGGAGAGTCTGAGGGATCTGGCAGGCCCTCAGGGACGGATGATCCAGAGGAGGGTGCCTGTTTGCCACTGGATTTGGATGATCCCAATGCGGTCCGGATTTTCCACCGCGACGAGCTGCCAGCTCTCATTACTGACGCCTTGCAGGCCCTCTCGATTGATGATCCTGCTGAATGCGAGGTCTCCTCTGTTAATCTTAGGATGGTGAGTACTAAGAAGCCTACTCGGGCCTTTCCGGTGCATGACTCCATCCAAGAGCTTATTTTTGCTCAATGGTCTGACCCCGATGGGCCTTTGAAAGTGGCCAGGGCTATGGGTCAGCTTTACCCTCTGCGTGAGGAGCACTTGGCCCCTTTGGGGATGCCTAAAGTGGATGCATTGGTCACAGCGGTGACAAAAAAGACCACTCTCCCAGTAGAGGGAGGGGTCGCTTTGAAAGACATGCAGGACCGGCGACTGGAGTCCGTGCTGAAGCGGTCCTTTGAAATTGCGGGCCTTGCCTTGAGGGCGTCTATTTGCAGTTCCTATGCAGCCCGGGCATGTCTTTCCTGGCTACAGCAGGCGGTGGAACAGCCCTCCGATGGTGCGGGCCCCCTTTCTGAGGTTGCCCCGCGGATGGAGTCGGCCTTGTCATTTTTGGTTGATGCCCTTTATGATCTGGTCAGAGCTTCGGCTAAACAGATGTCTGTGGCGGTGTCCGCCCACCGCCTTCTTTGGCTGCGGCATTGGGCGGCTGACATGGTGTCACGGTTGTGTCCCGGTCCCTGGCTCGCAGTCACCTCAGTCCCTGGGGTTTAGACCTGGGGAATGCTGCGAAGTGATGGTTTACCGTTTCCTGTGTTCCAGAAGATATGCTGGTCCGGTCTGGATCTTCCAGCTCTCCAGATTGTTTGGGGAGTTTTTTGGAACCAAGCAGCACCCATACCTAGTGAACTCCCTTGTGACCTGCCTTTATTAACCACCTGGTAAGGTTCTTAGTTGCCTTGCAGGGCCAGTCTTAGCAAGTGCGGGGCCCTATGCAGACCAATTTGATGGGGCCCCGCCCCTAGCTCCGCCCCCTCCCTAGCTCCAGGGCCGGCCACCCCTCCCTCCAAGCTCCCAGACCGCTCCCTCCGAGCTCCAAGGCCCCCAGCTCCAGGGCCTCCCTCCCTCCCAGCTCCAGGGCCCCCCTCCCTTCCTCCCAGTCATTTTTTAACATCCCCCTCCAAAATCCAGTACTAGGTATGCCGAGAATACAAAACACTCAGGACCTATAGAGCAATTCTACCATACCATAAGCAGTAATTTGTACGAGTCACACAAGGAAAAGGAAAACATCTTAAAACACTACAGTGAGCACTAGAGCATCAATTCACCTATTGTAAAATGAAACCAGACAGAATAGTACAGATCGTCGATCCTGCACAGTCAATGCCAACTGAAAGCCATGTCTTTTTCACAAACACAGATACACCCTAATCCACTATAGAATACGTAGTAATATTAAAACTTTCTATTTAGACAAAAATTAAACTGAACCCCCAAGATGCCAGACTCTGCATACAATGCAACACCACAGAAACAGAAAATGTCCCCTAGTACTGTGCAAAATATAAAGACAGCAGATGTAAATTTGAAAAAAAAAACTAACAAATACCAATCACCACTTTACAAATTAACAAATAGAAATAAAACAAATATAGAAAATAAAATAATACCATTTTATTGGACTAATAGATTTAGCTTTCAGAGGCCAAAACATCTTTCCTCAGGTCAATATAGTATAGTACTGTTACAGTATCCTATCCTGACCTGAGGAAAGGGGTTTTGTTCTCCGAAAGTTAGACAAAATGTATTAAAAATGTATTAAAATTAGTCCAATCAAAAGATTGCCTTGTTTACATGTTCTATATTATAAACATTTATTAACACATCTACAATACTACTTTATCCTAAAGCAAAAAAATAAAAATATATTTTTTATTTACAGTTTGTTGTCTCAGGTTTCTCCTTTCCTCATC
Source organism: Microcaecilia unicolor (assembly GCF_901765095.1). Lineage (NCBI taxonomy): Eukaryota > Metazoa > Chordata > Amphibia > Gymnophiona > Siphonopidae > Microcaecilia > Microcaecilia unicolor. Next base: position 166,355,085 of record NC_044038.1, read on the forward strand.
TTCTTTTCACTGTCTTCCTTCCATCCAGCATCTGTCTTCGGTCTCTGCCATCCAGTGTCTGCCCTCTCTGCTGTCCCCTCCATCCAATGTCTGCCCTACTACTACTACTACTTAACATTTCTAGAGCGCTACTAGGGTTACGCAGCGCTGTACATCCACATCTGCCCTCTATCTCTGCCCTTTCCATGATCCATCCACCATCTGCCCCTGTCTGCCCTCTCTCTCCCCCCCATTCATTCACTGTCTGCCCTTTCTATCCCTTCCATCCATTGTCTGCCCTCTCTCTCTCTGCCCCTTCAATCCACCATTTGCCCTCCCTCTGCCATCCATCCAGGGTTTGCCCTCCCTCTCGCTCCCCCATCCAGGATCTGCCCCTCTCTCCGCCCCTTTTTTTCAGCCCCCAGTTCCAGCCCCACTATCCCACCAGTCCCCCATTTCAGCCCCAGCCCTTTTCTCCCACCAGTCCCGAGCTTCAGCCCCCCAGCCACTTCTCCCTGTCCCCTTTTCAGCCCCCAGCCCCCAATTTCAGCCTCCAGTCCCAGTACTAGCCCCCTATCCCACCTACCCTCCTTTTCAGCCCCCAGTTCCAGCCCCCTTTATCCACATGCCTTGTATTAGGGCCCCCTTTTCAGAACCATTCTCCCACCTGACCCACGCATGCCCCATTTTCCCACCAGCCCCATATGGCCCCTTCTCAGACCCCAGTGACAGTCCCCTTCTCCCATCCAAGAACCCCAGTCCCCTCCCCACCCGTCCCCTTCAACCATCCAAGAACCCCCTCCCCGCCCCCTTCTCCCATCCGTGATCCCCTCCCCAACCCCAGTCCCCTTCAACCATCCAAGAACCCCCTCCCCACCCCCTTCTCCCATCCGTGAACCACCTCCCCATTTGAGAACCCCCACCCTACCCTTCCCCCACCTGAGAACCCCCACCCCCCACCCTTCTCCCATCTCCCCTATTCTTCTGTCTACAGCCTGCCCCGACCCGGCTTGTTTCTGGATTGTTCGTTTGCCGTCTGTTTTTCCCGGAACCCAGTGTGTTTCTAGTGTTCCTGTTATTTGTCAGCCTGCTGCTGTGTCCTGCCTTGTCCTGCAAGTCCTACCGGCCGCCTGAAGCCCAGAGCTCAACTCTTGGGGAAAGGTGGCCAAGTGTAGGTGAAGCCTTACTCCAGTCCACTGTGTTCCAGTTCCGGTCTGCCTTATCTGGTGTTGGGGTGATTCTCCTGCCGCTGCTGCTCCTCGTTGGGAGCACGTATGGAGCAGCTAGAGCGACTGATGGCGGCCTCTATGGGGGCTGCAGCGGACGCCTCCGGGGTAGCACCGGCGAGAGCTCCGGCCACATCAGGAATCCGTCTAAAGTCACCTCCTAGATATGACGGTAATCCCAAGGGCTGTAAAGGGTTTCTTAACCAGTGCAAAATAATTTTTGAGCTCCAGGCCCAAGATTTTCCTACGGAGAGAACCCGGATAGCTTATATAATGTCCCTGCTGTCCGGCCAAGCCTTAGATTGGGCGTCCCCGCTTTGGGAAAAGAACGATCCAGTACTTCAGGATTTCCGGGGCTTCGTGGAGCACTTCAAACAAGTGTTTGAAGAACCAGGGAAGGTTACTTCAGCTACTTCTGCACTCCTGAGACTTAAACAGGGAACCCAGACCTTAGGGGACTATGCGATTAGGTTCCGCACCTTGGCCTCTGAATTGGACTGGAATAATGAAAGTCTGCTCGCAACCTTCTGGCAGGGGCTGGCACCGCAGATTAAGGATGAGCTGGCCAGACGCGAACTTTCCACCAGGCTGGATGACCTGATTAAACTGTGTACTAGGACTGATATTCGATTTCAGGAGTGGGGCAAAGAACGGCGTTCCATTGAAAGGATAGGTATGAAGACGCCGAGTCAACAAGGGCTACCACCGGCTCCTCGTACAGGGGAGATTCCCCCGCAACCACCGGCAGAACCCATGCAATTAGGTCATACCCCTCTCACAAGTCAAGAAAGACAGCGACGTCGGACCCTCTACCTCTGCTTGTACTGTGGTGAGACGGGACACTACGCGGTCAACTGCCCACAGAAACCCGGCTCTTTAGGGCCAGGATTAACTGCAGGAACTGTAGTAAGCCAATCCTCTAACCTTCTGCGCACTCAGTTTCTCATGCCAACGGTTCTTGACCTAGGTCATAAACAGGAGCATACTGAGGTCTTTTTGGATTCTGGGGCAGGTGGAAGCTTTATAACCGCATCTCTAGTCCAGCAACTGAACATTCCTACACAAGAACTACCTAAGACCATCCCGCTTTTTTCGGTGTATGGTAGTATCCAAGGCTATGTAAATACTCAAACGGTGCCTGTGGGCCTACAGATTGGCGATCACCAGGAGGATATCTCTCTATATGTCCTTCCTTCAGCAGTACAACCCATCGTTTTAGGTCTTCCCTGGCTACAGAGACACAACCCGGTCCTAGACTGGGGTAAAGGTGAGATTGTGGACTGGGGCGAGTCATGCCGAAAACTTTGTTTCATCCCTGACACCGATAGTGTGGTCGGCGAACAGTTGGACCAGGATTCAGATGCTTGGACGGACATCAGTGACTCTCAGGACTCTAAGACTTTTACAAGGGGGATGACCTGTGCATGTGCCGTACTCCCGATCAGCCAGCGCCAAGTGGAATCCGGTAACGGGCCCAGGTCTCCAGATCTTGCCAACAGGACTGCTGAGACGCCTCCTTGGGGCCAGGGATCACGCACTTTACGTAAGAAGTCGACCGCAGGACCTAAGCTTCAGGACAATCCAGAGCGCCGGATATCTAAGAATCAAAAGAATAGTTTGCAGCAAACCATGGCCTGTAGCTCCACTCCAGTGCCAGGCTCTCAACACCGCTTGGTAAACAAAGCCCAGTCTCGCCCTCAACTGGCCAGCTCCCGGCCGGCGCCTAAGGATAGGGACATTGGAAGACTACTTTATCGTGCCAGCCGATTTCACCCAGAAGATCCAGGGAAACCCAGACCTCCCGAGAAGCCCGGGGAGGCCTTAAGGGAGGGATACTGTCATGGTTGTGTCCCGGTATCACGTTTGTGGCCGTGACCCCTCTCAGACTCACCTTATTTCCTGTGGTCAGCTTCTGAGCTGGCTTCTGTCTGTTCTTTGTGAGTTAGCTCTGTCTCTGTCTCTGTGTGCTGGCTGTATTAGATTGTCGGTGTGCTGTCACCCATTCCAGATTTCAGCTCAGTCCAGTCCGGATCTTCCAGGCTGCCCGACCCTTAGTTGCCTGGTGATTGTTGCACCTGAGTCTGAGCTGCCTGCTGGGCTTATTAGCCATTTGGAACCTCTCTGCCTTTGCCTTTGCATTGCGTCTAAGGCCCTGGTATGTTGGTGCTTGTTGCACTTCTGCTAGTCCAGTGATTTGTCTGAGATTCTTGTCTTGATTCTTGCCTGTTTCTAGTTAGTCTGTGTTTGGTTTAGTTTAGGTTTTACTTGTTTTCCTAGCCTTGTTTCTTGTTTGTATCGCAGTGTTTAGTTTCTGTTTGTGTGCTGGCTTTGTGGCTGCTTGCAGCTTTTAGTTCTGTGTCTTGTTAGTCAGTGTTTTGTTCCCTGTTTCAGTGGCTGCTTGCAGCTTCCAGTTTCTGTCCCCTAGCTTGTCCTGTCCCTGCCTTGTGTTGTATTGTCTAGCCCAGTTTTCTGCCTTGCTGCTCATGTTCCTTCCTTTCCCCTCTGACACTCAGTCCCTGTGCTGCCTTGCTGTTATCCAGCCCTTCCCTTTCCTGCAAAGTCCTGTCGGCCACCTGAAGCTGGGAGCTCAACTCCTGGTGGAAAGTGGCCAGGTACAGGTGAAGCCTAACTGCTTGCCTGAGATTTGCCTAGCCTCCAGTGTGGGGTGGTTTTGCCTGCCACTGCCGCTCTGCGGCAGTGGCCCAAGGGCTCACAGCCCAGTTCCTGCTTTGAAAACTTGACACCCGGTCCCTGGCTCGCAGTCACCTCAGTCCCCGGGGTTTAGACCTGGGGAATGCTGTGAAGTGATGGTTTACCGTTTCCAGTGTTCCAGAAGATATGCTGGTCCGGTCCGGATCTTCCAGCTCTCCAGATTGTTTTGGGAGTTTTTTGGAACCAAGCAGCACCCATACCTGGTGAACTCCCTTGTGACCTGCCTTTATTAACCACCTGGTAAGGTTCTTAGTTGCCTTGCAACAGTGTTCTTCAGAGGCGTTCCTTTGGTGTGAAGTGTTGCAGTGCCTTTGTGCTTTTCGTGTTGGTGACTTTTACTCTGCTTGTTTTTTGGACTATTCTTCTGCCTGCCGCCTGCCCAGACCCGGATTGTTTATTGGACTATTCTTCTGCCTGCCGCCTGCCCAGACCCGGATTGTTTATTGGTCTATTCTTCTGTCTACAGCCTGCCCTGACCCGGCTTGTTTCTGGATTGTTCGTTTGCCGTCTGTTTTTCCCAGAACCCAGCGTGTTTCTAGTGTTACTGTTATTTGTCAGCCTGCTGCTGTGTCCTGCCTTGTCCTGCAAGTCCTACCGGCCGCCTGAAGCCCAGAGCTCAACTCTTGGGGAAAGGTGGCCAAGTGTAGATGAAGCCTTACTCCAGTCCACTGTGGTCCAGTTCCGGTCTGCCTTATCTGGTGTTGGGGTGATTCTCCTGCCGCTGCTGCTCCTCGGCAGTGGCCCAAGGGCTCACAAACCCAGGTTCCTGCTGTGTATACGTGACACATGGCTTCTAAGCAAAGACTGGTGAGGCTACCCTTTGGGGGCCTCCTGTTATTTGGAGAGGAATTGGAGAAGATTGTGAAAGACCTGGGGGAATCTAAACCCCAGCGGTTACCTGAGGATAGGCCGAAGCCTTCTTCCAAGGGTTCTGTGTTTGCCTCCTCTTCCAGACCTCGCTTCCATGAAGCTCGCAGGTATCGCCCGGGGCGTTCTGCTGGGTTTTCTCAACATGCCCGTTTTCAGCAGAGGAACTCCTTTCGCTCGGACAAACGTTCCTCAGGGGCCGGTTCAAGGCCAGGAGTTCAGGGGCGTCCTCCACAATGATGGGACGCCGGTCCACTCCTCCATGCCTGCAATAGGAGGATGTGTTTCCCTCTTTCTAGAGGAGTGGACCAAGATTACCTCAGATCAGTGGGTCCTGGACCTGATAGAGAAGGTTACCGACTGGAATTCGGTGCCCTGGTGAGAGACGTGTTTGTGGAGTCCTAATGTGGCTCTGCCGTAAAACGGGCGGCGGTAGAGGAGACCTTACAAGTCTTGCTGCGCCTCGGAGCGGTGATCCCGGTGCCTCCCGCCAAACGCGGCTGCGGCCGCTATTCCATTTATTTTGTCGTGCCTCGAAAAGGCGGGTCTTTCAGACCGATCCTCGACTTACAAAGAGTCAACAAGGCTCTCAGAGTACGACATTTTTGCATGGAAACCCTGCGCTCCGTCATTGCGGCGGTACAGCCAAGAGAGTTTCTCACGTCTCTGGACCTAAAAGAAGCTTATTTCCACATTCCTATCTGGCCTCCACACCAGCAGTTCCTCTGCTTTGCGGTGTTGGGAAAGCATTTCCAGTTTCAGGCCTTGCCTTTCGGCCTAGCCACAGCTCCCCGTACCTTTTCCAAGGTAATGGGGGTCGTAACTGCCTGTCTCAGGCGAGAGTGTATCAGTTCATCCTTATCTCGACGACTGGCTCATCAGAGCGTATTTGGCAACCGAGAGTTATCTTGCCACAGCCAGAGTGGCGATCCTGCAGGCGCTAGGCTGGATGGTCAATATATCCAAAAGTCACCTGACCCCCTCTCAGTCTCTCGAGTATTTGGGGGTCCGGTTCGACACGGCATCGGGGTTTGTCATTCTCCCTGACCAAAGGCGGTGCAGGCTTCAGAATCAGGTCCGTCTGCTCCTGCGGATGCCTCGCCCGCGAGCTTGGGACTTTGTCCAGCTGCTGGGGTCGATGACAGCCACCTTGGAGGTGGTGCCTTGGGCGAGAGCGCATATGAGGCCTCTGCAGATTGCCCTACTTCAACAATGGTCTCCGATGTCCCAGGAATATCAATGCAGACTAACGTTGCTCCCTGAGACCTGGCTCAGTATGGAGTGGTGGCTCTCCGACAGGATGCTGCGCCAAGGAATGCCTCTTGCGCTTCCTTCTTGGTGCCTGGTGATAACAGATGCCAGCCTTCTAGGCTGGGGAGCGCATTGTCAGGGAAGCTATGCTCAGGGTCTGTGGGCACCCGTGGAAGCGGGGTGGTCCATCAATCGCTTGGAACTGAGAACGATATTCCAGGCTCTTATGGCCTTTCAAATGACTCTGAAGGGGCTTGCTGTCCGGGTTCTGTCAGACAACACAACAGCGGTGGCATACATAAATCGTCAGGGAGGCACTCAGTGCAGGGCCCTGGCCGCGGAGGCCGTCCAGATTTGCCACTGGGCCGAGCTACACCTGCAGCTTCTGTCGGCAGCTCACATAGCAGGTGAGAGCAACGTGCAAGCCGATTCTCTCAGCAGGCATCAAATCGACCTGCCAGAATGGGAACTGGCAGAAGAAGTTTTTCTTCAGATTTGTGCCAAATGGGGGACTCCCGGAATGGATCTAATGGCGTCAAGTGCAAATGCCAAGGTACCTCGCTTTTTCAGCAGAAGGAGAGATCCTTACTCGGCGGGGTTGGATGCTCTGGCTCAACCCTGGCCCTCAGAGCTCCTGTATGTGTTCCCTGCTTGGCCCCTGATAGGACGAGTCCTACTGCGGATTCGACAGCACCGAGGTCTGGTGATTCTCATCGCTCCAGATTGGCCAAGGCGTCCATGGTATGCGGATCTCCGCCGGATGTTGGTGGACGCTCCAGTGCATTTGCCCCTGGTGCCGAACCTGTTGGTTCAGGGTCCGGTGTCTATGGAGGATCCCTGCCGATTTGGTCTTATGGCCTGGCTATTGAGAGGGCGCAATTGAGAGATAAGGGCTACTCTAACAAGGTCATCTCCACTCTCTTGCAGGCCCGCAAGTGGTCCACCTCCACAGCTTATGCTCAGATCTGGCGCAAATTTGAGGCGTGGGGTGTTTCAGAGGCGATCACACCCACGTGGGCTACAGTCTCGACAGTGCTGGACTTTTTGCAGGAGGGCTTACAAAAAGGCCTGGCTTACAATTCCCTGAGGGTGCAAGTGGCAGCATTATCATGCTATCGAGGGAAAGTCGCTGGCTTGGCCCTTGCTGCTCATCCGGACATTGCCCGATTTCTCAGAGGGGTGCTTAGGCTCCGTCCTCCTGTCCGGTTGCCCTGTCCGGCCTGGAACCTGGGGCTAGTGTTGAAGGCTCTTCAGTGTTCGCCCTTCGAGCTGCTTAAGCAAGCTTCGGAGAAGGATGTGACTCTTAAGACAGTCTTTTTGGTGGCCATGACATTGGCTAGACGCGTATCTGAGCTGCAGGCGCTGTCCTGTTGGGACCCTTTTCTGCAGTTCTCGGAGTCCGGAGTAACGGTACGTGCAGTGCCTTCCTTCCTGCCTAAGGTGGTTTCAGCGTTTCACCTGAACCAGCCCATTTTTCTTCCTTCCTTTTCTAGGGAAGAGTTCCCGGACTCCTTTGGGCAGTTACATCTTCTGGATGTCCGCAGGGCGCTGTTGCAGTATCTACAGATGTCAAATGACTTCAGGACTTCTGATCACCTTTTTGTCTTATTGTCAGGTCCTCCGTGGAGGCCCGGCGTCTAAGGCCACTATAGCCCGTTGGCTCAAGGAAGTCATTTTTGCTGCGTATCTGCTTTCAGGTCGGTCTCTGCCTGATGCGTTTAGGGCGCATTCCACGAGAGCCATTTCCTCCTCGTGGGCTGAAACGGGTGCACCCTCTCTTCAAGAGATTTGTAGTGCGGCTACTTGGGCTTCTCAGCTCTCTTTTGCCCGGCATTACAGGCTGGATGTTGCAGCGAAACAGGAAGCTGTTTTTGGAGCTCAAGTATTGGCTTGTGGTGTGGCCTGTTCCCAACCTATTTAGGGCGTGCTTTTGTACATCCCATCAGTTAATAGATTCATCTGCTGCTGATGACAAGGAAGGGAAAATTAGGTTCTTACCTTGGTAATTTTCTTTCCTTTAGTCAAAGCAGATGAATCCATGATCCCTCCCTATCTTTGTTTTTTGTTCAGATCTTTCATGCAGATATAAATCTCATTGGGAGAAGTTGGAAAACAGTTATCAGAATTTCTACATGATGTTCTACTACAGGAGGTTGAGATCATCCCTCCTTTGATGCTCCTGTTCTGGGGCGATTGTTCGCTGTGAGGAAAGTTTATGTTATTATACCTTTATGGTTCACTTTGCTTTGGAAATCTGAAATACTGAAGACATTTGGAGCTAGCCGTCCAAGAGGCACTTTGTTTTTTCAGTGTTCTCTATCTCCACCTGCTGGTAGGTGGATACAACCCATCAGTTAATGGATTCTTCTGCTGTGACTAAAGGAAAGAAAATTACCAAGGTAAGAACCTAATTTTCCCATAGCTTTGTGATGCAAGGTTCCATATTAGGAGTCACCGACCAGGAAAGGGATCTAGGTGTCATCATTGATGATATGTTCAAACCCTCCGCTCAGTGTGCGGCGGCAGCTAAGAAAGCAAATAGAATGTTAGGTATAATTAGGAAAAGAATAGAAAACAAAAATGAGGATGTTATAATGCCTATGTATCACTCCATGGTGCGGCCACACCTCAAATACTATGTGCAGTTCTGGTCACCGCATCTCAAAAAAGATATAATGGAATTAGAAGAGGTACAGAGAAGGGCAAGAAAAGTGATAAAGAGGATGGGACGACTTTCCTATGAGGAAATGCTAAAGCGGCTAGTGCTCTTCAGCTTGGAGAAAAGACAGCTGAGGGGAGATATGATAGAGGTCTATAAAATAATGAGTGGAGTGGAACAGGTGGATGTGAATCTCTTGTTTACTGTTTCCAAAAATACTAGGACTAGGGGGCACGCGATGAAGCTCCAAAGTAGTACATTTAAAATATTTCTTCACTCAACGTGTAATTAAACTCTGAAACTCGTTGCCAGAGAATGTGGTAAAAGCAGTTAGCTTACGAGGTTTTAAAAAGGTTTGGATAGTTTCCTACAAGAAAAAGTCCATAAGCCATTATTAAGATGGACTTGGGGAAAATCCACTGCTTATTTCTAGGATACTCCAAAAAAAAGTTTGTTATGGCAATGTACCACCTATATCTTATGAATCATACACAACCAGCAATTGGTGGAACAAATAATACTCCAAGCTGCTATCTTGTATAAGGGGACTTCTCATACAGTCACTTAGTCTATTGCTGTCCTTTAAATGGTCAGCCTACTCTGTGTGACAGTTTATAATCATTGACTGCCCCCAGCTTTCCGTAGTGCAACAAACAAACTAATGAAAAATCTAACTGGTGCTCAACTCATGTATTTCATATCTTGATTCACCACTTTTTTGGGGGTTTTTTCCCCCAAATTATCGTGGTGAGGTGCACTCATATATCAATAGCATGTCTTTCAGCAACACACTCCGTGTGAAGGCTGCAGCGTTATTCATGGAGCTTCAAAGAGTTGCAGGAAACGATCAATTAGCTGCAAACATTCAACTTTAAACTGCCATAGTCTTATTGCAACCATTCAATATAAATCCAAACCAAACTGTGTCACTTATCTGCGTGTGGTTCCCAGTGTACACTTAATCCCGACAGGAGCCTGTTTCGCATTAGCTGCTTTATCAAGGGAATATTGTCGGTGTACCTGTTGAAACACAGCATATATAACATCAATAACTTCACTATTGTATCCTTTCCTGTGTCTTAGCGAACTTATCAGGACTTACAGTCTCGTTTCCTTAACAGCAGATACAGACTGGGCAATACAAAATGGCGCTAGCGTTCTATTTAAAAGATAAGTTCCACCCCTGGACCGAAATATGTTATCATCAGCTGACACTTATTACATGAAACATCCCCAGTGGCAATGCGTATTTAGACCCTTTGGCTCCATCGTTTCCAACTGATGTATCCCATATGTCTCATGCTGTAATAACAATCTATCAATGTTGCCCCCATGGGGGTTCGGTGTTATATGATCTATTACCATGCACCGCATGGATTCTATCGAATGTCTGTTGCTAATACAGTGTTGAACCAGCGGAGCCCCAATGTTACCTGCTGTTCTCCGAGGACAAGCAGGCTGCTTGTTCTCACTGATGGGTTGACGTCCTCGGCAGCCCCCTCCATCGGAAAGTTTACTAGCAAAGGCCTTTGCTAGTCCTCGCGCGCCCATGCGCACCGCGCATGCGCGGCCGTCTTCCCGCCCGAAACCGGCTCGAGCCGGCCAGTCTTCTTTCGTCCGCGCTCGGTACGGTCGTGTTACGCCGTTCGTGCCCCAGAGAGTCGACCTCGCGCGTCCTTTTCGACGTGTTTTTTGCTGTTTTTTCCTTGAAAAAGTTCGGGAAGCGCTCCGGTAGTGTTCCGGAAGACCCTTTCGGGTTTTCTGCCCTTCCCGTATTTCTCAGTTTTTGCCCCGTAAGTTTTCTTTCGTTGTCGGGGTAGGCCTCTTTTGGCCTCGGTCGAGATTTTTCTCCCTCTAAATTTTGGTGCTTCAATTTTCGCCATTTCGGCTTTTGATTTCGCCGGCGTGATTTTTCCGCCCATGACATCGAAGCCTTCCAGCGGCTTCAAGAAGTGCACCCAGTGCGCCCGGGTAATCTCGCTCACTGATAGGCACTCTGCGTGTCTTCAGTGTCTAGGGGCCCAGCACCGCCCTCAGAACTGCAGTCTGTGTTCCCTGTTACAAAGGCGGACTCAGGTAGCGAGATTAGCCCAGTGGAACGTTTTGTTCTCGGGCTCTTCGTCGGCATCGGCACCGGAGGCATCGAGTGCATCGACGTCGTCAGCGTCCGGACCATCTTCCTTGGCTGCCGCTCCATCGACTGCATCGAGGCATCGGACCTCTGCATCGGCGCCGAGGCATCGGGAGACTGCATCGACGTCGGTGGTACCGAGACTTCGTCTGCTGATGTCGTCGGACGGAGGTGCATCGTCAGGAGTGCAGGTGAGGGCTGTCCATTCCCCTGCTGGTGGCGGTGAGCCTTCGGGTGGGTCTCCTCCTACCCTGAGGGCTCCTGCGGTACAGCCCCCCCGGGATCGACCCTCTTCGGTCTCGGCCCCGAGGAAGCGACGGATGGATTCTACGTCCTCCTCGTCGGTGCCGGGGAGCTCCGGTGACATGCTTCGGAAGAAGTCGAAGAAGCATCGACACCGGTCTCCTCCCCATGTCGGCACCGAGAGCTCTGGGTCGCCGAGGGATTCGGCACCCAGCAGGCATCGGCACCGAGAGGACCGCTCACCCTCTGTTCAGGAGGTGTTGACGCGCTCCACTCTGGACAGCCCGGAACAGCCTCCTCGCCCGGAACAGGTTCTGACGTCGACGCCTGCATCGACCTCTCAGCCTTTCTCTGCAGCCGCTCTAAACGAGAGCCTCCGGGCCGTTCTCCCAGAGATTCTGGGAGAGCTGTTGCGCCCTACCCCTCCGGTACCGGCGGTGCTTGCGCCTCCGGTACCGTCGAGCGTGGCGCCGGCTGGCCCATCGCCCAGGTTGAGGTCCCCGACGTCGGTACCGCGTGCGGTGCCGACAGCGGCCACCTCCCAGGAAGGCTCCCCGACTACGTCGGCGGAGGGAGCTTCGCCGATGCGGGCGAGGGAGTCTACCTCTCGACGCCCCCACCGTGGACGGGGTTCCACCGAGTCGAGTAGGGCGAGGTTGCAGACGCAGGTTCGTGAACTTGTGTCTGACACCGAGGGTGAGGCCTCGTGGGAGGAAGAGGAGGACCCCAGATATTTCTCTGACGAGGAGTCTGAGGGTCTTCCTTCTGATCCCACTCCCTCTCCTGAGAGACAGCTTTCTCCTCCCGAGAGTCTGTCTTTCGCTTCCTTTGTCCGGGAGATGTCTACGGCCATCCCCTTCCCGGTGGTTGTGGAGGACGAGCCCAGGGCTGAAATGTTTGAGCTCCTGGACTATCCTTCTCCACCTAAGGAAGCGTCCACTGTTCCCTTGCACCATGTCCTAAAAAAGACATTGCTTGCGAACTGGACCAAGCCACTAAGTAATCCCCACATTCCCAAGAAGATTGAGTCCCAGTACCGGATCCATGGGGACCCAGAGCTGATGCGCACTCAGTTGCCTCATGACTCTGGAGTTGTGGATCTGGCCCTAAAGAAGGCTAAGAGTTCTAGGGAGCATGCTTCGGCGCCCCCGGGCAAAGACCCTAGAACCTTAGACTCCTTTGGGAGGAAGGCCTACCATTCTTCTATGCTCGTGGCCAAGATCCAGTCTTACCAGCTCTACACGAGCATACACATGCGGAACAATGTGCGGCAGTTGGCGGGCTTGGTTGATGCTCTTCCCCCTGAGCAAGCCAAGCCTTTTCAGGAGGTGGTCAGGCAGCTGAAGGCGTGCAGAAAATTCCTGGCCAGAGGAGTTTATGACACTTTTGATGTTGCGTCCAGGGCCGCTGCTCAAGGTGTGGTGATGCGCAGGCTCTCATGGCTGCGTGCCGCCGACCTGGAGAATAGACTCCAGCAGCGGATTGCGGACTCGCCTTGCCGTGCGGACAACATTTTTGGAGAAAAAGTCGAGCAGGTGGTAGAGTCTCTCCACCAGCAGGACACCGCATTCGACAAGTTCTACCGCCGGCAGCCTTCAGCCTCTACCTCTACAGGTAGACGATTTTTCGGGGGAAGGAAGACTGGTCCCTATGCTTCTGGTAAGCGTAGGTACAATCCTCCTTCCCGACAGCCTGCGGCCCAGGCTAAGCCCCAGCGCGCTCGCTCTCGTCAGCAGCGTGCGCCTCAGCAAGGCCCCGCGGCTCCCCAGCAAAAGCAAGGGGCGAGCTTTTGACTGGCTCCAGCAGAGCATAGCCGACATCCAAGTGTCAGTGCCGGGCGACCTGCCGGTCGGGGGGAGGTTGAAAGCTTTTCACCAAAGGTGGCCTCTCATAACCTCCGATCAGTGGGTTCTCCAAATAGTCCGGCAGGGATACACCCTCAATTTGGCCTCAAAACCTCCAAATTGTCCACCGGGAGCTCAGTCTTACAGCTTCCAGCACAAGCAGGTACTTGCAGAGGAACTCTCCGCCCTTCTCAGCGCCAATGCGGTCGAGCCCGTGCCATCCGGGCAAGAAGGGCTGGGATTCTATTCCAGGTACTTCCTTGTGGAAAAGAAAACAGGGGGGATGCGTCCCATCCTAGACCTAAGGGCCCTGAACAAATATCTCGTAAAAGAAAAGTTCAGGATGCTTTCCCTGGGCACCCTTCTCCCCATGATTCAGCAAAACGATTGGCTATGCTCTCTGGACTTGAAGGATGCCTACACACACATCCCGATACTGCCAGCTCACAGACAGTATCTGCGATTTCAGTTGGGCACACGCCACTTCCAGTACTGTGTGCTACCCTTTGGGCTCGCCTCTGCGCCCAGGGTGTTCACAAAGTGCCTAGCTGTGGTAGCAGCGGCACTTCGCAGGCTGGGGGTGCACGTGTTCCCATATCTCGACGATTGGCTGGTGAAGAACACATCCGAGGCAGGAGCCCTGCAGTCCATGCAGATGACTATTCGCCTCCTGGAGCTACTGGGGTTTGTGATAAATTACCCAAAGTCCCATCTTCTCCCAGTGCAGAAACTCGAATTCATAGGAGCCCTGCTGGATTCTCGGACAGCTCGCGCCTATCTCCCAGAGGCGAGAGCCAACAACTTGTTGTCCCTCGTCTCGCGGGTGCGTGCGTCCCAGCAGATCACAGCTCGGCAGATGTTGAGATTGCTGGGCCACATGGCCTCCACAGTTCATGTGACTCCCATGGCCCGCCTCCACATGAGATCTGCTCAATGGACCCTAGCCTCCCAGTGGTATCAGGCCGCTGGGGGTCTAGAGGACGTGATCCACTTGTCCACGAGTTTTCTCAAATCCCTGTATTGGTGGACGATTTGCTCCAATTTGACTCTGGGACGTCCCTTCCAAATTCCTCAGCCACAAAAAGTGCTGACCACGGATGCGTCTCTCCTGGGATGGGGAGCTCATGTCGATGGGCTTCACACCCAAGGAAGTTGGTCCCTCCAAGAACGCGATCTACAGATCAATCTTCTGGAGTTGCGAGCGATCTGGAACGCTCTGAAGGCTTTCAGAGATCGGCTGTCCCACCAAATTATCCAAATTCAGACAGACAACCAGGTTGCCATGTACTATGTCAACAAGCAGGGGGGCACCGGATCTCGCCCCCTGTGTCAGGAAGCCGTCAGCATGTGGCGCTGGGCCCGCCGTCTCGGCATGGTGCTCCAAGCCACATATCTGGCAGGCGTAAACAACAGTCTGGCCGACAGACTGAGCCGGATTATGCAACCTCACGAGTGGTCGCTCAACTCCAGAATGGTGCGCCAGATCTTCCAAGCGTGGGGCACCCCCTTGGTGGATCTCTTCGCATCTCGAGTGAACCAAAAAGTCCCTCAGTTCTGTTCCAGGCTTCAGGCCCCCGGCAGACTAGCATCGGATGCCTTCCTCCTGGATTGGGGGGAGGGCCTGCTGTATGCTTATCCTCCCATCCCTCTGGTGGGGAGGACTTTGTTGAAACTCAAGCAAGACCGAGGCACCATGATTCTGATTGCTCCTTTTTGGCCGCGTCAGATCTGGTTCCCCCTTCTTCTGGAGTTATCCTCCGAAGAACCGTGGAGATTGGAGTGTTTTCCGACCCTCATCACACAGGACAAGGGGGCGCTTCTGCATCCCAACCTCCAGTCTCTGGCTCTCACGGCCTGGATGTTGAGGGCGTAGACTTTGCCTCTTTGGGTCTGTCAGAGGGTGTCTCCCGCATCTTGCTTGCTTCCAGAAAAGACTCCACTAAGAGAAGTTACTTCTTCCATTGGAGGAGGTTTGCCGTCTGGTGTGACAGCAAGGCCCTAGATCCTCGCTCTTGTCCTACACAGACCCTGCTTGAATACCTTCTGCACTTGTCTGAGTCTGGTCTCAAGACCAACTCTGTAAGAGTTCACCTTAGTGCAATCAGTGCATACCATTACCATGTGGAAGGTAAGCCGATCTCGGGACAGCCTTTAGTTGTTCGCTTCATGAGAGGTTTGCTTTTGTCAAAGCCCCCTGTCAAGCCTCCTACAGTGTCATGGGATCTCAATGTCGTTCTCACCCAGCTGATGAAACCTCCTTTTGAGCCACTGAATTCCTGCCATCTGAAGTACTTGACCTGGAAGGTCATTTTCTTGGTGGCAGTTACTTCAGCTCGTAGAGTCAGTGAGCTTCAGGCCCTGGTAGCCCAGGCCCCGTACACCAAATTTCATCATAACAGAGTAGTCCTCCGCACTCACCCTAAGTTCCTGCCGAAGGTTGTGTCGGAGTTCCATCTGAACCAGTCAATTGTCTTGCCAACATTTTTTCCCCGTCCTCATTCCTGCCCTGCTGAACGTCAGCTGCACACATTGGACTGCAAGAGAGCATTGGCCTTCTACCTGGAGCGGACACAGCCCACCAGACAGTCCGCCCAATTGTTTGTTTCTTTTGACCCCAATAGGAGGGGAGTGGCTGTAGGGAAACGCACCATATCCAATTGGCTAGCAGATTGCATTTCCTTCACTTACGCCCAGGCGGGGCTGGCTCTTGAGGGTCATGTCACGGCTCATAATGTTAGAGCCATGGCTGCGTCGGTAGCCCACTTGAAGTCAGCCTCCATTGAAGAAATTTGCAAAGCTGCGACGTGGTCATCTGTCCACACATTCACATCTCATTACTGCCTGCAGCAGGACACCCGACGCGACAGTCGGTTCGGGCAGTCAGTTCTTCAGAACCTGTTTGGGCTTTAGGATCCAACTCCACCCCCCGAGGGCCCTGTTTGTTCTGTTCCAGGCTGCACTCTCAGTTAGTTGGTAAATTTTTTTAGGTCAATCTCATTAATGTCCTCGCCGTTGCGAGGCACAATTGACCATGGTTGTTGTTTTGAGTGAGCCTGGGGGCTAGGGATACCCCATCAGTGAGAACAAGCAGCCTGCTTGTCCTCGGAGAAAGCGAATGCTACATACCTGTAGAAGGTATTCTCCGAGGACAGCAGGCTGATTGTTCTCACAAACCCGCCCGCCTCCCCTTTGGAGTTGAGTCTTCCCTTGAAGTGTATTGTCTTGCTACATACTGGACTGGCCGGCTCGAGCCGGTTTCGGGCGGGAAGACGGCCGCGCATGCGCGGTGCGCATGGGCGCGCGAGGACTAGCAACGGCCTTTGCTAGTAAACTTTCCGATGGAGGGGGCTGCCGAGGACGTCAACCCATCAGTGAGAACAATCAGCCTGCTGTCCTCGGAGAATACCTTCTACAGGTATGTAGCATTCGCTTTATCCTGGATCTGGGTTCCACCATCCTCACATTTAAAGACCTGCTGGATTTGCCTATGTATATTTTCTAGCAGGGACAGATGATATAATAAACTATGTATGCCGTCCTGCATGTCGTTTGATGGCTAAGATGGTAAGTCCGTCCATTATGGCTAAAACTGGTTGCTTCAACTTTTGTCCCAGGACAGATGTATGCAGTGTTCCACAGGTGGAGGAGACGTGGAATAGTGTATTTATTGCAAGTACTTAACAATGAGGGGCGTATAAAATCCTTTCCTGATTTGCAGGCAGAATATGGGATACCCCAAAAAGAGCAGTTCTTTTATGAACAATTGAAACATTATGTGACCTCATTGCCCTGGGAGTCCTTGGCGGAGGATGTTCAGGAAGAGCTGTCTGCGGCATTCTCCCTGGGGGCTCAACAAAAAGTGCCTTTATCTTATCATCACCGTCATATAAAAGACACAGTGGAGGAACCTGACTATGTACGTTTATCCAGGCAATGGACAACAGACTTGCACACGGAGATTAGTGCAGGCCAGATCAAGACCCATGTGTTGGCAATCAGACGAATTACATATCAATCCAAGCACTGGGAATTACAATATAAATTTGCACTGCGCTTACATGTACCCCCCAAAAGAGCATTCTACATGGGCCTTTCCCCTTGGGGAGAGTGCCCGAAGTGTAGAGCAGAAGGAGCAGATTTGGGACATATGTTCTGGCTATGCAAAGCAGTGGAGAAATTCTGGAAAGAAATAATCCAATACATAAACTCAATCTGGAAGCAGGGCTGGACTTATCACTCGACCCTTCTGTTTGGACAACTAATAAATAGTCGACCCACAGTAAAAGGCTTTACAGCATTTACCCAGCGCGCAGTAATTGTGGGCAAACATGTTATATTGACAGAATGGTTGTCAACAGGGGGTCTGACATTGCAACAGTGGAGGACGCAAATGCTACAGACGTTGCGCACAGAAAGGACCGGAGTAACAGACATCAATTCACAAATTAGAGAACAATTACAACAACGGTGGACCCCCTTTTGGAACACTCTAACTCCTCAAGCACGTAGTCATCTTTTAAACTTGTAATGAACACATAAACTCAGAAGGCAGACTGTCAAGAACAAGGGAAAGGGGAGGGAAGGGAGTTGGGGGGAGGGTTTTGTTGAGGGAATAAAAAGAAAATGGATTGTGAACAGTTGTAAATGTTGTATAATTTTGTTTATACTACTTGTCACATCAATAAAAATGACTTAAATATAAAACTGGTTGCATCAATCGTCAATGCACACGTTTTGCAACCAGTTTTATTACATCTAGAGTGACCCGGATTGGTGACAGTATCTGTGGTCTCAGAAATGGAGAGATCTGCTGGGCTCAAAATTTCCTTGAGATTCCTCGCCCGAGAAAAGGCAGTTCTGACTCGGTGCACCTTAAAAACTGGGTGGGCCTTCATTATGTCCCAGTGTTGCCTTATGACCTTAGCAGCTACCTCTTCCCCTGGTGCATAGCGCATAATGAAAGTCATGATGTTCTCTTCTGGGTCTACTTGATCTCTACTCTGTAGGAGCAGATCTCGGTTATTAAATTTGGCCCTCTGATATGCACGTTTGAGGACTTTCTTGGGATATCTCCGTTGGATCAGTTTAGAGCCAAAGTTCTGAGCCTGCTGGTGGAAGTCTGAATCAGCAGAGCAAATCCTCCTAAAATGCAGAAATTGGGAGAACAGGAGACTGTCGCGTAACGATCTTGGATGACAGCTCCCGTAATCCAAGATGGTATTCCTATCAGTCGGTTTAGTATACACTTTTGCCATGAAGGAATACTGGACTAAGGTGACTTCCACGTCCAGAAAAAGTGAGCATCCCTGCCAGAAAATATGCATAGGCAAATCCGGCAGGTCTTTAAATGCGAGGATGGTGGAGCACAGATCCAGGATAACAGCGGGTAACATTGGGGCTCCGCTGGTTCAACACTGTATTAGCAACAGACATTCGATAGAATCCATGCGGTGCATGGTAATAGATCATATAACACCAAACCCCCATGGGGGCAACATTGATAGATTGTTATTACAGCGTGAGACATATTGGATACATCAATTGGATACGATGGAGCCGAAGGGTCTAAATACGCATTGCCATTGGGGATGTTTCATGTAACAAGTGTCAGCTGATGATGACGTATTTCGGTCCAGAGGTGGAGCTTATCTTTTAAATAGAACGCTAGCACCATTTTGTATTGCCCAGTCTGTATCTGCTGTTAAAGAAATGAGACTGTAAGTCCTGATAAGTTTGCTAGGACACAGGAAAGGATACAATAGTGAAGTTATTGATGTTATATATGCTGTGTTTCAACAGGTACACTGACAATAATCCCTTGATAAAGCAGCTAATGCGAAACAGGCTCCTGTCGGGATTAAGTGTACACTGGGAACCACACGCAGATAAGTGACACAGTTTGGTTTGGATTTATATTGAATGGTTGCAATAAGACTGTGGCAGTTTAAAATTGAATGTTTGCAGCTAATTGATCGTTTCCTTCAACTCTTTGAAGCTCCACGAATAACGCTGCAGCCTTCACACGGAGTGTGTTGCTGAAAGACATGCTATTGATATACGAGTGCACCTCACCACGATAATTTGGGGGGAAAAACCCCAAAAAAGTGGTGAATCAAGATATGAAATACATGAGTTGAGCACCAGTTAGATTTTTCATTAGTTTGTTTGTTGCACTACGGAAAGCTGGGGGCAGTCAATGATTATAAACTGTCACACAGAATAGGCTGACCATTTAAAGGACAGCAATAGCCTAAGTGACTGTATGAGACGTCCCCTTATACAAGATAGCAGCTTGGAGTATTATTTGTTCCACCAATTGCTGGTTGTGTATTTCTAGGATAAGCAGCATAATATGTATTGCACTGTTTTGGGATCTTGCCAAGTATTTGTAGCCTGGATTGGCCACTGTTGGAATCAGGATGCTGGGCTTGATGGACCTTCAGTCTGTCCCAGTATGGCAATGCTTATGTTCTTATGTAACAAAATGTCAGCCTTTTTGATGATGGAGTTAGGACCCAGGTTAATATAAATCGGAAATCTAGTCAAGCCTTGTTTTTATTAACCTGCATGCCACGGCATTTTAGGATTAGAGGTTCTATTAGGTTTGGACGTGGTGGAAACAAAGACCGTCTCTGAATTCACGAAAGCCTGGGACAAGTACATAGAGGGTAAATATTCTGGCCATTTAAATCACTTGTCCAGGACTAACTAGGCATATTCAGCAGCACTTAATTGGACAATGTAATTGAGTGGAGGAGTGGCCTAGTGGTTAGGGTGGTGGACTTTGGTCCTGGGGAACTGAGGAACTGAGTTCAATTCCCACTTCAGGCACAGGCAGATCCTTGTGACTCTGGGCAAGTCACTTAACCCTCCATTGCCCATGTAAGCCGCATTGAGCCTGCCATGAGTGGGAAAGCGCGGGGTACAAACGTAACAAAAAAAAAAATGCCCAGTTAGTGTCTAAGCTGGAACCGGCTATTTTGTGGATGGATTCAGCACTGTCACGATTGTGACATTTTCTTGGTTTGTGCTCCTCTCGCCCTCTGGTGGCCAGAACCGGTGGCTGCCATAGACTTTCCAGACTCTCTTTTCGATCCGGTCCAGATATTTTAGCCCTCCAGTCTTGCTTGGAAGTTTGGCAGCTAGCCTCACCCTTAGCTGCCTTGAGATTGCTGCAGCTGAGCTTCAGCTGCTGATGGGCTTATTAGCCACCTGGAAACTTTCTGCTTTGCCCTTGCAACGCCAAAGGTCCAGGTTCGTGTTTGTGCTTAGTGCATTTCTGCCTTGTCTTGTTTAGCCTTGTTTCTTAGTTAGTGTCCTTATTCTGTATTCCTTGCCTGTTTGAGACTCTGTACCTTGTACCCTGTTCTAGCCAAGCTTGTGTTTGTGTCCTGCCTGTTTGAGACCCTGTATCCTGTACCCTGTCTAGTCAAGTTTGTCTTGATCCACTCCGTCCAGTAAGTCCTGCTGGCTGCCTACACCTAGGGGCTCAACCCCTAGGGAACGGCAGTCAAGTGCAGGTGAAGTATTGTTCCAGTCACGCTAGTTCCTGTATCCTGCTTGAGAATCCTGTATCCTGTCCAGTCCTAGTTGGTGGGTTTTTGCCTGCTGCTGCCGCTCCCCGTCAGCAGCCCAAGAGCTCATGATTCCAGACTCCTCCCGTGAGAACCTGACAGATTGCAAAGGCCATGATCTCGGCAAGATCACCCTACCATCTGGGTTCCAGCTCAGTCATTGCTTGTGATTCTTTCATTACACTTCATAAATATCAGGGTAAACTTCTGTCTCATCCGGTTTGGAAGAAGACTCCTGAAGCTGCAGCAGAGAGGAGGCGCATCCGGCAGCTGCCTCTCGGTGGAAATCCAGTTTCTGATATTGACCCTTTTATCACGTTCTCTGAATATCGCCGCAAACTTGTCTTGAATCCAGCTTTGTGGGATACTCCTGAAGCAGTTGCCGAAAGGAGGCGTTTTGGAAATCCAGGTTAGCCCACGCTCTGGGCTCAGCTGGAGTCCAGCCCCCGAGTGGCGCTTCCAGCCAAGCCTCTGAGTCCGGTCCGAGTGGCGTTTCCAGCCAAGCCTCTGAGTCTGGTCCTATTGGCGCTTTCAGCCAAGCCTCTGATTCCAGTCCAAGTGGCGCTTCCACTTAAGCCTCTGAGTCCAGTCCGAGTGGCGCTTCTAAATGAGCCTCTGATTCCAGTCCAAGTGGCGCTTCCAGTCAAGCCTCCAAGTCCAGTCTGAGTGGCGTTTCTAACCGAGTCTCCGATTCCAGTCTGAGTGGCGCTTCTAACCAAGCCTCCGATTCCAGTCCCAGTGGCGCTTCCAGTCAAGCCTCTGACTCCAGTCCGAGTGGCGCTTCTAACCGAGCCTCCGATTCCAGTCTGAGTGGCGCTTCTAACCAAGCCTCCGATTCCAGTCCCAGTGGCGCTTCCAGTCAAGCTTCTGACTCCAGTCCGAATGGCGCTTCTAACCAAGCCTCCGATTCCGGTCAGAGTGGCGCTTCGAACCGAGCCTCCAATTCTAGTCCAAGTGGCGCTCCCAGCCAAGCCTCTGATTCCAGTCCGAGCGGCTCTTCTACCCGAACCTCCGATTCCTGTCCGAGTGGCACTTCTAGCCGAGCCTCTGCCGAGTTCCAGTTCCAGCCGAGATGCTGTGTCTACCCCGAGTTCCAGTTCCAGCCGAGATGCTGAGTCCACTCCGAGTTCTAGTTCCAGCCGAGACGCTGAGTCCATGCCAAGTTCCAGCTCCAGCCGAGATGCTGAGTCCACTCTGAGTTCCAGTGCCAGCCGAGATGCTGACTCCACTCCGGGTCCCAGTCCCGGTTCGTCTCCTGATTCCAGCCCAAGTTCCAGTCCTGATTCCAGTCCTGATTTCACTCAGGGTTCCAGTCCCGGTTCGAGCCCTGGTTCCAGTCCTGACTCCAGTCAGAGTTCCAGTCCTGAGTCCAGTCCGGGTCCCAGCCCCGGTTCGGTTCCCGAGTCCACTCCAGGTCCCAGTCCAGCTACCCATGGTCACGTTTTGAAACTCCTCCGTAGGTTTCACCATTGTTACCCATGGAGACCTGAATCACCCGTGAAGACTGGGGGGACCTTGAGGAGGAGGTGCTGTCACCATTGTGACTTTTTCTTGGTTTGTGTTCCTCTCGCCCTCTGGTGGCCAGAACCGATGACTGCCATAGACTTTCCAGACTCTCTTTTCGGTCCAGTCCAGATATTTTAGCCCTCCAGTCTTGCTTGGAAGTTTGGCAGCTAGCCTCACCCTTAGCTGCCTTGAGATTGCTGCAGCTGAGCTTCAGCTGCTGATGGGCTTATTAGCCACCTGGAAACTTTCTGCTTTGCCTTTGCAACGCCAAAGGTCCAGGTTGGTGTTTGTGCTTAGTGCACTTCTGCCTTGTCTTGTTTAGCCTTGTTTCTTAGTGTCCTTATTCTGTATTCCTTGCCTGTTTGAGACCCTGTACCTTGTACCCTGTTCTAGCCAAGCTTGTGTTTGTGTCCTGCCTGTTTGAGACCCTGTATCCTGTACCCTGTCTAGTCAAGTTTGTCTTGATCCACTCCGTCCAATAAGTCCTGCTGGCTGCCTACACCTAGGGCTCAACCCCTATGGAACGGCGGTCAAGCACAGGTGAAGTATTGTTCCAGTCACGCTAGTTCCTGTATCCTGCTTGAGAATCCTGTATCCTGTCCAGTCCTAGTTGGTGGGTTTTTGCCTGTTGCTGTTGCTCCCCGTCAGCAGCCCAAGACCTCACGATTCCAGACTCCTCCCATGAGAACCTGACAGGCACTTAGTTGGTTAAGAGCTGATATTCATTTCTTAAGCAGCTAGAATAACTGCATAAATAGGACAATATAAAACACAGTCCTATCTTTATACAGTTCACCATATTGAGTTCTGAATATCGCACTTAACTAACTATAATTTTATTGCTTGCCTGCATATACCCAGAAATTCAGTGCCGGAGCCTGGATAATGTTTGGATAACTTCATATAAGAACTGTCCATAAGCCATTATTAAGATGGACTTGGAGAAAATTCACTGCTTATTTCTAGGATAAGCAGCATAAAATGTATTGTACTATTTTGGGATTTTGCTAGATACTTGTGACCTGGATTGGCCACTGTTGGAAACAGGATACTGGGCTTGATGGACCTTCAGTCTGTCCCAGTATGGCAATGCTTATGTTCTTATGTAACAAAATGTAAGCCATATTAAGTTCTGAATATCGCACTTAACCAGCTATGAGTTTACTGCCTGCATATACCCAGAAATTCAATGCCGGAGCCTGGATATTGCCTGGCATTGAATTTCCAGGAATAACGCCAGCAGCGGTCAGCAAAACACTGAGCGCCACTGGCGAATGTCTAATCTAGGGTGTCTAAGGAAGAGCGAGGGATAGTAGGTGGTACAGATGGGCAGGCTGAATAAGCCATATGGTGTTTCTCAGCTGACATTTTCTCAGTTTAACCGAAAAGTTCTTGTGAAGTGGTTCATTCGACAAGCAGCCCATGAATCATTTGAATTCTGCTTCTGCCGCAGATGATTCTTTGTGATCACGGGCAAGTCACTCACTCTCCATTGCTTTAGGTACAAACTGATATCCTCGTTTATTAACCTGTATTAATATATTAACACATGTTAATATGAATTAATGCACATTAAATAATGCAAGCTTCATAGGACCTGTTCGCTCATTGTGTTTTAACTCTAATTAATACGTGTTAGCTCGTTACTCACATAAATAAATGAGGCCCTTAGATTTTAAGTCCTCTGGAGCAGAACCCATCAGCTGTACCTGACTTTGGGACCCTTTTACTAAGCCGCGGCAAAAAGTGGCCTGCGGCAGTGCGAGCAGGTAGTAATTTCGAATTTGGTACGCACCGAATCCTGTGATAGACAATAATTTTCTGTTTTCGACCGCAGGCCGCTTATCTGGCAGTAAACGGTATTTGGCGTGTGCTGCAAGCTTTCCGCACAGGTAGCACATGAGACCTTACCGCTAGGTTAATGGGTGGTAGTAAGGTCTCAGGCCGAAAATGGATGCGCACTGGTTTCAATTTTTGCGCACGTCCATTTTCCAGCCCCTTTAAAAAAAGGCCTTTTTTCGTAGACGCGGTAAAAAATGGCCCAGCGCACTCCCAAAAGATGCACTCGCACTACTGCAGGCCACTTTTTACCGTGGCTTAGTAAAAAGTCACCATAATGTGTGCAGTGTTGTGTATATGTCTAGTAACGCTATAGAAATGATTAGTAGTAATAGTATGAAGCTAAATGCTAAAGACACCCATTATATTCCCATGGGCGTGTTATCATTTAGCACACACTAAATCCGTTAGCGTGCCTTAGTAAAAGGCTCCTTAGATTGTAAGCCCTCCAGGGACTTGGTAATACCTGGAGGCATATTTTCAAAGCACTTAGCCTTCCAAAGTTCCATAGGTTTCTATGGAACTTTGGAAGGCTAAGTGCTTTGAAAATATGCCTCCTGGTGTATTTGAATGTAACTTGAGCTACTACTGGAAAAGATGTGAGTTAAATCCAAATAACAATTTCAGAAATCCTATAGAGCTACTCCCTTCTTCCGTCAAACTGGATCTTTGTAGTTTTTAGGGAATTGATTTTATAAGTCATCAAACTGTGAAGGGCGATCAAAGGAAGACTTATTTATTTTTCTTTTGGTTGCTTTAGGACAATAAAATAATAAAATATTGAAGCTCTGATTTCCTTCTGAAGAAGTAAATTGTTTTCTTTGGCAACTCCTAAAATGTGATATTTGGATGGCCGGGAAATGTTGCAATTCTTAAGTGTTATTGTTTCTTATCTCCTGTAGGTGCTGTAAACCTTATCTTGCTGTGTGGCATTTGTGTTGCAGCATGAATGACAGCTATGTTTTGAATTGATTAAGAACTGTCCTCTCCCAGTGTGAGAAAATTCTCAAGAGTTTTTAACGTATGCATGTGGAAAAATCTGAATGCATCATAAAACGTTTACTTGGGTTGGCTCTATAGCAGTGATTGCTCACTGATGTTCAGGTTGCTGAGAATAGCCTCCAGGATTAACACATTCTTTTAGTTTCATGCCATTGGTTTTATAGCTAGTAAATTAGTGAAATGAACCTTGAAGAGTAATTGGCATGCCATAAACACCTTGAAGGCATCATACTGCACTGAATTGACAATATTTTGTAACAAAATTGATTTTCAAATGTAATCCAACTCTTAAAATGTATCTGCTATAATTTGATTAGCTGACCCTCAGCTCTTCTCGAACTCCATGCTCCTCACCACCGTGTGTCTTAAAGCAATAATGCTAACCGAAAAATGCATTATAAAAAATGTTTTAGTCTAAAATTATAGTTTTGTCTCATTTGCTGGCTTACATCTATTATCATGCATTGTTTGAGAGCTGGAAATGGTTCTGGTAGCCAGCAATGGTGCTGCAGGAGGTCCCCAGTAAGCCTAGTAGTACAGGGGCTCCTGGAAAGGTTAGGGCTGATGCGTTTGGGGATCTCCAGATACTGAGTGGGAGGAGATAAGGGTTTGGGGGAGCCCATGCATTTAGCAGCACTGCCAGCTTCTACTGCCCCATCTACGATGTGTGCAGCTCTGGGGAGCTCCAGCAGTCACTGTCTATGCAGACTGCAGAAGTTCAAGCTTCAGGGCCCATAGGAACAAAGCCGATTTTGACACAAACAGTGTCTATTTTGCCACCAGACTACATGGCTGCTGTGCAGGCCCTGCCAATTCAGACCCTTCCAAGAGAGGGAAGGTTCTTCTGCTCTGCTGGTATTTACAATCCCTGGATGAGCCCAAGTTTATCCAGGCCCTCTCTGAGGGCATTTGTGCAGCTATTTCAGGGCTCCACAGGGCATTGCCAGGATCAAAGCATGGGCACCTAGAAATGGCTTCGGGAGCCCTTATGGGGGGAGGGGGTCGGTCCAGGGGAGTAAACATCCTAGAGACACCAGTAGGGGGGGGGAGTTGGTCAAGGGGTGTGCTCTAATTCTAGCCACATCCCTCTGGAGGAAAATTGGGGGAGCTGGAAGATGATGAAGGGTCCCCCCTGGGTGATCTGGAACTGGGTGAACTTTCCCCAGAGGAAGAGGAGGATTCTCAGAGAATGATTGTTGCTTTGAAGCACCAAGATTTTGGATAGGCTATATCCTGTCCCAAGTGAAGACATGGACAGGCTTCTCTGTTTCCCTAAAGATGAACAACTTGATTACAGCAGTGACAAAGAAGACGGCATTGGCATTCCCAGGAAGGACAGTTTGGCCCAGAAAGATGTGCATGATAGGAAGGTGCCTGTCTTTATAAAACAGGAACTTTCTTGGCCTTCTAACCTAGAAATGTCATTAAAAAATTACCTTAAGTGAGGTTTTAGGGGTACCTAATGTGTGTTTTCAGGTACCTATTTTAGGTCAATTTTTGTTAAGATAACTAGGCTCCTCCTTTTCTCTACCAAATATTTAGGCAGGTACTATTACTATAGTTCGACCTGTCAAGTGCCTTTGACTTAGTAGATCATACAATTATTATGACAATTTTGCAAGATATCAGTATAGGGGACAAAGTCAGCAAGTGGTTTACAGCGCCTCTTTCTTTGAGAACTTATAAAATAAAAATGAACTATGAACTCTCAGAAGATGGTGAGCAACTTGTGGGGTCCTTCAGAGGTCCCCATCGTTACCAATATTGTTTAATATATTGATTGCATCTCTGGGTGCCACCTTATCAGAAATGAGAGTTCAACTGTTTCATTTAGACTGATTATATTACAATTTATATCCCGTTTACTGGATCTATTGGGAATATTGATGAAGATGTGATGAAAAGTATTCAGGCAAACAATGGATATGTACTCATCGTCTGAAATTAAATAAAGAGAAAACCATATTTTTGGTATTAGGAATGATACATAATATCGACCTTAGTCCTCAATTAATAGTGGAGAATCAGACATTTAAGTTGGAAACTTGTCTGAAAATTTTGGGGGTTATGCTAAATAGATTTCTGACTTTTGATCAACATATCAAGAATATTACTGGAAAGGTATTTGGGATATTAAGAAAATTAAGACAGGTGAAGAATTGTTTTCAACAAGAAAGTTTTAGAATTTTAGTACAATCTTTGATTTTACCACAGATATGTAACCTGTCATTAAAATCATCCTTAGTACCTGAAGGGCCCCTAAGTTCGTACCTGAGGCCATGGAAGGTTAAGTTACTTGAATTTGAACCAGGTTTCCCTTTTATCAATCTGTTGCTTACCTCTACTCAATTATACATTTTCTACTTGTTTCATTTTGCTATTTTGAGACTAAGAAAAATGTTTAATATATCTAACCTTTATCTGCTTTCATTTTCTTTGTCTTTGTGACAGATTCCTATATTTAGTTTGCCCTATTAGGTTTGGTTCTTCATTGAAATTATACCTTCTCATTTTGAGTTCCTTCAGTAATCCTCTCTTTCAGGTAAAACATCTTCTACTAGGATTTTCCATACAAAATAACTTGCAGACGTTGTTCCATGCTAATGTGTGTTATTTTTTTCATTCTTTGTTGCCCGCTGAGCATTTCTGACTAAATCTATTTCTCATTTTCCCAAAATGCCCTTCCCTAGAACAGAATTGACCAGCAGCTGAGTTTTGACCGTGACTGGCTTTTGTTTTGCAAACGTCATTTGTAAACAGGCCCCCATGCTGACTTGTTGAATAGACCCAGAAGCTCTGTTCAACAAAGGCAACAAAAGCTTAGGAAATGGAACCACTTTTCAATTTCCTATTCATGTAAATGATACCTTATGGTGCACGGGTTATGCTGGAGCCCTTTGGATCAATATGTGACATTTGTACAACTTTTAGTGCTTTTTACGAACCGCAATAAATAGTCTTGTGAAAGAATGCTACCAGATTAGGAAGCCAAATCTTGCTCTTTGTCATTTCAAACCTCAGTGCAAACTTGTCCTATTTCTCACATTGACAAATTGTTATGAATTCACTTTAACAATATATTATGCTGATTTCCAGGTTTGGGTTAAATGTTTCTTACATTTATAATAACCGGGTCAGAATTTAACACATGAAAGTTGCCCATTTACTCCCTTGTTCTTTGCTTTATGATGTTTCATAGTAATATAGTAAATGATGGCAGATAAAGACCTGAACGGTCCATCCAGTCTGCCCAAGAAGATAAACTCATTTTACACGGTATGTTATACTTTATATGTATACCCGAGTTTGATTTGTCCTTTCCATTCTCAGGGCACAGACCGTAGAAGTCTGCCCAGCACTATTCTTGTACTAAAAGTTCTGAAGCTAATGTTGAAGCCCCTTAAAATTTACACTCCAGCCCTCCATATCTATTCAGTCTCGATCAGGGCATAGACCATAGAAGTCTGTCCAGCACTGGTTTTGCTTTCCAATTACTTATCAAAAATACTAGGACTAGGGGGCATTCATTGAAGCTACAAAGTAGTACATTTAAAATGAATTGGAGAAAATGTTTCTTCACTCAACGTGTAATTAAACTCTGGAATTCGTTGCCAGAGAATGTGGTAAAGGCGGTTAGCTTAGCGGGGTTTAAAAAAAGGTTTGGACGGCTTCCTAAAGGAAAAGTCCATAGACCATTATTAAAATGGCCTTGGGGAAAGCCTGCTGCTTATTTCTGGGATAAGCAGCATAAGATGTCTTGTAGTTTTTTGGGATCTTGCCAGGTATTTGTGACCTGGATTGGCCACTGTTAGAAACAGGATGCTGGGCTTGATGGACCTTTGGTCTGTCCCAGTATTGCAATACTTATGTACTTATCTACCGGCATTGCCACCCAATCTCCGCTAAGATTCCATAGAACCATTCCTTCTAAACAGGATTCCTTTGTGTTTATCCCACGCATGTTTGAATTCCATAGTTTCTTGCTATGTGGATATTCAAATCAGCTTGGACACTACAGAGTACAATGATGTTACACGATTACTAACAGTGTTAATGTAACACAATTCTGGCAGTGGCACACTGTCTCCGATGAATTGTACCAGTCTGGGTGGAGCACAGTTTTGATCTGACTGATAGGGCTATCTTAATGGCTTTTAGATAGGCAGTTGAGGTAGATAAATCAAGGAACTTGCATTACAAATTAAACAGAGCCATCACTCATCCATATGTTGTGCTTTTAATTTAGGCCTATCAGTTCCAGCAGCCTGCCCTGCAGGAAGCTAAGAACCAGGTTTTTTCTTTGTCTGATTCTGCTAAGACCTAGTCACTAGGCCCATCCTCCATGGGGAATTACTCTGTAGGGAAGATCAATTCTTTCCCTCCTACAATCCATCCTCCTTTTACTGCTGCCAGTTTGTTTGACATATGTATGTTATGTTGTTTGAAAGATTACCTGTACTGTACTGTCACTTACTGGCATTGCCTTGACGAATACTAAAGTACAAAGCTGAAATATTTCCCATTTCTGTCAACTCACAATGCAGGCTGAAACTTTATCATAATGAAGCCATTATTGCATCCCTAATCTATCAAACATATAACTGATACCGGCAATATATAAATTGTGACATAAAATATGTACATTTTTGAATGCTTTTTTATCAGGCCCTTTATATTGGCCCAAATGTTATAACTTTGATAAGCAACAATAGACTTGGATGGCTATTGTAGATATAAAACAAAAGATGAGTCATTAAATTGAATAACAACAACAACAAAAACAAATGTAAAAAAGCAAAAGAACACATCTGTATAAAAACCTGTGGAAAATATTGTTGTTGGATGCTTATATAACTTCTGAGTATTATGTTTTGAAACTTCAGGTTGTTAAAGACTGACCAAGTTTCAGTTTTGGTTAGGGTGCCGAAACTGGCCCAAAATCCTTTTTCTCTTCCTGGTTTCAGTTTTGGCCAAAAGGCTATGGCCATGGTTTCAGTTTTGACCAAAACTGACCATGTGTTTTCAGTAGAAGCTGAAAATGTGTGCTTTGTCCTGTTTGTCTCCCTCTCTCCCCTCCCCTCTGAACAGGAGTTGCCTTTCCCCCCCTGTCCACCTGTAAGTGCTCCCCTTGGGCCTATCTTACAATCCCTGGCAGTCTAGGGGTGTAGTCGGGGCAGAAGTGATCCCTAGTCGCTCCTGCCCATGCTGGCTGTGCTCTCAAAATGGCTGCCATTACCTCTAGTGACAATCTCACGATACTGTCGCAAGAGGTCACAGCTAGGGTTACCATATGGCTCCAGAAAAAGGAGGACGGATTGAGCCAGCCGGGTTTTACTTTCATTTCTTTAAGCAATGGAAGTAAAACCTGGCTGGCTCAATTACTTCCATTGAAAGCAATGGAAGTAAAACCCGGCTGGCTCAATCCGTAACCCTAGTTACAGCAGCCATTTTGAGTATAGCTGACATGAGCATGAGCGACTGGGGATTACTCCTGCCCTGACCACACCACTAGACCACAAGGGATTGTAAGGTAGTCCGGGGGGTGGAGGGAGCTACTCTTTGCATTCTTTTGTGAGTGTTTGTAATGCGATTGAAAAAAATGCAGTTATGGTCTTGCATTGCAGTTTATATGGTAAATAGAGTAATCCAAATAAATCAGGGGCGTAGCCAGACACCCAATTTTGGGTGGGCCTGGGCCCAAGATGGGTGGGCAGAAGAACTCCGCCCTGTCCCACAAGAGATGTAGTCTCTCCCTCTCTTGCCTGCATGCCATATGATCTCTCAAACATCCAACCCTCCCCCGCATACCTTTTAAGTAGCAGATTTTCATTGCTCATGTTGGCCCCACAACCTTCCCTCTGATGCAACTTCCTATTTCCACATAGGCGGGAATACATCAGAGGGAAGGCTGTGGGGCCAATGTGAACAGTACGCATCAGTCGCTTCTCGCTGCAGGCGAAGATCTGCTATTTACAAGGTATGCAAGAGGGACAGTTGTTGGGAGATCTCAGCTGGTGGGGCTTGGGCATCCCTGCCAGCCACATCATGTGTGCTGCTACTGGGTGGGCCTGAGCCCAAAGTGGGTGGGTCTGTGCCCATCCGGGCACACCCTTGGCTACGCCACTGAAATAAATGCTTTTGATACAATAGTTTAGCAGGAATTTAAGTCTGTAAATTTAGGATGATAAGCTCCTTTGGAATTAGCCTCTTGTGGAGATTTGACATCAGCTGTGAGGTCCATGTGTGCAGAGGCTATTTTGCTTGGAGGTAAAACACAGTCTTTCATTATTTAAATTATTATATATGTTCTGGCTTGGATACTATTTGGGTGATTTTAAAGAATTTCCAGGCTCTGTTGGGTATGATGAAAATGCAGAGTTTTAATCAAATGCAGAAGCTGGATTCTGTGAGAAAGGAACCTGAAGTGATTGTTTTCAAGCACAAGTACTGGTCAGCTTATAGTGTTAGTAGGGAAATGATATTACAATGAAATGAGGTTTTTATATTAGAAAATAATTTGAGAAATGTATTTGCTCTTGATTGTAATTTTTCAGAGCATATAGTCCTTGCATTCAGACACATCAACAGGCTTTTTTTATTCTGGATTGTGCATCAGGCGGGTATAATGTCCATAGTATAGACCAGTGTCTGGACTGTTTTTTACCTTATTTTAGTAAGAATCTATATCATGCTTGTCCTTAATCATTTTTATAATTAATACAAGTTGGGAAACATCTCAGTCTCTTGTTACTTGTGCACAGTTTGGGTAAGCATAAATAGCTGGTAAGCATGATTTTTTTTTTAACATGTTATCACAAAGTTCCTGCATCAGAATTTATTTAACTACATCTGCATTGACTTGAGAACCTACATGTGCCAGTCTTGTTGAGAAGTCCTTGTTAAAATGGCTCTCCCAGTTGCCAGCCTGTGCTTACAGTTTCTGGGACTGGAGGGTAATAATCTCCTGTGGGTTCAACAGTGGGCTGCCAACTGCAAGCTCTGACAATCTCATTGGATTACATCCACACGACCAAACTTTAGGTTTCAGGTTCGGCTTTGTCCGAAACCAGGTGATAAATTTTGGCTGCAGTTTTGGTTTCAGCCAAAAGTGTTCAGATGATTTTGGCCGAAACAGAAAAAAAAAACTGTTTCAGTCGGCCTCTACTTTCTAATGTTATAAAAAAAATACTTAAAATCATATCACCATTGTATCCTGAAAGAGAGAACACTTTATTAAAAGTCCTCACTTCAAAACCAGAGAAAACTGTATTGTAAAACCTTTGCATGAGCTCCATGTTTCACCCAGTTGGGCTGCTTCACCGAAGAGTTAAGTTCATGAAGATTAGTGAAAGCAAACCCTTCACAAAATGTATTG
The DNA here is from genome assembly GCF_901765095.1 of Microcaecilia unicolor. Classification (NCBI taxonomy): domain Eukaryota; kingdom Metazoa; phylum Chordata; class Amphibia; order Gymnophiona; family Siphonopidae; genus Microcaecilia; species Microcaecilia unicolor. The sequence goes on from NC_044038.1 coordinate 166,387,293, forward strand.
ATTCAGAAATCATACATATTTATTTAAATCCAGAGAAACACACAGAATGGCATTTAGGAAGGACATTCAAATTGGAATTGACACATCTACGCCAGGATGTCTTCAGGTTCCACTAGTATTTTAAAATGGAATCTCCTGTCATAGAGACGGCTCTAAAATAGATGGACAACCAGACTTTTATGCACTGATTACATGTCACATGAACATACATTTTAGAAAAAAATAAATGTCTACATTATCAATGGCTCATGTAAATGTTTATATTGTATAATAGCAAGGTTAACATTTCTGTGCCAGAACATAAACATTTATCTGGGCCATTTTACAAATATAAACATTTATTTTTCCTGAAGTTGTCACAGAGCACCATAACCCTTGCCAATTTGGCTTTCGAGGGCAACATCAAGCACTGAGGATTAAGGGCGAGGCCTCCCCTTATCCCTGGTGGAGCATTGCTCAATAGAAGCACTTTTCTGAAACCTAGATGTCCCAGGTAACAGGTGAAATTTCCAGTGTCATTCTGTTAGGATGTAGACATTCATTCCCCTTCTGAAATGGGGAATAAGCATTAATGTTTTAAGCCCACCCTAGCTCAAAACATGCTGAAACCACACCCCAATGCCATTTGCAGGTTTATTTATTTATTTATTGCATTTGTACCCCACATTTTCCCACCTATTTGCAGGCTCAATGTGGCTTACATAATACCGTCAAAGGCGTTTGCCCAGTCGGTGGATAACAAATACAAAGTTGTATAGTGATCGTATGAGGTATAAGTGAAGGGTCAAAATGGATGAAGATTGTGTGTTGTCCTGTGCGATCATAGTCATGCTGTGTTGGTAGGTGAAGAGGGTTACGTGGGGTCGTTGAGGTAGGCCTTTTTGAAGAGGTTGGTTTTTAGTGATTTCCTGAAGTTCAAGTGGTCGTGGATTGTTTTCACAGCTTTTGGGAGCCCATTCCATAGTTGTGCGCTTATGTAAGAGAAGCCGGCTGCATAAGTTGTTTTGTATTTCAGTCCTTTGCAATTTGGGTAGTGTAGGTAGGATCTTGATGATCTGACTTTGTTTCTTATTGGTAAGTCTGTGAGGTCTGTCATGTATTCTGGGACTAAGCCGTATATGATTTTGTGGACTAAGGTGCAGATTTTGAAGATGATCCGTTCTTTGATTGGGAGCCAATGCAACTTTTCTCGGAGGGATTTGGCACTTTCGAAGCGTGTTTTGCTGAATATCAGCCTGGCTGCTGTATTTTGGGCGGTCTGGAGGTTTTTTTTTTCAGCTTTAGACGTGTATATTCCAGCTTTGTAAACTGAATGTGGACAGAGCTGGAGTAAATCTTTGTGTGTACTTCATGCATGTACCTGTGTATGTTAGAATACGTGCACACATTGCAACTCTGCCTCCTATCCACTGAAACTATGTACTAACCCCTCCCCCCTGAATGCCTACACATATCGTATAGGTGCACATATAAGTATGCATGTGAACAACTCTGCAATTTTAGGCTTCTTCTGCAGTAAAACCAGCTTTACGCTTGGAGAATCGTATATAAAGTATCCCCCCCCCACCCCCACCAGACACACACACATAAACTTTAGACAATATTATTATCATGGGAAACTTGCAGCTTTAAATGAAGAAAGCCACTTGTAGCATCCCAATATACCTGAAACGAAATATAGCCTAGGAGCAGTGAAAAAGTGAAAGCAAACTCAACACATGGTGTGACCATTGGAAGTAACATAGTAACATAGTAGATGACGGCAGAAAAAGACCTGCATGGTCCATCCAGTCTGCCCAACAAGATAAACTCATATGTGCTACTTTTTGTGTATACCTTACCTTGATTTGTACCTGTCCTTTTCAGGGCACAGACCGTGTAAGTCTGCCCAGCACTATCCCCGCCTCCCCACCACCGGTTCTGGCACAGACCGTATAAGTCTGCCCAGCACTATCCCTGCCTCCCAACCACCAGTCCCGCCTCCCACCACCGGCTCTGGCACAGACCGTTAAGTCTGCCCAGCACTATTCCCGTGGCGTAGCTACGGGTGAGCCTAGGTGGGCACAGGCCCACCCATTCTTGGCTCAAGCCCACCCAGCGGCAGCACCACACATTAACATCTCTCCTCCGCGGCATCCTGGCATCTGCCCACCTGTCACTGAACCCCATCCCTCCTTGGTGTACCTTACAGGCGTCCCCAGCGCCTGCAGTGATTCATTATTGCTGCCTGCGCCGACCCTGCAGGCTTCCATCGGCCGGGTCCCACCCCCACGCTCATCATTTCCTGTCTGGCAGAACCCTTCCGATGAAGCCTGCGGAGCCGGCACAGGCAGCAATAATTGAATCACTACAGGCGCTGGGGATGCTTGTTAAGGTGTACCAAGGAGGGACTGGGTTCAGCGATGGGCGGTCAGATGCTGGGACGCCACAGAGGAGGAGAGATGTTGATGTGGGGTAGGTGAAAAAAAATCTGTAATCTTTTTTATATCTCTGGGGGAGGGGGGCTATGGAGTGCCGTGCCGTGCCATGGAAGGCCCCATCTAAGTTAGCTTTGGGCCCATCCAAAATACTGGGTCTGGCTACGCCACTGGGAAGTAAGATGGGCTATACATTGAATCTGATAGAGCTTCAGGGCACCTGACTGCATGAGAAAGGACCTAAACCGGACAGGTCAATATGGGGTGTGTGCTGTCTTTTATTGCGGGGTGAACACACACACAAAGTATATGCAAATGTCTGCCTAGAGAATGAGATACATTCCTGATTTTGTAGAGCCCTGACAAGGGTGAAAAGCACAGAAGACAGATCTGTCTCCTGGCCCTAGTCAACATGCAGATTGATGCTGCAGGTTCCAGCCATCTCTAGTCAAAAGGTTGCAAATGCTTGTTAAGAATTCAGGCCTGCCCAAGCCATCTCATCTGATAGTTTCTCTTTATGTGCCTTCACTTCCAGGGGGTAATGTAACCCTTCCCCAAGCCTCCACAAAACTCTGCTGTTTCAGCATTTTCACTTGAAGCTCTTTGTCTGTTATAGATAAAGTAGTATGGTTGCTACTTTAAGGTGCTTGAGTGCACAGAAATAAGGTGAATAAACAAAGTACTGGACTAACTTAATGCATTGTTTGGAGCTAAACTTCCCACTGCGTTGTAGTCAAGAAATGTACTAAGGTAATCCAGTAAAAAGTAGCACCATAAATCATTTGTTTTTTTAACTGTATTTCCATGCATTTGCTATAGCTCAGTTCATTTTCGTAAGAGCTGCCACATGCTTTGCTGAGAGAATCCTGTAGAACTTGAATCACGGAATAGCTAGTAGGATATTGGCTTGGTACTTGTTGAGGCAAATAAGATGACTGGCTTCTGAAAGGGGTTAGACACATTTTTGGAAATTACATTCCTGATTGAATAGATCACTGATAAGGATGAAAAACACAAGACAGATTGTTTGTCCCCTTCTAGTGGTTAGAGTAGAGTAGGTTGAGATTTGGGGGAACTGGAAGCCAGGGTTCAAACTCCTTTTGATCTTGGACAAGTCATTAAACACTCTAGAGGTAATATTCAATTGGTGGCACTCTGTGGGTTTTTTTTAACACTGACCATAGCCGGCTAAATTAACCCCAGGTATTCAGTGCTGAGCCATGTGCAGGCACTGTAACTGAATATCTGGGACTAAATGTTCCAGTGCTGGCCGCTGGAGCTTATACAGGCCTTGGCTGAATATTGACTGGGACCCTCAGAACTCAAAAACCTCTTAGAGGCCTTTCAATCCTGCCTCTGATTCTGATTCTAATTCCCCCCCTCCCAATGCAGAAGTCCTCCAATCCCCCCTGACCTGGGAGCCCCACAACCCCACCCCTCTCCCACCCTTCCAACATGCAGGATAGGCTGACCTACCTGCAAACTCTGGTGGTCCAGCAGGGGCAGTGGGGACAGGAGCAAAACCGACCTGCTCCAGCCTCCAGCGGCTGCCTTTCCAAAATGGCTGCTGCAAGTTTCAAGCCCCAGCTATAATTTCTTTCCAACATTTTATTGGTTTGGAAAGAATAGAAAGATTCAAAGTATGAGAATGGTCCAGCTCTGAGGTTCATCAGAAGCACTACGGACTGCCATGCAGAGGACCTGGATTTGATTCCCAGATCAGATATTTCACTTCCTAGGCCAGCTGCTGGGGAGAAGGAACCCCAGTCGCTGTGCAACAGTGACACCTAGTGGCAAGATTTATGTCCTAGCTAGTACATGACCCTTAGCCTAAGACAGTCAGGGTGTCTTTTACAGTAAGGCACGCTCACGTTTTTGGTGTGCGCTAGATATTAGAGACACCCATTAGCATTGGCGTCTCTAATGTTTAGCGAGTATGCTAAAAACGTGAGCACGCCTTGGTAAAAAGGACTAAGTGTGATAGTTGAGAGGGGATATAAAAGAAAGGAAATAAGAGTGACTAGCAATATCAGCTGTTTGTCAAGCAGCATATGTTTTTAATTTATTTTACTTTTACTTTACCAGGTGCTTATATTCTGCTCACACCTAGAAAGGTTCGGAGCAGATTATGGAGTAAAGAGAATTCAACAAGATTGCATTGGGAAGACAAGTTTCATAGCAGATTACAGAGTGGGTTAGCAGGTAGATAAATCAGTCTAATACATAGATGCAGTGAAAAGAATTTCAGTTTGACGTTAGATGTATTGAAAAAGTAATTTTGGGGAACCAGATTTGCGAAGAGTTTGGTAATAGATTGGATTTCATTTCTGCTTCAAACATTCTTCTATGGTATTTGATGTTGGCGATCCGGGGGGGGGGGGGGGGGGGGTTGGTTTTTCTTTTTGGTGAGTGTGGGTGTGTGCATATAGAGATAGATAGATAGATAGATAGATAGATAGATAGATAGATAGATATGGTGTCTATGGTATATGTTGCATTAGGCAAGCAAAGGAGACAATAGCTTTCAAAGTGAGAGACCAATGCTCAGAGGTTCACAGTAGAATCCTCACTCTACAACAAAATTATTGCAAAAAAAAATAGCTGCAGCATGTTCAATTTAATGAGCATGCAAATTTCTGCCACATTAAAACTGCGGCAGTAATCTAAAATGTTGCTTAAATGTCAACTTTCCTGTCAGTGAATAGTGATTGGCTTAGGCACTGAGAGGAAAGTTGACATTTTGAAAAAAAAACACATTCCATGGCATGCTTACCCCCAACCCGCCACCTCTTACCAGCACCACCAAAAATATCCCTGGTGTCTAGCAGCACCCACCATGACCCAGCACCTTTCTTCCTCTCCCTCCAATATATATATAAAAAAGATTCCTGGGTGATCTAATGGCCCCTTCCTTCCCTGCCACACAAATTCCCTGGTAGTCTAGAGTCTTCTCCCTCCCTCCCTCCCCCCCCCCCATCCTATTAAAGAAAACCACAACCCCAACTCAATGCCCCTTGACCCCGTACCTGGAAGGAGTGGTAGGCAGGCCCCATCCAGTGCTTCCCAGGCTGCACCGAGCGAGGTGGGGTACCACCATCCGGAGGTAGGAGAGAGTGGGCATCGCTCTTGCCTCCTTTAAGGTACAAGGGGTCTAGGCTTGGGGTGGGTGGGGATCCTGCTAGACTACCAGGGATTTTGGAGGGAGACTTGGGAGGGAGGGAGTCCACTAGATCACCAGGGCATTTTTTTAACGCTAGGGGATGGGGGAGGTTGGGTCGGGAGGGGATTGGGAGCCCACTAGACCACAGTGCATCTATTTAATATTTGGGAAAATGGGGGGATTGGGTTGAGTTAGGTCGGGGGGGGGGGGGAGGACTGAATTTAGATTGGGTCCACTGCACAAAGTAGTCCAAGGCAGGGTGGTCAGGTTGGAGGGAGAGAGGGGCGCTGCTAAGCATCTCTCCTCTTAACCAATCCTTCTGCATTTCTCCAGACCTGGCAACAAGTTTCCCAAGCTAAACACACATGAGAAACATTTGAGCAGGGCTGCAGGGTGGGTAATGACCATCTTAACATGAATTTAAATTCATGTTAATGTGGTCTGCAGTAATCATTACAGCATGAATTAATACCCACGCTGACAGTAGTTTTGAGTATTGGCCCCTGAACTGCTGGCACTGCTTTCCTGCCAGTCAGACAATCTGAGACCAGTGGCAGATTTTATTAGTCTGGCATTTTTTTTTTATTCAACCACAGGAAGTTTGGAGCTCCCCTATCTTTAGTCAGTATCTTCTCTGCTGGCATGTACCTTGTATCTGTAAATATAGGAGGCTTCTGGATACCAGGGATGTAATTTACTAGTGCAGACTGCCAATAAGGGCTTGTTTATCCTGTGATTTCTTACAGTTGCCTGCTGTGTAATGAGATAAAGCCACCAGGCTGATACCTTACAATTAAACAGAGAAAGGACAGCTCTGGTTCTTGCAATTTAGATATGCAAAACTGTGCATTTCATATGGATGCTTTACCATGAATGACATCTCAATATATTCAAACACATGCCTTTTATATTAATGGGGTGTGAGCTCTGTGCTTGAAGAGATGCTTCAAATTATCCTAGAAGAAAGAGAGTTGTATCAGCAGGTGGGCAATTAAATGTTTATACATATTTACTAATGAAAATTGCATATTCAAAGCACCATTCTTTTGGTTCCCAAACTTAAAACATTTATCAGGATAGCAACACTTACAGTGTATGAACACTCTTTGCCAACAAAGGGGCCCTTATGTTTATATCTTTTTTATTGGTGAACAGAAACATAGAATCTCTTAACACAATTATTGACTAACTGTCATCCAACTGTTAACCTCCTCAAAGGGGCCCTTATATAAACAGGACGATGCTCAGAACCAAACGCGGGCGCTAGAGGTGATTTGCGCCAAACTAGCCGCTCGCATTAGTGAGCACAGAATGCTTAGAGACTGTAGCATGGGAGACAGCGAGCACACTAGAGATTAGCACACATAGCATGTTAATGTAGTCAAATAGATGTTAATGAGGTCATTTCTTGTTCTCTCCCAAAGCTCAGAGAACAGCGCACAAAACAATAACAGCGCTGAAAAAATAACGCTGGCTTAGAGCAGGTGTTAGGGTGTTTGAAGAGAGGATTTCTCCTGGTTTTTTTCTTTAAAACTTGCCAGTTTTTATATCATTTTGAAGCAGAAGGAAGCCCTTGCAAGCCCTTAAGCGCTGGTAGTGAGAAACGAATGTGTGCAAGTCAGAGCAAACCCAAAAATGAAAGCACACTTTGGTGCCTGTTTCCTGTGATTAAATATAAGCATTCAAAAGGTTTAAAAGAATTGAAATGCTTATATTTATGTTTAAATCATCTTTATTGATAGCAATAAAACACTTTAACAGTACTTCAAAAAAATGGTAGTATTCATATACATATAAACTTCTGCATACGATTCTAGCTCCCAGCGTTTAATTTTCCCCCCCTCCCAACTTCACTACCCTACCCCAACAGTAATGCCTATATCCGTAGTGGACTTTGCCTTATTTGTGTTTATCCATTCATTTTGCGAAATAAGGCCTGCAAGCCACATTATACAACTAAGAAGCTCTTCGTCTATAGCATAACAGTCATGATATGATCCCTGGCCCTCCCCCCCCTCCCAACCCTCCCCCTTTTTATTGCTAGCGCCCCAATTTTAAGCAAGTGATTTAACAACCAATCCCCATAATCTATCCCTAATTGAAGAGGACACATTTTATACAACACCTAGTTCGGTCATCTCCTCTATCAGAAATTCAGTATAAAGCTTCGTCCTCCCGGGGGAAGAGTTAACCACAAAGGTTCCCACTGTTTCCAAAATTGTTCCCCAGGTTCACTGTCCCATGTTTTGACCTGACATCGGTCCAGTCTCATTTGTATGATCATTTGGGATCTCCAATAGGTTATGGAGGGTTCCCGCTCCGAAATCCAAAATTTTAGAATGGTGGCCAGCCCAAAATAAACGGCCATCTTTATGTACCCTTTGAAACCTGCTGGCGGCGAAGAGGAGTAGCTGTATTTATGAAATATGATAAGGGGATCCCTCAACAGAGTGCAACCCCATTGGACCTCCACCGCTTGTAGCATCCCCTCCCAAAACCGTTGCACCCACTGACAGTGCCAGAACATATGGCCCAAATTTGCATTAGCTATACCACACTTCAGGCATGTACCGTCACACTGGGCGACGAACTTAGCAGCCCTCCTCGGAGCTATATACATTCTAAGTAAAATTTTGTACAGTCGTTCCCGTTGTGGGATCGAAAGGCTCATTTTATACAATTGTTTTATTAGGGATTGACATGCCTCTACTGTCACTTCACATTCCAGGTCTTCTGTCCACCCACGGGCCAAGCGCGCATAGTCTATCTCTGTCGCTGTGTCCCTCAACTGTAGAAGATGAAATTTAAGTGGCACCGACAATTGTGCTCCCAAGGTATACATTTCCGCCAAAACCTCCTGCACATCTTCCGTGAGGTCTGTCCAGCAGAGGGAGGCGACATAATGCTGTAGTTGAAGATGTGCAAACTGATGACCCACCCCCGTTCCTATTAATTCTGTTAGCTCTGTAAAAGGCCTCACCTTCCCCTCCCCCGTGAGCACCTGAGACAAGTAGATTACCCCCTTCCCGGCCCACCGCGTGAAAATACTTCTACCCTGACCTAGTGGAAAATCCGGGTTATCGCAAAGGGGCAGGAGAGGAGTCACCCGTGCCGTGAACTGGTGTCTCCTGCAAATCCATCTCCAGGTAGCCCGGAGGGCCGATAGCATGGGATGAAGCCGGAGCGCCCCCCGTGGCATCCCCCGTCCCCCATGCAAAAGGCAACTAAAATGCCACCCCGGGAACCACGATACCTCTACGGGGGTCAGGGAAAACTCAGATGTGCCTCTAAACCAATCGTTTATATGTCTCATCCCACAGGCCACGGAGAGGAGCTTTATGCTAGTTAGTCCCATCCCGCCGCTCTCCCGGGGCGTGACCAGTGTCGACATCGGGAGGCGAGGTCTTTTCCCCTGCCAGAGAAACTGTTGTAAAAGCTTATTTAGGCCCTTCTCCTCCTTGCCTTGTAGGAATATCGGCAATTGTTGGAATAGGTATAACCATTTAGGGGCTAGCAACATATTGACCAGGGCTATCCTCCCCCAAAGAGACAAAGGCAGCGCCTGCCAGAGTGACAGTTTCTGTTTTGTCAGTTGCACCAAGGGTTTGACATTACATGAGTATAACTCTCTTAAGTCTCTAGGAATTAGAACCCCCAAGTATTTCAATTGTCCCTCCCATCTCAAAGGAAAGTCCCCCCTCCATTTATGTTGTATTGTCTGATCTAAAGCCATGGCGCAGGATTTTTGAATGTTTAATGAGAAGCCAGAGAGTCTCCCGTATTCCTTAATTAAAGATAGGGCCTTCTCTAGCGAGGGTTGCGGATCTGTCAGAACAATCACAATATCATCGGCATAGGCCAATGTTTTAACAATTTCAGGGCCCAGATTCACCCCTTTTATTTCAGTGGAGCCATTCAAAAGTCTAAGTAAGGGCTCTAGGGAGAGGTCAAACAGCAAAGGCGATAGGGGGCACCCCTGCCGTGTCCCTCTATAGATAGGGAACCGTTCAGATCTGCCCCTATTAACAGCAATCCTTGCTCCCACATCAGTATATAAAACTTGTATGAATCTTCTAAACCCTCTCGGCACCTTCATCCATTCCAGCACATGAGAAAGGAATTCCCATGACACGCGGTCAAACGCCTTAGAAGCATCCATACTGGCTAGTATCATGGGATCTCCCTTGGCTGCACACTGCGCCATGGCCAAGAGTATTCTGCGCACATGTAACACCGAGTGTCTCTTCGGTATGAACCCCACCTGCGCCTGGCCCACTACCTCAGGAATATGCCTAATCAGTCTATTTGCCATCACCTTAGACAGCAGTTTAATATCCACGTTAATGAGGGAAATAGGCCTATATGATTCGGGGTCCTCCGCCAGTTTCCCCGGCTTAAGGAGCATTACTATTAAAGCCGTGTTCTCGTGTTGTGGGAACTCCCCTGTGTCCAACACTGCATTATAGTACTCTAGGAGTGATCCCATTTTGGGAAGTTGCATTGCTTTGTAAAATTCCCCAGAATATCCATCCATCCCCGGCGCAGAATTCAATTTTAGTCCCTTTATTGCCTTTTGTAATTCCCTAGGGTGCAGGGGGGCGTCCAGAAAATCCTGCACCTCGTTAGAAAACTTCTCCAACCCTGCCCTGTCCAAAAGTGCAGTAACTTCTTCTCTGTCAAGGGAACTCCCACTAGCATACAATTGTTGAAAGTGCTCTTGAAATATTTTCAGAATCTCCTGTGTTTGGTTTGTGACCTGACCATTATCCCCTTTCAAGGCAGCTATGGTCCTATTGCCCCCCCCCCCCCCCCCCCGACTTTAACCATTTTTGCCAAGAGGCCACCTTGACGGTGCCCATATCTATGAAACCTATAATTCTGGAAAACTAGCTGCCTTTTTGTTTGTTCGTGTAGCAAGGAGTTAAGTGATGCTTGTATAGATAGGTAGTTATCCTTTGTGTTTTGTGTTGGAGACGTCAACATTGCCCGCCTGGCCCGCCGCAGACGACCAGACAGATTTGAAATATTGACCGCCAATTTTTTGCGCCTTGTGACTGTATATTGTATAATGTCTCCTCTTAAGACGGCCTTGGCAGTACACCAAAACAACTTTGGGTTTGTCTTATGTTGCCCATTATTGTGCAAGAAATCCTCCCACCTCTCTTTCAGGAATTTAATAAATTCAGGGTCTTTCACTAAATAATTGGGAAATCTCCATTGTCTCACTGTGAGACTACCCTCCGGGGCCTCTAATTCCACCCATATCGGCGCGTGATCTGAGACCACCACTTGTTCTATTTTTGCCTCTGTTACCCCAGGGAAAAGCGAGGGAGATACAAACACGTGATCAAGTCTCGCCCAAGACCCATGCGCCCTGGATCTGTGTGTGAAATCCCTATCTTCAGGGTGCAACAGTCGCCATGTGTCCATTAATCCCAGGGATGTGGCAAATGTCGATAACACCTCTTCGCCACCCTTTCTCCTTGTCCCCGTGTTCCTACTACCCGTGCAATCCACTTCAGGGTCCATCAAGGCATTCATGTCACCAGCTAGTATTAGATGTTTGCCTTGATATGGAAGCAGTTCCTTTAAAAGATGAGAGAAAAAACCCGGGACCTGAGGGGTAGGGCCATATACAGACAGTAAATAAACCTCCCTTCCCTGGAGACATATCTTTAACAGGAGATATCTACCTTTGTCATCTTGAAGAATTTTTTCAGCTGAGTATACCAAAGAGCGTCTAAATAGGATCGCCACCCCTCCTTTGCGTTCTCCCGAGGAGGCCCATTCTACCCCTCCTACCCACATTCTCTTTAACTTTTTATGTTCCGCCTCTGACAGTCTTGTCTCTTGGAGACAGGCCACATCAGCCTTAAGCCTGTTCAAATGGGTCAAAATTTTTGTTCTCTTTATCGGAGAGGAGATCCCCCCCACATTCCAGGAAACTATTTTACAGGACAGAGCTACTTGGTCTTATGCTCCATAAACCAAAGATCTTACTTATATATGTGGAGACTAGGGGCCCAGCCCTCCCCCCGTCCTCCAGATACCCTTTTACTTGATACCACAAACAGAATTGGCCTCGCCGTCTAGTTTTGAGACACTTGCTCTTATAATGCCCTCCCACCCAGTCCTCCCTTCCCCCCTCCCTACCCAAGGCCCAGACCCTTTGTTTTACGCAATATCCTCCAGCCTCCCCCCTCCCCCCCTTCCTTCCCCCCTTCTGCAATTTATAAACCAATGATGAGCCTATGCCCATCTAAGAAATCACCTTAATGCAGAGAGCCCCCGCTCCCTCCCTTCAGGATCACAACCATCCCAATTATAACATTACCTAATATACAAACTTATAAACCTTGACCTGTCATACACCACTGCATGCATCTTAAGCCCGGTGCACCAGATTGATACTCCATCAACGTCCTGCACCCACTGTCCCAATGTCTGCACCACTCCTTACTCATTCATGGTGAATCTGCTTTGTCCTCTGTCATCTGATTAACAAACTCTGAGGCCGTCTTGATCGAGTCAAACACCTTCCATCTGCCATCTCTGTGTATCTTTAGCACTGCCGGGTAGGTTAGTGTAAAACGGATCTTTTTCTCCACCAGCTTAGTGCACAGGGGATGAAATCGTTTCCTCTTCTCCTGGACGCCCGCAGAGTAATCTGGGAAAATCAGCACTCTATGCCCGTCATATTTCAAAGAGTCTCTTTTTTCTTTAAAGCCACGCAGGATCTCCTCTTTGTGCAGGTAATTATGAATTTTTATGATGACTACGCGTGGCTTAGACTGCTCCACGTGCTGCCTGCCAATCCTGTGTGCGCGTTCCAAACATAAAGCTCCGTTGCTGTCAGAGAGAGCAAATTCTTGCTTTAGCCAGCCCTCTAGCAGCGGCCCCAGGTTTCTCTCCGCCACAGACTCTGGGAAACCCACAAGCCTCAAATTGGAGCGACGGGCACGATTTTCCAGGTCCTCGAGTTTATCGTTTTGTTGTTGTAGTTTAAGCTCCAAGTCTCGCAGTCTGGGCCCAGCCGTGCTCCACGTGTCCTCCACCGCCGATACCCTGCCTTCCAGATCCAGCGTGCGCTTCGCCAGTTCGGATATAACCGTATCCATCTTATCAAACTTGCCTGCTAGCGCTGCCAGTCTCGGCTCCAAGGCCAGCCCCACCGCCGCTGATATCTGCTCCAGCTGTTTCTCAGAGAACTCCGATTGAGTTCCCGCCATGCCGCCCGCCATCTTAGCGTCCGCGTTTAGCGGAGCGATTTTTTTCCTTTTCCATTTTTTGGTTTTTTCGAGCTGCACCTGATGGCATCTGGAGCGCAGCCTGTGTCGACCACTATTTAGCTGTCAGGGTCAAGGTTCCCCGGCGTTTAAGGGTTCGTTTTCACTAAGTTTTTAACGGAAAGGAGCGAGGGGCTCAGGAGCACAGCTACGATGCAACCGTTGCCCTCAACGCATCACGTGATCTCCATCTGAAATGCTTATATTTAAAGGTGCAGAAAACAAATGGCAGTGTGGGCTTCACTTTCGGGTTTGCCAGGCTGCCAGGCACATGCGCACAGGAGCTGAGCTTTGTGCATGAGCTAAGCATATTCCCCCCCCCCCCCCCTCCTTGCTTTCACTTTTACAACACACATATAATTTGAATTACATTGCCTTTGAGCATTGGTGAGCTGGCTATCCACATAGTAACATAGTAGGTGATGGCAGAAAAAGACCTGTACGGTCCATCCAGTCTGCCCAACAAGATAAACTCATATGTGCTATTTTATATGTATACCTGACCTTGATTTGTATCTACCATTTTCAGGGCACAGATCGTAGAAGTCTGCCCAGTACTAGCCCCGCCTCCCAACCACCGGTGCTGCCACCCAATCTCTGCTAGGCTTCTGAGGATCCATTCCTTCTGAACAGGATTCCTTTATGTTTATCCCACGCATTTTTAAATTCTGTTACCGTTTTCATGTCCACCACCTCCTTTGGGAGGGCATTCCACATATCCACCACTCTGTCCGTGAAAAAATACTTCCTGACATTTTTCTTGAGTCTGCCCCCCTTCAACCTCATTTCATGTCCTCTAGTTCTACCGCCTTCCCGTCTCCGGAACAGGTTCGTTTGCGGATTAATACCTTTCAAATATTTAAACGTCTATATCATATCACCCCTGTTTCTCCTCTCCTCCAAGGTATACATGTTCAGGTCAGCAAGTCTCTCCTTATACGTTTTGTAATGCAAATCCCATACCATTTTTATAGCTTTTCTTTGCACCGCTTCAATTTTTTTTACATCCTACTACTACTAAACATTTCTAGAGCGCTACTAGGGTTACGCAGCGCTGTACAGTTTAACAAAAAAGGACAGTCCCTGCTCAAAGGAGCTTACAATCTAAAGGATGAAATGTCAAGTTGGGGCAGTCGAGATTTCTTGAATAAAGGTATAGTGGTTAGGTGCTGAAGGCAACATTGAAGAGGTGGGCTTTGAGTAAGGATTTGAAGATGGGCAGGGAGGGGGCCTGGCGTATGGGCTCAGGGAGTTTATTCCAAGCATGGGGTGAGGTGAGGCAGAAAGGGCGGAGCCTGGAGTTGGCGGTGGTGGAGAAGGGTACTGAAAGGAGGGATTTGTCTTGAGAGCGGAGGTTACGGGTAGGAACGTAAGGGGAGATGAGGGTAGAGAGGTAAGGAGGGGCTGCAGATCGAATGCATTTGAAGGTTAGTAGGAGAAGCTTGAACTGTATGCGGTACTTGATCGGAAGCCAGTGAAGTGATTTGAGGAGAGGGGTGATATTTTTTTATTTATTTTAGTTACATTTGTACCCTGCGCTTTCCCACTCATGGCAGGCTCAATGCGGCAGGCAATGGAGGGTTAAGTGACTTGCCCAGAGTCACAAGGAGCTGTCTGTGCCAGGAATCGAACTCAGTTCCTCAGTTCCCAAGGACCAAAGTTCACCACCCTAACCACTAGGCCACTCCTCCACTATATGAGTATATCGGTCCAGTTGGAAGATAAGACGTGCAGCAGAGTTTTGAACGGACTGAAGGGGGGATAGATGGCAAAGTGGGAGGCGAGAGGTAATGAGAGAGTGGATGAGAGTTTGGGTGGTGTGCTTAGAGAGGAAAGGGCGAATTTTGCTAATGTTATAGAGGAAGAAGCGACAGGTCTTGGCTATCTGCTGGATATGCGCAGAGAAGGAGAGGGAGGAGTCGAAGATGACTCCGAGGTTGCGGGCAGATGAGACGGGGACGATGAGGGTGTTATCAACTGAGATAGAGAGTGGAGGGATAGGAGAAGTGGGTTTAGGTGCGCTGTTGGCTTACTGTGAGTGTTCTGAGTTTTGGCTTAGCACATCTTTAATGCAGGACTTTCCCTTGTGCTAAGCCCAGATTCAACACAGCACAATTTAAGACATTTTTAAATATTTTTTTCAGGTTGTGGACTAATGTTCGCATTAGCACATGTTACCTTTAAAAAGTTAATGCTGAAAGTAGGCGGAGTTTCCCGCCTGGCACATGCGCACAAGGGTTTTGCGGTAAGCAGGGCTCCTGTGTGCATGTCCAGATGAAACCAGAAGTGCAGGCACATATCAGGGCTGTTCTGCACTTTTGATATGAGCCTGTTAAAAATGATTTGCACTTTAAGCAGGGGCGTAGCCAGACCTCATGGTGGGAGGGGGCCAGATCCCGATGTGGGGGACACATTTTAGTCTGCTGCCGCCCCTCCCCACCGCCTCGCCGCTTCCCACAGCAGCAAATACCTTGGCCGGCGGGGGTCCCCAAGCCCCGCCAGCTGAAGCCTTCTTCAGCGCCAGTCTCCTGCGCCGCCGCATTCCCTGCCCTGCTCTCTCTTCCTCCTCACCTCCTGCATGCTCCTTTTAGTTTCACTGAAGGAGCGTGCAGGACATGAGGAGGCAGAGCAGAGCAGGGAATGCAGCAGCACCGGAGACCAGCGCTGCACAAGGCTTCAGCTGGCAGGGGTTGGGGACACCCGCCAGCAAAACCAGGGGCCCAGATGAAATTTGGGGGGGCCCAGGCCCCGTGGTCACACCTAACTACACTATTGCTTTAAGGCTCATATTTAAGTGCAGATAAACAGGCACCAGTGTGAGCTTTCACTTTCAGTTCTGCATGGGTTTGCGCACATGTTTGTTTCTCGCTATCAGTGCTTCCTTTCTCTTACAAAAGAGGACAAAAGTTCCACTTTAATGTGCCAAATTGACAAGAAATCTCCTCCTGAAAACATTCAACGCCACCCTGGAGCTGGCAGTAAATTTTCAGCGTTAAGGCCAGTGTTTGCTTCTACGCTGCTGTCTGAGCATTGGGAGGGAATCATATCAATTCTTGTATACCACTAATATCCCCTTTCCAGGGTTCGGTGCAGTTTATGTTCTAGGTGAGACAAAAGCCAATAATGTTAGTGTAAGGTATGAGAACAATTAGAGAATACTGACTGACCTCATTAACAGCCATTTGAATGCATTTAAATACAATTTGTGGCCATCTTCGGCACACATTAATACTCATGCTAGAGCCCTCTGAACATTGTGCGCACACTAATATGCGTGCTAGGCTGGCGCTAACTGCCTTTAATGCTGGCATTGGCTTTTGAGCATCAACCCCCTGCAGAGGTGACATTCACCACTTTTAGGAGATGGGAGTCTAGTCATTGCTCAGTGGTGACACCTAATGGCCAGGTTCAGCATCAAGGTTAGCCAGGTTTCATAGGGAGCCAGTTTGAGACCCCTGATCAAGTACGGTCACATCAAGTTGTTGGCTGTGCTGAGTTAGCAGGGGAGCGGGTGCTCAAACCCAATACAGACCAGTTCTGGATTAGACTGGAAACCTAAAGGAACAGAATAAACTACTGGAGGTGAGGGGGGAAGAAAGCTGCTGGGACACCCTGTTGTGGATAAGAAGCAGCAGGGATTTACATTCACACAGTGAATATCTGCATAGCCCATTCACAGCTTTCACTCACTATTTCAAGTTCAAAGGCTGATCTTGTTCCTGAAGAAAATGAATGCACAACATGCCCTGATATTACCACATCAAAGCACAAGAGACTCCTCTCATTGTTCAAGCAAAATTAGCAAGTAGCCAAAAGACTTGACAGGGCTTAGAGAATTTACTTTAACAAGCCAAATAAGTTGTCTGTCTTAGGTGAGCATGAGAACCTGCCATAGTAACCAGGGAGGGAAACAGGACTAGTGGTTCAAAGAAAAGACTGAACACATTTGGTATGGTGGGAATCCTTTTTTGGTATAGTTGCATCACCTTCTCTCAATGTAGCACTACTTTTGTGCAGTAGATAAATAACCCTGTATAGGGTGATGTGTAAAGTTACTCTGCTAACATAGTTTGAGTTTAAACCAGCTGTGAACACTAGGTATAATACACTTCACAGGCAATTCTTTAAGTGGATCTCTTTAGATACCCCGATGTCTCATGGTGACAGCCTGTTCTATACCAGCATCTGGGTGCCCAAATTCCTCTACTGAATCCTAGTAATACCCGGGATCAGTGTGCCATTACACCAGGAGTGGAGGATTACCTAATGGCTAGTGCAGCAGTCAAACAACCAGGCGAACTGGATTCGGTTACTTGGTCGGCTGCCAGCAAGGGTGGATCGCCGCGGGCCCCCCTCGGGTGCAACGTCATCTACCCCCCCCCCCCCCCGAGTGCAGCATGACACACCCCCGGCACATCACCACCCCGTCCCCCCCCCACGCATCACCTCTAAGCCCCCACCCGTGGTGCATTCTTCTTACCTGCTGGGGTGCTGTGAGAAGCCGTGCGGCTGTTGGCTCCACTGGTTCTCTGCTCCCTCTGCCCCAGAACAGGAAGTAACAGCAGAGGGAACAGGGAACCTGCAGAGCCAACAGCCGCGTGGCTGCTCCGCAGCGTGCACCTGGGGTGGACTGCCCCCACCATGCCACTGACCCTCTGTTGCCCCAGCTACAAAATAAGTACCTGTATATAGTATGTAACTGCTTTGAATGTAGTTGCAAAAACCACAGAAAGGTGGTATATCAAGTCCCATTCCCTTTCCCTTCCCTATAAGAGTGATATTTATGCACACAACTTACAGAATACTGTAGGTTACATGCATACCTGATGCATATAGGCACAGTAACATAGTAGATGACAGCAGATAAAGACCTGCATAGTCCATCCAGTCTGCCCAATAAGATAAATTCATATCATGTGTTGCAATATAACATATATATTCTTTTATGCCTGCCATCCTTCTGGCTTATGTGGTTAGACGTGTTTCTGCCAACTTATGCATTCTATAATAGCATTTAGATGCACTGATGTCATTATATAATTGGTGCCCAGCACATGGCTTCAACATGCCTAACGGAAGGCATCTAGTTATGGAACTGCCCCCTATTCGCTCAAGCAGTGTGTTCATGTAGGCATTCTGTCATGTTCTTCATGGGACTTTAGTATTTAATACTCAATAGAACCCCAGCCATTCCGTATTTTCACAGCACAAATAAAAACAATTAGACTTTGTATTCAGACAAGGCTATTTGCATATTTTTTTATACAGTCCTTTCCCATACAAAACAGTTTGTATCCTTTCAGAAGAACAATGGAGATATACTACAATTTTTTCCCTAGATTTTACAACATTTCTTAAGTTCAAAGCAGAGCATATTCAGCTCTTCATGTCTCTTGATGGATGTCAAAGACAAGCCAATAGGCAGGAGATGGAATCTAACATTTGCGCCCCAAATGAGTTTTGAACACTAATTCTCCTGAATTCATTGGTACCTTCTCGTGTTGGGTAATGTCTCCAAATGGGTTACTTTTATTCATGCCATGACTTCAATGAGCTTCACGCGTAAGGAAGGGCATGTTGGCTATGATCCCAGTCTCTCGTATTTACTGCTACTTTTCTGTGTATGTATTTACTGAGGTGTAAAACAAGTGAACAGTGCAACAAGGCAGTGGTGAAAGATGAAAGAATGTTCAAGTGTGTAGGGAGAGGTATTATCAACAGAAAACAGGAGGTGATAATACATCTGTCCAAGTCATTGGTGAGTTTTCATCCAGAGTAGAGTTTCTCATTTTGGAGGCCGAATCTGAACTGTAAAATAATATAGGCAGAGTACAGGCTGAACAGAGAACTGCCAAAGTCCCATACAATACAACAAGGTCTGAACAAGTTCTTGAAGGAAAAGTCCATAAACCATTATTAGCAAGATAAACTTGAGAAAAACCACAGTTTATCCTGGGTGTAATCAGGATGGAGTCTATCTACATTGTTGGAAAAACTACAGCTTATCCCTGAGTATAATCAGCATGAAATTTATCTACATTTTGGGAACAACCACAGGCTATCCCTAGGTGTAATCAGGATGGAGTCTATCTATGTTTTTGGATCATACTAGGTACTTGCGACTTGGACTGGCCACTAATGGAAACAGAATACTGGGCTTGATGAACCTTTGGTCTGATCCAGTATAGCAGTTCTTATGTTCTAACTTAATATAGAATATAATACAGACATTCAAATACCTCATATGTATTAATAATACACACAAAGCAATTAAAATAAGTTCTAAAACAAACTCAGTAGTAATAAAGGAAAGATGTCTTCAAAGATAGGTTTGTGCATACATGAAATGCCTTATCGGGAGTAGCCAAACTAGGTGGACCTTGTGGTTATCTGTCATTTATTCTGTTTCCATGTAATGTATAAAACACGTTAAAAGAAGTGGAAAAAAAGCAGTGGCTACATCTACAGTTACTTTATCACACTTCGAAAAGTGCATTCTTTTCTCATGAGATATTCACAGTTATGAGCAAAAGATTCACACAGTTTATATATTTTCTATATATGTCATGTAATGTATCCCTTATCCACATGATACATTAATCCCTCTTCTGAAATTTCTTGAGCCAGCAACCACCCTCACATATAAAGGGTTTGCTTATCAGAAAGAGCTGAATTGACAACTGGATTGGTCAATCTAACTTTTTCTGCTGGTATCTAGGGAGCTACACATCAACCTAGGATTTCTCTTTCAGTGAATTACAAATGAATGTGATTACACTGGAAGTTCTGGAGCACACTGAAAGGAAGGCTCAAAACAATTCTTGAACTTTGTGTGTGTAGATAGTGGATCCACTTTTAACAATACTCTTTGGACTAAACCAGCAATCTTCAAGTTGAGGCCGCTTTTGGCAAAAGAATTTCAGTGGGAGAGCGAAGACCATCACTGGACAATGCAACCAGCACATGCATGTGGGGCAAAGGAGAATTTGCCCTCTGATGACACAGCTAGTGTGGGCAAAGGAGAATTTGCCCTCTGATGATACAGCCAGTGACTGGTCATTCTGCTCCCTCAAAAAATCTCTTTCCCTAAGCTCCTCTCCCTCACACATTATCTGATCTCATCCTCCAGCCCATCTGCTCCACACTGTTTCCAAACTACACACACTCCTCCAATACTACCCCAGCCAGCTTCAATACTCCCTCACCATTCTCAACATTCAGTCTGCATCATCCTGTCTTGTACTTCATCCTCTTCAAGCTGGCCCTCCTCCTCTCCCTCCCACCCCCATACTTTCTGTGGTTGCTTGGTGGTGGTGCTAACTTTGAACAGTTATTTTGTTTATTTTCACCATCATATGGCTCTCAAGAAGTTTTTACAACATGATGCCAGAGCTTCTCCACTGCTCAATCAATCATATGAGACTAGCCACATAGTTCAAAATAAATGTTATAGAGATAGTTCCTGCAACAAATTTCTGGAGAAAGTGGGCAGGGGGGGGGGGGAAGAGTCATGGGGCTGCACTTAAAGTAAGTGAGGGCCACCACTGAATCAGACCATAAAATGTCCTTAGAAAAGGAATTACTTCCATAGGAAGGACTATAATGGAATTTTGAGAAAACATCAGTGGTATGATATTTGAAAAGGAATCCACTGTGTATATGAAAAGTCCTCACTGTATTTTTTTTATCCAGTGTTATCTTTTGCTGGGCCTGTTTTTCCGCCTGGTATTGTTCGGAGAGGGGGTCTTTTCCCGCTTGGCACAACAGTGCTTGGTCACCACCTGCTTGCACTGTTCACATTTCACCGTGCAGCACCAGTGGAATCTGCAGTTGCAATTGCTGACAATCTCGATCCTTTTCTCCTCCACTTTCAGCCCGCACTCTGTGCACAGCCTCTTGCAACTCCTCTTCTCCCACTGGGACAGGTTCTTGCCACTCTGCAGACACTCCCGCCCCTCAGTGCCTTGGATCCCCAGGCTAACATTTTTGATGCAGTAATCCGGAGAGTCTTCCAAGAAGATGAGCTCTGTTGTTGCCACGGAAGTGAAGGTCTCTGCTATGGCCCCTCGATTGTCTGCGCTGTTCCCTGCTCTCATTCTCCTTTTATCCATCTCCAGCTTTTGTGCTTGGTCATGTTTGATCTTCAGATAATTTCCAATCTCTCGAAACTCAGCCAGTTGGAGCCAGCAGGTTTGGATACTGCAGCTGCCTGATACACCGTGACATTTGCAAGTCCTTTTCATGGTGGCTTTTACAGCCTGCAAAAGATAAAAAAGAGAAGACAATCAGGCCAGAGAGTAACAGCAAAGTCTCTTTCAGTCTCAGGTTCTATATAAAACAGGAGTTCCTAAATCTGGCCTAGTTTTTCAGGATATTGACAGTGAATATTCATGAGACAAATTTGCATGCACTGTTTCCATTGCATGCAAATTTCTTACATTAATATTTATTATGGATAGTCTGAAAACCTGACTGGGGGGTTTCCCCAGGATGGGAACCACAGATTTAAAGAATTACTTGAGCTATGACAATCTGTTGAGAAAACCTTCAAGGCTTCTCCTTCCCCATTTTACTAATCTCCTAGCTTTGGCCATGACACCAACTGCTTCAGAAGCACCTACAAAGATGGCAGATACTGCCTGGCATTTTCCCGGGTCCCAGATAGTTAACTTTTCTGGGCAATTTTTAAAAAGTGGACTTCAAGAAACACTTTTTACATTCCAATGCTCTGTCTCTCGGGTATAGCAACTTTGAAGTTCTGAAATGAGTAGAGAACATTGATTCAGAGACCACTTCAAGCTACAAGTCAGCCAATAAGAGTTTCCTCACTTGGGCACAGTTACGAAAGCCAACAAGATAGTTCCAATGACCAAATGGCAGAAATATGTTGAGTAAATTTGAACATGTTAACATTCCATTGAAGTAAAGAACATAGAATAAGCACTAGTCAAATACGCTCCTTCAGTCTACAAAAGGAACCTCATGGCTCCCTACCAGGTCTGTGATATGTTGATCCTTGGATCTAAACCTTATTCCAATACCAAAAAATCTTATTATAAAGGTTTTCTTTTCCTGTTCTGTGATTATAATAAAATTTGTAATGGTCAATTTACCCATTTTGACACCAGAAAGAAGACTGAGGTAGATAAATATTTGGGAAGGTGATGAATACAAATATTTGCTATTCAAAAAGTTGGAGGAGAAGCTACACAGGAGGCCAAATAGGGGAATTTGAGGTATTAAAAGAAAATAATGAAGCATTTTGGAACCTGCCTCCGCTCCCTAGGAATCAATGGGAAAAATCCTAACACACATATGCCAAAGAGTAGGGTTAAAAAAAAAAACATTTTAGCAAACCATCAATCATGAGAAACCACTGGCATGCAAGTTTAGCCTGTGTCCAAAAGCAAAAGGAACCTTTTTTCCATCTGTACAATACTCTACATCCTTGTCTTACCACTGTCCTCTCCACGATGCAACATCATTCACAGGATACTAGCCATACGCCTTTCCCTTACACTCAGTTTGCAGACAGGCTCCAGAATTGTCCTACAGGGTTGATCCAATCTTGGGTTCACCCCAGTGCATGCAGGGACTCGTAGTTCTGATTCTCCAATTACATTTCCTATGAAAAGCAACCCTTCATGTCCCTGCAGGCAATGGGTGAACCAAGGACTGAATCAACCCAATTAGATAAATCTGGAGCCAGTTGGTAACCCTATCCTCAATCCCTGTATAGGTGTCATAACCTTGCAGTCTCCCATCCCTCTTACATACATTCCATAACAACTAAGAGATACTGGGCACCGGAGCCTTAGTTGGCACACACATCACCTCTACCACTTCATCACCTTCTCCGCAGCAGTCATTACATACTAGAAAGGGAACTTTCTTCATATATCCCACTTTTGCAACCATCCTTCCACCTTATACCCACCATACATACTGGCTGGTATAGTGCTTTCAGTTTGGCCTTTCTGAATACAAAGAACTCTATTTGAACTTTACCCACACCCTTTTCTTAATCTCGTTTCCCATCTAGTCCTGCTTAATTATGCTGTCACCTATCCACCCTTACTTATTTGTTTGTTCTTGAGATAGTCTAAATCCCTGGTTACTAACTGCACATGTATTCATTTGCTTCTTGAAGTTATTGTAATGTGTGTTATATTCTGTACATTATTATGTTTTATTCACTTATTGTTTGTTTGTAAGCCACATTGAACTTGAATCTATTTCAGGCTAATGTGGGATATAAATGTCATAAATAAATAAATCAGCGTTGATAATTGCCGATTAACAAGCAATTATTGACACTAATTGGCGTTAATTAGAATTTACACACGCAACTGTCTAACCAGCTTATTTTCGAAAGAGATCGCCGGCCATCTTCTGACACCAATCGGGATATAGCCGGCAATCTCCTGAACCTGGCCAAATCGGTATAATCAAAAGCCGATTTTGGCCGGCACCAACTGCGTTCCGTCGCGGAGCCGGCCAAACTTCAAGGGGGCATTTCGGCAGGGTAGCGAATGCGGGACGGGGCATGGTTTCGAGATGGCCGGCTTCGCCTGATAATGGAAAAAAGATGGCCGGCTCTGACGAGCATTTCACCGGTTTCACTTGGTCCATTTATTTTCAGGACCAAGTCTCAAAAAAGTGCCCCAATTGACCAGATGACCACCGGAGGGAATCAGGGATCACCTCCCCTTACTCCCCCCAGTGGTCACCAACCCCCTCCCACCCAAAAAAAACCACTTTTTTGCCAGCCTTTATGCCAGCCTGAATTGTCATACCCAGCTCCTTGACAGCAGTATGCAAGTCCCTGGAGCATTTTTAGTGGGTGCAGTGCACTTCAGGCAGGTGGACCCAGGCCCACTCCCCCCTACCTGTTACACTTGTGGTGGTAAATGGGAGCACTCCAACCCCCCCCCCCAAACCCACTGTACCCACATCTGTGCCCCCCTTCACCCATAAGGGCTATGGTAATGGTGTAGAGTTGTAGGGAGTGGGTTTTGGGGGGCTCAGCACCCAAGGTAAGGGAGCTGTGCACCTGGGAGCTATTTTAATTTTTTTTTAATTTTTAGAAGTGCCCCCTAGGGTGCTTGGTTGGTGTCCTGGTATGTCAGGGGGACCAGTGCACTACAAATGCTGGCTCCTCCCACGACCAAATGCCTTGGATTTGGTCGGGTTTGAGATCGCCGGCATTAGTTTCCATTATGGGCGAAAACTGATGCCGGCCATCTCAAACCCGGCCATCTTTGACATTTGGCGGGCCCCAACCGTATTATTGAAACGAAAGATGGCTGGCCATCTTTTTCGATAATATGGTTCGGGACCGCTTTTTGCGGCGCCAGCTATCTAGATGGCTGGCCATCTAGATGGCCGGCGCCGTTCGATTATGCCCCTCCAGGCATATTCTATAACATGATACACATAAATTCTAAGTTTCATAGTTGAAAAGGGGGCGTGGCCATGGACATTGAATGGGTGGGTGGTGGGCATTCCTAAAATCTATGCGAGTTGTTATAAAATACACCCGGTCCACGCCTAATTTAGGCATTGGTATTTACACCAAGTTTTATTTGGCGTAACTGCCCATGATTAAAATTAGTAGCACAGACAGGCGCTCAACATATTCTATAACCA
This sequence comes from Microcaecilia unicolor, assembly GCF_901765095.1. Lineage (NCBI taxonomy): Eukaryota > Metazoa > Chordata > Amphibia > Gymnophiona > Siphonopidae > Microcaecilia > Microcaecilia unicolor. The sequence goes on from NC_044038.1 coordinate 166,411,805, forward strand.
TCTGGAAATTTAGGCATATTCTCTAAAGTTTGCCTAACTTTATTTTATAGAATACACCTAGGCATATTTTTTTTCAGTGCCGATTTTTTAGGTGTGATATATAGTAGGATCTAGCCCATAATGTGTGCAAAAAACACACATGTGTGACAAAGCATACACACCAGGGACGTCACTGCTATGGGGCCATGGGGGCCAAGGCCCCCGTAGATTTGGCCCTGGACCCCCCTACCGTCGACCCCCCCCCGCCCGCTCGCTCGCCGTCGCCTACCTGGGCTGGTGGGGACCCCATCCCCCGCCAGCTGAAGTCTTCTTCCTTCCTTTCAGGTTTCTGAGTCTGACGTCCTGCACGGCGGGGGGGTCGAGAGGGGCGGCGGTCGAGAGGGGCGGCGGTGGTGGGGGGGTGTCGGCGATGATGATGGCGGCGACGGCGGCGTGGGCGATGATGATGGCAGCGGGGGGAGTGGCGACGGTAGCGGGGGGGGTGGGCGATGATGCTTGCGGTGTCACTGGGGGGGGGGGGCTAAAATGTGCTCCCTCACCTCAGCTCTGGCCCCCCCCCCTACCGCTGAAGGTCAGATACGCCCCTGATACACACAAAGCAGAAAACCATAGAAAATCACAAAAACTTAAAGGAAAAACTAGCAAAAACCTTTTTGGTCTTGCACACCCTAGGGCCAAGTCCTGCCAACTCTAGTGGAGGAGGAACAGTAAATGCACATACTGATCCTTTGACATATCCAATGGTCCAAAAATATGTTTAAATTGTCTTACATTTTGGAATATTTAAATGAATGTGGATGCAGGTTTGCATTTTCATCAGCTCTGGTAAGTTTGGCATGTCTTATAACCTACTAAGGGGTTGTTTTACTAAGGTGCGCCGAAAAATGGCCTGCGCTGTTGTGTGTATTGGCCACCCGCAGGTCCATTTTTCAGCGCGCCTGCAAAAAAGAACTGTTTTTTGGCCAAAAATGGACGTGCGGCAAAATAAAAATTGCCATGCGTCCTTTTTGGTCCTGAGACCTTACTGCCATCCATTGACTTAGTGGTTAGGTCTCATGCGTTAACTGAGCACATGTACAATGTCAATTACCGCCTGGTTAGCGCCACGTGCCAGAAAATAAAATATATTTTCCGGCGTGAGTAGTGGACGCATGTAAAAAATGAAATTACCACCCAGGCCACATGGTAGCCGGGCAGTAGTTCCAAATTGGCGCACGTTGGGCACAGGTAGGCGCCTACGCGGCCAGACCTTAATGGTAGTGCTTCTATTCTGTGCTTTGACTGTGGTCCTCTATTGCCTGTAATGAAAACTGATGAGCTGTTTCTATCTTGACTAATACCAATCATGTCTTTTGTGTTTGACTTTCTTGGTTATACTGTATGTATTCTCTCTTCTTTGCAGTGGCGTTACTTGGTTGACTGCCACCTGGAGTGGTTCGCCGCTGCGCACCCTCCCTCCCCCCAGGTGCAGCATTGTCTATCTCCCCCCCCCCCCCCCCCCCGGGTGCAGCACGACACTCCCCCCCCCCCCCCGGGTGCCTCATCCCCCCTGGCGCATCACCACCACCACCACCGCCCCGGGTGCATTCTTCTTACCTGCTGGGGTGGTGGGAGCAGCCATGCAGCTGTCAGCTACGCCGGTTCCCTGCTCCCTCTGCCTCGGAACGGGAAGTAACAGCAGAGGGAGCAGGGAACCGGAGGAGCCAACAGCTGCGTGGCTGCTCCCTGCACCCCTCCTGCAGCATTCACCTGGGGCGAACTGCCCCCACTGCCCTGCCCTCGGTATGCCACTGCTTCTCTGTATCCTTCATTCTTCTTAATGTAACTGTTACCCCCTTATATCTGAGTTTCTTCCCACCTTTTCTCTATTCTGACTATCTAGGGCAGGCTGGTGACCTGCAGGCCAAACATGCCAGCAGCGGATGCATATATTGCCTGGAATGTATTTCTGTTTTGTACTTGTGTAGATGTATCTGCCAGGCATCCAGAGTGACTGTCCATTTTACCTCTTTCAGCCTCACTTGGACATGTTTATGTATCCCCTTTGAGAGTTCTTAGGGCCCAGGAAAGTTAAAAATCAAAAGTTTAGCCATACAGTCCTGCTTTTACTTACAAGCCTCCCTGCTTCATTGTTATGTAAATTCATTAAAGCCCTGGCATCATGTCCAGTCTCCAAAGCATCCACAAACAGCTTGGAAATTCTTTCTCCAAACTCCACATTATCACTGCAGCCTCCCCAGACCCATCCTCGGCCACCTAAAGCACAGTAGAAGAAAACAAACCAGAGACAATTAACCAACATCATGATTTTATGTTTCAATATTTTTTGATGACAGTTCACAATAAACACCCCCAGACAATAAAAGTATACCAAAATTTAACATCATGATTTTATATCTGTCTGTTAATAGTTTTACCTGGAAACAAATCTCCAGATGAAATGGGGATAAATTTGCTAACTAAAAAGACTCATTATGCTCAAGGATTACTGATTTTGGACTGGATAATCAGAGGAATAAGAAAGTGTTGGTTTTCTCTTGCCTTTCAGACCATGTTTTGTAGGTCTTGATCCATTTTTTTAAAGTTTAATTATATCCTACAAGCAACAAAGCCCATTTCGTGAAAAATGAAATGGGCCCTAGGAAGGCTCTCGTCTAAGCGATTTCTCCTCTCTTCCCTGCCCTCCCCTCCATGTCCAGCGATTCTCCTCTGCCCTCCCCTCCTATCCGTGTCCAGTGATTCTGCCCTCCCCTCCATGTCCAGCAATTCTCCCCTCCCATCCCATCCAATCCATGTCCAGCGATTCTCCTCTGCCCTGCCCTCCCCTCCCATCCATATCCAGTGATTCTCCTCTGCCCTGCCCTCCCGTGTTTCGCGATTCTTGTCTCCCCTCCCATCCCCATCCATGTCCAGCGATTCTCCCCTCCTCTCCTCGCCCTCCCATCCCATCCATGTCCAGGGATTCTCCTCTCCCATCCCATCCATGTCCAGCGATTCTCCTTTGCCCTGCCCTGCCCTGCTCTCCCATCCCATCCATGGCCAGTGACTCTCCCCTCCCCTCCCATCCATGCCCAGCGATTGTCCCCTCCTCTCCCCTGCCCTCTTCTCCTTCCTGCCGCCCTGCCTTTAAGCAGGTCATGTTACCTCAGCTTGCAGGTCATGTTACCTCAGCTCGCAGTGGCAGCAGGCTCGGCTCAAGTCGCCTCCAGCCTTCCCTTGCCTTCCCTCTCAGTGTCCCGCCCTCCTCTGACTTCATTTCATTTTTCTGAGAGGGCAGGACACTGAGAGGGAAGGGAACACTAGAGGCGAGCTGAAGTCAGCTCATTTGCATGCTGTTACGAACCCAGCCAGCCAGCCATCCAGGGAAGCAGCATGACCAATTATTATATAGATAAATCAGAAGAGCTCAACTTGTTGGGGATCTCTTATAAGTAACACTGTTCAGCAGCTCCAAAATAATCCAAGACACCAATCAATAAACATATAGGGGTCCTTTTACAAAGGTGCGCTTAAAAATGGCCTGTGGTAGCTTAGGCGCAGATTTTGGGTGCACGCAGAATCATTTGTCAGCACACCTGTAAAAAGGCCTCCCCCCCCCCCCCCCCCGAAAATGGACGTGTGGCAAAATCAAAATTGCCGCCCTTCCATTTTGGGTCTCAGACCTTACCGCCAGCCATAGACCTAGTGGTAAAGAATTTGGGCAGTAAGGACCTACGCTCATCAGATGCCGCTTGGCGCGCATCTGCATGCCAAAAATGAAATTACCACAAGAGCCACGCGGTAGTCAGGTGGTAAGTCCATTTTGGCGCGCGTTGGACGTGCGTAGGCACCTACGTGGCCTTAGTAAAAGGGGCCCATAGTGTCCAATATGCTAAATGTTGCATAAATTACCCCTTCCTGGGTATAGCAAATGTGCTTGCTCTGTTTTGGGGGGTGTTCAAGCACTCACTGCACCCACAGATCTGACACCTATGAATAAAGTTATTTTATTTCACACGGCATTCTCTCTAAAATTAGTGCTACAGAAGGTCATCTTTAATTTTCTATTGACATTCTCAAATTTAAAATGAGTTTCGTTTCCATAACCTTATGTAGTTGATATGTATATTTTAGTGTATATAATTTGCTATATTCTGTCTGTTGTATTTTCTTTGTGGTATTGGCTCATTACCCACTTTGAACACATCTGTTAAAAGCCAGGCTATAAAAATGCATAAATAAACTCCAGGGAACATCAATTGACATCAAAACCCCATGGTGCCCAGCATGTGAATGATTTATGAATAGTTTCTTTCTCAGAACATCCTGCATTTAAAAAAAAATATTGTAGTTTTAGTTCTGACAACTAAGACAAATGTAGAACTTTGAAACCCTAACGAAGAGAATATCTGCATACACAGAATTTTTAAAAATCCCCAAATCTTACCAACTCGGCCATTTCGGGAATCATCACATCCACAGTTATCAAAATCCCCCATGCTGCAGTTTCTGGTAAGAGTATGCATCACTCCTGCAGAGCTGACAGCGTGCACGAAAGATGTTTCCCGGGTAGCTGAAATGAAAAGAATGAGGAAAAAGAATCCCCTTTTGAAACTTAAAAAAATTTAAAAAGTGATGGATTTTCAGGCACATGGAAATACCAAACTGTACCTATTTAGAGTGTAAGCTCTTTGAAGTAGAGAATTTATGCAACTTGTCCTATAGTACCCTGGTTGATAAGAAAGATGAAATAATAAATAAAATTGTGAAGGAAGGTGACAATTATTTAACAGATAACCAATTCTAGATTCATGTTCTACATAGAATGTTAAAATCTTGGGCTATGTTGGAATGAAAGGAGCAACAGAAACAGAGACAGGAGTGGGCAGGTAATAGAGGTTTTCTTCATTTCTCTCATGGATAGCTTATGAAGGATCATGCTGAATAAAAGCAGAGAAAAACTCAGTCTCATCCCTAGACAAGGTACAACATCAGTTTTATAACATTATTGTTGCAAAAGGAAAATGCAGTCAGAGTTCACTTTTTCTAGTTCTTTTTTCACTGACACTTGCCTGGAATCTTCACTACAGAAAACCACCAGTATGTATGAAAACCATGCCGCACCATAGCACAACTTCCATTAATCCAGGACAGGCACATTTTATTGCATGGTCTGAGAAATACTGTGTACAGATCTGTGTCATGGTGTTGCCACCTTATTATACCTGAACACTAAAAATGCCAAAAGCTGTCTTGGGCATAATTTGGAAGTATGGGCTTAAATATCCCAAGTTTTTTATTAGTGTTGCCTTTTTGAATATGGATTTTGGAAGAGATTTTTTTTCGTAATCTGCCTTGGTGGCCTGTCCGATAAGGCAGTATATCAAGATCAACAAACAATCTTGTCAATTATATCCTAGTTGGTCCCTTAAGCTAAAGTATTATAGAAATCATTTCAACCTCAATGAAAACCAGTGCGGAGATAGAAGACCAGGCATGCATTAACTAAACACACACACACATATTGCATTCTACATATTACATACTATAGTCTCTGGTTTCTCTTCAGAATTAGATTGTAAGCTCTGTTGAGCAGGGACTGTCTTTTCATGTTCAAGTGTACATTGCTGCATACGTAGCGCTATAGAAATGTTAAGTAGTAGTAGTAGTAAATGCTGGAAGAATAAAAGAAGCCAGGTAGCATTCCCACTTACCACTTCTAAGCCGATTATGAGTAGAAAGTTGAAGGGCACTTTCTGGGCAGTTCCAGCGCTCCCAGGCAAACTGAAATTTACATTCCTCAATGCCATTCTGGGCACCTACTGCCACACTGGTAGAGTATGTTAGATATGCCTTCAATGTAAAAAGAAAGAAAATTATGCAAAAATTAGTTCTTTATAGTGTTTAAAGAAATACTACCTGGAGTTATTTAACCCTGTGGGTCAGTTTTCCTCTCGTGAATGCATGCATAGGGTTTTTAAAGATGTATAATGCAAATCTTACTCAAAATATGAAGCTTACCTTTGGTCCAGTCATCAAGAAGTTATTCACAGACCTAAAATTAAAGGAAAGAAAATAGAACTCATAATTAAGAAAAATAAATTAAATGAGACTTTTTCAGTTTTTTTTTTAAATTGTTTGCCATCATACCATGCAGAGGTAGTAAAGATGGTACAACAAATCCCCAGAGTGGTTAAGCTGAAAAGATTTGTGGTTCTCATGGCTGCAAATTCCTGTCCAGATATTGCTTTCTAGAATGCTGATAGTGAGTCAATAACTCCTTGCTAGGGAACTGGGCATAAACTAGAGGAGTGAGGTTACAGGACAAGAAACATCTCTGATATTTATATTGTTGAGCTTGAAATAACAGCAATACTGTTCCTTTGTTATCCAATGACCCAATGAGCTAAGCTAGTGCTGTAGCCAATAGGTGACAAGGCAAGGCAAGGAAACGCCTCCAGCTGCACTTCAAAAGGTGTTGGTCACCCCTGAGCCTCTAATGAATTAGCAGAATCTTAACTTACAATAGAAAACATCTAATTATATTAAACATTTTAAAGGATTTAGGTTTTTATTTACTAAGATAATTATCAGCCCCCCCCCCCTTTTTTTTTTTTAGTTTATCTCTCCTTCCCATCCTGTCCTTTTTTTGCGTAATGATTTGCACAGAATGAGTTCTGACATTAAGTGCTTTGTAGACTTGCAGCTCTACTTTCAGTAGAAGTAATAAATATGTTTCACAAGGCTCTGTGTGGTTCTTTATTTTGCAAAACTTAGGGCCAGATGCACTAAACCTAACGAGCCCACAACTTGCGTTTTAAACTGGTTCCAGCCAGTTTAAAACGCAAGTAGTTTACCGGGGGCATGCACTAAGGGCATTTTCCCTGCCACGGTAGCAGGCAACGAAAACGGAATGCAATTTATTCAAAAGCTATTATAATGAGCTGCACTACCGTTGCAGCCCATTATAATGAGATGCACTACCGTTTTTCCGATTCCCTTACCGTAGGAACCCTAACGGGAGGTCTGCACCTCTCGTTAGGGCTCCTGTGAGGGAATCGGAAAGGAAAAGGGCCCCCCAAAAAAGGTAAAAAAGAAAAAAAAAGCAGGGAGCGCATGTTAGGGGCGTCCTTTATGGACGTACTCTCCCTGCGCTTGTGAGAGACATCTTTTTTTTCGCCGTTTTTCGCTCTGCAGGTGCTCGTGTTTTTTTCCCCCTTCTATTTTGTCTTCACCGCGCCACTTACCCCTCCACAGCAAAATTTTTCTATTTTCCTGGTTGCCAGAGAATCAGGACGTCCCTTTCGATTATGCATCTCTTCCTGGTCTCTTCAGCCAATCAGAGCGTGTTTCGCTGACAACAGCCAGCTAAACCCGCTTTGATTGGCTGAAGAGACCAGGAAGACGTGCATAATCGAAAGGGACGTCCCGATTCTCTGACTGGCAACCGAGGAAAATAGCGAATGCAAGTGAGCTACAACGAGTAGCTCATTTGCATTCCCTATTGTTGATGCATTCCTGTTCCCTACCGATTCGCTATGGAATCGGTAGGGAACGGGAATTACCGACGACTTTAGTGCATCTGGCTCTTAAAGGGAAGTAGATGGTGATGCCCCTGAGTAGATCTCTATAGCCAGAGACAAATGTTCCCCTGAGCTGGCCTAGTGTCCATAGGATGAATATCATCACAATATTCAGCAGAGTCATAGAAACAAAATAAACAAATTACTAAAAATCATCAAATGTATTAAAAAGTTATCAATATAGAAACATGCAATCAGTTCTTAAAATGTAATCAAAGAAAAGACCTAATATGGCCTTGTTATAGCCTGTATCAGGAGTAAGTTATATCTAAGGTTTCTATGGCTTGTTATTTATAAACTGTAACATAGTAACATAGTAGATGACGGCAGAAAAAGACCTGCACGGTCCATCCAGTCTGCCCAACAAGATAAACTCATATGTGCTACTTTTTGTGTATACCCTACCTTGATTTGTACCTGTCCTCTTCAGGGCACAGACCGTATAAGTCTGCCCAGCACTATCCCCACCTCTCAACCACCAGCCCCGCCTCCCACCACCGGCTCTGGCACAAACCGTATAAGTCTGCCCAGCACTATCCCCGCCTCCCAACCACCAGTCCCGCCTCCCACCACCGGCTCTGGCACAGACCGTATAAGTCTGCCCAGCACTATCCCCGCCTCCCAACCACTAGCCCCGCCTCCTACCACCGGCTCTGCCACCCAATCTTGGCTAAGCTCCTGAGGATCCATTCCTTCTGAACAGGATTCCTTTATGTTTATCCCACACATGTTTGAATTCCGTTACCGTTTTCTTTTCCACCACCTTCCGTGGGAGGGCATTCCAAGCATCCACTACTCCGTGAAAAAATACTTCCTGACATTTTTCTTGAGTCTGCCCCCCTTCAATCTCATTTCATGTCCTCTCGTTCTACCGCGTTCTTATCTCCGGAAAAGGTTCGTTTGCGGATTAATACCTTTCAAATATTTGAACGTCTGTATCATATCACTCCTGTTTCTCCTTTCCTCCAGAGTATATATGTTTAGGTCAGCAAGTCTCTCCTCATACGTCTTGTAACGCAAATCCCATACCATTCTCGTAGCTTTTCTTTGCACCGCTTCAATTCTTTTTACATCCTTAGCAAGATACGGCCTCCAAAACTGAACACAATACTCCAGGTGGGGCCTCACCAACGACTTATACAGGGGCATCAACACCCCCTTTCTTCTGCTGGTCAAATCTCTCTCTATACAGCCTAACAACCTTCTAGCTACGGCCACCGCCGTGTCACACTGTTTCGTCACCTTCAATTCCTCAGATACTATCACCCCAAGATCCCTCTCCCCATCCGTATCTATCAGACTCTCACTGCCTAACACATACGTCTCCCGTGGATTTCTATTCCTTAAGTGCATCACTTTGCATTTCTTCGCATTGAATTTTAATTGCCAAACCTTAGACCATTCTTCTAGCTTCCTCAGATCCTTTTTCATGTTTTCCACTCCCTCCCAGGTGTCCAATCTGTTACAGATCTTAGTATCATCCGCAAATAGGCAAACTTTACCTTCTAACCCTTCGGCAATGTCACTCACAAATATATTGAACAGAATCGGCCCCAGCACCGATCCTTGAGGCACTCCACTACTCACCTTTCCCTCCGAGCGAATTCCATTAACCACCACCCTCTGGCGTCTGTCCGTCAACCAGTTCCTAATCCAGTTCACCACTTCGGGTCCTATCTTCAGCCCATCCATTTTATTTAAGAGCCTCCTGTGGGGAACCGTGTCAAAAGCTTTGCTGAAATCTAAGTAGATTATGTCTATAGCTCGTCCCTGATTCAATTCTCCTGTCACCCAATCAAAGAACTCAATGAGATTCGTTTGGCACGATTTCCCTTTGGTAAAACCATGTTGTCTCGGATCTTGCAACTTATTGGCTTCCAAGAAATTCACTATCCTTTCCTTCAGCATCACTTCCATTACTTTTCCAATAACCGAAGTGAGGCTTACCAGCCTGTAGTTTCCAGCTTCTTCCCTATCACCACTTTTGTGAAGAGGGACCACATCTGCCGTTCTCCAATCCCTCTGAACCTCTCCCGTCTGCAAAGATATATTAAAAAAATCTTTAAGAGGACCTGCCAGAACCTCTCTGAGCTCCCTCAATATCCTGGGGTGGATCCCGTCCGGTCCCATGGCTTTGTCCACCTTTAGCTTTTGAAGTTCTTCATACACACTCTCTTCTGTGAACAGTGCTCTATCCATTTCATTCTCATTTATACTTTTTCCAGTCCATCTCCAGGATTTTCTTCTGTGAAAACAGAACAAAAGTATCTATTTAGCAAATTTGCTTTTTCTTCATCATTATCCTCATAGCGGTTCACAGTATCTTTTAGTCTCACAATTCCCTTTTTAGTCATTCTCCTTTCACTAATATACCTGAAGAAATTTTTGTCACCCCTTTTTACATTTCTAGCCATTTGTTCTTCCGCTTGCGCTTTCGCCAGATGTATCTGTCTCTTGGCTTCTTTCAGTTTCATCCGGTATTCCTCCCTGTGTTCCTTTTCTTGAGTTTTTCTGTATTTCTGGAACGCCAACTCTTTAGCCTTTATTTTCTCAGCCACTTGCTTGGAGAACCATATCGGTTTTCTTTTTCTCTTGCTTTTATTTACTTTCCTTACATAAAGGTTCGTGGCCCTATTTATAGCTTCTTTCAGCCTGGACCACTGTCCTTCCACTTCTTGTACTTCCTCCCAGCCCATCATCTCCTTCCTCAGGTATTCCCCCATTTTACTAAAGTCAGCATGCTTGAAATCCAGGACTTTGAGTTTTGAGTGGCAGCTCTCCACTTTAGCTGTTATAGCAAACCAAACCGTTTGATGGTCACTGCTGCCCAGGTGGGCACCCACTCGGATATTTGACACGCTATCCCCATTTGTGAGCACCAAATCCAGCGTCGCTCCCTCCCTCGTGGGTTCTGTCACCATTTGTCTGAGCAAAACACTTTGGAAAGCATCCACGATCTCTCTACTTCTTTCCGATTCTGCAGACAGAACCTTCCAATCTACATCTGGCAGATTGAAATATCCCAGCAACAGCACCTCTCTCTTGTGTCCCAACTTTTGAATATCTGCGATCAGGTCTTTATCTAATTCCTCCAATTGTGTCGGAGGTCTGTAGACAACACCCACATGGACAGAGGTTCTATCATCTCTTTTTAAGGTGATCCATATCGCTTCTTCCTTTCCCCAGGTCCCTGTCATTTCGGTCGCTGTGATATCATTTCTCACATATAGAGCTACTCATCCACCTTTACAACCCTCTCTATCCTTCCTAAATAGATTATAGCCTGGTATGTTTGCATCCCATTCATGGGAACCATTAAGCTACGTCTCCGTGATTGCAACAATGTCTAAGTCTGCCTCCAACATCAGGGCTTGAAGGTCATGAACTTTATTGCTTAGACTGCGAGCATTTGTGGCCATCGCTTTTCATGTACATTTCCTGGTGTGTGCTTCAACATTTGTGATTTGGGGTTGTCTTTTCTCTTTGGGTACCTTCATATCCTTTTGTTCCAACTTCATTGCTTTCTCTTCTGCCTCAGTTCTATTTTCAGGATCATCACCGTGCTGTAATGGAGCAAAAGAATTCTGTAGGGGCAACATTTGTGAGGGCGGATGCTTTTGTGTCACATAACGAAGTCTGCCTGAGCCTACTGTGAACCATCTATTCTTAGGTAGTTTTATTCTTTGAGGCAGTGGTGAGAAGATGGTATGATTATGTGCAGCCTTAGAAGTTGCTTTAAGTGCATTCAATTCCTGCTTTACTTTACTGAGCTCCTGTTTTAAACTAGATAGCTGAAGACAGATAGGACAAGACTTAAGTCTCCAGATGATTGGCCTTGAAACTAAAGCACCACAATTATTACAGAGCATACAAGTCATCCTGATTGGTCGAAATGGGTATGAATAGGTGTACGATGTTGGGGTGAACAGTCTGTAAGATTGCCTGTGTATGACTGATGAGTAAAGTTAATTGTTTACTAAGCTGCGCTGTAGGCACACTAGTGTTTTTAGTGCGCTAAATTTTAGCGTGCACTAAAAACACTAGCGCACCTTAGTAAACAGGGCTCTAGGTGTTTCTTTTCAAGATAATTAGGGGCCCTGTTTACTAAGCCACGTTGTAGGCGCAATACCGTTTTTACTGCGTGCTAATGCTAGAGACACCCATATGAGTGCAAGCTAAGGGGCTCTCTTACTAAGGCACGTAGGCACCTACGCACATCCAATGTGTGTCAATTTGGAACTACCGCCTGGCTATTGCGTGCCCCGGGCAATAGTTCTATTTTTACATGCGTCTGATATGCATGGCAGAAAATATTTTTTATTTGCCACCACGTGGCGCTAACTGGGTGGTAATCGGTAGTGTACGCATGCTGACAATTATCGCCTGGTTAATGCGTGAGACCTTGCTGCTAAGTCAATGAGTGGTGGTAAGGTCTCAGGCCCAAAATGGATGCAAGCTGATTGTTATTTTGCCGCATGTCCATTTTTGGCCAAAAAAAGTCCTCTTTTTAGCGCACCTGCAAAAAAGGCCCCTTTTTTTTTTTGCTGAAAATGGATGTGCAGCAAAATAAAAATCAGTGCGCATCCATTTGGACCTGAGACCTTACCACCACCCATTGACTTAGCGGTAAGGTCTCACGCATTAAACAGGCGGTAATCGTCAGCTCGCGTACACTGCCAATTACCACTCAGTTAGCGCCACACGGTAGAAAATAGAAATTATTTTCTGCTGCATGTTTTGGACGCACGTAGAAATTAGAATTACCGCCTGGGGCACACTGTAGCTGGGTGGTAGTTCTAAGTTGATGTGCGTTGTACGCATGTAGTCACCTACACATCTTATTAAAAGATCCCCCCGAGTCAGGTGCCATTTATAGAATAACTCGTAGTGCTGGGATCTGCGCCCAGTTTTGGTGTAAATTTTCGTGCCTAAATTAGGCGTGAATCTGCCTTGTTCTATTATACTGTGCACAAGTTCTCTGGGATCGCCCATGATCAACCCATTCCCCTCCCACAGCCACACCTCCTTTTCAAATCCATGTGTAATAATGTATGCGTGCATGTTTATAGAATACTGACTATAAAGATGTGCACGTAAATTTTAATTATTGCCAATTAGCGCCATTAATTGATTATTAGCGCCCAATTATTGGTGCTGATTGGCTCATTATGCAGTTAAATTGTGTGTGCAAACTGGGCATGTGTCCAAATTTGCATGTGCAATTTTGAGCACCATATATATATTTAGGGGGAAAAGCGCTCTACAGTCCATGCAAATGACTATTCAGGTGCTAGAACTACTAGGGTTCGTGATCAATTACTCCAAGTCCCATCTCACTCCTGTTCAAAAGTTGGAATTCATTGGAGCTCTGTTGAACACAAAGACAGCTCGAGCTTATTTTCCCGAGGCAAAGGCAGACAACCTCCTGTCCCTGGTGTCCATAGTTCAAACATCTCAACAGATTATGGTTCGGCAGATGTTGAGACTTCTGGGGCACATGGCCTCCACAGTTCATGTGACTCCCATGGCACGCCTACACATGAGATCAGCTCAGTGGACCCTAGCTTCCCAGTGGTATCAAGCTGCGGGGAGTCTAGAGGATGTAATCCAACTGTCCACCGACTTCCGGAATTCTCTGCAGTGGTGGACGATTCGATCCAATTTGACTTTGGGACGTTCATTCCAAATTCCTCAGTCATAAAAAGTGCTGACGACGGATGCATCCCTCCTGGAGTGGGGAGCTCATGTAGATGAGCTTCACACTCAAGGAGCCTGGTCCTTTCAGGAAAAAGGTCTTCAGATCAATCTCCTGGAATTGCGAGCGATCTGGAACACTCTAAAGGCTTTCAGAGACCGGCTGTCTAATCAAATCATATTGATTCAGACGGACAATCAGGTTGCCATGTATTACACCAACAAGCAGGGGGGCACCAGATCTCGCCCTCTGTGTCAGGAAGCGGTCCAGATTTGGCTTTGAGCGCACCGTCACAGCATGTTTCTACAAACCACTTATCTGACAGGCATAAACAACAGTCTGGACGACAGACTGAGCAGGATAATGGAACCTCACTAGTGGTCACTGGACATGGGTGTCACCCGCAAGATCTTCCGAGCGTGGGGCACCCCCTCAGTAGATCTTTTTACCATTCAGATCAATCGCAAGGTCCCTCAGTTCTGTTCCAGGCTTCAGGTCCATGATAGACTAGCGTCAGATGCCTTTCTCCTGCATTGGGAAACAGGCGTATCCTCCCATACCTCTAGTAGGGAAGACTTTGCTGAAACTCAAGCAAGACTGCGGAACCATGATTCTGATCGCTCCCTTCTGGCCGCATCAGATTTGGTTCCCTCTTCTTCTGGAGTTGTCCTCCGAGGAACCGTGGAGATTGGAGTGTTTTCCAACCCTCATCATCCAGAATGAGGGGTCGTTTTTGCATCCCAACCTCCAGTCTCTGGCTCTCACGGCCTGGATGTTGAGAGCTTAGAATTCGCTTCCTTGGGTCTTTCAGAGGGTGTCTCTCGAGTCTTGCTTGCTTCCAGGAAAGATTCCATGAAGAGGTGTTACTCTTTCAAATGGAGGAGGTTTGCTGTCTGGTGTGACAGCAATGCCCTAGATTCTCTTTCTTGTTGTACACAGACCCTGCTTGAATACCTTCTACACTTGTCAGAGTCTGGTCTCAAGACCAACTCCGTAAGGGTCCACCTCAGTGCAATTAGTGCTTATGATTGGCGTGTAAAGGGTAAGCCTATTTCTGGACAGCCTTTAGTTGTTCGCTTCATGAGAGGTTTGCTTTTGTCAAAGCCCCCTATCAAACCTCGGCCAGTGTCATGGGATCTCAACGTCATTCTCACCCAGCTGATGAAAGCTCCTTTTGAGCCACTGAATTCCTGCCACCTGAAGTACTTGACCTGGAAGGTCGTTTTCTTGGTGGCTGTTACTTCAGCTCGTAGGGTCAGTGAGCTTCAGGCCTTGGTAGTGCATGCACCTTATATCGAGTTTCATTAGAACAGAGTAGTCCTCCGCACGCACCATAAGTTCCTGCCGAAGGTGGTGTCGGAGTTCCATCTGAACCAGTCAATTGTCTTGCCAACATTCTTTCCCCGTCCTCATACTTGCCCTGGCAAAAGCAGTTTGCATACCTTGGACTGCAAGAGAGCATTGGCCTTTTACGTGGAGCCAACAAAGCCCTTCAGACAGTCTGCCCAGTTGTTTGTTTCTTTCGATCCCAACAGGAGGGGAGTTGCCATTGGAAAACGCACAGTCTCCAATTGGCTAGCAGATTGCATTTCCTTCACTTATGCCCAAGCTGGGCTGTCTTTAAAGAGGGCCATGTCACAGCTGCGTCAGTGGCTCACTTAAAGTCAGCTTCTATTGAAGAGATTTGCAAGGCTGCAACGTGGTCATCAGTCCACACATTCACATCTCACTACTGCCTTCAGCAGGATACCCGACACAACAGTCGGTTTGGGCAGTCAGTGCTGCAGAATCTGTTCGGGTTTAGAATCCAACTCCACCCCCCAGACCCATTTTTGTTCTGTTCCAGGCTGCACTCTAAGTTAGTTCTTTATGGTTTCAGGTCAATCTATGTTATGTCCTCGCCATTGTGAGGCCCTATTGACCAAAGTTCATTGTTTTGGGTGAGCCTGGTTGCTATGGATACACCACATATAAAAACAAGCAGCCTGCTTGTCCTCGGAGAAAGCGAAGATACTTACCTGTAGCAGGTATTCTCCAAGGACAGCAGGTTGATTGTTCTCACAAACCCACCCACTTCCCCTTTGGAGTTGTTGTTAGATTGTTCTATGCTTTTTGATTTAACTAAGGGGCACGCTCGCGTGATGGGCGAGAAGTCGTCCATGCATGCACAGTGCACGTGATTCATGCGCCAGAAGACTGTAGGCAAAAAACTTTTTATTTTTGCTTCAAAATTTGTTCCATTTCCTGGGCTGACACGGACGTTGACCCACATGTGAGAACAATCAGCCTGCTGTCCTCGGAGAATACCTGCTACAGGTAAGTATTTTCGCTTTACATGCATAACTCGCAAATCGTATTCTGCAAGCACAGCACCTAAATTCTAATGTGTGGAGCCATAAAGGGGTGTGGTTATGGGCGGGGAAATGGTCATGCCAAAATCTACATGCAGTATTATAGAACTAGAGAAAAAGGCCCCCGTTTCTCTTAGAAATGAAACGGGCGCTAGCAAGGTAATCGGATTTTGCCATGAATGTTTTTAATGGAAGTGTTTTTAGATATTTCCTGTGATGCTAATGAATAATTTCCCCCTCCCTCCACCCCATCCTCCCTTTCGAGTTGCAGGACGCCCCCCCTCCCTCCACCCCCATCCTCCCTTTCGAGTTGCAGGACGCCCCCCCTCCCTCCTTCCACTCCCCTCCGAGTTCCACGGCCCCGCTTTCCTCCGAGTTCAACGCTCACGCGCCTCCCTCCCTCCCTCTGGCCCCCCTCCCCTTCAAGTTGCAGGATGCCCCCTCCCTCCCTCCCCTTCAAGTTGCAGGACATCCCCTCCCTCCCTCCCCTTCAAGTTGCAGGATGCCCCCCTCCCCTTCAAGTTGCAGGACACCCCCCCTCCCTCCCCTTCAAGTTGCAGGATGCCATTCCAGTTCCACGGCCCCCTCCCCCTCGAGTTGGAGGCCCCCCTCCCCTTCAAGTTGCAGGATGCCCCCCTCCCCTTCAAGTTGCAGGACGCACCCCTCCCTCCCCTTCAAGTTGCAGGACGCCCCCCTCCTTCCCTCCCTCCCCTTCAAGTTGCAGGACGCTCCCCTCTCTCCCCTTCAAGTTGCAGGACGCCCCCTCCCTCCCCTTCAAGTTGCAGGACGCCCCCTCCCTCCACTCCCCTCCGAGTTCCACAGCCCCGCTCTCCTCCAAGTTCAATGCCCATACGCCTCCCTCCCTCCCTCTGTCCCTTTCTGTCGTCCGAGTTCCAACCCCCCTCCCTCCTTCCCTCTGTCTCCGAGTTCCAGGCCCCCTCCCCTTTGAGTTGCAGGACCCCCCTCCCCTGCCCTTCCAGTTCCACAGCCCCTCCCCCTCGAGTTGGAGGCCCCTCTCCCCTTCAAGTTGCAGGACGCCCCCCCTCCCCTTCAAGTTGCAGGATGCCCCCCCTCCCCTTCAAGTTGCAGGACGCACCCCTCCCTCCCTCCCTCCCCTTCAAGTTGCAGGACCTGTCCTCTGGCAGCCCCTCGCCTTCCTGCGTGCTGGCTCTAATTTAAAAATTGTTACCTCGGGGTCCGGCGTCAGCATTGAAGGCGAGCGGCAATTCACACTGCTTTCCCATCTGTCTGAGCTCTGCCTCTGGTCCTTCCCTTCCGGAAACAGGAAATGAGGGCGGGACCAGAGGCAGAGCTCAGACCGATAGGAAGGCAGTGTGAATCGCCGCTCACCTTCAATGCTGACGCCGGATCCCGAGGTAACAATTTTTAAATTAGAGCTGGCATACAGGAAGACGAGGGGCTGCCGGAGGACAGGTCCTGCTTGCACTTCGAGGGAGGGAGGCGGGGGGGGGGGGGGCGTGGAACTCGGAGGGGAGTGGAAGGAGGGAGGGAGGGAGGGGGTGTACTGCAACTTGGACTCGTCGCGGTTTCCCAGGCAACATGGTGACGTCACCAGAAGGCTTCAGACATTACGAACCGGGCTTTAACTTCCTAGCAGTCAGCTTCAGAACATTGGAGGTGCAAATTATTATAGTAGATATGGCCCTCTGCACCTAAATCTACCCACTGTTATTTGCACCATATTTCCCTTGATGTAAATGGATGTGCATAGTTCTAGGCACTGGGATATTCTATATACCGCACCTAAATCTAGGCGCCACTTATAAAATATGCTTACGCAGAAATTTATACTGCACGGATTTTTCAGGCGCCATATATAGAATCTAGACCTAGACGCTGAGATGCCCACAGGAATATAATGGGCTTCTCAACGTTTAGCACCAGCTGATTTTTAGCATGAGCTAAAAAAGCTAGCATACGCTAATGTGGATGTGCTAATTGGATAACTCAGCCACGCACATTCCCTGCCCATGCCTTATCCCCTGTCTAGGAATGCCCATAATCTCTGGAGCTGTCATAGAGCCTGGTTTCTACTGTCACTGTCACATTTTTGGGAAGTGAGAGGGGGTCAGTGACCACTGGAGAATTAAGAGGGGGTCATGCCTTAATTTTTACAGTGGTCAGCTGGTCATTTGTGGCACCTTTTTCTGACTTAGTCGTGACTGAAACAGGTCTAGATAAAAACATACTTCTTTTCTGCCCTGGACCTTTTATTCTGTTTTATTATCGCAGATTGTAAGCCCACCCAAGTCCTGCCCAAAACACGCCTCCAAAATGCCTCCTTGCTATTTGGATGAACTTGGTGAAAAAGTCCCAATTCTACCTTTTTGAAAATCGCGATTTAAACATTTTGGTGAGAAAAATGTCCACCTGCCACCTTGTGCCACTTTTGAGATATTTTTGTCTTTTGAAAATGAGCACTACTGTTTCAAATGCTTATAGAAATTAAGGGTCCCATGGTGAGACTTTGCAGTTACCATGCAGTAATCACCAAAATTAACAGGCAGTAACTGAAAAATCTCTATGTTAAAGGGGGGGGGGGGGGGGGGGGGGAGGCATCCCAGCAGTTTCCTATTTAGTTAATGCAGAAAAACATTTAACCTGCATTAATTGCATGGCAGATAATATGATGCCGTTAGCTTCACCTATAGAGGTGATGTAAACTTCTCTGTGTTATCTGCCGTGTTAATAATTTATTTATTTAGATTTAGCTCACACTCCCATTGCACAGCAACTACCTAGGAATTAACTGGAAGGCACAATCCACGCTCTTTCACCATCCATTCCATGATCAAACTGGTCTATTACATGAACATGTTTTTAGAACTAGTTCTCATATTTATATCTATAACTTTGTGTCTCTATGATTACATTTTGGATGTTTGATTGATTTAGGTAATTCTTTTTACTCAGTTTTTACAGTGTTGTTTATGGTTTACTAGCCGTTAAGCCCGTTAAAACGGGCGAGATTTCCAGCTACCCTCCTCACCACTGCTCCCTCCCCCCTCTGTGCCGGGCCGGGCCCCCTGCACTGACCTGACAGCGCCTCTCGCCTCTGTGTGAAAGCGCTGCAGGCAGCAGCAGATCGCTCTGCTGCTGCCTGCAGTGCTTCCACACGGAGGTGAGAGGCGCTGTCAGGTCAGTGCAGGGGGCCTGATACGGAGGGGGCGGGAACGGCGGCGGGGATGGGGGGGAAGGTGGAGGTTGGTGCGCGCGATGTTCGTTTCCAGGCTGCAGCGGCAGCAGCCGACAGTCCGACTCCGTTTCCCTCTCTGTTTCACCCTCTGACGTCATCACGTCTTGATGCGAGGGCGGGACAGAGAGGGAAGTCTCTACTGCGCATTTGCAGGTGAGTCGGTCACTTGCCATTTATATGTTTGACTAGCCGTTGAGCCCGTTAAAACAGGCTAGTATGGGGTTTTGGCAAGGCCCCCTCCCCTCCCCTCGCCGCTACCCCTGCACCTGGCCCGGGCCCTCTCTTCGGTATTGAACTTACATCGGCGAAACTCAGGCAGCACGCAGATCAGCTGAGCTCCCGTCAGCCTTCCTTCTCTGCCTGTGTCCCGCCCTCGTGTGATGTAACGTCGGCGAGGGTGGGACACAGGCAGGGAAGAAAGGGCGACGGGAGCTCAGCTGTTCTGCGTGCTGCGTTTTGCCAATGTAAGTTCAATACCGAAGAGAGTGCTCGGGCCAAGTGGGGGGGGGGGGCGGCGGCGACCTCGGGGGGGGGGGAAGCGGTAGCGATGTCGGCGGCTTCGCACAGTTTCCCTCTCTGTCCCACCCCCATCACACGTATTGACGCAGGGATGGGACAGAGAGGGAAGTCTCTACTGCACATTTGCGAGTGAGTACGCTCACTCGCCATTTATATGTTTGATATTGATTGGGAGCCAGTGATAGTGCACAAGTAAGTGCGTTACTGAGTCAAATTTTTGGGCTTGATATAAACGTCTAATGGCCATATTCTGAAATGTTTGGAGACATTTTAAATTACAGTAGTCAAGGGGCATGTGTGGCGATTGGATATGGACTACACATTGCAGTTACTACATGGTAAACAGTGCGAGGTTATGGCAGCCATTTTGAAAGTGGAACCAGCATGGGCAGGAGCAACTAAGGATCATTCCTTCCTGACTGTATACCTCTAGGTCAGCAGAGATTGTAAGGTAGACCTGGGGAGGCCTATAGGTGAGTGGGGAGAGGGAGAAGGGCTACTCATGTTTGTGGTGGGGAGGGAGGGAGGCTACTCCTGTTTGGGGATGGGGAGGATTAAGCTACTGCCAAAAACAAGTGGTGGGTTTCAGCTAAAATGGATTTTGGGCCAGTTCTGGCACCAAAATCCAAACTGAAATTGAAATTTGGTTGCCTTAACAAGTAGCTTTTGGAATTACTGCACGTTCATTTTGACTGTATTTTAGTAAAAGGGCCCCTTTGCTCTGTCATTCTTTTATGGTGGTTTATCCTCTCATATAGATTTGTCTTTGTATGACATGAAGATTTTCAAATTGCCTTTTTTTTAGAGGCACTTTCATGTCCCCAGTGGGGTAGGGTGTAGGGTTACCATATGGCTCCAGAAAAAGGAGGACACATTGATCCAGTCCAGGTTTTGCTTCCATTTTGAAAGCAATGGAAGTAAAACCCAGACTGGCTCAATCTGTCCTCCTTTTTCTGGAGCCATATGGTAACCCTAGGTAGGAGCAGCCAGAGCATCAGCCTTCTTTCCTCTCCACATTCTCAGTTTCATTCAGAAGGACTGCTTAGGGACCACTGTTTAATCTGTCGAGCAGGGACTGTCTCCTTCATGTTCAAGTGTACAGTGCTGCGTACGTTTTGTAGCGCTTTAGAAATGATAAGTAGTAGTAGTAGTAATCTGAGCGGGAGTCCACCAACTACATTGCTGTCAGTGGGGGGTGATGCTTCAATGTTGTGTTTTCAAGTACTACAGACAGGCAGGTTCCCTGGAGTCCTGCAGAGCTTACCTGTCACTCACTATTGAAAATGTGATAGTGGAACAGCGCCCTCTACTGGCAGGAGCATAGGTGGAGGACTCCCACTCAGCTTGAAGGAAACAATATCAGGGACCATCCACAATTCATGGCTCAGACCTGCCACTTCATCGTGGCCCAAAAGACGCTGGGAAGCTCCAGCTGCTCAACAGTTTATACAGCTCAGAAATGTTATAGTAAGGATGATACATCATATCCCCAGGGTGCTTATGGTGAAAGGTCTTGATTCCTGATCCAGCTACTCTCCACTCAATATAAGTTTCATTAAAGTATTTATTTCTTTTTGTTTGTTTATTTTCAGCACTTTTTTTATACCACAAGCGATCTCTGAGGTGACTATGCAGTTTACAATTTCTATTACAGGTTCTTTGCGCTGTCCCTAATGGGCTCACAATCTATTGTACCTGGCAGTGGTGTACCAAGGGCAGGGCAGTTCACCCAGGTGCATGCTGCAAGGGGGTGCAGGCAGGGCCGCCGAGAGACTGGGCCGGACCCTGGGCAAGGCCACCCCCGGGGCCACACCCCCGTCACTGCCGCCACCCGAGGTCGCCGCCACTCCCCCCTCCACCCCCCCAGAGGTCGCCGCCACTGCTCCCCTCTCTACCCCCCCAAGGTCGCCACTCCCCCCTCCACCCCCTCCTGAGGTCACCGCTGCTCCCTCCCTCTACCCGCCCCCCTCCATCCGCCACCGGGCCGGGCCCCTTGCATTGAAATCAAAGCGCCTCTCACTTCCGTGTGAAAGCGCTGCAGGCAGCAGGGCAGCAGATCGCTTCCCTTCGGCCCTCGCGGAAGTTACGTCAGATGAGGGTGGGACACAGGGAGGGAAGGAGGCCCGAAGGGAGGCGATCTGTTGCCCTACTGCCTGCAGCGCTTTCACACGGAGGTGAGAGGTGCTGTGATTTCAATGCAGGGGGCCCGGCCCGGTGGCAGACGGTCGACGACGGAGGGCGGGTGGGAATTTTGTCCCCCCTGCCCCCCCTCTCGGCAGCTATGGGTGCAGGGAACAGCTGTGCAGCTGTTGGCTTTGCTGGTTCCCTGCTCCCTCTGACGTTACTTCCTGTTCTGCGGCAGGGAACTGAAGGAGCTGACAGCCGTGCGACTACTCCCTGCACCCTCAGGAGGTAAGAGTGATGGGCTTGGGGGGTGAAGGTGATGCGCCGGGGGGTGTTGTGATTCACGGCAGGGGGTACAAGTTTTTTTTTGGGGGGGGGGGGGCTTGGAAAAGGATGGAAACAAAAAACGTAGGGTATCAAGGCCACTAATGGGTGGACCTCTGTGGTCTGTGTCCCAAATATGACAAAACAGAGCAGACTTACAGTCTACCCCAACTACTACTACTACAAATCATTTGTGGTAAGACAGATCTGTATGGGCTGGAGTAGGCTTTGATGGCAATTCTAGTGACTGGGAAATAGGCCCAGTACCAGGCAGACTTCTATGAGAATAGTAGGGACAGATCAAGAACAAGTAGGCGTGTTTTTTGTGTCACATTCATATCACATGCTATGAGTATATCTCAGAGGGGGAGGGGAGACACCCTAAGTTTGACAGCGAGTAAAATATCACCAGTTTGTTACATTGTTGGAATGCTGGTTTAATCAAGTATTGACAATGAATTGATTCTGCTGCAACCCAAATCATAAAACCACTTTTCCACTGCCCTGTATGTGGTCAGTTCTTAATCATGATAGAATGTAACATGCACAGAGTGGCAGGTGCAGCTCTGGCACCTTATTGGGCAGGGCTGGATGGACCATCAAAGGACTTTATCTGTCGTCATATATTATGTTACTACCCTCCTACTCTAATCCCCCAAAGCGCTAAGCCTGAGGATAAAAAGTACCTGCACATGTGGGCAGTTTGATTATCTCCCATTAATGCACCAATATTTAACAATCAGGGGTAGGAAGTGCAGTTTCTGAAGATAGCAAATCACCAGACTACAAGGTCCTGCCCTCAGCCCTGTGAACATAGACAAGAGGCAGTACAGGTGGGATTCAGACTGGAGATCTTGGGTACTACAGCACTGCATTGAAAATTGCAAAACCAAAAAATGCAACAAGCAGACTTGTTTCACTTAGTTTCAAAACAAAGGGCCTTTTTTACTAAACCATGCTAGCGATTCCTGGTGCGGCAAATGCGCCACATGGGCTGTGTCGCATTTGCCATGTGGGAATCGCTAGCACAGTGTAGTAAAAGAGGCCCAAAATGTTTAAAAATGCAACAAATAAAACCCCCTTTTACAAAGCCGCACCAGCGGCTGCCGGTGCAGTAATAGGAATAACATGATACAAAAATATGCATGTTAAAACTACACAGTAGAACAGTCATATAAAGAAATATGATGAATATCAGCAGGATACAAATGATAACCATAATAGGCAACATGAAGGAACATTCAGATAATATGATTTGATGCCAGCACAATACAGTAGAACATTCAGATAACATAGATATGATGCTTTCAATGTCAGGAAAATGCAATGAAAAAGCATCTTAATAGTCAAATAACATAAGTACAATGTTCACAATGTCAGTACAATACAATGTGAACATCTCAATAGTCACACATTAGAGCAGCCAAATAACATAGATATGATGCTCACAATATCACATGTACAACAGTGGATCCAAACAAAGGTCCTCTCACAAGTGGTGTTTCCTAAATAAGATCTTTATTAGAATCAATAAAATGACCCGACACGAGTCGTGTTTCGGCCACAAGGGCCTGCCTCAGGGGTCTATAGACCTTTGGTGCAAAACAATGGTAAAACAAATGACTCACTAAAAAGGTATCGCATCTGATGCGCTGCTACTACAATCTACCTGCCAAACGTAGTGACGATACCAAGAAAATGAAAATGCTCACAATGTCACACAATAAAAATGAAACACTTAAAAGGCAGCCAAGGGGGCAATGGAGACATACAGGGGGTCTTTTACTTAAGCGCGCAGATGTTTTTAGTGCACTCCAAAAATAGGCATGCGCTAAATGCTAAAGATGCCAATGTATTCCTATGGGCATGTATAGCATTTAGCGCACGCTAAAAACGCCAGTGCTCCTAAGTAACAGACCCCGATAGACAGACAAGATGGGCGGGACAAAGTCATTGGGATGAATAAAGGGAATGATAAATTGAAGGCAAATTATATGTAGAGCTGAGCAAGGTATGTGAAACTGGCTTAGGTTACAAGGTATGTAGAAAGCAGGGGTGTAGTTATGGGGGACCACAGGGGCCTGGGCCCCCGCAAATTTGGTTCAGACCCCTGGTTTGGCTGGCAGGAGTCCCCAACCCCCGCCAGCTGAAGCTTTCCTCAGCGCCGGTCTCCGGCGTAGCCGCGTTTGCTGCCTGCCCCCTGCTCTTCTTTCTTCTTGTTCCTCCTGTGCACAGCAAAGGTATTTGTTTGTGAGGGGAAGCGGCAAGGAGGGGAGGCAGTGGGGGGGTGAGGAGGTGAGGCGTGGCAGTGGGGGGGGGGGCGACACTCAAAATGTGCCCCCAACCTTCGGGCTCTGGCCCCCTCCCACCCTGAGGTCTGGCTACGCCAGTGACAATTAATAGGATTGCATTGTTGTACCCTGATTCACACAGTCCCATCAGGTCTCTACTGTTAAAAAGCTATTCTTTGTTAATAATTAGAGGCCTCTTTATTCCCACCAAAGGACTTGCTTACATTTTTATTTTTCCAGGTCTTGGGGAAGGCTGGCAGCAGGAGGGGAGGGGAGGGAGTTTCTGCTTCTGGCTCCAGAGTTTATTAGCAAATAACAGAAGATGTTTATCACCCAGGCTCTCCTGAAAGGGAAACCTGGGGTTAGTCTGGCAAAGCTGCAAACTTTCAGAATCCAGAGGATTAAAGTAGTGGTTTGTTGGGAATGTGATGAATGCAAAATTCTGCTTAATGAGGGGGGTGGTGGCTGGGTGTTAGTGTATTCCTGCAGAGCTAAGCTGCTTCATCTCTACCACTTTCCCTTCCCCAACCTGTCAGCTAACAAGTAAAAAAAAAAAAAAATGGGGGGGGGGGGGGGGGACGACTCTGCATAAAGAAAAACAAAAAAACAACAACAACAACAACAACAAAAGAACAAGAATAGGAAAATATAATCACCACTCAACGGGTGAACTGCAAACTTCAGCCATAACTTCAGATTTGTTTTGCTCTTATATATAAGCCTAGGACTAATATTTTGAGATCAGTGGACATCACAAAATTAAAACTAAGGAGTATGTCTGCTAAAAGGCATGAGGAAATGGGCTTAGCGCTTGCTGACATGAGACTGTCCTGTGCACTAAGCCCATTTCTAACACACCCAGGATATAGGGCATTTTCAATGATTCTTTTTTTCAAGTCATGTGCTAATGTTTGCATTAGTGCAAAGTGCACATTACCTGAATAGAAAATAACAAGGGAGTGCTTACTGCCCACGCAGTACCTGGTTAAGTCAGTGTTAACCAGATAGTGCATGCTAATGTGGACTTATTATCTGGTCGCTTCCCTGCCCATTCCCTGCCTGTGCCGTGCTCTCAGTAAAAAATAAATCAGAACAAATAACTACCCTGTGCTTAGCGTGTGCTAAAAAGTTACCTACTGCAAAACACCAGCGCCATCTTTCAGCAAGCGTTTTCCTCCATGTTAAGCATGCACTATAGGTTAGGTTGGTGAGACCCCATTTAGAATACTGCGTGCAATTCTGTAGACCGCACCTACAAAAAGATATAAACAGGATGGAGTCAATCCAGAGGGCGGCTGCAAACCTGGGCAGTGGTCTCTGTCATAAATCGTATGGGGACAGACTTATAGACCTCAATATGTACACTCTGGAAGAAAAGGACTTTGGTCAAAAACCCCTTAATTTATCAGGTCCCAAGGTCTTTCATAAAATATTCCATTTTGCTCACTAAAAGAAATTATGTCTAGCTGTCAAGGTACACCTTTTCTGAATTTTCCCCTGATTTTTGCATATATTTTCAGTTCATTTCACATGTTTAATAAATATTTTGATATACTTCAGAACTTTCAAATGGAAGCAGATTGACTGTACATCATGCATTGGTGTGTAGGTTAATGCATCTTTTTGAATTGATTTTACATTCACTGCCATATTTAGGGCAACCTAATGAACCAAATGTGTGATGATAGGAATGCACATCCCTGAAAGGAAACAATACTTTCCTCTTCCCCGCCCCCCCCCCCCCCCCCCCCCCCCCCCCCCACACACACACACACACACAAAATGAAACTTCCTTGGCATTTAGCTCCTGGCTTTTTCCCAGGCAAGTTTGCATACAAGTACAGTAGGTATTTTCCCTGTCCCCAGGGGGTTCACAGTTTAAGTTTGTACCTGTGTGATAAGGAATGCACATCCCTAAAAGGAAACAACATTTCCCCTCCCCCAAACAAAATGTTACTTTCTGGTATGCACATCCCAGAGGCAGAAGGAGCTTTCCAATGCTGAACATGCAAATATATGTAGAGGTGAGAAACAAAGGTCAGGTGAAAAACAGGGATCCTAGTTATTTTAACTGCTCAACTGAAGAATTTATTTAAAAACATCTCCTCTTTGCCAGTAGATGCTATGAAATATTCCTTGAAGAAAAATATAAAACTCTAGGAAAAATGTCCCTTGAAAAATATTGGTGCTACTTCTGCCTAGAATGGAATTGGCAGGTTGACATTTCATTTCACTTTAGCATAATATCTTCCCTTCCATAAACTGTGAGGAGCTTTAAGAAAGAGGTTTCAGGGTGGGGATCATCTCCAATTCCCAGACTCTTTAATGTCCTCTAATGTCAAGTGTTTTGAAGTGGCCAGCAATTCATTAAGACCCCTAGGGAAAGCCCTTCCAGCTCATGCTCAGAAGCAAATGTGGGCAGTAAAAGCCATTAGCAACCTTATTTCCTAACACAGAATGCTGAGAGCTGGGGAGGCTGTGAACCAATGAGCTCGCCGGCTCCTGGTACAATGAGCATGCAAACGTATGCTAATAAGCTCATTCCCTATTCCTTCCTAATGCTCAGAGGACAGCACACCAAACAAGGGCGCTGTTGCCACTGAAAACTCAGTGCTGGCGTTAGGGTTGTGCCAAGCCATGATAGGGAAGGATGGAAGCAGTGGTGTGCTAGTAAATGTTTAACAACAGGCTCTCTCTCCGGTCCCCCTCTGTGCCCCCCTGTCCCCCTCTGTGCCCCCCTGTCCCCCTCTGCGCCCCTGTCCCCCTCTGCGCCCCTGTCCCCCTCTGTGCCCCATCCCCCTCTGGGCCCCACCCCAAATTGCAGAGCTGACTATATCCGGGGAGAGAGCCTGGGGGGGGGGGGGTGGCAATGCAGTATCCAGGAAAAAAAAATTAAATGATCCCAGGTTCCAATCTAATTCATGTTTAATGTGGGATAAAATGCCATAAATAAGTAAATAAATATAAACTTTTAATGTTGAGCACCTGATTCTCAAAGTGAACATATTCCAAACACTATAATGAAAATAAAATGATTTTTTTTTCTATCTTTGTTGTCTGGTGACTGTTTTTCTGATCATGCTGGCCCAGTATCCGATTCTGCTGCTATCTGTCCTCTTAACTCCATTTCCAGGGCTTCCTTTCCATTTATTTCTTTCCATTTCTCATTTCTTCTTCATTTCAGGTCCTCAGCTTCTGCCTATTTTCTTCATCCATGTGCAGTTTTTCTCCTCTCTTCCTTTTCCCTCATCTCCTTCCTCACTCTTCTCTCCCCTCCATCCATGTCCAGCATTTCTTCTCTCTCCCCTCCTCTCCCCTGTCCTCCATCTACCCATGCCCAGCAGCAGTGACCCTCCTCTCCCCTGCCCACCATCCACCCATGCCCAGCAGTGACCCTCCTCTCCCCTGTCCTCCATCCACCCATGCCCAGCAGTGACTCTCCTCTCCCCTGTCCTCCATCCACCCATGCCCAGCAGTGACCCTCCTCTCCCCTGCCCTCCATCCACCCATGCCCAGCAGTGACCCTCCTCTCCCCTGTCCTCCATCCACACATGTCCAGCAGTGACCCTCCTCTCCCCTGCCCTCCATCCACCCATGCCCAGCAGTGACCCTCCTCTCCCCTGCCCTCCATCCACCCATGCCCAGCAGTGACCCTTCTTTCCCCTGTCCTCCATCCACCCATGCCCAGCAGTAACCCTCCTCTCCCCTGCCCTCCATCCACCCATGCCCAGCAGTGGCCCTCCTCTCCCCTGCCCTCCATCCACCCATGCCCAGGGACTCCCTTCTCTCCCCTGCCACCCCTCCCACGTTGTTCGCTAAATAGTAGTAGTAGTAGTTCACCAGCGACTTCTCCTCCCTCCCTCCGGATCCGTCCCTCACCGACCTGACTCTTCTAATTCTTCGGCAGGGTAGGCAGTCTTGCCTGTCCGCTACCAGCGCTGACTCTCCCCTGCCGGTTCGCGCTTCAAACTGGCTGCCGAGACTTCAGTAGAAGTCTCGCGAGGCCGCCTCTGGAAGTCTCGGCAGCCATTTTTAAAGCGCAAACCGGCAGGGGAGAGTCAGCGCTGGTAGCGGGCAGGCAAGACTGCCTGCCCCGCCGAAGAATTAGAAGAGTCAGGTGAGGGACCGGATCGGGCGGGCGGGAGGGAGGAGAGCCGGCTCGCAGTGGGAAACAACCGGCTCGCAAGTTGGTACAAAATGTAACAACCTGCTCTTGCGAGCCGGCTCCAGCATACCACTGGATGGAAGGATGGAGGAAGAAAGGAGCCCCATACGCCAGAAAAATACCCCCAGAACACCTTAACATTCTCGTAGGAAGTGACATTTGTGGTGGCGGAGGTTGGTGTTTTAAAGCAGAGGCCGGAGAAAAGCACGGAGTCAGCACAGAGGAGCTGTGCATTATTTAAGGTACAGTGCTTCATGCTAGCTCTGATTAAACATGGAGAAAAACAGCAACAAGGTACCACCTGGTAAAAGTGGTCTTTCCAGTGGGCTTGTCGAAATCATAAGAACATAAGAGTAGCCATACTGGGTCAGACCAATGGTCCATCGAGCCCAGAATCCTGTTTTCCAAACAGTGGCCAAGCCAGGTCACAAGTACCTGACAGAAACCCAAATCGTTTCAACATTCCATGTAGAATCCCAAAGAACAGCAAGATTCTGGAATCCTAGTGACAAGATTCCATGCACAATCTCAGAGTAGAAACATTCCATGCAGAATCTCAGAGTAGCAACATTCCATACTACAAATCCCAGGGCAAGCAGTTGCTTCTCATATCTGTCTCAATAGTAGACTATGAACTTTTCCTCCAGGAATTTGTCCAAACCTTTTTTTAACCCAAATATGCTAACTGCTGTTACCACATCCTCCAGCAAAGAGTTCCAGAGCTTAACTATTCGTTGAATGAAAAAATATTTGTTTTAAAAGTATTTCCATGTAACTTCCTCGAGTGTCCCCCAAATGTTTGTACTTTTGAAACAAGTAAAAAATCGATTTACTTCTACTTGTTCTATTCATTCTACACTTCTTCCTCCCCCCTCCAGGCATTCTGTGCATGTGCTCAAGAGCTGTGTTTAAGGCACAGCTCTTCAGTGCATGCGCCAGACGCTGTCCTCCTGCTGAACTCCCTAATGCTCAACGCTATGAGTGCGTCTATATGTGCATTAGCATTGAGCATTAGGGTATTGTTCTGCACTGATCTGGCAGTATTTCTCCGGTGCTGCTCAGTACAGCGCTGGAGTTTCGAGCATCTAGGCCCTAAATCCTTAGTAGCCAGAGGGGATAAATTAACCTGCCCAATTGTTTTTTAAGCACAGGGCAACTGTATTTTCCTTGAAAACAGACTATTTGTATTACAACTCGTATTCCAAGGTAGCATAGCTTTTACAGACCAGTGTCATTTTAATTACAGCAGATTAGAGTCAATAGAATGTAACCCTCTTTAAACTACAGGTGAGCAACCTGATATAAAATAATCCAAGTGCCTACACAGAAGGGTAATTCACACAAGATCTATTTTCTAACAGGTTTCCTCCCAAGTCAGACCAGGCGGCAGGCAGAGAGTAGTCGAGATCCAGGCAGAAGTCAGGTCAAGCAGCAAGCAGAGAGTAGTCGAGGTCCAGGCAGAGGTCAGGTTAGGCAGCAAGCAGAGAGTAGTCGAGGTCCAGGCAGAGGTCAGGCAGCAAGCAGAGAGTAGTCGAGGTCCAGGCAGAGGTCAGGTCAGGTAGTCAGGAGAGTGAGTAAAGATCAAGTCTTCAATAGCACAAGCAAACCTATCGAAGTAGAAGCCGAAGCAAGTCTCGTAGGGAAACCCTGCTCCTTAAATAGCCCCTACCATCAGGGAGACACCTATCAGCTGGCAGGAGGCAGGGAGACAAGAGGGCAGATGACAGGAATCAGCAGGCAAGGGAGCCCGGATTGGCCAGCCAGTAGGAGGAGGTGGGGTCTAGCCACGAGTGGCCAATCCAGGTGTCGGAGGCGTGGCCCAAGTTCCCGGGCCCCGCGCCTGGAAGAGAAGATCCTCCCGGGATGCCAGTGTTGCCAAAATGGCCGGCGGTCCCAACTGCAGCAGGGCAAAAGCAGTGCGCCGGCGCCACCATGACGGCTGGTGGAAAAATCAAAGTGTGGCGTGGGATGTCGGAGCATCGGCCCAACCAGCCTGGCCAATGCTCCCCTTTACAGAGGCGGAGCTGGAGAGCGGTTTGGCCGTGAGGAGCGCATAGCAGGTGAGGGGTTGACACTGATGCCTAAATTAGACGCGGACCGGGTGTATTCTATAAAAAAGCGCATAGATTTTACAAATGCCCACAACCCGCCCATTCCATGCCCATGGCCACGCCCCTTTCAGCTATGCATCTTAGAACTTACATGCATTACTTTACACTTTACAGAATGACACTGTTAACAAAATTATGTAAGCCACATTGAGCCTGCAAATAGGTGGGAAAATGTGGGATACAAATGCAATAAATAATAATAATGTGCTTAGACAGTTGTGCGTGTAAATTCTAATTAATGCCAATTAGTGTCAACAATTGTTTGTTAATTTAGCAATTATTAGCACTCATTGGCTTGTTAACTAATTAAGTTGCGGGTGCAAATCCAGAATACGAACAGATTTGCGCATGCAACTTTAAGGTGCGCTATATAGAATCCTGGGGATATTGCTTTGTGCACAACTGTCAGGGGTGCGTACATGTGGGTGTGTCATGGGCGTGTCACCAAGTGATGTACACAGCTTATAGAATACTCTCAGTTATGCGCATTGCATGACGCACAGGCACATCCACATACGCCAGCCATTGAGTCAGTAGGGCGCCACCTAGCTTTAAGAACTGTCACCACAGTGTCACAGTATTAAAAAATGAATTATTGAGAGGTTTTGATGGTTATCTGTGAATCACCTGAAATTTTTTGTCTCACTTTTAATCATGTTCATTTATATAAAAATAAATAATCCTTCTTCCTGTGAGACTGTCATTGGAATGCGTTTATGTTTCACTTATATGCTTTCATATTTGTCAACATTTCCTCATTTCTGATCTAAAGAAGGTGTTAACTTCAAAAGCTAATCAAAAATGCATTGTTAGTCCAATAAAAATTGTATCGTCTTACATCCTTTTCTATGATTTGTTTTATGTCTATTTATTACATATAAAAATAATAAATGCAAAGACAAGCATAGATTGTACACTGTTGGGGACAGGGACTTGTCATAACATTGTGCTGTAACAAGACCTCAATCAATACATAAACATCACTAGATGATAAAATATTTTTTCTACCTCTGGGTCTGTGCTATTTATCCAGTACATCAGATGCTCTTTTACTTTGGCCCTGTAAATTCTGATGTCAGTAAACTCCCTTAGGTTCATGCATACAGTACCTATCAAGTGATTTGTAAAAACAGTTTTGCCTTGAGCAGCTTGTGTAGCTGTCAGGAAGACTCTTCAGATGGTACCATGCCCACTCCACTTCCAATGAGAACCCTACGGGTGGAAGGGGGGCGGGGGCTACCAAACTGCTAGGAGAAACAAGCCAAAGGCAAAGACCTCCCAAAGGCACCTGCTGCATTGCCCTCCTTCCTCAAGCAAGTGAGAAATTCACACCCTCAATGTCAAATCTGGCTTGCTTATCTGTTCGACAATAAAACTCCACCTGGATAACTAGAAGGATCCTGAGTGGAGGCAGAGAAGCTTCATAGCGCATTGCTCACCTGGATTTTGTACGGAACTCTTTTAAGTGAGAGAAGACCTTGTGCGCTGACAAGAATTGCTGGTGTGGCACCTGTTTCCACCACTATGTTTCTATTTATTGCGATTCCTATTGGACTTGAGAAAGATTGGCTCCATAAAATATTCATTTGAGAGTCATATTCAGGTTGAAAGCAACTTCATGCCAAAATTCATTAATTTATTTTCAGCTGTTTATTATATTAATCTTTGCTGATTCAGAAAGGTGGACCCATTTCTCCTTCTTTGCATTGTAGGGTCTACCTCACCCCAGTCCCATTAAAGAATGAAGGTGATAAGTTTGCTGGTTGTAACAATAACTAGCAAGGAAGCAAGTGAAAATGCTGTGCATTGATGGATTTCCCAGCGCTTTGTAATGTGACTTTATTGAAAATGACCTGAGCCTCTTTGGTCAATGATCATTTTCATTAATGTAAATTTCGGGCCCACAGCTGAGTTTCAACCAAAGTATTCAAAACAAAAAGTCCACTCAGAGGGAAACTATTGTATCTTCAGATGGCTGGACAGATGGATAGAGTGAATCATCTCACAAGTGTTTGTCTGCCATGTGTGACTGGAAATAATTTTCATGAGGCATGTTCTGCATGCTTTCCCCATCATGCACCTCCCAGTGTGGCCACACCCCTATCCTTTTTGGGCTGTTTCTTAATGATTCAGATACATATGGCCTTTCTTTATTGTAAATTCTACTGTGAAACCCTGTGACTGAACCATGCCACTTTCTTAATGGTTGTTATGGATGATGACACCTAGTAAATGAACTGTGCAGTTTGCTACTACTTGCTATGTGTTCTGTCAACTAGCGGTGGAGAAATATGGCAATTTCTATTGCTGTGAGACAGTGAGGTCCTGCAGTTAGACTGTAAAATTCATTGTTTGAAAGCTGCTGACAGTGGCATCTCATGATCTGATACATTATCACACTTGGTTTAGTTTTATTATCATTCTTTCCAAAGTACCACTCAATTCAGACTGCCCCTCCCATTTCCTCTCCATGTTAGAGACACATCCAAAATTACGCTTCTGTGCACGTGCAAAATGATGTAGCTCATGGAGTGTCAGCAGGATTCCCAATCTCTGCTGGTAGATGAGGAGCCAACAGAACACATGGCAATGTGGCTGTAGCCCAAATTCAAGGTACCAGCTGGGTTTCCAACCCTTCTGCTGGTAAAAGAAGAGGAAGATGATCTGGACCCATGAAGGTGCAAACAAGGTGAGATGGGAGGTAAGAGAAGTACAGCAGAAGAAAAGGTGAGAGGAGATGGGAGGGAAGGAACATCCCAGAAGAAATTGAAAGGAGGAAAACAGGATAAAAAGGAGAAAGGAGAAAAAGGGGGATGACTGAAAGGGCCCCTGACACTCACATCCCATCCCAACACATCCTCTCTACCACCCAACCACCCACCCCTACCCTTACATTCATGCTCCCTAGCTACTCATCTCACCCCTACAATCACCTCCCCTGCTACGCAACCCTGCTGCAAAGCTACTGAGCCCATCACTTACATCCCACACACTCAACCCCCCCTCCTCTTCCCCCCCCCCCACGCAGATACTCTGTTATGAAAAATTGCCTCTTTGCAATGTTTGTAGCATGCACCTTTCAACTTGCTGATAGGTTATCCTGCATTTTTCTCTCAGTGACATGACTAAGATGTATTCCTCTTTACCATGTATGTATACAACTAAATGTATTATCATTTGAAATTCTGTACCCGGAAATGGCGATCGCCATCACGGCATGATGTAAGCCACATTGAGCCTGCAAATAGGTGGGAAAATGTGGGATACAAATAAATAAATAAATAAAAATGCTACAAATAAATAAATATCCCACTGTCATGGCAACCTTGTGTACATCCCTTGTTCAGGCCAGAATCACCCCTCTAGTGTAGGTCATATATAGGCCTGTACCCTCAACAGTTCAATTCCTTAAGTCCTTTGACTTATGGCTGTGGTAACTCTGAACATGATGCACCAGAGAAACAAATACACCACCCCATGGTACCCTGAAGATTAGGAAACAGCTCTAAAGAAAGGTAACTCTTCAGTAGTGAAACTGAACCGATACGATAGTACAAAGGGGAAAATACCTTCACGATATTGTTGGAGCTTGTCGTATAGGGAAGAAGAGGATGAGAGCCCACAGTCCCTTCTTTGGTTCCCCCATTTATTACTCAGTGTGTGACCCTAAGCAAGTCACTTATCCCTGGATTCTATATAGGTTGCTAAAGTTGGATACCCAAATTTGGGTCCGGATCCCAGATGCGCGTGTTACCTAATTAGTCAATTAGGTGCTAACAATCAATTATTGTTAATAATTGGCAGTAATTAGGAGTTATGTGTGCATCTTCCCTTTGCTCTATTATATAACATGCACACCTAAATTTCATAGCATGGAGTTCTAAACATATATTCTGAACCTGGAATATGCTCCCTATGTAACCCTTTCTAACACATCCCTCTTCCTACCCCTCCCTATACATTCTACCATACTTAACAACACACTAATCCCAATATACACCCTTCTCCCATTCCCCTACCTTTACCATCCTCCTTCTTGCCCATCTTATCTATCCACATCTAAACGACCACCTCTTTACTTACTATATTACAGCTACATCCACTCTATGTTACTTTGTTAACCTGATATACTACGTAAGCCACACTGAACCTGCTAGTGAGTGGGAAAGCGCGGGGTATAAGCATTACAAATAAATAAATAAAGGGGGCAGGGGCATGGGTGGGTTGGGGTGTTCCCAGAAATTAGGCACCATGTTATAGAATACTTGGATTGGGCACTGGAATCCATGCTATTCTACAAGGGCTGCTTAGTGCTTTATAGAATTGGTGCTTAGCACAGATCTTAAAGGAGGAGTGGCTTAATGGTTAGTGCATTGGGCCTTAATCCCAGCATCCTGGGTTCAATTCCCACTGCAGCTCCTTGTGACCCTGGGCAAGTCACTTAACCCTCTATTGCCTCAGGTGCAAAAAACAAGATTGTGAGCCCTCTAGGGGACAGAGATAGTATCTGCTTATAATGTGAGACTGTTCTCTGCTTTGAACTTGATGGTTAAGTGGATTATAAATGCCAGAATTAAATAGTG
Source organism: Microcaecilia unicolor (assembly GCF_901765095.1). Taxonomy (NCBI): domain Eukaryota; kingdom Metazoa; phylum Chordata; class Amphibia; order Gymnophiona; family Siphonopidae; genus Microcaecilia; species Microcaecilia unicolor. Next base: position 166,446,747 of record NC_044038.1, read on the forward strand.
TAGAACTGTGGGTGCCATTTACTGAATGACCTTTAACCTCCACTTGCTTAAGCTATGCCATGAACTTGTGAAATATTTGTTATAATGTTGTATAGTGTTTGAACAAAATGATTCAGATTCTCAATGTACAATTAGGTTTATGTAATGGAGAAAAAATGAATTCACAGCTCAACACTAAAGAAACTGAGGATGTCAAACCTATCGAGAGCTACATTCTTTTTTGTCAGGTTTGGTACATGCAGATTGATGACATTACATTACAATTGGTTTTATTTTGGGTGTTTATGATATTGTTTTATGTATGTTATTGTTAATTTTGATTTGTTTGCTGTTACCCACTCAGATGGTTGGATGGGGGCCTATAAGTTTTGACAAATAAATGTATTCATATAGTCCGCAACCACCAAGTTTTATGTGGATTACAAAAAAAAGAGCAACTGGGAATTACAAGTAATAAGTCATAACAATTACAAGATAGAAATTTCTGAAACAAAAATGTTTTAAAAAGTTTTCTAAATTGGCCATAGATGGTTACAATTCTTAGCTGAACCAGCAACTTATTCCAAACCCAAGTAGCCAGGAAAGAAAAGATGGTGGAAAAAGCTGATTTAAGAACATAAGAATTAGCTAACTGGGGTGTTGGCGCCACCTTGTGGTAACAGAAGGGATCCAGAGAAATTTATATTCTAATTTAAAGAGAGGAGAATTTTTTTTCCCTTCGGTAGGCTGTTGTATAGTATTCATTGCAAGGATGAATAAGTAAGGTTGCATTGTTTGAAACACAACTGTGTTACTCAGACAGTATTTTATTAAAAAGAAAATAAATACAGCCTCTGCAGCCCACATGGGGAGTGGAAGACCTGAACTGGGTTTACAAAGGAACCCAGGTTCCTGCATATGGCAGGGTGCAGCACTGATGCTGGCCCACTAGCTTTGCTGTTTATGACATTCTTGCTAAGATTTTGGACAGCAAGCGTGCTACTATGCAATTTTTGGAATTGCTTAGGTTGAAAAACAAATGAGAAATAACTTCTTAGAGCACCAAAAGTGCTGGCAGATAAATATATAGCTATAAACTGGGGGGGGGGGGGGGGGGGGGGGGGTTCTAACCATTTTAGTCGGAGAAACTGATAGATAAGTACATGTCATGGAAAGAGTAACCTATAATTTAAGGCAGCAATCAACTGCGTATGACACATTTACAAGATTAGTCTAGAAGAGTTTCACTAAAACGAGCGTGCACAGTGAGTCTGAGAAGAGCAGGGTAGGCAATGTGGTGAGACCCACACAGGACAAACGCTTCAACTGGCAGGGATTGGGGAGGCCTAGGTTACAGAACCGCCCTTTCAGGGGCTGCATTCAGGGCCTATGATAACAGGGTTCTGGAAGGAGCAGTGATGTAGTGAGGGCAGAGTGTGCCCCAGGAGCATGACCTACTCCCTCTGATGTTACTTCCTGTGTCGGGGCAGGGAACCAGTGGATCTGACATCCGCGACTGCTCCCAGCACCCCCAGGAGGTAACAGCAATGCACCCAGGAGAGGGGAGGGGGTTTGGGGGTGATGCACCAAGGCAGGGGAATGTGATGCGCGGGGGTGGGGGGGGGTGCACATAGCTGCGCTCCACCTTGGGTGGCAGCCGACCAAGGAACACCACTGGGAAGGAGCCCAGATGCCTACTTCCCAAAATGACCAGATGAAGTGCATTGTGGGAGAGAGAGAATATAAATAGTGGGAAAAATCATTGAGTAGTCAGTCATAATGGAAGGCTCATGAGGCCATATCCCAGTCCTGTTTCCAGCTGAGCTGGAAGCGGAACAAGCAGCAGGAAAACGTTGGATTAAACAAAGCAATGCAATAAAACCAGCTGACAGTTCTGTTTGCATAGTGCAAACAGATCCTGTTCCTGTACAGCACAAGCAGTGATTCTTATTGTCTGTCTCTCACCTACTTTATTGCTTGAACAAGAGTTTGCCTTGCAGCTGACCAGAAGAAAATAAATATGACTCACTGCTGGAGCCAGTGCAGAAGATAAGAGATGTTTTGTACACTACGATTTCAGAACACTTCTTGAAGCTGTACCTCGGAACTCATCTCCTTTGTGACCTCTGATAGGACAAGGAGGGAGAAAAGCATTTGGATGTGGTCTCACTATGAAGCGCCTTGACGGCAATACATATAAATGACATCATTTATGTGTATTGCTGTCGAGGCGCTTCATGGTTGACTTCTCAATTCTTGTGTTCTAAGGAAGTCCTAAAGTCATATTTTCCTTGGTTTTTTGGAGTGGAGTAGCCTAGTGGTTAGTGCAGTGGACTTTGATCCTGGTGAACTGAGCTCAATTCCCACTGCAGCTCTTTGTGACTCTGGGCAAGTCACTTAACTCTCCTGGTACAAAATAAGTACCTGAATATATGTAAACTGCTTTGAATGTAGTTGCAAAAATCTCAGAAAGGTGGTATATCAAGTCCCATTTCCCTTTCGAAAATGAGCCCAAATGTAAATTATATACGGTCACAAGAAGTGTCAGAGGCAACATTTGAACTCTGGTACACAGTCCATTGTTTTAACCACTAGATAGACCACTCCTTCCCCTCATTTGAAATAAATAAATGCAACATTACCTTGCGCTGCATTATGCAAAATATGAAATTGTGTTATATCAGGGGGCCATAGCTGCACAGACACGTGGGGCCTTATTCAATAAAGATTTTTTCCTCAGAATGAGAAAAATATCTTTCTAAGAAGGCCTGCGGAGCAGGATAAGTTCTTCCCTTCTTCCTCTTGGACGTTTTGCATGTGGAAAGGAGACTTTTCATAACATTTTGCATGTCTGTGGAATGCAGCCTCTTTGAATAAATATTTGCATTGTTGTGCTGTGTCAATCTCAGTCTTTTCAAATTGCGCAACTCATTGGACTGAATGGGTTTCTGTAGCACTTTGTCTATAATCCCTAAAAAGCTTCAGCTACAGCTAAAGCAGTTTAGTAACTAAAGGTCCTTTTTGGATAAAAGTAAGCGGGCTCTGATTCCAGCTCACTGAATAATTTCAGCTCCTAATGAAACTGCATTAAAAATCCTGGAATAAATTATAAGGTGGCGTGGCAAGTCTACTTTTCTCTAGCCTAAAGTCTGTTTTACTCTTTTGGGATCTTGCCAAGTACTTTTGACCTGGATTGGCCAGTGTTGGAAACAGGATACTGGTGTCGATGGACCTTCGATCTATCCCAGTATGGCAATGTTTATGTTCTTGTGTTCTATAAACTGGTGTCATAAAGTAGATGCCACTGGCTCTTGGTTGATTGGTCCTTTCCTATTTTACTCTGGCGTTCCTTTCCAATTTTGTGCATTGTTTTTTTATTTGTAGACCGCTGTGAGCTTTGTTTAGAAATGGCGGTATATTAAGTCTGATATAATAAACATAAATATAAAGCGTTCTACATTATTTTTGCCATCTACACACACTATTTATTTTTCCTTAATTTTTTGGGGAGGGGTCGTGTCGGGACAGAGAATAGAAATGGATGCACTAATCAGCTAGCGCACTGACATTACTACTGCGCCAACTGTTTAGCACATCAATAATGTGGGAGCCCATAGTGCAGGGGTCCTCAAATCTAGTCCTCGAAGTCCACAACTCAGCCTGGTTTTCAGGATTTCCACAATGAATCCACTGCATGCAAATAGATCTTATACATATTCATTGTGCAAATCCTGAAAACCAGGCTGAGTTGTGGACCTTCAAGACTAGGGGGCCCTTTCACTAAGCCACGTAGGTGCCTACGTGCACCCAACGCATGCCGATTCAGAGTTAACGCCCGGATACCGTGTGGCCCCTGTGGTGATTTCATTTTTTACATGTGTCCACTACGTGCGCTGGAAAATAATTTTTATTTTCTGGTATGCGGCAGAAACCGGGCGGTAATCATCATTCTACATGCGTAGACGATTACCACATGGTTAATGCGTGAGACCTTACTGCTAAGTCAATGACTGGCGGTAAGGTCTCAGACCCAATGAACGTGGCCCAATTTTTATTTTGCCGCACATCCATTTTCGGCAAAAATTTAAAAAAGGCCTTTTTTACAGGCATGCTGAAAAATGGATCTGCGCGCGCCCAAAACATGCGCCTACACTAGACCAGCCCATTTTTCATCACACCTTAGTAAAAGGACCCCTAGATTTGAGAACCCCTGCCTTAGCGCCTCCTAAATAGGAGACGATAAGTGCCCTTGCGGTCATTTTTTTTTATTGGCCATGCGCTTTTGCTAAATGAAACAGGAAAAAAAAGCCCTTTTTGATGGCTGTGCTAGAAATGTGCTTAGTTGCACAGGACAGACTTACATATGGATGCACTGAACCCATTTCTTAACGCAGGTACCAGGTTGGGGGTCAGCGAAGGGCCTACTACATTCCAATCCAGCTGCAATGAAGAAAAGGGAAACAAGTTCCAAAAAGTCTCAGGTTGGTAACCATCACCATCTTCTCCTCCTGCCACTCAGTCACTGCAGGAACAGCCCTCAGCAGGGGCTACACCCAGGGGGAAAGGGAATGGAGCTTGATATACTGCCTTTCTGTGTGTGTGTGTGTGTGTGTGGGGGGGGGGGGGGTTGTAACTACATTCAAAGCTGTTTACATAGTATATACAGGTACTTATTTGTACCTGGGGCAATGGAGGGTTAAGTGACTTGCCCAGAGTCACAAGGAGCTGCACTGGGAATTGAACCCAGTTCCCAAGGATCAGAGTCTGCTGCACTAACCACTAGGCTACTCCTCCACTCCTTCAGAACCCTACAACCTTGGGCTCTTTTGGGCAATGACTGGGACTGTGAATTCTGCCCCTCATAGGACATTCTGCCAGTGTGAGGAAAAGAGTCCAGGCCAAACACTGAACCTAGGTCTTCTACCTGGTACCATGCAATGCTTGGTACTGATCCATCAGAACAGCGCTCGTTTTTCTGTGTTTCTTAAGGTAACTGCATTATAAATGATCATGAGAGATAAAAATGGATATGAGGTAAGGTTGAAGTCTTGACAGTCATCACTGCTGCTGTTATTTTTTAAACCTGTATCCTCTCAACATATTTGCACGCGTGCCAATAATTTGTCTCTGTAATCTTCTCTCGTTTAAAACTTGACCCTGTAACAGGTTCAAAGAACAGCCCTTACTGTGCAAAAGATGCTGTCACATCACAGCCAAGCCAGACTGAGAAGGAATATTTTCATTTTTTTCCTTTTAATAAGTGAATTAGTACAACTGAAATGTAATTGGTAATCAAAGACAGAAAGCATTTGTAGTGAAGTCTGGTGATTATCTGAACAGAATATAAAATGAATTCCAGCAAAGCCTTTAATTATGACATGTATCGTTCCACCACAGTGCCCAAGAGAAGGTAAACCACTCAATTAAATCGAAACCAGCAAAACAGTGGATGGAAGGCCATTGTCAAGAGTTGAGAGCAGAATGCGTAACACATGGCATTCGCAGCTGGCACTTTGCGATCTGTCAGCTGAGCCTCAGTTAAGTGACTCCTTTCCCTGGTGAGAATCCTGCACGTGCTGATCTGTACTGTTGAACTGGCATCTTTCTTTGTTAATATTTATGTATTTATTGGGATTTATTCATTGCCTTTATGAAGAGAATCACCCAAAGTGATGTAAAGTAGGTACAGTTTAACATAGAACTTACATTTTGTTAACAGCATAATAATAGTAAAATGACCAAATATAAACATCAAACATATAAATGGCAAGTGACCGACTCACCTGCAAATGCGCAGTAGAGACTTCCCTCTCTGTCTCGCCCCCGCGTCAAGACGTGATGACGGAACAGAGAGGGAAACTGCTCTGAGGAGTGCACCACACGGAAGGGGAGGGAGGGAACCGCCGAGGTTGCTACCGCTCCCCCCCCCCCAGGTCGCTGCTACCGCTCCCCCCACCCGGGGTCGCCGCCGGCCCCCCCTCCACCCGGGCCAGGCCCTCTCTTCTCCATTGAACTTACAGCGCCGAAACCGCAGCAGGCAGATCAGCTCCCGTCGGCCTTCCTTCCTTGCCTGTGTCCCACCCTCGCCGACGTTATGTCACACGAGGGCGGGACACAGGCAAAGAAGGAAGGCCGACGGGAGGCGATCTGTCTGCTGCGGTTTCGGAGGTGAGGCGCTGTATGTTTAATGGAGAGGAGAGGGCCCTGCCCGGGTGGCGGGGGGGGGCAGCGGTGACCCCAGGGGGGAGCGGTAGCAGCAACCTCGGGGGGAGGGGCGCTGGTGGCGGCGATCTTGGGGGAGGGAGGGCAGGAGAAATGCTGGACATGGGAGGTCTCAGAAGGAGGGGGTTCCTTGGAGTTGGGAGGGATGGACGGAGGGGAGCCTTAGAGCTGGGAGGGAGGGGGCCTTGGAACTAGGAGGGAGGGAGGGAGGGCGGGGGGCCTTGGAGCTGGGAGGGGAGGGGGAGGGAAGGGGGCCTTGGAGCTGGGAGGGAGGGACAGAGGGCCTTGGAGCTGGCAGGGAAGGAGGGAGGATGCTGGACATGGGAGGTCAGAAGGAGGGGGGCCTTGGAGCTGGGAGGGATGGACAGAGGGGGGCCTTGGAGCTGGCTGGGAGGGAGGGACAGATGGGGGCTCTTGAAGCTGGGAGGGAATGGGGCCTTGGAACTGGGAGGGAGGGTGGAGGGCCTTGGAGCTGGGAAGGGAGGGGGAGGGAAGGGGGCCTTGGAGCTGGGATGGAGGGACAGAGGGCCTTGGAGCTAGCAGGGAAGGAGGGAGGATGCTGGACATGGGAGGTCAGGGAGGGGGGCCTTGGAGCTGGGAGGGATGGACAGAGGGGGGCCTTGGAGCTGGCTGGGAGGGAGGGACAGATGGGGGCCCTTGGAGCTAGGAGGGAATGGGGCCTTGGAACTAGGAGGGAGGGCGGGGGGCCTTGGAGCTGGGAGGGGAGGAGGGGAGGAGGGGAGAGGGACTGGGGCCTTGGAGCTGGGAGGGAGGGGAGGGACTGGGGCCTTGGAGCTGGGAAGAGGGGGGGCCTTGGAGCTGGGAGGGGAGGGGGGAGGGAATGGGGCCTTGGAGCTGGGAGGGAGGGAGTTAGATATCAAAAAAGAACATACCAATACTCGCCCGTTCTAACGGGCTTAACGGCTAGTAATACAATAAGGGATAGGTTTACTAAGCGGTGCTATGGGCGTGTTAGCGTTTTTAACGCGCATAAATGGTTAACGTGCGTTAAACGCTAATACACCCATAGAAATGTACTTTACAGGCGCATTAAAAATGCTAACGCACCTTAGTAAACATACCCCTAAATGAAGTAAATTTGGAAATGGCAAATTTAAACCTAATAATAGGACTACCATGAAACAGTATCAAAAATATACACATTTAACAGCAAGGGACTTCAAATACCAGAGATATAATACGATGTCAGCACATTACTAATGAAATACCCAATAAGAAACGCAATAGAACATTCAAATAACATGATGGTAATGCTTTTCTACAATACAGCTGACCATGTAGCCAAGAGGCCAAGTACAGAGTCAACTGGGATAAATAAATGGGTGGCTAAACTCAAGGCAAGTTCTTTGAACAGTTAAGCAAGATATAAGGAACTGATCTAAGTTACAGTGTGTGTAGTCAGCTAGTCCAGGTGCAGAATGAGTGTAGAGTCAGTCACCCTAAGTATTAAAGGCTTGGGAGAAGAGCCAGGCTTTCACCTGCTTCCTGAAGTAGAGGTAGTCTCAAGTTAGACATAGCCCCTCTGGGAGCAAATCCCACGGCGTGGGGGGCTGCTCCTGAGAAGGCTCACTGGTGGGTATCACTTCATACAATTTCTTTTGACGAAGGTACAGATTGAGGTGGTGGCAAGGGGCTCCTGCACTAACCCAGCGGTAACTGGGCAGCATGTGGCACTGCCCAATTACCGCTGAGTACACACCGGCTGGCGTGCACTGGGGGTGCGAACTACCACTGGGCTGCTGCGGTAGCCCGGCGGTACTTCCCTTTTAGCGAGCGGTAAGCCCGTGTTGGGTTTACCATCACTTTGTAAAAGGACCCCTTACTTTTGACTGTGTCTTGACCAACCATAAATGCCCAACTTTCTCAGTTTATTTGGTAACTTGTACTGTTCCATATTTTCTTAATAGACGTTCACCTTCCGATTGCTGATGTGCAGCTTCGTATAAACCTGCCACTCCCTCTCTCTCTGTACTAATAAATAATAACAGACTTAGAAGCCAAGAAGGGAAATTGTTCTGGGAATTCTATTAAAAGACTGTCATGAGGTTCTAAAATTCTCCACCACTGTTGCTAGAGCTAAAAGTGTAACACTGAAAAAGAAGTTTAAAAATAGATCATCAAAAAAACCCCAATGCTTCCCTTCCCCACCAAAAATTTCTTATTGGGAGAATAGGCAATTAAGAGATCCAGCTTTACACTGGAGAGAACATGGCAAGGCGGGGAGAGTATTTTTTTCTTATGCTCTGAGGGTTTTTGACAGTGAGGCTGGTTGTTTTCTGGTGGGGAAGAGCTGAGTGCAATTAGAATTCCCTGTAGGACCTGAACCTCTGAAGGGAAGATATTTCTATGGACAATCTGCTTACGAAACAGCATGCATTTGCCTTTTGAATGTTCAGAAGTGATAGCAGTTCTTTTCAAGCGACTTTACTGTGCTGCACATATTTTTAAATAACAAAGAAAAAAAAATCTCACCTTGAAATGCCCCTGTGTCCAAGATATCTAAATGATTTGGTAAACTTTAATGTAAAATTTGCATTTTGTTAAAGAGTTAAAAAAAAAACAGATGAATTAATGCCTCACCAAACGGTGAATTTATCAAGATTAGTGTTTTGGGGCAGAATATTTCACAGCAAGACCATAAGGACTTAGGGGTCTATTTACACAGGTGCGCTGAAAACTGTCTTGCGATAGTGTAGGTGCGGGTTTTGGGTGTGCACCAATCCTTTTTCAGTGTGCCTGTAAAAAGGCCTTTTTAAAAAAATTTTGACAAAAATTTTGCCACATGCCCATTTTGGGTCTGAGACCTTACTGCCAGCCATCAACCTAGATAGACTTCTTCTGTTTTGAATTTTGGATGTTTTTAGCTAAACGTCTACAGTTGGACTTTAGACGTCATATCAAAAATGCCCCTTTATAACTAGTAAGTCAACAAGAATTAAGACTAAAGAAGTCAAGCAGGACTATAAAGAAGAACAAGTAAGAAATCAAAAGAGAAAAGTAGCACGATAAACCACTGTGAGGACAGTACATTAAAAAAACAAAAGAAAGAAAAGTCGATAAATCCAAAATAAAGCCGTGCCTGAACAAAGAAACTGAAGGACTTATCACAGCACAGGAACAAGCTCTTCGAACAAATGCAATAAAGGCTAAAACTGATAAAACATCCACTGATAGCAAGTGCCGCTTGTGCAAAGAAGTCAAAAAGACTGTGGAACATCTAATCACTGTCTGCAAAAGGATCACCCACACTGACAACAAGGAAAGACACGTAAGTGCATAAGTATTGTCATACTGGGGCAGAATTTATATGCACAACGTGCTAAGCGTATTCTGTAATGCACTGCACCTAAATTTTAATGCATGCAAGCAAAAAGGGGCATGGTTATGGGTGGGGAAATGGGCATTTCATGGGCATTCCAAGTAGAGGAGTGTGGTAGCCGTGTTAGTCCACTCTTAAGGTTATCAATAGAAATCAAACAAAATAAAACATGGAAAATTTACGCACACTGTTGTAAAATATGGCCCTGTGTGTCTAAATCTATGCACCGGGATTTAGACTACATTTTCATTGGTGTGTAGTTTTAAGTGCTAGGATATTAACTACGCATAGTCTATATACCACGTCAAAATCTAGGCGCTGCTTATAGAATACAGTGGAAATGTTTTCAGCATGGATTATTTAGGTGCCATATACAGAATCTGGCCCTATATACCAGCGGTAAAAATGGCAGCGCGTGGGAAAGACCCAAGTAAGGGCGTGCTAAGGCCATTTTTTATAGCTGTTTGATAAAAAGGCCCCTAATTTAAGAACTGGAAAGATTCACCAACAAGGAAGATGAAATTACTAATTGAAATATAATCACTGGGAAACACTGTTCTGTATGAAATGGGCTCTAATACTTGATACCCTATTTAAAAACACATTCTATATAATAAAAAGCACCTCCAATGTTCTGAAGCTGACTCCGTGACAGTGAAGCCTTGAAGCATTCGTGCTCCTGCTGTATCCATCTCCTGAACTGACATCACGTACTTCCGGGTACGTCACAAACAGCAGTGATCAATCACTGGAAGGGAATGCTGCAGAGTTGCCAGGCCACGGAACGCGACGTCACACGTATGAGGGTGTCGTCATCCCTCCCTCCCTTCCAGTTCCAGGCCCCCTCCCTCCAAATTTTAAAAGTCATCTTCACTTACCAAGTTGGGTTTACGGCGGCCGGCAGCAGCGGTAAAAGGCGTGCCGACTCGGCCCTTCTCTCTCTCAGCTCTGGTCCCACCCTCATTTCCTGTTTCTGCAAGGGTAGGACCAAAGCTGAGAGAGAGAAAAGAGCCGAGCCTGCACGCCTTTTACCGCTGCTAACAGCCGCCATAATCCCGACTTGATAAGTGAAGATGATTTCTAAAATTCGGAAGGAGGGGTGCTAGAACTGGAAGGGAGGGAGGGAGGGAGGGAGGGAGGGACGATGACCCTGGAACTGGGAGGGAGGGAGGGGGACCCTGAAACTCGGAGAGAGGGAGGGAGGGACCCTGAAACTCGGAGGGAGGGAGGGAGGACCCTGGAACAGAGGGAGGGAGGGAGGGAGGGAGGGGACGATGACCCTGGAACTCGGAGGGAGGGAGGGAGGGAATGACCCTGGAACTCAAAGGGAGGGAGGGAGGGAATGACCCTGGAACTCAGGGAGGGAGGGAGGGGACGACCCTGGAACTCGGAGGGAGGGAGGGGGGCCCATGGCACACACTCTCATCCTCACACAGTCTCTCACAGACACACTCGCACCCAGTCTCACTCTCTCTCTGTCACACACACACATTCACACAATCACTCTCGCTCACACAGTCTCTCTCACACACACTCTCTGAAACATACACACTCCGAGGAAAACCTTGCTAGCGCCCGTTTCATTTGTGTCAGAAATGGGCCTTTTTTACTAGTTTATTCATAAAGGGCTCAAGCTACTCAAATGCTTTTTGACTACTGGAAGACAAATATGAGAACCTTCCCCCTCCCCCACAATACGCCACCTCTGAAAACATCTATCACAAATACATATATTAGGAAATAGTTTGCAAAATCGAAGAAGAAGTTAACCATGAAGCTGATTATTGCACGCCTCTAAGTAGAGATCATCGTAAAATCCTACATAAAGAGAGTTATTAGGTTTAACCAAGATATTCAGGGAGCCAACACAGAGCGTAATGGCAATGCCTTTCTGCTGGGTATTTCCTACATTCTGAAACTGAGTGAATTGAGCTCAAAGATTATATTTTATGAAATTCCAGAGCCATTGCATATGTGGACAGGTAATTAGTTTGGTGATGATCTTTTTACAGCAGGAGAAAAACAAAATTCAAGGCATCTGTGGCATGTCTTGCTGGGTCCTGTGAACATTCCTAGGATAATGTTTTACAAATGCCCACATTTTGTAGAATAAAGGCTATAATCCACATGGACAACATGAAACAGATGTAAATTCTAGGACGAAATCAATAGTGAATGCTTCTTGACTCCCTGTTTTGCTTCTCATTGCTTGGAAGTGCAACATTAAAGCTCTGTGCCACACCCATCCTGCTGTACAGTACACAAACTATTACTGTTTCTCGGTGTGGTCTTTTGTAGTCAAGCAAACAAAGATTATGCACAGGCTAAAAGAGTTGTGACTACCAGGAATTTATATATTTATTTGGTTCATTTGTATCCCACATTTTCCCAGTCTATGCGGGCTCAACGTGGCTAACAAAGTTACTATCATGAAATGTGGCTCACACATAACCCTGTTTACTAAGACATGCTAGCGGCTGCTGTGTACTTGGGGGTGATTGTGTCTGACGACCTTAAAGCTTTCAAACAGGTAGAAAAAGCCACGGCCAAAGCCAGAAGGATGCTTGGGCAGGGGCGTAGCTACGGGTGGGCCTGGGTGGGCCCAGGCCCGCCCAATCTCGGCCCAGGCCCGCCCAGTCTTTTTTGACCCTCACCTTCCATGACAACGACGACGACTTAGTTTTTTGCCCGCAGCGGCGAGTGGGCGTAAAAGCAGCAAGCAGCGAGCCAGTCTGGACTCCGTCCATCGCTTCCTGCCCTCTCAGCGTCCCGCCCAAAAGGAAATGACATCAGAGGAAGGCGGGACGGCGCAGAGAGAGGGCAGGAAGTGAAGGACGGAATCGAGACTGGCTCACTGCTTGCTGCTTTTACGCTGCAACTTCGGGAGTGGAGTGTGTGTAAGTGAGCCCGCTCGCCCATCCGCCCATCTAATCCATTGCAAGGAAGGAAACGATTTGGTTTCCACTCCCCCGCGCAGCCGTCGCCGTTCACTCAAAACACAGGGCAAGCAAACCTGTGAGCTGCTGCATCCACGTTGTCGTTCTTTTGAAGGGGAGGGGCGGGGGAGATGTCGGATAGAATGGGGAAGGGGATTGAAAGAAACAGGATGGGCAGGGGAGAGAGGAGAATTGCCGGACAACAGGGATTGATGGAGGGGGCAGGGGAGAGAGGAAATTTGCTGGACATGGATGGATGGAGAGAAGGGCAGGGGAGAGAATAGAAATTGCTGGACATGGAGCGGAGGGCAGGGGAAGGAGGAAAATTGTTGGACATGGATGGATGGAGGGGAAAGGGGAGAGAGGAAATGTGCTGGGTATGGATGGATGGATGGAGGAGAGGGCAGGGGAGAATGGAGAGTTGCTGGACATGGATGGATGGAAAGGAGGGCAGGGGAGAGAATAGAAATTGCTGGACATGGAGCAGAGAGCAGGGGAAGGAGGAAAATTGCTGGACATGGATGGATGGAGGGGAAAGAGGAAATTTCCTGGGTATGGATGGATGGAGGAGAGGGCAGGGGAGAATGGAGAGTTGCTGGACATGGATGGATGGAGGGGAGGGCAGGGGAGAGAGGAGAATTGCTGAACATGGATGGATGAATGCAAGGGACAGAGGACATTTGCTGGATATGGGTGGATGGAGGAGAGGGCAGGGGAGAATGGAGAGTTGCTGGATGGATGGATGGAGGGAGGGGAGAGAAGTCAGGGAGGAGATGCGCATGGATGGAGGGGAGGGAAGAGAGGAGAAATGCTGGACATGGATGGAGTGGAGGGCAGGGAAGAGAAGGAAAAATGTTGGACAAGGATGGAGGGGAGGGAAGACAGAGGAAGTAGAAGCACATGGATGGAGGGGAGTGAGGAGAAATGCTGGATATGGATGGAGGGAAAACTGCTGAGTTTAAGGGCTGGTTTGGAGCACGTTGAGGGCAGATACTGAAACTCGAGGAAGGCTACAGATGGTAGACAAGACACATAAGTACACAGGAGGATGGTGGACATGGTGAGAGAAAAAATATCAGATGGAAAGAAGACACTGCATAAAACAGAAGACACTGGGACCAAAGCGAATAGATCAGACAACAAAGGTAGAAAAAAGTATTTTATTCAGAATTTATTAATTGGAATATGTCAGCTTTTGGAAATGTGAATCTGCGATATTTTGCATGTAAGTTTCAATTTTTCTGGTATTGCTGCATGCTGAGTCTGACTTCTTGAGTTAACTTTCCAGTTCAGTATTTTGCCTTCATATTTTTTGATTTCTAGTTCCTTGTGTCATGTCTGTTGTGTCATGTGTTTTTCATGTGTGATCAAGGTGCAGTATTCTGCTAGCGCGTAGTATTTGCAGCCCTTTTTGTTTTGCTTTTTTTTTCACGAGGTAGTGTATTGGTGTTTTAGAGCCTACTGTAATTACAGTTCTGCCTTGTCAAGCATAAGGTTGTAGCTCGTCCTGTCCTTGGAATTAGTGTTGTTATGGTTTAGTAAGGATATGAGTGTGTTTTTGCACAAGTTTGTGTATAGCATTTTACAGTGGAGAGATTGTGGGATAATGTAATTATATTTAAAAATATCAATTTTTCCATTAAGTATGTATGTGGTTATACTGATGCAGGTCAGCTGTTAGGCATCAAGTGAATTCTAAGGCATTATTTTTGTAGGATCCCAAGAGACACTACTCATACTTATATAGACAGTGCGTGCCCACCCATATTAGCTCTGGGCCCACCCAAAATCTCAGGTCTGGCTACGCCACTGTGCTTGGGTGCATAAAGAGAGGCATGACCAGCAGGAAAAAGGAGGTGATAGTACCGTTGTATAAGTCTCTGGTGAGGCCTCATTTGGAGTACTGCGTGCAGTTCTGGAGACCGCACCTACGGAAAGAAATAAACAGGATGGAGTCGGTCCAGAGGGCGGCCATAAAATTAGTAAGCGGTCTTGAATGCAAAAATTTTAGGAGTGGCCTAGTGGTTTGAGTGGTGGACTTTGGTCCTGGAGAACTGAGGAACTGAGTTTGATTCCCACTTCAGGCACAGGCAGCTCCTTGTGACTCTGGGCAAGTCACTTAACCCTCCATTGCCCCATGTAAGCCGCATTGAGCCTGCCATGAGTGGGAAAGCGCGGGGTACAAATGTAACAAAAATAAAAATAGGGACAGGCTTATGAACCTCAACATGTATACGCTGGAAGAGAGAAGGGAGAGAGGAGACATGATAGCAACATTTAAATATCTCAAGGGCATTTATGTACAGGAAGAGAGCCTTTTCCAAATGAAGGAGAGCTCTGGAATGAGGGGGCATATGACAAAGTTAAGAGGGAATAGGCTTAGGAGTAACCTAAGGAAGTATTATTTCACAGAAAGGGTGGTGAAGGTGTGGAGGTGGTGGAGTCGAGGACTGTTCCAGAATTTAAAAAGGCATAGGATAAGCATGTGGGATTGCTTAGGAACAGGAAGAATTAGGGGTTACAGAGGATGGGCAGACTGGATGAGTCATATGGCCTTTATCTGCCGTCATGTTTCTATGTATCTAATGCGGACAAAGCCCATTCAAAGTAAATGGCCTGTGTCGGCATTAGCACACGGCAGTTGCTAATACGGCTTAGTAAACGGGGGGGGGGGGGGGGGGGGGGGGGGGATAGAATGTTAGTTACAACCTGGAAACTTTTAAAATCTAGGAAAAATGGCATGTTTTAAGGTCCAGAGGCAAATTCTCCCTCAACAACATAAATGAGTTTGGAAATGCTAAAGGTAGACCAAAGAAAAGGATATGTCCAATCACAGCTAACAGGAAAAAGGACATGAAATAAAGAGATTAAAGGAAGAACATAGTAACATAGTAAGTGATGGCAGAAAAAGACCTGTATGGCAGTGGCGTACCAAGGGGGGGGGGGGCGGTGGAGGCGGTCCGCCCCGGGTGCACACCGCTGGGGGGTGCTGCAGCGCACGCCTGCTCCGAGTTCGCTAAACTTCTTTGCTCGTTCGCTGCAGCTCCCTCTGCCCCGGAACAGGTTACTTCCTGTTCCTGGGTAGAGGGAGCTGTAGCGAACGAGCAAAGAAGTTTAGCGAACTCGGAGCAGGTGCGCGCCGCGGCACCCCCCACAGCGGCGTGCACCCGGGGGGGGGTATCATTTCGCCGGAGGGGGGGAAGGTGTAATTTAGTGGGGGGGAGGGCACATTGGAGCTCCGCCCCGGGTGCCATCCAGGCAAGGAATGCCACTGCTGTACAGTCCATCCAGTGTGCCCAACAAGATAAACTCATTTTTCTTGATATGCAATACTTTATATATATATACCCGAGTTTGATTTGTCCTTGCCATTCTCAGGGCACAGACAGTAGAAGTCTGCCCAGCACTGTTCTTGTACTAAACGTTCTGAAGATTCTGGAATCCTAAAGAGGTACAAGATTCCGGAATCCCAATTAGTAGCAACATTCCATGTAGAACCCCAAAGAGTAACATAGTGACATAGTAAATGACGGCAGATAAAGACCTTACAGTCCATCCAGTCTGCCCAACAAGATAAACTCATTACATATGGTGTGTGATACTTCATATGTATATCTGGTCTTGATTTGTCCTTGCCATTTTCAGGGCATAGACCATAGAAGACTGCCCAGCACTACCCTTCATCTAAAATTTCTGAAGTTAATGTCGAAGCCCCTGAAAAGCTACACTCCAACCTATCCAAATCTATTCAGCCACGATCAGGGCACAGACCGTAGAAGTCTGCCCAGCACTGTTCTTGTACTAGATTCCAGAATTCCAATTACATAAGTACATAAGTAATGCCATACTGGAAAAAGACCAAGGGTCCATCGAGCCCAGCATCCTGTCCACGACAGCGGCCAATCCAGGCCAAGGGCACCTGGCAAGCTTCCCAACGTACAAACATTCTATACATGTTATTCCCGGAATTGTGGATTTTTCCCAAGTCCATTTAGTAGCGGTTTATGGACTTGACCTTTAGGAAACCATCCAACCCCTTTTTAAACTCTGCTAAGCTAACCGCCTTCACCACTTTCTCTGGCAACGAATTCCAGAATTTAATTATACGTTGGGTGAAGAAACATTTTCTCCGATTTGTTTTAAATTTACTACACTGTAGTTTCATCACATGCCCCCTAGTCCTAGTATTTTTGGAAAGCGTGAACAAATGCTTCACATCCACCTGTTCCACTCCATTCATTATTTTATATACCTCTATCATGTCTCCCCTCAGCCGTCTCTTCTCCAAGCTGAATAGCCCTAACCTCCTTAATCTTTCTTCATAGGGAAGTCGTCCCATCCCCGCTATCATTTTAGTCGCCCTTCACTGCACCTTTTACAATTCTACTATATCTTTCTTGAGATGCGGCAACCAGAATTGAACACAATACTCAAGGTGCGGTCGCACCATGGAGCAATACAACGGCATTATAACATCCTCACACCTGTTTTCCATACCTTTCCTAATAATACCCAACATTCTGTTCGCTTTCTTAGCCGCAGCAGCACACTGAGCAGAAGGTTTCAGTGTATTATTGACGATGACACCCAGATCCCTTTCTTGGTCCGTAACTCCTAACATGGAACCTTGCATGACGTAGCTATAATTCGGTTTCTTTTTTCCCACATGCATCACCTTGCACTTGCTCACATTAAACGTCATCTGCCATTTAGCCGCCCAGTCTCCCAGTCTTGTAAGGTCCTCTTGTAATTTTTCACAATCCTGTCGTGATTTAACAACTTTGAATAACTTTGTGTCATCAGCAAATTTAATTACCTCGCTAGTTACTCCTATCTCCAAATCATTTATAAATATATTAAAAAGCAGCGGTCCTAGCACAGACCCCTTAGGAACCCCACTAACTACCCTTCTCCATTGTGAATACTGCCCATTTAACCCCACTCTCTGTTTCCTATCCTTCAACCAGTTTTTAATCCACAATAGGACATTTCCTCCTATCCCATGACCCTCCAATTTCCTCTGTAGCCTTTCATGAGGTACCTTGTCAAACGCCTTTTGAAAATCCAGATACACAATATCAACCGGTTCCCCTTTGTCCACATGTTTGTTTACTCCTTCAAAGAATTGAAGTAAATTGGTCAGGCAAGATTTCCCCACACAAAAGCCGTGCTGACTTGGTCTCAGTAATTCTTGTCCTCAGATGTGCTCTGTAATTTTGTTTTTAATAATAGCCTCTACCATTTTCCCCGGCACCGATGTCAGACTCACCGGTCTATAATTTCCCGGATCTCCCCTGGAGCCTTTTTTAAAAATCGGCGTTACATTGGCCACCCTCCAATCTTCTGGTACCACGCTCAATTTTAAGGATAAGTTGCATATCACTAGCAGTAGCTCCGCAAGCTCATTTTTCAGTTCTATCAGTACTCTAGGATGAATACCATCCGGTCCAGGAGATTTGCTACTCTACATTCCATGTAGAACCCCAAAGAGTAACATAGTAAATGAGGGCAGAAAAAGACCTGTATGGTCCATCCAGTCTGCCCAACATGATAAACTCATTTTACATGGTATGTGATACTTTACACCCGAGTTTGATTTGTCCTTGCTATTCTCAGGGCACAGACCGTAGGAGTCTGCCCAACATCCGTTTTGCTTCCCAATCACAAGCTTCGCCACTCAATCTCCGCTAAGATTCCATGGATCCATATACATTCAAATAAATAACACAGAAAAGAATTAAGGGGTCCTTTTACCAAGTTGCGCTAGCAGCGGAGGCCGCTTTTGCTGTGCGATGAGGCCCTTTTTACTGCAGTGGGTAAAAAGGCTGAGAAAAGAAATGGGCATGGGGTAAGATTTCACTTACCGAGGGGGGAGGGGGAACTACTTACCGCCACCCACTGAGATGGCGGTAAGGGCTCCCTCACTAACCTGGCAGTAACTGGATAGTGCATGAAGCTGCCTGATTACCGCCGGGTTAGCGATTGCAGAAATATATTTTGAATATTTTCACTAGCACCAGAAATTCCATGTGCTGGGGTGGAACTACTGCTGGCAGTAGCTCCAGATTGGCGTGTGGTAAGGGTTTATTGCCGCTTTGTGAAAGGGCTCCTAAGAGAAATACAAGCATACAGAGTTGTGGTACACGTGTAGACTTTGAGTCTCGGGTTGTTGGATATCAAAATATATGAGTGTAACCCTTAGTTGCAAAATGGGACATAAAATTCTACATGTAAGATGTATAACTATTGAACTGTGTAATTTCTGAGGGGTCCTTTTACAAAGGCGCGCTGAAAAATGGATTGCAGTAGTGCAGGTGCGGGTTTTGGGCACATGCTGATCCATTTTTTAGAGAACCTGTGAAAAAGGCCTTTTTATTATTTTTGCCGAAAATGGACTTGCGGCAAAATTAAAATTGCTGCGCGTCCATTTTGGGTCTTAGACCTTACCGCCAGCCATTGACCTAGTGGTAAAACTCACACGGTAACTGGGCAGTAATGACCTACGCACACCAAATGCCACTTGGCGCGCGTCCCTTACGTGCGTCCAAAAATAAAAAATGTTTTTCAGATGTGTGTATCGGATGCACGACAAAAATGAAATTACCACAAGAGTCACGTGGTAGTCAGGCGGTAACTCCATTTTGGCACACGTAGATGCTTACGTGGCTCAGTAAAAGGGCCCCTGAATACGAAACAATAGCAGCATCTCTACGATGGCCGTGTCCTGTGCAGTCGCACTGGTTACACAGTCTTAATGCAATGCTTGATGGTTGTAAAGTGAACACAGTCAGACTCCAAATACTGTAAAGCTTTTTTGCATGAAAACTAAGAGCTCACGTTAAGAGGGTTCCTGGAATATCAGCTCAGTGAATACATCTTTTATTTTCTGCAAGTGTGGGAGCAGCTCGTAGTAATCTATGAAATGTGCAAACTGTGTAATTATAAATTCTGTTGTTGTTGTTCTCCAATACCAGTGTGGACAGCAGTATAGTAATAAATAGATTTTTCTGCCATCTGAGGTGCCAGTCTCATCCTCTGGGAATCAATGGCCTCCCTGGTGTACGTTCTGTTTTTATACCTATCTTTAAAACAGCATGAGTCAAGAACAAGAAACAGGTGCATGAAACTCTTGTAACACCATTATTGAAGGAGGTGACTTTGATTAAAACTTAGCTTTGGTGGAACCTAGCTGGAGTCTTAAACCCATCTTTCTCCTAAATAATAATTATCATCATCATCATCATAAAAGTGTTATTTATTTTCAAATCTTAATAAAGTGTACCAGTAGTAATATATAATCTTCTCAAAGAGTCCATTCTAATGTGACAAACAGAAAAAGTACATATAAAGTAACAGTGATTGTTTGTTGGCCCTTATCATGAGTTTCTCATAGGAAAAGATAAAGGCACAGGTTCAGTAAAAAAAGGAGAACAAATAGACGCTTAGGGGTGAATTCTATAAGTTAGGCGTGGTTTACAGAATAGCCTGGAAATTGCAGCTAACTTTAAGCACAGCCATTTGCACCAACTGAAACCTGGTGCAAATGTACATGCCTGAATAAGGTGAGTATTCCTCTTATTTTATAACAATGCACATAAATGCTAGGAACGCCCACATGACTCTTCCCATTTCCATGTCCCCTTTTTGAATCCATGTAGGCGCGGGATACACACACATTTTTCAATTAAATCTAATTGGTGCCAATAATTGGTTAACAAGCCAATTATCAGCACTATTACCTCATTAGTCAATTAAATTGTGGCACATGCCCAAATTTAAATGCAAAATGTTTTGCAACTTTTATAGAATTTGAGGGTTAGTTGCACTGTCCCGGTGCCTAAATATGGCTGCTCTATACAGAATCTACTCCAAGTACAACCCTTATTTCTATATAACTTATACACCAATTTATAATTGAGATTTCAAGTACAACAATATTTTAACCAATATCCCTTTCTTACCCTTCTTTCCCTCCCCTTCCTCCCTCCCAAGATTACTAGGGAAAGAAACTGACAATAGCAGCCTTTCAATACCAAAAGAATATCAGCCAATATTGAGTAAGGCATTCCTAGCGCTATGTGGCATGGGGTTCAAACAGTGGTTCCCAAATCTTTTGGAACCTAGCCCAATGCTGATGTTTTGGAGATACTGCCATTTCCTCCATTATGATCATCTGGAATAAAATCTGTCTGTGAAGCTGTTGAGATGTTTTAAAAATGTCTGTCTCAGCTTTGGAGAACCTGACAGAAAATTCAACAGTAATCAGCTTCTGCCTGTTATAAATGACAGGAGGGAAAATATCTCCATTTCCCAGTACATAAAGTGGTCCCTACTTTCCTTTAGTATTCTATAAATTATGCACCTGTCAGTCAAGCCCGTGCTCTGCCTAGACTCCACCTATGTGTACGCCCAACTGTCAAATATGCGCTATATAAGATATGTGTATAGTTACACAATATTGCTTAATTTTGGCATTTATGCATGTATGTGCAAAAATGTGTATACATGTCATTATCATTTACACACATAATTGACACATAGGACTAGATTCTTTAAATAAAAAGAACATAAGAGCAGCCATACTGGGTCAGACCAATGGTCCATCTAGCCCAGTATCCTGTTTTCCAAACAGTGGCCAAGCCAGGCCACAAGTACCTGGCAGAAACCCAAATTATGGCAACATTCCATGTAGAACCCCAAAGAATAGCAAGATTCTGGAATCCTAAAGAGTGACAAGATTCCATGTGGAATCTCAAGGAGTAGCAACATTCCATGAAGAACCCCAAAGAATAGCAAGATTCTTGAATCCTAAAGAGTGACAAGATTCCATGTGGAATCTCAAAGAGTAGCAATATTCCATGTAGAACCCCAAAGAATAGCAAGATTCTGGAATCCTAAAGAGTAACAAGATTCCATGTGGAATCTCAAAGAGGAGCAACATTCCATGTAGAACCCCAAAGAATAGCAAGATTCTGGAATCCTAAAGAGTGACAAGATTCCATGCGGAATCTCAAGGAGTAGCAACAGTGGCGTTCCTAGCCTGGCTGACACCCGGGGCGGATCACCGATGCGCCCCCCCCGGGTGCAGCGCGGCCCTCCTGGCGAAACTACACCCCCCCCCGGGTGCAGCGCAACTCGCCCCGGGTGCATTTTTACCTGCTGGGGGGGTGCCACGCGCCTGTTAGCTCCGAGTCCGCTCGTTCCCTCCCTGCTGCTCCCTCTGCCCCGGAACAGGAAGAGGAGCAACATTCCATGTAAAACCCCAAAGAATAGGAAGATTCTGGAATCCTAAAGAGTGACAAGATTCCATGCAGAATGTCATAAGTACATAAGCACCGCCATACTGGGAAAAGACCAAGGGTCCATCAAGCCCAGCATCCTGTCTCCGACAGTGGCCAATCCAGGCTTCAAGAACCTGGACCCCCCCCCCCACCCAAAAAAAAAAAAAAAAATAATAATGTTCAATGGACTTTTCCCTCAGGAATCTGTCCAACCCCCTTTAAATTCCGTAAGGCCAGCTGCTGTCACTACATTCTCTGGCAACGAGTTCCAGAGTCTAACTACACGCTGAGTAAAGAAAAACTTTCTCCTATTTGTTTTAAATCTACCATATTCTAGCTTCATCTTGTGACCCCTGGTTTTGTTGTTGTTTGAAAGTGTAAACAAACGCTTCACATCTGTCCACTCTACTCCGCTCATTATCTTGTAGACTTCTATCATATCACCCCTCAGCCGCCTTTTCTCCAAGTTGAAGAGCCCTAACCTTCTCAACCTTTCCTCATAGGGAAGTCGTTCCATTCCCTTTATCATTTTCGTCGCCCTTCTCTGCACCTTTTCTAATTCCTTTATATCTTTTTTGAGATGTGGCAACCAGAATTGGACACAATACTCGAGGTGCGGTCAGAGTAGCAACACTCCATACTACAAATCCCAGGGCAAGCAGTTGCTTCCCATGTCTGTCTCAGTAGCAGACCATGGACTTTTACTCCAGGAACTTATCCAAACCTACCTTTTTTAAACCCAGATACGCTAACCACTGTTACCAAATCCTCCGGCAAAGTGTTCCAGAGCTTACCTCTTCGCTGAGTGAAAAAAATATTTCCTCCTATTTGTTTTTAAACTATTTCGATGTAACTTCCTTGAGTAGGAGAAAATCAGCACCAAAAAAGATAGCGCTAAGCGCTATTCTATAAACAGCACTTAAAGTTAGGCGCCATTTACAGAGTAGTGCTTAGACTTGAGAACCACTACTCCATTTAGGCGTGACCACTTGCAGCAACAAAACCTTGGTGTACATACTGGGACAAGCCGAAGGTCCATCTAGCCCAGTATCCTGTTTTCCAAACAGTGGCCAATCCAGGCCACAAGTACCTGGCAAGATCCCAAAACAGTACAATACATTTTATGCTGCTTATCCCAGAAATACTGCCAAACAACGCAGCTTTAACTCTACTTTATATCCCTAATAACAACACTAGGAAACAGTAGAGTGCTATGGGAGAAACACACAGGTGGACATTAAAGGCAAGGTCTCATATTTAAGTTGCAGCTAATTGTGGGTTAATAAGCTGCTTACGTTTTTAATCAGAGACTCATGCCTACCATCCTACCATTGATCTCAACTAGCAGCGCTACTGATTATCTTTGTGTCACTTTTTTTTATTTTCTTGTTTTCTTTTAATTTTTTATATTTGTGTTATTCTGACATGCTACTAGCTGATAAACTACTTAAGCAAATTTGCTTAAGTAATTTATCAGCTAGTAGCATGATTTGCACCCGCCATTTTTAGTATTATATAGAATCCAGGTGATAACGTTTGCACTCACACTATACAATTACCTCCCCCCCCCCCCTTATAGTCTTGCATTCCCTGAGTGGAGAAAAATGAGAGCATTCTCAAGGTAATCTTGAGGTCTCGGATCAGGATGACTCAGGAATAATTCTGATTTGCATGGTATCTTCCTTTTTAAAAAAAAAATGCTTGCCGTGCACCAGTCATGTTAATGGACTAGTGTTTGTTATCGATATAGTTTCCTAGTTACTTGGTTAATAATATACTCTGAGGCTAAAACTGATCCTGGGGATTACTGAACTGACAGGCAAGGTATCAGCTCTCTTTCTGCATTTGCAAAGGAACTTTGGAGTTGGAAAAATATATGACAGGTCTCTTTGCTTAGTGCAAAGGGTCTTAGCTCAGAAATATCAGTCTGTATTTTAAAATTTGTTTAATGATACACCCTATCAATTAGATATATCACAGTCAAAGCGCTGGTACTAAGTGTCCCCTCTTGAAATATCTTTCACCCCCTAGCATCCCTGCCCCAAGAGTTTGATATCCAAACTCAACAATTATGATCACCCCAAAACCATCTCTCCCAGAATGATGCTATAAAAATTCATATTTGTAACAGGATATCATACTTTTATTTATTGGGATTTATTAACTGCTTTTATGAACAGGATTCACCCAGGGCGGTGTACAGCTGGTTCAGATTAACATAAAACTTAATATTCTATTAACAGCATAACAATAGTAAAATGACCAAATATAAACATAAATACAATCAATGTGATAAACTTGGAAATGGCAAATTGAAACCAAATAATAGGACTAACATGAAACAGTACCATATATATAAACATTTAACAGAACTGTCAAATAGTCATATAACAGAAATATCATAAAAGTCTTTGAAAAAATAAGTGTATGATAAACATGTGAAAAAAATGTCCAGAAATTAAGGAAGTCAAACAAACTGAAAATGTTGGCCTGCATTCATCCCTCATTTCCAGTCTGGTTGTTGTTTGATTTCCTTCTCTGATTCTGTCTTCCTGTCAGGCATTTATCTACTCTTTTTTGCTTCCCACGCAGGAGGACAGCACCTTTAATTCTCCTGGGTTTTATCTCAGCCTTTTGCAGGGTGGACAAATCTTTTTGTCTTTTTCTGCTGCTTCTTTATTTCCTGTTTGGCCACCTTTCAAACCCATCTTTTGTTGTTTCTTGGAATGATTCATATACTTCTAGTTACTGTCTTTCTGTTGGCCTTTCCCAGGGTCTCAGTTCTTGCTCTGCTGCTTCTCTCCTGTACTAGTTTCCTTGCTGCTTTTTTCTCCCTGGGTTTTAAATATTGTAAGCATTCCCCCTTCTCTTTTTCCATCCATAGATGATCTCCCTGTTTCTTGTTCATGTTTTCCAGGCATGCCAACATTTTCTAAATCATAACCTTTCAAAGACTGAGTTCAGTGGTGTGCATTTTGCTTCATTTATATGAATAGATTTTGTATATGAGAAATTCAATTTTAAACACTTAAAAGCTGGACTTACATGCATAAAAACTTGTGCACTCAAATTTCCAACTAACACACAAATTGGAGCATGCAAGTTATAGAATAAGGTCAGTCGTGCACATAACTTAATTCAGTAACTGGCTGCCAATTGCAGTTAACATCCAATTATTAGCTATAATTGGCCTTAATTGACACTAATTGGCACCAATTAGCAGTTACACGCAACTGCCCTTAGTTGCTATTCTATAAGATGAGTGCTAAAATTCTGGAGGGTGGAGCTACAAGGGGGTGTGGATCTAGGAGGGGCATTGGTGGGTCGGGAAAGTGTCAGGCAGTTATGTGCACAGATTATAGAATATTATAATTTATGCGCCTAAATAACTACTGTTAGGCACATTTACCCCAGCCATTGAGTTGGCAATGTTCTCGTGCCTAAAGTTAGGTGCATAGGGGAAAATTCTATATATGGTGCACAGAAAATTTGTGTAGAAAAAATTTCTGCCTAAGCATATTCTATAAGGGGCGCCTATATTTAGGCGCGGTATATAGAATATACTTGATATCCTAGCACCCTGATGGCGAACCTATGACATGCGTGTCAGCACTGACACGCGTAGCCATTTTGGATGACACGCGGCGCCGCCGCAGTGTGGTCCACCCTCCCTCCTCGCTCCCGGAAACTAACCTTAAAGCCTCCTTTCACGTCGCAGCAAGCAGCAGCAGGGCAGGCCACTCCTTCCTTCCGTGTCCTGACCTCGCCTGACGTAACGTCCGCGAGGGCGGAGCACAGAAGGAAGGAGGAGAGGTCTGCCCTGCTGCTGCTTGCTGCAACGTGAAAGGAGGCTTTAAGGTTAGTTCCGGGCCCTGTAGCGGGTGGAGGGGGGGCCCAGCGACCTCGGGTGGGCAGCGATCTCGGGTAGGGAGGGCCCGGGGGGGCGTTCCTAGTAGCAGTGATTTTTCTTGAAGTGACACACCACCCGAGTTAGGCTCGGTTTTTTGGTGAATTTTGACACACCAAGCTCAAAAGGTTGCCCATCACTGTCCTAGCACCTAAACTATGTGCTTCCATTTATACCAACAAAAATATGGTGTAAATACCGGCACGTAGATTTAGACACATTGGGCCATATTCTATAACAATGTACCCCCATAACCATGCCCTGTTTTGCCTGCACGCATTAGAATTTAGGCGCAGTGTATTACAGAATATGCTCAGAGAGTTATGTGCGTAAATTCTAATTATAGCCAATTAGTGAACATTATTGCTGGCAGGACTATAGGCGGAGGATTCCCCCTCAG
Source organism: Microcaecilia unicolor (assembly GCF_901765095.1). Taxonomy (NCBI): domain Eukaryota; kingdom Metazoa; phylum Chordata; class Amphibia; order Gymnophiona; family Siphonopidae; genus Microcaecilia; species Microcaecilia unicolor. The sequence goes on from NC_044038.1 coordinate 166,472,812, forward strand.
CTTAGAGGGAACAGTGTCTGTTATGCTAGTATTCTATAAAGAAAATTGGGTGCCTACTTTTCTTTACAGAATAGGCTTCAAATAGGCACCTTCTTTACATCTAAAAATAGCCACCCATTTATAGAATTGCTCTTTTAGCAAAATGAAATACATTTTAAAAAATAATGGGCCCGATATATTCAAAAAAGTTTAACTGGCTAGAGGCTCCTGTACGGTTAAACCATACTGAGTAAGCTGGGAGGGGATATTCAGTGGCATTTAATTGGGCAGTGGCACTGAATATCTCCTCTGATCGCTGTTGCACTGTGGTCAGTGGACCAATTAGTGCTGGGGCAGTCTGTGGGTGGAGCTAGCACTTAGGGGTCCTTTTACTGAGGTGCGCTGAAACATGGCCTACACTGCTATAGACGGTATTGGACATGCACAGGTCCACTTTTCAGCGTGCCTGCAAAAAAGGCCTTTTTTTTGGCTGAAAACGAATGTGCAGAAAAATTAAAAATGGTGCGCATCCATTTTGGGCCCGAGACCTTACTGCTAAGTCAATGGGTGGCGGTAAGGTCTCTCACATGTTAACCGAGCGGTAATCGTCTGCGTGTATACAATGCCGATTACCGCCTGCTTAGTGCTGCATGCGGGAAAATTTTCTGGCACACGTAGTGGACGTGCGTAAAAAATGAAAGTACTGCCTGGACCACGTGGTAGCCGGGCGGTAGCTCTGAATTGGCGCATGTAGGCGCCTACGTGGCTTAGTAAAAGGGCACCTTAACCAGTTTGTAGCAATATTCAGTCTGCTAATCAGTTAAGGGGTCCTTTTGTTGCAGGAATTACCACTAGTGTTAGCAGAATCTGTGGTACTTCAGGAGTCAAACAGCACACACCAGAATGAGGGAGAAATCTTGTTTATTTGCCAGCAAACAAAGTAGAACATCAGCTCTAGCTCTCTTCTTCTCTTCTCAGCTCTTTGTGTCTCGTGGCTTCTGTCTCAGCTCCTTCTCTTCTGCTGTCTCTCCCTCTTCTGTCTGTTCCTTCTGACGTAAGCTGCTTCTGCTCCCACTTATATACCGTTCTATCCCCCTCCTAGCCCCCCTTACTCTCCAGATGGTAAAGAATAGATTAATTACCCTGTCTGAACCAATCATCTCTATACATATATTTCCAAAATATCAGTTACATAGGTTTGAGATGTCCTAAACTGACCTATGACCTGGGGCCCCTCACATTAGACAATATGGCACCAGTCTCTTACATTTTATTATGATTAACTTAGGTTCATTGAGGGGCGAAGGGGCCAGTCTTACATTTTGCTATAATCCCAGTCATAGCTCAAACTGCTAACTGGACTCTGGCATTCATTAAGGGGTCAAGGGCCAATCTTACTTAATGGCATACATATCAGTTATTACTTTCAGAAAACCAGTCCTACATTTACCTATAATTAATCAAGACTTTTCTTGACCTCTTTCACCTATTAGCTTCCTTCACAGAACTAGCTAGGACCGTAGTTAATTCAAACCAGATGCTGACCTTTTCAACTGCAGTCTTACTTAGAAAGTAAGGCAGAGAGTTGAACAGATATTCTACATAGAAATATTAATTACACAGAATAAAACATATTCTAAAATAAGCATCCTTATAAGACATATTCTAAATACTTATAATGGTATCTATATCTATATCTAAGCTATCTCCTTCTAAGCATTTTAAACTATTCCTTTTAAAACTACAATATGTCTGCAACATGCCTTGTTCATATGTGTGGTAAGGTAATACCTTTGAACTAGCCTTAACCCTCCATCATTCACAAAGGGTCAAAGAAAGTTTCTCTCTCTGACCTTTTTAACCTTTAGCTTAGCCAAAGCTAGACTTTCTAAGTAATCTAAACCATCTGGCATTCCTTCACTTTACTTTACAGAACTGAGAATTTAACCACCAAACTTTTAACCAGAATTAACAATTAATATAATTTGTTATATATATAATTATGCCCATGCTGCCTCACTTTTACTAAGGTGTGCTGAAAAATGGCTTGCGGTAGTGTAGGCGCGGGTTTTGGGTGTGTGCTGATCCATTTTCAGCACGCCTGTAAAAAAAGTCCTTTTTAACATTTTTGCCGAAAATGGAAGTGCGGCAAAAACAACATTTCCGTGCGCCCATTTTGGGTCTGAGACCTTACCACCAGCCATTGACTCAGCGGTAAAGACTCATGCGATAAATGGGTGGTAATGGCCTGCGCACATATTGGATGCATGCCAAAAATGAAATTACCGCAACAGCCATGCAGTAGCCATGCAGTAACTCCATTTTGGTACATGTTGGGCGCGCGTAGACACGCAGCTTAGTAAAAGGGCCCCTAAGTAAGCATATAGAACAGCAAAGGGTCATTGACCCAAATACTCAATGATGGTACCTGGACATGGCCTGGCATTGAATATCTGTGCTTAATTCAGCCCATGGCTGACAGCAGCTTAAAAACTGCTGACCACCATGGGCTGAATATTGGCCCCAATAAAAGTTTAAAAAATAAAAAGCAAAATGAGATTTTTTTTTCCAGTGCTCAGCCCTTTTAGTTATTTCATCTCCTTCTTTTGTTTCACTTTCAATTCCTAGGCAAATTGACAACTCACTATTTTCACTTCCCTTCAGTGATGTCAGAGCTGACATTTAGTACTCACAGAAATAATCTGGCTGTTAAAACAAGTCACTATCTCCTGAACTTTGCTAAGAAACAGGGCCCCCTGAGAGACTGGGCTGGGCCCGGGTCAAGGTCGCCCCTCCAGAGGTCATCGCCGCCGCCACCGCCCCTCCACCTGCCTCCCTCCGTACACCACCGGAGCGGGCCCCCTGAATTCAAATCACAGTGCCTTACCTCGCTCCGTGTGAAAGCGCAGCAGCGGCAGTCTGCAGATCGCCTCCCTTCGGGCCTTCCCTCCCTGTGTCCTGCCCTTGCAGAAGTTACGTCAGACAAGGGCGGGACACAGGGAAGGAAGGCCCAAAGGGAGGCGATCTGCAGACTGCTGCGCTTTCACATGGAGCGAGGTGGTGAGGCACTGTGATTTGAATGGAGGGAGCCCGGCCCGGTGGCGGACAGTCGACAGAGCCGAGGGCGGGTGGGTGGGGGGACTGTGGCACCGGGCCCCCCTTGGAGGCCCGGGGAATTTTGTCCCCCCTGTCCCCCCTCTTGGCGGCCCTGCAAAGAAACACCTCTTTGTACATCCTTTATGCTGCTAAATTTCGAATTCATATAATTTTGATTTCTCACTTGGGAGCTGATGTGCTATTTCATGCAGGTTAGTAGCCCATTTCAAAAAGTTTCCTACGAATTCAGATGAGCTCCATAGCAAACACCTGTGAAAAATTTAGGGCCCCTTTTGCGAAGCTGCAGTTAAAGGGGGCCTGCACTGGTGTTGGTGCGTGTTTTTGACGCGTGCCAAGGCCCCCTTTTACTACAGTGGGTAAAAGGCAGGTCTTTGTTTTTTTTCAGGAAATGGCCATGCGGTAAATGAAGCACTTGCCGTGCGTCCTTTTCAGGGGAGGAGCACTTACCGCCACCCATCGAGGTGGCGGTAAGGGCTCCCATGCTAATCTGGCGGTAACTGGGCAGCACATGACACTACCCAATTACTGCCAGGTAATTTTGTAGTGCTGGATATGACACGTGCTGGGGTTGCTGCAGTAGCCCAGCGGTACTTCCCTTTTAGTGAGTGGTAAGCCCGCGTTGACCTCACCACCGCATTGTAAAAGGACCCCTTAGCTACAAGCCTGGCTGAAAAAGATAAGCTTTAATATTTGCAAAGAGTAAAATTTACAATTTTTTATTCTAAAATTAGGCTTATAAACTGAAAAATGTACAAAACACTTAAATGTTCACATTATATCTTAACTGTACAAAGAACTTGCCTTTATTTTAGCCACCCATTTATTTATCCCAACTGACTCTGTACCATGCATCTTGTCCCCATCTAAATATCTGCATTTGGCCCCTCAGCTATATGGTAAGCTGTATTGAAGAAAAACATTAGTATCATAGCAATGTTATTTGAATGTTCTAATTGTGTGTTTATTAGATATTCCATCATTATTATGATTGCATTGTATTATAGCTGTTTTTTTTTAATTTCAGAGCTGTTAAATATGTATATTTTTGATCCTGTTTCATGGTAGTCTTATTATAAGGTTCCAATTTGCTGTTTTCAAGTTTTCCTCTTTCATTGTATTTGTGTTTATACGTGTACATTTTAATATTGTTATGCTGTTAACAAAATTGTAAGTGTGATATTAAACTGTACCTACTGTACACCGCTTTGGATGAATCCCTTCATAAAGGCGGTTAATAAATCCCAATAAATAAATATATAAAATTTAATATATTTCAGACGTTTTTCATCCTTTACTTTTTTTCTTTTGCACATAGGCCATGTTTGCTTAGGATTACAATTACTAAGGTGCACTATTGCATAAGCGAGTTCTAACACTGTTAACACACTATTACTGTAGGGCCTGATATTCAGCAAGTGGTGATCATCGTTTTGTTGACCACCACAGTGCAAAACCTGGAAATTCAATGCCGGGCCATGTCCGGGCACCAGCACTGAATTTCCGAATTTGTGGAGTTGGCTAGCACATAGCTGGTTAATGTGATATTCAGCACTTAACTGGCTATGAGATATCGCATAAAGATAGAACTGACTTTTATGCAGTCTTATTTACGCGATTAACCTGATCGGTTGAATACAGGCTCTTAACTGGCGAAGTGCTGACTCCGTCCCCGGAACACCCCCAAAATAGCCGGTTTTCAGTTTAGTGCTAACCAGTTATTTTCAGTGGCATTAACCAGTAAAGCACCGCTGAAAATTAGCCTCAAACAGGCGATTTAACTGGCTGGGAGCCGTTTCTGGCCGGTTAAACTGCTTTAAATATCGACTCCACAGTTTTTTAACACTACAGTTTGGGCATATTTTAAGTATTATGATTTATTCAGTCAATTAATATTTCCCCAAGAAAAAAAGCTAGATTTCTTACAGTATCACCTTATAATTGCTTGATTTATTACTCAGGAACCTTCATGTAACACCATAATGTATTCTTCTTTACCATATATGTACGCACATGGTGTATATATATATATATATATATATATATACCCTGTTTCCCCGAAAGTAAGACATCCCCCGAAAATAAGACCTAGAAGAGGTTTTCCTGAATTGGTAGATATAAGGCCTCTAATACCAATAAAGACTGGTGAACAGCCAAAAAAACCCAAAGGGTAAAATGGATTAAAGTTTTCAATTGATGGGTATAGCCCTCAGAGACCAAGGATAAACCGAGGTCTGACCTGCCAGACTCCAATATCTACATGAGATTGTAGTGTCTGCGGTCCTATCTCATTCATGGGGCTGTTATATACCCATAATGATTTGCTTGCATACAAAAATCATTTGTTGTGCAATCATTCTTTTTGTTGAATATTGCAATCTAAATAAACGACAGCAAAAACTTCAAAAACAACACTTAGCTTTCACTGAAGTTACACAGTAACCCCTCTGGTAGAATAAACAACGGGGCCCATATCGTTTCGCCTTCTTACAGGCTTCTTTAAGATTTTGGGCCTGTTAAGAACGGGTCTCCATGTTCCTGTATGGTCAAGTGAAACCCCATTTAACATTGATACTGGGCAAAACCTGAAGAAGCCTGTAAGAAGGCGAAACGATATGGGCCCCGTTGTTTATTCTACCAGAGGGGTTACTGTGTAACTTCAGTGAAAGCTAAGTGTTGTTTTTGAAGTTTTTGCTGTCGTTTATTTAGATTGCAATATTCAACAAAAAGAATGATTACACAACAAATGATTTTTGTATGCAAGCAAATCATTATGGGTATATAACAGCCCCATGAATGAGATAGGACCGCAGACACTACAATCTCATGTAGATATTGGAGTCTGGCAGGTCAGACCTCAGTTTATCCTTGGTCTCTGAGGGCTATACCCATCAATTGAAAACTTTAATTCATTTTACCCTTTGGGTTTTTTTGGCTGTTCACCAGTCTTTATTGGTATTAGATTACGGAAGTAAAGGGGAACAGCTCATACTGTTTCTTTGCATTTATTAGATATAAGGCCTCCCCCGAAAGTAAGACCTAGCAAATTTTTGTTTGAAAGCAGGGCCGCCGAGAGCCGGACAAGGCCGCCCCCGGGCCGCCCCCCCACCCGAGGTCACCGCCCCCCCCCTCCACCCACCCTCCATCACTCCCAGAACTAACCTTAAACGCCTCCTTTCACCTTCGCAGCAAGTAGCAACAGGGCAGACCTCTTCTTCCTTCCGTGCCCCGCCCTCGCGAATGTTAAGTCAAGCGAGGGCGGGACACGGAAGGAAGGAGTGGCCTGCCCTGCTTGCTGCGAAGGTGAAAGGAGGCATTTAAGGTTAGTTCTGGGAGTGATGGAGGGCGGGCGGGCCAACCCCGATGTTTCCCCAAAAAATAAGACAGCCCCTGAAAATAAGACCTAGCACATTTTTGGGGGCAAAAATTAATATAAGACAGTGTCTTATTTTCGGGGAAACACGGTATATACCATGACCTATTCCATTTATGCTATGTTCCATGTATGTTACCATGTACGTTTGCACCTTAATGCAATACCATTTGTAATTCTGCTACCCGGAAATGGCAACAGCCATTACGGCAAATGTAAGCCACATTGAGCCTGCAAATTGGTGGGAAAATGTGGGATACAAATGCTACAAATAATAATAATAATTATACAACTTCTATATTCAATAATGCTTACTGTTAGAATGTTTAATTATTTATAAGTGGACTAGGTGACTGAGAGAGCACAGGGGAAGACAATGAAGCCATTCCCCCCAACACTTCAAATGTAGATGATCTGATCTCAGCACTTGAAATCCAGCAATAAAAGGGTTCATTAGCCTAGTACAAATATTTCCCCGAGGGCTAAGACTTCACTGTCCCCTGTCATTTTTTCCCATGTTAATATAAACCCAAACCACCAGAATGTAAAGAGCATATCAAATGCAGGGGAGCTCACAGGCAGCAACTCTATGGGAGCTCTGTGCTCACGGATCCCCAATACTGAGAAAAATGCTTCCCTGGGTTTTTTTTTTACACTAAGGAACGCTTACGTTTTTAGTGCGCACTAAAAATAAGCACGCGCTAAACGTTAGAGACACCCATAGGAATACATTGGCTTCTCTAACTTTTAGTGTGCACCTATTTTTAGTGCGCGCTAAAAACGTAAGTGCGCCTTAGTAAAAGACCCCCAAGTTAGGAAGGGCTAATTTGTGTTGAGCGCAAAACATCCCCAATTGTTTTGACAAGTTGCTCCTACGGTAAAGCTCACTGCTCACATCTCGACCTGTTGACACCATCTTGCCTGCCACAGATGTTTTCATGCGCATTTCCTTTGAGTGAAATATGAAATAATTTTAGAACAGAAGCCTCGTGCAATTGAGAGCAACTGAATGCTAGTCAACTTGATTTTAATCGGTATGCTATTAAGATCAGCTACAGAAAACATCTGCTTTATGATACCATAAATTAGGAAAGAAAAACCCCTTATCTGATGAGATATCAAAGATGACCCATTTTATGGAGGACAAATTCCAGATTATTCAATAAACAAGGCCGAAGCAAACAACATATGCAGTATGAGTGCAAAGGAAGAGCCTGAAGCTCAGCAGAATCTAGTAAAATCTCCGGCATCTTGTGCAGTCAGCAACCATGTTAAAGGAGCTGCTGAGAAGTCTACTGTAGCACAAGACAGATGGAAACTTTTCTGAAAGGGAAAGAAGTAAAAACTAAAGGGCCCTGTTTACTAAGCTGTGCTAGATGCTCGCTAGTGTTTTTAGTGCCCGCTAATTTTTAGCAAACGCTAAAAACGCAAGTGGCACCTTAGTAAACAGGGTCCTAAATATAAATACTTATTTGGTATCAATGCCTTCACCAAATCATAAACAGAGCTACAATCATGTAAATCACTATAGTTACACCTTCTGTCATGACTTCGTTCAATAGGTGTAAATCGCAAAGAACGTTCAGGACAATTCTTTAACTTAGGTGCACAATACATTTGTAAATTGTTAGCACGCTGTGTAAGTTCTACTTTGCAAACATATGCTTAACTTACTTGGGGGTCCTTTTACTAAGTTGTATTTGGTACTAATGAGCACCTAATAAAGCTCAAATTGATGTCCTGTGTGACGCACTCAGGGCCGCCGAGAGACTGGGCCGGGCCCGGGGCAAGGCCGCCCCCCCCGAGGCTTCCGCGCCGCAGTCTCCACCCGCCCACCCCCAGCCCAGTCGACATCCCCCCCTCCGTCCGCCACCGGGTCTCCTGCATTCAAATCACAGCGCCTCACATCCGTGTGAAAGTGCAGTGGCAGATTGCCTCCCTTCAGGCCTTCCCTCCCTGTATCCCCCCCTCGTCTGATGTAACGTCCTGTTTCCGAGAGGGCGGGGCACAGTGAGGAAGGGCCCAAAGGAGGCGATCTGCCACTGCGCTTTCACACGGAGGTGAGGCGCTGTGATTTGAATGCAGGGGGCCCGGTGGCGGACAGAGGGGGGCTGTCAACGGAGCCGAGGGCAGACGGGTGAGACCGGGGACTGTGGCGCCGGGCCCCCCTTGGAGGCCTGGGCCTGGGGAATTTTGTCCCCCCTGCCCCCCCTCTTGGCGGCCCTGGATGCACTCAGGTGTTCTGCAGTAACTGCCAAGTGTGTATGCGCTAACCGCACAGTTAAAAAAATTTTTTTTTTTGAGAGGGCAGAGAGTGGGCTTTCCTATGCTAATCAGTTAGGAGGCCTTTTACAAAACTGCGCTACCTTTTTTAGCTCACGGTAAAAATCAGCTGGCAGTAAACACTGAGACGCCCTGGGTGTCTCAGCGTTTACCACCAGCTGATTTTTACCGTGAGCTTAAAACATTAGTATAGCTTTGTAAAAGACTCCCTTGGAACAGTTACACTACCAGGCACTAACTGGTTGGTGCACAGATCACGGGAGCTCTAATTAAACTCTGGAATTTGTTGCCAGAGAATGTGGTAAAGGCGGTTAGTTTACAGGGTTTAAAAAAGGTTTGGAAAGCTTTCTAAAGGAAATTTCCATACACCATTATTAAAATGGACTTGGGGAAAATCCACTGCTTATTTCTGGGATAAGCAGCATAAAATGTTTTGTACTTTTTTGGGATCTTGCCAGGTATTTGTGACCTGGATTGGCCACTGTTGGAAACAGGATGCTGGGCTTGATGGACCTTTGGTCTGTCCCAGTATGGAAATACTTATGTACTGCCTACAAAATGGGTGATGTTAAGTGCACATGTGGTAATTTTTTCAAAATGGCCGTGTGCTAATGGCAATATTAGCGCACTGCAGTACTTTTCCCTTATTGACTTTGTAACAGTTCTCAGAAGGATAGTATTTGTCTACTTTCCTTTGAAAACTGCTGAAGGAAAATGTGCTTGCAATGATTTGCATCTGCTTTTACTGTGGTTACTTTTCCCATGAAAAAAGTGTAGTTTTGAAAATGCAAATCCCTGTGTGCTGTTATCTTCCCTGGCCTAACCCAACCCGCTCTACTTTTCATGCAGGTAGAAGCATGTGTATGGGAAAATTAGGTTCTTACCTTGGTAATTTTCTTTCCTTTAGTCATAGCACATGAACCCATTACGTATGGGTTGTGTCCATCAACCAGCAGGGGGAGATAGAGAGCACTCAAATTTCACAGTGCCACATGGTCAGCTAGCTCCACTGCCTCTTCAGTATTTGAAGCTTCCAAAGCAGTATAACAAACCGCAATGGGAATAACATGAACTTTCCTCACAGCGAACGATGGCCCCATAACAAGGGCATGAACTCAAAAGGAGGGAATGAACACATCCTCCTGGAGGGAATAAACTCGTCCTCCTCTTTGTATTTATGGAGGGAATACACACAACCTCCTGGAGGGAATGAACTCAACCTCCTACACATGAACTGGAGGGAATGAACTCATCCTCCTATAAGTGAACAAGAATCCTGAAGACTGTTTTCCAACTTTCTCCCAAGGAAGGATTAGAACTTCAGGAAACAAGAACAGAACCTGAAACAGATTCACATCATACAGACAATCATACAGGGAGGGCTCATGGCTTCATCTGCTATGACTAAAGGAAAGAAAATTACCAAGGTAAGAACCTAATTTTCCCTTCCTTGTCATCAAGCAGATGAAGCCATTACGTATGGGATGTATCAAAGCAATCCCTATATAGGGTGGGAACAAGTCACACCACGCGCTAGCACTTGTGCTCCAAAACGCGCATCCCTCCTAGCAGCCACATCCAGCCTGTAATGTCAGGCAAATGAGAGCTTCAAAGCCCATGTTGCTGCACTGCAAATCTCATAAAGAGAGAGTGCTTCAGTTTCAGCCCAAGAGGAAGAAATTGCTCTTGTAGAATGTGCCTTAAAGGCTACAGGCGGAGGCCGGCCGGCAAGCAGATAAGCTGAAAAGATAGCTTCTTTGAGCCAGCGGGCAATAGTGGCTTTAGACACTGGAGACCCTCTGCGAGAACCTGAAAGTAAACCAAACAAATGATCAGAGGTCCTGAAAGAATTAATAACTCGCAAATACTGCAACAGAGTCCTGCACACATCCAACAGGTGCAACTGCCCAAAGGATTCTGGAAACTCCTCCTTAACAAAAGAGGGTAGAAAAATAGGTTGGTTTAGGTGAAACGCTGAAACCACCTTACGCATGAAGGAAGGCACGGTACGAACCGTGACCCCGGACTCTGAAAATTGCAGAAATGGGTCTCGACAGGACAGCGCCTGGAGTTCTGACACCCGTCTCGCCGAAGTAATGGCCATCAGAAAAATGGCCTTTAGTGTCAAATCTTTCTCTGAAGCTCGCCGTAGCGGCTCAAAAGGAGAACCCTGCAGAGCCTTCAAAACTAGCCCCAGGTTCCAAGCTGGACAAGGTGCCCGCATGGGAGGATGGAGCCGAAGCACCTCTCTAAGAAACCGTGCCACATCTGGATGAGCAGCTAAAGACATGCCTGCAACCTTACCATGAAGGGAAGCCAATGCTGCCACTTGCAGCCGCAGGGAATTATAGACCAAGCCTTTTTGTACACCATCCTGCAAACAGTCCAGAATCGGCGAGACAGGAGCCCGCATGGGTATGATCGCTTTTGAAACACACCAAGCCTCAAACTGGCGCCAGATCCTGGCATAAGCCACGGAAGTGGACCGCTTGCGGGCCTGCAGGAGAGTGGAAATAACATTATTGGAATAGCCTTTGCCTCTCAATTGTGCCCTCTCAATAGCCATGCCGTAAGACCAAAACGGCAGGCGTCCTCCATGGCCACCGGTCCCTGCGTCAACAGGTTCGGTACCAGAGGTAAAGGAAGGGGAGCCTCCACTAGCATCTGTCGGAGGTCCGCATACCAAGGCCCCCTGGGCCAATCCGGGGCGATGAGAACCACTTCTCCTGGGTGCAGCCGAATCCGCAGGAGCACACGTCCTATCAAGGGCCACGGAAGGAACACATACCAGAGGCCCAGAGGCCAGGGTTGAGCCAAGGCATCCAACCCGGCTGAGCGAGAATCTCTCCGTCTGCTGAAAAGCACGGGACTTTGGCAGTTGAGCTTGTCGCCATAAGATCCATTACGGGCTTGCCCCATTTGGCACACATCTGCAGGAATACTTCGTCTGCCAGTTTCCATTCCGCTGGATCGATTTGATGCCTGCTTAGATAATCGGCTTGCACGTTGCTCTGACCTGCAATGTGAGCTGCCGACAGAAACTGTAGATGCAGCTCGGCCCAGTGGCAAATCTGTTCGGCCTGCGCGGCCAGCGCTCTGCACTGAGTGCCGCCTTGTCGGTTTATGTAGGCCACTGTTGTCGTGTTGTCCGACATCACTCTGACAGCCAATCCTTCCAGGGTCACTTGAAAGGCCAGAAGCGCCTGAAACACAGCTTTCAACTCTAGGCGATTGATGGACCACTCCGACTCGTCAGGTGTCCAATGACCCTGGGCATGATTCCCCTTGCAATGTGCGCCCCAGCCCTTCAGGCTGGCATCTGTCACCACTAGGCACCAATCGGGGAGCGCCAGCGGCATTCCTCGCCGCAGCATGCTGTCTGAGAGCCACCACTCCATGTTGAGTCGGGCTGCAGGGAGCCAAGAGAGTCTGCATTGATAATCCTGAGATACTGGAGACCATCGTTGAAGCAAGGAATACTGCAGAGGTCTCAGGTGCGCTCTCGCCCAGGGCACCAAATCCAAGGTGGCCGTTATCGATCCCAACAGCTGGACAATGTCCCAAGCTCGCGGGCAGGGCATCCTCAGGAGCAGACGGACCTGATTCTGAAGCTTGCATTGCCTTTGCTCGGGTAGGAATACATATCTCGAGTCTGTGTCGAACCGTGCCCCCAAATATTCTAGAGATTGCGAGGGGGTCAGGTGACTTTTGGCTACATTGACGACCCAGCCCAGAGATTGCAGTACTGAGACCACTCTGGCTGTAGCTTGATGGCTCTCTGTTGCGGAGTCCGCTCTGATGAGCCAGTCGTCTAAGTACGGGTGAACCTGGATACCTTCTCGCCTGAGAAAAGCAGCTACTCCCACCATTACCTTGGAAAAGGTTCAGGGAGCTGTGGCGAGGACAAAAGGCAAGGCCCGAAACTGGAAATGTTTTCCCATCACCGCAAACCGCAAAAACTTCTGGTGCGGGGGCCAAATTGGAATGTGCAAGTAAGCTTCTTTCAGGTCCAGAGACGTGAGAAACTCTCCTGGCTGTACCACCGCACTGACAGAGCGCAGGGCTTCCATGTGAAAATGCCGAACTCTTAGGGACTTGTTTAATTCTTTTAAGTCCAGAATAGGGCGAAAAGACCCACCTTTTCGCGGCACCACAAAGTAAATGGAGTAGCGGTCGCAGCCGAAATTGGCGGGAGGCACCGGGGGAAACCGCCCCAATGTGAATCAAGCCTTGTAAGGTCTCCTCTACCGCCGCCCGTTTGGCAGAAGAACCGCATCGAGACTCCACAAACACGTCTCTTATCGGGGCATCGAATTCTATTCGGTATCCTTCTCTGATCACGTCCAAGACCCACTGATCTGAGTTAATCTTGGCCCACTCCTCGAGAAAGAGGGAAAGACATCCTCCTATAACAGAAATCGAGGAGGGGGCCGGTGCACCCTCATTGAGAGGGTCGCCCTTGAACTCCAGGTCTTGAGCCAGCTGCTGCGGAACATTTGTCCGAGCGAAAGGAGTTTCTTTGCTGAAAACCGGCCACGAGAAGTGGACCCAGCAGAATGCCCCGGGCGGTACCTTCTAGCTTCACGGAAGCGAGGTTTATAAGAGGAGTGAACCGCCTGACCCTTGGAGGGAGGCCGCGGCCTATCCTCGAGTAAGCGCTGGGGTTTAGCATCTCCCAGGCCTTTCACAATTTTCTCCAACTCCTCACCCAACAGGAGAAGGCCTTGAAAGGGCAACTTCACCAACCTTTGCTTAGAGGCCATGTCCGCCGCCCAATGCCGTAGCCACAGAAGACGGCGAGCTGCCACTGCTACAGCCATCTGTTTAGCCGAAGCTCTGACAATATCATAAAGGGCGTCAGCCAAAAAGGACAAGGCCGACTCCATTCGTGGAGCCACTTCAGACAAGGGCTCCGCTCCATCACCGGGCTGTTCCACTGCCTGTTGCAACCATGCCAGGCAGGCTCCAGCAGCATAACAACTGCATGCAGACGCCGGAATAGTAAGACCAGCAATTTCAAAGGACCGTTTAAGTGCTGATTCCAGTCTACGGTCTTGCATGTCCTTCAGGGCAACACCTCCTTCAACCGGGAGGGTAGTTCTCTTTGTCACAGCTGTGACTAGGGCATCCACCTTAGGCATTGCAAAGCGAGCCAAATGCTCCTCACTCAGAGGGAATAATTGCTCCATAGCCCTGGAAACTTTCAAAGGTCCTTCGGGGTCAGCCCATTGAGCTGAAATAAGCTCTTGGATGGAGTCATGCAAAGGAAAGGCTCGAGCAGGCTTTTTGGTACTTGCCATCCTCGGATTTCCAGAGGAGGCCACGCCACTCCCAGGATCTTCAATAGAGAGGACCTGTAAGACAATCTGAAATAAGTGCTGGCAGCTCCTCGCGGTGGAAAATCCTCACCGCGGACGGATCATCTGGATCCAGTGGCCCTTCTGCACCTTCCTCTGTTTCCTCTGGCCACGAGGGCCTGCCAGACCCCTCAGTCACCACATCCCGACCACGGGGGGGGGGGGGGGGGGGGGGGGGGGAAGGGGGGTGTGCCACTCTCTGAAGGGGAATTTACCCTTCTGCGCTTCTCTTGCGGCCAGCTATCAGGGAAAAACGCCTCAGAGGGCAATCCCAGGCCTGCATCCACTGGAGGGGCAGTAAGGGGGGCCGTAGAAAACCTCTGTGGCTGAGCTCTTTTAAGCATATGTGCATTATGAAGCAATAATACAAAGTCAGGGGAGAAAAACTCACCCTGGGCACCCGGTTCCAGTCCGGGGCTACTAGCTCTTTGGCCAGCCTCAATTCGAGGGCCCCCTCCGGTCTCCAGACCCTCTGCCTCAGCGCGGGCTGTGCCATGTGGTGCTTTCAAAATGGCGCCCGCTGCCAGCTCCACCGAGCGGGAAGAATCATCGCTCGCCATGCTCGGGCCGGCTCTTACGCCTGAACAGCACGTTTTAAAGAGCCCCGCTGCTGATCTGTGCTTGCCACACTTGGAACAGCGCTTAACACTCTCTGTAACCATCGCCGAAAATGTCGGAAAATTCAAAATGGCGGCTTCGCACCAAAAACGTCCCAATCGCGGGCCCTCCCCGGAGGAGTCAGAAAACACTCTTACCTCACTGGACCAAGTATACAAGCTCTGGTTACGCTGTAGAAAGTGAAGAAAACCTCTTGCTTTATTTTTTTTTAACGCTGTGAGGAAAGTAGAGAAAACAGCAAAAGAGGCAATCAAATCAACTCCGGAGGTACAGAACAGTGGGAAAGGCAGGGAAAGGCGAACCAATGTGCCTGCATCCACCAAGTATAGAGTGGGAAAGAGCAGGGAAAAGTAAAACTAATGTGCTCACATCCACTGGGGGGATGGGTAAGGCAGGGACAGGGCTAACCTATGTGCCTTTAAAGTGAAGCTCCTATAGCCTCTAACACCCCGGCTAACAACTGGCAAGCCAGGAGCCACCCCCAGGCAGATTTTTTAAGGAGCTTGATCAAGCTGCAACCAACCTGCTTGGGGAGATAGAGAATACTGAAGAGGCAGTGGAGCTAGCTGACCATGTGGCACTGTGAAATTTGAGTGCTCTCTATCTCCCCCTGCTGGTTGATGGACACAACCCATACATAATGGCTTCATCTGCTTGATGACAAGGAACGTTAATTTTCACACCTACTTTTACCCTGTTCTGGGCAATTTTCAGAAAGTTTCTCTACTTGGGTAAATGGATTTGAAAATTGCCCTCTTCACATACTTATACCCAGGGGAATTTTACGCAACTGCCGAAATTTAGTCAGGTCGCCCCATTTAGCTGGCTAAAGAGAGAAGCACTGAGAACACCTGTGTGGCTGGTTGAACACAGAAACCCCGAGGTTGCCCGTATGGCTGGCTGAAGAGGGAAGTGCCAAGGTTGGTCCATGTGGCTTGAAGAACAGCGAAGCATCAAGGTTGGCTCATGAGGCTAGCCAAAGAGGAAAGCATGAAGGTTCTCCTGCGTGGCCAGAGCAAGGAACCACTGAAGCTGGCCCAGAAGATAAGAGTGGAGAAGAAGCAAGGTCAGTCCCACAGCCCAAGGATGAATCCAGATTTAAAGAAAACTCAGAAGGAGGAAGTGGTGAGGCCTGAGCTAGCTCCAGCAGAGTGATCTGAAAGAGGAGCCTTGAGGGGAAGGGAAAGATAGAGCTGGGGCATTGATTTTGGAGAGGGGGGGGGGGGGGGAAGAGAGAGCTTGATGGGGACTTGAGCCTGGAAAAAGGGAAGCAAGAATGAGCAGGAGGAAGGTGTAAGTCTGGGGAGGGGCAAGAGTGAGTTGAAGGGGAGTTTGAGCCTTAGGAGGGGTGGTAACGAGTGAGTTGGAGAGGATTTGAGTCTGGGGCAAGAGTACCTGATAGGGCTGAATGGGCGCAAAGTGAGCTGGAATCAAACAAGGGGTGGGTAGGAAGGACACGAGCAAGCTGGGATCAAATACTAGGGAGAGGGGTCAAGCCTAAGGAGGGGGAAGTTGGTGGGGGTTTCAAACCTAGCGGAGAGCAGCTGGACCATAAGGTGACCTTTTACAGTATGTGAGTAGATTCTGAAAAAAAGCATAAAACATACTGCATTGAGTCATAAATAATTTAAAATGCGCTAAAGGGGAAATGTATTACTCAAATACAGTGATTAAATTGTGTTATCCTGATATATAGAAGTCTGCAGAGTTTTGTAGAATCTTGAAATATTGTGTGAAGAGCACCACAGCAGCAATTCAGCAACTCAGACCTTGACCTTTGGGTTTATTTTAGTACTACACCAATGTCTGTAAACAAGTCAGTGCTTTTCAAATTTCTTCTTGACTAGCCTGAGAACATCTCTTTGAAGCCCAGAACTGTATTTTCTGGTGGTGGGCAATAATACTCTGTGTTGGAAGCACTAGAGAATGACACGGAGACAAAGTTTGTCCCCGTCCCCGTGGGTTCTGTCTCTGTCCCTGCAGGTTCTGTCTCCATCCCCGCCGGCCCTATCTCCATCCCCGCCCCTGCAGGTGTCTCCCCGCCCCATCCCCACAGGCCCTGTCTCCTTTCTTGCAGGTTCTGGCCCCTGGGGTTTTTTTTTTTTTTTTTTTTGGGGGGGGGGGCATTCCTGATTCCCTCCAGTGGTCATTTAGGGCACTTTTTTGTGCCTTATTCGTTCAAAGAACAGGTCTATACCAAACATCTTAGTTTTAGTCCTGGATGTTTTTTTATTTGTTCCATTATGGCTGTCAAACGTCTAAGTGTTAGGCATGCCCTAATCTCGCCTTCAAAACACCCGACACACTCCCTTGTGAGTTGGACGCTCTGCAGACGAATTGCGTAAATAAATGTCTGCAAAATAAGTTTCAAAAATACCGATTTGGACATTTTGAGAAGAAAAACATCCAAATGGTGCTTTATGACACTTTTTGGACGTTTTTCTCTTTCGAAAATGAGCCCATATGCCATACTTTGTATTGTTATTTGAATATTTTCACTGCTCTAATTGTCTATTGCATGTTTGATTTTTTTCTTACTGTACACCGCCTTGAGTGAATTCCTTCAAAAAGGTGATAAACCCTAACAAATAAATATAGCGGTCTGTGTCCTGAAAATGGGGCTAGTTCTGGGCAAGACTTCTACGATCTGTGTCCTGAAAATGGCAGATACAAATCAAGGTAAGGTATACACAAGAAGTAGCACATATGAGTTTATCTTGTTGGGCAGACTAGATGGACCGTGCAGGTCTTTTTCTGCCGTCATCTACTATGTTACTATGCTATATTTTGCACTGTTTGAATATTTTTACTGCTGTAACTGTCTATAGCTTATGTTTGAGTTGTTCTAGCTGTACATCGCCTTAAGTGAATTCCTTCAAAAAGGCAGTAAATAAATCCTAATAAATAAATAAAATATAAATCTGTGTTGAATGCTCAGGGGACTTTAGCATAAGAAACAATGTGTGCAGCAGAGGGCCACAAATTATATTTAAATGTAGGCATATATATGTTAATGACGTTCACTATGCCTTCCCAATGCTCAGAGTAAAATAGCACACAAACCTTGCTCTTACCACATGAAAAGTAGCACCAACTCTGAGCTGGAGGTGGAAGGTTTGAAGAGATTTCTTTTGATTTACAGTTTAAAATCTGACAGTTTTAATTTTCTTTTGGAAGATGATGAAAGCCCGTGCAAGCCTATAAGTGCCAGTACTTAGAAACATGCACAAGTCCGAGCACTCCCAAAAGTGAAAGCACACACTGGCACATATTTTCTGTGGTTAAACATAAGACTTCCAAGTATAGTAAAAAAAAAAAATATATATATATATATATATATATATATAAAAGTGTATATTTAAAGGTACAAAAGAGCAGCACCAATGTGTGTTTTATGGTCGAGCTTGCCTGGTGCATATGCACAAGAGCAGTGCTTATCATGAAACTCTTCTGTGTATGCACTAAGCACATTCTTCCTCCTTACTTTCGCTTTTACAACTCGCATATAATTTGAATCTCTCATTTGAGCATTAGAGAATTATTTGTGCCATTGGCTTTACCAGTAGGAGTCCTGAGACAAGGCCTGTTAGATTGGTAATGTTGAGTCAACAACTACAGTGGGGGTCCAGGCTTCCTTGTGGTCTCTATAGTTATATAGAGTAGAGAGGTGTATATAACACCTATAGTTATATACACAAAGCCATTTATTTATATCTGTGCATTCCTCTACACAATCTACATACACAGTTTCGATGGTGGTGCACCTTGCTACTTTAGGCCAAGAGATTATTCAGACATTCCTGTACTCACATTAACCCCCTGGCTGGCACCCTAAACAGAGCGGCGCCGGTAACGTCACAATTGACGGAAAGCGGTCTTCAACCAATCAAAAATCCCTAGCTATCTGCCGTCACCCGAAAATGGGATTTGAGTGGGCTCATAATAAGTTCACTGTCATTGGACCTTTTCTCAACACTCCGGCTATGGAATAGGTCTAGATATCGGTATTGGCTGCCTCATCCCTAAGTTCCACCTCTCTGCTCGCCAATTCTCTTCCGGGTTCTAAAACGAAGCGAAGCCGACATTCGCCATACTAAAAGCAATTCATGTACACAAACGCTTTCAAACAAAATGAACATCAAAGGCCGGGGTGTCGGTTCCCGTTTCCTCCATATTGGCAATTATTTCTGAGGCGGGGTAAATAGCATGAGATAATAGGGCCTAAAGCTCACCTAGTTACCATTAGCATTAATACAAAACAATAACAGAGAACTATAACGGAGCTCGGAAGAGCTAGTAGGCGCGCGCAAAAAAAACCTGCTCCACTTCCAGCTGACCGGAAGTGGCGCGCGGACGCTCGCTCTCATCCCCGCCTTCCCCTGCGCACCTTGTGCGCATGAGCAGTAACGGTAACTAGTGGGTGTGAGGCGGTGGCAGCGGACTGGTCCTCTTGTTTTCCTGGTGCCGACGTCGCTGCTGGACGCACCGGCTGAAAGGAAGAAGAAGAAGAAAAAAAATCCCGCTCCCTTCTTTTTCGCGGGTTCTTACGTAGGGGTGGGGATTTTAGCTTTACTGTATCAGGCGTAGCAGTAGCGAATTTTTTCGTCTCCTCTCTGGAGCCCCACGGTTTTAATGTGACTTGCTCCCATGCAGCTCTGCCGCTGAAGGCCGGGTACTGAGACGCCCCTGGAGCGAATCTGAGCTGGTAAGTGCTACTGCTCATTCATTCACTCCTCCCCCCCCCCCCCCCACCTGCCGCCGCCGCCGCCGCACTCCCAAGAAGCGTGACACTTATTCCCTGTACTTGTGTATCTTACTGCAGTGCAAATAATGCTATTCTGCTCACCTATAGTATTGCTTTCACTTCTTGGAGAAATCTGTCTAGTGTCTGGATCCCGCCAACCCAGTAGTTATTTTCCTTACGTATTTTTCCATTTTATTGTAATCGTATTTGATGTATAGTATCCGAGCGGTTCGCTTTTGCAACAGTAGTAGCATTGTTCTCTAAATTTGAATTTAATGTATCTACATCTGCTGCCAGCAAAATATGTCGCGGCTTATTGATCTTTTCTTTTAGGTATATAGGCTGTTCATTGATCTAATATATAGACTTAGGTTTTTTTTTCCTTCCAACCAATGCATGGTGTTTAATTCATTCTTTGGCCAGTATAGTGTTTCACCTTTTAGATGATTATTAAAGGATAATAGGTGATTATCATGTAGAAAATACTTGTGGTCGCCTACTTATTTATTTTGATTTTGTGGTGTTTTTAAAATAGTTATTAAAAGAGCAGGAAGATCTAGTGAATTTTGGGTTTCGCTGATACAGGTGGTGGTGGTTTTGTTGTTGTTTCTTGGGTAGTAACAAAGTTGAGCCATTTTCACCCAGTTATGTAACCTGAAATATTTGATTGCCACTGGGGATTGTTTTTCTTTTCTAGTAAAGGGGGGGGGGGGGTGAGGGACATCTTTGTACATATATTGTCAGATATATATATATATATATATATATATATATATATATGGAGAGAGAGAGAGAATCTATCTATCTATCTTGTAATTGGGTGTAGTTTATCACATTGCAAGATGTTTTTCTTCTGTTTTTATTAAATTGTAAATTAGTGTGATCGCCATTGTGTTTAAGTAAACAATATTTGCTGTAAAGATTGTACTAAGGGGTCTTTTACTAAACTGTGTTAAGCACTTAGGACTAGATTTTATAAATGGTGCCTAAAAATAGTTTTTAGCACTAAGCACTATTCTATAAACCGCACTTAGGTGTAGTTTATAGAATAGTTCTTAGCACCCGGAACAATGACTACATTCAGGTTCAGCCATTTTTTTACAGCAGTGAAAACCTGGTGTAAATCCCCACGTGTAAATTAGATGTGGATCCCCCTAATTCTATGACAACACACATAAGTTGCAAGAATGCACCCCCCCCCCCCCGTTTTTGGGTCTGCGCACTATAATTTGTCTCTATAGAATGTGCCTAAAAAGATCTGCATGTAAATTCTAATTATTGCCAATTAGTGCTGATAATTGCTTATTACCCAATTGTCAGTGCTGATTAGCTCGTTATTCAGTTGCATGCATAAATTGAGCGCGCACCGGAATTTACACGCATAGCTGAAAGCGCCATATATAGAATCCAGGGGTTAATGCGCAATTTACCACATGGTAACTGTTACGACACAACTGTGTTAAGGGCTTTGCAGTAGTTTTGCTGTTGCTGTGTGGTTGAACAGTGCGTTAAGTGTCTTTGTGCTAGGGGGGCATGCCATGGGCATGGAAGCCATTTGATAGTTAGTGGGTTGCAGGTATTAGGGGTCCTTTTGTTAAACTGTGGTTAAAAAATGGCTTTAGTGTGCCCTTGTGCAGATTTTTCCTGCAGCTGTAAAATGGCCTATGGTCCAATTTTTGTATTAATGGCCAAGCGCTAATGATGCCTACTAGTGCGTCGCCATTAAAAATTAAAATAAAGAAAATGAGTGCACGTCCACTTATGTTATCTATTTTGTAAGTAGTAAGGGCTTGCATGCTAAAGCTGCGCTGAGTAGTGTAGAAACCCACACCAACAAAAATTCAAAAATAGTTTTTAGTGCATGCTGATTTGGAACTTAATGCAGGACACCTGAGCGTGTCCCGTGGTAAGCCATTTCAGGCTGAGGTAAGTGCATGTTAGCACTTACCACAGCTTAGTAAAAATGCCCCATTGTGCACTGGGACAACTTACCACCTCTTAAATAGCAGGAGCTAAGTTCTTCTGCGCTAGCTTAAGCAAACTACTGTGCAGTAGTTGCAAATTTAACATGCCTCCAATTGTTGCCACATTAAATTTGCAGCTACTGTATGGTAAAGTCCTGAGTTAAGCTGTGGTAACTGCAAATTCTACCATGGTTGAGTAAAAGACCCCCTTAAATGAAGTTTTCATTTATTTGCATTTATGTGTGAATGCATCATAAAAATTTAGCTTGACTGTCAGTTGTGGTCCTTCTTAGGGTTCTTTTACTATGGTGTGCTAATGAATTTAGCACACACTAATCATTAGCACGTGCACACCTTATAAAATGACCATTAGTGCTCTTGCATCTTGACTAGAAAATATAACATTCTTTTTAAACTTGTTGAACAAAAATACATTGCACATTCTGCCTTGAAGAATTGGTATTGGTTATGCATTTGATATTCCACCTTTCTGTATTGTGCATATGTATAACACCAATTAGTAGAATTACCATAAGTCTGCTTGCACTGAAATTAACCTTAGTGTGATTAAAATTCTGAAACATCTATTTTACATTCCTGTTCAGCATTCATTTCAGGTTTTCAGAGGCTGTTCTTAAACTGTCATGTTTTGACAGCAGGATTGTCTTTTAACTTCATTGACTGTTGATGTTTTCCTATTGATACTTGAAAAGGATGTTAGTCATTTTAACATAATTCTGATATTGGCTGAGAACAGTTTAATTTTTTTTGGAAGGCAATATAGTGATTGTCTACTTTAGATACCAAGTTAAAATGATGTATATGCCTCTTTTCAAATTATATAAAAGCAGCTTACACTTGATAAGTAAAAATATATTGCCATTTCCAAACCAAAATTCCCCCCCCCCCCCATTATATCTCAAGATTTGGGTACCCCAAAGACCCTACCGTATCTTTTTTGGCTATGCACAGATTTTAATATTAAAATTAAAACATTGATCTAAAGCAACCATTATCAAAGCATTATCTATTCTATCCAAGTATGTACAACATTCAAAAATCAAGCCTCATGATCAGTTTTCTTCATTTGAGGCCTGGGGGCCAATACTCTAGCTGTTCCCCCTCCAACCAGCTCCCCCTTAGTATCCTCTCCAGAGGCTTGCTGCATACACTATCTCCATAACAATTCTGTTTGTTTGTTTTGCACTAGCAGCTCTCAGTTAGTTTGATCTATGTCTGCTGCTGCCCAAACTCCTGCACTGTTCTCAGGAAATTGAGTGAGAAGTGCAGTAGCTCAATGAGAGTCAAATGATAGAAGTATATCTGTAGTTGTGCTACCAGTAAGCTTCAATAGAAAGTATATGTGGGATTAAAAACCCAGATGGCAGAGACATAATGGTGGAGACTGAATGTTGCGTGACCTGTAGGCGTTGAACCTGGGATATGCTTGGAGGAGAGTTTGTACTTTGAAAAGAGGGGGAGAGGGCACTGTGTGGGAGAGATTTTGTGTGTGTGGACAGAGTTAGGGAAAAATAGTGGGCATTGTGTTAGTTCCTGCTGCTCAGGAGTAGAGTGACTTGCACATTATTGATAAGGTTCACAAGATTAAACTTGAATTCTCAACCAGGTCACCTCCACCTCTCCTTCCCTGAGTCCATTCTCTCAACCCTCCAACCCCTGCCTCCTTTTCTTCCTTTTCTGAAATCACTGAAGAGGAAACTACACATCTTATTTCCTCCTCAAAACTAACTACCTGTTCCTCTGATCCTATTCCCACCCATCTACTTAACACCAACTCTCCTATTGTCATCCCTTTTATCTGTCATATCCTCAATCTTTCACTGTCCACTGCAACTGTTCCTGATGCCTTCAAACATGCCGTAGTCACACCACTCCTTAAAAAACCTTCTTTGGACCCTACCTGTCCTTCCAACTATTGCCCCATCTCCCTCCTCCCTTTCCTATCCAAGATACTTGAACGTGCTGTTCACCGCCATTGCCTTGACTTTCTTTCATCTCAAGCTATTCTTGATCCACTTCAATCTGGCTTTTGCCCTCTTCATTCAACTGAAACAGCACTTGCTAAAGTCTCCAATGATCTGTTCCTGGCCAGATCCAAAGGTCTCTCTTCTATCCTTATCCTCGATCTACCTGCTGCTTTTGACACTGTTGATCACAGCCTACTCCTTGATAAGCTGTCCTCACTTGGATTTCAGGGCTCTGTCCTTTCCTGGTTTTCTTCTTATCTCTCCCAGCGTACCTTTAGTGTATACTCTAGTAGAGCCTCCTCTACTTCTATCCCACTGTCAGTTGGTGTGTACCTCAGGGATCTGTCCTGGGACCTCTTCTTTTCTCCATCTATACTTCTTCTCTTGGTACTCTGATCTCATCCCATGGTTTTCCGTATCATCTTTACGTTGATGACGCCCAGATCTACCTCTCCACACCAGAAATCTCAGCCGAAATCCTGGCCAAAGTATCAGCCTGCCTGTTTGACATTGCTTCCTGGATGTCTCAGCGCCATCTGAAACTAAACATGACCAAGACTGAGCTTCTCATCTTTCCCCCTAAACCAACCTCTCCTCCTCCCCCATTCTGTATTTCTGTGGATAACACTCTCATCCTTCCTGTTTCATCAGCTTGTAACCTTGGGGTCATCTTCGACTCCTCCCTCTCCTCTGCACATATTCAACAGACTGCTAAAACCTGTCGTTTCTTTCTCTATAATATCAGCAAAATTCGACCTTTCCTTTCTGAGCACACTACCAGAACCCTCATCCACACTTTTATCACCTCTCGCTTAGACTATTGCAACTTGCTTCTGACAGGTCTCCCACTTAGCCATCTCTCTCCTCTTCAATCTGTTCAAAATTCTGCTGCACGACTAATATTCCGCCAGTGTCGTTATGCTCATATTAGCCCTCTCCTTAAGTCACTTCGTTGGCTTCACATCTGTTTCCACATACAGTTCAAACTCCTCTTATTGACCTATAAGTGCATTCACTCTGCAGCGCTCCTCAGTACCTCTCCACTCTCATCTCTCCCTACATTCCTCCCCGGGAACTCGGTTCACTGGGTAAATCTCTCTTATCTGCACCCTTCTCCTCCACTGCTAACTCCAGACTCTGTTCCTTTTATCTTGCTGCACCATATGCCTAGAATAGACTTCCTGAGCCGGTACGTCAAGCTCCATCTCTGGCCGTCTTCAAATCTAAGCTAAAAGCCCACCTTTTTGATGCTGCTTTTAACTCCTAACCCTTATTCACTTGTTCAGAACCCTTATTTTATCATCCTCACTTTAATATTCCCATATCTCTTGTTTGTCCTGTTTGTCTGTCCTAATTAGATTGTAAGCTCTGTCGAGCAGGGACTGTCTCTTCATGTTCAAGTGTACAGCGCTGTGTATGTCTAGTAGCGCTTTAGAAATGATAAATAGTAGTAGTAGTAATTGTTGCATAAAGAAACCTTCTGAGGTTCCTGCACTATTTTTGCTCCATTATCTCAAACCAATCTCATTAAAAAAAAAAAACTTGATAACTGGAGTGAAGTAGAATACTAAAGTCTGTGTTGATTAAAATTGGGTCAAAAGTTCATTTTCAAATAATGGGGCTCTTCTACTAAGCTGAGGTATCATTTTTAGTTCGTGGTAGAAGTCAAGGGGTGGTAAATGCGGAGATGCCCATAGGAATATAATGGGCGTTTGTGTTTCCCGCCAGCTGATTTCTACTGCGAACTAGAAATGCTACCACTTCTTAGTAAAAGACCCCCAATGTGTATAGTCGGTGTTGAACTGCTGTGGATGAAGTTTTCATAAACCTTTTCTACAGCCTTTGGTCTTCTGATGTGATAGATGGAATCAGCTGATGCATGAGTTAGATATGACTTCGTTATTTAGTCATGCAGATTATTTTGAAAACATTTTACCCATGTTAATCAGATATCTGAAAATTGCTGTTCCTCTCTACTTCCAGTATATTGAGAGGAAGCAATCCTGAGATGTAGTTGGGTCTGGGAAGGAAAAATATGTACCTACACACAAAGTTCTGAAATTGGTGTCTGTTTCCTGCAGAAATATATCCACAGGAAATTAAATATTTTATGTACTCCACAGCAAGGGCCTTGTTTACTAAGCCGCACTGTAGGCATGCTAAAACTTAGGAATATACGGGTTTCTCTAGCATCAGCATGCGCTAAAAACGCTAGCTCGCCTTAGTAAGCATGGCCCCAAATTTGAAAGTGGAAGTGCATTCATGCTTTTGCAAATTGGTTCAGAACTTATGGCTAAAAAGTGTGTGTGGTCTTTGGCTTAATGCAGGATTGAAAATTTCTTCCTTGATGCCAACCTTTTGAATGTTTTATTGATAAAAGTAGCTTTGTTATATTATTTACCAACCTGTTCCTATAAATATACTTCCTCACCTCTCTCCTTAAGAGTACAAAGAAAAACCTTTGTTTCTGGTTTTCTTTGAATGTCTGTAGTTGGAGTTGCTTATAACTGCTTCGCTAAATTTTTATGTGCGCCAAGATAAGCAAATGCCATTAAGATTAGAAATCCAAACCTTGTAGTGTTACCATAGCAAATAATATGCAATAAAATTGTAAACCCCTTTTGTGTTTGAACTTGCATGCAAAAGATATTGGGTCTGATATTTAGTGCTATTTAACCGGCCAGGAACAGCACGAGATAGCTGGTTATCTTTGCTGAATATTAGTGCTTAGCGTATAGCTGGCTAACCAGCTATATTGTACATATTCAAGCGCTGGCCAGCTAAATTTTTAGTGGGCAAATTGGATCACATAAATAGCTGTCTGATCTTTGCCCACTATTAACCGGTCAGTGCTGAATATTCATATAGCCAGTTAAGTTAGAGCTGGCCCAAAGAAAGTCTGGGTATTCAGTGCCAGTCACTGGAAATGGACTGGCACTGAATATCTGAGGTCAGCGTTGGTGGCTGCAGCTAACCATGCTGTCTGCCACCAGCTGAATATCCGGGGGGGGGGGGGGGGGGGATTGGGTTTAGCTGCTTGTGCTAGTTGCAATATAGAAAGAAAGATTTAATGGATGTATTTTTTATTTTTCATTTTGTGGTGCTAATATTAAACGGTTACAAGTAACTTTGAAGAGTAAAACTGTAATGTAATTTCAAATGTAGTAGACCATCCTAACGAAAATGTTCTTAAACTACTTAGAAATAATGCCATACTATAAACATTCATGATTCTTGGTGGAATTTTTGTATGTGAACTTCATGTTTTTTGAAAAAAAATTTTTTTTTTTAACTTTTTAACGAGGAAGCTTAATCCTTTTGCCTTGGCTATCATCTTAAAATGTTAATTTCCCCAGTAAGGTCTGTTGATATTGCATATTTTAGAAGTTCTCATTTGTGTTAAAAGACCAAGTAGGGACTGCCCTCTGCACTTACTCAGACCTAATACATAGCCCCCCCCCCCCCAAAAAAAAAAAAACAAAACAGCAAAGAGGGAAGACATAGCCTAAATGGTTAGAATAGCGGGGCTGTGAAACGGGGAAACCAGGGTTTAAATTTTGCTTCTTCCACAGACAACTCTATAATCTTTGCAAAAGACATTTAATCCTCCATTGCCTTAGGTTCAGACTTGAGGATTTCATTTACTAACATGTCAATGGAATTTAACATGTTAAATAATGCAAACCTCATTTTCAGTGGGGCCTATTTACTAACAATGTGCTTATTTAGAAACAAAAAAAAATAACAGCAGATAAAGGCCATATCACCTATCCAGTCTGCCTATCCATACCTAATCTCAACTATCCCTTCTTTTCCCTTAGAGATCCTCTGTGCTTGTCCCATGGCTTCTTTGAACTAAGGTAGCTATGAAATTAACACATTAATGTACATCCCTTTTTGTCCTTCCAGGCCATCCCAGGAGTATGGTTTACAGTGTTCTCACCAGAAATGTTTGCTGGCTGGGTGGCATGAATGAGTAGCCAGGCAGAGGGAGTACTTTATTTGTTACATTTGTATCCCACATTTTCCCACCTATTTGCAGGCTCAATGTGGCTTACATAGTACAGTAAAGGCATTCGCCAATTCCGGTATGAACAAATACAGTAATGTTGTGGTACAATAAGGTTCGTGTGTACAGACACAGGGAATCGTAGAGAGGAATAGATGTTATATGTCCATTACGAGCTTTGGTTTCGTTGTGTTGCAGGGCACAGGCATAAAATTTTCTGTTAGCTGAGCAGTTACTAAAATCAGCTGAGTGGTATTCAAAGGGTCCTGGGAAGAACGCAACAGGTAGAGAGAGATCGCCAGACCTCTGCCATATAGCCTGCTGTGCAGTAGCCTCACTTCCAGTATTCTCTCTATCTCAGCAGATGAGTGGGTGCTAGCTCCTGGCCTGTCCATCAGATGCAGTCGAGCCTGGGGGGTTGGTGGTGCCAGGTCCCTCCCCTCTTCCTCTTCCTCCATATCCTGGTGTCTCTGGCATAAATATTTTTTTATCAGAGGTAGACAATCTCCTACCTCTTTAAGAAGATTAAAAAAAAAAAACAACACTTTTAAGGGAGCAGACTGCTGTCAATAGCTGTTGTGGTGAGCTGAGTGAACACCCTTTGGAATGTGCTGTGCCTCTGCCAGTGACTTAGCCTGAAAGCACTTCAGCTATAAGTGTCTCTTAAATTCTTTTTGGCTGCCTCTGCTGAATTGGTGAAGCGCTGCTCCTGATGTGGGACCCAATTGCAGCGTTGGGAGTTTTTGTTTTCTCTTTCTCCAGCCCCATCCCATCTAATCTTGGCGCTCAGCTCTCTCAGCGCCATCAGCAGGGCCTCAGGCAGAATATTTGGCAGGCTTTGCAGTTCCTTCTTCAACTCATGTGGCCGCAGCTGCAGTTTTTGAGACGCCCATGCGCTGTTCTTTGGCAGGACTGTTAGCAGCTTCCACTGCTTCGGTGGCAGTTTTTCCCCTAGTTTGCTCTCAGGGTAGAATTGCCTATTTTGGATGAGGGGAGGGGAGGTGCAGATTTAGCAGATAAAACTGTTTTCACTGGAATTTTGTACTTCTAAGGCACGAGGCATTTTTGCTGAAGCATCCTCTGGCTGCTCAGCCATCCGGTGCCCCCCCCCCCCCCCCCCCCCCGCCTTCTCTGGTAGGCTTCGCTGAGCAACATTTCAAAAAGGGCATGCTTGGAGGTCCATACAGATGTAGAGGAGATGTATTCTTATTTTTGCCTTCAGACTATGGGTCTTATATTCCTCTCTGGTGTCTCCTGCCATTCACTTTTGGACCCTTTAGAGGCTATAAGAACAAAATACTAGCCATACAGGATCAGACCAATGGTCCATCTAGCCCAGTATCCTGCATATAACAGTGGCCAATCCAGCTGGCAGAAACCCATTTAGAAGCAACATTCTGTGCTACCAATCCCAGGGCAAGACGTGGCTTCCTTCCATGTCCATCTCAATAACAGACTATGGACTTTTCCTCCAGAAACTTGTCCAAACCTTTTTTAAACCCAGTAATGGCGATTAGTGTATCTACATCCTCCAGCAGCGAGTTCCAGAGCTTAACTATTCTTTGAGTGAAACAAAATTTCCTCCTATTTGTTTTAAAAGTATTTCCATGTAATTTCATTGAGTGGTCCCTGGTCTTTGCACGTTTGAAAGAGTGAAAAATTGATTCACTTTTTTACCCATTCTACACCACTCAGGATTTTATAGACCTCAATCAATTCCTCCCTCAGCTGTCTCTCTTCCAAGCTGAGCTGAAGAGCTCTCTTGCCTTGCCTCATATGGGAGGAGTTCCATCCCCTTTTATCATTTTGGTTGCTCTTCTTTGAACCTTTTCTAATTCCACTATCTTTTTTTGAGATATGGCGACCAGAATTGAATTCAATATTCAAGGTGAGGTCGCACCATAGAGTGATACAGAGGCATTATAATATTCTTTATTTGCCATCCCTTTCCAAATTCCTAGCATCCTGTTTGCTTTTTTGGCTGCCACTGCACACTGGGCAGAAGGTTTCAGCGTATCGTCTACGATGACATCTAGATCTTTTTTCTTGAGTGCTGACTCCTAAGGTGGACCCTAGCATCTGGTAACTATGATTCGGATTATTCTTCCCAAAGTGGTTCACTGTGCATTTATCCACATTAAATTTCATCTGCCATTTCCTAAGGTCTTCCTGCAATTTTTCACAATCTGCATGTGTTTTGACAACTGTGACTAGTTTTTGTCATCTGCAAATGTAATCACCTTGTTCGTTGTTCCGATTTCCAGATCATTTATAAATATGTTAAATAGCATCGGTCCCAGTACAGATCCCTGGGGCTCTCCACTATTCACCCTCCTCCATTGAGAAAAACAGCCATTTAAGCTTTCTCTTGAGGAGGAGGATGATCCTAAGGTGGCTCGGCTTTTCCACAAGGAAGAGCTACCAGCTTTGATCACCAAGGCCTTGAAGATGTTAATTATTTCTTCCCTTGAGCCCCTCATTTCAGAGGCTACCTCGCACCCCATGATGGGGCACCAAGAGACCACATAAAACTTTTCACATACATGCAGCTATGCAGGTACTTATTTTTATGCAGAGGGACACCTCTGATGTTGGCTTGAGGGTGGCCAGGGCCATGGCCCAACTGTACCCTTTTCCTTCTGGGGAACTGGAGTCCTTATGGCTACCTAAGGTGGACTCTCTTGTTATTGCAGTGACCAAGAAAGCTATGCTACCTATGGAGGGCAGAACAGCTCTCAAGGATGTTCAGTCCTCTCTTTTGAAATAGCTGCCTTATGTTTGCAGGTCACGGTGTGCAGTTCCTATGCAGTCTGAGTGTGCTAGAGCTGTGTCCAGAAAGTGGCTACTGCTGGGGACCTGATCTGGTACCTGCCTTCCTTAGAAACAGGTGTAGTCTATTTAGTGGCTCTGTTGTATGATCTCCTGAGAGCCTCAGCTAAGGAAATGTCTTTAGCAGTGACAGCAGACGATGGTTTTGGTTCAGACATTGGGCTGCAGATGCAGCCTCTAAATCCAGGCTTGCATGCCTTCCTTTGCATGAAAAATTCCTTTTTGGGGAGGGTTTAGAGAATATGGTTAAAAATGTGTGGGATGCCAAAGGCCAGCATTTGCCAGAGGACAAGTCTAAGGCACCACTCCAGGACTCTCCGACTTGGACCAGGCTTAAGGAGACTAGGAGGTATAGGCTAAGAAAATCGGGTTCCTTTCAAAGATCCCGCTTTCAGCAAAGGTAGCAGTCCTTTTGGGGTGACAGTTGTCCCCAGCCTCCTCCTGTGGACTGCGCCAGCTGCCTATGCATCACAGTGATGGATGGCAGGTCCATGGGAGGACAGCTGTCTCTCTCTCAGGGAATGGACCAAAATTATTTCAGACCAATTGGTCTTGGAAGTGTTAAGAGAAGGTTAAAAATTGGAATTTGCTCGAACCCTCACAGATTTGTACATGGAGTTCCTGTGCAAAATGCTCAGCAAAATGATGGTGGTAAGATCATGCTGAGCAACCTGCTGTGGTTGGGCACTGTGCAAGCGGTGCCGGCCTCAGAGGAAGGGCAGGGGCATTATTCCTTCTGTTTTGTGGTTCTGAAGAAGGGTAGCTCCTTCCTCCCTGTCTTAGACCAAAACCATTGCCTTGCATGTCAACAGGGCTCTCAAGGTCTGACACTTACAGAATGGAAACCTTGTGCTCTATCATCATAACCGTTTGGTCCGGAGTTTTGTTTTTA
Organism: Microcaecilia unicolor; assembly: GCF_901765095.1. Classification (NCBI taxonomy): domain Eukaryota; kingdom Metazoa; phylum Chordata; class Amphibia; order Gymnophiona; family Siphonopidae; genus Microcaecilia; species Microcaecilia unicolor. The sequence goes on from NC_044038.1 coordinate 166,503,962, forward strand.
TTTTACCTCTCTGGTTCTCAAGGAGGCATATTTCCACATTCCAATCTGGCCTCCTCTTCAGTGTTTCTTTAACTTCTCAGTACTTTTAGTTTGGGCTCTCGACAGCCCCAGAACCTTCTCCAAGGTGATGGTTGTAGTCAAGGGCATCTGGGTCCATCTTTATCTGGATGATTGGCTTATCAAGGTGTCTTCACAGCAGGAGAGTGTGCGGGCCGCGGGCAGAGTGGGCCATGCTCCTGCAGTTGCTCGGTTTGTGTGGTCAACTTCGCTAAAAGCCATCTGACCCCCCTAATAGTAATATCTAGTTTGGGGGGGGGGTTGATACCTGGGCGGGGAGAATCTTCCTCCTGGAATCACGTCAGCAGAAGCTTTGGGTGCAGGTGTCCAGTTTTCACCAGTTTCTGGCTCCTCATGCTTGGGATTACATGCAGGTTCTGGCCACCATGGCTTCTGCTCTGAATGTGATACTATGGCCTTGATTTTACATGATTCTGCTCTAGTTGTCGCTTCTTGGTCCTCAGTTTCTGCCAACTATCAGGTCAGACTACTGTGGACCGCCAAAGCTAAATTCCGCATTTGCTGGTGGCTGAACCTATTCAACCTGGGGAAAGGGGCCTCCCTGTTGACCCCAAACTGGGTTGTGGTGATTACTAGCACCAGTCTCTTTGTTTGGGTAGCCCACTATCTGGGTCAGATGGCCCAGGGTCTTAGACCATAAAGCTCCCCCCCCCCCCCAGGGACCAATCAACCATTAGGAGTTGAGATGTGCAGAATGCCTTGCAGGCATTTTTGTATCTTGTGCAGGGAAAAGTGGTTTGTGTCTTGTCCAACAATGTGTAGATGGGGGGCACGAAGAGTGCCGTCTTAGTGTGGGAAGTGAACCTCTCTGTCAGTGGGCCGAGATCCACCTCACCTTATTCTCGGTGGCACACATAGCAGGTGTGCTGAATGTTCAAGTGGATTTCCTGAGCCGGAACCTGCTGGACCCCAGGTACTGGGAGCTATTCATGAAGACTTTTCTGATGATCTTGTCCCAGTGCGGGATTCCCATGCTGGATTTGATGGACACGGAGATCAATGCCAAGGCTCCCAGGTTCTTCAGCAAAAGGAAGGAGTTCAGCTCGGAGGCTGTAGATGCCTTGGTTGTTCAGTGCACTCCTGTATGTCTTCTCTCTGTGGCCTATGGTAGGCAGAGTGCTCAGGTGAATCTTGCAACATCAGGGCCCTGTAATAGGCCCAGGAGACCGTGATATGCGGACTTAGGATGCTCATTGATGACTTCATTCACTTGCCGTCTCACAGGGGTCTTCTGTCTCAAGGGCCAGTACTCATAGAGATTCCTCCCACTTTAGTCTTATGGCCCGGCTCTTGAGAGGGCGAGAATTAAAGAAAAAGGTTATCCGGAGGATGTGACTGCTACACTGCTTTGAGCCAGGAAGAGGTCAGCTTTTGTTTTGTATGTGAGAGTGTGTGGAGAACCTTTGAGTCTTGGGTGTGAATAAAATTGGCTGTCCCCTGGCCAATTAAAAGAACAGTTTTCATGTTAAATACATTTAATGACCACCAGTAGGAGTACATATGGGGAGAAGCAGAAAAAAGCAAGCAACTGCAAAAGAAGGGAAGTGCCAGCTTCATTATAAGCTGCTCTCATCTACCACTGCCTCGCACACTCCCCCTTTTGTACTAACAATGTTCTGAATGTCCCTAGCTCTAAATACGTCCTTACCTGTTATACCAAGCTCTCTTTTGCTGTTGTAGTTCTGAACACTGAAAAATATTGCTAATCTGATTGCTCAAAAATGTAATAAAAGAACCATGATTATGTAACAAAAAGTAAAATGAAATTGAAACCCAAACAAGATATGTCTCTTCCCTTCCTCCTGCTGGGGATGCTGGACAACAGTCCAGCATCCCCGTCTTCCCACCATAACTCTTTACTTCTAGAGGTCACCAAATTGATTTACACTCGCTGCCTGTGGCTTGCCCCAAAGCCTTTCCTCTGCCGTGTCCCTCCCATGTGGAAACAGGAAGTTACATCAGAAGGGGGCAGGACATGACGGAGGGAAGGCTTTGGGAGTAGCTGCAGGAGTGTATGTGAATTGCTACTGGCAACCTTTAGTAGTGAAGACTGTGTTTTAAGATTACATTTGGAGGGGGGGTTGAGAGAAAGGGGGAGATGGCTGGCTTGCAGGTGGGGGGAGAGAGGGATAGATGCTGGCCTGTTTGAGGGGGGGGGGGGTGTCCTTCCTCTGTCATTAAAAAGACAGATGTGATCTGGTGTAGCAAGGAGGAATTCAGACTCAGGGTAAGTTTAGGAGGTTGGGGGGAAAAAAGGGGGAGTAAAGTCACATGGCAGAGCATGAACACCTAAGATCAGTAAGCTTGGCTCTAGAGCGCAACCCTAAAAGATGGCACAAAACAATTATGATGTAAGAAAACAAGAAGGCAACTGGTTTACTAGATCCATCATGAACAGAAGAAAGAAGCAAGACTGTATGAAGAAAAAGTTCATTCATCGGTTCTTCAAAGCTCCCAGGATTCACAAACCAATGCCTGACACGGCCATGTTTCGCCAGAAGTACAGGCTGCATCAGGGGCAATGAAAACCAGCTGGTGTGAAACAAATGTCACCAGTGCTGTTATAAATGTGTCTCTGGTTTCAAACAGACCCAGGAAGCACTGGGAGCTTTGAACAACCAATACATGAACTGTTTTTCTTCATAAGTTCTGCTTTTTTTTTTTCTTCTGTTCCACAAAAGTTATGTCAAGGACCAGAGAAACCGGTTCGTGATATGTTTTGTGGAAGCCAGTGGCAAAATTCTGTTGTCTCCTTTTGCAGCCACTGTAGCCAGTTGCCTGACTTGAGCAGGACTATTAACCCAGCTCTGGAGAGACCGCCTGAAACAGAACAAGTAGTGGTTCTGTTAAATGTAAACCCAGAGAGAGGGTTGGGCACTGCCACAGTGGGAGGCAACTCCCTTTCTAAACCTGCTCTTGAGGGTAAGCAGGAATTTCTCTCTGACAAAGGCAGACAGTTTGGGGGGGGGGGGGGGGGAGGTGACTTTGGAGGAGTTTAGTGAATCCTTAAGAGGTTTTTCATTGAAATTTATTATACTTGTGTATAAAGCATGTTACATACTGCAAGGGACAGAGACTTTGACCAGTGGAAAGCCTGATGCTTTGGGAACAGAACAGATCCATTTCTGGGAGGAGGGGCTGAGAGACCAGAATCCTAGGCAGACTCAAGGAGCTGGTAGGGTCTTGTAGATACTTCTTCAAAGAAATAGCCCTTAGCACAAACCCTGGCTAGAGGAGGACTTGCCATGCCAAGTGGTCAATGATATAGAAGAGACATTTTGGGGAAGCACAATAAAAGAGAAGTCTTCAGCTATTACATACTTCAGAAAAGACAATCTGGGACCATGAGTTTCCCAAGTTAATAAGATATTGAAGATCTTTGAGGACCAGTTTCTACACGCAATGGCAGATGATCCCAGTTCGCTTAGTAATGCCAAAGGCCTTCCTTCTTCAACAAGCAGTTAAGCGTATGGGACATTGCCTATATATGCTTTTTTTTTTTTTTTTTAAACTTTATTTCAAACTATTCAAGAAAATCTTGAAATAAGAAAAATAAGTGGTCACACTGAAAACATAACAACAAAAGCATATATAATAAAGAAAATCATTACATGCTACTCATTACTCTAGTCCCCAGTATTAAGAGGATAAGAAGATCAAACAATTTAAGGGAACCCCCCCCCCCCCCACAATAAGCGGAAACCCTCACCTAAAGAGCAGATACAAACAAAATACTTTCAGAGAACGTGCCTATATATGCTTTTGTGATGGTCATGCATTGGTATGTAAAGGGATTTTAGCTATAATATTTTTTATGTATATGTTTAAATGTGATTGCTTTTTGATTATTACCCAGAGTACATCAGCATGATAGCTAATATTAGGTAGGATGCTTATGGTGCTTAAAATAAGAATAATGAGCATTCATTTTCCATTTTTTGTTGTATACATTTCTTTGATTTCACTCTGAATCTGTTGCTTAATATCTTTTTTTTTTTTTTTTTTTTTTTTAGATTAACTGCTGAACTACTGATCTTTCTGTTGCTTAATATCTTTTTTTTTTTTTTTTTAGATTAACTGCTGAACTACTGATCGAGTTGTGTATTTCTTCAATGAGGAACTATAGGCTGATCTTTTGCCACAATCTCAAACAACCATAAATGAGAAAAGAATACTTGCTCATTGATGGTAACTGGCGCAGAAAACTCTTTTAAACGTAGGTTTTCCAGTAAACTGAGGTAGGTTTTACTGGTATGAAATCACATTTTAACAGTTACTTGTAAAATATGCTTGAGATAGTGTTACTGTATATTTGCTTTGCTTAGCTGTATACTTAAGCAGTTATCTGACTGTTCTGGTGTTAAGGTCATTATTACAGTTGTGTGTCTTCTAAACATTTTATTATAAATTAAAAAATCATGTTTCCTTATTTTACTAGACCAGACCGATGGGTTGAGCCAGCCTACCGACAGATGGAGATAAAAATAGCACATTATTCCAGTGACACCGATACAAGGGTTGGTGCAGTCTGGAAATCTCCAGTATTTCTCTACCTCCAGCAGATGGTAGATCTGGTCTGGAGCAGCAGGTTTAGGTCTGCCTTCTAGCATACAGTCCATGGTCTGCAGTCCAAATGGTCAAGTCCTTGGGCTGTAGACACTCCTGGGATTCAGACCACAGTACTTACCCTAGTGGAGCAAGGAGGTGTTTCTCCTTCCTAAGCTCCAAGCTCTGGCCTGCATGCTTTAGCTTTTTGTGGCTGCTGGCAGTGGTCCACGTGGCCCTGAATCGCAGTCTCGTGCATCAAAATTTTTAAAAATAAAAATGTTCCCTCTATTTGACTGGTGCCTCCTTCTCCTTGCTTTTGTAAGGGGAATAATAATAAAAGGAAAGAACCAGCCAAAGAGATTGTTGTGGCTGTTAGAGGCAGCAGGACAAGCCTAGAGGATTCTGGTGAGATGGAGTCCCAGCAGGGGGGTGGGAGAACTCTATGCCTGGTGGCCAGGGGAGCCAGTGGCTCTGCAATGCTGATGGGACTGTTGCTTTTTAACATATTTACAAATGATCTAGAGATGGGAATAACTAGTGAGGTAATTAAATTTGGTGATGACACAAAGTTATTCAAAGTTAAATTGCAAGAGGATTGTGAAAAATTGCAAGAGATCCTACAAGACTGGGCATCCCAATGGCAGATTACTTTTAATGTGCGCAAGTGCAAAGTGATGCACGTAGGAAAGAGGAACCCAAACCATAGCTAGTGATGCAAGGTTTCCACATTAGAAGTCGCAGCCCAGGAAAAGGATCTAGGTGTCATCATTGATGATAAATTGAAACCTATGTAAGTTTAACTGACATTTTGGGAAATTCAGAAGTTATAGATTTATATTATTAGTGACTTTCGTCTTTGATTTAGATAGGAACAATGTTTTGAAATTGTATTTCTGATACATGGTTGATAGTTTTTTGGGTTCAAAGATGCATATATTTCCTGACACATCAAGGGAATCGCAGACTGGGAGGTGTGACGTCTTGGCTTTTAAGCCAGGAATCATTGCCCTAGGTGGGACCTTCCTAGCGCAATTCCCTTGTGTTTTATTTCCTTATTACTTATTTGTTTGAACCTAAGAAATTATAAGAGTTTGTGGAAGCAGATGAAGAAGCCTTTGCAGCAACTTCCTTCAGTTACCACTGTACCGGCTGCAATAACCAATTCTCCGAGGACAAGCAGGCTGCTTGTTCTCACTGATGGGTGACGTCCACGGCAGCCCCTCCAATCGGAATCTTCACTAGCAAAATCCTTTGCTAGCCCTCGCGCGCCGATGCGCACCGCGCATGCGCGGCCGTCTTCCCGCCCGAAACCGGCTCGTGCCGGCCAGTCTTCTTTTATCCGCGCTCGGTACGGTCGTGTTACGCCGTTCGCGCCCCGAAAGTCGACCTCGCGCGTCTTTTTTGGACTTCGCTAATAAAAAAAAAAAATCCTTTCGGAAGGAGACCTTTACGGTCTGTTCCCCTTCCTATATTTCTAGTTTTTGCCCCGTGAAGTTTTCTTTCGTCGTCGGGGTAGGCCCCTTTGAGGCCTCGGTTAGAAGTTTTTCTTCCCCTTTTTGTGGTGCCATCTTCGCCATTACAAGTTTTGATCTTGCCGGCGCGATTTTTCCGCCCATGACATCGAAGTCTCCCAGCGGCTTCAAGAAGTGCACCCAGTGCGCCCGGGTAATCTCGCTCACTGATAGACACGCGTCGTGTCTTCAGTGTCTGGGGGCTGGGCACCGCCCGCAGGCCTGTAGTCTGTGCTCTCTTTTACAAAAGCGGACTCAGGTAGCGAGATTGGCCCAGTGGAACGTTTTGTTCTCGGGCTCTTCATCGGCACCGGGAGTATCGAGTGCATCGACGTCGCCAGCGTCCAGACCTTCATCCTCGGCCGCGATTACATCGAGTGTATCGAGGCATCGGGGCTGAGACATTGGAAGGCTGCGTTGGCGTCGGTGGTACCGGGACCTCCTCGTCTGCTGATGTCGTTGGAAGGTGGTGCTTCGTCTGGAGTGCAGGTGAGGGCTGTCCATTCCCCTGCTGGTGGCGGTGAGCCTTCGGGTGGGTCTCCCCCTACCCTGAGGGCTCCTGCGGTACAGCCCCCCCGAGACCGACCTTCTTCGGCCTCGGCCCCGAGGAAGCGACGGCTGGATTCTACATCGCTTCGTCCCAAGAAGTCGAAGAAGCATCGACACCGGTCCCCTTCCCGCGTCGGCACCGAGAGCTCTGGGTCGCCGAGGGAGTCGGCACCCAGCAGGCATCGACACCGAGAGGACCGCTCACCCTCTTTCAAGAGGTGTCGATGCGCTCCACTATGGACAGCCCGGAACAGCCTCCACGCCCGGAACAGACTCTGACATCGACACCTGCATCGGCTTCCATGTCTTTCTCCACAGCCGCTTTGCACGAGAGTCTCCGGGCCATTCTCCCAGAGATCCTGGGAGAGCTGTTGCGCCCTTCCCCTCCGGTACCGGGGGTGCTTGTGCCACCGGTACTGTCGAGTGAGGCGCCGGCTGGCCCCTTGCCCGGGGTGAGGTCTCCGACATCGGTACTGTTTGCGGTACCGACTGCGGTAGCCTCCCAGGAAGGCTCCCCGACGACGTCGGCGGAGGGAGCTTCGCCGGTGCGGGCGAGGGAGTCTACCTCTCGACGCTCCCACCGTGGCCGTGGTTCCACGGAGTCGAGCCGGGCACGGCTTCAGACACAGGTTCGTGAACTTGTGTCTGATACCGATGGTGAGGCCTCGTGAGAGGAGGAGGAGGACATCAGATATTTCTCTGACGAGGAGTCTGATGGTCTTCCTTCTGATCCCACTCCCTCTCCTGAAAGGCAGCTTTCTCCTCCCGAGAGTCTGTCTTTCGCTTCCTTTGTCCGGGAGATGTCTACGGCCATCCCCTTCCCGGTGGTTGTGGAGGACGAGCCCAGGGCTGAAATGTTTGAGCTCCTGGACTATCCTTCTCCACCTAAGGAAGCGTCCACAGTACCCATGCATCATGTCCTCAAAAAGACATTGCTGGTGAACTGGACCAAGCCATTAAGTAATCCCCACATTCCCAAGAAGATAGAGTCCCAGTACCGGATCCATGGGGACCCAGAGCTGATGCGCACTCAGTTGCCTCACGATTCTGGAGTTGTGGATTTGGCCCTAAAGAAGGCTAAGAGTTCTAGGGAGCATGCTTCGGCGCCCCCGGGCAAGGACTCTAGAACCTTAGACTCCTTTGGGAGGAAGGCCTACCATTCCTCTATGCTCGTGGCCAAAATTCAGTCTTACCAGCTCTACACGAGCATACACATGCGGAATAATGTGCGGCAGTTGGCAGGCTTGGTGGATAAGCTTCCCCCTGAGCAAGCCAAGCCTTTTCAGGAAGTGGTCAGGCAGCTGAAGGCGTGCAGAAAATTCCTGGCCAGAGGGATGTATGACACCTTTGATGTTGCGTCCAGGGCCGCTGCTCAAGGTGTGGTGATGCGCAGACTCTCATGGCTGCGTGCCTCCGACCTAGAGAATAGACTCCAGCAGCGGATTGCGGACTCGCCTTGCCGTGCGGATAATATTTTTGGAGAAAAAGTCAAGCAGGTGGTAGAGCAGCTCCACCAGCGGGATACCGCTTTCGACAAGTTCTCCCGCCGGCAGCCTTCAGCTTCTACCTCTACAGGTAGACGATTTTTTGGGGGAAGGAGGACTGTTCCCTACTCTTCTGGTAAGCGTAGGTACAATCCTCCTTCTCGACAGCCTGCGGCCCAGGCTAAGCCCCAGCGCGCTCGCTGTCGTCAGCAGCGTGCGCCTCAGCAAGGCCCCTCGGCTCCCCAGCAAAAGCAAGGGACGAGCTTTTGACTGGCTCCAGCAGAGCATAGCCGACATCCAAGTGTCAGTGCCGGGCGACCTGCCAGTCGGAGGGAGGTTGAAAGCTTTTCACCAAAGGTGGCCTCTCATAACCTTCGATCAGTGGGTTCTCCAAATAGTCTGGCAAGGATACACCCTCAATTTGGCCTCAAAACCTCCAAATTGTCCACCGAGAGCTCAGTCTTACAGCTTCCAGCACAAGCAGGTACTTGCAGAGGAACTCTCCGCCCTTCTCAGCGCCAATGCGGTCGAGCCCGTGCCATCCGGGCAAGAAGGGCTGGGATTCTATTCCAGGTACTTCCTTGTGGAAAAGAAAACAGGGGGGATGCGTCCCATCCTAGACCTAAGAGCCCTGAACAAATATCTGGTCAAAGAAAAGTTCAGGATGCTTTCCCTGGGCACCCTTCTCCCCATGATTCAGGAAGACGATTGGCTATGCTCTCTGGAATTGAAGGACGCCTACACACACATCCCGATACTGCCAGCTCACAGACAGTATCTGCGATTTCAGCTGGGCACACGTCACTTCCAGTACTGTGTGCTACCCTTTGGGCTCGCCTCTGCGCCCAGAGTGTTCACGAAGTGCTTGGCTGTAGTAGCAGCGGCACTTCGCAGACTGGGGGTGCACGTGTTCCCATATCTCGACGATTGGCTGGTGAAGAACACATCCGAGGCAGGAGCTCTACAGTCCATGCAGATGACTATTCGCCTCCTGGAGCTACTGGGGTTTGTGATAAATTATCCAAAGTCCCACCTTCTCCCAGTGCAGAAACTCGAATTCATAGGAGCTCTGCTGGATTCTCGGACGGCTCGCGCCTATCTCCCAGAGACGAGAGCCAACAACTTGTTGTCCCTCGTCTCGCGGGTGCGAGCGTCCCAGCAGATCACAGCTCGGCAGATGTTGAGATTGCTGGGCCACATGGCCTCCACAGTTCATGTGACTCCCATGGCCCGTCTTCACATGAGATCTGCCCAATGGACCCTAGCTTCCCAGTGGTTTCAGGCTGCTGGGGATCTAGAAGACGTGATCCACCTGTCCACGAGTTTTCTCAAATCCCTGTATTGGTGGACGATTTGGTCCAATTTGACTCTGGGACGTCCTTTCCAAATTCCTCAGCCACAAAAAGTGCTGACCACGGATGCGTCTCTCCTGGGGTGGGGAGCTCATGTCGATGGGCTTCACACCCAAGGAAGCTGGTCCCTTCAGGAACGCGATCTGCAGATCAATCTTCTGGAGTTACGAGCGGTCTGGAACGCTCTGAAGGCTTTCAGAGATCGGCTGTCCCACCAAATTATCCAAATTCAGACAGACAACCAGGTTGCCATGTATTACATCAACAAGCAGGGGGGGCACCGGATCTCGCCCCCTGTGTCAGGAAGCCGTCAGCATGTGGCTCTGGGCTCGCCGTCAGGGCATGGTGCTCCAAGCCACATATCTGGCAGGCGTAAACAACAGTCTGGCCGACAGGTTGAGCAGGATTATGCAACCTCACGAGTGGTCGCTCAATTCCCGTGTAGTGCGACAGATCTTCCAGGTGTGGGGCTCCCCCTTGGTGGATCTCTTCGCATCTCGAGCCAACCACAAAGTCCCTCAGTTCTGTTCCAGGCTTCAGGCCCACGGCAGACTGGCATCGGATGCCTTCCTCCTGGACTGGGGGGAGGGTCTGCTGTATGCTTATCCTCCCATACCTCTGGTGGGGAAGACTTTGTTGAAACTCAAGCAAGACCGAGGCACCATGATTCTGATTGCTCCTTTTTGGCCGCGTCAGATCTGGTTCCCTCTACTTCTGGAGTTGTCCTCCGAAGAACCGTGGAGATTGGAGTGTTTTCCGACCCTCATCACACAGGACGAAGGGGCGCTTCTGCATCCCAGCCTCCGGTCCCTGGCTCTCACGGCCTGGATGTTGAGAGCGTAGACTTTGCCTCTTTGGGTCTGTCAGAGGGTGTCTCCCGCATCTTGCTTGCTTCCAGGAAAGATTCCACTAAGAGGAGTTACTTCTTTCTGTGGAGGAGGTTTGCCGTCTGGTGTGACAGCAAGGCCCTAGATCCTCGCTCTTGTCCTACACAGACCCTGCTTGAATACGTTCTGCACTTGTCTGAGTCTGGTCTCAAGACCAACTCTGTAAGGGTTCACCTTAGTGCGATCAGTGCATACCATTACCGTGTGGAAGGTAAGCCGATCTCAGGACAGCCTTTAGTTGTTCGCTTCATGAGAGGTTTGCTTTTGTCAAAGCCCCCTGTCAAGCCTCCTACAGTGTCATGGGATCTCAATGTCGTTCTCACCCAGCTGATGAAACCTCCTTTTGAGCCACTGAATTCCTGCCATCTGAAGTACTTGACCTGGAAGGTCATTTTCTTGGTGGCAGTTACTTCAGCTCGTAGAGTCAGTGAGCTTCAGGCCCTGGTAGCCCAGGCCCCTTACACCAAATTTCATCATAACAGAGTAGTCCTCCGCACTCACCCTAAGTTCTTGCCAAAGGTTGTGTCGGAGTTCCATCTGAACCAGTCAATTGTCTTGCCAACATTCTTTCCCCGTCCTCATTCCTGCCCTGCTGAACGTCAGCTGCACACATTGGACTGCAAGAGAGCATTGGCCTTCTATCTGGAGCGGACACAGCCCAACAGGCAGTCCGCCCAATTGTTTGTTTCTGTTGATCCCAACAGGAGGGGAGTGGCTGTGGGGAAACACACCATATCCAATTGGCTAGCAGATTGCATTTCCTTCACTTACGCCCAGGCTGGGCTGGCTCTTGAGGGTCATGTCACGGCTCATGATGTTAGAGCCATGGCAGCGTCGGTAGCCCACTTGAAGTCAGCCACTATTGAAGAGATTTGCAAAGCTGCGACGTGGTCATCTGTCCACACATTCACATCTCATTACTGCCTGCAGCAGGATACCCGACGCGACAGTCGGTTCGGGCAGTCAGTGCTTCAGAATCTGTTTGGGGTTTAGAATCCAACTCCACCCCCCTAGGTCCATGTTTATTCTGTTCCAGGCTGCACTCTCAATTAGTTGGATAAATTGTTAGGTCAATCTCAGTTATGTCCTCGCCGTTACGAGGCCCAATTGACCATGGTTGTTGTTTTGAGTGAGCCTGGGGGCTAGGGTTACCCCATCAGTGAGAACAAGCAGCCTGCTTGTCCTCGGAGAAAGCGAATGCTACATACCTGTAGAAGGTATTCTCCGAGGACAGCAGGCTAATTGTTCTCACAAACCCGCCCGCCTCCCCTTTGGAGTTGTGTCTTCCCTTCTCTTTGTCTTGCTACATATGAGACTGGCCGGCACGAGCTGGTTTCGGGCGGGAAGACGGCCGCGCATGCGCATCGACGCGCGAGGGCTAGCAAAGGATTTTGCTAGTGAAGATTCCGATTGGAGGGGCTGCCGTGGACGTCACCCATCAGTGAGAACAATCAGCCTGCTGTCCTCGGAGAATACCTTCTACAGGTATGTAGCATTCGCTTTAACCTTCCTCCCTCAGAAAATGTGAAGTGTAAGATTAACCATTTTGATTTTTCTTATTTTCTTTAAGATTGTTTTCCTGATCTTGGATCTTCCAATTGTGGACAATTATGTAAATATATATTGTTGAGAGAAAATGTTTTCCTTTTTATATTAATTTCTGTATTTCCTTACATTTATGTGATAAATGTGAATGTAATTAAGTAAAATGATAAAACAAAAAAAAAATTAAAAGAAATAAATTGAAACCCTCTGCTCAGTGTGTAGTGGTGGCTAAGAAAGCAAAGAGAATGTTAGGAATTATTAGGGAAGGAATGGAAAACAAAAATGAGAATATTATAATGCTTTGTATCACTGTCTGGTTCGACTGCACCTTGAATACTGTATGCAGTTCTAGTCACCGCATCTCAAAAAAGATATAATGAAATTAGAAAAGGTACAGAGAAGGGTGACAAAAATGATAAAAGGGATGGGACGACTTCCCTATGCAAGAAAGACTAAAGCGGCTAGGGCTCTTCAGTTTGGAGAAGAGATGGCTGAGGGGAGATATAATAGAGGTCTATAAAATGAGTGGAGTGGAATGGGTAGATGTGAATCACTATTTTACTCTTTCCAGAAATAGGACTAGGGGGCATGCAATGGGGCTCCTAAGTAGTAAATTTAAAACAAATCTGAGAAAATACTTCACTCAGCAAGTAATTAAACTCTGGAATTTGTTGCCAGAGAATGTGGTAAAAGCAGTTAGCGTAGCGGGGTTTATAAAAGGTTTGGTTAATTTACTACAACTACTTATCATTTCTATAGTGCTACTAGAAGAGACAGTCCCTGCTCACAGAGCTTACAATCTAATTAGGACAGACAAACAGGACAAACAAGAGATAAGGGAATATTAAGGTGAGGATGATAAAATAAGGGTTCTGAACAAGTGAATAAGGGTTTAGGAGTTAAAAGCATAATCAAAAAGGTGGGCTTTTAGCTTAGATTTGAAGACGGCCAGAGATGGAGCTTGACGTACCGGCTCAGGAAGTCTATTCCAGGCATATGGTGCAGCAAGATAAAAGGAACGGAGTCTGGAGTTAGCAGTGGAGGAGAAGGGTGCAGATAAGAGAGATTTACCCAGTGAACGGAGTTCCCGGGGAGGAATGTAGGGAGAGATGAGTGGAAAGGTACTGAGGAGCTGCAGAGTGAATGCACTTATAGGTCAATAAGAGGAGTTTGAACTGTATGCGGAAACGGATAGGAAGCCAGTGAAGTGACTTGAGGAGAGGGCTCATATGAGCATAACGACCCTGGCAGAATATTAGTCGTGCAGCAGAATTTTGAACAGATTGAAGAGGAGAGAGATGGCTAAGTGGGAGACCTGTCAGAAGCAAGTTGCAATAGTCTAAGCGAGAGGTGATAGGAGCGCGGATGAGGGTTCTCGTAGTGTGCTCAGAAAGGAAAGGAATTTCCTAAAAGAAAAGTCCATAAGCCATTGTTAGGATGGACTTGGGGAAAAAAAAACACTGCTTATTCCTAGGCTAAGCAGCATAAAATCTATTCTCCGAGGACAAGCAGGCTGCTTGTTCTCACGAATGGGTGACGTCCACGGCAGTCCCTCCGATCGGAGATCTTCACTAGCAATAGAGTTTGCCAGCCCTCGCGTGTGCATGCGCGACCCTTTTCCTGCCCAAACGCGAGCGTGATCGCCAGTCTTCTTTTTTCCGCGGCTCAGGATGGTTTTTCGGTCGGTCTGCACCCCAAGGAGACCCCTCACATCTTTTCGCCGCGTTCTTCCGTTCGGAAGTGTATGGAATCTTCTTTCCGTCGTGTTCTTCATTTTTTTTTTTTTTTTTTTTTAAATTCCTTTATTTCGAGTGTTTTTCCCGTTAAGTTTTCTTTCGTTGTCGGGCGCGGCCTTTTTGGCCGCCCGTACGGGTTTTTTCTAACTTGTTTTGGTGCTATTGCCATCATCACGAATTTTGACTTCGCTGGCGTGATTTTTCCACCCATGTCCTTGAAGCCTGCCAGCGGCTTCAAAAAGTGCACCCAGTGCAGCCGGACTATCTCGCTTACTGATAGGCACGTTTTGTGCCTTCAGTGTCTGGGGGCCGAGCATCGTCCCCAGGCCTGTACTCTGTCTTCTGTTGAAGAAGAGAACTCAGGTGGCGAGATTGGCCCAGTGGAACCTTTTGTTCGGGGCCTCATCCAGTGCTTCGACGTCTTCGGTACCGAGGTCATCGTCTGGTGCGTCGACGTCTACGGTACCCAGGTCATCAGCCAGTGCTCCAACGTCTGCGATACCGAGGTCATCGGTGGTATTGATGTCGTCGGAGGGTGCATCATCTTCCGGAGTGCAGGTGAGGGCTGTCCATTCCCCTGCTGGTAGCGGTGAGCCCTTGAGTAGGTCTCCGCCTGCCTCGAGGGTTCCTGCAGTACAGGCCCCCTGGGATTGACCTCTTTCGGACCCGGCCCAGAGGAGACGTTTGGATTCGACGTCCTCCTCTTCGGTACCGGGAGGTACCGGTGACGTGCTTCGTGTGAAGGCAAAGAAGCATCGTCATCGGTCGCCTTCCAGACGTGGTACCGAGAGCTCTGGGTCGCTGGTGGCACCGGCACCCACTAAGCGTCGACGCCAGGAGGACCGCTCACCCTCCATACAGGAGGTGTCGATATGCTCCACTCTGGACAGCCTGGTACTGCCTCCGCGTCCCGGACAGATTCTGAGCTCGTCGCCGGTACTCTCATGGCTGCGTGCCTCCGACCTGGAGAATAGGCTCCAGCAGCGGATTGCGGATGCTCCTTGCCGGGAGGATAACATTTTTGGAGAAAAGGTCGAACAGGTACATAAGTATTGCCATACTGGGAAAAGACCAAGGGTCCATCGAGCCCAGCATCCTGTCCACAACAGCGGCCAATCCAGGCCAGGGCACCTGGCAAGCTTCCAAACGTACAAACATTCTATACGTGTTATTCCTGGAATTGTGGATTTTTCCCCAAGTCCATTTAGTAGCGGTTTATGGACTTGTCCTTTAGGAAACCGTCCAACCCTTTTTAAACTCTGGTAAGCTAACCGCCTTCACCACTTCTCCGGCAACGAATTCCAGAGTTTAATTATACGTTGGGGTGAAGAAAAAGTTTTCTCCGATTTGTTTTAAATTTACTACACTGTAGTTTCATCGCATGCCCCCTAGTCCTAGTATTTTTGGAAAGCATGAACAGACGCTTCACATCCACCTGTTCCACTCCACTCATTATTTTATATACCTCTATCATGTCTCCCCTCAGCCGTCTCTTCTCCAAGCTGAATAGCCCTAGCCTCCTTAATCTTTCTTCATAGGGAAGTCGTCCCATCCCCGCTATCATTTAGTCGGTGGTAGAACAACTCCACCAGCAGGACACTGCCTTCGACAAATTCTCCCACCGGGCGCCTTCAGCATCTACCTCAACTGGTAGACGTTTTTATGGGGGAAGGAGGACTGTTCCCTATTCTTTTAATAAGCGTAGGTACAATCCTCCCTCTCACCAGCAAGGCCTCCTGTATGCTTATCCTCCCATACCTTTGGTGGGGAAGACTTTGCTGAAACTCAAGCAAGATCGAGGCACCATGATCCTGATCGCTCCCTTTTGGCCGCGTCAGATATGCTTCCCTCCTCTTCTGGAATTGTCCTCCGAAGAACCGTGGAGATTGGAGTGTTTTCCTACCCTCATTACTCAGAACGAGGGGGCGCTTCTGCATCCCACCTCCAGTCCCTGGCTCTCACGGCCCTGGATGTTGAGGGCGTAGATTTTGCCTCCTTGGGTCTCTCCGAGGGGGTCTCCGTGTCTTGCTTGCTTCCAGGAAAGATTCAACTAAAAAGGTTACTTTTTTCTATGGCGGAGGTTTGCCATCTGGTGTGACAGCAAGGCCCTAGATCCTCGCTTCTGTCCTACACAGACCCTGCTTGAATACCTTCTGCACTTGTCCGAGTCTGGTCTTAAAACCAACTCTGTAAGGGTTCATCTTAGTGCGATTAGTGCATACCATTGCCGTGTGGAAGGTAAGCCGATCTCGGGACAGCCTTTAGTTTGCTTCATGCGAGGTTTGCTTTTGTCAAAGCCCCCATCAAACCTCCTACAGTGTCATGGGATCTCAATGTCGTTCTCACCCAGCTGATGAAACCTCCTTTTGAGCCACTGAATTCTGCCATCTGAAGTACTTGAATGGAAGGTCATTTTCTTGGTGGCAGTCACTTCAGCTCGCAGAGTCAGTGAGCTTCAAGCCTTGGTAGCTCATGCTCCTTATACTAAATTTCATCATAACAGAGTAGTCCTCCGCACTCACCCTTGGAAGGTCATTTCTTGGTGGCAGTCACTTCAGCTCGCAGAGTCAGTGAGCTTCAAGCCTGGTAGCTCATGCTCCTTATACTAAATTTCATCATAACAGAGTAGTCCTCCGCACTCACCCTAGTTCTTGCTGAAGGTGGTGTCGGAGTTCCATCTGAACCAGTCACTTGTCTTGCCAACATTCTTCCCTGTCCTCATACCCGCCCCTGCTGAATGTCAGCTGCACACATTGGACTGCAAAAGAGCATTGGCCTTCTATCTGGAGCGGACACAACCCCACAGACAGTCCGCCCAAATGCTTGTTTCTTTTGATCCTAACAGAAGGGGAGTGGCTGTCGGGAAACGCACCTTATCCAATTGGTTAGCAGATTGCATTTCCTTCACTTACGCCCAGGCTGGGCTGACTCTTGAGGGTCATGTCACTGCTCATAGTGTTAGAGCCGTGGCAGCGTCAGTGGCCCAGTTGAGGTCAGCCACTATTGAAGAGATTTGCAAGGCTGCGACGTGGTCATCTGTCCATACATTCACATCTCATTACTGCGTACAGCAGGATACCCGACGTGACAGTTGATTCGGGCAGTCGGTACTGCAGAATCTGTTCGGGGTTTTAGAATCCACTCCACCCCCTATGCCCATTTTTATTCTGTTCCAGGCTGCATTCTCAAGTAGTTGGTTCTATTTAGGTCAATCTCAGTTATGTCCTCGCTGTTGCGAGGCCCAATTGACCAATGTTTGTTGTTTTGAGTGAGCCTGGGGGCTAGGGATACCCCATTCATGAGAACAAGCAGCCTGCTTGTCCTCTGAGAAAGCGAAAACTACATACCTGTAGAAGGTATTCTCCGAGGACAGCAGGCTGATAGTTCTCACCTACCCGCCCGCCCGCCTCCCCTTTGGAGTTGTGTCTTCCCTTGTGTTGCTATTTACTGGACTGGCGATCACGCGCGCGTTCGGGCGGGAAGAGGGTCGCGCACTGTGCATGCGCACGCGAGGGCTGGCAAACGCTGTTGCTAGTGAAGATCTCCGATCAGAGGGGCTGCTGTGGACGTCACCCATTCGTGAAAACAATCAGCCTGCTGTCCTCGGAGAATACCTTCTACAGGTATGTAGCTTTCGCTTTTTACTATTGTGGGATCTTGCCAAATACTTGTGACCTGGATTGGCCACTGTTGGAAACTGGATACTCGGGCTTAATGGACCTTCAGTCTGTCTGAATTTGGCAACCCTTTTATGTTCTTATGTGTTCTATTCTGCAGTTTGTGCTCAAACTGGTTCTGATTTGGGTTCTGTTGAACTTTGGGGGGTCTGGCCAGGGGAATTATGGTTCCCCCCCCCCCCCCCCCCCCCCAAACGCCTGGATCCTGATGGCAGGATAGAAGTGTATAGGACAAAGAGGACTCCTCCAGCTCCCTGGGTCCACTGGCAGGAGTGATTGGAACCACCATTTGTCTTGGGGGCTGATTTACCAAAGCCTGCCTCATGCAGGTAACAGCCTGTAGCCAGTCGAACTCCTGCCCCAGAGTAATCCTCCCTTCCTTAGGAGAATCCCTGTACTTAATGTCCCTGGAGATCCTCGGGCCAAATGCACCACAACTTTGAAGAGTAGACTGTCTCGGTCCCTTGTGGCAAAGTAGCTCAAAAAAAAAAGAAAGAAGTAGAGAAAAAAAAGATCTTGGAATTATGCTCTTATTAGCCCTCCTGCAAAATTTGTCTTTGGTTAGAAGATCAATATCCATCACTAGCCAGAAGAAAAACTTCACTCTTCCCCCCCTGGTTTACTAAGCTGCGCGGTAGTGCTGACACAGCCCATTCAAAGTAAATGGGCTGTGTCGACATTAGCTCTCGGCTTAGTAAACGGAAGGGTCTTTCTCAATATTAGTGATCATTGCATATTTAGCAAAACTATTCTTTAAAAACCCCTCATATACACATCAAACAAAGCCTGGGGAACCAGGTTCAATTCCCTCTGCAGCTCATTGTGACCCTGAGTAAGTCACTTAACCCTGTGTTGCCCCTGGTACAACAGTATTACAATGTACTACTTAGATTGTGAGCCTACTAGGGATAGTCTCAGTACCTGTAAAATGAAACTGCAAAAACCGCTTAGGTCTAAGTGGTATATAAATACTTAAATGAAATGGCTGAGAACAGTATACTCTTGAGAGGAAAATACCCTCACAAAGCCATAGTCATATAAATACGCTAAATATATTTTCACATGCATCAATTCATGTACTGATCCAACACTTGTTCAAAATACATTGTCCCCATCCAGCTGTATAGTGTATCAAAATCCGCAATAACAGAGGCTCTGTTTAGCTTGTGAACTGTTTCAGGGGAAGATCCAACCTCTCTAAATTTCAACAATGTGCTAAAAGTGGTCATGGCTCAAAAAGAGACTGGTATTTAAAAGCTGCAAGGATATATGGCTCTGCCCCAAAACCAGGGCTGTTTTTGAGGGGGTACTTGGGGGGTGCTGAATACCGGCACCTTTTCCAGTGTCTGCTAAAATTGACCCACGGACCACAAGTTTTAATGAAAGAGCTCAAGCTCAACACACCAATTCTGCCTTGTCATAGATTCTGTGACTGGTTGCAGGGGGCCTGGCTATTGTGGGGTGAGTCCCTCACTGATCACCCAACCCCTGAAGGGTGGCCTGGCATTTGAGTACCGGCACCTTTTTTGCTAGAAAAATTGCACTGCCCAAAACTAAATGTCATCATGCCACAGCAAGTCAGCCAAATTCCATCTTCCAAAAATTACTTCAAAAAGTAATTGAAAAATGCATTCCATTCAATGCTTTCCTCAGCTGTGCACCTTACTCAGTCTTAAAATCAGCAAGCCTTATGCACCCACCTGCTAATCGATCTACAAAACTGCTTTGACTATCAAAACTTTATACTTTTCTCTTTAGATAACCCCCTGACAGACAGAAGAACTGTCTTTTAAGATGAGTATCACTGATGTGATGTTATTTTAAAAGTAAATGTGTTAAATTAGAGAAATATAAAATAGTGTTTGTGGAAGTAAACAATTGAATGTCTCGTACTTCTTAAAGTAAGGTGGAAAAGTATCTCTGCTGACTAGCTTGTATTAAACTTTTTTTATTTTTTGGAACTTGTCCCAAGATTGCTGGAGAATTTATCAAAAAGTAGCTTCTGTTGTTGTGTGTGTAAAATATTTATGATTTAAGTAAACTTCAAAAGCCATTTCTTTTGTCTTCCAGCAGTGTGCAATGCAACACGTGTAAACGCGCTCATCTGTCCACCAATCCTAATGAAGCGGCACGTCAGGACGTGGCTTTAAGCAGCGTCTCTACTCATTGAAGAACACTAAGGTACAAAAGGTTTTTGTTCTTTCTAAACTAGAGCTATATTCCTAGATTTCAGGAAGTCAGACTTTAAGAAAATAAATGATTATGTTAAGGAAGCCTTGGTTGGGGTAAGCGATCTAAGATACAAAGAGGAAATTTGGATATCAGTAGAAGGGAACACTGAAATGGCAACAGATCGTTGTGCTAGAAATGTTAGCAAGAAGAGAAGGGCCACTCCAGTTGCCTAGGGACCATCTGCCATACCATATAGAGGAGACTTGCTTTCAATTTTCAGGTTTGTTTTCTACTCTCTGGTTTGACCGTGTTCACAACCCTTACATAGAAGTAATCAGTCAAGCAATAGCAACAACTAATGGTTGGATTTAGGGCTCATGATATTCTAGAGAGCCCTGGTGCATGGCCATTGACCAAGGACTGCTGATGCAATAATAAGGCTAAGTTGTAAAGGTATATAAGAGAAAAGTATTCCCAGGTATTTGTGAATGAAGTTCCAGCTCCTAGATTAAGTTTTGATTGCACCAGAAGCTCAGAGAAGCATGAAAGCCTGACTAAATTTGTGTTTTTTTTTAAAGATGGGGGGAGCAAGGAGAAGAGATTGAAGAGAACACCGGTTCACCAAAGAAGTAGAAAAAGTATGTGCAAAAAGAATAGCATTCAGGAAATAGACACTGAAGGGAGGGGGATGTAAAACAGCTAGAAGACCCAGATGGAGGTGCAAAAGGGAGGGGGATGTATAACAGGTAGAAGACCCAGATGAAGGTGCAAAGGCTTAAAGTAAAGAGTACATTTGTACCATCAGTAGAAGCAGAGGATAGAATTTTTTCAGATGCTTGTAGAAGACCATTAAGTAATTAAAAGTGAGAACAGATTTAGTGATGAGGAAGATCAAAGCAGGTATGCACAATATTTGAACGAGGAGAGGATAAATGGAGAACTAAAGGCAAAGACATGGAGTGAACACATTACCATTTACTGATAAGGTAGCATTCAATGTATTGGCACAATTAAAAGTAAGTAGTTATGATACCTTTTGGAGTATGTTGCAAAAGAACATGCCATAAGTTCGAGTCTGGAGAAGCGATGTAGTGATAGTGGAGCAAAGAAGAAGCAAAAATTAATGTTAAGTAGGCGTATTTTCAAAGTACTTAGACTTACAAAGTTGCATAATAACGTGTGGAACTTTGTAAGTCTAAGTGCTTTGAAATGAGCCCCAAGGTCACCTAGGCACCACTGAAGAATAGAATAGTGCAGTATTTTTTTTTTTAATTTATAAGAAGTCTATTGAATCTTTAATCCATACAAATAGTTCCACACAATAAAGCGCTAAAGAAAGCAACAAGGGGAAAATTGTACCAAAAATATTGTTAAATTTCTTTGAAGTGACAGTGTACTTAAGTAGACTTGGCCCATCAAGATAATAGTAAAGTTTTTAACACCTTTTCTTATAGGGTAGTGAGCAATGTAGTCAGTGTGGGAGTTGGTGGAAACATTACAAACTGGATTATTAAGCTTCCTGAATAAGAGGACTCAAGTGGTAATCCATGGGGTTGAACAAGAGGAAGAGAGTACAACAAAGAGAGCTGCACACGAAGTGGGTTAGCGGGAATCATGCAGTTACTGTGGGGATCCTGCGGGATGGACTTAGGTACTGCTGGATTCCTGCGGAAGTGCAGGCAAGCCTTCCCTTCCCCTGACCCTCAGGGGACCTTCCCCAAATGTACCTCAATGCACCCTGGTGGTCTAGTGGCCCCTTCGGGGCATGAAAGACCCCCACTCTTTTCTGCCCGCTGCTGCTGAACTCCTTGCTGCCGCCGCTTCATCAGAATGACTGCTGAGACTTCAAGTAGCAGCCTCACGAGACTTCTGCCATTTAAAGAAGCAGCATCAGCGAGCAGATCAGCGGCAGCGGGCAGGAAAGATTGGGGGTCTTTCCTTACCCAAAGAGGCCACTAGACATCCAGGGTGCATTGAGGTAATTTCTGGGAGAGCACCCTGACTTTGTGCAGGAGGGGAGGTGGGTAGATGAAATTGTGGGTGGGAGGGGGCTGATGGAGTGTGGGTGCACGGAGGGAGGGAAGCTGGAAAAAAGATTGGTAAGGGGGACGTACATGGGGGGAAGAAGAAGGGGAAATAGAGCATATGGGAAGAAGAGGATGAAGAGGGGGACATGCTCCTGGATGGGAGAGAAAGGAAAGGGGGACATGCTCATGGATGTTTACTTTTTTGAAAATGTACATATTTTTTAATTTTGTATTTAGCAAAGTGCAGAAGAAGATTCATTTATATTACTTTTACCAGTATTTTCAATGCTTATAGAGTCTGTCTTTCTCCGAGGACAAGAACGCTTACCATTCTCGTAAGTGGGTAGATGATGAGTGTCTCTTGGGAGTCGACACTCTAGCCAGCTAAGGAAAAATTTGGGAGCTTTCAGGGGCGGGTGCCGCGCCTCACCGCACATGCACAGAGTGCCTTCCTGCCAGTAGTACATCCGCATCTTTTCACGTGGTGGGGGGAGGGTTCAAGGTGATTGTGAGGCGTGGGCAGGGGTAGGGATAGAGGAGATTACTTGTGGTGTCTATTTGCAAATGCAATTGAGTACACAGAGGGCGCAGCAGGTTCAGTAGGAGAGACTTTAGCTCCTTGAAGGCTGACAGCATCGGAAGCATTGACCTTGATGACTGCTAAGACTTCATCTACCACTGGGAGTGCACCGGCATTGAGGTGGTCTCAACATTGGGATCTGAAAGTAGGCCTCCTGAGAACGTGTTGACAATGGATGCATCCATCCTGGGATGGGGAGCTCGTGTCGATAGGCTTCGCACCCCAGGGACATGGTCTGCTCAGGAAACATCTTCTTATCAACCTCCTTGAGCTGAGGTCCATTTGGAACGCTCTAAAGGCTTTCAGAGATCGGCTGCTACAGAACCAAATTCTTCTCATCCAAATGGAAAATCAGGTTGCAGTGTACTATTTGAATGGGGGGGGGGGGGGTTCTATCGTTTGTGTCAGGAAGTGATAGGGATGTGGTAGTGGGTCCTCCACAGGATGGTGATGTGAGCCATGTACTAGCAGGAAAGGACAATAGCCTGGCAGACAGACTGAACAAGGTAATGCAACCTCACAAGCGGTCTCTCGATATGGTCGTAGCCCACAAGCTCTTACAAGAGTGGATCTTTTTGCCATTCATCTCAACAAAGTTCCCCAGTTCTGTTCCAGACTCAGGTCACATGGTAGACTAGCGTCAAATGCCTTTCTTCTACACTGGGGAGCAGGTCTGTATACCTGTCATCCAGTACCTCTCATAGAGAATACGTTGCTGAAACTCAAGAAAGTCGGGAACTATGATCCTACTCTTGTGGTTTAGAAACATAGCTACTATTGTTCCTTCTCGATTATGCTGGTGAGTGATCAAGTTTTTCCAGTGAATCGGAATCAAGGGACTTGGGCTTGATACTGGATTCATCTTTGTATTATAATTTACAGATAACTCATTTATGGTGCAAAACTCTTCTTAATCTTAAACAATTACGCATATTGAGATCCTATTTTATCGAGATGCATTTGCTATATTAGTTAAAATGTTAATTTTACTACATCTAGATTACTGTAATGTTTTTCTACCTTGGTCTATCCTGCTGAAGAAGCTGCAGCTTATACAGAATACTTCTGCTGTTGATTTTTAGACTCTGTAAATTCAATAGTGCATTATCTTATTTGCCTAATCTTTACTGCTGGCTCCCCATTTAATCATATTTTATTTAAAACATTCTGCATGTTTTTTTCAAACAATGATGGCAATATGTTTGAGATACTGATAAATACAGTTTCTGTTACTTTCCGTAGACTGTCACATCATTTGATTAACTGGTTGGTACATCCTTCCTCCTTTTTCTCCGCAATATATGATGATTCATAGAATTACCAACTCGTTTTTTTTTCAGTTACGGAGATTTCCTTGAGAAACTCCTTCCACTATATATTGGAAATGAATTGCAATACTTCAGTATTTTGAATAAAAAAAATGATTTAAAACTTTTTTTTATTTGAGCAATCTTAAGATGTTACTAGACCGTTTTATTATGGATTTGTATTGAAGATTTTTTTTTTTGTACATCGCAATGAAACCTATCAGAGAAATTAGCAGTTTATAAATATTTTATTGGTATTGGCCGAGGCAGAACTGTTTTCCCTCCTCTTCCCCAGTAGTCCTCCCATAGAGCTGTGGAGATTGTTTTCACACAGAATGAGGCATCCCTTCTGCATTCCAGTTTCTAGTCCCTGGCCCTCAGTCTGGATGTTGAGAGCATAGGGTTTGCATCCTTGGACCTGCCTGAGGGTGTCTCCAGAATCTTGCTTGCTTCCAGGAAAGGCTCTACTAAGAAGTGTTATTCTTTGAAGTGGAAGTGGTTTGCCATCTGGTGCGAGGGCAAGGCCTTAGATACTTTAATTATCATAAGTACATAAGTAATGCCACACTAGGAAAAGAGCAAGGGTCCATTGAGCCCAGCATCCTGTCCACGACAGCGGCCAATCCAGGCCAAGGGCACCTGGCAAGCTTCCCAAACGTACAAACATTCTATACATGTTATTCTTGGAATTGTGGATTTTTCCCAAGTCCATTTAGTAGTGGTTTATGGACTTGTCCTTTAGGAAACCGTCTAACCCCTTTTTAAACTCTGCTAAGCTAACCGCCTTCACGTTCTCTGGCAACGAAATTCCAGAGTTTAATTATGCATTGGGTGAAGAAACATTTCTCCGTTTGTTTTAAATTTACTACACTGTAGTTTCATCGCTGCCCCCTAGTCCTATCCTACCCAAAAACTACTTGAATACCTCCTGCAGCTGTCTGAGTCTGGTTTGAAAACCAACTCTGTAAGGGTTTATCTCAGTGTAATAGTGCTACCATCGCCATGTAAGAGGTAAGCCCATCTCTGTACATCCTCTAGTTTATTTGTTACATGAGAGGTATACTGTTGACAAAGCTCCCCCCCCTCAATCAACCTTCCACTTTGTCATAGGATCTCAACATTGCTCTCACCCAGCTAATGAAAGCTCCTTTTCAGCCGCTTGACTCCTGTCATTTGACGTATCTGACCTGGAAAGTTGTGTTTTTGGTTGCGGTCACTTCAGCTCGCAGACCCTAGTAGCTAATCCACCTTACACTAAGTTTCATCATAATACAGTAGTTCTTCGCGCACACCCTAAGTTCCTTTCTAAGGTGGTGTCGGAGTTCCATCTTAACCAGTCAATCGTTCTGCCAACAGTTTCCTCAAAACCACATGCCCATCTTGGCGACAGCACATTGCGAGTCTTAGCCTTCTATCTGCAGCGGATTAAAGCCCATAGATAGTCCACCCAACTTTTTGTTATTTTAACCGAAACAGGGTCAGGGTAGCCATTGGCAAACACACAATTTCTAGTTGGATAGTAGTAGTAATAGTAGTAGGATAGCAGATTGTGTATCCTTTACTTATGTCCAGACTGAGCTGACTCTTGAGGGTCATGCCATGGCTGTTTTGGCAGCCCACGAGGTCAACCTCCATTGAGGAGATTTGCAAGGCTGCGACGTGTTCTTCAGTCCACACAAACGCATCTCACTACTACCTTGAGCAGGACATCTGACTTGACAGCCGGTTCGGTCAGACAGTCTTGCAGAATCTGTTTGGTGTCTAGAATCCAACCACCCTACTAGGCCCAGTTTTGCTTTGTTTTAGGCTGCATCTTCACAACTAGTATGTATATAATTTCAGGTTAATTGAATTTGAGGCCTTGATGTTTTGAGTCTTTATTGTCCTATTCTTGCTTTCGGTGAGTCTGATAACTAAGGATTCCCACAGGGAGAATACAAGTTGGCCTGCTTGTCCTCTAAGAAAGCGAAGTTACCTGTAGCAAGTGTTCTCCAGGGAAAACAGGCCAACTATTCCCACATAACCTGCCCACATCCCTAGGATTGTATTCCTTTAGCTATATTACCAGACTTGGGGTCCCGCGTATGTCTGGCAGGAGGGCACCTGTGTATGCATGTTGAGACACTGATAGAGTTTTCTTGAACATCTAAACACTAGCCGGCATCCGCACTGGGCTCCATCAGATGACTGTCACCCACATGTGAGGATACTTGGCCTGCTGTCCTCAGAGAACACTTGCTACATGTGAGTAACTTCGCTTTTGCTGAAGTGGTATCTTGATTACTTGTGAACCAGGTAGTTTCCCTTTCCTGCTTCCAAAAGTCTTGCAATCAAGGCTCAGAAAAGATTCTGCATAGGCGGGCATTTGCAGAATACGCCATCATCCAGTGGTTACCAATTCCTTCAGGAAGTCAGATAACGTTTTTTTGGTTATGCAAGGGCAGACATCCTCCAAGTCATTATTGGCATGCTGGATTATGGAGGCTATAGAGGAAGTATACATTCTCAACATGAAATTGGTCCCACAAGGGCTATGATGGGTTTTTGGGCAGAGGCCAGGGTAGTGACCTGGAGGGTATTTGTAGGGCAGCAACTGGTCATTCCTGCATTCCTTCTTTAAACGTACAAGATTGATGACAGTGAAGGCAGTTTTTTTTTAGAGAGGCCTTGTCTTCCTTTCCTCCCTTTAAGATAAGTTTTGGTACATCCTTTGGTCTGGAAGGGTTTAGCAGAATGATAGATAAATTTGGTTTTACATGATAATCGCTTTTAATTCCTGTTAGACCAGTCAAGAACTCACCTTGTGGTCTTTGGGAAACCTTGGGTCACCTGCTGGCATCTAGTTAAGAATTATTCATGTGTGCAGAGGTTCCTTAGGGAGAGATTGTTTTGCCTTATTCAGTTTTTCAGTGGTGGGGATTTGCTTCTGCTGTAAACTTTGGCATTAGTGTACTGGGGAGTTCAGGCTTCGCTATTCCTTGCTCCTGTGCCTCCACCTTGTGGTAGGAGGACATAATCATTTGCTTGGATAGGTCAAGCAGGAATCAAGTAAAGAAAATTATTAGGTAAGACCAAATTTTACTTTCTGAATGAATTTCTTTTCATCCATTAAAGTATTTTAGTGAAAAATGATTAAAATATGTAGTGACTAGTAAATAGGGCCCGTTTCTGAGAGAAATGAAACGGGCGCTAGCAAGGTTTTCCTCGGAGTGTGTATGTTTGAGAGAGAGTGTGTGTGATAGTGACTGTGTGAGAGAGAGAATGTGTGAGTGTGTGTGTGTGACAGAGAGTGAGTGAGTGTGGGCGCGAGTGTGTGAGAGACACTGTGTTTCACACAGATACACTGTGTGAGAGAGAGACAGACAGTGAGTGTGAAGAGAGGTGTGTGTGTGTGACAGCGATACCTTCCTTTCCCTCTGTGTGTCAGCAGCCCCTGCTGTGGTGTGAAGAGCAAATATGGTTTGCAGGGCAGTTGGGAAAGCAAAAGTGAAAATGTGGTCAGCCTGTGAATCCCAGCATGGTAAAAGCGCAAGTTTTGAACCTGGTGACTGCAGCTTGTTGATGTCTGTGCAAGGGGCTACTTTGGCATTCATCTTCCTTATGCAGCTGTTAGAGGGGGTGGAGTTGCATCATTTTTTGTGCTGTACTGTGTAGATCAGGTGTTGTCGCGTCAAGGCTCTTTGGATCAGTAAAGCCCTGCAGCCTCGGTTAGCTTCCTGGTGTAGCCACTTTGATATTGCTTTACACAGTATTTCGTGCAGTGGCTGTGCTGTGGCAGCACTCCCAGCAGTTTCCTGATCCGTTTGTATGCGGCGAGGAGGGGGGACCGTGATAGCTGGGTGCCTGGCAGTTGAGAAGCGATCCGTCGATCGCGTTTCCTGGAGTGCTCCGCCCTCGCCGTCATGACGTTGACGCGAGGGCGGACCAGCTCCGTGGATCACGTTGCCTGCTTTCCTGGATGGCTGGGGCCTCGTGTCAGTGCTTCCGCCGTCATCGATCGCGTTGCTCATTTGCTGGAGTGCTCCGGCCTCGTCGATCGCGTTTGCTGGAGTGCTCCGCCCTCGTCGTCATCACGTTGTGACGCGAGGGCGGGGCACACAGTAATGGCCAAAAAGTGGTCTCGACGCCTCAACTTCCGGTTGGAGGCTTCATTTAGAATGTTGGGGTTGCGAATTATGTCCGGAAGGGGCGTGGCCGAGGGCGGGTCTATGAGTGGTGCATGAGTGAGAATGAGTGTTGCTGACAGCCTAGCCTTCAGTGTTTCCCTCCCACAGAGTGAGCTTCAGATTGTTGCAGGTGAGAATTATTTATATAGATTAGACATTTTGTGGGTTTTGCATTCCATTTTAAAATGTCTTTTTCTCTTTATTCTTTGAGATATCATCTACTAGAGGTGCTGCAAAAGCCTCACTAATGGCTAAGCACTGACACAGTGATGCTTCCTTTAAGTAAGCTTAGAAATAACTATAGAGTTCTATGTCCTGATCTTTGCCTCACAAGGTCAAATATATGTGTAAAGGGAAAATACCTGAGCATGTTGGAACAGGAAGAGAGACCTTGTAGACTGAACAAAGTCAACTAGTAGGTGGATATATTCCTGCATATAATAAATGTAAACCGCTTTGGTTGTACCACAGATGATATATCAAATCCGTGACCCTTTATTTATCATATTTTAAGTTGATGTTTTAAGCTAGTTAGAAGTCTCCTTGGCATTCTCAGCCCAGATAGCACACAGGTTTTTATATTAGCCATACAGTTGCCAGGAACGGTCTTTGTTTTGTCTATCAACTTGTGGGTTGTTGTTATCCTAACTTTAATTCCTTTCATTAACAGAAAAGACAGCTGTGATTTCTGGCTGCAATAAAGATATGAGGAAGAGTTCCTCACCGTCCTTGGGTAACTGCAACTCCGATATTGCTAACAAAATATTTGGAATTGCACTTGATGAACTGCAGCAAGAAGGACATCCAGACAATGAGGTTCCGTTCATAGTCCGCCACATTGTGGACTATATTGAGGAACATGGTATGTATGACTTTTACTTAAGTTAAAAACTAATCACTGTGCCATTTTTATCTCTAGTGTATTGCTGTTGAAAATAATGGGATGTTTTAATAGATCTGTTGCAGTATGGCACAAAAATGAGCTTCCACGTTGTGAGTATGTTTGTTTATTTTAAATTTGATATACCACTGTTTGTCACAGTAGTTAGGTATGGAAAATATAGTTATTGATTATTTGGTTGTAGATATTCACAGGGTGGTGCATCTAGATAATTAAACTCTAGTTTCGGTCAAAATAACAAAAAATGGAGGAGTGGCCTAGTGGTTAGAGCACTGGTCTTGAAATCCAGAGGTGGCTGGTTCAGATCCCACTGTTGCTCCTTGTGATCTTGGGCAAGTCACTTAACCCTCCATTGCTTCAGGTACAAACTTAGATTGTGAGCCCTCCTGGGACAGAGAAACATCCAGTGTACCTGAATGTAACTCATCTTGAGCTACTACTGAAAAAGGTGTGGGCAAAAAAAATCCAAATAAATAAAATACTAATCTATGAGCATTGTCCAAATCTGATTGCCAAGATTTGCCTTGTTTACAAGAACTAAACAGTAGGACTGGAAGTATGAGTAGGATTCCGCAGCATTCGTTCTTCTATCTAGATTGATGGGAGATGTGTTTGAGGCAGGATTGGAAGAAGTCATCAAGATTATATTCTAAAATGTAGGCTTATTTTCCATAGAAAATTACTAAAAAAAAAAATCGCATGCAAAAGTCTGCAGCTCTCTTGGAGGCATCCTGTATGATGCAGAGTTTATGCAGGATTTTCTAAGGATGCAGGTTTTACCCCAGCCAGAGGTAAAGCCAGTACAGCTATCTGTAGTTGCAGAGAAACCATGCCCTTGTCATGTGCTGTTCTTATCAAACTTTGAAAACAGAACAGGATTTCAGGCTCCACATAGTTCTTGCTTTAAGGGAACTGTTTAATTCACAAAGAAAACCGAGAAAGGAGAAATGCCTTTAGCATTAAGAGATGAGCAGAAGAGGGAGGGGCTGCTGGAGAAGCAGAGTTGAGAGAGAGAATTGGTTAGGGGCTGCTGGAGGAGATGGGGAAAAATCAGGGTGCATATATGGGAGAGATCACAATTACAATCTAGGTCTCAACTCTATAATTAGTTACACATTATATTACAAATTACTCACTAGTAACTGTTTAACATTTTAAAATATATTTCTTTATTAATAGATCAATACAATTTTCCTAAAATAAAATTCATTCCCTTAACCCATAGTTATTAACCAATCCATACACCAATACATTTAAAACCAAGCAATTCTCCACATTACTCTTTCAATACACATTCAAATAGCATATATCTGGCAATCTTTTACATCAATGTGTGATCATAGCTCTTTAGTCATGTGTTAATCCACTGCTCCAGAGTCTCCCACAAGATTCAGCCTTGCTTCAAATCAGACTCATTGAATCACCAACTTGTAAAATAGTTCTGTCCTTTTTTCCAACAAACCATTGTAACGTTAGTGATAAATCTTGAACAACCATTGATGATGTCAGCAACATCCAAAACTGTCCATTTTCACCATTAGCAGTACCAGATATATATATTTCCTTAGCATCCCTCCGGACCGGACCAGGATTGGACTGTTGGGTTGTGCCCGCCTACCAGCAGGTGGAGACTGAGAAAAAACTCTGACTCTAGAGAGCCAATAGGAGCCCTGGCCATGTGACCTTAGCCTCAGTATTTTCTCAGTCTCTCAGCAGGTAGGAAGTGAGCCCATTAGTCTCTCTCTCTCTCTTTTTGTCTATAAGATATTACAGATATATTTATAATACTTCTTCTGTGCCTGGAATCGTAATTAGAGGCTTGACAGGGTTTCTTTTCTTTCTTTGACAGCCTCTGGGGTGTTAAACTCGGGTGTCTCGAGTCCACCCCCCTTCCTCCCCATCTCCCTGGCTTAGCAGGGAAGGGCCGTCCCTTTCTCTGGAAAGGTGTACCGTCTTTGGGAGAGGCAGCCACTTTTAATAGGCAGCTGTTTTTAAAGAATTAAATCAAGTAAAAGAAAATTAAAAAAATTAATTCAAATGAAAGGAATTTAAAGGAAGTAGTTTTTGCTTTCCCCAGGCTTATAACGAGCAGGTAGCTCTTCTGTCTTATTCTGTTTGAAGAGTCTTTATTTTCTTTTCTGGCGGAGCTATTTAAAAAAAAAAAAAAAAAGTGAAAAGTCAGCGGCTGTGACTTTAATCGGCGTTTTTTTTTTTTTTTGTTATCTTTATTTTTCCTCTGCTATCCGGCGTTGTTAGTGGCGGTAGTTGTAAAAAAAAAAAAAGAGAGAGAGAGGCGCGAACTGTTAAGCGCGTGCTCGCTCTTGGACGGGTCTGTATAGCTTGGGAGCTATATTGACGGTTCCTGTCGGGCCAGAGGCTAAACCATGTTTTGTGCGGCATCGGAGGTTATCTGTTTTTCGGCGGCACGGATTTCCTGCTTCTTCGTCGGTCCGGTCAGTGGTTTTCTCCCCCTAACTTTATTCTTCTCATTTTGGTGCGCTTGGCCGCCATTGTTTTGCCTGCAGCTGCAATTTCCCTTGACGCGGCAGCATTTTTCTGCTTTTACTGTGTTTGGCTGTTTCTGCAATGGAAAGGAGATATTGTTTCTCCGGTAGTTGGGGCAATTGGTAGTATATTTTCCCCGCAATTAATTTTTACATGTATTTTTCAAGCAATTTAAAAAAAAACAAAAAACGAGATGCTACGATGCGAATGGCGCTCATTTTGTTTTTCCCTCTGTTTTTTCTCCGTCGGGGACTTTTTGGTTGCTAGCAATGTTGTGAATTAAAGTGCAGCTCAGTTGGCAATTTCTTTGTTCTTGGCAAGACTCCGATTCAAAGTGCAGCTCAGTCGGGAATTCTCTGTTTTAGACATTGGGGCGAATTAAATTATATCTCAGCTCCAAAATAACCATTTTCCTATTCCTTTCCCTTGTGTGTGATGATTGGAGGAAAGGTCTTCGCTATTGTCTAGCGCAGTTTTTATGGAGGTCCAGTGTGCGTCACTCTGTGTCTTTCTCATTTCCTGGTGAATAGGACTACATTGTCTAATAGTCAATTGATTAGTACTTTACAAATCTGGCCATAATATCTTAGTTCCTTTCAAGCATTTCCCTTCATGGCTATGATGTTATACAGTGTTTTAAGAACTTAGCCTATGCCATAGAAAATGTTTGTTATCTGGTTCAGGTGCCATTGTTTGGTACTTTACAATGCTGGACATAAGATCTTAATTCCTTTCAGGAAATTTTCCTCCGTGGCTATGTTCTTATACAGTGTTTTAAGATCTTAACAAACGTTCTCTAGAGCGTAGGCTATATGGTTCAGATGCCATGTGCAATGAAATACATTGTCTGATACTCAATTGTTGCGTACTTTACAATTCTGGACATAAGATCTTACTTCCTTTCAGCAATTTTCTTTCATGGCTATGTGTTCTCTTTGGCATAGCAGATGACAGCTGCATAGGCTACATGGTTCAGATGGTTCTCGTATTCTAGGAGACTCAGTCCTGTCTACCGAGCACCCAGTTTTCTTAGCTGCTTTAGACGGCATGTTTTATTCACGTCTTCTCTACTTTCCAACTGTCTTGGAGTTTCTCATGTGTTATCTTAGTTTTCTTCTAGGACTTACAAGATATATGTCCACTTAAGGAGTAAAGTTATCTGGTCAATTTGCATTTTCTCCCACTTAAGGATAGTGGGAGGTCCTCACGCCATCTACTTGTATTTTTGTTTCCTCTATCTATTCAGCCTGGGCACATGGTAAACATTCTGGTTTTGTCCAGTATGACCATCCATAACATCTGCTATCTCTTTCGCTTCCTTACAGATTTTAGGGTCTTGTTTCAAGCTTTTTTGACGTCAGGTACAGTCTTGTCTCCTGTGGCACAAATTCACCACCTTTTCCATAATAGGTATTTTCCAAGTCTATTCTTTTTCATTTTATTCTTCCTCTCTCCAGAGTTTTTTTCTCTTGGAAGGAGATTCACTCATTTTCTGTGCATTTTTTGCCATAAGGGCATAAATGTTGCCATAATGGGAAAGGCCAAGAGTCCCCATCCTGTTTTCAGATGGGGTCAATCCAGATTGCAAATACCACATTCATATCTTGTGAGTGTGCGTCTGTTCATCTCTGTACATCTCAGTGAGGAAGGAGGCATGACATGATACGAGGTTTGGGGAGATCCGGTAATATTAAAGGCCAGTGTGTCTCAGTCCACGCTCAACATATGGTGATCCTTTCATTTTCATTCTATACGTCCTCACTCCAGACCTTCCTTTCAATTGGAAGAGGATTCTTTCACTTCCTGTGCATTTTTGCTATTAGTATATGAGTATTGTCATACGGGGAAAGTCTAAGAGTCCATTAAGCCCAGCATCCTGTTCTCAGTTGTGGTCAATCCAGGTTGCAAGTACCACATTCATTTCTTATGGGTGTGGGTCAGTACATCTTAGTACATCTTAGGACGAACAGACGGATGCGGAAATGTTAAAGGAAATCAGGGACGCAAACAAACTGGGCAACACAATAATAATGGGGGATTTCAATTACCCGCATATAGACTGGGTTAATGTAACATCTGTACACGCAAGGGACATAAGATTTCTTGATGAAATCAAGGACAGCTTCATGGAACAGCTAGTTCAGGAGCCGACAAGAGAAGGAAAAATACTAGACTTAGTCCTTAGTGGTGCTCATGATCTAGTGCAGGGGGTAACGATACGAGGGCCGCTTGATAACAGTGATCATAATATGATCGGTTTTGATATTGGCATTGAAGGAAGTGAAACTAGGAAATCAAGTACGCTAGCGTTTAACTATAGAAAGGTGATTACGACAAAATGAGAAAAATGGTGAAAAAAAGACTGAAAGGAGCAGCTCGCAGAGTAAAAAACTTGCATCAGGCGTGGATGCTGTTTAAAAACACCATCCTGGAGGTTCAGGACAAATATATTCCACGTATTAGAAAAAAGGGAAAAAAGACTAAACGTCAGCCGGCGTGGCTAAACAGTAAGATAAAGGAAATCATTAGAGCCAAAAAACAATCCTTCAGAAAGTGGAGAAGAGAACCAACTGAAAGTAACAGGATAGATCATAAGGAATGCCAAGCCAAATGCAAAGCGGAGATAAGGAGGGCAAAAAAGGACTTTGAGAAGAAATTAGCGTTGGAAGCAAAAATACATAGTAAAAACTTTTTTAGATACATTAAAAGCAGGAAACCGGCCAAAGAGTCGGTTGGGCCGCTGGACGAAAATGGTGTTAAAGGGGCGATCAAGGAGGACAAAGCCGTAGCGGAGAAATTAAATGAATTCTTTGCTTCGGTCTTCACCGAGGAGGATTTGGGGGGGACACCGGTGCCGGAAAGAATATTTGAAGCGGGGGAGTCAGAGAAACTAAACAAATTCTCTGTAACCTTGGAGGATGTAATGGGTCAGTTCAGCAAGCTGAAGAGTAGTAAATCACCGGGACCTGATGGTATTCATCCCAGAGTATTAATAGAACTAAAAAATGAACTTGCGGAGCTACTGTTAGAAATATGCAATCTGTCCCTAAAATCGAGTGTAATACCGGAAGACTGGAGGGTAGCCAATGTTACTCCGATTTTTAAGAAAGGTTCCAGAGGAGATCCGGGAAATTATAGACCGGTGAGTCTGACGTCGGTGCCGGGCAAGATGGTGGAGGCTATTATTAAGAATAAAATTGCAGAGCATATACAAAAACATGGACTGATGAGACAAGTCAGCACGGATTTAGTGAAGGGAAGTCTTGCCTCACCAATCTAATGCATTTTTTTGAGGGGGTAAGCAAACATGTGGACAATGGGGAGCCGGTTGATATTGTATATCTGGATTTTCAGAAGGCGTTTGACAAAGTGCCGCACGAAAGACTCCTGAAGAAATTGCAGAGTCATGGAATCGGAGGTAGGGTATTATTATGGATTAAGAACTGGTTGAAAGATAGGAAGCAGAGAGTAGGATTGCGTGGCCAGTATTCTCAGTGGAGGAGGGTAGTTAGTGGGGTCCCGCAGGGGTCTGTGCTGGGTCCGTTGCTTTTTAATGTATTTATAAATGACCTAGAGATGGGAATAACTAGTGAGGTAATTAAATTCGCCGATGACACAAAATTATTCAGGGTCGTCAAGTCGCAGGAGGAATGTGAACGATTACAGGAGGACCTTGCGAGACTGGGAGAATGGGCGTGCAAGTGGCAGATGAAGTTCAATGTTGACAAGTGCAAAGTGATGCATGTGGGTAAGAGGAACCCGAATTATAGCTACGTCTTGCAAGGTTCCGCGTTAGGAGTTACGGATCAAGAAAGGGATCTGGGTGTCGTCGTCGATGATACGCTGAAACCTTCTGCTCAGTGTGCTGCTGCGGCTAGGAAAGCGAATAGAATGTTGGGTGTTATTAGGAAGGGTATGGAGTCCAGGTGTGCGGATGTTATAATGCCGTTGTATCGCTCCATGGTGCGACCGCAGCTGGAGTATTGTGTTCAGTACTGGTCTCCGTATCTCAAAAAAGATATAGTAGAATTGGAAAAGGTACAGCGAAGGGCGACGAAAATGATAGTGGGGATGGGACGACTTTCCTATGAAGAGAGGCTGAGAAGGCTAGGGCTTTTCAGCTTGGAGAAGAGACGGCTGAGGGGAGATATGATAGAAGTGTATAAATAATGAGTGGAATGGATCGGGTGGATGTGAAGCGACTGTTCACGCTATCCAAAAATACTAGGACTAGA
Organism: Microcaecilia unicolor; assembly: GCF_901765095.1. Taxonomy (NCBI): domain Eukaryota; kingdom Metazoa; phylum Chordata; class Amphibia; order Gymnophiona; family Siphonopidae; genus Microcaecilia; species Microcaecilia unicolor. Next base: position 166,539,222 of record NC_044038.1, read on the forward strand.
GGGCATGAGTTGAAGCTACAGTGTGGTAAATTTAAAACGAATCGGAGAAAATTTTTCTTCACCCAACGTGTAATTAGACTCTGGAATTCATTGCCGGAGAACGTGGTACGGGCGGTTAGCTTGACGGAGTTTAAAAAGGGGTTAGATAGATTCCTAAAGGACAAGTCCATAGACCGCTATTAAATGGACTGGAAAAATTCCTCATTTTTAGGTATAACTTGTCTGGAATGTTTTTACGTTTGGGGAGCGTGCCAGGTGCCCTTGACCTGGATTGGCCACTGTCGGTGACAGGATGCTGGGCTAGATGGACCTTTGGTCTTTCCCAGTATGGCACTACTTATGTACTTATGTACTTATGTACTAATAATGTCCATGATACGAGGATGATGAGAAGGTCCTCATTACCAGTTTTCTTGCCCTGCTCTTCGGTCTCGCGTCGGCTTCGCGCACTTTTTTCTTAAGTTATGGTCGTAGTAGCGGCGCTCATGAAACTATGTCTCGTCTTTTCATCCTTTCCATAGATGTCTGGTTCATTACAGACAGTCTTATTGGCAGAGTTGTCAGGTCAAGCAACGGGTGGTGCATTTCGGGCACACCCTAGGTTATGGGGTGCATGTAGCCAGGTCTCTCATTTGATCTCTCTTTTGAGCTCTCGTGTGATCTCATTAGATTTCGTAGCATGTCTCTATTTTTTCTCTCTTTGTTTAGTCAAGTTGGCGCAGACTGTTTTTGTCTTCTGTACAAGCGTCCCACTTTCTGTTTTCTCTGGATGTTCTTGGGCCTTCGGCCATTACCTTGCTCTATTTTGCAGAGTAAAATTTTACTTTCTAGCTTCCAAGAAGGAATTTTTTCTTCATTCGCTTTGGAGTCTCGGTTGTCTTTTTTGGGCAGCTTTTCACTCTGTCAATTTCGTGACCATTGAAAAAAAAAAAAAACAGTTCTCAGTGGATAGTACCTTAAGGGGAGGTCCCAGTTCTACAACTATTTCTTTTCGCTCTGACCTTCCATGTTCCTCGCTTACTCTCTTGCTAAAAAGACTTGTCAGCGGCAGAGATAGATGCCCTCTCGTATCCAGATATTTATCTCAGATGGAATCCCTCCGCTCAGTTGGCCTCTGTATTCTCACTAGTGCAGCACTTGGGTCTGGTGGTTGAGATTGAGCATTCTTCCTGCAAGTATGCCGGGAGCATATACACAGTGAGCAGTTTTTTTTATGGCTGCATCTGTGAAAATATATATGTATATTTATAGTTCTACTACATAAGTACATATGTAATTCCACACTGGGAAAAGCTTAAAGGTCCTATCAAGCCCACCTTTCTGTCCACGGCCAATCCAGACCATGAGCACCTGGCTAGATTCCTAAACGTACAAACATTCTATGCATGTTGTTCCTGGAACTGTGTAGTGTTTTATGGACTTCTATATGTATCTAACAGACGAAAGGTACTAACAAGTGTCTACTGTTGATTTATTCCCGTTTTCACTAATTGGGGTCTACGACAAGAGTCTCAGGTGATTGGCTTGCAGAGGCAACAGCTACAGATGATTCTTTCTCTCTCATTTGAATTGTGCTCTGAGATATGTTTTCTTCATGTTGGGTAACTGCAGCAGCTGTCAGTTTATTTGGACCTTCAGTCTAGTTTGCAGCAGGGATTTAGGTACCTTCTTCTTCTGCATAGTATTTAACTGCATTCTTGTTTTTACCTATTTCGCTTCTAGTGATCAGGTACTTTCTCACTGACAGGCTTTACATACTTCCAATCTGTTGCTAGGTCAGCAATAGTCTACGATATCTGTAGTATTGTACTTCAGGATTTCGGTTTCCACTTTCTCAGCTGAGGTAGATTCATTGCAGTTTTTTGTTGCCAGGCGGCTCTGCTTCTACCTTTGCCATCCTTCTTTCAGTCATTTTTTCTCGAGTCTCTCTGTCCTTTGCGGTAGGGGACAATATATAGCGGCCACTTGGTAGGGGACAATGTTCAGCGTCGCTTGGACTTTTCAGTTTCAGCTTTTTTGCTTTGTAGTCATTCTATTTAGTTTATTGGCGGTTCTTGGATCGTGAAGCTTTTGGCTTCGTATTCATCCTAGTTTGAGTGTCTTCAGGGACTCTACCGCATTCTCAATGTCTGTCCCTCCCGTAAGATTACTGCTTTGGTACTTCCCAACAGTCCAATCCTGGTCCAGTCCGGAGGGATGCTAAGGAAGGAGAAATTAGATCTTACCTGCTAATTTGCTTTCCTTTAGTCCCTCCGGACCGGACCAGGCCCCTCCCATGTTCTATCAACTCTTTAGATTCTTTTATTAAGTTTGGAAGTGTATTCGTTCCTTTACCACACGTGGAATGTTTAAAAAAAACAAAAAAACAGATGATACTGTATATATATATATATATAATATATATATATATATATTAAAAAAAACTTTGCGTGGTCCATACCACTTCTCTGGTGGTTGCTGGTGAGCTCGGTTGCTGGAATATATGTAAAACCTTAATGGGTCATACCACTTCTCTGGTGAGAGTTGCTGGTGAGTTCAGTTGCTGGAATATATATAAAGCCTTAAATATGTCATACCACTTCTCTGCCGAGAGTTGCTAGTGAGCTCGGTTGCTGGAATATATATATATAAAACCTTAATGGGTCATACCACTTCTCTGGTGAGAGTTGCTGGTGAGTTCAGTTGCTGGAATATATATAAAGCCTTAAATATGTCATACCACTTCTCTGGTGAGAGTTGCTGGTGAGCTCAGTTGATGGAATATATATATATGAAACCTTAAGTGAGTCATACCACTTCTCTGGTGAGAGTTGCTGGTGAGCTCTAATATGAATAGGCCATGCCACTTCTCTGGTGAGAGTTGCTGGCGAGCTCTAATACAAATGGGCCATACCACTTCTCTGGTGAGAGTTGCTGGTGAGCTCTAGTACTCGGTTTTGCCGAGGAATTTGTCGCTGCTAGGATTCCATACGGCACAGAAGTTCTTTCTTTCTTTCCTGCTTTGTTATTCAAATACTGAGGCTAAGGTCACATGGCTAGGGCTCCTATTGGCTCTCTAGAGTCAGAGTTTTTTCTCAGTCTTCACCTGCTGGTAGGCGGGCACAACCCAACAGTCCAATCCTGGTCCGGTCCGGAGGGACTAAAGGAAAGCAAATTAGCAGGTAAGATCTAATTTCTCCTTTTGAAAATGTAGTTACATTTGTATTAGAGTTTTCAATCTCTCCAATTCTTATAGTATTCCACCATACGACCAGGACCCAACATGCTCATGTTTCGCTATAAAAGCGTCATCAGGGGTCTTGAATTCTAAACACAATAACAGTGGGTTAACTCTAATTCTACTTAATATATATCATTGTTAAGAACACAATAACAGTGGGTTAACTCTAATTCTACTTAATATATATCATTGTTAAGAACTCTCAAAATTAAACATTAACATGCTATCATAGATACACTTACTGGCTCATCCAGGTGGTGGGGTAGTCAAATACCAGCGCATCGGTGGTGAGCTGGAACTGCTCTCCCAAACGCATAGATGGTTACCAACTAACACAGAGGTTAAATACTCTAGAGGTTTAACCACTCAATCTCTTTATTGAGTCCAGCTGGAGCTACCGTGTTCCATTGAAATATATAATGTTGCTCCTTCCTAAGTAATGCCTGAGGCATGTTACCACCCCTCTCTAACTTAACACAATCAAGGACAACAAATCGAAACTCCTCTAAATTGTGTTGCATTTCCAACCAGTGGGCTACAATAGGAGCTTCCAAACGAGCTGTACATATGTTACTTAAATGCTGTGAAATACGCAATTTAACCCTCCGAGAAGTCAAGCCAATATACCACAGACCACAAGGGCAAATCACCCCATATATACAATTCATAGTATTGCAATTTGTGTTTTCATAAAGATAATGTATTTTCTCAGAATGAGGAATTTGAATTTGAGTAACTTCCATAGCATACTGACAATATGTGCATTGATTGCATCTATGGTGGCCACTATTTCCCACTGAACTATCATGGTTACATCTTTTCTTAGCCAATTGTTCACCTAGATTCATACCCCTAGAAAAAGCAAACCGGGGTGTGACCTTAAATGCAGGATGAATATTTAACATGGGCCAATGTCGACGAATGATGTTTATAATATCATTAGATGCTCTGGTGAAAGGTAAAACACACGTTAAAGGTTTACATTCATTAACCCTATTCACCTTCCGTTCCCATTCAGGATGATAATTAAATACTCGCTTAGCAGCATTTTTCAAAACTTTGTGGGGATAGCCTCGAACCCGAAACCTACTGATCATCTGTTCTGCCTGAGTGCAGAATTCTTCCCTAGAGCTACATGCTCTACGTACTCGTAACAATTGACTTGTAGGAATACTATCTTTTAATGCTTTTGGGTGATGGCTACGGTAATGAAGCATACTATTTCGGTCAGTGTTTTTACGATATAGTCGGGTATGAAATCTATTGTTATCCAGCGAATGTTGATATCTAAAAAATTAACTTCACTGACTCCTATATAATGCACAAACTTAATGTGATCACTAATTTCATTTAATTCTTGCAAAAACATTTTTAATTCCAATTCAGTGCCTTGCCATATCAATAGTATATCATCAATATACCGTAGCCATTTAACTACCCCTCCAAAATATTGAGATGAGATAAAGGAAGGTGTTGGGGGTAGAAATAAGCTGTAGGACAGTAAGTAAGGGAATAGTTGGGGCGGGGGTGGGGGGGAGGTGCAGTGTTCTTCATTTTGCTTTCCACAGTGGCTGTCTATGTGCCTAGCTGCATCTCTAGCCAGTTCTTTCTTACTATTATGCTATCACTCAGTTCTTCAGCATAGCTGTGGCAATAGTGTGCTCTGTGGCATGTGCAGGGTACAACGAGTACTTTCCTGTAGTCACATCGGGAAATTCGTTTTTACTGATTTGCTCTGCTTCTAAGGTCTAGGGTTTTGTCCTATGCTAGTAGCCAGCCCTAGCCTTCAGTGGCCTCAGCACATGGTGCGGTTATTTGGTACTCTGGTGCTCATATAGCGAGCTATATGGCTTGGAGAGACTTGCTAATGATATGTCACAGTTGCAGCTTCAGGTTGTTAGATAAGGTTCTAGCACCTAGATCTTTCCCACATTTCTGGTGGACTGTCTTAGGCAGCCAGCGCTGAAGCAAACTATAGGATATGTCTGGGTTACCCACTGGCACGGTATGTCAATACTGGTTGGCTGAGGTCTCAACTTCTCTAGCCCATTAGCTAGGCTTGGCAGACATGGTCAGCATTTTGGCATTTAGGCTCTGGCCGCCTGGGGCCACAGCTGCTCGATCCACAAGTTCAGCCATTGTCTAGGCAAGTCACATGCTTGACAGCTGTGAGCGGCAATCTTATACAGTTTTACCTTTGTTTGGGATATATTTATTTATTGCACTTGTATCCCACATTTTCCCACCTATTTGCAGGCTCAGTGTGGTATTACAGAGATCTGTTATGGCATCGCCATGACAGGGTGAAGGAAACAAATTGGTGTTATAGAAAGATCAAGGATGACAGAGAAGAACTAAGCAGACATTTAAAGAAAGACGTTGTTTAAAATTGGGTGGGGTGGTGAAGTGTTATAGCTATGGGCTGTCAGAGACTTCCTTGTTAGTGTTGTGTCTCTATAGGTATTGTGAAAGTGGAGGATGAGGCATTTTGGTAGGGAATATTCTTTTTCTCTTCCTCTGCTGGGTCTATGGTGGGAAAGCTTCAGAGTTCTAATTGGTCTTTTATCTGCTCCTTTGCCAACCAGCACTATGGGATGACGGTATATTTCAGTTAAATTCAGTTAGCTAGGTCATTGGCATTTCTTTCACTGGGGCTGATTTCCTTAATCTTCTCTGTTTCATCTTTGGTCTTTTAAAGTCCCTGTTTGCCTCCTCTGGCTTGGTTCGAGTGAGTGGTATTTTCTTCAGTAGAGCTGCTGCTGAGGTATGGTTTGTTTGTTTTTTTAATAACTGGAAGTCAGTTTTGGTTTATTTCCTTCTCTGGCAGGGTTTCTTATATTCATAGTCGCTTCACTAGGCCATTTTCTATTCTGGGCAGTCTTCCTCAGCTGCATTTCATGTAGTTTGTTATTTCTTCTAGTCCTATCCTGTATGGATACTGCTTTGCTACATCCCAATGGTCTGGACTGGTCAGGTAAGGGAGTGAAGGATGGCAAAATTATGTCTCACCTGATGATTTTCTTTTCTTTAGTCCTACCAGACCAGTCCGGAGACCCATCCTGACTATTTGTTCTATTCTTCTCAGAGTTTATTCTCCATATTTGCTGGACTCTTTAGGCTTATGTCCATTTTGTCCCCTGATTTATTGGTCACGCTGCATGTCAGTGGAGCATATGACTCGCTTATCTCCTGATACAATGGTCTCACTGCATGTCAGTGGAGTGTATGCCTACCGGATTACTGCAGGCTTCCCAAAGTACATTACTTTGTTTTAACATATACACAAGTGGTAGGCAAAGAACCATTGAGTATAGTTGCTTGGTTATACGACATACTGAACTTCGTGTGGCTGCATGATACCCTTAAAGGACAACTCACAAGGAACTTTTCTTTTTGGTCTCTATCTGCTGGTTGACGGACACAACTATTCCAATGGTTTGGACTGGTCTTGTAGGACTAAAGGAAAGAAAATGATCAAGTGAGACATAATTTTTCCTTTTAGGCACTCTTAGGAAAGTGCAACATATACAGTTATGCCATGAAATCATAGATGCCCTTCCCGTTTATGTTGTTTATTATTATTTTCCCACCCATTTGCAGGCTCAGTGTGGCTTACATAGTACCGTAAAGGCGTTTACCAATTCAGTTGATAGCAGATTCAAAGTTATATTGTGGTCAGATGAGGTAGGTGTGGATCAGGCGTCATGGGGTTGAAGGAAGTGAAGATTATAATTGTCCAGTACGATCATTAGTTATGCTGTGTTTCTGGGTGCTGGGATTTATGTTGGATTGGTGGGATAGGCCTTTTTGAAGAGGTGAGTTTTGAGTGATTTCCTGAAGTTTAAGTGGTCACGGATTGATCTCACAGCATTTGGGAGTCCATTCCATAGTTGTGTTCTTATGTAGGAGAAGCTGGATGCGTAAGTTGTTTTGTATCTTAGTCCTTTTCAGTTTGGATAATGTAGGTTTAGATATGATCGTGATGATCTGATTCTGTTTCTGGTTGGTAGATCTATTAGGACTATCATGTATCCTGGGACTACGCCATAGATAATTTGTGGATAAGAGTGCAGATTTTAAAGATGATCCGTTCTTTGATTGGAAGCCAATGCAACTTTTCTCTTTGGGGTTTAGCACTTTCAAATCGTGTTTTACCATATATCAATGTGGCCGCTGTATTTTGGACGGTCTGGAGTTTTTTTTGTGAGTTGTACTTTGCATCCCGCATAGATTCCGTTACAGTAATCTGCATGGCTTAGGACCATTGATTGTATTAGGTTTTGAAAAGTTTCCCTCTGGAAACATTGCCATCCACATGCATTATTCTAGATCTAGAAATGTTTGTTTATTTTTTTCTTGATAGCTGGTAAATCTTATGAGCTTTGCCTACGTTCACATATTCTGATATAAAATTTATCACATTGTACACTACTTTTTCCTGAAGTCTAAAAAGTTGTTAGTTTTAAAATATATTAAAACCAGTAAATAAACATGAACATGACCAAAACAATTGAAAATCAGCTTAGAATAGCTAAGTTTTTCAGTGTGTACAGAAGAGATTCCTTCAACATTTTCAATTTGAATGGAAGTAAATTCTAAAGGAATGGACCCTTGCAGGGGAAAATTCTTATTATTTATTTATTGCATTTGTATCCCACATTTTCCCACCTCTTTGCAGGCTCAATGTGGCTTACAATACAATATGAATAGTGAATCTTCTGACTAATAGTTAATCAGACATCTGCTGGTACTTACAATAATGCTTGGCCAGTGAAACACAAGTTCTGGGTTAGAATATATTGTTGAAATATGTGAGCAAAGATGCAGAGGTGCATTTTCATTAATAGCTTTATGGTGAATTTCTGACTAATTAGGAGGTCTGGAGCAAGAAGGACTTTTTCAAGTCAATGGAAATGCTGAGACTGTGGAGTGGCTCCGTCGGAGGTACGATAATGGAGAAGAGGTGGACTTGGTCAAAGAAGCAGATGTACCCTCAGCTATCAGTCTTCTTAGATACTTTCTTCAGAAACTTCCTGAACCTGTGATCCCTGCCTGCCTACACATTCATTTGATGCAGCTTTCTCAAGGTAGCTTTACCGTTTTATTCATGTTGTTGAAATATATGCAAATGTTTTTGTTTCTATTTTGTTGGTTACGCATATATGTGTATATTGACACTCATTTACCACTAAGGACATGATTTATGTATGATTTTTTTTCATACCTCAGTATATTGAGGGATAAAACAGTGGTTTTACAGTATATTTCCTTTCCTGTTCAGACTGAATGTGTGGGTCTTGCAGTGCTTGGCTACTATTTATTTCTCTCTCACCATAGTGGGTCCTATAATACTTCCCCAGTTGAGCATTGCATGGGAATAGAGTTAAACACAGAAGGTAGAAGGCAGCTGATAAACACTGGCCCCTTGGTAGCAAGTAAAGATAAACTTCTCTTTATGGCTTCATGGAGTATGAAGTGCTAGAAACAAGTATGTTTTTCAACCTAATTGATTTTCTGGTTGTGTTAAGACACTGTTCTGAAAGTACACTTCTCGCTATCTGACATGTTAATTCCTGAATGCTGAAGATTGTCATTAGGTTATCTATGTGATTCTAGAAATTAGAAGGAAAAACATCCACCAACTGCATTCAGCTAGTAGCAAGTTGAGTTTGCTTTTTGTGATAGCTATGGCCAACCAAGTGGCTTATGCTGATAATGTATAATAAAAATTAACTTTAATAAAAGTTAGGAAAGGAAGGTGACTTCGTTACTATTGCTTATCATTTTACGAGAAATACTAGGAAGATTACTCGGGAGGTAGGAGCCAAGATGGCGGCTGTGTGCAGTTTGGCTGCTGAGTCTTAGCTTCATCTTTTCAAGTTTCCTATGGGAAAAGAAAAGGAGTGGCTTTTTCCCTTGGCAACCCATGCTCCAGGCAGGCAGCTACGGTAGGCTCACTGATCTCTGGGAACACGAGTTCCTTTTTCCCCTGAATTTGTTTTATGCTCCACAATGCTTATTTAGTGAAAAGGGCACAGTAGGCACCCCTTCTGCCTTTTTGGACTTTGGCGCCCAGAATTTGGCAAGTAGAAGGTACTTAGAGCAAATGGATGACTGGGGATTGCTCTTACCCATGCTGGCTCCAATCTCAAAATGGCTGCCACGACCTTCTGTGGCAGTCTTGTGAGGCAGCTGTGGGAAGTTGGCGGCAGCCATTTTGACTGCAGAGCTGGCATGGGCAGGAGTGACTTGGGTGATAGGAGGGCGGAGTTTGTCTTCAGAGGTGGGGTGGTGGGGAAAAGGTTTTGGTTTTGGCTGAAATTTAAAAAAACAGCTTTGGTCACCCTCTAATGCAAGGGTTGGTTTTTGGCCCGGTTCTTTTTAACATTTTTGTAGGCGATATTGCCGAAGAGCTGTCTGTTCTCCTGTCTGCGGATTATACCAAAATGTGCTATACGGTAGACACCGCTGAACGTGTGGATAACATGGGGAGGGACTTAGCAAAGCTTGGTCCAGAATTTGGTATCTAAGATTTAATGCTAAAAAAAAAATGCAAGTTTATGTATTTGGGCTACAAAAACCTGAAGGAGTAGTATAGTTTAAGGGGTGAAGTACTTCTGTGCACGAAAGAAGAGTGGCACGTAGGGATGATCGTATGTGATGATCTTAAGATGGTCAAATGGGAAGAAAAGGTGACAGCAAAAGCCAGAAAGTGCATAGGGAGAAGAATAGCCAGCAGGAAAAAGGAGGTGATAATGCTTTTGTATAAGTTTCTAAGGCTTCATTTAGAATATTGTGTACAATTCTGGTGACAGCACCTTCAAAAGATATAAATAGGATGGAGTCAGTCAAGAGGGAGCAACTAAAATGGGCAGTGTTCTTTGCCCTAAAGCGAATGGGGACAGATGTAAAGATCTCAGTATGTATACTTTGGAAGAAAGGCGAGAGAGGAGAGAGATGATAGACGATAGTGTGTATTTGGATTTTCAAAAGGCAGTTGACAACAAAGTTCCTCGTGAAAGACTCCTGAGGAAGTTAGAAAGTAGTGGGATAGGAGTTAATGTCCTATTGTAGATTAAAAACTTGTTAAAAGATAGAAATAGAGTAGGGTTAAATATCTCAATGGAGAATGGTAGATAGTGGGATTCCCTAGGAGTCTGTGCTGGGACCACTGCTTTTTAACATATTCCCATCCTTAGATCATTTATAAATAACTAGTGAAGTAATTAAATTTGCTGATGAAACAAAAAGTTGTTAAATCCAAGAGGATTGTGAAAAATTGCAAGAAGACCTTAAGAGACTGGGCATCCAAATGACAGATGGCGTTTAATATGAGCAAGTGCAAAGTGATGCATGTGGGAAAGAGGAACCCAAACCATAGCTACATGATGCAAGGTTCTACATTAGGAGCCACCATCCAGGAAAAGGATCTAGGTGTTATTGTTATGTTGAAATCCTCTGCTTAGTCTGCAGTGGCGGCTAAGAAAGCATATAGAATGTTCGAAAAAGAATGGAAAACCAAAATGAGAATATCATGCCTTTTGTATTTCTCTATGGTTCAGCATCACCTTGATACTGTGTGCAATTCGGCCACTGCATCTCAAAAAAGATATAGTGGAATTAGACAAGGTACATAGAAAATGTAAGCACATTGAACCTGGAAATAGGTGGGAAAATGTGGGATACAATGTAACATAAATAAATAAAGGGATGGAATGACTTCCCTAGTGAGGAAAGGTTAAAGAGGCTAGGGCTCTTGCAGCTCGGAGAATAGGTGGCTGAGGGAAGATAAGATAGAACATAAGAGTAGCCATACTAGGTCAGACCAATAGTCCATCTAGCCCAGTGCAGTCTGTAAAGTACTGAGTAGAGTGTAATGGTAGACATGAATTAGCTTGTTTACTCTTTCCAAACTACTAGGACTAGGGGACACTCAATGAAGCTAGTAAGTAGTAAATTTTTAAACAAACTGGAGAAATATTTCTTCACTCAACGTTAATATAACTCTGGAATTCATTGCCAGAGAAGGAGATAAAAACAGCAGGGTTAAATAAGGTTTGGATAATTTCCTAAAAGAAACGTCCATACGCTGCTATTAAGATGGACTTGGTACAATCCACCTGCTTATTTGTAGGATAAGCAGCATAAAATTGTGTTTACTACTTCTGAGATCTTGCCAGGTACTTATGACCTGGATTGGCCACTGGTGGAAACGGATGCTGGCTTGATGGACCTTCAGTCTTTCCAATATAGCAGTGTTTATGCTCTTTGGATATGAGGGCGTTTTAGGTTGAAGGAATACCTAAGGAAATACGTTTTCACAGAAAGGGTGATGACTGTGTGGAACAACCGCATGGTGGAGGTGTGAAGATGATTGAATTCAAGAAAGCTTGGCACAAGTATATGGATCTCTAATGGAGAGGATATGGGTAGACTGGAAATAGCGTTACATCCACTATTCCAGCACCTGTTGGGTATAGTTGTGTCCATCAAACAGCAGGTGGCGATATAGAACTGAAAATGAGTTGGAGATCTCTCTCTTGGCATCCAGTCCAGCTCCCTCAGTATGTTCTATTAAAGCAGGTGGATGGACACACTTTCAGCCTCTGGTTCTAACTGGTTCACAGTGAGCTTTGTGGGTGGCTTGAGTCTGCAGAATCATATCTGGAGTCTTCCAATCTGTCCGTGGTGCCCGGCAAATTTACTTATCTCCCCCCCTTCCCCTCTCCTGTGTTCCGTGTGAAAGCTCTGCTTGCCTTGTCATCAAGCAGATGAAGCCATTACGTATGGGTTGGGTCCATCAACCAGCAGGGGGAGCTAGAGAGCACTCAACGTTTCACAGTGCCGTCAGTGGCCAGCCAGCTCCACTGCCTCTTCAGTATTCTCTATCTCCCCAAGTAGGGTGGCTGCAGCTTCTTCGAGCTCCATCAAAAATCTGCCTGGGGTGGCTCCTGGCTTGCCAGTTGTTAGCCGGGGTGTTAGAGGCTATAGCAGCTTCACTTTGAAGGCACATAGGTTAGCCCTTTCCCTGCCTTACCATGCCCCCGTGGATGTGGACATATTAGCTTGCCTTTCCCTGCCTTTCCCACGCATCTGAGCCTCTGGAGTTCTTATTACCTCTGCTTTCCTCACAGCGTTAAAAAAAAAATAATAATAATACAGAGGTTTTCCTTGATTCTTCTATGGGACCGGAGCTGTGATACTCGCTCCGGTGAGGTAAGTGTTTTCTAACTCCTCCAGGGTAGGCCCGCGATCAGGGCGTTTTTGGCGTGAAACCGCCATTTTGAATTTTCCCGCCGTTTTCGGCGATGGCTGCAGAGAATGTAAAGCGCTGTTCCCAGTGTGGCAAGCGCAAATCAGCAGCGGGGCTCTGTAAATCGTGCTGTACAGGCGTAAAAGCTGGCCCGAGCATGGCGAGCGATGATTCTTCCCGCTCAGAGCTGGCAGCGGACGACATTTTGAATTCTCCGCATGGCGCAGTCTCCGTAAAAACGGAGAGCCCTGAGCCTGGGGGGGGGGGGGGGGGACGGGGGGGGGGGGGGGGGGGGGGACGGGGGACCTCGAATTGAGGCTATTCAGGGAGCAGCTAGCCCCGGACAGGATCTGGGTGCCCAGGGCGAGTTTTTCTCCCTTGATTTTGTGTTGTTATTGCATAAAGCATACATGCTGAAAAGAGCTCTCCCTCAAGGGTCATCTGAGGCCCCTTCTATTGTCCCCCCCCCCCCCCCCCCCCGGTGGATTCTGGCCTGGGACTGCCCGCTGAGGCTATTTTCCATGATAATTGGCATAAAGAAAAGCGTAGAAGGGCTAATTCCCCTTCAGATTGTGGTGCACCTCCTTTTTCCCCCAGTGGTCGGGCTGTGAGGATTCGGAGAGTTCTGGCAGGCCTTTGTGATCTGAGGAGCCAGAGTCAGGTGCAGAATTACCACAGGATCTGGATGATCCCTCCGCGGTGAGGATTTTCCACCGTGATGAGCTGCCAGCGCTTATTTCAAATGCCCTACAGGTCCTTTCTATTGAAGAGCCTGACAGTGGCGCGGCCAACTCTGTAAATCCTAGGATGGCTAGTACCAAAAAGCCTGCTCGAGCCTTTCCTTTGCATGACTCCATCCAAGAGCTTATTTCCGCTCAGTGGGCTGACCCCGAGGGACCTTTGAAAGTTTCCAGGGCTATGGGGCAATTATACCCTCTGCGTGAGGAGCATTTGGCTCGCTTTGCAATGCCTAAAGTAGATGCTCTAGTCACTGCGGTGACAAAGAGAACTACCCTCCCTGTGGAAGGAGGAGTTGCCCTGAAGGATATACAAGACCGTTGGCTGGAAGCAGCACTCTAAACGGTCCTTTGAAATTGCAGGTCTTACTGTTCGGGTCGTCTGCATGCAAGTTGTTATGCTGCTAGAGCCTGCCGGGTATGGTTGCAACAGGCAGTGGAACAGCCCGGAGATGGAGCGGAGCCCTTCTCAGATGTGGCTCCGCGGCTGGAGTCGGCCTTGTCCTTTTTTGGCTGATGCCCTTTATGATATTGTCAGAGCTTCGGCTAAACAAATGGCAGTAGCAGTGGCGGCTCGCCGTCTTATTTGGCTACGACATTGGGGCAGCGGACATGGCCTCTAAGCAAAGGTGGTGAAGTTGCCCTTTCAAGGCCTTCTTCTATTTGGTGAGGAGTTGCGAAAAAAAAAATTGTTAAAGGCCTGGGAGATCCTAAACCACAAGCGCTTGCCCGAAGATAGGCCGAGGGCCTTCCTCCAAGGGCCAGGCGGGTCCACTCCTCTTATAGACCTCGCTTCCGTGAAGCTAGAAGGGTACCGCCCGGGGCGTTCTGCTGGGTTCACTTCTCGTGCCCGTTTTCAGCAGAGGAACTCCTTTCGCTCGGACAAGCGTTCCGCAGCCACAGGCTCTAGGCCTGGAGTTTCAGGGGCGACCCTCTCAATGATGGTGCGCCGGCCCCCTCCTCGCTTCCTGTCATCGGAGGATGTCTTTCCCTCTTTGCCGAGGAGTGGGCCAATATTTCCTCAGATCAGTGGGTTCTGGACCTGATCCGAGATGGCTACAGAATAGAATTCAACGCCCCAGTAAGAGATGTGTTTGTGGAGTCCCGATGCAGTTCTGCCACCAAACGGGCGGCGGTAGAGGAGACTTTGCAAGGCCTGATTCAGTTAGGGGCCGTGTCCCCGGTACCTCCCGCCGAACACGGCTACGGCCGATACTCCATCTATTTTGTGGTGCCGCGAAAAGGTGGGTCTTTTCGCCCTATTCTGGACGTAAAAAGAATTAAACAAGTCCTGAGAGTGCGGCTGTTCCACATTGAAACCCTGTCTCCGTCATTGCTGGCGGTACCAGCCAGGAGAGTTTCTCACGTCATCTAGACCTGAAAGAAGCTTACTTGCACATACCAATTTGGCCCCCGCACCATAAGTTTCTGAGTTTGCAGTGTTGGGAAACATTTCCAGTTCCGGGCCTTGCCTTTTGGCCATCGCACAGCTCCCTGAACCTTTTCAAAGGTAATGGTGGTAGTAGCTGCTTTGCTCAGGCGAGAAGGTATCGGGGTTCACCCATACCTAGACGACTGGCTCATCAGAGCAGACTCTTAACAGAGAGCTATCAAGCTACAGCCAGAGTGGTCTCAGTACTTCAATCTCTAGGCTGGGTCGTCAATATGGCCAAAGGTCACCTGACCCCCTCGCAATCTCTAGAATATTTGGGGGCCATGGTTCGACACAGACTCGGGCTATGTAACCTACCCGAGCTAAGGCGGTGTGCAAGCTTCAGAATCAGGTCTGTCTGCTCCTGAGGATGCCCCGCCCGCGAGCTTGGGACAATGATCCAGCTGTTGGGATCGATGACAGCCACATTGGAAGTGGTGCCCTGGGCGAGAGCGCACCTGAGACCTCTACAGTATTCCCTACTTCAAAGATGGTCTCCAGTTTCTCAGATTATCAATGCAGACTTTCTTGGCTCCCTGCGGCCCGACTCAGCATGGAGTGGTGGCTCTCAGACAGCATGCTGCGGCGAGGAATGCCGCTGGCGCTCCCCGATTGGTGTCCTAGTAGTGACAGATGCCAGTCTGAAGGGCTGGGGCGCACATTGCAAGGGGAAGCATGCCCAGGGTCTATGGACTCCCGAGGAGTCGGAGTGGTCCATCAACCGCCTGGAGTGTGAAAGCGGTGTTTCAGGCCGCTTCTGGTCTTTCAAGTGACCCTGGAAGGATTGGCTGTCAGAGTGATGTCGGACAACACGACAGCAGTGGCCTACATAAATCGACAAGGCGGCACTCAGTGCAGAGCACTGGCCGCGCAGGCCGAACAGATTTGCCACTGGGCCGAGCTGCATCTTCAGTTTCTGTCGGCAGCTCACATTGCAGGTCAGAGCAACGTGCAAGCCGATTATCTAAGCAGGCATCAGATTGATCCAGCAGAATGGGAACTAGCAGACGAAGTATTCCTGCAGATATGTGCCAAATGGGGCAAGCCTGTGATGGATCTTATGGCGACAAGTTCAAATGCCAAAGTCCCGTGCTTCTTCAGCAGACGGAGAGATCCTCGCTCGGCAGGGTTGGATGCCTTGACTCAGCCTTGGTCTCCGGGCCTACTATATGTGTTCCCTCCGTGGCCCTTGATAGGGTGCTCCTGTGGATTCGGCTGCACCCAGGAGAAGTGGTCCTCATTGCCCCGGATTGGCCCAGGAGGCCTTGGTATGCAGACCTCCGACAGATGCTAGTGGAGGCTCCCTTCCTTTACCTCTAGTACCGAACCTGTTGTCACAGGGCCCGGTAGCCATGGAGGACGCCTGCTGCATTGGTCTTACGGCATGGCGATTGAGAGGGCGCAATTGAGGGACAAAGGCTATTCAAACACAGTCATTTCCACTCTCCTGCAGGCCCGCAAGCGTTCCACTTCCGTGGCTTATGCCAGGATTTGGCACCAGCTTGAGTCTTGGTGTGCTTCAAAAGCGATCACACCCATGCGGGCTCCTGTCTCGCCGATTCTGGACTTTTTGTAGGATGGTGTACAAATAGGCTTGGCCTATAATTCCCTGCGGGTGCAAGTGGCAGCGTTGGCCTCCCTTCGTGGTAAGGTTGAAGGCGTGTCTTTAGATGCTCATCCAGATGTGGCACGGTTTCTTAGTGGGGTGCTTCAGCTCCGGCCTTCCGTGCGAGCACCCTGTCCAGCTTGGAACCTGGGGCTAGTTTGAAGGCCCTGCAGGCTTCTCCTTTTGAGCCGCTTCGGCGAGCATCGGAGAAAGATTTGACACTAAGGACGTTTTTCTTGTGGCCATTACTTCGGCGAGACAGGTGTCAGAGTTCCAGGCGCTGTCCTGTAGAGGACCCATTTCTGCAATTCTCAGAGTCCGGGGTCACGGTTTGGACCGTGCCTTCCTTCATGCCTAAGGTGGTTTCACGTTTCACCTAAACCAGCCTATTTTCTTGCCCTCCTTTGATAAGGAGGAGTTTCCATAATCTTTTGGGCAGTTGCACCTGTTGGATGTGCGCAGGACTCTGCTGCAGTATCTGTGAGTTCTCCGAGGACAAGCAGGCTGCTTGTTCTCACGACTGGGTGACGTCCGCGTCAGCCCCCATCAACCGGAAGAAGCGCTTCGCGGGCGGTCCGCACGCAGGGCACGTCCAAGCGCATGCGCGGCCGTCTTCCCGGCCCGTGCGCGGACCGCTCCCGCCAGTTCCTTTTTTTCCGCGCCTGGAGAGAGTCGTGCCTTCGCCGCTCTCTCTGTTTCAGCCCCGGAAAAAACCGTTGCGTTTTATACGAACTTCTTGTTTTTTAGTTTATTAGTTGCCGCGCGCTCCACTTTTCTTTCTGTTAAAAAAAAAAGGAGCACGCGCTCCCATTTTTCCCTCGTTTCTAGCGGGGGCGTCGCGTTGCGGCCAGTGGCCGCACGGTCGATTTCCTTTTCGAGGTGTGATTACCGCCACCATCGACGACTTTAACTTCGCCGATGCGATTTTTCCGTCGATGTCCTCGAAGGTCCCGAGTGGATTTAAAAAGTGTGGTCGGTGCGGCCCGGCCGATCTCGCAGACCGACACCACGCTTGGTGCCTCCAGTGCCTCGGGCCGGAGCACAATATCAAGTCGTGTTCTCTGTGTCTCGGTCTCCGGAAACGGACTCAGGTTGCGAGGCAAGTTCTTCGGGACCGTCTTTTTGGAACTTGCGCCGGCCCCTCGACATCGTATCGACGGCCGTTCTCTCGGTACCGGTATCGATGCTCCGAGAAATCGGCACGATGGCATCGACCCCAGGAGCACAGGTCCCGTCGGCCCGCCGGTCCTCCGGTGAAGGTAGGGAGTGAGAGGCCGCTGTGGGCAATCGGCCCCGGTCACTCCCTCGGCCCGTGGCCCTCGGGAACCGAACCCTGTCGGACCCGGTTCCTCTGTGACCGAGGGGGATCGGACCTCCTCCTCCTCTGCTCCACATGGCGCCGATGACGGGCATCGGAAAAAATCAAAAAAGCACCGTCATCGGTCGCCCTCGATGCACCAGGGTTCCGGTGCCGGCAAGGAGTCGACGCCGAAGCGTCCTCGTCAAGAGGAGAGATCCCCTTCGGTTGTGGAGGTACCACCGCGTCAGAGTCCCAGCACTTCGGTGCCGTCTCCTGGACCCGAGCAGCTTCTGGCACCGACACCTCTACCGGCCCCACCGTCTTTCCCGGCAGCGGGCCTGGACGAGTGCCTCCGAGCCATCCTTCCGGGGATCCTGGAAGGGCTGATGCGCCAGGCTGTGCCGGCGCCGGGGGTGCTTGCCGTTGACTGTGGCGCCGGCGAGCTCTAGCCCGGTGCCGAGGCCGTCGACACCGCCGCCGCTTGCGGCGCCGGTCTCGACCGCCACGCAGGTGGAGTCCCCGTCGACGTCGTTGGAGGGAGCTTCGTCCCCGCCGGCGCGGGAGTCCACCGCTCGACGACATCGAGGCCTCAGTGCCTCGACGTCGAGCCGGGCCCGGTTAAGGACTCAGCTACATGAGCTTATGTCCGACACCGAGGAAGAGGCCTCGTGGGGGGAAGAGGAGGACCCCAGATATTTCTCCTCAGAGGAGTCTGCGGGCCTCCCCTCTGACCCCACGCCTTCACCGGAGAGGAAACTCTCACCCCCGGAGAGCCTCTCTTTTGCCTCTTTTGTCAGGGATATGTCTATCTGCATTCCCTTCCCCGTGGTCTCTGTGGATGAGCCGAGGGCCGAGATGCTCGAGGTCCTCGACTATCCATCACCACCTAGAGAGTCCTCCACGGTGCCGTTGCACAATGTCCTCAAAGAGACACTGCTGCGGAACTGGATGAGACCGATATCTAATCCCATCATCCCCAAGAAAGCGGAATCCCAGTACAGAATCCACTCTGACCCAGAGTTAATGCGGCCCCAATTGCCCCATGACTCGGCGGTCGTGGATTCTGCTCTCAAGAGGGCACGGAGTTCGAGGGATACCGCCTCGGCGCCCCCGGGGCGGGAGTCTCGCACTCTGGACTCGTTTGGGAGGAAGGCCTACCAATCCTCCATGCTCGTGACCTGCATCCAGTCATACCAGCTCTATACGAGCATCCACATGCGGAAAATTGTGAAGCAACTGGCGGACCTGGTCGATAAGCTCCCGCCGGAGCAGTCCAGGCCTTATCAGGAGGTGGTCAGGCAGCTGAAGGCGTGCAGAAAGTTCCTGTCCAGGGGTATCTATGACACCTGTGACGTGGCATCTCGTGCTGCGGCCCAAGGTATAATGATGCGCAGGCTCTCATGGCTGCGTGCCTCTGACCTGGACAACCGCACCCAGCAGAGACTGGCCGACGTCCCTTGCCGGGGGGATAATATTTTTGGTGAGAAGGTCGAGCAGCTGGTGGACCAAATGCATCAGCGGGAAACCGCCCTCGACAAGCTCTCCCACCGGGCGCCTTCAGCATCCACCTCTGCAGGTGGACGTTTTTCCCGGGCCCGGCAGGCTGCACCCTATTCTTTTGCAAAGCGTAGGTACACCCAGCCGGCCCGAAGGCCTCGTCAGGCACAGGGACAGCCCCAGCGCGCTCGTTCTCGTCAACAGCGTGCGCCCAAGCAGCCCCCTGCGCCTCCACAGCAAAAGCCGGGGACGGGCTTTTGACTGGATCCACGGGAACATAGCCGCCCTCAAAGTGTCCGTACCGGACGATCTGCCGGTCGGGAGGAAGGTTAAAATTTTTTCACCAAAGGTGGCCTCTCATAACCTCCGACCAGTGGGTTCTCCAAATAGTGCGGTGCGGATACGCCCTGAATTTGACCTCCGGGAGCTCAATCCTTCAGTTCCCATCACAAGCAGGTACTTGCAGAGGAACTCTCCGCCCTTCTCAGCGCCTTGCGGTCGAGCCCGTACCACCCGGGCAGGAAGGGCAGGGATTCTATTCCAGGTACTTCCTTGTGGAAAGGAAAACAGGGGGGATGCGTCCCATCCTAGACCTGAGAGGCCTGAACAAATTCCTGGTCAAAGAAAAGTTCAGGATGCTTTCCTTGGGCACCCTTCTGCCAATGATTCAGAAAAACGATTGGCTATGTTCCCTGGATTTAAAGGACGCATACACTTACATCCCGATACTGCCAGCTCACAGACAGTATCTCAGATTCCGCCTGGGCGCACGGCACTTTCAGTATTGTGTGCTGCCCTTTGGGCTCGCCTCTGCCCCACGAGTATTTACAAAGTGCCTCGTGGTGGTGGCGGCGTATCTACGCAAGCTGGGAGTGCACGTGTTCCCATATCTCGACGATTGGCTGGTCAAGAACACCTCGGAGGCAGGAGCCCTCCGGTCCATGCAGTGCACTACTCAACTCCTGGAGCTGCTGGGGTTTGTGATAAATTACCCAAAGTCCCATCTCCAGCCAACCCAGTCTCTGGAATTCATAGGAGCTCTGCTGAATACCCAGACGGCTCAGGCCTTCCTTCCCGAAGCGAGGGCCAACAACCTCCTGTCCCTAGCTTCGCAGACCAGAGCGTCTCAGCAGGTCACAGCTCGGCAGATGTTGAGACTTCTGGGTCATATGGCCTCCACAGTTCATGTGACTCCCATGGCTCGTCTTCACATGAGATCTGCTCAATGGACCCTAGCTTCCCAGTGGTTTCAAGCCACCGGGAATCTAGAAGATGCCATCCGCCTCTCCACCAGTTGCCACACTTCACTGCTCTGGTGGACCATTCGGACCAATTTGACCCTGGGACGACCATTCCAAATTCCGCAGCCCATGAAAGTGCTGACGACTGATGCATCTCGCCTGGGGTGGGGAGCTCATGTCGATGAACTCCACACCCAGGGTCTGTGGTCCCTCCAGGAGAAGGATCTGCAGATCAACCTCCTGGAGCTCCGAGCGATCTGGAACGCACTGAAGGCTTTCAGAGATCGGCTGTCCTGCCAAATTATCCAAATTCGGACAGACAATTAGGTTGCAATGTATTACGTCAACAAGCAGGGGGGCACCGGATCTCGCCCCTTGTGTCAGGAAGCCGTCGGGATGTGGCGTTGGGCTTGCCAGTTCGGCATGCTCCTCCAAGCCACATACCTGGCAGGCGTAAACAACAGTCTGGCCAACAGACTGAGCAGAGTCATGCAACCGCACGAGTGGTCGCTCCATTCCAGAGTGGTACGCAAGATTTTCCGAGAGTGGGGCACCCCCTCGGTGGACCTTTTCGCCTCTCAGACCAAGCTGCCTCTGTTCTGTTCCAGACTTCAGGCACACGGCAGGCTAGCGTCGGATGCCTTTCTCCTTCATTGGGGGAACGGCCTCCTGTAAGCTTATCCTCCCATACCTTTGGTGGGGAAGACCTTACTGAAGCTCAAGCAAGACCGCGGCACCATGATTCTGATAGCGCCCTTTTGGCCCCGTCAGATCTGGTTCCCCCTTCTTCTGGAGTTGTCCTCAGAAGAACCGTGAAGATTGGAGTGTTTTCCGACTCTCATTTCGCAGAACGATGGAGCGTTGCTGCACCCCAACCTTCAGTCTCTGGCTCTCACGGCCTGGATGTTGAGGGCGTAGACTTTGCTGCGTTGGGTCTGTCTGAGGGTGTCTCCCGTGTCTTGCTTGCCTCTAGGAAGGATTCCACTAAGAAGAGTTACTTTTTCAAGTGGAGGAGGTTTGTCGTTTGGTGTGAGAGCAAGGCCCTAGAACCTCGTTCTTGCCCTGCACAAAACCTGCTTCAATACCTTCTGCACTTATCAGAGTCTGGCCTCAAGACCAACTCAGTAAGGAATCACCTTAGTGCGATTAGTGCTTACCATTATCGTGTGGAAGGTAAAGCCATCTCTGGAGAGCCTTTAGTCGTTCGATTCATGAGAGGCTTGCTTTTGTCAAAGCCCCCTATCAAGCCTCCCACAGTGTCATGGGATCTCAACGTCGTCCTCACCCAGCTGATGAAACCTCCTTTTGAGCCACTGAATTCTTGCCATCTGAAGTACTTGACCTGGAAGGTCATTTTCTTGGTGGCAGTTACTTCAGCTCGTAGGGTCAGTGAGCTTCAGGCCCTGGTAGCTCATGCTCCATATACCAAATTTCATCACAACAGAGTAGTGCTCCGCACCCACCCAAAGTTCCTGCCGAAGGTGGTGTCGGAGTTCCATCTTAACCAGTCAATTGTCTTGCCAACATTCTTTCCCAGGCCGCATACCCGCCCTGCTGAACGTCAGTTGCACACATTGGACTGCAAGAGAGCATTGGCCTTCTACTTGAAGCGGACACAGCCCCACAGACAGTCCGCCCAATTGTTTATTTCTTTCGACCCTAACAGGCTAGGGGTCGCTGTCGGGAAACGCACCATCTACAATTGGCTAGCAGATTGCATTTCCTTCACTTATGCCCAAGCTGGGCTGGCTCTTGAGGGTCATGTCACGGCTCATAGTGT
The DNA here is from genome assembly GCF_901765095.1 of Microcaecilia unicolor. Classification (NCBI taxonomy): domain Eukaryota; kingdom Metazoa; phylum Chordata; class Amphibia; order Gymnophiona; family Siphonopidae; genus Microcaecilia; species Microcaecilia unicolor. Next base: position 166,561,288 of record NC_044038.1, read on the forward strand.
TAGAGCCATGGCAGCGTCAGTGGCCCACTTGAAGTCAGCCACTATTGAAGAGATTTGCAAGGCTGCGACGTGGTCATCTGTCCACACATTCACATCACATTACTGCCTCCAGCAGGATACCCGACGCGACAGTCGGTTCGGGCAGTCGGTGCTGCAGAATCTGTTTGGGGTGTAAATCCAACTCCACCCTCCAGGACCCGAATTTATTCTGGTCAGGCTGCACTCTCAGTTAGTTGTTCTTCGTAGGTCAATTTTCTGTTATACCCTCGCCGTTGCGAGGTTCAATTGACCTGGGTTCTTGTTTTGAGTGAGCCTGAGAGCTAGGGATACCCCAGTCGTGAGAACAAGCAGCCTGCTTGTCCTCGGAGAAAGTGAATGATACATACCTGTAGCAGGTGTTCTCCGAGGACAGCAGGCTGATTGTTCTCACCTACCCTCCCTCCTCCCTTTTGGAGTTGCGTTTTCATCTTTTTGCTTGTCATTCAACTGGCGGGAGCGGTCGCGCACGGGCGGGAAGACGGCCGCGCACGCGCGGTGGACGTGCCCTGCGTGCGGACCGCCCGCGAAGTTTCTTCCGGTTGATGGGGGCTGACGCGGACGTCACCCAGTCGTGAGAACAATCAGCCTGCTGTCCTCGGAGAACACCTGCTACAGGTATGTATCATTCACTTTACTATCTCTTTCAGGATCTATGATCATCTGTTTGTTTTGCTATCAGGTCCTCGCAGAGGGTCTGCAGCGTCTAAAGCCACTACTGCCCGCTGGCTCAAAGAAACTATCTTTTCAGCTTATCTGCTCGCCGGCCGGTATCCGCCTGTAGCCTTTAAGGCGCATTGTACCAGAGCGATTTCTTCCTCTTGGGCTGAAACTGGAGCACTCTCTCATCAAGAGATATGCAGTGCAGCAACATGGGCTTCCAAGCTCTCCTTTGCCCGACATTACAGGCTGGATGTGGCTGCTAGAAGGGATGCGCGTTTTGGAGAATGTGCTAGCGCGTGGTGTGACCTGTTTCCACCCTTTATAGGGATTGCTTTGTTACATCCCATACGTAATGGCTTCATCTGCTTGATGACAAGGAAGGGAAAATTAGGTTCTTACCTTGGTAATTTTCTTTCCTTTAGTCATAGCAGATGAAGCCATGAGCCCTCCCTGTATGATTGTCTGTATGCTGTGAATCTGTTTCAGGTTCTGTTCTTGTTTCCTGAAGTTCCTTCCTTGGGAGAAAGTTGGAAAACAGTCTTCAGGATTCATGTTCACGTATAGGAGGATGAGTCCATTCCCTCCAGTTTGTTTTGGAGGATGAGTTTATTCCCTCCAGGAGGTTGCGTGTATCCCCTCCAGTTATACAATAAGGAGGACGAGTTTATTCCCTCCAGGAGGATGTGTTCATTCCCTCCTTTTGAGTTCATGCCCTTTTTAAGGGGCCATCGTTCGCTGTGAGGAAAGTTCATGTTATTCCCATTGTGGTTTGCCATACTGCTTTGGAAGCTTCAAATACTGAAGAGGCAGTGGAGCTGGCTGGCCATGAGGCACTGTGAAAAGTTGAGTGCTCTCTATCTCCCTCTGCTGGTTGATGGACACAATCCATACGTAATGGGTTCATGTGCTATGACTAAAGGAAAGAAAATTACCAAGGTAAGAACCTAATTTTCCCTTTCCAACACAACAATGTTAAAAAAAAAAAATTTAATGGCGAGCATGGTACAGATTATCAGTCCTGATTCTTTGTCATCTGAGGTAAGATTTGTGGAGACTGAGCTTAGGGGGAGCAGCCAGCAATGGTAAGTCTGACTAAAGTTTGACTCAGAAGTACTTGGAGGGCTGTGAGTTCTACTTGGTGCAGGGGAGGGTTCTTGATTCACCGCTTGGGACGGCGTGGTGTGGTGCTTGTGACATTCAGGATGAATGGCAACTCTGTGGAGGCAGTTAAGCGGTGTTTCCTCTGTGGAATCATGCGGGATGTGGAGGAAACGGTCGGTGGCAGTACATCTTCGGATTTTGCGCATCAATTGAAACATTAATATTAAAAGCAGTAACTACTGTTATGTGTTTTTTTTTTAATTGCAATTTTGACGGCAGTAAGTTGACCCAAAAGCTAATAGAGAACTGCAGCATTCTTCACCTCTCATAGAAATGTGTAATTTAATGTTTATGTATTTACTTTCACTTTTTCAGCCAAGCAAATAATCAAAAATAGGAGTAAAGCAAAAAATATTCATGAAGATAAAACATGTTGGACTGTAAACAAGTTCTTTTATAATTGGAACCATTTTCAAAGTGAAGTGTGAGGGTAACAGTTTACCCCCTTGATGACTCCACATGGTAGCACGCAATGCTGCCACTAAGTCACCCATGCCTAAATGAGTAATTTTGAAGATGGTGCAAGAGAGGATACACAGTTTAGTCCTTTAAATATTTATTCTGTTTTTTAAAAAAACTGCTGTATTACCTAATTTTATATCCTGAGGGTCATTTAGTTCTGTTTACAAAGCTACAAAATTTTAATTTAATACAGAGGTTATTGATAGGCTAGACTTTCCAGGGTTTGTTCTCTACTGTAGTGATGGCATTAGCAACTAATATCCAAATGATGACAAAACATGCATTGAAGTATAAAATGTCTTTTTAGACTGTGCTTACCATATGTTATTGATTAATCACCTTTTCACAGACTATAATAATGAAGATGAATTTGGAAGAAAGTTGAAGTACATCATGCTGCAGCTTCCACCTCTTAATTTTAGTTTGCTAAAGTTTCTATGTAGATTTTTAGCCAATGTAGCATCTCATCATGAAGAAGTATGGTCTGCAAGTGCTTTGGCTTCAGTCTTTGGGCCAGATGTCTTCCAGTAAGTCAGCTAATTGTAGTCCTATATTTAAATTGTTTCAAATTGTGTTGTTTCTCGTGCTGTTTTGCTATTACTATGGAGGAGATAGTAATTTTAAAAAAAATCTTATTTTTAGAAAGTGTTTTCAAAGTTGCTTTTAAGCGTGATATATTTGCGTGTCTGTTTTGCATAACCGTGTTTCAAAATAATGGGACCCCTTTTCCTCTATGGCTCACAAATAGGCCTATGATTAGAGCTATGAAATGAGTATGCACCAAAATGTAGTGTGAGAAATATTCTTTACAAACATCATGTAATAAAGATAGTTTGAAACATCACGTGAATAAAAAAAAAAAATATGAATGCTAAGAAGGTTGTACTCAATATCAATTTGCAGACACAAATTTGCCGAATGTGTTATTTTGCACTGATGTGGTATTTTAAGTACTATTAAAATATTAATTTAAAATTTGCGGAATGAGGTCACGTGATGCTGTGCTAAGGAGAGGACGCTAATCATGTTCTCTTCTACCGCTTCTCCTAAAAACCCTGTTATTCCCTTGCCTACCAAATGCCAAAGTAAGAACACTCCCTGACAGTAATAGCTTGGTGAGGCTATACTTTAAAAGCAGGATGGCTTCCAAATTAGCACGCAAAGACAGACAAGGATTGGACCTGGCCAACAGGACAAGATGGTGGTGCCCCAAAGCCCTGTGGGCCTTTCAACGAGCTCTGCATGAGTTTCCAAGGTGGCTGTGGAGGTGGCAGTTCTAATGGAGGCAATGCTGGATAAGAGACTTTCCCAGCTTTTCATCTATAGGTGTATGTCCAAGGGAAGCTGGAGGAGCTCAGCTGCAACCAGTTTTTTTTTTTTAGCAACATACAGAACTGGAAGAGCTGGAGTATTGCTCCAGACAGAGCAACCTTGGATTGATGGGGCTGACTGAGTCTGTACTATAAAGGGAGCACATTGTAATTTTTGAAGGCTTGGTTCCCTTGCAAAGTGAAACTCTTGTAACATCTGGGCTTGTTGCAGGTTGAAAGAGCACACAGGATAGGCTTCCAATAACTCTCTAGGGTTGTGATACTTAAGATTCTGAACTATGCCCATTAGTTGGTGATATTACAGGCACTCCACAGTGGTAAATCCTTGATATATGAGAACAAAAAGGTACTGTGTTTTCAGGATTACTCTGTGGACATGTCTTTCAAATGGTGCAGTTTTGCGCCAGTGTGCTCCTGATTGTTTGAGCGTAAGATTCAGTTCGCACTGCTGTACCTGACCCACTTCAGAGTCTCTCATCAAGGCCAGACTCGAGTATTTGAAATGTTGGAGGTGTCTTGGAGCTTCCTGGAGAGATTGGACCATGATGGGAACACAGGAAGAGTTTTTCCTGAGGCCTCGATGGAGAATGGTGCCGGCTGTTTGGGAGTTATCACCTTACTGTACTCATTGAGCTGGCAACTTGTTTTTGAAGGCCTGTTTTTAGCCACTAGCTATTGAGCGGTACATGGATTAGTATACTTATAAGGCTGTTGGACTTTTGTCAAGTTAACTTAGTCTGTACTGTACCTTACTGTGATGAGTCTTATAGATAAGTGAAGAACAGGTGCTGATGTTTTGTGGGGGGGGTTTTTTGTTTTGTTTTTTTCCCTACTAAAACCTTGCCTATAGGTGTATCAAGTGCCCATCCATTCTAATTGGATTTGTTTCATTGTTATCAGAGGGGCTTATGGGGTCAGTAGATCACCTCTGAAGACTGTGCATTAAGGGTTTGATGCAAATGCTGATCCTTAAATGGCAAATTGCCTACCTCCACTCGGGGCACCAAGTATGTTCCTATTGCTATGAACACAGGTAATGTCTGGTTTGGTTGATTTTTCTTAATACTCTGCTATGCAAAATAGGGAGTGGCACTTTTCAGATGGGTTATTTGATTTGTTAATTTACTCTCATAGTTTCCTTGTACCAGACTGTGTTTGGTGCCACCTCATACTCTCGCCTACCTACAAGCCCCTTTAGGCCAGAGAGAAGCCTGGGACCTTACTGACCATCAAAAAGTTTTTTTTGTTTTTTTTTATTGATAGAAATAATTGTCCTTTCACTGATAAAACAATGTTATTAGCGGGGATTGCTTGGTTTAATTTTGGATGGGGTGGTGGTGTGAAGAAATAGCAGAGGGGTTAGATCTGTTCATTGCGGGTTACAGAGATATCAAATGTGATGGTTCCATAAATTGGACTGTTTAAGTGTGGGAAGTGGAGTGGCTTTATGGGCAGAAGCGAGGAAGGAGAGTTGAGATAGGGATTGTTTAAAGGGGGAAAGGTCAATAATGTATTGCTTAATAGCTTACCACTGGTATGCCATTTATAGTGTACTACTTTTGTTATGTTCTGTCCCCGGTATAGACTGGTTTGGGTCGTTATTGTTGGGGCAGCGTTTATACTGGGAACAGGCTTTGACCTTATGATTATCCATGTGGAAGGGCTGGTGGCTGGGACAGCCTCCTCCCTGGACTGGAATCTTTGTCTTGCACTGGTATGTCCAATGTTTAGACGTTATTTAAATTGTGGATTTTTACTTGGAATGTTGGGGGCTATTAACTCCCTGGTGAAGCGCACAAAGATATAACAACTGCAGTGGGCTAAAGCTTATATTGCCATGTTCCAAGAAAACACCTTATTACTACGGAACATTCTAAGTTTAAACGCTGGTGGGTGGGTGAGTGTGTAGCTGCTGCGGCTCAGGTGAAGAAGGGAGGGGGTGACTATTCTGATCTGCAAAGGAGTGATGGATCAGGTTAAGGTACTAGTGACAGACCCAGGGGGGTCGGTACCTGATTTGCCAACTGACAGTTCCCCAGCAGGAGCGGGTGATTATATTGTGCACCACATAAGCCCCTAACCAGTTTGATGGGTAATCGTTTTGTAAAAATTCCTAATTGCTGTTGCCACACCAGTCATTCCCTCTTATGATAGGTGAGGATTTCAGTATGGCTTAGGACCTTAACCTAGATAAATCCTCTAACCCCAGGTAGGAGAGGCTTAGTGGAGGAGTGGTCTAGTGGTTAGGGTGGTGGACTTTGGTCCTGAGGAACTGAGTTTGATTCCCGGCACAGGCAGCTCCTTGTGACTCTGGGCAAGTCACTTAACCCTCCATTGCTCGCCGCATTGAACCTGCCATGAGTGGGAAAGCGCGGGGCACAAATGTAACAAAAAAAAAAAAAATTAACACCTCTAGAGGTCTCCCAAATATGTGTAACTTATTGGACATGGTTGGTGTCTGGCGGGTTTTGCATCCCTTTGATAGGGGTTACACATCTTTCATGGGTACACGCCACACAATTCTGCTTTGACTATCTTCTGGTCTCTAGCACTTTGTTTTCTTCAGTTCTTAAAATGGAGATTGGGCCATATACTATCTCTGAACCACCCAATAAGTGTTGCTTGCACATTTATATCTAGATGGTTTGACCTTGCCATTTCTGCTTCTGCCAGACTTAGCTTTATTGAATGATCCTATTCAATCAAACAAGGTGGTATAGACTATTAAATGGAATCCATTGATGAAGGCTCTGGGGATAGATGGGTTCCTTGCCGAATTTTATAAACGTATGGATGAGGAAGTGGTGACACCCCATATTAGAATGTTTAATATCATGGTGGATGCAGAAGCTTGACCATTGATGCTTAATACAGCTCAGATCATAGTGTGCTCGAAGCCTGGCAGGGATTGCTACCTTGGACATCCTCCGGGCTGTTGGCATTGGATAAATCAACTCCACCCACTCACTAATTGAGAGGTGAGGGAAATGAGGTCTTTCAAAAGGGAAAAAAAACACTATTTAAAAAGTATGGGATGCTTACCTATGTACTTTGAGTCCGAGAGGATGTCTATTGGGAAAGGGAAATGGGACTTGATATACTGCCTTTCTGAGGTTTTTGCAACTACATTCAAAGCGGTTTACATATATTCAGGTACTTATTTTGTATCAGGGGCAATGGAGGGTTAAGTGACTTGTCCAGAGTCACAAGGAGCTGCAGTGGGAATTGAACTTCGTTCCCCAGGATCAAAATCCACTGCACTAACCACTAGGCTACTTATAAAGTACTGATTAAATCTTGTTAAAAGTCTAAGGCATACCAGGAATGAATATATATATTTATATTTTGGGGGGAGGGGGGTAGTAGCTGTTGCTTTAAACAGTATAGAGGATCTGGTGGTCAGGGGTCACAAGAACCAAGACTCTCAGATTCCTCAGTTGGTTTTATATAGGGTTGGGGTGGAGTTGGAGAACAAGGTGGAGGGATCTTCTGTTCTACAGAGTTTGATTATTGTTAGTGGGTGATAAGGATCTCTAACATACAGAGGAGAGCCTTGACAAAATCCTAAGACACCTTCGACCAACTACCTGCTCCCTCGATCTCTGCCCATCAAAGTTAGTGCAGCAGGCAAGTATGGGCCTTATAGAAGGCACCACAAAAATTGTGAACACCTCTCTTTCTAATGGGCAACTACCAACAGCATTAAAAAGGGCAGTGGTTCGCCCTCTGCTGAAGAAAAACAACCTTGACCAGGACAAACTTGAAAGTTACAGGCCAGTATCCAACATCCCGTTTCTAGGGAAACTCATAGAACAAACAGTCTGTGTACAACTTAATGAATGGCTAGAAAACAGTAACTGGCTAGATCTATGTCAATCTGGATTCAGACCTGGTTATGGAACAAACGGTCCTTGTATCCCTGCTAGATGATCTTCACAGAAACCGAGACAAGAGATTCAATGTTAGTACTGCTAGATTTCTCAGCAGCTTTTGACACTGTGGATCATGATATCTTGCTAGTACGACTGACAGAAACAGGTATCAATGGAACAGTACTTGCCTGGTTCAGATCCTATCTCAGACAGGCAACAATCCATAATGTTTGGCAGCAACTCATCACCACCATGGCCACTGACCTATGGAGTACCACAAGGATCGATACTGTCACCTATTCTGTTCAATATCTTCCTCAAGCCACTAGCTGAGCTGATTTGGTCAATGGATACTCAGTTCTACATCTATGCGGATGTTGTGCAGCTACTCATATCCATTGAACCTGACTTACCTACAGCCTTGAATAAACTGATTACTTGTCTAACATCAATTCAAGAATGGGCTAAACACAACAAACGTTGCCCGAACCCAAGTAAAACCAAACTTCTCTGGGTCCCTAACACAAGTGGATACATACCTGACATCAAAATCCCTTTTGGGAAGTATGAACTCCCCCTCAAATCACAAGTCAGGAACCTTGGAATGCAGTTAGATTCAACATTTACTCTGGTTCCCCAAATCTAAGCAACCTTCAAGAGCTGCTTCTACTATTTCCAACAGCTACGCTGCCTCTCTCCTTACATCGAGAAGGTAAATCTTATCCCAGTTGTGCATGCCATGGTAACATCAAGACTGGATTACTGCAATGCACTATACAATGGTCTGACTATAAAGGGGCCTGCACCAACTCCAGTTGATTCAGAATGCAGCAGCAAGACTCATAGAAGGTTGCAAGCGACGTGACCACATCACACCATTTTTGCAAAAACTTCATTGGCTACCAGTATAATACAGGGCTAAATTTAAATGTCTGATCTTCAAGGCCCTGAAAAGAAATGCCCCTGAGTATCTGAAGAATAGGATGATCCTCCACACACTGCCAAGGACACTAAGGTCCTCCCAAGGACTTTCACTAACTACACCCTCTCCAAAAGACATTACACGATGTGATACCCACAAGCGAGCCTTCTCCGGAGTAGCCCCCACATTCTGGAATGCATTGCCTGAAAGGCTCCGCTTAACACAAGACTACCTCTACTTCAGGAAGCAGGTGAAAGCTTGGCTCTTCAACCAAGCCTTTAATGGAAGAAGTAACTAACTTGTTAGTCTCACTCACACACACAAGGATTGACTCGGGCTGCACATACTGCAGCGGGACATGTTTATCCACTCCTACCCTAGCTGAGATGATATTTAACCATCTCTCTGACCTCATGTGCAACTTTCTTCAAATCAGTCACCTTACTTTCTAATTCTTCCTACTTTCTTACTCATCTATATGTTACAACTTTGCCTTGCCCTTCACCACCAATTATAATGGTCTATTACGTATTGTGTAGTCATTGCAAGTAGTATACCATGCCATAATTTGTATTGTTGAATATTTTTACTGCTGTAATTGCCTATTGCTCATGTTTGATCTATTCTTACTATACACTGCCTTGAGTGAATTCCTTCAAAAAGGTGGTAAATAAATCTAAATAAATATCTGGGGACTTATGCTGGTTGATACTGTTTTGGGGAAGGTATGGATGTTATGTCAAAATGTGGATGACAGTTGTTGTGTTCTCTTTTTGCTCCTGGTTTCTTTTGTTGTATTTAACTGTTTTTAATAAAATGTTTAAAACAAAAACTTGTGGTATGTCCTGGTTTAATACCAGGTCTTCAGCTTGGTCAGTGACAGCAGCAGTGTGTGCCCTTTGGAGTTGACCGCTACCAGCGCAGCATTTGAAATAGTCGTTAATATTAATTTTTTTATTTTTCTGTCCAACAATTGACCATTGTCTTTCAGGAAACATTTTGAGAAACTTTTTCACTCCATAACTTTTCATTTGTCTCAAACTTTATTATGCACTTTTCTTCTAGCGAAAAACCTATGTTTACCAACTGAAAATTACATCAAAATTTCATCATGACTTACAAAGAATATTTATCAATGCTGCTTGTTTGCTGTATGATCATTTTGTAGCTCTTTGTAGGCCTGTGAGCTGAGTTTTATTATTATACACTCATTTGTTATAGAGAAAAAGGGGTCTCAGTGTGTTTGTTTTTTCTTTTTTTTCTTTTTTCTTTTTAATCACACGTTTTGAATAATACATTCATATTTTACAAATGTGCAAAATTTAGAAATTCAAAACAAGGCAAAAGTCATTTTCCCCAATTAGGGAGGAATTTTAAATTCTTAAACATTTGACCACAATTGTGGGAGACAAGATATAGGAAATTATAACAGAAGAAGAAAAAATAATGTAATCTAGTCAGAGAGGAGAACAAAAATCTGCACGCTAATGGTAACAACAGCATGTTTCTGTGTGAAGATTCAGGTTGAAGTTGGCATATCACCCTTTTTCTTAGATAATATATATTCCAGCATTTTCTTCGGTTCAAGGAATAAGTAATTTATATTATTTATAGATACAAGACACCTGCAAGGAAATTTTAATACATAGGTACCATCTAAGGCGAGGATTCTAGGTTTTGAAGCCATGAATTCTCGTCTTCTTTTCTGTGTGTCTTTATTTAGGTCAGGAAATATCTGAATCCTTTCACCTAGGAATTTGTCACTCAAATGTCTAAAATATAATCGAAAAATATTATTCCTATCTGATTCAAATGCAAATGATACTAATAGAGTAGTTCGTTGTGTAACAACTTCCAATGAGCTTTTCAAGTATTCAGTAATATTAAGTTCAGGTTGAGGTTCCAATGCTCGAGTTTTGATTCCCATTATATATTGAGCTGTAATGATGGGAGGAAAGCCCTCCGTTGGAACTAGCAGAACTTCTCCAATATATTTTTTCAGCATATCAATTGCAGGCACCAAAGGTGCTTTTGGAAAATTAAGAAGTCTTAAATTATTCCTCCTTCCTTGGTTGTCAGGATATTCTAGTTTCCTAACCAGAATATCACTGTTCCTGTCTGACTTTGTAAATTCTTAATTTCTCCATTTATGAATTCAATTTTTTCTTCATTTACTTGCATTCTACCAGATAAAGAGTCATGAATTTGTTTTAAGGAAGAAACTTATTCCTTTAAAGAATTAGTAGCTTGGATATGGGTAGAGTTCAGTCCTTGAATAGCTTCCCACAGAGTATCCATAGTGACTACTGCTGGTTTTTTAAATCCTCCTGTTCCCTGAAAAGCAGCCCCCATACTAATAGGAGAAGTCGGGCCACTCATCGTCACGCCCCCCCCCCCCCCGATGGCATTAATGGGGTCAATGTAACGGCAGGTCCTCCTCCTGCTGCAAGTGGACTCAGCTCTTCTGGCGGTGTCTGCTGCTGCAACTCCGCCGACATCGATCTGCTTCCGGGTTGCAGGGGAACTGTATGCAGAGGTGGGCTCAACGAGGCTGCTTCTATGCTGCGGTCCGATCGAAATCGGTCTGATCCTACCAGAGCGAGCTGCTGTTGTTCAAGCTTCTGAATGGCACAATTCTCCAGCATCTGCTATCGGTAAGCGGGACCCTCGGGGTTGGAGGAGATATGTCGCCAGATTTTTCCCTTTCCTCTTCCCCATTATACTTAGGGGTAATAGAGGTGCTCACACGACGGTGTTTACTGGGAGTCGGGAGCTTAGTTGGCCAGATCCTCTCCAGTCGCCATCTTGTCTCGACTGTCGTTCCAGTGTGTTTGTAACACAGCTAATGAAAGCCCCCTTTAGCCCACAGTAGTTCAAAGTACGTGACCTGGAATGGCATTTTTCTGGTGATGGTAATGTCCTGCAAGGTCAGTAAGCTCTAGACCCATCTACTTCCTTTTACTGAGTTTCACAAAGTTGTGCTACACATATGTCCTATTTTTTCACTTTAATCGCTGATCATCCTACTAATATTTTTTTCCAAGGCCACATTCAAAGAGGTTCAGAAGTCCAGCACACTTTGAGGCAGTTTGCTGTGATCCAGTCTGTCATGGGCTAGGATCTTAAGTCATTACTACCTTGTTTGTTTTTCTTGTCAGTGTGCATGGGGGTATCATCTTTTTTTTTTGTACACAGTTAACATGTGAATTAGCACACACGAACTTAACTGTTCCAGCATGACGTGCCAGTTCACATGTTAACTGCTTTGTACCTTTACATATGCTGGCACAGTTAAGTTCGTGTGTGCTAATTCACATGTTAACTGTGTACAAAAAGAAGATACCACCATGCACACTGACAAAAAAAAAATGAAAAGAGGGAGACAACCAAATAGATTCCAGCACAAGGACTAATCTAATATAATAAAACGCACCCTCAACGTTCTGAAGCCAACGTTCTGTGAAGCCTTGAAGCCTTGAAGCCCTGAAGCCTTGAAGCCCTGAAGCCTTGAAGCCATCTGACGTCACTCCCAGCCGTCTCTGCCCCGCCCTCGCGACAAAACAAACAAATCCGGAAGCGAAACGTCAGGGAAGGAGGCGGCGCTCCCGACGTCTAGCCTTCCCTTCGCTGTGTTCCGCCGAACACAGCGAAGGGAAAGCTAGACGTCGGGAGCGCTGCCTCCTTCCCTGACGCTTCGCTGCACAAACCGCCACGGAGGTAAAGTTAAAAAGAATTAAAAAAAAAAAAAAGGGATGCATGGATGCGAAGGGGGGGGGGGCATGGATGCGAATGGGGGGGGGGGCATGGATGCGAAGGGGGGGCATGGATGCGAAGGGGGGGGGAGAAGAGGGCGGGCCAGGCTGGGACATGGGAGAGAGCGTAGCATGGATGCGAGGGGGGGGGGGTCATGGAAGGGCGAGAGGGGACTTGCTGGAAAAGGATGAATGGAGGTGGCAGGGGACAGAGGAGCATGGATGGGTATGGATTAGGAGGGCAGGGCACAGGGAGAGAGGGGAATTACTGGAAATAGATGAATGGAGGGGCCAGGTGACAGATGAGCATGGATGGGCATGGATTGGAAGGGCAGGACTCAGGGAGAGGGGAATTGCTGGATAGGGATGAATGGAGGGGACAGATGGGCATGGATGGATATGGATTGCAGAGCAGGCCTCAGGCAGAGAGGGGAAATGCTGGATAGGGAAAAATGGAGGGGCCAGGTGACAGATGAGCATGGATGGGCATGGATTGGAAGGGCAGGACTCAGGGAGAGGGGAATTGCTGGATAGGGATGAATGGAGGGGACAGATGGGCATGGATGGAAATGGATTGCAGAGCAGGCCTCAGGCAGAGAGGGGAAATGCTGGATAGGGAAAAATGGAGGGGCCAGGTGACAGAGGAGCATGGATGGGCATGGATTGGAAGGGCAGGACTCAGGGAGAGGGGAATTGCTGGATAGGGATGAATGGAGGGGACAGATGGGCATGGATGGATATGGATTGCAGAGCAGGCCTCAGGCAGAGAGGGGAAATGCTGGATAGGGAAAAATGGAGGGGCCAGGTGACAGATGAGCATGGATGGGCATGGATTGGAAGGGCAGGACTCAGGGAGAGGGGAATTGCTGGATAGGGATGAATGGAGGGGACAGATGGGCATGGATGGATATGGATTGCAGAGCAGGCCTCAGGCAGAGAGGGGAAATGCTGGATAGGGAAAAATGGAGGGGCCAGGTGACAGAGGAGCATGGATGGGCATGGATTGGAAGGGCAGGACTCAGGGAGAGGGGAATTGCTGCATAGGGATGAATGGAGGGGACAGATGGGCATGGATGGATATGGATTGCAGGGCAGGCCTCAGGCAGAGAGGGGAAATGCTGGATAGGGATGAATGGAGGGGGCAGGTGACAGACAAACATGGATGGCCATGGATTGGGAGGGAAGGGCTCAGGGACAGAGGGGAATTGCTGGAAAAGGATCAATGGAGGGGGCAGGAGACAGATGGCCATGGATTGGGAGGGCACGGCTCACACTCTCTCTCTCATATACAATGTCTTTCTGACTCTCACTCTCACACACTCTGTCTCACACTGTATCACATTCACTCTCTATGTGCCACACAGTCACTCACACACTCGCTTGGTCTCATACACTCACTCAAACAGAGAATCTGTGTCTCACACACACTCTCTCTCTCGCCCACACACACACACTCTCACTCACACTGTGTCTCACATAAACACTTGCACACACTCTCATTCTCACACACATACTCTCTCACAAACACACTCACACCCAGACTCACGCTCTCTCTCACACAATCACACTTTCACTCTGACTCTCAAACAGTCACTCTCACATACACTCTCCCAAACATACACACTCCGAGGAAAACCTTGCTAGCGCCCGTTTCATTTGTGTCAGAAACGGGCCTTTTTTACTAGTAATTTAATATAGTGCAGTCTGCTTAAGTGCAAGGGTCTGGGACAAAAGAAATATATGCAGTTAACCGAAGCGTGCACTTAACCATTGTGACCCAAAGAAGCTTGACATCTGATAAACTTATGTACAGTACTGTTATATGTACAGTATACAGTCTCTGTTAACTGACATTATACAGTCTTCATTAACTGATGATAGGCTTACTTGAAGTAATTAGTCATAGTCCTCTGTACACTCTTGTGTGTATGAGTTCCATAGACTACGTCTGCCAGACGGTAAAAATTGTCATAGCACTGACATCCAGTGGCCTCCAGATAGGCCCACACGATGTTGAGACTCCAGCGCTTTTGCAAAAGTGACAGGAGGTTGTTGAATTTCGTCAGCATGTGCCTCGCTGCTCATTTCATCATCTGTTTCATCATCAGCCGTTGCCTGCGTGTAGTTTCATAACTGGACATCAGTGCTGTCGTCAGCTGTTTGTAGATCGTAATCAACAGCTATGTAGTGATGAAACTCCTCTTCAGTAACACCGGCTAGGATGTCAGTAGCCTGTTCATCTGACGCATTTGCAACAGCTGCCTCTGTTTTGTCCCTCTCCACATCCCTAACAAAGCTTGCCCGCTTGTAGCAGTTCACAACGGTTACCTGTGTAACATGATTCTAGGCTTCTTTCTGCATATGTAGGGAATCCAACAGTGATAGAATACGAGCCAGTTCAACAGCACGTTTATCCTTGCCAGTCTGGTCATCCATAACGCTCATCAGACGACGTAGCACAAAAGCCCGATAATGTTGTTTGAAATTGGCTATTATGCCCTGATCCATAGGTTGAATCAGAGAGTTAGTGTTTGGTGGCAGGAAGACCACCTTGACGTTAGACAGCCTGACATCATCACTGCGTGCAGCACAATTATCACACAACAAAATCTGAGGCTTTTGTGCCCGCATTCTAGTGTCTAACTTCTTTAGCCACTGCTTCCAAATTTCCCCCGTCATCCATGAATTTGCATTAGCCTCTTATGACACAGGAAGTCGCTTAACATTCTTGAAGCAACGGGGCTGTTTGCTCTTTCCAATGATGAGTGGTTCCAATTTCTTACTCCCATCCATATTGCAGCAAAGGAGGATCATCAGTCGGTCCTTCAACGTTTTACTTCCTGTAGTTTCGGCTTGTTTGAATGCAAGTGTTCCGTCAGCAATCACTCGCCAGTAGAGACTGTTTTCATCAGCATTGAAAATGTCACGAGGTGCAAACTTGTTCAAGATGGTAGGAAGAACTTAACCAAATTTTCAGCACCAAAGTCATCAGCGTCTTGTTTGTCACCATGCTGTTTCTTGAATTTTATGTTGTTCCTCTCCTTCCATCTTTCCAACCATCCAACGGTGGCTTTGAATTCAGTTAGTCCAAGACTTTCAGCTAGCTGATTAGCTTTCTCCATAAGCAGTGGACCACTGACAGGAAACTGTCTGCTCCTGACATGAGAAAACAACCAAAGAAGAGCATCTTCTACATCCTCAGCTTTTCCCGCCCGTTTCCGTTGTGGATTTATATTGTTTTGCCAGTCTTCCGGAAGCTGGTCTTTCTGCTTTAAGATACATGAAATTTGACTGGGATTGACACCATATTCTTTAGCAATAGATGCTTGACTTTGTTTTCTAATTTTTTAAGAACTTCTATTCGTTCAGCCAGTGTTAGTCTTACAGTTGCGCGACGACAACGATGACAACTCCAGTGTATACTCTAACAACATTCTTTCGTTTCTTCTGCCTGTGGCAGTTAACCAACGAGATTTCAAATTTACCGCCCCTTTGTCACATGCCACTCGGCTTCCATATTCCGTGCATGCGCTTATGCAGAGGAGCGGTCTTAAACCATGCATATAAGCGAATTTTGCACTTATCAGTGGTGCGCTAAACCGAAGTTTGTCCCCATAGAAATTGATGGCGCCAAAAACGGGACTGGTATGGCATGCAGTTAAACAGAGCATGCGCTTATCTGACGTGCACTGTATTAACCAAACAATTGAAACTGTTCAACAAAGTTATACAGACTTCCTTATTGGAAGTATATCAATAAACTTCTGTATTAATAGTGTATTAGTGGTGCTCCAAGGACAAGCAGGCTGCTTGTTCTCACGACTGGGTTGACGTCCACGGCAGCCCCCACCAACCGGAAGAAAAACTTCGCGGGCGGTCCCGCACGCAGGGCACGCCCACCGCGCATGCGCGGCCGTCTTCCCGCCCGTGCGCGACTGTTCCCGTTCAGGTTTTTTCTATTCCGCGCTGGAGAGAGACGTGTTCCTGTCTCTCTCTTAGCCCTGGAAACTGGATTGTGGCCTAGCCGCGGTTTTTTCTCTTTTCACGTACGCATTCGCGTCTTATTTTCTTTTTAAAAAGAAACAGCGAAAAAGTTTTCCTTGTCATCTTAGCCGCGAGGGCGCGTTGTAGCGGCCTTTTCTTCTTTTTCGGGTGTGCTTTTCACCGCCACCATCGACGACTTTGACTTCGCCGACGCGATTTTTCCGTCGATGTCCTCAAAGGTACCGAGCGGATTCAAAAAGTGTGGTCGGTGCGGCCGGCAGATCTCGCAGACCGATACGCTTGGTGTCTCCAGTGCCTCGGCCCGGAGCATAATTCCAAGAAGTGCACCTTGTGTCTCGGCTTAAGACAGCGGACACAGGTGGCGAGGCAAGTTCTGCGGGACCGTCTTTTTGGAACTTGGGCCGGCCCTTCGACGTCGACCTCTACGGCATCGGTGTGACGGCCGGGTCTTCGGTACCACTCCCTCTGCTCAGGGCCATCGGGACCGAACCATGTCGGATCCGATACCTTGAGGCCGTGGGTGGGGGTGGTTCTACCTCCTCGTCTCTTCCGCCAAGCGCCGATGACGTGCTTCGCAAGTAAGCTAAGAAGCACCGTCATCGGTCTCCCATGGCGCACGGTACTGCCAGCTCCGGTACATCGAGGGACGACTCGACGCCCAGGAGGCGGCAGTGCCGGGAGGAACGTTCCCCCTTGGTCGAAGGTGTCGTTGCTTGAGTCCGCGGGTACCTCGGTACCGTCTCCTGGACCCGAGCAGCTTCCGGCACCGGCACCCACACTGGCCCCTCTGCCTTTCCCGACAGCGGGCCTTGACGAGTGCCTCCGAGCTGTCCTTCCGGGGATCCTGGAAGGGCTGATGCGCCAGACTGTGCCGGCACCGGCGCCATTGATGGAGGCGCCGGTGGGCTCTGACCCGATGCTGAGGCCTCTGACGCCGACGCCGCTTGCGGCGCCGGTGTTGACCGCCACACAGGTGGAGTCGACGTCGATGGAGGGAGCTTCATCCCCGCCGGCGCGGGAGTCCACCGCTCGACGCCATCATCGAGGACGTGGTTCCTCGCAGTCGAGACGGGCCCGGTTGAGGTCTGAGCTGAGAGAGCTCATGTCCGACACCGAGGAGGAGGCCTTGTGGGGGGAGGAGGAGGGGGGATGCGCCCCATCCTACACCTGAGAGGCCTGAAGAAATATCTGGTCCGAGAAAAGTTCAGGATGCTTTCCTTGATCACCCTTCTACCCATGATTCAGAAAGACGATTGGCTATGTTCCCTGGATTTAAAGGACGCATACACTCACATCCCGATAGTATCTCCAATTCCGTCTGGGGACATAGCACTTTCAGTATTGTGTGCTGCCCTTTGGGCTCGCCTCTGCACCACGGGTGTTCACGAAGTGTCTCGTGGTGGTTGCTGCGTATCTACGCAAGCTGGGGGTGCACGTGTTCCCGTATCTCAACAATTGGCTGGTCAGGAGCACCTCAGGAGCTCTTTGGTCCATGCAGTGCACTATTCACCTTCTGGAGTTGCTGGGGTTTGTGATAAATTACCCAAAGCCCCATCTCCAGCCAGTCCAATCTCTGGAATTCATAGGAGCTCTGCTGAATTCTCAGACGGCTCAGGCCTTTCTTCCCGAGGCGAGGGCGCAGAATCTCCTGTCCCTCGCCTCCCAGACCAGAGCATCTCAGCAGGTCACAGCTCAGCAGATGTTGAGACTCCTGGGCCATATTGCCTCTACGGCCCTTGTGACTCCCATGGCTCGTCTTCACATGAGATCTGCTCAGTGGACCTTAGCTTCCCAGTGGTGCCTAGCCCCCGGGAATCTAGAGGATGTCATCCGCCTGTCCGTCAGTTGCCGCAATTCGCTGCTCTGGTGAACAATTCGTACCAATTTGACCCTGGGACGTCCATTCCAAATTCTGCAGCCCACAAAGGTGCTGACGACGGATGCATCTCGCCTGGGGTGGGGAGCTCATGTCGATGGACTCCACACCCAGGGGGTGTGGTCCCCCCAGGAACAAGATCTTCAGATCAACCTCCTGGAGCTCCGAGCGGTCTGGAACGCACTGAATGCCTTCAGGGGATCGGCTGTCCTACCAAATCATCATCCAAATTTGGACAGACAATCAGGTTGCAATATATTACATCAACAAGCAGGGGGGCACAGGATCTCGCCCCCTGTGTCAGGAAGCCGTCGGGATGTGGAGTTGGGCTTGCCAGTTTGGCATGCTTCTCCAAGCCACATACCTGGCAGGCGTAAACAACAGTCTGGCCGACAGGCTGAGCAGAGTCATGCAACCGCACGAGTGGTCGCTTCATTCCAGAGTGGTAAGCAAGATCTTCCGAGAGTGGGGCACCCCCTCGGTGGACCTTTTCGCCTCTCAGACCAACCACAAGCTGCCTCTGTTCTGTTCCAGACTCCAGGCACACGGCAGACTAGCGTCGGATGCCTTTCTCCTCCATTGGGGGACGGGCCTCCTGTATGCTTATCCTCCCATACCTTTGGTGGGGAAGACCTTGCTGAAGCTCAAGCAAGACCACAGCACCATGATTCTGATAGCGCCTTTTTGGCCCCATCAGATCTGGTTCCCTCTACTTCTGGAGTTGTCCTCCGAAGAACCGTGGAGATTGGAGTGTTTTCTGACTCTATCATCGCAGAACGACGGAGCGCTTCTGCACCCCAACCTTCAGTCTCTGGCTCTCACGGCCTGGATGTTGAGGGCGTAGATTTTGCTTCATTGGGCCTGTCTGAGGGTGTCTCCCGTGTCTTGCATGCCTCTAGAAAGGATTCCACTAAGAAGAGTTACTTTTTCAAGTGGAGGAGGTTTGTCGTTTGGTGTGAGAGCAAGGCCCTAGAACCTCGTTCTTGCCCTGCACAGAACCTGTTTGAATACCTTCTGCACTTATCAGAGTCTGGTCTCAAGACCAACTCAGTAAGGAATCACCTTAGTGCGATTAGTGCTTACCATTATCATGTAGAGGGTAAAGCCATCTCTGGAGAGCTTTAGTCGTTCGCTTCATGAGAGGCTTGCTTTTGTCAAGGCCCCCAGTCAAGCCTCCTGCAGTGTCATGGGATCTCAACGTCGTCCTCACCCAGCTGTTGAAGCCTCCTTTTGAGCCACTGAATTCTTGCCATCTGAAGTACTTGACCTGGAAGGTCATTTTCTTGGTGGCAGTTACTTCAGCTCGTAGAGTCAGTGAACTGCAGGCCCTGGTAGCTCATGCTCCTTATACTAAATTTCATCATAACAGAGTAGTCCTCCGCACTCACCCTAAGTTCCTGCCAAAGGTGGTGTCGGAGTTCCATCTTAACCAGTCAATTGTCTTGCCAACATTCTTTCCCAGACCGCATACCCGCCCTGCTGAATGTCAGTTGCACACATTGAACTGCAAGCGAACGTTGGCCTTCTATCTGGAGTGGACACAGCCCCATAGACAGTCCACCCAATTGTTTATTTCTTTTGACCCCAATAGGAAGGGGGTCGCTGTCGGGAAACGCACCTTCTCCAATTGGCTAGCAGATTGCATTTCCTTCACTTACGCCCAGGCTGGGCTGGCTCTTGAGGGTCATGTCACGGCTCATAGTGTTAGAGCCATGACAGCGTCGGTGGCCCACTTGAAGTCAGCCACTATTGAAGAGATTTGCAAGGCTGCGACGTGGTCATCAGTCCACACATTCACATCACATTACTGCCTCCAGCAGGATACCCGACGCGACAGTCGGTTCGGGCAGTCGGTGCTGCAGAATCTGTTTGGGGTTTGAATCCAACTCCACCCTCCAGGACCCGATTTTATTCTGTTCAGGCTGCACTCTCAGTTAGTTGTTCTTCGTAGGTCAATTTCTGTTATGCCCTCGCCATTGCGAGGTTCAATTGACCTGGGTTCTTGTTTTGAGTGAGCCTGAGAGCTAGGGATACCCCAGTCTTGAGAACAAGCAGCCTGCTTGTCCTCGGAGAAAGCGAATGATACATACCTGTAGCAGGTGTTCTCCGAGGACAGCAGGCTGATTGTTCTCACCTACCCTCCCTCCTCCCCTTTGGAGTTGCGTTTTACTCATTCCTTTGCTTGTCATTCAACTGAGCGGGAACGGTCGCGCACGGGCGGGAAGGCGGCAGTGCATGCGTGGTGGGCTTGCCCTGCGTGCGGGACCGCCCACAAAGTTTTTCTTCCGGTTGGTGGGGGTGCCGTGGATGTCAACCCAGTCGTGAGAACAATCAGCCTGCTGTCCTCGGAGAACACCTGCTACAGGTACAGTGGTGGAAATAAGTATTTGATCCCTTGCTGATTTTGTAAGTTTGCCCACTGACAAAGACATGAGCAGCCCATAATTGAAGGGTAGGTTATTGGTAACAGTGAGAGATAGCACATCACAAATTAAATCCGGAAAATCACATTGTGGAAAGTATATGAATTTATTTGCATTCTGCAGAGGGAAATAAGTATTTGATCCCCCACCAACCAGTAAGAGATCTGGCCCCTACAGACCAAGTAGATGCTCCAAATCAACTCGTTACCTGCATGACAGACAGCTGTCGGCAATGGTCACCTGTATGAAAGACACCTGTCCACAGACTCAGTGAATCAGTCAGACTCTAACCTCTACAAAATGGCCAAGAGCAAGGAGCTGTCTAAGGATGTCAGGGACAAGATCATACACCTGCACAAGGCTGGAATGGGCTACAAAACCATCAGTAAGACGCTGGGCGAGAAGGAGACAACTGTTGGTGCCATAGTAAGAAAATGGAAGAAGTACAAAATGACTGTCAATCGACAAAGATCTGGGGCTCCACGCAAAATCTCACCTCGTGGGGTATCCTTGATCATGAGGAAGGTTAGAAATCAGCCTACAACTACAAGGGGGGAACTTGTCAATGATCTCAAGGCAGCTGGGACCACTGTCACCACGAAAACCATTGGTAACACATTACGACATAACGGATTGCAATCCTGCAGTGCCCGCAAGGTCCCCCTGCTCCGGAAGGCACATGTGACGGCCCGTCTGAAGTTTGCCAGTGAACACCTGGATGATGCCGAGAGTGATTGGGAGAAGGTGCTGTGGTCAGATGAGACAAAAATTGAGCTCTTTGGCATGAACTCAACTCGCCGTGTTTGGAGGAAGAGAAATGCTGCCTATGACCCAAAGAACACCGTCCCCACTGTCAAGCATGGAGGTGGAAATGTTATGTTTTGGGGGTGTTTCTCTGCTAAGGGCACAGGACTACTTCACCGCATCAATGGGAGAATGGATGGGGCCATGTACCGTACAATTCTGAGTGACAACCTCCTTCCCTCCGCCAGGGCCTTAAAAATGGGTCGTGGCTGGGTCTTCCAGCACGACAATGACCCAAAACATACAGCCAAGGCAACAAAGGAGTGGCTCAGGAAGAAGCACATTAGGGTCATGGAGTGGCCTAGCCAGTCACCAGACCTTAATCCCATTGAAAACTTATGGAGGGAGCTGAAGCTGCGAGTTGCCAAGCGACAGCCCAGAACTCTTAATGATTTAGAGATGATCTGCAAAGAGGAGTGGACCAAAATTCCTCCTGACATGTGTGCAAACCTCATCATCAACTACAGAAGACGTCTGACCGCTGTGCTTGCCAACAAGGGTTTTGCCACCAAGTATTAGGTCTTGTTTGCCAGAGGGATTAAATACTTATTTCCCTCTGCAGAATGCAAATAAATTCATATACTTTCCACAATGTGATTTTCCGGATTTAATTTGTGATGTGCTATCTCTCACTGTTACCAATAACCTACCCTTCAATTATGGGCTGCTCATGTCTTTGTCAGTGGGCAAACTTACAAAATCAGCAAGGGATCAAATACTTATTTCCACCACTGTATGTATCATTCACTACTTCAGCTCGACACAGTTCTGCATTTCGACCCAAGGAACGCCTGCTTCTGGAGTGACATGCAATTCAGTCTAGTTGATAGTACATGGATCTCATCAATGCAAAGATACCAGTCAATAATTCCAAGCAGAAAGGTACAACTATAGCACCATCAACAAAGTTGCAGTACAACATACTGGCTTTTTTGATGGTGGCATAGTTGTACCATGGTGAGCATGCCCCCTTTCAGTTTCTGTACAGCCTTTGCATTTTTACCATACATTAAGTTTTTACATTTTTCCCTTTATCTTTAGGAAGGTGTGCTACTGTCCATAATGTTAGGACCATGGCTACATTGGTGGCCCATCTAAAGTCAACCTCTGTGGAAGAGATGTGTAAAGCTGTCACGTGGAGTTTAGTCTACATGTTCTCATCCCGTGACTGTTTACATACTGACTCTAGAAACAAAAGCAGGGTAGAGCAGTCCATTCTTCAGGGTCTTTTTAAGGTGTTTGTGAATGGAGTTAGGCTGTATGTAACAGTCTTTTGTAATATAGGATTATATTCTGCTCTGTTTACCAGTCCACCGCCCCCCACAAGGATGATATTCTGCTAGGAAATCCATTCAAGTGACTGGTGGACTGCTTGTCTTCAAAGAAATGAAAGTTGCTGATCTCTAAAGGCAGTAGAAAGACAGCAGTTCACCAGTCATACACACACCTTCCTCCTCCTTCCCTTCTTGAGTTGTTAGCTACATTACACAGCCATAAGTGTGGGAGCTTCTGTTAATGTTTGGAAAGTATTCTCACATTTTCTGGAAAGCTTTGGAAATGTTTGATATTGAGTGGTAGTAACATTGTCCATGTGTGTGTTTGAACTGCTATTTAAGAGATTACCTGTTACAGGTAAGGAACTTTGCTTTCTAATTTTGAATTAATTTGCAGTTAGAAATCTTTATCCTCAGCATTTATACAGATGTGGAAGATATGAGGGAGCAAGAAACTGTCAACAGAATAATGGCTGTCCTTCTGGAAAACTATTATGAATTCTTTGAAATGGAAGAAGATTTTTCATCTACTAATGATTTAAGTTCAATAACTGAGCAGGTGGGAAAATCTTTTCTTCTTTGGGCATTTACATTCATTGTACATGTATGTATGGTAACTTATCAATTGGTAAATATGTGGAAGGAATATAGAGATGCTTCTGAACTGATGTGTAGTTACTTAAATGTACTTTTTATAGTTCATAATGATATTTTATATTTTATTTAAGTAATGCACTTGTTCATGAAAGGCAGATAACCAAATGTTAATATTAGTGGATGGTGAAATTATTATAAATCTGTTACTGTTATGGTAATTTTAAGTTTTCCGAGGACAAGCAGGCTGCTTGTTCTCACGACTGGGTTGACGTCCACGGCAGCCCCCACCAACCGGAACAAAACTTTGAGGGCGGTCCCGCATGCAGGGCACGCCCACCACGCATGCGCGACCGTTCCCGCTCAGTTTTTTCTTTTCCGCGCTGGAGAGAGCCGTGCTCGTCTCTCTCTCTGTCAGCCCCGGAAACCGGATTGCGCTTTTGCCGCGAGATTTTCTTTTCGTTGTTTTTCTTCGTTGTTTCTCTGTTTTATTTTTGTTTTCAAAAAAAAAAAAAAGAGAACTTTGTTTCCCTCGTACTTTTAGCGGGGGCGTCTCGTTGCGGCCTTGTGGCCGCACGGTCGATTTATTTTTCGAGGTGTGAATTTTACCGCCACCATCGACGACTTTGACTTCGCCGACGCGATTTTTCCGTCGATGTCCTCGAAGGTCCCGAGTGGATTTAAGAAGTGTGGTCGGTGCGGCCGGCATATCTCGCAGACCGACACTCACGCTTGGTGTCTCCAGTGCCTCGGGCCGGAGCACGATACCAAGATGTGCACTTTGTGTCTCGGTTTACGGAAACGGACACAGGTGGCGAGGCAAGTTCTGCGGGATCGTCTTTTTGGAACTTGCGCCGGCCCCTCGACGTCGACTTCGACGGCATCGGTGTCGACGGCCGGATCTTCGGTACCGGTACCGATGTCCACGAAATCGGCACCGACGGCACCGACCCCAGGAGCACAGGTCTCGTTGGCCCGCCGGTCTTCCGGAGATGGCAGGGGTGAGCGGCCGCGTGGGCAATTGGCCCCGGTCACTCCCTCTTCCCAGGGCCCTCGGGACCGAACCCTGTCGGACCCGATCCCTCGAGGCCGAGGGGGATCTACCTCCTCCTCTTCGGTACCGCCGAGCGCCGATGACGGGCACCGGAAAAAGACAAAAAAGCACCGTCATCGGTCGCCCACGGCGCATGTGGCTACCGGCTCCAGAGATGATTCGACGCCGAGGAAGCAGCAGCGCCGGGAGGAGCGGTCCCCCTCGGTAGTGGAGGTGTCACTACGTCAGGGCACCAGCACTTCGGTGCCGTCTCCTGGACCCGAACAGCTTCCGGCACCGACACCTCTACCGGCCCCCTCGCCTTTCCCGACAGCGGGCCTGGACGAGTGCCTCTGAGCCATCCTTCCGGGGATCCTGGAAGGGCTGATGCGCCAGACTGTGCCGGCGCCGGGGGTGCTTGCGCCTTCGGCGCCGTTGACGGAGGCGCCGGCGTGCTCTAGCCCGGTGCCGAGGCCTTCGACACCGACGCCGCTTGCGGTGCCGGTCTCGACCGCCACGCAGGTGGAGTCCCCGTCGACGTCGATGGAGGGAGCTTCATCCCCGCCGGCGCGGGAGTCCACAGCTTGACGACGCCACCGAGGACTCGGTGCCTCGAAGTTGAGCCGGGCCCGGTTGAGGTCTGAGCTACAGGAGCTCATGTCCGACACCGAGGAAGAGGCTTCGTGGGGGGAGGAGGAGGACCCCAGATATTTCTCCTCAGAGGAGTCTGTGGGCCTTCCCTCCGACCCCACTCCTTCACCAGAGAGGAAGCTCTCGCCACCTGAGAGCCTCTCTTTTGCCTCCTTTGTCAGGGACATGTCTATTTGCATTCCCTTCCCCGTGGTCTCTGTGGATGAGCCGAGGGCCGAGATGCTCGAGGTCCTCGACTATCCATCACCACCTAGAGAGTCCTCCACGGTACCGTTGCACAATGTCCTCAAAGAGACACTGCTTCGGAACTGGTTGAGACCTTTATCTAATCCCACCATCCCCAAGAAAGCGGAGTCCCAATACAGGATCCACTCAGACACAGAGTTAATGCGGCCTCAATTGCCTCATGACTCGGCGGTTGTGGACTCTGCTCTCAAGAGGGCACGGAGTTCGAGGGATACCGCCTCGGTGCCCCCGGGGCGGGAGTCTCGCACTCTGGACTCATTTGTGAGGAAGGCCTACCAATCTTCAATGCTCGTGACCCGCATCCAGTCTTACCAGCTCTACACGAGCATACACATGCGGAATAATGTGAAGCAACTGGCGGACCTGGTCGACAAGTTCCCCCCGGAACAGTCCAGGCCTTTTCAGGAGGTGGTCAGGCGGCTGAAGGCGTGCAGAAAGTTCCTGTCCAGGGGTATATATGACACCTGTGATGTGGCATCTCGTGCTGCGGCCCAAGGTATAGTGATGCGCAGGCTCTCATGGCTGCGTGCCTCTGACCTGGACAACCGCACCCAGCAGCGGCTGGCCGATGTCCCTTGCCGGGGGGATAATATTTTTGGTGAGAAGGTCGAGCAGTTGGTGGACCAACTACATCAGTGGGAAACCGCCCTCGACAAGCTCTCCCACCGGGCGCCTTCAGCATCCACCTCAGCAGGTGGACGTTTTTCCCGGGTCAGGCAGGCTGCGCCCTACGCCTACAACAAGCGTAGGTACACCCAGCCGGCCCGAAGGCCTCCTCAGGCACAGGGACAGTCCCAGCACGCTCGTTCCCGTCAACAGCGTGCGCCTAAGCAGCCCCCGGCACCTCCACAGCAAAAACCGGGGACGGGTTTTTGACTGGATCCATGGGAACATAGCCGCCATCAAAGTGTCCGTACCGGACGATCTGCCAGTCGGGGGGAGGTTAAAACTTTTTCACCGAAGGTGGCCTCTAATAACCTCCGACCAGTGGGTTCTCCAAATAGTGCGGTGCGGATACGCCCTGAATTTGGCTTCCCCTCCACCAAATTGTCCTCCGGGAGCCCAATCCTTCAGCTCCCATCACAAGCAGGTACTTGCAGAGGAACTCTCCGCCCTTCTCAGCGCCAATGCGGTCGAGCCCGTGCCACCCGGGCAGGAAGGGCAGGGATTCTATTCCAGGTACTTCCTTGTGGAAAAGAAAACAGGGGCGATGCGCCCCATCCTAGACCTGAGAGGCCTGAAGAAATATCTGGTCAAAGAGAAGTTCAGGATGCTTTCCTTGGGCACCCTTCTGCCAATGATTCAGAAAAACGATTGGCTATGTTCCCTGGATTTAAAGGACGCATACACTCACATCCCGATACTGCCAGCTCACAGACAGTATCTCAGATTCCGCCTGGGGACACGGCACTTTTAATATTGTGTGCTGCCCTTTGGGCTCGCCTCTGCCCCACGGGTGTTCACGAAGTACCTCGTGGTGGTCGCGGCGTATCTACGCAAGCTGGGAGTGCACGTGTTACCATATCTCGACGATTGGCTGGTCAAGAACACCTCGGAGGCAGGAGCTCTCCGGTCCATGCAGTGCACTATTCACCTCCTGGAGCTGCTGGGGTTTGTGATAAATTACCCAAAGTCCCATCTCCAGCCAGTCCAATCTCTGGAATTCATAGGAGCTCTGCTGAATTCACAGACGGCTCAGGCCTTTCTTCCCGAAGTGAGGGCCCACAACCTCCTGTCCCTCGCTTCCCAGACCAGAGCGTCTCAGCAGGTCACAGCTCGGCAGATGTTGAGACTCCTAGGTCATATGGCCTTCACAGTTCATGTGACTCCCATGGCTCGTCTTCACATGAGATCTGCTCAATGGACCCTAGCTTCCCAGTGGTGCCAGGCCACCGGGAATCTAGAGGATGTCATCCGCCTCTCCATCAGTTGCCGCAATTCACTGCACTGGTGGACCATTCGGACCAATTTGACCCTGGGACGCCCATTCCAAATTCCACAGCCCACGAAAGTGCTGACGACGGATGCATCTCGCTTGGGGTGGGGAGCTCATGTTGATGGACTTCACACCCAGGGACTGTGGTCCCTCCAGGAACAGGATCTTCAGATCAACCTCCTGGAGCTCCGAGCGGTCTGGAACGCACTGAAGGCTTTCAGAGATAGGCTGTCCTGTCAAATTATCCAAATTCGGACAGACAATCAGGTTGCAATGTATTACATCAACAAGCAGGAGGGCACCGGATCTCGCCTCCTGTGTCAGGAAGCCGTCGGGATGTGGCATTGGGCCTGCCAGTTCGGCATGCTTCTCCAAGCCACATACCTGGGAGGCGTAAACAACAGTCTGGCCGACAGACTGAGCAGAGTCATGCAACCGCACGAGTGGTCGCTCCATTCCAGAGTGGTACGCAAGATCTTCCGAGAGTGGGGCACTCCCTCGGTGGACCTTTTCGCCTCTCAGACCAACCACAAGCTGCCTTTGTTCTGTTCCAGACTCCAGGCACACGGCAGACTAGCGTCGGATGCCTTTCTCCTCCATTGGGGGACCGGCCTCCTGTATGCTTATCCTCCCATACCTTTGGTGGGGAAGACCTTACTGAAGCTCAAGCAAGACCGCGGCACCATGATTCTGATAGCGCCTTTTTGGCCCCGCCAGATCTGGTTCCCTCTTCTTCTGGAGTTGTCCTCCGAAGAACCATGGAGATTGGAGTGTTTTCCGACTCTCATTTCGCAGAACGACGGAGCGCTTCTGCACCCCAACCTTCAGTCTCTGGCTTTCACGGCCTGGATGTTGAGGGCGTAGACTTCGCTTCGTTGGGTCTGTCTGAGGGTGTCTCCCGTGTCTTGCTTACCTCTAGGAAGGATTCCACTAAAAAGAGTTGCTTTTTCAAGTGGAGGAGGTTTGTCGTTTGGTGTGAGAGCAAGGCCCTAGAACCTCGTTTTTGCCCTGCACAGAACCTGCTTGAATACCTTCTGCACTTATCAGAGTCTGGCCTCAAGACCAACTCAGTAAGGAATCACCTTAGTGTGATTAGTGCTTACCATCTTCGTGTAGAGGGTAAAGCCATCTCTGGAGAGCCTTTAGTCGTTCGATTCATGAGAGGCTTGCTTTTGTCAAAGCCCCCTGTCAAGCCTCCTGCAGTGTCATGGGATCTCAAAGTCGTCCTCACCCAGCTGATGAAACCTCCTTTTGAGCCACTGAATTCATGCCATCTGAAGTACTTGACCTGGAAGGTCATTTTCTTGGTGGCAGTTACTTCAGCTCGTAGGGTCAGTGAGCTTCAAGCCCTGGTAGCTCATGCTCCGTATACTAAATTTCATCATAACAGAGTAGTGCTCCGCACTCACCCTAAGTTCCTGCCAAAGGTGGTGTCGGAGTTCCATCTTAACCAGTCAATTGTCTTGCCAACATTCTTTCCCAGACCGCATACCCGCCCTGCTGAATGTCAGTTGCACACATTGAACTGCAAGCGAGCGTTGGCCTTCTGTCTGGAGCGGACACAGCCCCACAGACAGTCCGCCCAATTGTTTGTTTCTTTTGACCCCAATAGGAAAGGGGTCGCTGTCGGGAAACGCACCCTCTCCAATTGGCTAGCAGATTGCATTTCCTTCACTTTCGCCCAGGCTGGGCTGACTCTTGAGGGTCATGTCACGGCTCATAGTGTCAGAGCCATGGCAGCGTCGGTGGCCCACTTGAAGTCAGCCACTATTGAAGAGATTTGCAAGGCTGCGACGTGGTCATCTGTCCACACTTTCACATCGGTGCTGCAGAATCTTTGGGGTTTAAATCCAACTCCACCCTCCAGGACCCGAATTTATTCTGGTCAGGCTGCACTCTCAGTTAGTTGTTCTTCGTAGGTCAATTTCTGTTATACCCTCGCCGTTGCGAGGTTCAATTGACCTGGGTTCTTGTTTTGAGTGAGCCTGAGAGCTAGGGATACCCCAGTCGTGAGAACAAGCAGCCTGCTTGTCCTCGGAGAAAGTGAATGATACATACCTGTAGCAGGTGTTCTCCGAGGACAGCAGGCTGATTGTTTTCACCTACCCTCCCTCCACCCCTTTGGAGTTGCGTTTTTACTCATTTTTTGCTTGTCATTCAACTGAGCGGGAACGGTCTCGCACGGGCGGGAAGACGGCCGCGCATGCGCTGTGGGCGTGCCCTGCGTGCGGGACCGCCCGCAAACTTTTGTTCCGGTTGGTGGGGGCTGCCGTGGACGTCAACCCAGTCGTGAGAACAATCAGCCTGCTGTCCTCGGAGAACACCTGCTACAGGTATGTATCATTCGCTAACAGGTTGGATTAGTCCAAAAGTCTATAGAGACCAGTATTCTAACATTCTTCCAAGCCGACTAGAGAGTCAAACACGTATCAATTTTTATTAAGGAGATTCATTCCCAGCTACAGATTCTACAAGTAATACATATCAGTAATACATATCTGTCCATATGAGCTGCAACAAATTCCACAGCTTAATTGTGCATTGATAGAAAAAAAAAATACTTGTTTTAAATCTACTGCTAGTTAGTTTCTTGGTGTCCACTAGTCCTTGTACTGTTTGAAAAGGAAAATAATATGGATGTGCATTTGTTGGCAAACATTAGTATATCTTAAATTAAGTGCATACTGTCAGTTTAATGCATAGTAATCTACAAATAATGCACTGGAATTAGTGTTTGTGAAAAACATTTCTATGAAAATGAATGTGGGGAAAAAGGGCAAGCAAAAAACAAACAAAAAAACAACAACCCCAAAACAAAATCTGATAACTTCCCCTGTGTACATCTTGGCCTTTATCCCAACTAAGAGAGAAAGTTGGCTTAATGGTAGCCCATGTGGATATGTGTTACTGTTAACCCTAGTTATTAGTACCTAGGTCTCATTGCATAAAATGGGACCTGTGCTAAAATAGCATAAGTTGGGGGTAAAATAACACGTCTTAATGGTACTCCACTTTGATAACTACGCCTCCACGTATTATTCTGGTTCTATGACTCTTCCAAATTCTGGATTGATAAACTCATCAATTTCTTCTACATATTTTAGTAAAGGCGCATAGAAGCTTTTTATACATTTGCTTAAGAGAAGCAATTATGAAACTTGTAGGTGAGAAAACACCCCTTTCTCTTTCTGTCCTTTCAAAATAGGTTGTACAACTCCATGTACAGTCGCCCTCTATTAACCAACCAGAACCCGAATCATATCACCATTGCTTGTGAAAAAGCGCTTGAACAAACTGATTAAATCACTTTAATTCCTTCTTTGAGCAAAAGATTATAAATATTAGAAAAATATCTTGGAAAAGGAATGATAATCATCTAAGTATATAGAGTAGTTACAAAGGAAGAAATAATGGTTTTAAACAATATTAAAGTAATGTTTGGTTTTGTGTTGGATCGAGTTCCAACAAGTTTAGTTCAAGAATGTAAGAATTGGATTACTCCATTTATAAGAAGAATAACTCATTGATAGAAGATTGTATGCCAAGGACTCTAAAACAGTTTCTTCTAATGGAGGATTTCTTTGCATATTTCAATCTCTACCTTGGGTTTGGTTCTATCCATTATTTCTGTAAGGAATTATGGTTTATTGATTTTATTACCTGCTTTAGCTAAGGCAGGGAACAATGTTCACATACAAAATTCCTAACTGCAGACTAAAAATCACAACAGGAGGAGTAGCCTAGTGGTTAGTACAGTGGACTTTGATCCTGGGAAACTGAGTTTGATTCCCACTGCAGCTCCTTGTGACTCTGGGCAGGTCACTTAACCCTCCATTGCCCCTGGTACAAAATAAGTACCTGAATATATGTAAAGCACTTTGAATGTAGTTGCAAAAACCTCAGAAAGGCGGTATATCAAGTCCCATTTCCCGTCCCCTCCCCCCACAACAAAATATAGTGAGTATTCGTACAAAGATTATTCCTGCATATAATCACCACTGGAAAATTTATATACACTGCTGTAATTTTATCAGCCATAGTATTTATCTGTTCCAAAAACCCAAACATGTTTCCAATTTTTAAAAATCCCAGTATCTGTAACCATTCTCAACTGCATTGGTAATTGAGAAAATATGCCACCTGAATTCTTCCAAATGTATGTCCTCCTTCACAGACCGAAGAAAAAGGAGGCATTTCCCCTCCAATCTCAGTGAATGAACTGATCTATAAATCTGCAGTACTGATTGCAAATAAAAAGTTTTGTGTGATTCAAGGCTTTGTGTATCAGTAGAAGAATTTTAGAAAAAATTCTGTCCTTCATCACAGCTAATGCAACAAGGTGAAATATGTTCATAACGATCACCTGTATAAGTGTGGCCTCTGTGTTTAGGAGAACCTGCGAAGCCTGTATATCAGATATCAATGGACCCAATTACAGGGGAATTGCAGTAGTCCAATTTGCCAAGAACTAGACTTTGTATTACATTCTGAAAATCATCCTTGGAGATAGTCTTTCAATTTACTCAGCAGAGCTGAAAAAAAATGATGATCAAGGCATTCAGTTGAGCGCTGAATGATGATTCAGGGTTCAAAAGTATCCCTGGACTACAAAGTTTTTGTTTTATATATGATGATCTGGCCTCTAAGATTTATTTTTACAGGGGTTTGTTGATGAACACCTCCGCCTATTTATCATGACTTCGGTTTTGTAACATTCAATATTTATTATCGCTTAACCAATCCGCTAAGGAAGAGTTTGCTTGTTTGTTCTTATTTATTTGTTTAAAAAAATTATATACCATCTAAAAACCTAGGTGGCTTCCAAAATAACATACATAATATACCTAACAAGTCTAAAAGAGTAAAAATTATGCATAAAAGACATACTTCGACCTTAAAACAAAGAAGTTCATATCATCACAGACTGAAAAGAATGCCGCCGCAAACAACTATCTTCAGTAGCTTTTTGAATTGAACCACACTACTGTATAATGACATGTACCTGAAAAGGGCATTCCATAGTTGTCTTCTACCCACAGTAAAAGCAGACATTCTAGCCTCTTCGTTATGCGTTTACACTATTGGATCCAAAGGCAGTCTCATGACATTGTCTGATCCGAGAGACTTCTTTGGGCGATAAACTTTTAATGCTTGTCAAAAATACAGAGGAGCATCTGAGTAATAGTTTGATGAATAATAGTATTTTATACTTAATTCATTGTGTTACTGGTAACCAATGTAATTATTTGAGGACTGAAGTAACGTGAAGATTTTGTAACCCCAGAAATCTCTCAACCACATTTTGGAGAACTTGCATTGCTCTAAGTCTTGTAGATGTTATTCTAAGATATAGATCACTAAACAATATAAAAAAAAAAAACCCAAGGGAGAGATGATGTTGCTAGTCCCCAACATAAAACATAGCTTCTGAGGCTTTGTGCCGAAGGGGCATGCCAAAGGAGCACATCTTGCCCCTTCGTGCTCTCTACAGCAAGTTTTATATATTAATACGATAACTTGTTGCTGTTTTTTTATTCTATATATATATATTTTTTAAGCTAGTTCTATAGTCTAGAGGTTTAGACACTATGGAATGACTAAAGCTGGTAGTTTGTGTTTGAATGGATGGGGTAGTTTGTCTTTTTAATAAGATTCCTGTAATTCAATCGAATTTTAAATATTTTAAATTTATATGTACGGATTATCATACTAAGGAGTTACTGGATTGCTCAACAGATTGACCTAACAATAAATGGTCTGATGCTGAATTAGCAGTTGCTAAACAAAATTATAGAAAATTGGAATGGGTTTGGTATAAAAATAAGACCTTGACTTATAAAACTAACTGGAGAAGTGCTATTTACGAATATAAGATTATGTGTAAGCTGAAACAGAGAGAATATTATTCTATATTGTTATGTATTGATGTTTTCTCCGAGGACAAGCAGGCTGCTTGTTCTCACTGATGGGTGACGTCCACGGCAGCCCCTCCAATCGGAAACTTCTCTAGCAAAGTCCTTTGCTAGTCCTCGCGCGCACCGCGCATGCGCGGCCGTCTTCCCGCCCGAAACCGGCTCGAGCCGGCCAGTCTTCTTTTGTCCGCACTCGGTACGGTCGTGTTTTCGCCGTGTCGAGCCCCGGAAAGTCGACCTCGCGCGTCCAAATTTATTTTGACGTGTTTTTTCTTCGGAAAAGTCTTTTCAAGTGTCAGGAAGTGCTCCGGAAACCCCCCCCGGGTTTCGTGTTAATCCTCCCCGTACTTCCAGCTTTTTGCCCCGATAAGTTTTCTTTCGTCGTCGGGGTAGGCCTCTTTTCGGCCTCGGTCGAGATTTTCTCCCTTACAAATTTTTTGGTGCTCTTTTTCCGTCATTTCGGACTTTGATTTCGCCGGCGCGATTTTTCCGCCCATGACATCGAAGCCTTCCAGCGGCTTCAAGAAGTGCACCCAGTGCGCCCGGGTTATCTCGCTCACTGATCGACACTCGTCGTGTCTTCAGTGTCTGGGGGCCGAGCACCGCCCTCAGAACTGCAGTCTGTGTTCCCTGCTTCAAAGGCGGACTCAGGTAGCGAGATTAGCCCAGTGGAACGTGTTGTTCTCAGGCTCTTCGTCGGCATCGGCACCGGGATCTTCGAGTGCATCGACGTCGTCAGCGTCCAGACCATCTTCCTCGGCCGCCCCTGCATCGAGTGCATCGAGGCATCGGGCCTCTGCATCGGCGCCGAGACATCGGATAGCTGCATCGACGTCGGTGGTACCAGGACCTCGTCTGCTGATGTCGTCGGATGGTGGTGCATCGTCAGGAGTGCAGGTGAGGGCTGTCCATTCCCCTGCTGGTGGCGGTGAGCCTTCGGGTGGGTCTCCTCCTACCCTGAGGGCTCCTGCGGTACAGCCCCCCCGAGACCGACCTCCTTCAGCCTCGGCCCCGAGGAAGCGACGGCTGGATTCTACGTCCTCGTCGGTGCCGGGGAGCTCCGGTGACATGCTTCGGAAGAAATCGAAGAAGCATCGACACCGGTCGCCTCCCCGCGTCCGCACCGAGAGCTCTGGGTCGCCGAGGGAGTCGGCACCCAGCAGGCATCGGCACCGAGAGGACCGCTCACCCTCTGTTCAAGAGGTGTCGATGCGCTCCACTCTGGACAGCCCGGAACAGCCTCCTCGCCCGGAACAGGTTCTGACGTCGACGCCTGCATCGACCTCTTTGCCTTTCTCTGCAGCCGCTCTGAACGAGAGCCTCCGGGCCGTTCTCCCAGAGATTCTGGGAGAGCTGTTGCGCCCTACCCCTCCGGTACCGGCGGTGCTTGCGCCTCCGGTACCGTCGAGCGTGGCGCCGGCTGGCCCATCGCCCGGGGTGAGGTCCTCGACGTCCGCGGTACCGACTGCGGCCACCTCCCAGGAGGGCTCTCCGACTACGTCGGCGGAGGGAGCTTCGCCGATGCGGGCCAGGGAGTCTACCTCTCGACGCCCCCATCGTGGACGTTGCTCCACTGAGTCGAGCCGGGCGAGGTTGCAGACACAGGTTCGTGAACTTGTGTCTGACATCGAGGGTGAGGCCTCGTGGGAGGAAGAAGAAGACCCCAGATATTTCTCTGACGAGGAGTCTGAGGGTCTTCCTTCTGATCCCACTCCCTCTCCTGAAAGACAGCTTTCTCCTCCTGAGAGTCTGTCTTTCGCTTCCTTTGTCCGGGAGATGTCTACGGCCATCCCCTTCCCGGTGGTTGTGGAGGACGAGCCCAGGGCTGAAATGTTTGAGCTCCTGGACTATCCTTCTCCACCTAAGGAAGCGTCCACTGTTCCCTTGCACCATGTCCTAAAAAAGACATTGCTTGCGAACTGGACAAAACCTCTAACTAATCCCCACATCCCCAAGAAGATCGAGTCCCAGTACCGGATCCATGGGGACCCAGATCTGATGCGCACCCAGTTGCCTCATGATTCTGGAGTTGTGGATCTGGCCCTAAAGAAGGCTAAGAGTTCTAGGGAGCATGCTTCGGCGCCCCCGGGCAAGGACTCTAGAACCTTAGACTCCTTTGGGAGGAAGGCCTACCATTCCTCTATGCTCGTGGCCAAAATCCAGTCTTACCAGCTCTACACGAGCATACACATGCGGAACAATGTGCGGCAGTTGGCGGGCTTGGTTGATGCTCTCCCCCCCGAGCAGGCCAAGCCTTTTCAGGAGGTGGTCAGGCAGCTGAAGGCGTGCGGAAAATTCCTGGCCAGAGGGGTGTATGACACCTTTGATGTTGCGTCCAGGGCCGCTGCTCAAGGTGTGGTGATGCGCAGGCTCTCATGGCTGCGTGCCGCCGACCTGGAGAATAGACTCCAGCAGCGGATTGCGGACTCGCCTTGCCGTGCGGACAACATTTTTGGAGAGAAAGTCGAACAAGTGGTAGAGTCTGTCCACCAGCGGGACACCGCATTCGACAAGTTCTCCCGCTGGCAGCCTTCAGCATCTACCTCTACAGGTAGAAGATTTTTCGGGGGAAGGAAGACTGTTCCCTACTCTTCTGGTAAGCGTAGGTACAATCCTCCTTCTCGACAGCCTGCGGCCCAGGCTAAGCCCCAGCGCGCTCGCTCTCGTCAGCAGCATGCGCCTCGGCCAGGCCCCTCGGCTCCCCAGCAAAAGCAAGGGGCGAGCTTTTGACTGGCTCCAGCAGAGCATAGCCGACATCCAAGTGTCAGTGCCGGGCGACCTACCAGTCGGGGGGAGGTTGAAAGCTTTTCACCAAAGGTGGCCTCTAATAACCTCCAATCAGTGGGTTCTCCAAATAGTCCGGCAAGGATACACCCTCAATTTGGCCTCAAAACCTCCAAATTGTCCACCGGGAGCTCAGTCTTACAGCTTCCAGCACAAGCAGGTACTTGCAGAGGAACTCTCCGCCCTTCTCAGCGCCAATGCGATCGAGCCCGTGCCATCCGGGCAAGAAGGGCTGGGATTCTATTCCAGGTACTTCCTTGTGGAAAAGAAAACAGGGGGGATGCGTCCCATCCTAGACCTAAGGGCCCTGAACAAATATCTGGTCAAAGAAAAGTTCAGGATGCTTTCCCTGGGCACCCTACTTCCCATGATTCAGGAAAACGATTGGCTATGCTCTCTGGACTTGAAGGATGCCTACACACACATCCCGATACTGCCAGCTCACAGACAGTATCTGCGATTTCAGCTGGGCACCCGTCACTTCCAGTACTGTGTGCTACCCTTTGGGCTCGCCTCTGCGCCCAGGGTGTTCACAAAGTGCTTGGCTGTAGTAGCAGCAGCACTTCGCAGGCTGGGGGTGCACGTGTTCCCATATCTCGACGATTGGCTGGTGAAGAACACGTCCGAGGCAGGAGCCCTGCAGTCCATGCAGATGACTATTCGCCTCCTGGAGCTACTGGGGTTTGTGATAAATTACCCAAAGTCCCATCTTCTCCCAGCACAGAGACTCGAATTCATAGGAGCTCTGCTGGATTCTCGGACGGCTAGCGCCTATCTCCCAGAGGCGAGAGCCAACAACTTGTTGTCCCTCGTCTCGCGGGTGCGAGCGTCCCAGCAGATCACAGCTCGGCAGATGTTGAGATTGCTGGGCCACATGGCCTCCACAGTTCATGTGACTCCCATGGCCCGCCTTCACATGAGATCTGCTCAATGGACCCTAGCTTCCCAGTGGTTTCAGGCCGCTGGGGATCTAGAAGACGTGATCCACCTGTCCACGAGTTTTCTCGAATCCCTGTATTGGTGGACAATTTGGTCCAATTTGACTCTGGGACGTCCTTTCCAAATTCCTCAGCCACAAAAAGTGCTGACCACGGATGCGTCTCTCCTGGGATGGGGAGCTCATGTCTGGGCTCCACACCCAAGGAAGCTGGTCCCTCCAGGAACGCGATCTACAGATCAATCTTCTGGAGTTGCGAGCGATCTGGAACGCTCTGAAGGCTTTCAGAGATCGGCTGTCCCACCAAATTATCCAAATTCAGACAGACAACCAGGTTGCCATGTACTATGTCAACAAGCAGGGGGGCACCGGATCTCGCCCCCTGTGTCAGGAAGCCGTCAGCATGTGGCTCTGGGCTCGCCGTCAGGGCATGGTGCTCCAAGCCACATATCTGGCAGGCGTAAACAACAGTCTGGCCGACAGACTGAGCAGGATTATGCAACCTCACGAGTGGTCGCTCAATTCCCGAGTGGTGCGCCAGATCTTCCAAGCGTGGGGCACCCCCTTGGTGGATCTCTTCGCATCTCGAGCAAACCACAAAGTCCCTCAGTTCTGTTCCAGGCTTCAGGCCCCCGGCAGATTGGCATCGGATGCCTTCCTCCTGGATTGGGGGGAGGGCCTGCTGTATGCTTATCCTCCCATCCCTCTGGTGGGGAAGACTTTGTTGAAACTCAAGCAAGACCGAGGCACCATGATTCTGATTGCTCCTTTTTGGCCGCGTCAGATCTGGTTCCCCCTTCTTCTGGAGTTATCCTCCGAAGAACCGTGGAGATTGGAGTGTTTTCCGACCCTCATCACGCAGGACGAAGGGGCTCTTCTGCATCCCAGCCTCCGGTCCCTGGCTCTCACGGCCTGGATGTTGAGAGCGTAGACTTTGCCTCTTTGGGTTTGTCAGAGGGTGTCTCCCGCGTCTTGCTTGCTTCCAGAAAAGATTCCACCAAGAGGAGTTACTTCTTTCTATGGAGGAGGTTTGCCGTCTGGTGTGACAGCAAGGCCCTAGCTCCTCGCTCTTGTCCTACACAGACCCTGCTTGAATACCTTCTGCACTTGTCTGAGTCTGGTCTCAAGACCAACTCTGTAAGAGTTCACCTTAGCGCAATCAGTGCATACCATTACCATGTGGAAGGTAAGCCGATCTCTGGACAGCCTTTAGTTGTTCGCTTCATGAGAGGTTTGCTTTTGTCAAAGCCCCCTGTCAAGCCTCCTACAGTGTCATGGGATCTCAATGTCGTTCTCACCCAGCTGATGAAACCTCCTTTTGAGCCACTGAATTCCTGCCATCTGAAGTACTTGACCTGGAAGGTCATTTTCTTGGTGGCAGTTACTTCAGCTCGTAGAGTCAGTGAGCTTCAGGCCCTGGTAGCCCAGGCCCCTTACACCAAATTTCATCATAACAGAGTAGTCCTCCGCACTCACCCTAAGTTCTTGCCAAAGGTCGTGTCGGAGTTACATCTGAACCAGTCAATTGTCTTGCCAACATTCTTTCCCCGTCCTCATTCCTGCCCTGCTGAACGTCAGCTGCACACATTGGACTGCAAGAGAGCATTGGCCTTCTACCTGGAGCGGACACAGCCCCACAGACAGTCCGCCCAATTGTTTGTTTCTTTTGATCCCAATAGGAGGGGAGTGGCTGTAGGGAAACGCACCATATTCAATTGGCTAGCAGATTGCATTTCCTTCACTTACGCCCAGGCGGGGCTGGCTCTTGAGGGTCATGTCACGGCTCATAATGTTAGAGCCATGGCTGCGTCGGTAGCCCACTTGAAGTCAGCCTCCATTGAAGAAATTTGCAAAGCTGCGACGTGGTCATCTGTCCACACATTCACATCTCATTACTGCCTGCAGCAGGCTACCCGACGCGACAGTCGGTTCGGGCAGTCAGTTCTTCAGAACCTGTTTGGGCTTTAGGATCCAACTCCACCCCCCGAGGGCCCTGTTTGTTCTGTTCCAGGCTGCACTCTCAGTTAGTTGGTAAATTTTTTAGGTCAATCTCAGTTATGTCCTCGCCGTTGCGAGGTCCAATTGACCATGGTTGTTGTTTTGAGTGAGCCTGGGGGCTAGGGATACCCCATCAGTGAGAACAAGCAGCCTGCTTGTCCTCGGAGAAAGCGAATGCTACATACCTGTAGAAGGTATTCTCCGAGGACAGCAGGCTGATTGTTCTCACAAACCCGCCCGCCTCCCCTTTGGAGTTGTGTCTTCCCTTGAAGTGTATTGTCTTGCTACATACTGGACTGGCCGGCTCGAGCCGGTTTCGGGCGGGAAGACGGCCGCGCATGCGCGGTGCGCGCGGGCGCGCGAGGACTAGCAAAGGACTTTGCTAGAGAAGTTTCCGATTGGAGGGGCTGCCGTGGACGTCACCCATCAGTGAGAACAATCAGCCTGCTGTCCTCGGAGAATACCTTCTACAGGTATGTAGCATTCGCTTTAAATACCAAATATTTAAATTGGTTAATGATTTAAGATACCCATTTGCACTTGGGTGGCTCAGGTGATTAAAAAAAAAAACCCTCCTATCAATTAGCTGATTTATTTTCAAACTAAAATAACATTTATTTGTTCACAATTTGATAGTCAAAATACTTATTCCTTAGCGTCCCTCCGGACTGGCCCAGAATGCAACAGATGGGAGGTGGCGTGAATAGGCCAGGGAGAGTGTCTCCGGCGCAGAGATCTCGATTTTTTTCCATAGAAATTGGTCCTTTTCGGGAGCTCGAAGAGGGGGTGGAGACTCGGTTGCATTCTGGCTGGTCCGGAGGGACTAAAGCAAATTAGCAGGTAAGATCTAATTTCTCTTTATATACAGGAGTCTATCCCTGTCGATAGGCTTTGGTCAGACTTTCCTACTCTGAAGTAGGATACATTCAAGAAATTATTAGTCAAATACGCTAAATCATACTGTCAGTAGGACAGTTGCTCTGTGATCCTTATGAAAGTGGCTTCAGTGAACTTTCATCTCCATCTTTTTAATTGGTTACAGTTTTTATTATCTCGTGGTCTCTCTCCCTAGGAGAAATCACTGTTACTCAGTGGCGTCCATACCTTTTTTTTGTTAAACTATTAGAGGAATTAGTTGCATCTCAGATTACTGGTTATCTTGAACATTATAACATTTTAATGTATCTCAATCTGGTTTTAGATTGCGCATAATACAGAAACTGTTGTAGGTTCTCTAATGGACAAAGCACGTTGAACCCTTAGTAAGGGTAGAACAGCCATTTTTCTTCAGTTTGATCTTTCAAGTGCGTTTGATCTCGTGGATCATGATATTTTGTTATATACACTTGAAGATACAGGCATAACGGCAGATTTATAAGTGTTTCATAGATTCCTTACTAAGCACTCATATGGAGTTAAGATGTCTGGCTGTCAGAGAGCAGTGGTGTAACCTGTGTGGTGTCCCATAGGGCTAATCTTTGTCCCCGATACTGTTTAATATGTTTATGTACTTTTTGGATTTAATATGTAATTACATGTTTTTTTTTTTAATCCTATGGCTATGCAGATGACACCCCCATTCTGATTCCTTTTACGCATTCCAGTCAGTCAGACTTTGAATATCATAAAGGCCATCAAGTTAGTGAAAGATAGGATATCTGTAGGTAAACAAATTTCCTTAGCATCCCTCCGGACCGGCCCAGGATACCGAGAAAACTAAATTCTCTTATATAACTATTGATTGATCTGAATTTAAGCTTGAATTGGTTATTAAAATGCTGGGAATCTATTTGGACAGTACTTTATCATTAGAACATCAGGTTAACCTTTAAGAAATCTTTCATATTATTGAGAAAAATTTGTGTAATACATATATTATTTGAGGGAAAACAGTTTGTTTATTAGTACAAGCTCTTTTATTAAGTTAGGTTATTGTAATATATTTAGGCTGTTCTAAATTAGTACTGAAAAAGCTTCAATCCATTCAAAACAAGACTATAAGACTTATCTTTTCATTCAAAAGATATGGCAGTCTTTCATTTTTATATTATGTTACATTGGCTCCCAGTAGAGGCAAAGATTTTATTTAAATTGGCATATTTTTAAATTTAAGATTCTAAATGGATTAGCTTCTCATTGCTAGTATGACCATTTTTTATTTATTTATTTACTAACTCACTTAAGTGTTATAGGAAACCTAATTTTTTTCTTTTTCCTATTTCTAGAGGCATAAGGAGATTAAAGCTGTTTGAGAAAATTCTGTCGTATCAAGCAGCAAAATTTAGCAAGGAGATCTCTCTTTTAGCTATTACATTGACCTATAAAATGTTTAGATGGCACCTTAAAACATTACTCTTTCAAAAATATGTATTGGGTAACAATCGACAACAATGGATTAGCATAGAACAGTGATGTTAGCATTAGTTTAATGATTATACTGTTTTTGTATTTCCTGGTAATGTCCAGCTTGTGATTGCACTCCACTAAGAACTGAAAGGTATGGCGGACTATAAATCCAAAATTGTTATGTAATTCAGTAAATACTGTAAGATGAGAGAATATTTGTAGTGCCATTGTATTAATTTCTGATGTGAGTGCAGCCTGTGCACTGTGTACGGTTTTTGTTGACCCATTTCAAAGGTATAGTGGAACAAGCAAAGGTAAGAGAAGGGCTACCAAAATGATAATGGGGTGGAACAGTTCAGTTCATCTGTGAAGTAAAGTGGAACAGGTTAGGGCTCTTTAGATGACTGAGGAGAGATGATATTTAAAATCATGAGTGCAGTAGAATGATCACCCTTTTTAAATGGTACTAAGATTAGGATTCTCCACAAAATTAATAGGTAGCACGTGTGACATTTGTTGCAGGCTAATGTGGTCATTTCAGTTGACATAGCTTTGTTTAGAAAGGATTAAGGCGAGTTCCTAGAGTAAAAGTCCATTTTTGTTAGTCTTGAGGAAGCCACTGCCTATCTCTGGATGCAAGCAAGAAGGAATGGACCTACTGTTGGGGATATGACTTTACACAGGAAGCTGGGCTTGATGAATATTTGTCCTGACCCAATATGACACTTAAGTTTTTTTGTCCCCAAGAGAAAGGGGCCTGGGATTTGATAGAGACATTTAGATAAGGATGTTAGCAAAGGATAGGATGTCCTGCTACAAGGGCATAAGCTGAAGAATAATTTCAGAAAACATTGTTTCACAAAGAGGGTGGGGGAAGCATGAACTGGTCTGAGAAAGTGGTGTTGGCAGTAACAGAGTTTAAAGAATAGGCTAAGTATAGAAGGCCTAAAGAAATGAAGAAAGACAAAATCTATTGGGGTCTGTAATGTGTAAGGAAGCAGTTTGGAGACACTAGATGAGTTGCATTCCTTTTCATTTTCTTTTTCTGCACTACTGCATTATGA
Organism: Microcaecilia unicolor; assembly: GCF_901765095.1. Classification (NCBI taxonomy): domain Eukaryota; kingdom Metazoa; phylum Chordata; class Amphibia; order Gymnophiona; family Siphonopidae; genus Microcaecilia; species Microcaecilia unicolor. The sequence continues at coordinate 166,603,370 of NC_044038.1, forward strand.
ACAACCATGCCTTTTGTATTTTTGTTTTGCCTAGATTAATGATCTCTTAGGAGAAGAGGAAGAAGAAGATGAAAAGCTTGAGCCATCTGAAGAACTTCCAGAAGATACTATTGAAAAATCTGATGACACCCCAGGTGCAGTACACTTAGAAATGACAGAAAACATTTTGGAATGCAGCAGTGTTATAGCATCAACAAGGTAAGAATAAAACCAAAGGGATTTATTGGAGTTTTGTTTGCGAAATTGCTTAGTACAAGCCTTGACAAATTTTTATTTGAATCTAGGAATTGGCATAGACACTTAGGAGGAGATTCTATATATGGCGCCTAAAAACTTGGTTCTGAAATCAGTGCAGACTAAGCATATTCTATAATCTAGGTACCGATTATGGAATATTCTTAGTTGATATCTCATCGCCTAAAACTATGCATAGCCATTTACACCAACGAAAATGTGGTGTAAATCTCAGCGCTTAGATTTGCGTGCATTGGGCTATATTCTATATTCGGGTAAATCTCGGAACTCCCACAAAATGCCCATTTCCCCACCCATATTCCCTTTTTTGCCTGCACACGTTAGAAGTTCAGCGCACTCTGTTGCAGAATACGCTTAGCGAGTTGTGCATGTAAATTTTAGTTAGTGCCAATTAGTGCTCATTATTGCTTGTTAAGAACTGTTATGCTGATTAACTTGGTCATCCAATTAAGTTACACGCCTTGTTATAGAATCCACGCCAATTTCGGTGCGGATCTCTAGGCGCACTACGTAGAATCTGGGAGTTAAGGGGCAAGCTGCTGAAACTCTTGCTTCTTTTCCCTCCCACTCACTGCTCCTCCAGTCTTGTCCCCATTAAAGTACAAGAGTGAAGATTAAAAATAATTGGTCAAGATGGCGTCCGTGAGAGGAGGCGAGTTTTAAGAGCTCCTGAACCCTTGTGAAAAGCTCCAAAGAGAAGTACTTTTTTCCCTATACTAATGGGAAAAAGGAAAGGAAAAACCGGGACGAAAGCCTCTTCTAACCTCGGTGGTAGTCCTGCTGATTGGATCCCCTGGTTCACATGAGGATCACAGCATAGAGGCGGCATCGCTAAGTCCGCCTCTTCACACAGCACCTCCGAGACCAGGAGGAGGATCGGTGCCGACAGTTGAGCAGCTGAGTGACTTCCCAGACGTCGGAATGTCTACCCATGCAGCTAGAGGAGGCCCTGCTGCTTCCTCAACACCAGAAGAGGTAACATCTATTGGGAACGTGATGAGTGAAAACACTCTATTTTCCCCTATCGTGGTAACCCCCTCCAAAGGAAATGGAGAAAGACAGAGACCAGCTGTTGTAATTTTAGAGGCCCTTTGGGACGCAATTTAGGGCTTGAATACTTCACTACTTCAAGCGACAAATTCATTTAAATTAGAAATAGCTGATTTGAAACAATCCCAACAATCTCTGTCTGCGAAAGTACAAGTGCAAGAAGATAAATGTGAATTGCTGGAAGCAGAGATTTAAAAACTACAAAGTTCTATGGGTATTGTTAACGAAAGAGACATTACTCTAAGGAAACTGGAATAGATAATCAAATGAGGAGAAACAATCTAAGACTACTTAATTTTCCAAAATCACCATTGATTCCACCAGTAGAAATGCTAAAAAAATATTTTGTCGAAGTACTGGGCGTTAAGAAGGAAGTTTTACCTTCCATTGTGAAAGCTGCTTATATTACCGGAATTAGAACTGAGCCTACAGAACCCCGGCCGGAGCTAAACTTAACAGAATTTTTAGAAAGTTCATTAGAAGTAATTACTGAACGTACAACTCTCCTTGTAACTTTTGCATTCTAAACGGACAGAAATAATATATTCCGACTATACTTCAGATACATGACTGCACAGTTTCTCGGATCAAAGATACAAATATTTCCTGATCTAAGTAAGGATACACAAAAAAGAAGATGGTAGTTCATGGGCTTGAAACCAAGAATTCTCGCTTTGGGTGGAACTTTCCTTTTGAAACTTGCATGTAGATGTTTAGTATTCTTAAATTTGATTAATTATGGGTTTTTTTGACCCGAAAAAAATGCAGCAATTTATTATTTCAAAAGAAGGTGGTGGTGATTCCGCTCTGAATGTTCAGACAGGTTAAACATGCTGAAAATCGTTAGCTGGCCATCTGTGCTCCCCCTCTCACTTTGAATACTATTATAACCTTAGTACTGTTTCCTTGTATCTTGACTCAAATTGTGGACAAAATTAGTAGTTTAATTTCCTCACCTTGTTTTAAAGGAGAATATTTGTTCTAAATTTTATATTTTTCTCTATTGCACCTCATTTATGTAATGTAAATGTAATTAATGAAACTTATTAAAAAAAAAAGTACAAGAGTGAAAGAGGGGGAATGAAGAAAGAATCCCTTAAGATCTGCAGCAATTAGTTCAGAAGCTGATTTACTAAGGCTGCTTTTCCATTCTGTCTATGGGCAAGGAGTTTAGTGAATCTATCCCATAAGGTGCCACTGCTCATCCCTGGCAGAAGTCAGTACTTTACTTTCCCAAAGCATGCTGTGAGTTGTGTTGGAGAACCCCTTTGATAGGTGAAGCAGAGAGGTAATTACCTTTTTTGCATTACATATCGACATTGCCTTGTCCCTCCCCAAAGGGGTATCTCTCTCTCCTCCCTCTCCCTCATCTCCCCCATCCAGTTGCTTCTGATATACTGCCCACATCCAGGTAATGATCCCTCATTCCCAAGCAACTGCAGGCTTGATGCACCTCCCAGAATCTGCTTTTGCCCTATTTCCCCTTATCTTAGTTTCTCCAGCTGCTTTGTCACCATTGAAGAAACAGCATTCCCTTATACTCCCCATCATCCAATTTGACTCTTTGTGAGCCCAAGACAAGCAGGACATTCCTGCACCACATACCTCAAACTTAGAGAGCCAGACTGTGTGGTGGGGCATGTAGGAGAATGTTTGCATTGGCAATGTTCCTAAAAAAAATAAATTGAAGTCATAAAATCCCGGGCACTAGGGTGCAACTTCTAGGTGCCATGGCAACCTGGCTTCCAGGGTTTGTCAAGCACTGGGTTCATGTTTTTGCATTGTGATCTAAAATGTAAAATGTACAGTTGAGCTCTTAGAACTCCACCAATATCACGAAGAAGGTTCAAGGCAGCTTAGAATGTGGCCTCTTCTCCACCCCCCCCCAATCCTTGTAAACAACTTGGAGTCCAGTTGTACCTCCTGGCTAAATGTAGGTGTCTGTTGGTCAGCACTGTACTGCAGATGATTGATCAAACTCCTGTTGCTTGTCCCTTACACTTTCAGCCTATAAGAAAAAATGGAGGAGCAGAAACAACTGAAGAGCACAGTCGTGCATGTTTTACATCCTTCATCTTTGCCCCCCCCCCCCCCCCCCCCCAGTAAATTTCAGTAATATCTTTCTACCCTCTTCCCACAAAAAACATATTTACCCCCCAGGAAAAGCATCTGTCAGTGTACTGTTAATCTTTAGTTTAGCCTTCAGAACTTTATAAATAGCCTTAATCACTTCTATAAATCTCGGTCCAAAGTTTAAGGCCTCCAACAGGGTAAGCAGAAATTGCCACTACACCCTGTCGAAGGCTTTTTTTTGCATCCAGGGCTAAGAATAAAATAGGAACCTGTGACCCCCGAATGTACATGATGAACTACATATTAGATTCATGCCTAACATTATCAGATGCATTTCTACTACTAATAAATCCTGTTTGGTCCTTACGGATGACCTGTCTTATTACCCAATTCAGCCTTGTGTGCAATTCTGATCACTGCCTCTCAAAAAAGATATAATGGAATTAGAAAAGGTATAGAGAAGGGTGACGAAAATGGTAAAGGGGATGGGACAACTTCCCTATGAGGAAAGGCTAAAGCAGCTAGGGCTCTTCAGCTCGGAGAAAAGACGGCTGTGGGGAGTTATAATAGAGGTCTATAAAATAATGAGTAGAGTGGAATGGGTAGACTTGAATTGCTTGTTTACTCTTTCCAAAAATATTAGGAGTAGGAGGCATGCAATGATACTACAAAGTAGTAAATTTAAAACAAATGGGGAAAATATTTCTTCACTCAACGAGTAATTAAACTCTGGAATTTGGTAAAAGCAGTTAGTGGCATTTTAAAAAGTTTTGGATAGCTTCCTAAAAGAAAAGTCCATAAGCCATTCTTAAGATTGACTTGGGGAAATTCCACTGCTTATTTCTTGGATAAGCAGCATAAAATGTACTGTTTTGAGATCTTGCCAGATACCTGTAACCTGGATTGGCCACTGTTGGAAACAGGAAACTGGGCTTGATGGACCTTCGGTCTGCCCCAGTATGGCAACATCCTAATTAGATTGTAAGCTCTGTCGAGCAGGGACTGTCTCTTCATGTTCAAGTGTACAGTTCTGCGTACATCTAGTAGCGCTATAGAAATGATAAGTAGTAGTAGTACTTATGTTCTTCTCACTTAGGAAGTGAACCTTGGCTTTTTTTGCTATCTTTACCCAGGTCTTAATGATGTGACTTGCTTTGAGTCTCTGATGGTCCACTGTGAAGCAGTTGGTCCTCTGAGAGTTCACCTGCTCTGATTGTTCACCTGTACCTATTTTACCTTGCTATTGGAGTGGCCTTGTGAGGTTCTGTGCATCTTACTACTTTAGCTGTTCTTCCATTACTGACTTTGGCTTGTGTTTTGGTTCTGATCTTGTTCTGCCTGTTTTTGCCCATGTTTATATCTGTTGGTACTTCCCTGGTTGGTCTGACCACATCCCCTGTATGTCACTAGCCTTTTCCTGTTTATTGGCAACCTACATCTGTACCTTGTGCAGAACACTGTGTGTTGTGCTTTATGTCCTGGAAGCCTCCGAGTACCAGGGATGAAGGGGTGGAGGACTCCACCCAAATGGAAAAGGAGACTGCTAGAGGGGAACATGCACAATCTAGGTCCTGGACCTTTGGTGTTCCTCACAAAGTTGTTGTCCAGTCGTGAAAAAAGGTATATGTTGTCTTCTAATTCCTCTCAAAATCATTCTGCCCTCAGATAAGCAGAAAACAGTCCTTTTAATAAAGTTTGGAAATGCCAGCCATGTATTCAGAGCACCATGTTGGTGAACAGTCATTGACTTGGATTAGGCAATTTTATCTGACATCAGCTACACAAGGATATTTATTTATTTATTTATTTATTTATTTATTTAGTTGCATTTGTATCCCACATTTTCCCACCTATTTGCGGGCTCAGTGTGGCTTACAATACATTGTAAATGATGGGAATACAGTTTCTTACATTACATTTCGATTATGGGTTACATTGTGAGCAGATTAAGGAAGACAAGATCAGATCAGTCGCCTTAGGGGCGTGGAAACTAAAGGATGTGGTGTGGGGGAGTTACTACGCTGATCGAATAATAACAAGTGAGCGATGGGGTAGACAGTTTTTATCTGTGGGTAGATATTGAATGGGAGAGTACGGGGACGTGGAGTACGTGGGGTAATATCTTGAGGCATTGTTATGATGTATATGGGATTTATATGTTTTGCTCCTTGCGGTATGTTTTGTCAAAGAGATGGGTCTTCAATCGTTTGCGGAAGTCGGTCAACTCGTAGACCGCTCTCAGGCCGCGTGGTAGTGCGTTCCAGAGTTGCGTGCTCTTGTAGGAGACGGTTGAAGCGTGTAGTCCTTTATACTTTATGCCTTTGCACTTAGGGAAGTGGAGGTTGAGGAAAGTTCTGGATGATTTTTTGGCGTTTCTGGGTGGCAGGTCTACCAAGTCGGACATGTATGCTGGGGCTTCACCGTGAATGATTTTATGCACTAATGTGCATATTTTAAAGGTGACACGTTCCTTAAGTGGGAGCCAGTGTAGTTTCTTGCGTAGTGGTGCTGCACTTTCGTATTTTGGTTTTCCGAAGATGAGTCTGGCCGCTGTATTCTGAGCTGTCTGGAGTTTTCTCATTATTTGTTCTTTGCAGCCTGCGTATAATGAGTTGCAGTAATCCAGATGGCTTGATACGAGTGATTGTACCAAGTTGCGGAAGACAAATCTTGGAAAGAATGGTTTTATTCTTTTCAGCTTCCACATGGAGAAGAACATCTTTTTTACTGTGTTGTTCGCGTGAGTTTCAAGTGTAAGGTGGCGGTCGATTGTTACTCCGAGGATTTTTTAATTTTCTGAAATTGGCAAGTTTAGTTTAGGTGTGTTGATAGTAGTAAATTTTGTTGTATTGTATTGGGAGGTTAGTATGAGGCATTGAGTTTTTTCTGCGTTCAATTTCAGTCGGAATGCATCTGCCCAGGTGTTCATGATGTGTAGACTTTGGTTGATTTCATTAGAGATTTCGCTGATGTTTTGTTTAAAAGGGATAGATATCGTTACATCATCGGCATATATGTAAGGGTTAAGGTTGTGGTTTGATAGAACTTTTGCTAGTGGGGTCATCAGTAGGTTGAAAATTGTTGGTGAGAGGGGAGATCCCTGCGGTACTCCGCACTCAGGTGTCCATGCAGCAGATGTGGTTGAATTTGATGTGACTTGGTATGAGCGTGAAGTTAAGAATCCCTTGAACCAATTTATGAAACTCATTTTTAAGTTTAGGGCCAGTCATTGCTGTAACATAGGAGAAAATGCTTCATAAATAGATGTTTTTGGTTTTTGAATTGGAAATGAATGTTTTTAAGACTAGGTAGCCTTAGAAAAAAAAAAAATTGGTCAATCCAGGTCTTCAAATAAATACATGAAGCAGGAAATAGATTTTAAAGCGACCTAGCAAGTTCCACACCAGTCTTGATTTGCTTTTGGGCTTGGTTTCCAAGTCTGCCTCTCGCACTGGGACACATCCGTTTTTGTCCACTTTTCAAATTGTGATTGACAGTAACCTGAGCTTGTTAGGATAGCTCTTTAACTTGCCCCTGCAGGGTTTTAAAAGCACTTTATTTTCTTCATGTATTCATTTTCTGGAACTGTCCAGAGCTTTCTTAAATATAAGGAGAATATACAAGCTGTTGAGTGAAATACAATTTGCATCTTTAAGGAAAAAAATGTGATTTCATGTGTTTGCTGCAGAGAACAGCTGCAATAACTTTTTGTTAATGGTTTTACAGTATCTTCTTGGTACAGGACAGTAGTGATAATTTCTCTGCAGTGTCTGTACTGAGAGCCATATAATTTATTAGGAGCTAGATGAGCAAAATGTTTTTGCTTAGAAGTTTAAAACCTATCTCTGTTTTAATATGTGGAAAAATTCCGAAAGATCCAAAAGTGTGTTCATAATAAAAGGAAAATCAGAATGTAGAGGGAAATTCTGCCTGTGGTGTTAGTAGCTTCTTAGGCTGCTGCTGCTGCTGGATCTGGTTACTTGTGAGGAATGGCTTCAAAGGGGATTGGTGGTTTCTCACTTAAATAGTTGCGTCACATTGCAGTCTGTTTCTGCCTTGACTGGAGGCTTTGGCACAGGGCTCCACAGTGCAGTTTCCACCAGCACTGAAGTCTGACATCCACTATGTACAGCAAATATCATGCTGTACTGATTTCAATTTGAAGTCCTGTGCTCAGAAGAAATCGGGGAAAATGGCATGCAAACTTTTACTGCACAGGTAGATTGATTTGTTTCTCTCCGACATGTTTGATTTCTAAATTTGTTTCTTTTTAGCAATGTTTATTAATGAAATAATAAAAAAAATTATCCATGTTTTTCTATATGGGTTTTATTTTTACTTCTATGTAATCCTCATTGGTATTTAATGAGTCATCTTGTGAAGGCAACGTCAAACCATGAAAAAATCTTTAAAGGAAGATGGGTGTATTAGTTAATGAGCTATTTAGTTTTCTTTAGTAGCCTAGTGGTTAGTGCAGTGGACTTTGATCCTGGGGAACTGAGTTCGATTCCCACTGCAACTCCTTATGACTCTGGGCAAGTCACTTAACTCTCCATTGCCCCTGGTACAAAAATAAGTACCTGAATATATGTAAACCGCTTTGAATGTAGTAGCAAAAACCTCAGAAAGGCGGTGTATCAAGTCCCATTTCCCTTTCCCTTTTGAGGAACAGAAGTGTATTAATGAAGTTTGATATCAAATGTAAACTCATACAGTTGATATTTGTTTCTTTAAAGCAACATACTTAGATGTTACATTAGTGCCTGTTAATGAAGGGTAAACATGTAAATATGGGAGGTTTCATTTGGCAGAGTATTCAGGGCTTTTTTTTTGTTTTTTTAATCATGCCAAGTTAACCACATCGTTCGTTGTCAAATGTATTGTGATCATGTTAATAGTTTATGGTGGTATGCCTAAGTGAACATGGATGCAGGAAAAGAAAAACAAGTAGGTAACCTTTTTGGATACCTGTGTACTTTATTTTTAACCCTGATTTCTCTGTCTCATCATGGTTAGATTTGGTGTGCATGAGTCATAAAACTGTTTCTGATAGGGTACTTAGGAGCGAGTACCAGGCTTACTGGTGTGTTGTTTTTTTTGAGGGGGACCTACTTTTTATAACTTCTTGTATGAGAGTTTCTATGAAGTGTCTTTTTTCAAACAAAATACATATAAACACATTTACGACATTTATGCATACGGGAAAATGAGTAGCTTTTTGCAGGACTTTCACACAAGTTAATAGATTCTGCAGTGGGAAGAGAAAATGGTATTGGCTGTGCTCAACTGCACTTGTTTAAAATTTTCTTGAGACAGATTCAGTATTTGAAGTCCCAGGCTGGATATGTGGGCTATTAGACAGCTATTAAAATACTTAGAACCCTTTGATTTTTAACTTTAGTTGTTATGTACATTGCATATGGACATAATCAGATTGGATCCTTGGTTTAAGAGCCTAAAGATTAGGATGAACTTGGAACAAAATGCATTTTACATGCTCACTCTAGACTTTTTTTTGAATATCAAGCAGTGTCAGAAAGTGCCAGTTATTGTACTTTTCATTTAGGTGTTAAGCCATTGTCAGTTTCAATTTGGTAAGTTCGGGTGGTGACGGGGAGTGAACTTCTGGTGTGTAGGAGCTAGAAACTTGAACCTGAAACAGGAACTGGATCTGAATGTGGAGCTTCAGGTTCTGGTCTGAAGTCTGAGTCGGGAAATCAGGTTAACTGAAAGGATGGAGTGAGGACTGGTGCAGGTCTAAAAAGGAGTCAAGAGGCAGGCAATAGATCATGGCTTTAGAAACAAGCTGGGAGTACAGGCTAGGAGTGAAAAGGAAGTGGGCCACTGCCTTTTCACTGCTGTTTTCTCCATGAGATTTCGGCATTTTTCCGCCTGGCGGATTTTCACTGGACCTTCAACATAGTGCAGGCTAAGAACCAGACTCAGGAAGCAGGTTACCAGTTCTAGCAACACCTGTAAAGGTTAGTGCTGATGGCTCTGTAAGATAAGAATATCAGGGTGGACCATCAGATTGGGCATAAACTGCAATAAAAGTTCCCTCTTGAAATGTTTTTTTTTTTCCTGTGATGCATAATGCAGTTGTTTGCCTTAGCCAAATTGGCTGTTTTCATAGTGGATAGCCTTACATGATATAAGCTATGGAAGGAATGTGTTATCTAATCCCCCTAATCAGATTTTTTATCATTCATTTTTTTTTCTGTTTCACTGATTAAATAGAAAGACTACAGTTGGCTTAATGGAGAAAAATCTATCCTATAAGCTGAAATTGGGCAGACGTACTATTTAATTGTGTTGAAGCATATTTGCAACAACGTGTTTATTTTATTCCAGCTGGAATTTGGTCATTCAAATTTATTTTCAAAATTAAAACCATATGCTGGAATGTATGTGTTGATGAAAAGGAGCAGCCTGTATAGATTTAAAGAAAAAAAAAAGAGAAAAGGTTTCTTTTAATTTTAGCGTGTGAATTAGTTCATCTAAATAATTTTGACTTTGTTGGTTCATAGCACAGCTTAACTGATAGTGAACTTTGTATTAAGTAGATAGATTATGCTGTAGGTAACTGCTGACAGAAGAGTGTTGCATAACCCATATTTAATTTTTCCTTTATTATTTATATAGAACTGATCTGATTTAATCTCAGTGGGAGTCTGACTTTAGAGTGATGCTGTTCATTTTGAATGTGAATTTTTTATAATATGCAAATTTTAAATGGCCAGTTGCCACCCTGCAGAGTAAAACGTGCTACGCCTTTTGTAGATCTTTAAACACTGGGTGTGATAATGTTTGGAGACCTTAGTTTAACAGTGTTTGCTACACCTGTCAAAAGAGCAGGTGATCCTAAAATGTAAATAAGATTTAGCACATTTTGCTTTGAGCAAATGATTATACAACAGACTCCAGAGACTTAGTAGAAGTTATCATCCTACATAAATAGAAGGAAATTATTTCAGAGATTAACTAGCCTATAACATTTGCTGGTGAGTGAACAAACAATGATTCAACCTCCAAAATGAGATCAGTTCTGATTGAATGAGCAGTTGGGCAAATTGAACCAGGAACATTGCACACTCCTTTTGATTTTAAGTCATCTTAATTTTTGGTTAAATGAAAAGGAATGCAAATATAAGATGGCAATAAAATATAGTCAGAGGATATGTAGCAGCAGTAACCTGGGTAGTGTTTTTTATTTATTTTGTACTCTTGGTGTATGGTTTAAAAGCACTGTTTACTTGGCACACGTTTACTACTTAGGTTCAGGTCTCTTTTTTTTTTGTTTGTTTTTAGTTGCTCCTGTTTAATTGGAAATATGCATGTAATAGTATACTATATAAAAATATTCTTTTAGAACATATTTGTGCTTTCTGCAAATGAACTTCATTAATGGTATTCTTTTATTGCTTGTTTTTGTTGTAATATGCATTTCTTCTTTTGTAGATAACATTTTTGTTGTTGTTGTTACAGCTCTCGCATCAGCCCCATCAACATCTTGCCAGTATCTGCAGAGTAAGTGTTAATTTATTCTATAAATTAATGAAGAGATGGTTTAGAATTAATTTTCCAGTGGCAATATTGTAAAATTTCTTTTAATTAGTATTTAATTTTTGGGCTAGGAAATTTTACATTCCAAAGTATACCTAAGCATTATGTATATTTGCAAATCTGTCAGTTTCTATGTGGATTCCAATAAAACATAATAGGCCAATAATGGGGAGTGTGTGTGTGGGGGATGGGTATGTGTGCATATGTAAATATGTAGAATATTTCATGCACATATGTATGCATCATGATTATTAAACTGATTTTCACATATCTGCAAGTTTACTTCACTGTACACATTTTTCATAGCCTGTATGGATTGGAATTACACTGCCACAAATATTATATTTTGAAAGGTGTGCATGGGTTTGTTCATTTAATGCTACTTTTTTTGTTGAGTACATCTTAATCTTAATCACAGCTGAAATTGAAAGACAAAAGAGTGAGAAAAACAGTTATTTATAAATAGAAAAGACATAGGTTAATTTATTACAGTACTAACCGATTTATTTGCCACTATTTGGTGAGCACAGGAGAAATGGCCCGAGGTCTTGGGTCCACTAGCAGAGCCCATCAGACACAAACAGGCATGTGGGATCTTTTAGGGGGAGAAAGAGGTAGCAGATGAATGGATGGGCCATATGGCCTTCCTCTGCCATCATTTTCTTTGTTTAAGGGGCCCTTTTTACTAAGCTGTGATAAAAGGGACCCTCTGCTAGCAATGGAGGACGTTTTTGCTGCACGCCAGGGCCCATGGTGAAAATAGCCAAAATTAAAATGGCCGTGCGCTAAGTTCGCGGTGACTTGACGCACTGCCATTTCAGGGTGGGGGGGGGGGGGGAGCACTTACTTCCACCCATTGAGGGACGATAAGGGCTCCTGCGCTAACCTGACGGTAACCGTGCAGTGCACGATGCTGCCTGAATACTACCAGGTAACCCCCTGCGGAAATATTTTTTCAATATTTCTGCTAGTGCCAGAAATGTAGCGCGCTGGGGGCGGAACTACCGCCAGCACCTGTGTTGGGCCGGCGGTAGTTCCGGGTTGCCACGCGCAACCCTTTTGTAAAAGAGCCCTTAAGTAATGTACTTGTCAGGGCAGCCTTTGTTAGGAAGCGGTACTGAAAGCTTACCTTCCATCTTTCAGTCATTGGAGTCTTTAAAAAAAAATGTTTTTTTATGTCATTCAGCCATTGGGTGGGGACTGGGATGTCTGTGTTTTTAATAGAGGGGGGAGGACCTGGCTGGTTGCCTACTATATTTTCATTAACAGCAGTTTTGAGCTTTCTGTTAAATTGAAGGTGGAGAGTGTGTATTTTATAGACTGGTTAATTCAGATTTGTCTATTAGGTGTTTTTTTGTTTTATTTTAATATGTACAGTGGGGGAAATAAGTATTTGATCCCTTGCTGATTTTGTAAGTTTGCCCACTGACAAAGACATGAGCAGCCCATAATTGAAGGGTAGGTTATTGGTAACAGTGAGAGATAGCACATCACAAATTAAATCCGGAAAATCACATTGTGGAAAGTATATGAATTTATTTGCATTCTGCAGAGGGAAATAAGTATTTAATCCCTCTGGCAAACAAGACCTAATACTTGGTGGCAAAACCCTTGTTGGCAAGCACAGCGATCAGACGTCTTCTGTAGTTGATGATGAGGTTTGCACACATGTCAGGAGGAATTTTGGTCCACTCCTCTTTGCAGATCATCTCTAAATCATTAAGAGTTCTGGGCTGTCGCTTGGCAACTCGCAGCTTCAGCTCCCTCCATAAGTTTTCAATGGGATTAAGGTCTGGTGACTGGCTAGGCCACTCCATGACCCTAATGTGCTTCTTCCTGAGCCACTCCTTTGTTGCCTTGGCTGTATGTTTTGGGTCATTGTCGTGCTGGAAGACCCAGCCACGACCCATTTTTAAGGCCCTGGCGGAGAGAAGGAGGTTGTCACTCAGAATTGTACGGTACATGGCCCCATCCATTCTCCCATTGATGCGGTGAAGTAGTCCTGTGCCCTTAGCAGAGAAACACCCCCAAAACATAACATTTCCACCTCCATGCTTGACAGTGGGGACGGTGTTCTTTGGGTCATAGGCAGCATTTCTCTTCCTCCAAACACGGCGAGTTGAGTTCATGCCAAAGAGCTCAATTTTTGTCTCATCTGACCACAGCACCTTCTCCCAATCACTCTCGGCATCATCCAGGTGTTCACTGGCAAACTTCAGACGGGCCGTCACATGTGCCTTCCGGAGCAGGGGGACCTTGCGGGCACTGCAGGATTGCAATCCGTTATGTCGTAATGTGTTACCAATGGTTTTCGTGGTGACAGTGGTCCCAGCTGCCTTGAGATCATTGACAAGTTCCCCCCTTGTAGTTGTAGGCTGATTTCTAACCTTCCTCATGATCAAGGATACCCCACGAGGTGAGATTTTGCGTGGAGCCCCAGATCTTTGTCGATTGACAGTCATTTTGTACTTCTTCCATTTTCTTACTATGGCACCAACAGTTGTCTCCTTCTCGCCCAGCGTCTTACTGATGGTTTTGTAGCCCATTCCAGCCTTGTGCAGGTGTATGATCTTGTCCCTGACATCCTTAGACAGCTCCTTGCTCTTGGCCATTTTGTAGAGGTTAGAGTCTGACTGATTCACTGAGTCTGTGGACAGGTGTCTTTCATACAGGTGACCATTGCCGACAGCTGTCTGTCATGCAGGTAACGAGTTGATTTGGAGCATCTACCTGGTCTGTAGGGGCCAGATCTCTTACTGGTTGGTGGGGGATCAAATACTTATTTCCCTCTGCAGAATGCAAATAAATTCATATACTTTCCACAAAGTGATTTTCCTGATTTAATTTGTGATGTGCTATCTCTCACTGTTACCAATAACCTACCCTTCAATTATGGGCTGCTCATGTCTTTGTCAGTGGGCAAACTTACAAAATCAGCAAGGGATCAAATACTTATTTCCCCCACTGTATATTTTTACTGTGATCCGCCTAGAACTATGGGTAGTGTGGATTTTAAATTTTTTAAATGTGAGATGCCAATTTTTCACTTGCTAATGTCTTTTTCTATTTCAGCATTTTAGAAAGAACAATTAGAGCAGCTGTGGAACAACATCTGTTTGATTTGCAGAGCAGTATAGACCAAGATCTTAAAAATTTACAGGAGCAAAGAGTGGAATGTAACACTGAAGCAGGGCATATCAGCTGCGAGGGCAAAGAAAAGAACAACCAGTAAGAAGGATTTTACATTTCATATCACAAACCAGCTGAGATTTCCACAAATACAGAATTTCCAGATATTTTTTTATTAATGACTTTAAAAGGAATCAATTAAAGGGTAGATCCAGATGGCAGCAGTCCTCCATTTAGTATCCCCACTTCCTCTGGTGGCCTAATGGTTAGTACAGCGGGCTTTGATCCTGGATTCGATTCCCACTTCAGCTCCTTGTGACCTTAGGCAAGTCACTTAACCCTCCATTTCACCAGGTACAAAAAAACTTAGATTGTGAGCCCTCTAGGGACAGAGAAAATACCTGCATATAATGTGTACAGTGCTGCGTAAGTCTATAGAAATAATTAGTAGTGGTGCCCCTAGCTCTTCTACACTATCCTCCAAACCCCATCCCTGGTATCTTCTCAAATTCCCCGATACTAGTCCCTCCCTCTCTCACACATGTCCTTAATGCCACTTCTCCTCCTTTTCATCCATACACACTAAGTAATTTCCCTCTAACCTTCTCCTAGCCAGTCTTTCAAAATCCTCTTTCGCTCATACGTGTCCCCGATGTCTCATCCATTCTAGCTGATCATTTCTGTCTGCAGTGTTATTTTCTCTGGCTCAATACCCTACTAATACTACTACTACTACTACTACTTAACATTTCTAAAGCGCTACTAGGGTTACGCAGCGCTGTACAATTTAACATGGAAGGACAGTCCCTGTTCAAGGAGCTTACAATCTAAAAGACAGGTGTACAATCTAAAGACAATCTAAACAATCTAAAGACAAGTGTACAGCTCCCAGGGTACCTGGCATTACCCTGCAGACCACACTACCCCTGAAGCATAATGTGATGAATTTCCATAGCAGATGAAGCCTGCCTCTAGTGGTGCCCACTGAATGACTTGTTTGGTCTGCCTCTCCATTAATTCAGCCTACTGTAGCATAAACCAGTCTGCTCACCATACTGTACTGACGCTTCTGCAGTAATTCTGTCCATTTATATTACACTAGCCGTTAAGCCCGTTAAAACGGGCGCGTATTGGTATGTTCTATTTTGATGTGTAACTCCCTCCCTCCCAGCTCCAAGGCCCCCCTCCCAGTTCCAAGGCCCCCCTCCTTCTGAGACCTCCCATGTCCAGCATTTCTCCTGCCCTCCCCTCCCTCCCCCCCCCGAGGTCGCCGCCGCCCTCTCCTCTCCATTAAACGTACAGCGCCTCACCTCCGAAACCGCAGCAGGCAGATCGCCTCCCGTCGGCCTTCCTTCCCTGCCTGTGTCCTGCCCTCGCGTGACGTAACGTCAGCGAGGGCGGGACACAGGCAGGGAAGGAAGGCCGACGGGAGGCGATCTGCCTGCTGCGGTTTCGGCGCTGTAAGTTCAATGGAGAAGAGAGGGCCCGGCCCGGGTGGAGGGGGACGGCGGCGACCCCGGGGGGGGGGGAGGGGGGGAGCGACCTCAGTGGTGCCCTCCTTCCCCTTCCATGTGGTGCACTCCTTAGCGCAGTTTCCCTCTCTGTTCCGTCGTCACGTCTTGACGCGGGGGTGGGACAGAGGAGACTTGCCATTTATATGTTTGCTCCCACAGCCCAAAGATGCTGACTGCATTTAGACTGCATGTTCAAGTCAGGCTGCCTAGCTAACTTTTGTCTAGGAAATGCAAGAGGCTGCAGCTCTAGCAGTGGCCACTAGCCTGCAGTGTTTGCTGGCTGACACCAACTTAAGGGTATTATGATTGACAATACAGAACAAGGAGGTCCTTATTTGCCAATATTTACATTTACTATGAATTTATTTTATGTTTTGCTTAATCAAAAGATAATGTTTCAAGGCATATTACAAAGCAGAAAATCCATTAAGACCAAGAATAAATTAAAGAAGAATAGTCACACTTGGTATAACCAAAAACCAAAGTCAAAATAAAATATACAATAAATTATAGCTGTAAAAATCAGTCATCTCCAAATAGCAAGACCCCAACTATACCTACTACTCATATTAGTTCTGAAATGGCAAAGTCTTAAGATGCCTTCTAAACAAATATGAATCCAAGGTTCAGATACTACCTGGCAGTTCATTCCAATGTTTCAAGCCTCTGTAGCTGATAATTTCTCAAAGGTCAGTGTATAATGCAAATTTGTTGGAGATGTAAATTGAATCTTCCTAGAGGACATGGATCTGGTAAAATGAGTGGCTGAATCCAATAACAGTTCCAGCAAATAGACACGAGCCAAAGTATGAAGGATTTAAAAATAAAGCTGAGTAATTTTAAATATAGCATTAGCCAATGAAAACATTTCAAAAATATGTTGCATGCTTCTGTTTTTCTTTCCAAAATCATCTTGACAGTAGTATTCTGAATCACTTGTAACAGAGATTTTTATTTCAATAATCCCAGAAAAATGACACTGGAATAGTCTATCTTCAATATGATAACCTGGACAACATGTTGGCCATAACACAAGTTTTCTTCACCAGTGCCCCCCATTCGAGCTTCCAACGATAAAGCAAAATTCTAATACTATACCCAAGGCATGCAGAGACCACTAGGATAGGAGTCCCAGATATTAGAGAGATTTAGAGGGACAAACTTGGTCAGAATGCACCAATCAGAGAAAGTTACCCATAGTAAGATTTAATTTGTGTGCATCTTGCTATGCCACAAGTTAAAAAAAAATCATCCAAATCAGAATGAGAAGCAAAGTTTAATTTGCCTATGAGTACTATTTAACAACTAAACTAGAAAGACTGAAGCCAAAACTAGACAAAACATTAAACAGAACTGGTGAGAGTGGAAACTCCTGAGGAACTCAACAGGTCAAATACCAAGATTTTGAGGTATCGGTACCCCATTGAATCAAATAGGATCTGTTTGTCAATTAAATGCCAGACCAACTAACACAATATTGGTCAGTTCTTCTAGTACTACTACTACTTATTTCTGTAGCACTACAAGGCATACGCAGCACTGTACACCATACACAAAAGACAGTCCCTGCTCAAAGACAATCTAGATAAGACAGGTAAACAGAACAATTAAGGGTAAGGGAATAAAGAGTTGAGGATAAGGGACACAGGGCAAGTGAGTTAGGAGTCAAAAGCAGTGGTAAACAGGTGGGTTTTGAGTTTGGACTTGAAAACGGCTAAAGACGGGGCTAGACGTACAGGCTTGGGAAGTCTATTCCAGGCGTGAGGTGCAGCGAGATAAAAGGAACGGAGTCTTGAATCAGTCTAGTAACAATTGATGATTCAGCAGATCAAACACAACAGAAATATCTAATTGAATCAAGGTCCCCCTGACCTCCATTATCAATTAGGAAACATTCATGCAATAGAGCAGTGGAAGGATAGAAACTGGATTGTATCAGGTTCAGCAGATCATAGTGGTCCAAAAAGGACTGAAACTGTTGAGCAACTATAGCTTCAGACAACTTAACCAACATAGGTCCAGAGTTAGACGTATTTTGAGAATCTTTACTATTCCGCTTCAGTTTAGGGAATAAAACAATCTGGCAAGCTGTTTCAGAAGTTTTGCCTTCTGACAAGAGATCTAATATTAACTTAGCCGACATAGTACGATTTCATTAAAAGAGTAATAAAAACTCTTGAGAAGGTTGCCTATATTGGGCAAGCTCCCTTTGAAAATGTATTCTGTAAGGGCTTAAATTCAGCCAGTGAAATAGGATAGTAGCTAGCAGGTATGACATACATGTACGTATAGGCTTGCTTTTAGAAGAATTTCTGATAAATTATGAAATAAGTTATCCAATTTATGTAGACATTTGCACGAAGTTTTGAATAGCTTTTATCATGAAATACTTATTTGTATAATTTCATAAAATATTTGAATTTTATACTTTGGGTATAATTTGCGAAGTGATTTACATTTGTTTTAAAACGTATTTGTACTTAAATTTAGATTTGTTTTGAATGGTCAGTGTAGAATCGTTTTACTATATCATTATTCAGCTCCAGTTCAGATAGAACTTAGGAATCGGGACATGTACAATTCCAGTAGTATTGTAAGGAGGGATCTGCCGATGTAGCCTTTTCTAAAATACATGCATGAGTTCACATATATGTGCTGTTTCTTCTTTGAAGAAAATGTTAGAGTGAAAATGTTTATTTCTTGCCATCCAACTAGAACAAGGCTTAAAACTATGGTAATCCTTCAGGGGTTGAGGAGTGAGCACTTCTTGTACAGTGCACCAGCAAGGGCTGCCTACTGATGAGCTCACACTCGTGTAATTTGTTACAGGCCTTGATTGCATGTTAGCTGACTCTTTGGGTATTTTGCTGATTTGTTTATTTAGCAGGTAGAATCTGCAATTTTTTTTAAGTTTTAAGACAGGAGCCTCACAGTGTGATGTATTTTATTATTATTGGCTTGCTAGGGATGACCTTTCTGAACATAATGTCAAAACCACGGAGGACAGTAGAGACTGCTTGAAGACTATAACGTGCACTGATTCAAAAAATGAAGTTTTGTGTCCTGAGCCTGGAAGGCTGAATATTTGTTCTTACCAAGAAGATATAGAGCAGGTAGGAGAAAAGGAAAATCTATCTTTTATTTTGTTTCATTTTTATATTCTCTTGGCATTATGCCCATATATTTGTACAGTGTTTGCACACTACAGGTATCCTAATTAAATGGTACAATGCACAACACATTTATGTACTCCAAAGAACTTATACCATAGAAACAATTCTCCGAGGACAAGCAGGCTGCTTGTTCTCACTGATGGGTGACGTCCACGGCAGCCCCTCCAATCGGAACACTTTCTAGCAAAGTCCTTTGCTAGTCCTCGCGCGCCGATGCGCACCGCGCATGCGCGGCCGTCTTCCCGCCCGAACCGGCTCGTGCCGGCCAGTCTTCTTTTGTCCGCGCTCGGTACGGTCGTGTTTCGCCGTTCGCGCCCCAAAAAGCTGACCTCGCGTGTCGTTTATCGACTGTGTCTTTAAAAAAAAAAAAAAAAAAAAAAAAAGGTGTCGGAAGGAGACCTTTATGGTCTTCTCCCTTCCCATACTTCCAGTTTTTGCCCCGGTAAGCTTTCTTTCGTCGTCGGGGTAGGCCCTATTTAGGCCTCGGTCGAAGTTTTTCTTCCCCCTAATTTTTGCGGTGCCTTTTTCGCCATTTCGAGTTTTGATCTCGCCGGCGCGATTTTTCCACCCATGACATCGAAGTCTTCCAGCGGCTTCAAGAAGTGCACCCAGTGCGCCCGGGTAATCTCACTCACTGACAGGCACGCGTCGTGTCTTCAGTGTCTGGGGGCTGGGCACCGCCCGCAGGCCTGTAGTCTGTGTTCCCTTTTATAAAAGCGGACTCAGGTAGCGAGATTAGCCCAGTGGAACATTTTGTTCTCGGGCTCTTCGTCGGCATCGGCACCGGGAGTATCGACTGCATCGACGTCGTCGGCGCCTGGACCTTCATCTTTGTCCCCGAGTGCATCGAGGCATCGGCCCTCTGCATCGGGGCGTCATCGGAAGGCTGCGTCGGCGTCGGTGGTATCGAGACCTCCTCGTCTGCTGATGTCGTCGGACGGTGGTGCTTCGTCTGGAGTGCAGGTGAGGGCTGTCCATTCCCCTGCTGGTGGCGGTGAGCCTTCGGGTGGGTCTCCCCCCACCCTGAGGGCTCCTGCGGTACAGCCCCCCCGAGACCGACCTCCTTCGGCCTCGGCCCCGAGGAAGAGACGGCTGGATTCTACGTCCTCCTCGTCGGTGCCGTGAAGCTCCGGTGACATGCTTCGTTCCAAGAAGTCGAAGAAGCATCGTCACCGGTCTCCTTCCCGTGTCGGCACCGAGAGCTCTGGGTCGCCGAGGGAGTCGGTACCCAGTAGGCATCGGCACCGAGAGGACCGCTCGCCCTCTGTTCAAGAGGTGTCGATACGCTCCCCTTTGGACAGCCCGGAACAGACTCTGACATCGACGCCTGCATCGACTTCCATGCCTTTTTCTGCAGCCGCTCTAAACGAGAGCCTCCGGGCCGTTCTCCCAGAGATCCTGGGAGAGCTGTTGCGCCCTTCCCCTCCAGTACCGGGGGTGCTTGCGCCACCGGTACTGTTGAGTGAGGCGCCGGCTGGCCCATTGCCCGGGGTGAGGTCTCCAGCATTGGTACCGCGTGCGGTACCGACTGCGGTCACCTCCCAGGAAGGCTCCCCGACTACGTCGGCAGAGGGAGCTTCGCCGGTTTGGGCGAGGAGTCTACCTCTCGACGCTTCCACCGTGACCGTGGTTCCACGGAGTCGAGCCGGGCACGGTTGCAGACACAGGTTCGTGAACTTGTGTCTGACACCGAGGGTGAGGCCTCGTGGGAAGAAGAGGAAGACATCAGATATTTCTCTGATGAGGAGTCTGAGGGTCTTCCTTCTGATCCCACTCCCTCTCCTGAAAGGCAGCTTTCTCCTCCCGAGAGTCTGTCTTTCGCTTCCTTTGTCCGGGAGATGTCTACGGCCATCCCCTTCCCGGTGGTTGTGGAGGACGAGCCCAGGGCTGAAATGTTTGAGCTCCTGGACTATCCTTCTCCACCTAAGGAAGCGTCCACAGTACCCATGCATCATGTCCTCAAAAAGACATTGCTGGCGAACTGGACCAAGCCATTAAGTAATCCCCACATCCCCAAGAACATTGAGTCCCAGAGCTGATGCGCACTCAGTTGCCTCATGACTCTGGAGTTGTGGATTTGGCCCTAAAGAAGGCCAAGAGTTCTAGGGAGCATGCTTCGGCGCCCCCGGGCAAGGACTCTAGAACCTTGGACTCCTTTGGGAGGAAGGCCTACCATTCCTCTATGCTCGTGGCCAAAATTCAGTCGTACCAGCTCTACACGAGCATACACATGCGGAACAATGTGCGGCAGTTGGCGGGCTTGGTGGACACGCTCCCCCCTGAGCAAGCCAAGCCATTTCAGGAGGTGGTCAGGCAGCTGAAGGCGTGCAGAAAATTCCTGGCCAGAGGGGTGTATGACACCTTTGATGTTGCGTCCAGGGCCGCTGCTCAAGGTGTGGTGATGCGCAGACTCTCATGGCTGCGTGCCTCCGACCTGGAGAATAGAATCCAGCAGCGGATTGCGGACTCGCCTTGCCGTGCGGACAATATTTTTGGAGAAAAAGTCGAACAGGTGGTAGAGCAGCTCCACCAGCGGGACACCGCATTCGACAAGTTCTCCCGCCGGCAGCCTTCAGCCTCTACCTCTACAGGTAGAAGATTTTTTTGGGGAAGGAAGACTGTTCCCTACTCTTCTGGTAAGTGTAGGTACAATCCTCCTTCTCGACAGCCTGCGGCCCAGGCTAAGCCCCAGCGCGCTCGCTCTCGTCAGCAGCGTGCGCCTCAGCAAGGCCCCTCGGCTCCCCAGCAAAAGCAAGGGACGAGCTTTTGACTGGCTCCAGCAGAGCATAGCCGACATCCAAGTGTCAGTGCCGGGTGACCTGCCAGTCGGAGGGAGGTTGAAAGCTTTTCACCAAAGGTGGCCTCTCATAACCTCCGATCAGTGGGTTCTTCAAATAGTCCGGCAAGGATACACCCTCAATTTGGCCTCAAAACCTCCAAATTGTCCACCGGGAGCTCAGTCTTACAGCTTCCAGCACAAGCAAGTACTTGCAGAGGAACCCTTCGCCCTTCTCAGCGCCAATGCGGTCGAGCCCGTGCCATCCGGGCAGGAAGGGCTGGGATTCTATTCCAGGTACTTCCTTGTGGAAAAGAAAACAGGATGCGTCCCATCCTAGACCTAAGGGCCCTGAACAAATATCTGGTCAAAGAAAAGTTCAGGATGCTTTCCCTGGGCACCCTTCTACCCATGATTCAGGAAAACGATTGGCTATGCTCTCTGGACTTGAAGGACGCCTACACGCACATCCCGATACTGCCAGCTCACAGACAGTATCTGCGATTTCAGCTGGGCACACGTCACTTCCAGTACTGTGTGCTACCCTTTGGGCTCGCCTCTGTGCCCAGAGTGTTCACAAAGTGCTTGGCTGTAGTAGCAGCGGCACTTCGCAGGCTGGGGGTGCATGTGTTCCCATATCTCGACGATTGGCTGGTGAAGAACACATCCGAGGCAGGAGCCCTGCAGTCCATGCAGATGACTATTCGCCTCCTGGAGCTACTGGGGTTTGTGATAAATTATCCAAAGTCCCATCTTCTCCCAGTGCAGAAACTCAAATTCATAGGAGCTCTGCTGGATTCTCGGACGGCTCGCGCCTATCTCCCGGAGACGAGAGCCAACAACTTGTTGTCCCTCGTCTCGCGGGTGCGAGCGTCCCAGCAGGTCACAGCTCGGCAGATGTTGAGATTGCTAGGCCACATGGCCTCCACAGTTCATGTGACTCCCGTGGCCCGCCTTCACATGAGATCTGCTCAATGGACCCTAGCTTCCCAGTGGTTTCAGGCTGCTGGGGATCTAGAAGACGTGATCCACCTGTCCACGAGTTTTCTCAAATCCCTGTATTGGTGGACGATTTGGTCCAATTTGACTCTGGGACGTCCTTTCCAAATTCCTCAGCCACAAAAAGTGCTGACCACGGATGCGTCTCTCCTGGGATGGGGAGCTCATGTCGATGGGCTTCACACCCAAGGAAGCTGGTCCCTCCAGGAACGCGATCTGCAGATCAATCTTCTGGAGTTACGAGCGATCTGGAACGCTCTGAAGGCTTTCAGAGATCGGCTGTCCCACCAAATTATCCAAATTCAGACAGACAACCAGGTTGCCATGTATTATGTCAACAAGCAGGGGGGCACCGGATCTTGCCCCCTGTGTCAGGAAGCCGTCAGCATGTGGCTCTGGGCTCGCCGTCACGGCATGGTGCTCCAAGCCACATA
Source organism: Microcaecilia unicolor (assembly GCF_901765095.1). Taxonomy (NCBI): domain Eukaryota; kingdom Metazoa; phylum Chordata; class Amphibia; order Gymnophiona; family Siphonopidae; genus Microcaecilia; species Microcaecilia unicolor. The sequence goes on from NC_044038.1 coordinate 166,626,336, forward strand.
TCTGGCAGGCGTAAACAACAGTCTGGCCGACAGGTTGAGTAGGATTATGCAACCTCACGAGTGGTCGCTCAATTCCCGTGTAGTGCGACAGATCTTCCAGGTGTGGGGCACCCCCTTGGTGGATCTCTTCGCATCTCGAGCCAACCACAAAGTCCCTCAGTTCTGTTCCAGGCTTCAGGCCCACGGCAGACTGGCATCGGATGCCTTCCTCCTGGACTGGGGGAGGGTCTGCTGTATGCTTATCCTCCCATACCTCTGGTGGGGAAGACTTTGTTGAAACTCAAGCAAGACCGAGGCACCATGATTCTGATTGCTCCTTTTTGGCCGCGTCAGATCTGGTTCCCTCTTCTTCTGGAGTTGTCCTCCGAAGAACCGTGGAGATTGGAGTGTTTTCCGACCCTCATCACACAGGACGAAGGGGCGCTTCTGCATCCCAACCTCCGGTCCCTGGCTCTCACAGCCTGGATGTTGAGAGCGTAGACTTTGCCTCTTTGGGTCTGTCAGAGGGTGTCTCTTGTATCTTGCTTGCTTCCAGGAAAGATTCCACTAAGAGGAGTTACTTCTTTCTATGGAGGAGGTTTGCCGTCTGGTGTGACAGCAAGGCCCTAGATCCTCGCTCTTGTCCTACACAGACCCTGCTTGAATACCTTCTGCACCTGTCTGAGTCTGGTCTCAAGACCAACTCTGTAAGGGTTCACCTTAGTGCAATCAGTGCATACCATTACCGTGTGGAAGGTAAGCCGATCTCAGGACAGCCGTTAGTTGTTCGCTTCATGAGAGGTTTGCTTTTGTCAAAGCCCCCTGTCAAGCCTCCTACAGTGTCATGGGATCTCAATGTCGTTCTCACCCAGCTGATGAAACCTCCTTTTGAGCCACTGAATTCCTGCCATCTGAAGTACTTGACCTGGAAGGTCATTTTCTTGGTGGCAGTTACTTCAGCTCATAGAGTCAGTGAGCTTCAGGCCCTGGTAGCCCAGGCCCCTTACACCAAATTTCATCATAACAGAGTAGTCCTCCGCACTCACCCTAAGTTCTTGCCAAAGGTTGTGTCGGAGTTCCATCTGAACCAGTCAATTGTCTTGCCAACATTCTTTCCCCGTCCTCATTCCTGCCCTGCTGAACGTCAGCTGCACACATTGGACTGCAAGAGAGCATTGGCCTTCTACCTGGAGCGGACACAGCCCAACAGACAGTCCGCCCAATTGTTTGTTTCTTTTGATCCCAACAGGAGGGGAGTGGCTGTGGGAAAACGCACCATATCCAATTGGCTAGCAGATTGCATTTCCTTCACTTACGCCCAGGCTGGGCTGGCTCTTGAGGGTCATGTCACGGCTCATAATGTTAGAGCCATGGCAGCGTCGGTAGCCCACTTGAAGTCAGCCACTATTGAAGAGATTTGCAAAGCTGCGACGTGGTCATCTGTCCACACATTCACATCTCATTACTGCCTGCAGCAGGCTACCCGACGCGACAGTCGGTTCGGGCAGTCAGTGCTTCAGAATCTGTTCGGGGTTTAGAATCCAACTCCACCCCCCTAGGCCCATGTTTGTTCTGTTCCAGGCTGCACTCTCAGTTAGTTGGTAAATTTTTTAGGTCAATCTCAGTTATGTCCTCGCCGTTGCGAGGCCCAATTGACCATGGTTGTTGTTTTGAGTGAGCCTGGGGGCTAGCGATACCCCATCAGTGAGATCAAGCAGCCTGCTTGTCCTCGGAGAAAGCGAATGCTACATACCTGTAGAAGGTATTTTCCGAGGACAGCAGGCTGATTGTTCTCACAAACCCGCCCGCCTCCCCTTTGGAGTTGTGTCTTCCCTTCTCTTGTCTTGCTACATATGAGACTGGCCGGCACGAGCCGGTTTCGGGCGTGAAGACGGCCGCGCATGCGCGGTGCGCATCGGCGCGCGAGGACTAGCAAAGGACTTTGCTAGAAAGTGTTCCGATTGGAGGGGCTGCCGTGGACGTCACCCATCAGTGAGAACAATCAGCCTGCTGCCCTCAGAGAATACCTTCTACAGGTATGTAGCATTCGCTTTATCCTGGTAACCAGCAGTGATTTCATGTGTTTTGCTAATTCATTAGTTTTAAAAGCAGTATGGGTACTAAAAAAAAAAAAAAAAAGATGCTGTATATTTATGTACCAAATAGAATTGCAGCTGATTACTACTAATATAATGCCTTAAAAATAATTGGTTAGAAGACATTTGAATAGGATACCAGTCTATTCTTGTCCAATTCTTAGAGAGAGTGGAAATTGGGGATAATATAAATACCAATACCAGAAGCTCTTCTCATGCTTCTGGTATTGGTGGCTTCAAGCCAGATGAGTGAAGGTCACTTAGCAAGAATGACTAGGAACAACTTGACATGCTTTTCTTAATTTTGGACTGAGACCACTGTGGTGGCAACAATATGTAGAGAAGGAGCAAAGTATTAGCTATAAGAAAGTTGGTGGTGATAGAAATTTATGGAAAGGAGAGAAATCTGGGAGAGGTAGAAGACAAAAGAGATTGTAAAAGAACTGTATATATTGAATGGATTTAATATATGAAAAAAAATATATAAACCCAAGTGGTTACGAGATAATTTGGACTATTCTGTGCTTTTAAAGCAGATGGCCTTTGGTTTCTTGTTGTATTAACATCCCAAGCATCCCTTGATACCTTTAGATATCTTTCTTTATGATTCCCTTTATTTAATGAGTCTAATTTGTGGATTTTTTTTTGAAGTAAATAGGGTTGTCCAAGGAAATCATACAGTTTAATTAGTGATCATTAAGAGTACTATGTTCTGTCTTAAACACTTTTCTTAAATTTTCCACTCAGATTAGAACTTGACAAGTCTGGACATTTTTGTCTTAGTGAAAATGTCCAGTGATTTCGTTTTATATATTTAACATTTATTTGCAGTCACATTGTTATAGAATACAGTTACAGCCATATGTGCCCATGAAGGTTGTGGTGGTTTTTTTTTTTTTTTGTTTTTTGTTTGGTTGTTTATTTTTTTAACCCTTCTAGTATAACATCTAACACTCTTTCTAAAAAAAAAAAACATGATGGTGACATGACAGGTACCAGTGCTGAATTTTTATGCCTGTCAGCATTTTTGGTTGTTTATCAGCAGAGGTCTTTTTATAGCATTTTGTGTCTTCTGTGCAGGTGGGAAAAACAAGGCTACCCATGATTCATTGGTCGTGGAACAGCTGGTGTAATTTGTGGGAGTAAGTTTAGGGATTTGCTATGCAGTAACAGCATGAAAACTGTTAGAAGTAGTTGGGATGTGGCAAAGACTTAGCAAATAAGCATTACATTATCTCTCTTAATCTATCAGTCATATAAACTGTAGTTAATTAAAACAAGTTGTTAGTAGTATTTTATAATTTGATGAAACCTTTAGCAATATTGTTATAAGAGAATTCCATAAAAATAAACCTGCATCAGAAATGTGCAACTTGCCTACATACTTAGAGTAACTTATTCTTTTTTCTACAGTCATTTCCACTTATCAAGTGTTAAGGGTTTCCTAAAAATGACATGCAATCATTTGCCTTTGTTCTGCTTTGTCTTATTCCCCAAATGTTTGGTTTTTGAGACATGGTAAATAAATCTGCATCACTACTGTTTTCTGGCTTGGGACATTTACCACCACTATAAATGCTGAAACAGTGCTTTGCTGTGCATGTTCTGTGATTAGGAAATGTTTCAGCTCTTCCTTGGGATCCTGCCAGGTACTTGTGACCTGGATGACTACTGTTAGAAAGAAACAGGATATTGGGCTTATGGACCTTTGGTTTGTCCAGCACGAGAATTCTTAGGTACTTTGTCAAGCGTGGATATTATTCAAAAACACCATCCTGGAAGCCTAGACCAGATATTCCGCCTATTTAAAAAGGTGGAAGGAAGGCCAAATGACAGCTGGTATGGATAAAAAGTGAGGTGAAGGAAGCTATTAGAGCTCAAAGAACATCAGAAAATGGAAGAAGGATCTGACTAAAGATAATGGAAAACGACATAAGGAATGGCAAGGCAAAGCTCTGATAAGGAAGGCAAAGAGACTATGAAAAGAAGATTGCGTTGGAAGCAAAAGCACACAATGAAAACTTTTCTTAGGTATATTAGATGCAAGAAGCCGGTAGATGGACCACTAGATGACCTGGAAGACGTAATGGTGCAATTTGATAAATTAAAGAGTAGCAAATTGCCTTGGCTGAATGGTATACATCCCTAGAATACCGAGGGAACTAAAAAATGAACTTGTAGAGCTATTGTGAATAATATGTAATTTATCTTTAAAATCAAGCATGTTACTGGAAGATTGAACTGGCGATTGTAAAGCCAGTTTTTAAAAAGTTCCAGAGGTGACCTTGGAAATTTATAGACCGGTGATCTTGATGTCAGTACTGGGCAAAATGATAGACTATTATAAAGAACAGTATTACTGAATATATACATAGGCATGGATTAATGAAACAAAGCCAACATGGATTTAATCAAGGGAAATTTTGCCTCACTAATCTGCTAAATTTCTTTTGAGGGCTGAATAAACAAGATTTGCAACAGAGTGGACACCCGGGAGGGAGTGGAAAGCATGAAAAAGGATCTGAGGAAGCTTGAAGAATGGTCTAAGATTTGGAAATTAAAATTCAATGTGAAGAAATGCAAAGTGATGCACTTAGGGAGTAGAAACCCACGAGAGACTTATGTGTTAGGCGGTGAGAGTCTTATAGGTACTGAGGGGGAGAGGGATCTTGGGGTGATAGTATCCGAGAATCTGAAGGCAACGAAACAGTGTGACAAGGCAGTGGCCGTAGCGAGAAGGTTACTAGGCTGTATAGAGAGAGGTGTGATCAGCAGAAGAAAGGAAGTGTTGATGCCCCTGTACAAGTCGTTGGTGAGGCCCCACCTGGAGTATTGTGTTCAGTTTTGGAGGCCGTACCTTGCGAAGGATGTTAAAAAAAAAAAATAGAAGCGGTGCAAAGAAAAGCTACGAGAATGGTATGGGAATTGCGTTCCAAGACCTATGAAGAGAGACTTGCTGACCTGAACATGTATACTCTGGAGGAAAGGAGGAACAGGGGTGATATGATACAGACGTTCAAATATTTGAAAGGTATTAATCCGCAAACAAATCTTTTCCGGAGATGGGAAGGCGGTAGAACGCGAGGACATGAAATGAGATTGAAGGGGGGGCAGACTCAGGAAAGATGTCAGGAAGTATTTTTTCACAGAGAGGGTGGTGGATGCTTGGAATGCCCTCCCGCGGGAGGTGGTGGAGATGAAAACGGTAACGGAATTCAAACATGCGTGGGAAATACATAAAGGAATCCTGTGCAGAAGGAATGGATCCTCAGAAGCTTAGCCGAAATTGGGTTGCGGAGCAGGTGGGGGGAAGAGGGGTTGGTGGTTGGGAGGCGAAGATAGTGGAGGGCAGACTTATACGATCTGTGCCAGAACCGGTGATGGGAGGCGGGACTGATGTTGGGAGGCGGGGAATCCTGCTGGGCAGACTTATACAGTCTGTGCCCTGAAAAGACAGGTACAAATCAAGGTAAGGTATACAGATATGAATTTATCTTGTTGGGCAGACTGGATGGACCATTAAGGTCTTTTTCTGCCGTCATCTACTATGTTACTATATATATAAAGGTGAGCCGGTTGATATTGTATATGTGGATTTTCAAAGCCATTTGACAAAGTATCTCATGAATGACTTCTGAGGAAATTAGAAAGTCATTGGATAAGGAGGCAGTGTCCTATTGTGGATTAAGAACTGTTTAAAAATAGAAAACAGAGTAGGATTTAATGAGCAGTATTCTCAATGGAAAAGGGTAGATAGTGGGGTTCCCCAGGGGACTGTGCTGGAACTGCTGCTTTTTAACATATTTATAAATGTTCTAGAGGTGGGAATAACATTGCTGATGACACAAATTAAATCACAAGAGGATTGTGCGAAATTGCAAGAGGATCTTATCAGACCTGGAGATTGGACATCCAAATGGCAAATGACATTTAATGTGAGCAAGTGCAAAGTGATGCATGTAGGAAAGAGGAACCCACATTATAGCTACATGATGCAGGGTTCCACATTAGGTGTCACCACCCAGGAAAAGGATCTAGGTATCATCGTTGATGATACTTTGAAACCCTCTGCTCAGTGTGCAGTGGCGGCGGCTAAAAAATCAAATAGAATGTTAGGAAGGAAGTGGAAAACAAAAATGAGAATATTATAATACCTTTATATTGCTCCATGGTGCCACTGTACCTCAAATACTGTATGCAGTTCTGGTCACCACATCTCGGAGATATAACAGAATTAGAAAAGGTACAGAGAAGGGCAATGAAAATAATAAAGGGGATGGATCAAATTCCCTATGAGGAGAGGCTAAATTGACTAGGGCTTTCAGCTTGAAGAAGAGATGGCTGAGGGGAGATATCGATAGAGGTCTATAAAATACTGAGTGAAGCGGAATGTGTAGATGTGAATTTCTTGGTTACTCTTTCCAAAAATACAAGGACTGGGGGACACGCAATGAAGCTACTAAGTTAAGCTAAAGTTAAGCTAATTTAAAAGAAATCGAAGAAAATATTTCTTAACATGTAATTAAACTCTGGACTTAGTTGCCAGAGAATGTAGTAAAAGCAGTTAGCTTAGCAGGATTTAAAAAATATCCTAAAGAAAGTCCATAAGCCATTAAGATGGACTTGGGAAAATCCACTGCTTATTTCTTTGATAAGCAGCATAAAATCCGTTTTACTTTTGGGATCTTCCAAGGTACTTGTGACCTGAATTGGCCACTGTAGGAAACGGAATACTGAACCTTTGGTGTGTTCCAGTATGGCAATGTTTATATTCTCGAGCGTCAGGCACTCCCAGCTGCTCCAATTTATTCTGTAGCTGAAGTAACAGAGGAATCTTAGGCTATGGAATTTGCAGAAGCCTAAGCGATTAGTACTGCTTTCTTCTCAGATTTGTTTTATTATTACATCAAGCTCATTTGCTTAAAAGGACCCAGGGTCTTCAAGAAGCCCATTTCACCTCCAGAACAGAAAGGTTTTAGCTCCTAAGCACATTAGAGTAGTTGGAGTATTGGGATTTAGAGTCCCTTGGCTGCTCCTTTTGACCGGGCTCCTTTGGTGGTTTCCAGAACTGCTTCAAGACAGCGAGATCCTCATTTAAAACTTGCTATACTGCCTGCCAGAAAGGATCCTGGTGGTTTACAGTAAAACATTGGGAAGTGAATGACTTCACAGTGGTTTGAATCGTTTGTAGAGAGGATTATTATTATTTATTATTATTATTATTATTTATTGCATTTGTATCCCACATTTTCCCACCTATTTGCGGGCTCAGTGTGGCTTACAATACATTGTTAATGATGGAAATACAATTTGTCACAGTACGATTATGGGTTACATTGTGAAGAGTTTTGGGAAGACAGAGTCAAAGTCAAAATATCATTTGGGAATAGAACAATGGAATATAACATTGGGGAAATGATAGGGCGATAGAACAATAGCAAGAGAACATTAGGGTATAACAACTTTGTCTGTGGGTAGAGTTTTAAGTATGGTGAAAGTATGGGGGAAGAGAATTCAGAAGAGAGTGTATTGATGCATTTCTATTAGTGTGTATGGATTTCATGTGTTTTGATCCTTGCAGTAAATTTTCTCAAAGAGATGAGTCTTGAATAGTTTGCGGAAGTCAGTTCATTCGTAGATCATTTTCAGGTTGCGTGGTAGTGTATTCCAGAATTGCGTGCTCATATAAGAGAAGGTTGATGCATGCAGTACTTTGTATTTTATGCCTTTGCACTTAAGGAAGTGGAGATTGAGGAAAGTTCGGGATGATCTTTTAGCGTTTCTGGGTGGCAGGTCTATTAAATCAGACATGTATGTAGTGGCTTCACCGTGAATGATTTTGTGAACTAATGTGCATACTTTAAAGGTGATGCGTTCCTTGAGTGGGAGCCAGTGTAGTTTCTCATGTAAGGGTTTTGCACTTTCGTATTTTGGTTTTCCGAAGATGAGTCTGGCTGCTGTGTTCTGGATCTTCTCTTTGCTCTGAGTCCTGAGTAGTTTTTCTACTACAGCTCAGGAGCTTTCTGTTCTGGAAGATCTGTTCTGGAAATCTTAAAAAAGGGTTGGTACTTGGATCATTGAAGGTCCTGGTTTCCACTCATGCTTTAGGGGCCATTTGGAAAACTTTTCCTCATGCTGAAGAAACTGTCAGGATGCACAGCTATCTTCTTGCAAACAAGTAGGTGCTCTCCATACCTCTTGGGGATTGTGGGTAGTTACTCTGGAGGTCATTTGCAGACTGGTCCTCACTGCACACACTTTCAAAGCATTATAGATTTGAATGTTGCAGCAAGAGAATAAGCTGTTTTGCCGTTTCAGTACTTGGGGTTTATAATTCCCTCCCATCTTTGACTGCTTTGCTACATCCCACAGTTTCTGGACTGGTCTGGTGAAGATGCTAAGGAAGGAGAATTTGAACCTGCTAATTTCAATTGTGAAGCGCTGCGTACGACTGGTAGCGCTATAGAAATAATTTATAGTAGTAGTAGTAATTTTCCTTCCTTTAGTTTCACCAGACCAGTGCAAGTTCCTGCCCTTATTCAGTAGATAATTGCATATCTGGTTCTGTCTCAACAGTCTTGTCTGCCTAGAGTTCACATCCTTCTTATTTGTTAAAACATTTTTTTAAAGTTGATTTTAGATATGTTTACTGGATGCCTAAAGGCAGGAATGTTCTAGGTCTGATAGTTTTTAAAGGTCTGCCACTGCCTTATCAAAATGCTGAACTGCTACAGCTGCACAATAGTGATGGGCAGCCAGAAAATCTTCGTGTGATTTTTCTTTCTGGAGCAAATGTCATTGCCAGTGTGTATGCTTCTCAAACAATGCACATTCTTCCCTGATAGTGCATGCATACACAAACCATCACACGTGCGCTCTATTGCAAGAGAATGCACTCTTTACAGTGCATTCTTTATACTACACATAGTGTGCACAAGAGTGCTGCACAATGCTCTTAAGGGGCAGGGCACGCAATTCTGTATTCTCTGTCTCCATCTCCTTTTTGATGGGCGCAAAACCTGCAAATTCTGGACTGTGTGAGACTAAAGGAAAGAAAATTAGCATCTTAAGTTCCAGTTTCTCCTTGAAGACACCATGTTCTTATTTCCATCCTAATTTCAGAATCCAGCATAAACCATTCACAGGGTTAGGTTGATTTGGGCTTGACTGTCTTGTAATTAAGAGTATATGTTTTGTTGACTTTGAAAAATGTATTCTCCAAGGACAAGCACATGTGAGAATACCTGGTCTGCTGTTCTTGGAGAACACTTGCTACAGATGAGTAACTTTGCTTTACTGCTTTACAGAGTACTAGTTCTGTACTAGAAGACTTCTCCAGAAATGATTTAAATTTCTGTACTATTTTAAAATGTGATCAGTAAATTGTATTTACATTTATACTTTTATCAACAGGCTCCAGATATACTTTTGGAACTAATTAATGAAAGCACTGAAACAGATTCATTTATTGATGAAGAAAACAATGTTAAAAGTAAAAGGTACACTCTTTTCTGTAATTCTGCTTAGGGGATCTGGTCTCTTGGGCTTTAGTTAACCTGAAGGTAATTGAGTTTCTTTGATTGTAGAAGTTAAAATAATTTGTACTTATTGAGAATAGATAACATGAATATATCCTGTTATGCTAGTTGTTAGAAAAGGTACAGAAGGTACTCTGAATAACTAAATTAGTGCTAGTGGGAAAAGTAAAGGAATATGGAAAACATATGGTCCAGGCAACTTATGACATCTTTGAGACAGCATAGAGAGATTGTACTGTGGATACTGGCATGTGAAGAGTCATGACTATGACCCTCAGATCTAAGGTATGATGTGCAGGAAAAGCTTGTTAATGTGCCATGCTGGGGGGAGAAGCTGTTAGAAGGTAATGGTGAATAAGACTGAAAAATACTATAATGCCTCTGTATCGCTCCATGGTGTGACCTCACCTTGAGTACTGCGTTCAGTTCTTGTCAAAAGAGATATAGCAGAATTAGAAAAGGTTCAAAGAAGAGCAACCAAAATGTTAAAGGGGATGGAACTCCTCTCATATAAGGAAAGGCTAAAGAGGTTAGGGTTCTTCAGCTTGGAAAAGAGCTGGATGAGGGGAGATATGATTGAGGTCTGCAAAATCCTGAGAGGTGTAGAATGAGTAAAAGTAAATCGATTTTTTTTCCTCGTTCCAAAAGTACAAAGACTAGGGGACACTAGAAGTTACATGGAAATAGTTTTAAAACAAATAGGAGGAACTCTTTGCTGGAGGATGTAGTAATAGCGGTTAGCGAATCTGGGTTTAAAAGGTTTGGACAAGTTTTTTGAGGAAAAGTCCCTAGTTTTATATTGAGACAGACATGGGGAAACAACTGCTTGCCCTGGGATTGGTAGCATGGAGTGTTGCCGCGATTTGGTTTCTGCCAGGTACTTGTGACTTGGCTTGGCCACTGTTGGAAACAGGATACTGGACTAGATGGACCATTGGTTTGACTCAGTATGGCTACTCTTATGTTCTTATGTAGGTTAAGGAGGGTGTTTCTCTAACAAAAGGGCACAGTGATACCCTTGAATCCCTTTCCAGGCCCACTTCCAATCCATCCTCTTTAAGGAGGTTCTATTACTCTCATAGGTGTAGGTATTTGCCTCTTCTCAACTTTTTCACACTTAGCAGGCATCTTGCTCTCAAAGACGGCACAGGGCCCAGAATTCTATCCAGCTCTAAAGGCAAAACCAGGGTTAGGGTTTTGCCTGCCTCTGCAAGAACATAACCAGGGTTCTAGTATGTCTGCTGGGTAATCTTCCAGTAGGAGGAAGGATGAGTCTTTTTTGCAGATCATTGACTTCTTAATAACCTCCGATTAATGGGCTCTAAAAATCATTCTTGGATAATGTTGTCTTTTGTTCAAAATTCCACACATTACCCACTGAGAAATATCATGGTCATACCCTTCACATAGGACTTACCAAGGAGTTCTTTTCCTTCTTAGAAGTCGGTACAGTTCTGTGCACCTACCTTCAAAATGGAACTAGTTATATCTCGACGTCAAGGATGCCTACCCTTGTATAGAGATTCATCCAGGTCACCAGAAGTTTCTCAAATTCATTATAGTAAGTCACCACTTCCAGTATCAGATTCTCCCTTTCACCTCAAGTCGGCTCCTTGGGTATTCACAAATTGCCTTGCCATAGTAGCAGTATATCTACCCAGACTAGGAATGCAAGTATTTCCCTATCTTGACAATTGCCTGGTCAAAAGTACATCTGAGGAAGGAGCTCAGGGATCTATGCATCCAACCATTTGGCTGCTGGAGTCAATGGGGTCGTCGTAAATTATCCCAGCTAGGCCTGTCAACTCAATTGGAATTCATAGGAGTTCTGCTAGATACGACTTGGACAAAGGCCTTCGTCCTGCAGGAAAGGATTATCACACTGGTATCAGTAGTGAGAAATACAGATAAGTCAGCAGAAATCAATATGAGGCACATGGCATCGACAGTGCATGTAACTCTCTTGGCACTTCTCAGAATGAGATGGGACTAATGTACCCCTAGAGCATGTAATGGACTGAAACCACTCAAACTCCGGGACATCATCTGTATTGCCAAACCTTAATGGATCTTTGTCCTGGTGGATGAACCTGTCCAATCTGTCCCAGTTCCACCGGTTCAAATTGTCCTCACAGGTGCAACCAAAGTGGGCTGGGGAGTCCATGTAGATGGACGTCATACATTACCCAGTAGAAACTTTACCAAATTTCTTGGAATTAAGGGCAATGTGAAATGCTCTAAAGCCTTTCGGAGATAGGCTAGCCAACAAAGTAATTCTAGTATAGAACAATCATATTGCCATGCATTATATCAACATGCGCTGTATCTAGGAGTTGCTAAATCTAGGATGCAGGCATTGCAGACTATCCATAATGCTGCAGCCCACGAGTGAGGACTTGCTGTCCTTTTATCTGCAAAGAAATATGCAACATAAGTTTTGAGTTAAAAAAAAATTATCACAGCTTTCAATACCATCTCTATGCTGATGACTCCCAAATCTACCTCTCTACCCCTGAAATCTTAACCAGCATCCAGACCAATGTTTCAGCCTGCCTGTCTGATATCGCTGCTTGGATGTCTCAACGTCATCTGAAACTTAACATGACCAAAACCGAGCTTCTCATCTTTCCCCCTAAAACTACCTCTCCTCTCCCCCCTTTCTCTATTTCTGTGGATGGCACTATCATTCTCCCTGTCTCATCAGCTCGTAACCTTGGGGTCATCTTTGACTTCTCTCCCTCCTTCTCTGCTCACATTCAGCAGATTGCCAAAACCTGTCGTTTCTTTCTCTATAACATCAGCAAAATCCGTCCCTTCATCTCTGAGCACTCTACCAGAACCCTTATCCACACTCTTATCACCTCTCGTCTTGATTATTGTAACCTGCTTCTCACCAGCCTACCTCTTAGCCATCTCTCTCCTCTTCAATCAGTCCAAAACTCTGCTACATGACTCATTTTCTGCCAGAGTCGCTATGCTCACATTAGCCCTCTCCTTAAGTCACTTCACTGGCTCCCTATCCGTTTCCGCATTCAATTCAAACTTCTCTTATTGACCTATAAGTGCATTCACTCTGCCGCTCCCTAGTACCTCTCCACTCTTGTCGCTCCCTACGCCCCCCACTCGGGTACTCCGTTCTGTTGATAAATCTCTCTTATCTGTCCCCTTCTCCTCTACTGCTAATTCCAGACTCCGTTCCTTTTATCTTGCTGTACCTCACGCCTGGAATAGACTACCCGAGCCTGTACGGTTAGCCCCGTCTTTGGCCGTTTTCAAGTCCAAACTTAAAGCCCACCTCTTTACCACTGTTTTTGACTCCTAACCACTACTCACTTGCCCTGTCCTTTTATCCTCACCTCTTTATTCCCTTTCCCTTATTCTGTCTGTTTACCTGTCTTATCTAGAATATCAGCTCTTTGAGCAGGGACTGTCTTTTTGTGTATGGTGTACAGTGCTGCGTATGCCTTGTAGCGCTATAGAAATGATAAGTAGTAGTAGCTTTATTGAATAGTAACGTGTACTGGCACTCTTAGATAAGAGATCTAACTAATGTTTACATAGGTAAAGGAAGAGAGGGAAGAAGAATCTCTGCCCATCAGCTTGCCCCAGCCAGGCAAGACTATGTTTTATGTAGCGTAACCTAATTTGGGCTTTTCCAACCTGCCCTGTTTGAACATAATTTGGTTCAGCAGATGTGTTCCAGTTTTTACTTTCCCTGCTTCCTTCTAAAGCTCATTTTATTATTTTAAAGGCAAGAAAATGAATTATTTGATGGTGAGAGAATTGCTTCACTTTCAGCTCTGGTAAGACTGATTTAACTTTACATTTTTTTCCTAAATGTGTTGACAGTTTTTTTTTAATTAGAATTAATAATGCTGTATTAGTATTGAATGAGTTTCGCTGCTTTTCCTGCTGATATTCTGTAGGTACCAGTCAGCTGAAGTTTATGGATCACAAAATATGCATGAAATGATTTTATGAAACTTGTTGTCTACTTGGGGATTTTTAAATTTATTATTTGTTTAAAAAAAAAAAAAAAAACCCCTTTATATAACACCTAAAACCTAGGAGGTTTCTATAGACACACATAAGCTTATACAATACATAAGACACACATAATATTTAAGACAGACATATATAAAACATGAAAATTCATTTCTCCGTTCCTAGATTCTGTTAACAAAGGAACTAACAACTTGCAGGATATAGAACAATTCTTGAAAAAATGCTTCCACAAATAACTGTTTTCAAAAGCTTTTTTTATGCTAAGTCAAATGTACAGTAAATTTGAAAGAAATCCCATTGCTACCACCATACCAGCCTTACTAGATGAAGACTGCAGAGCTGATGTGGTGTACCAGTTTTTTTTGTACCTAAAATACTGCAAATCCTACTTGATTGCTGGCTGTTTCCTCACTTCCACACTGCTAAAGGGTCTCCTGTGCTTTCTTGGATTTAATTAACAATTTTGCTCCTTAGTGTCTTTACTAGATCAGTTTTTTGCATGCATTTCCCACACTTTCTTTGCTGTCATCAGTGGTTCCCAAACATGGTCCTGGAGGAACCCCAGCTAGTCAGGTTTTCAGGATATCCACAATGAATATTCGTGAGAGATTTGCATGCCGTGGAGGCAGTGCAGGCAAATCTCTCATGAATATTCATTGTGGAAAACTTGACTGGCTGGGTTGCCTCCAGAACCAGGATTGGGAACCGCTGCTATATACCAAAAATGTATAAATAGTGTGTTCAATGCGATCACTCAGTTTTGGTGCTGTTCATATAATAAATTTATCAAAGGGAACCTCAAACTTCCCAGTAGGGGAATTCTTACTGAATATATAACCCTTTACTACATCAGAAGTCCATTCCTATCATCTGTTTCACTATCCCTGGGAAAAGAAAAACAATGCAGAAAAGCTGTCATTAAGAGGGAAAAAAATCCCCCACTGATTCAACACCCCCCCCCCCCCCCCCCCCCCGATTTAAACTAGCACAAACTACCAGAGTGAATGTGCTTTAATAATCCCCAATTCAAATTTAGAAAAATTAGCAGGCATGCCCAAAAAAAGAGAGATTATACTTGGCTAGCAAAAAAAAACGCTACCGCGGTTCAATGTGTAGCTTCATGAATCCAGCTCTCTTCATATTACAAATGATGCAGTGCACTGCTGATCCACCGAGCTTCCTCTCCTGTCTTCAACAAGAGCACCTGGTTTTGCAATTTACTGCTGCCTCAGGAAGATGCCTTTCCATAGAACCTTTCTCAAAGCCAAGATGGCTGCGGAAATTAAAAGAACATCAAGCTGAAGACTGACCAATCTGGACCCCAACAAAATTTAAAGATATATTCCCTTCGATAGAATCCATTCCACATGTCAATTAAGTCCATTGGGTTCCGTTGTATTCAACCTGAGCCGTCTTCCTGAGGCAGCAGAAGATTGCAAAACAGGGTGCTCTTGTTGAAGACAAGAGGAAGTTCAGTGGATCAGCAGTGCACTACATCATTTGTAATATGAAGAGAGCTGGATTCAAGGTGGATTCATGAAGCTACACACTGGACTGTGGTAGTTCTTTTTTTTTTTTGCCAGCTAACTTCTCTTTTTTGGGGGGCATGCCTGCTGATTTTTCTAAATTTGAATTTGAACTAGGGATTGTTAGATAAAGCACATCACACCGGTAGCTTGTGCTAGTTTAAATCAAGGTTTGTTTGGGGTTTTTTTGCATTGTTTTTTTTCCCTTCGATAGTGGAACCAGTGATAGGAATGGACTCCTGATGTAGTACAGGGTTATATATTCAGTAAGAATTCCCCTACTGGCAGGTTTGAGGTTCCCTTTGATAAATTTATTATATGCGCAGCACCAAGATTGAATGATTGCATTGAACAAACTTTATTTATAGCATTGTTAACAGTGATAGTTTGTCTCATTTATTGAATTTGTATTAGTCAAGGGTGTTCATTTATGTTATTTATAACCTGCCTATTAACTAGATGAGGGACACAAAAAACCCACATATAATAAAATACATTGCAACATGAACTTGATTTGGTTGGACTGTGCAGGTAAGAAAGGTGAACAAAATAAAGGCAGCTCAATAAAAACCTAACAGTACATGTCTTGATGTGCTTTTGGGAAATTAACACTCTTTCTCGGTTTCAAACTGAATGAACCTTTTGTGTTGGTAATGCTTGCTTAACATAAATTGTACAAAGCAGTTTGACATTAGTATGACTGATACTATTTGTGAATTGATAACATTCCTACAGCATTATCAAATCTCAAATAAGAATGCAAATTAGTGTTGAGTATTCCTACCCATGTGTCGTATTCTCGAGGGCCTTGGCATACTGTCAGGTCCTCAAGGCAGCACTGGAAATTGTGAGCCCTTGGGCTCCTGCCGCGGAGCGGCAGAGGCAGGCAAGACCGTCTTGGAACTGGACGACCGGAAGGACCGGACCGGAACTCTGGACTGGAAGTAGGCAACTGAACCGGCAGAACAGGAACCGCTTCACCTGTACTTAGCCACCTTTCCGCTAGAGTTGAGCTCTAGCGTGCGGGCGGCCGACAGGACTTGTAGGGCAAGGCCAGAACTGAAGATCCAGAGGACCCACCTCGGGTTTAGGAAACACAGGGGAACAATATTAGACTGCACTAAGCGCTGCACGCAGCCGCTAAGCCAGGCACACCAGACAGACAGACAGAAGCTTATCAGGAGCAGGGACTAGGGCAGACATGCAAGCAAGGAAGAAGGGGAGACTGGGAATGCCCCCAGGGCAAACCTCACTAGCTAGGTCGAGGCAGGTAACAGGATAAATCCCCCAGAAGATACACGCTAGCTAGACAGATACAGGAATCAGGATACATAAGCAGGGATCCGGATAAGCACACAGGATATACAAGCAAGGTACAAGGTAGACACACGGGACAGAAGGTAGCTAGGCAGAGCGGAAAACCGGATAACACTAGCTAGCCAAAACCAGGACTCAGGACGAACAAGCAGGGACCAGGATGTGCACACAGGATATACAAGCAAGGTACAAGGTAGACACACGGGACAGAAGGTAGCTAGGCAGAGCGGAAAACCGGATAACACTAGCTAGCCAAAACCAGGACTCAGGACGAACAAGCAGGGGACCAGGATGTGCACACAGAATATACAAGCAGGGAGTAGGGCAGGCTGCAAACTCAGATGGGGAAACCCGGACTGAGCTGCAGAGGCTACCTCCACAGCGAAGGCAGAAGGACTAGCAGCCAGAATATGCACACAGGATATACAAGGTTCAGGATGTGCACACAGAATATACAAGCAGGAAGTATGGCCGGCTGCAAACACAGACGGGGAAACCAGGGCTGAACAGCAGGCTCTAAACACAGACTAAAGGCAGAAGGATAGCTGCCAGGATGTGCACACAGGATATACAAGACACAGAATATACAAGCAAGGAGTAGGGCAGGCTGCAAACACAGACTAAAGGCAGAAGGCTAGCAGCCCACGCAGAAGGGCAAGCAGCCCACAGGTACTGGGAACCGAAGGGCACTAGCCCACACAGAAGGGCAGAAGCCCACAGGTACTAAACAGAAGGGCAAGCCCACACAGAAGGACAAGAAGCCCACACAGAAGACAGGCTTAGAAGCAGCGCAGCAACACACTAACTAACCTGTCGGCCTCTGGGCATGACACCAGGCAATGACACCATGCGAAGGCCCTGACTGCAAGCACAGGCCTTCCTTATAAAGGAACTCACTGATGAGTCACCACCAGCAGGACAGAAGCAGGAAGTTCCTTGCCTCCAAACAGAGGCTTGACACAGAGGAAGTGAGCCCACAGGAAGGACAAGCAGGAGCCATCTTTGATACTGGCATAGAGGAGGCGGCAGCCTTCTTGGAAGAGGCATAGCCCACACAGGTGAGGTCCAGTAAGGCAATCAGCACACAGAGCCAGAGAGAAACTAAGACAGAGACAGACACAGAGACAAGCAGAAGCCAGCACAGCCACTGACTCCCAGAAACAGGGTAAGTATGAGGGTGGTCACGGCCACAGACGTGACACCATGTCTATTTCAAACATCTGCTGGTGTTGCATTTGGTGTATATATTCCTGTTAAAAAGCGTACTTCCTTATCTATACCAGACCAGTCCAGACTAATGGGTTGTGTCCATCTACCAGCGGAAGGAGACAGAGAAAATAGTTCCGAGTGAACCGCCCTTTAAGGGTATCGTGCAGCCTGGAATGTTCAGTATTTTCTCTGTCTCCTAGCAGATGGTGGACGGATCATGCAGCTGCTCTGGATTGCTGGCTGGTAGCTCTTGTCCCAGATTTTTCTGGTGACAGTAGAGCCAGGGGTGTGCTGGTATCCATGTTGGGGCTAGTTTTAGATGATACTCAGTGGTCCTGAGTTCCTCATCTGCCAGCTAGGGTGATATCCAGTGAGCCTGGTTCCCTACTTCCCCTGGCTGTCTTTCTAGCAGGGTGATGGTTGATTGTGGCATGGAGCAACTTGTCTCCCCTGTGGGGTTCTTCTCTTCTGTGGTGGTAGGTATATCTGAATTTCTGCCTCTGAGGTAAGTCTTTATTTATTCCTGTCATTAGTGAAGAAGGTTGTTTAAAAACAAAAAAAAAAAAGGAAGAAACTTTGTTTTTCCTTCTTTCTCTTGCCTGTTACCTGATTTATTTTCCCGCCTTTGGCAATGTATTCTAGGGGGCTGCTTGCGAAGTTTCTTTGAATTTCGCTGGCTGGCTTCTGATTCTGATCTTGGACCCTTCCGAGCTGGTACCAGTTGCTTTGATTCTTGTTTTGGCAGCAGTTTTTCCTTCCTGAGGGAGGTTCTGGTTCTCTCGTCCATGTGGATCCCTCCTGTCTGCTCTGGTTTGTCTGCAGTGGCGGGGGTCCAAGTTGTCCTTGGTGTGCAACTGCTAGCTCATATCCCTCTTCTGAGTACCCTCGGGAGTGCCATTCTTGCTAGTCTTTTGCTTGGGCTCAGTTCAGTGTCTTTTTACGGGAATGTGCCTTTTTAGGACTAGTTTGCCACAGCTGTTCCTTGCTTTCGGACGCGAATTTTAGCTTGGCACAGACTGATTTTGCCTTTTCTATTTTCAGGCGCCTCTCTCCTGCCACATTTGACACTCCTTCCTTTTTGTGTAAGGGGCGCAGTTGTTTCCTGTTGAGCAGATCTATTGCTGTGCATCTGGATTATCGCCTCTTAGCTCTGTGCTTTTCTCTACTTTTCTGCAGGGAAGTGGCCGTGTTCAGGGTCTGGAGTTTGACTCTCCCTTACTGATTTTTCCTCAGTTTGGTGTTAGTGGCCAGCATCCTCTTTGTTCCTGGCCTGGCGAAAGTTGTTTCTTGCTCACTGCCTTACGGCTGCATTTTGCTCCCTATGGTCTGAGGATTCCAGACCTGTGGTGCTTACCTCCCTCTTGGGGGGGAGTTCTTTCTCTATGTTGAATGCTGCTCCGTCTGTAACCCAGGAGGGTGGTCATTGTGGCTTAGTGACCACTTGGGAGCTGAGTGTCTCTTGGGGCATGGGGCCTTCTCTTCTTGTAGTTTTAGTCCCTCTGGGCCAGGAGAATGCAGCGCCAAGTCTGCATTTCCACAAGTTGTGCTCCTTTCTTGTTGGCCTCCTGGCAGCACTTTCTTCTCTGGCTGTTCCCTGGGGCTCCATCTATGCATTTTGCTTGTTGAGCACAACTCCATCGCTCCATGTTGAGCGCAGCTCCATCGCTCCATGTTGAACGCAGCTGGCTTTAGCTCCATCACTGTATGTTGAGGACAGCTCTATCATGGCATGTTGAGTGAAGTTCCTTCACTGCATATTCTGCAACCTTTCATCTCTGCATGTTGAACACAGCTCCATTGTCGCATGTTGTGTAGTTCTTTCTCTGCAGGTCTCAGTGTGGGGCGCAGTCCTGTGCTTGCATGTAGAACACTGCTCTGTGTCTGCCTGTGGAATGCAGCTCCTTGTCTGTGTGTGGCATGCAGCTCCCTTTCTGCGTGCAGTGCACAGCTCCATCCCCTGTTGAGTGTAGCTCCATCTCTGTGTGTTTAGCACAACTCTCTTCTGCAGATTGGGCGCAGTTCCTGGGAGGTATGTTGAAAGCCTGCAGGTGCTGCACAGCTTCATGTCTGCGTAGGAAGCATAGCTCCTTGCCGGTGTCTGGAAAGCAGCTCCTTGTCTGCATTTTATACATGGTTCCATCACTACCGCAGCTTCAGTTCTGCAGGTACTTCTAACATCCAACTCTTTCAGTGGGGCACTGCTCATCCTCTGTTACTCTCAGCTTCTCTGCTTGTTCAATGCATTTCTGTCTTTGCCAGAGGTGTGCAACTCCTTCTCTGCCCGCGGTGCGTGGCTCAGTTTGTGTGCTTTGAGTGCAAATCCGTTTGTTCTCGTTGAGCATGGATCCTATTTTGCCTGATGAGCTCAGCTTCGTTTCTGTCCTTTGAGCACAGTTCAGTCTCTGACTGTGGAGCGTATTTTCCTTTGCCTGTTGGGCACTGTTTCACCTTGTCGGTCAACCCCAGCTCTTTTCTGCGGGTTGGATATAGTAACTTCTGGGCAGCTGTGGCTTACCGCAGTTAGATTGCGAGACAAGGCTGCCTTGTCTCCTGTTAGGTGCCATTCCTGTGGCATCTTTTCTTGCCGTAGCCTCTTGGTGGCTGGTGAGAAGCTTCTCCATTGCTGGAGTTTGAATTCGTGTCTGTTCCTTTTGTCTTCTTGGCACCTTGGGGGTCTTTTCTCTGCAGTGTGACTCTCGACTCTCTTTCTTTTTGTCTCCTTTTGTTCTCTTGGCTCTGTTTTTTCATCTCTAAGTCCAGAGCGAGCTGGTTTAGGAGTACTCTCTTTCTACGGTTGTACCTTAATATGCTGTTGCCCTTTTCTTCATGGTTCTCCTGGAGAGACTAGTGCTCTACTTAGTTGGTTCTCTGGAGTCTCTTCTTCTTTGGAGTTTGATTCTCTCACTAGGCGCTGGTCTGGGTGGTTCCTGGGCCTTGCTTCCTTCCTTCTATGAAGTGTGACACACTGGGGTTGCGTACTCCTAATACTTGTTAGGGTCGCTTCCTCCGACCATCTTGTACTCAAGGCAGACCGGCAGGTTTGGGAGTTAGCCATTGTCCTGCCAGGGTTCAGAGAAATGGATCCTGGTCTAAGAGAGACTGCTTTTCTCCTTGTTGCTCTGATACGACTGTTGCC
Source organism: Microcaecilia unicolor (assembly GCF_901765095.1). Lineage (NCBI taxonomy): Eukaryota > Metazoa > Chordata > Amphibia > Gymnophiona > Siphonopidae > Microcaecilia > Microcaecilia unicolor. The sequence continues at coordinate 166,647,142 of NC_044038.1, forward strand.
TCCCTTCCAAGGGGGGTCCTTTGGCATGAGTATCTTTGCTGCTTCTTTTGCTACTGTCGGGGGAAGTAGTTTTTCTTTTGCTCAGGATATTTGTTTTACGTCCTACAGCTTCAGTTCCTTTTCTAGTGTCTAACTCTGTTCCATTTTGGTAGCCTTGTGGTTCGGATATTCGAACCCTTTTCTGCTGATCGGTTTTTGTTGTGTGTATAGCTTTGTTGATTTTTTCAACCTTCTGCTTTCTTCTTTTCTTCCCCCCTCCCCCCCTTTGGGGAAACTGCTTTGCTACATTCCATTAGTCTGGACTGTTCTGGTATAGATGACAAGGAAGGAAAAATTATGTTCTTACCTGATAATTTTCTTTCTTTTAATCATACCAGACCAGTCCAGATGCCCTCCCTGGCTAATGTCTGTCAGAGTGTTGTTTCGTTTAGGTATCTCTGGCTGTTGCACGACTCTTCAATACGGTGGGATATCCTACAGCACTGCATACTTCATCTTCTCTATTCAATCTCCTGCCACTTGTTGTGCCAGCTGTGTATGACTCCTGTTACTTGGGATCACGGAGTTCTTTCCCCGGATTCAGGGGTAGATCTCTATGTGCTTGGGCAAGCTCAGTATGGACCATTCCCTCCCGCTTACTTTACTGTGAGGGGAGGTTGCAGTTGTCTTTGGCCAAGCAGGAACAGTGAGGTTCTGCATATTGGCTCCACGAGTTTGCCTGTTTGTAGTAACTGTGTTTTCTTCTAGACTTCAGAGCACCATTGCTTGGCTATTCGAAATACTGAACATTCCAGGCTGCACGATACCCTTAAGGGGGTGGTTCACTTGGAACTATTTTCTCTGTCTTCTTCCGCTGGTAGATGGACAGAACCCATTAGTCTGGACTGGTCTGGTATGATTAAAGGAAAGAAAATTATCAGGTAAGAACATAATTTTTTCCTTGTCTTACTGTTTTGAATATCTAGATATACTTAATTCCTCATGTTATTCAAATCTAACTTTGTCTGTGGTGTATCTTATAATAAACATTTCTGTTTAAATTCAGGACTCAGATGACAAGATTTGTGATCTTAATGCTAATTCTGAAGCAGAAGTGCAGGGAACTGGAAGTACTAGTTCTGATGACGGCACTGTGTGCATCCAAATTCCAAATCTAGAGTTGAAAAGCATTTCTGATGATAACTGTGAAGGTAATTTTAATCATTCCTTTTTAAAATTGACACTAGGATATCTGCCTATATTTGCTGTTGGCACAAGACATTTGCTGAAGGTAAAGCCTGTATTAGGTAGAGGGTGACTGAACCAAGAGTTTTTGATTTTAGCTGAAATCTACAGCCAAAATTTGCCACACAGTTTCAGCTGAAACTGTCACCCTCCTACCACCAGTAGGGCCCCTGTGGGCCAACCTTAGAAGCTCTAGTATTTTGGTGGTCTAGTGGCCTAGTCAAGGCAGGAGCGATCCCCAGTTGCTCCTGACTTTGCTGGGTCTGCAGCAGTTTCACGAGACTGCTGCTGGAAGGTACTGGCAGCCATTTTGAAATTGGAACCGGTATGGGCAGGAGCTACTGGGATCGCTGCTGCCCCGACTAGACCACAAGGGCTTCTAAGGTAGGTCCGTGGTGGGAGGATGGTGCTTTGGAGGGTGGGGGGGATCATTTCGGTTTATTTGAAACTGCAACTGCATTTTTCCCTGAAACAGAAACATGGCCAAATCCAAAACCGAAATTGTCTGCTCTAGTATTAGGTATACCACACAGATTATGATACACTAGGAAAAAATGCCCGTTTCTGAGCGCAATGAAACGGGCGCTAGCAAGGGGCCCCCTCCCTCCGTCCCTCCGAGCTACTTGCCTTGTTTGGGGTTCGCGTCGCGTTTTGGCTTTGAGTGTTATAGCTCCGCCCTCGACGTCATGACGTTTTGACGCGAGGGCGGTGCAGACACTCCAGGGCACACCGGATATCTCGGGCGCCTCAACTTCCGTGGAGGCTTCAGAACGTTGGGGTTGCCGTTTATATAGAGAGATAGGGGCTCATTTTCAAAGCACTTAGTCTTCCAAAATTCCATAGGTTTCTATGGAACTTTGGAAGGCTAAGTGCTTTGAAAATATGCCTCATAGGCTTCTAAGTTTATTCATTGTTGTAGCACAAAATGTGCTTCCACAGTCTGATGGTGTCAATATAGTTATTGTGAATTCCAGAGAAGACTTTTGACTGTTTTCTTTTGTAAGTATAATATGTTTATACTAGAAAGACTTTTTTTCATCATACAGCAATAGCGTTTATCAAGGCATATGCTGGAAGGTAGTGATGGTCAGATTTGTCTTTCAAAGGTTTGGTGTAAGTTAACCTTTGTACCTAACACAATTTATTACCAGATTTATTTTACTTAGTTTTTTTTCCACAACATTATTAGTTCCAGCTTCATTTTTTCTTGTCTTCCACTGAAATTATAGTGGTTAAGGAAGAAGAGGATTGACAAAATCAAATTTGTAGGCCAGTGAATTTTTTGCAGCTGTACAGTTAAAATTATAAATTGTGTGGGCTTATAAATGTATCTGTTGAACTTCTTGTTTTTGCTTAAGAGGTTGTTGAAATGGACAGAATAAAGCCTCAATTCAGTGACCATGATGCAGTCAGTTATTTGTGGATTCCTACTTCTTATCCATTTATATAATAAACTGCAGCATGTAAGTCTGTGTGTTATGGAATATGTAAAGAAGATGTTTCTAAGTGTGGTAAACATGTTCAACTTTCACATCAGTCTGTAATTGTGTAGCAAGTTGATTGTGGACCAAGAGCAACCATAAGCTGAGAATGTAAACTAAATTTCACAAGAGAAGCAATTACCAAAAATAATCATGTACAACTGTGTTCCTGTTAACAAGCAGGATAGAAATTGGCCACACTTGTGGGAACTGGCATCGGCCAATACCAGTATGGACTTCTGTCTCTGAGCTCAGATAGGCTAAAAGTCTTCTGAGCATGTGTGGAAGGTCGCATGGTTGTCATTTTGGCCACAAACACAAATTCACTTCTGCCTCTGTTTTTGGTATTTTTCCTCCTATTCTCCCTTTCTTGGTCTGTGACTCCTAACGTGGAACCTTGCATGACGTAGCTATAATTCGGGCTCCTCTTTCCCACATGCATCACTTTGCACTTGCTCACATTAAACGTCATCTGCCATTTAGATGCCCAGTCTCCCAGTCTTGTAAGGTCCGCTTGTAATTTTTCACAATCCTCCCGCGATTTAACGACTTTGAATAACTTTGTGTCATCAGCAAATTTAATTACCTCACTAGTTACTTCCATCTCTAGGTCTTTTATAAATATGTTAAAAAGCAGCGGTCCCAGCACAGAGCCCTGGGGAACCCCACTAACTACCCTTCTCCATTGAGAATACTGACCATTTAACCCTGCTCTCTGTTTTCTATCTTTTAACCAGTTTTTAATCCACAATAGAACACTACCTCCTATCCCATGACTCTCCAATTTCCTCTGGAGTCTTTCATGAGGTACTTTGTCAGACGCCTTCTGAAAATCCAGATACACAATATCAACCAGCTCCCTTTTATCCACATGTTTGTTCACCCCTTCAAAGAAATGTAGTAGATTGGTGAGGCAAGATTTCCCTTCACTAAATCCATGTTGACTTTGTCTCATTAATTCATGCTTTTGAATATGCTCTGTAATATTGTTCTTAATAATAGTTTCTACCATTTTGACCGGCACCGACGTCAGACTCACCGGTGTATAGTTTCCCGGATCTCCTCTGGAACCTTTTTTAAAAATCGGCGTTACATTGGCCACCCTCCAATCTTCCGGTACCATGCTCGATTTTAAGGATAAATTACATATTTCTAACAATAGCTCCGCAAGCTCATTTTTCAGTTCTATCAGTACTCTGGGATGAATACCATCCGGTCCAGGAGATTTGCTACTCCTCAATTTGTAGAACTGCCCCATATTACATCCTAAAGGTTTACAGAGAATTAATTAAGTTTCGCCGACTCGTCAGCTTTGAATACAATTTCCGGCACCTGTATCCCACCCAAATCTTCCTCGGTGAAGACTGAAGCAAAGAATTCATTTAATCTCTCTGCTACGGCTTTGTCTTCCCTGATCGCCCCTTTTACTCCTCGGTCATCTAGTGGTCCAACCGATTCTTTTGCCGGCTTCCTGCTTTTAATATACCTAAAAAAAAATTTTTTCAATGTGTGTGTGCCTCTAACGCAATCTTTTTTTCGAAGTCCCTCTTAGCTTTCCTTATCAGCGCTTTGCATTTGAGTTGACATTCCTTATGCTGTTTCTTATTATTTTCAGTCGGTTCCTTCTTCCATTTTCTGAAGGATTTTCTTTTAGCTCTGATAGCTTCCTTCACCTCACTATTTAACCACGCTGGCTGTCGTTTGGTCTTCCGTCCTCCTTTTTTAATACGCAGAATATATTTGGCCTGGGCTTTCAGGATGGTGTTTTTGAACAGCATCCACGCCTAATGTAAATTTTTGGCCCTCGCAGTCGCTCCTCTAAGTTTTTATTTTTATTTTTTTTCCTTTCACTGTTCTTCTCATTTTATCATAGTCTCCTTTTTTAAAGTTAAATGCTAACATATTTGATTTCCTATGTATACTTCAAAGCTAATATCAAATCCGATCATATTATGATCACTGTTATCAAGCGGCCCCTGCACCATTACCTTCCGCACCAGATCATGCGCTCCACTAAGGACTAGGTCTAGAATTTTTCCTTCTCTCGTCGGTTCCTGTACCCAGCTGCTCCATAAAGCTGTCCTTGATTTCATCAAGGAATTTTATCTCCCTAGCATGTCCCGATGTTACATTTACCCAGTCAATATCAGGGGAATTGAAATCACCCATTATTATTGCGTTGCCCAGTTTGTTTGCGTCCCTAATTTCCTTTAACATTTCTGCATCCGTCTGTTCATCCTGGCCAGGCGGACGGTAGTACACTCCTATCATTATCCTTTTCTCCTTTACACATGGAATTTCAATCCACAGTGATTCCAAGAAGTGTTTTGTTTCCTGCAGAATTTTCAATCTATTTGATTCAAGGCTCTCGTTAATATACAGTGCTACCCCTCCACCAATTCGATCCACCCTATCACTACGATATAATTTGTACCCCAGTATGAGTGTCCCACTGGTTAGGCTCCTTCCACCAGGTTTCAGAGATGCCTATTATATCTAATTTTTCATTTAGTGCAATATATTCTAACTCTCCCATCTTATTTCTTAGGCTCCTGGCATTCACATATAGACATTTCAACCTGTGTTTGTTTGCTCCTATTTACATCATGCTTAGTACTTGACAGTACTAATTTGCAATCTTTTGTCTGATTTTTATTTAGGGACACCTGACCTACTACGGTCTGTTTTGCAACCTCACTATAATGATACCCTATCTTCCCTGTTTTGGTGATATCTTTGAAAGATACCTTATCCTGAACCATGCGCTTTTGAGCGACCGTCGGCCTTCCCCCCATTTCTAGTTTAAAAGCTGCTCTATCTCCTTTTTAAATGCCGACGCCAGCAGCCTGGTTCCACCCTGGTTAAGGTGGAGCCCATCCTTTTGGAATAGGCTCCCCCTTCCCCAGAATGTTGCCCAGTTCCCAACAAATCTAAAACCCTCCTCCCTGCACCATCGTCTCATCCACGCATTGAGAGACTGGAGCTCTGCTTGTCTCTTGGGCCTTGCGCGTGGAACAGGTAGCATTTCAGAAAATGCTACCCTAGAGGATCTGGATTTGAGCTTTCTGCCTAAGAGCCTAAATTTGGCTTGCAGAACCTCTCTCCCACATTTTCCTATGTCATTGGTACCCACATGTACCAAGACAGCGGACTCCTCCCCAGCAATATCTAAAATTCTATCTAGGTGACGCGTGAGGTCCGCAACTTTCTCACCAGGCAGGCAAGTCACCAGGCACCTATATGCCTAATGATCGAATCACCAACTACAACAGCTGTCCTAACCTTTCCTTCCCGGGCAGCACTTGGAGAGGCAGGGGAGAGGAGAGTTGCTGGACATGGGTGCTTGGAGGGGAGGGCAGGAGAGAGAAGAGGGTTGCTGGACATGGGTGGAAGGAGGGGAGAGAGGAGGGTTGCTGGAAATGGGTGGATGGAGGGGAGGGCAGGGGAGAGAAGAGGGTTGCTGGACATGGATGGATGGAGGGGAGTGCAGGAGAAATTCTGGACATGGATGGAGGGGAAGGGAGAGAGAGAAGAAATGCTGGACATGGATGGAGGGGAGGGAAGAGAGGAAATGAGATGAACATGAATGGAGGGGAGAGAGAAGAAATGCTGGACATGGAGGGAGGAGAGAGGAAGAAGATGAGATGAGGGAAAAGGAAGAGAGGAGAAAAACTGCCCATGGATGGAGAGAATAGGCAGAAGCTGGATCCACTGGACAGTCAAGTCTGCGGAGGACACAGCTTTTACTTATGGAGGGCATGAAATGAAGAAGAAAGGAGGAAAGAAAGGAAGCCCTGGAAATGGAGTCAAGGGAACAGATAGAGAGCAGCAGAATCAGATACTGGGCCAGCATGATGTAAAAACAGTCACCAGACAAAGGTAGAAAAAATCATTTTATTTTCATTTTAGTGTTTGGAATATGTCCACTTTGAGAATTTACATCTGCTATCATATTTTGCAGTGTATAGCAACGTGTTTCTTTCTATTTTTCTAGTTTTGTGCTGCATGCAGAGTCTAACTTCTTAGGATTTCAGGTTAATTTTTGAAGAATTTGAATAGGGGCTATCTCTGTTCTGCATGTATGACTGCAAGGCCAAGTGTCTGAATAGGGATCTGTTTGTTAGGCTCTGAGATTTTGGTAGCACATTGTTTTTCAGAGTTGGCAAGACTGTCTGTTCTCCTAATTCCTGGTCTGTATGCTAATTTGGTTTGTGTAATTTTGGGTATACTGCAGAGATTTTCTTTTTCCTGGTAAAGGTCTTCTAAAACAGACATCATGTTATGAGAATCAGGTTCTCAACGTTAAAAGTTTATTTACTTATATATAGCATTTTATCCCACATTAAACATGAATTAGATTGGAACCTTTGAGGATTTAATTTTTTTTTCCAGGAGAGAGTAATGCATTGCTCCCCCCCCCCCTACCAGGCTCTCTCCCCGGCTATAGCCAGCTCTGCAATTTGGGGGGGGGGGGGGTGCAGAGGTGGACCGGGGAGAGAGCCTGTTGTTAAACATTTACCAGCACACCACTGTGTAAAGGGAAAAAGGATAGTGATAGGAGAGTACTAACGTCCACCTGGCCAGCATGAAGAGACAGATGTAGAAATGTTATCAGAAATTAGGGAGGCTAACAAACTGGGGAACACGATAATAATGGGTGATTTCAATTACCATGGTATTGATTGGATAAATGTGACATCAGTGCATTCTAGAGAGGTGAAATTCCTTTATGCTTTGTGGAGCAGCTGGGTTCAGGAGCCAACAAGAGGAGGAACAATTCTAGACCTGATGGTGCGAATGATTTGGTGCAGGAGGTAATGGTGCTGGGGCCTCTTGATAAGTGATTATAACATGATCAGATTTGATATAAGCTCTGGTGTAAGTACACACAGGAAATCCAATACTTTGGCATTTAACTTTCAAAAAGGAGACTATGATAAAATGAGAAGAACAGTGCAAAAAAAAAAAAACTTAAAGGAGCAGCTGCGAAGGTCAAAAATTTACATCAGGCGTTGATGCTGTTCAAAAATACCATCCTGGAAGCCCAGGCCAAATATATTCCTTGTATCAAAACAGGAGGAAGGAAGACCAAACAGCCGGCTGGTTAAAAAGTGATGTAAAGGAAGCTATTAGAGCTAAAAAAAAAAAAAATCCTTCGGAACTCGGAAGAAGGATCCAACTGAAAATAATAGGAAATGGCATAAAGAATGGCAAGTCAGATGCAAAGCACTGATAAGGAAGGCAAAGAGAGACTTTGAAAAGAAGATAGCATTGGAGGCAAAAACGCACAGTAAAAGCTTTTTTAGGTATATTAAAAGCGAGAAGTTGGCAAAAGAATCGGACTGCTAGATGACCGAGGGGTAAAAGGGACACTTGAGGTAGACAAGGCCATAGCGGAGAGATTAAAAGAATTCTTTGCTTCGGTCTTTACTGAGGAAGATGATGTGGGAGAGATACCGGTGCCAGAAATTGTACTCTATGCTGATGAGTCAGAGAAACTGAATCAAATCTCTGTAAACCTGGAAGATATAATGGGGCATTTTGACAAATTGAAGAGTAGCAAATCACCAGGACTGAATGGTATATATTCCAGAGTATTGATAGAATTGAAAAATGAAATTGCAGAACTATTAGTAATATGTAATTTACCTTTAAAATCAAGCATGGTACTGGAAGATTGGAGGGTAGCCAATGTAACGCGACTTTTTAAAAACAGGTTCCAGAGGTAATCCGGGAAATTACAGACCGGTGAGCCTGTGCTGGGCAAAATGGTAGAGACTATTATAAAGAACAAAATTACAGAGCATATACATAGGCATGGATTAATGAGACAAAGCCAACATGGATTTAGTGAAAGGAAATCTTGTCTCACCGATCTACTACATTTCTTTGAAGGAGGGTGAACAGCGTGGATAAAGGTGAACCGGTAGATGTTGTGTATCTGGATTTTCAAAAGGCATTTGACAAAGTACCTCATGAAAGACTCAAGAGGAAATTGGAAAGTCGGATTAAAAACTGGTTAAAGACTAGAAAGCAGAGATGTTTTGGATTGTAAGACACACCGGACCATAAGACGCACCTAGGTTTTACAGCAGGAAAATAGGAAAAAAAATTTTGAAGCAAAAAGTGTGGCGGAGATCTGCTGGAGAACCACAGGTTGAACACACTTGTATGGGGACAGCAGTTTTGCACAACTTGTGTGGCTCTGCAGTGGAATTTGTCCTCCCCTGCCATCCATGTCCAACGATTCTCCTATTTCCCCTGCCCTCCTCTCCATGTCCAGCAATTCTCCTCCCCTCCCCATGTCCAGCGATTCATTCAAACCCCCGCCCGCCTGCTGTCCGACCTCAGCTCCCCGACTTTCCGTTCGTGCAACCGTGCTCCCTGCCTTGAAATCTTTCATTTACATAACCGAAGCGGCAGCAAACCAGCAGTAAGTAAAAGCAGCAGGCAGGCTTGCCTCCTCGTCGCTTCCCTTCCCTCTCAGCGTGTCCCGCCCTCACGGAAAGGAAGTTACATCAGAGGAAGGCGGGAAGGGAAGCGACGTGAAGTCGAGCCTGCCTGCTGCTTTTACTGCTGGTTCGCCGAGACTTCGGGTTAATTAAAGATTTCAAAACAGGGAGCACAGATGCACGAACGGAAGGGAGCGGGCAGGTGAGCCGGACCTCACAAAAAAAAGCACTGGGTGGAGTTGAGGCGCGCTGCACGGGGCCCCTTTGAGCGCGAAGCCCTATGCGGTCGCAACGCTCGCCTCGGCCTAAGACTGGCCCTGGCCGCCCCCCCCACACACACAGCGCGAGCAGGTAAGCTACATTCGGACTATAAGACGCACCCACATTTTCCTCCCAAATTTGGGGGGGGGGGGGGGGGAAGTGCGTCTTATAGTCCAAAAAATATGGTAAATGGTCAGTATTCTCAATGGAGAAGGATAGATAGTGGGGTTCTGCAGGGGTCTGTGCTGGGACCGCTGCTTTTTAACATATTTATAAATGATTTAGACATGGGAATAAGGTAATTAAATGTTTTGGGATCTTGCCAGTTACTTGTGACCTGGATTGGCTACTGTTGAAAACAGGATACTGGGCTTGATGGATCTTCTGTCTGTCCCAGTATGACTCTGTTGATTCCAGTGGAAGTGGTGATGGGGAAGGTGCAGTTGTAAGCATTGCTCTTGTGGGGTAATTAAGAAGGAAGAGCCTAGCAAAAGGCACTATTCTTTGCTGCCTTCAGTGCTATTGATGACATTTCTACCTTCCCCAAATGTCAAAGCACAGCCACAGTAACTCATTGGCACCAAACAGGAACCACTAGTTTCCAAAGCTGAGTCACCAAATTTGGCACATGAGATTTCAGTGAGGGGACTCGGAGTTTTGGCACATGAAAGTTCCTGTTGCCAAGGTCAGTACACAACCCTGTACACCTGCCAAGCATGGCGCACTACTGAAGACCTCAGAACCCATTCTAATCCCAGAAGTGGCCAACACTGCCTCGGGGCAACTGCATCTTCAAATCTAGCAGCTTTGTCCCACTTATGATTAGTTCATTCATCTTGTGAGAACCTTGCTTAGGGACAATGTTGCCCATGAGGCTGGAGGATCTGCCTAGCTTGGAGGAGGCATTTGAGTCTAGTCTTGAATGCACCTAAAGAATGCCATTTTCCATCCAAGGTCTTTGAGCAGGAAAGGGAACTTGGTGCATGCTGCCAGCTGCATGGTGTCCTCATGGAGCAAGGAAAGAGGGATGTTACTGAGGGTACCACCCAAGCTACCATGCTTCTCATTAGGGGAGGGGAATTTCCAAAGCTTTAGCAATGAAAGTAAGGTCTAGTTCTCTCGATGCTCTGATGCTGGCCCTCTTCACTAGAATGGTCGCTGGAGGAAGATTCTACAGATTTCCCATTGGACCTCTCTATTTGTATGTTTGGCTGTTCTTTCACCTTTTCTCTCCCACAAGATCTGAATTTTGTAGAATTATCCAAAATATGCCAAGTGTCCCGCCCAATTTCATTCAGAAGGAACAGAACCAAGAACTGATGTATACAGCCATCTATTGGAAGAATCCAAAAATGTCTGTTTTAATTCACAGAATCTTCCAGAAGCTTGAGCCATTTTGCAGATGTCAGAACATGCCAGCATTGCAGAAACTGGACATGAAGTACAAAGACCAATCCTGTCCAGCCTTTGAGAAGGTCTAGTTCCCATTCTGTTTGGTAGTGGTAAAGTTTCATATTTAAAGTTTAAGTATTTGATATACTACCCATTAGCGATACCATATAGGCAGTTTACAATATCTTATTAAAGATGAAGAACTACAGAGTTCATGCTCGAGGGCAGTGATATCCATGGACCAGTGGGGGAAGAAAGTCTTTCAAAGCATCATGCTTGGTGCCAGAATTTTGGCCCACTGACTATGTAAAGTCCTCCACAAATGTTTATTTAAACTGACTACTTGTAGACAGCGCCCTCATGGAGAGTCTGGATACATTGCTTGACTGAGAGATAAAACCTCACATGCTCAGTATAATGAGGTATTCAGTACTGCCTGCACATTTAACTATCATGACCTGATCAAGTAACTAGACTAGTCTTATGCAACTGGACTTTAGGAAAGTCTTGCACAGCTGCCTAGATAAATTGACCAGCGAAAGGGTAGCAAATAACTTGGACTGGATGGCCATACCAGATATCATTTTTTCTTGTCTCTCTCAATTGTTTGTAGCTGCTCCATGGAAACTGGAGATTTTCCTTTTCCTCTTAACTGAACTGAGCAGGACAGTTCTGCAACTAAACTGTGAATCTCCAGTTCAAATAACATGGATGTTGAATGCCAGTTGATCACTCCACTCAACATATCCAAGAATATACTGGAGGCAGTAGTGGTCAGAAAACCTTCCTCTCGGAGTGTATGGTTTCAATATAGTGACGTAGTAAATAACAGCAGGTAAAGACCAGCATGGTCCATCTCAGGGCTCCATTCTTTTCCCTGTTTTATTATACTTTTGTTTCTAAGCCTTTTGGGGGGCACATAGAGGAATTTGAGATCAGCTTTTCCATATTTATTCTGATGATATTCTGTTGCTTTTCTACACTTCACTTACTAACCCTGATCTTGTACCACTCTAGTCCTGTTTGGATTTGGTTTATTTATTTAGATTTTGCTCACACCTTTTTCAGTATTAGCTCAAGATTAGTTACATTCAGGTACTCTGGATATTTCTCTGTCCCAGGAGGGCTCACAATCTAAGTTTGTACCTGAAGCAATGGAAGGTTAAATGACTTGCCCAACATCACAAGGAGCAGCAGTGGGATTTGAACTGGCCACCTCTGGATTGCAAGACCGGTGCTCTAACCACTAGGCCACTCCTCCACTTGGTAGACCACCACCTTAAGGTTAATTGCTCAAAAACGGTGTATTGGCTAACTGGTGGCCTAGAACACCCTACTCTACACACTGTTAAATATCTGGGAATGACGATAGGTTTTGCTTTCTCTTTTGACAGTCACACATTTCAAGTGTGATCAGATCAAGAGTTTTTTTGCTCCAAGGCAGTTGCGGTCTGTGCATGGTTACTTTAGCTATGACTCTGTGCATATGTTCTATGCTTTTTTACTTTCAGTATTAGATTGCAATGTAATTTATGTTCCTGCGTATCGATTAAAAGGCCTAGAAACCTTGTAAAATACCGCTGCATGATTTCTCTGCCAGGCCCCGTGGCTTGACCATGCTCAAGCTCTCATGTCGTCTGCATTGGCTGTCAGTCTTTTATCACATTCAATTTACGTTATTGCTGCTCGTATTTAGGGTCTTTTATGACAAAACATCAAGTTACTTGGCTTCCCTGGTCACTGTTTACCAGCTTTCCTGCAATTTGCTGTCCCCTTGTGATAATCGTCCGGTTCTCTTAAATTCACAAGGTAGAGTGCATTTTTTTTTCTGGGCCCCTGGTTATGGAACGCTTTCCCCCAGGACTTGTGTGCTGAAGAATCCCTTAGTAGGTTTCAATCATTATTGAAAACCCCATTATTTTTGCTCAGCTTTTGGATAGATAGAGCAGGAAGGCCTGACAGCGGTCGTGAGTATCCTTTTTGTCCCCCCATTTTTTTTTTACTTTATAGAATGCATGATTTTATTTTCTTTACTGTGATTCTTTGTAGTTCCTTTAACATTTTTTCATGTTATTGTAAACTGCCTTGGTCTGTGATATATCAAAATTAACCTAATCTAGTCTGCCCAGTAAGGTTGTGAGAATTTGATTTATTAACTGTTTATGAAGATTCACCCAAGGCAGTGTACAGCAGATACTTGCTGTTCTTTGCAGGTTACTCTCTATGTAGTGGTTCTCATTGTGATGTAAGAGGAAAGATCCAAGTCTGTTGCATTGTCCTCCAGTACTCTTGTTATGATATTGGTTGCAGGTGTTTTATTCAGGGCTCAGCACTTTTTAACCTAAGATGGGCCTTCATCAATAATTGCAGCATATAGCAGGAATTTCAGCGGTTGTCCTTTTGTCCAACACCCTCCAGTGTCCACATTCATGAAGGACCTCAAACTGAGTTCCTGTGTGTCGTTCATGTCATCCTTGCTGAACTCATAAAACCCCTCTTTGAAACTATGGCTTTAGTCTCTCTGAAATAATTCACATGGAAGGTCCTTTTTCTCATGGCTGTAACATCAGCAGGCAGGGCATGTGAATTTCAGATGCTAGTGTATGATCCATGTTACTTGCAGTTTTATCCTGTTCCTGATGCATCTTAAGTTCCTTCGGAAGGTAATTTCAACCTTTTACCTCATACAGTCTATTGTCGTAGCAGTGTGTTGGTTTTTTTTTATTTTTCCCCTCTAAACCATACGCTAATGAAATTAAAGGGGCCTTATGTGTACTCATTTGTAAGTGTGCCCTTGCCTTTTCCTGGACAGGGCCTAACCACATTGTCTGTTCAGCTGTGTGTTTTTGTTTTGTTTTGACTTCAGCAAACTAGTTGTGGCCATCTCTCAATGCATACTTTCCAACTGGTGAGTGGGCTGTGCAACTTACTGTTGAGTCTGCTGGCCTCCTTCAGGATGGGGCAAAAGACCACCAAACATGAGCAGTTGCATCTTCCATCACTTACTTTTGATCAATTCTAGTGGACAATGTCTGCAGTGCGACTACCTGATCCTCAGTTCATACTTAAAGTCCTACTACTGCCTGGGTACCATGCAGCCTAATAACAGCGGTTTTGGTCAAGCTGTACTTCAGGTCTTGTTCACAGTTTAATCAATTCTTTTACTTCCTTTATATGCCACTATCTGAACTAGCACCCTTTGAGATGGTGGATGTGAGCCTCAGCTATACAAGTGTGGCTGATTTCCACCCTGCTTGTTGATGAAGGTTGTAACAAGGATTCTCTGTAGATAGGATAAATCAGCCACTCATTCCCTCCCTTTGTACTAGAGAGTTAATTCTTTACCACCTTGTATGTGAAGGACTGAAAATGGGGGAATGAATATACTTTGAGCTCTGAGAGACTGGTGTCTGTGTTGGTTCCATTAGATGACCTTGCCTGTAAGTATGGCTAATTTGTCCTGCTGTCTACAGAGGACCTCTGTTACAAGTAAGCATCTGCATGTTCAGCTATCACTCCAGAGGTTGGAAAGAGGTGTTTGTCTTTTTTGCCTTTCAAGCTTTCTTCAATATTGCTTACATGTTATTAGAACACTTTTGAAAAAAAAATGTGCTTAAGTGTTTGTCATCATTGGGAGTGTGTTCATGGTAGTTTCCTTCTTTCTGTTATATGTATGGCTTGTTCAGACTGCTGTGTGTTCACAGTATTTCTGCCATTTTTTTTCCATTTTTATTAGCGTCATGCTCTATCACTATTCCCCTTATTGATTTCAAAACACTGCATCTGCAGAGAGATGGGGAAGGTAAGTATGGTTTGCCACAAATCTACATTTAGTAAACTCCTAATCACGTTCGTTTTTTGTTTTTTTTTTAATTCGTCCTTTTCTTAATTTTTTTTTTTTGTTTGGCTAGCCCTTCACTTCCATTATCTCAGAACAGTCAATTGTATATTTCTGTCTTATTAGAAATTATAAAGAGAGACCTTTTCTTTTGTTAATGACACTTATTTTCTGACTTGAACAGATTATGTTCCCAAAGCATGTAAGCTTTTATTTCTTTCTTTGATGGAAGCAGGTAAGAGTTTCAAGTTAGAGCTTACATTGTGAAGAGTCAGTCATCAGATTGCACATTCTGAATTTGATTTCCAAAAGTTAACCTTCTTCCATGGCAGATGGTTTTCATTTGAACCCTTTAGAGGGGCACTTCAAGTTGAAATGCTCCTTTGTTTATATAACATTTTTAATGTTTTTTTTAAAACATGTTAATACAGTGTAGCTTTGATCTAAATAAAAGCAGTGGCATAGCTAGGTGGGGTCATGGGGAGCCTGCCCCCCCCCCCCCAAATTTGCTCTGGGCCCCTGGTTGGCTGGCAGGGGTCTCCAACCCCTGCCAGCTGAAGACTTCATCCAGCGTTGGTCTGTCGCAGCACCGCCGCATTGCCTTCCCTGCTGTCTCTTCCCCTCACGTCGGGCATGCTCAGTTTCACTAAAAGGAATGTGCCTGATGCGAGGGGAAGAGAGAGCAGGGCTGGCAATGTGGCTGTGCCGGAGACCAGCGCTGGACGAAGTCTTCAGCTGGCGGGGGTTGGGGACCCTCGCCAGCCAAGGTATTTGCGGCGGTGCTTCAGCTGGTGGTGGTTAGGAACCCCTGTCAGCCACAATGTTACAGTGGTGGCAGTGGACGGCGACCAAAATGTTCCCCCCAACCTCTGGCTCTCTCCCCCTCCCACCTCGCGGTCTGGTTACGCCCCTGAATAAAACAACTTAGTTTTCTGTTGCACCTCACAGCAATTGTGGCTTGCGGTACTACTGCTCAAGGAGTGTAATTGGGACCAGCATCTTCAAATATCTTCTCCCTTTCTTCTTCTCTCTACCCTGTCTTTTGCCGGTCTCAGATACAGAAGACCCAGAGCAGCAGTTACTATGGTGTGCTTTATCTCTTTTTATTTGGGGGGGGGGGGGGGGGGGTATTTGTTTCTATGGTAGCTTTTGAAACTTGGCATCTGTATTGTTTGAGCGGGGTTCCCTGTGTGCAGCAGGCTCCTTGTAGCTGCCACTTTTTGAAAGTGGAGTGTGGCAGTTCTCTATGGGTGCCATTGGAACCATATTTTACTACTTGAAGAATCCATAAATAAAATAAAACTGTTTCTGTAATCTTAATAGAAATATATTTAAACATCAATAGTTTTGTACTAGTGAACTTTGTTTCTTGACAGCAAAATATCTTGAAAGCCAATTTTTTCTTACACAGTAATTTTCTGTTTCTCTGGAGACATGCAGGGGAGATGCAGACACACTTGCTGGTGAAAGCTGTCTGATCCTGTCTGCTGGTGCTCTGCTCTACCTAACTGGCCTGCTGGGCATTTGCAAGAGTCAGTGGTTTACCAAGGGCAGTGGGAGTGGTCCACCCTCTGTGCAAATCAATAGAGGGTGCTCCACTCCTGCTGCTTCAGTCCCTCTATTTAGGCCACTGCTGCCTCTCCTCTGGCTGGTTCTGCGCCTTCCTCCAGCCTCCACCCCTGCTGGGTCGCCTGCTGCTGCTGCTGCTCCTCCCACAGACTAGCAGCAGTGGTAGCAAACAAAATCTGGATGATCACGGGGGTTTGCACTACCTGTGACTGCCAATCCTGCCCCTTTGACGTCACTCCCAGTTTCTGAGCAGAGCTAGCAGCCACAGATAGGTAAGGCCCCACGATCTTGATATATTTATATATATATATTTTTGGTGCTGCTAGTTTGGAGCAAGACAGCAGTATGGGAGGGGGATTGGATCAGGTAAAAAGGAGAGAGGAGACACTGGATGGAAGGGAGAGAAAGAGGGCAGACATGGAAGGGGATGAAAGAAAGAGTGCAGAGAGAGAGGGGGGCAGGCAATGGATGGAAGGGAGAGAGGGCAAATGTTGGATGGAAGGGGCAGAGAGAGAGGGAGGGTAGACCCTGGATGAATGGGAGAGAAAAGGCAGATGGTGGAGGGAAGACCCTGGATGGATGGGAGAGAGAGCACACACTGGATGGAAGGGGCAGGGAGAGAAAGGGCACACGCTGGATAGAAGAGGCAGGGAGAGACAGGGCACACACTGGATGGAAGGGAAAGAGAGGGCAGATGCTGGATGGAAAGGAAAGAGTGAAGAGAAGATGAGGAAACCAGAGACAACAAAGGTAGATACAATAATTTTTTGGTGTGTGTGTGTGCTTTAGGATTAAGTAATATTGTAGCTGTGTTAAAAGTTTATAAATAGGAAATGGAAATAAGGTTTATTGGACTAATTTTAATACATTTAGACTAACATTCGGAGACCAAAACTCCCTTCCTTAGGTCAGGACAGTACTGCAGATACTGAAAAATACATTGCAGGTGTTTGGGTCCTGGATGATATTCGGAAGGGTTACTTCATAAAAGTTTCTACCCTGCTGAGGCACTTCTGTGACTGAGGATTTGGCAGGAAATTAGGAAGGCTGCTGCACTGTGTAAGACTCTTAATTGACGTATGAGAATGTAGGTCATAGCATCTATCCCTTTGACTACCAGCATGTTTACCAAGGTGTTGCCATTGTCAGGATGTTGGGCCTCAATTATCTTGTGGTACTTGGACAGCATATTTGTGAAGATAAACAAATCTAGAGTATTGCAAGACCCTCAAGGTGATTTCCTTATTGCAGCAAAGCTGGAGTTCTTTCAACTTGCCACAGGGATCGCTCTGTAACTTTTTATCAATTTGGAACTAGCCAGGTTACTGGATGAAAAAATCTGCATCCTATTGAAATTGTAGTACTATATGCTGGAAGCTATCTTTGCCTAGGACTCCAAGGACTTGTGCTTTCTAAAGGTGGTTCCATTGGGCAGCTTTCATATAAGAATAATTTTGTATAAGCTCAGATGCAGTTGGCCCGCTTCCAAATTAGACCTCCAGTTTCACTTCATCCTGAATATGGAGGTCAAAGATTCTTAGCTCTCGATGACCAGATCCAATTTAAACAGGTTTGATCTGTAAGGCATATGGAACTGCTCTCCTAATTTTGGTCTTTGCAAATGTTTTGAAAATGAAGACTGTCTTTTTTGGCCTTGACAGCTTGTCAGAGCAGATTGCAAATGCATGAAAATCAGTATGACTGAAAATTCATTTAAGGAGCTGACATGAATAGAACAAAATCTGGCCATCTAGAACAACTTGGACTGCTAGGGAATGGGAGCTCAGGATAGATGCTGAAGCTCATTTTGCTAAGTGAAGCATTGCAGTTATTGATCGGATGGTGTCTGGCCCAAGACATGATGCCTTAAAGATTCTTTTGTCTCTTCTAAGATAAGAGGTAGCCATAGGATGAACCTGCCCAAGAATGGAAACCATTCTATCTGTTTTCTCATTGTGCATTTCTATCCTTAGTACTGAAAAAAGGTGAGTTCTTGCAAATTAGAGGTAACTACTCACACCATTGTGGCCTTGGTTTATAGAATTCCTGAATCTGTTCGTGCAACAAACTTCAATTATCGACATTCCAGACATTTGTAAAACAAGAATCTGTTCAATCCTAGTCTACAGTTTCTGAAACTGATAACCTGGAGATTAAGAAAGATGTATTCAGGTCTATTGAAAGGATGGAAAAATTCTGCCAATCAAGTCTGTTATACTTCTTGGAATGATTTACATTGTGGTACATGGACTTCAGCATCATTTATTCTCCATTCTTTCTTTCTTTTTTTTCTTTTGTAAGTATTTTTATTGGTCAGTTGGAAAGGTACAATACAAACATTCAACTTTATATCTTAGATGCACCTCACTCAATCCTGTTTACAAGTAGGGTGTCCTCCATCAATTATCTGCATCTGACTGATTCCCCCCTTCTCTTTCCCTTTGCTCCCTCATTTATCTTTATCAACCATTCATTTCTTCACCCCCCCCCCCCCCCCCCCCTTTTCACTAACCACTGTTAACAAGCTTGATCTGCTTGTTGGAGAATCTTTCCTTGTAGTTCTTCCATAACTCTTAGTATATCTTCCTCTCCACTTTTTTCATTCTTTTTCTCAGTTTGGAGTTCCCAGTACACAGTTATCTAAACCTTGGGTCAGGGAGCTTCCTCTTTGGTCCAGTACTCTTTGGTCCAGTACGCTATGGGCCCCTTTTCCCCAGGAACAGTATCCCATAGGTCAACATAGTTGTCTTTTCCTTAACATGCTCTTCTATAGCAATTGTAGTCTAGCTTATTCTAAGGATGAGTGCATGATGGCACTAGTATGTGATTTTACATTTCCCCACAGGCATCCTCTTCCATAAAGTCATTTGTTTCTTGTAGATCGATCTTGGTTGTTAATTTCTGTAGTAACAATTTCTTAAATCTCCCTAGTCCATTGAGATGCTGAATCTCCTAAGAAGGTGGCCTTCTGCGCTTCTCTCCTTATATTGTTCACTGGTTTGGGTGTTTGCATAAACTTTTTGTAAGCAATAGGACCTGCACCCCCCCCCCCCCTCCCTTGCCTTCCCTTTTATTTAGAGTTGTAGTAATGCCATACCTGAAGGCATTGCAGTAATTGCATGTTTAGGATACCTCACTTTTCTTCATCTACAGTTTCTATCGGTAAAAGGTGTAATGTCCAAAAGAAAGTTTTCCTTAAGTATGTACTATCAAACTCCTCTTGCTATAACGCGTGTGTGTAATTGTGGGAGACACCTATGTCCCACCCATTTAACCCTCTCCCCCCCCCCCCCCCCCCCGCAGTACGCACTATGTATGTTGTGTGCTAAAATTATAGAATACTGCTTAGTGCCCACGCAAATCTGTGACATTGACAGAAGTGGCAGTATTCTATAACCTGAGTGTGCAAATGGCACAAGAATGGGGGGGGGGGGGGGATAAGGGGGTTCTAAAAATAAAATATGAAACAGTGTGGGTCACCTTTTATTTAGTTTTACAAACAGCTTAATGTCATTGTTCCTATACCATTTTTAAAGAAATGCACATCCATACTGGTTGGTTTGTTAAGTATGTAAACTAATATAGTACTAAAGAACACATGTCCATCATTTGTCCCCTAAATAACATTCTATCATCTTGCATGGTAAGCATCGGAGATTTTTATTTCAAACTATGATCTGCCATAAAAGTACTGAGACAGGATAGATCTATGATGCATTTTTAGGTATAACTTGTCTGGAATGTTTTTACGTTTGGGGAGCGTGCCAGGTGCCCTTGACCTGGATTGGCCACTGTCGGTGACAGGATGCTGGGCTAGATGGACCTTTGGTCTTTCCCAGTATGGCACTACTTATGTACTTATGCTAGCCCCCATTGCACTTCTTGAACAGTAGTGCTGCAGGCCCTGCAACCTGTAGGAATTGAGAGTAAGGAAAACTCCTAGCTTACTGATTTAGTGTAAAAAAAAATAAATAAATAAATAAAGCTGTCATGCCAGAAAAGCATGGTAAGGCTTGGCCACCAGCCTTGCCAGTGCCATCTTGTTGCTGTTGGGGATAATGACAGCATACAAAGAAAAGATGAGGGTGCAGGATACTCCAGGAGCAATGCAGGCTAAGCTGCCAGGAATATTTTTCTGGTACTTAACCTTTTGAGAAAATTTCTACAGCCATTATTAAGTAGTACACAGTAGTCAGCTTGACATTAATAAAGATAAACTTCAGTGTGTTTAAAATTTTCTTTTATTCTAAATAACTTTGATTTCCTCTGTAACTAAAGGTGATTTCATCAGGTCCCAATAAACAATAAATGCCACTTTAATGTTATACTGTAATGACTTGGTGCAGACGTAGACATTAAAGCTCTATTTGTAACCTAGAAAGAATTATTGGATAACAAGCAACCATTTACTATACCCTGTAACATGAATTAAACTAACATAGTAACGTGGAGGGGAATAATCGAACGTCGCCGGCGAAATAGGTCGCTGGCGATCTATTTTGGCGGCGGCGCAACAGCTGGCCGGAAACCATATTTTCAAAAAAGATGGCCGGCCATCTTTTTTTTTTTTCAATAATACGGTGTGGGCCGGTGAAATGCCTTGGATTTCGCCGGGTTTGAGATCGCCAGTTTTGTTTTTCCGCGATAATGGAAAAAACTGCCGGCGATCTGAAACCCGGCGAAATCCAAGGCATTTGGCCGTGGGAGGAGCCAGCATTTGTAGTGCAATGGTCCCCCTCACATGCCAGGACACCAACCGGGCACCGTAGGGGGCACTTCAAACATCTTTTATAAACAACCAAATTAGCTTCCAGGTGCATAGCACCCTTCCCTTGTGTGCTGAGTCCCCCAAATCCCCCCCAAAACCCACTGCCCACAAGTGTGTACCATTACCCTAGCCCTAAGGGCTGAAGGGGGGCACCTACATGTGGGTACAGTGGGTTTTGGGGGGTTTGGGAGGGCTCAACACCCACCACAAGTGGAACAGGTAGGGGGGGGATGGGCCTGGCTCTGCCTTTCTGCAGTCCACTGCAACCAACAACAACTGTTCCAGGGACCTGCATACTGCTGTCAGGGTGCTGGGTATGACATTTGAGGCTGGCATACAGGCTGGCAAAAAAGGTTTGTATTTTAATAATTGTAGTGTGGGAGGGGGTTGGCGACCACTGGGGGGAGTAAGGGGAGGTCATCCCCCATTCCCTCAGGTGGTCAGTTGGGGCACCTTTTTGAGGCTTGGTCGTGAAAATAAAAAGACCAAGTAAACCCGGCGAAATACTGCTTATCGCCGGGTTTTATTTTTCCATTATCCGCGAAAGCCGGCCATCTGGTAGCCACGCCCAAGCCTGCCCATGTCCCACCTTCACTTCGCCGCCAACACGCCCCTTTGAACTTTCGCCGGCGAGGCGAAGGGAAAGCGGCGAAGCTATCACAAATGTAGCTTTCGATTATACGCTTTTCGCCGCTTTTGCGAAATCGCCGGCCATATCCCGATTTGTGTCAGGAAATAGCTGGCGATTACTTTCGATTATAAGCTGGATAGTAACATAGTAGATGATGGCAGAAAAAAGACCTGCACGGTCCATCCAGTCTGCCCAAGAAGATAAATTCATATGTGCTACTTTTTTATTTGTACGGTCCTCTTCAGTGCACAGACCGTATAAGTCTGGCCAGCCCTATCCCAGCCTCCCAACTACCAGTCCTGCCTCCCACCACCAGCTCTGGCACAGACCGTATAAGTCTGCCCAGCACTATCCCTGCCTCCCACCACCGGCTCTGGCACAGACCGTATAAGTCTGCCCAGTACTATCCCCGCCGCCCAACCACCAGCCCCGGCACAGACCATATAAGTCTGCCCAGCACTAGCCCCGCCTCCCAACCACTCCCCCCCCCCCCCCCCCCCATGTGCAAGCAGCTCAATAAATGTGACCACCTCTCGGGAAAAGGTGACTGAAGTCTCCAGAAACAAAAAGAGGCTTTAATAAAGTCTGTTAGAGCAAACAATTTGTAACAGTGCGATCCCCATCCTTTTATGTGAAAAAAATTAAGTTACAGAAGTTCAAACATACAACTTTTTCGTACCTATTATGGACCCATGATGTGAAAAATTGGCCATTCTCAACATTTTTGATCTAAGACGAGTCACCTTTTCCCAGAGATGGTCACAAACTGTTCAAATTAAGTTACCAGTATGTGTGCACACTTTGTAAACATGCTGTGCTCAGATGTGCAAAAGGATATATTATGCTGACTTAAATATGAAGACAATTATTTTGTGTACTTTGGTCTCTTCTTTTGATTTGTTCAAACTGACAGGATTTAGAGCATCATACCGTGATCCACATCAGTACATCCCTTTACATTGTATAAATGTTACATACATGTTCGTCAACACGTTGAATTCACACATTTTGCACTTCCATTTTGATTTTCTCTGGTTTGGTACCATTCCCATGTGGCTATCATTTCTCATTTGTGTTTTGTAGAGCCATTCCCTGCTTTTAAATCATGGCAGGAGGACTGTGAATCTGGAGAGGCTCAGCTTTCACCACAAGCTGGAAGAATGAATAGCCCATTGGAAGATGACCTCCACCCCATACTGTCACATCGTTGCTTGGATTTTGGACAGAGTCAGCGTTTCTTGCATGATCCTGAGTCATATGATTCATCTAAAGCACTTTCTTTTGTTAGGTATGCACTAGTTTGAGTACAAAATGCAATAGTTATTTCAAGAACAATCTGTACGTAAACTGTTTTGCTATAGACCCAATTTGAACATAGAATTCCATTTCACACGCAGTTCAACATGGACTCAAACGATAGCTATATGGAGTTATTTCCAGAGGTATATCTAGTTCTACTTTTTAGTACTTTACATCATGAAGAGGGAAAAGTGATATAGTTAGTTTTGAAATAATTGTAATTTTATTGGATTGGTCTCTGTGGAAAATAACTTTTTAAAATTTTTCCATAAGAACTTGCAGAGCATCTTTTAGTTCAAATGATGATAACAAATGTGACAAGACGCCATATCAACTAGCTAAGAAGTTACAGAAGAAAATTAAACAATGTGAAGAACAGTTTGAAAAAGAGAACAATACTAAAGTAGGTTAACGATATTATTTTATCACTTTATACATACAAACGTTTGTAGTTTTCCTTTAAACATCTTTTTATTCTTCCCACATTAATTTGTTCCCTTGGAACTGTAGGAGTAGTCTCCTCCAAGATCTGGCCCTTCTGCACTGTTTTCTGTTAGCAGTTGTTTCCTGTAGTAGGCTTGGCCTTCTGCCCACCTGATTTACATATTTCTCAGCAATATGCCTTGGGTCTGATGGATAATCTTGTGGCAGTGTCTCCAACTGGGTTAATTTTGTGCATACTGTGACATAAGTGGACCACACATCTATTCCAGGCTGTTTTTAAGATGATCTCAGTCTCTCGGATTCTGTTAATGCTCTCAGCACTTCAGTTTTTCAAAACAAAACACTTCCTGGAGTTCACAAGGTGTAATATGCATGCAGCCAAACACAAGTCTTGCACCGTTCAAATACAATTCAGACTTCCTACTATTTTAACCTTTTCAATTGTATTTTCTCATCTGTGGATTATTATGCAACTTTTAAAAGTTGAATAAATGATTATTTTGGGAGAAGGAAGTTTTGTCCCAAAATGAGAAATTGTTTTATGGGGAAAAATGATTATGTATTTGGTAATCAGTTTCAGGTTGTTGATGACCTTTAATTTTTAAACTTTTTCAGCCTGCTTATAGTGATATTGCAGCCAATCCAAAGGTTATAAAGTGGATGACTGATCTTACCAAATTGCGCAAACAAATAAAAGGTATGAAGTGACTTTTGTTTTGTTCTGCAACAGAAACATCACATAAAAATTCTGATTAATACATTTATTATTAATCGTGATTAAAAACATGAATGATGTTGCAGTATCTCTTGTCTTCTCCAGATATTTCCTCTGTTTTTCCACTCCAAACCCCTGTCCTTGGCACCAATCCAGTATCAACCTCCCCTCCCCCCCTTAAAGGTGATCTTCTGTAGTCCTTGGCAGCATTGCACATACTGTGCCTGCAGCCTGGTCAGAAGGCAGTGTATGTGTGACACTGCCACTTCTGAGGAGCAGCAGAAGATCAGTTTGGGGGGGGGGGGGGAGATGGAGACAGATTGAGAGGAGGCAGCCCTTTAGGGAAGGGAAAGGGGATGGGATTAAGTTTACATATTATAATGCTTATTTTGTATCTGGGGCCCTGAATCACAAGGAGCTGCAGTGGAAAATTAAAAAAAAAAGCCTTTAGTTGTGCAATTAATTGTGATTAAAATTTTTGATTTTTTAAAAATCAGTTTGGTACCAGAGTCAGTTACATCGGAAGAAAGTGCATCATGCACTACACACTGCATGGCTGTGCGTCTAATGGTCTGGAGCAGCCCTTAAGAGAGTGTGTTCCTTATCGTCTGCTATACCAGTCCAGGCAAATGGGCTTTGTCCTTTACCCAACAAATGAGTTAGAGCTGCTAAACTATTTCAGTGACAATGAGTAAAAGTGCTGGTGCAACCTGGAACTTCCCAGAATTTCTACACGAGCAGATTTGTTGTGGCTGGTACTGGAGGTCCTAGTCCATGGTCTGCACTCCTGCAGTTGAGCCAGATAGCCTTCGCTCCTGGGGTTTGCTTCATGGACCTTACCCCAGTTGAGCCAAGAGGTATTTGTTCCCTAAACAGCCTGTGGACTACTGCATTGAGATTTCAGAGCTCTTCCTGCCTCTTGGGTCCTGCGTGTGGAACGAAGAACATTTTTGAAAATGCTGCCCTGGAGGATCTGGACTTTAGCTTTCTACCTAAGAGCCTAAATTTTGCTTCCAGAACCTCCATGCCACATTTTCCTATGTCATTGGTACCCACATGTACCAAGACAGCTGGCTCCTCCCCAGCACAATCTAAAATCCTATCTAGGTAATGTGAGGTCTGCCACTTTTGCACCAGGCAGGCAAGTGAGCATGCAATTTTCATATCCACCAGCCACCCAGCTATCTACAAGCCTAATGATCGAACCATCAACTGCAACAGCCATCCTAACCCTTCCTGCCTGGGCAAAAGTTCTTGGAGACATATCTTCGGTGTGAGAGAGTAGTGCATCCCCTGGCTACAGGAGTGATGCTGTCCTTTAAGGAGACCTTCCTCTTCCAAGGCAGCACAGGGGCTGCCAGACTGGAACTGGGACTTCTCTACAGCATACCTGTAGGTCTCTTCTCTGTCTCTCTCAGCACCTCTAAGTCTGCTACTCTAGCCTCAAGAATGGTCTTGTTCTCTGAGAGATAGGAGCTCTCTGTATCGTTCACAAGCATATAACCTCTCACCAACTGGGAGATAATCATACATGTGACGCTCAATACAAGAGGTTGGATAGCACCCCTCTCGCTGTTGGACTACTGTCTGCATCTTAGTATTATTGAGTTGTTTAAAACTTGCTAAGGTAGTAAGGATATTAGACTTAAAAGAATCTTTAGATTATATGATATATTGTGTGATATGTGTTTGTTTATTTTAAAGTAATGAAATGTAATTAAAACTCTGTAAGAGGACTCCTCTCGATATCACTGGAATAGTGTAGTATCTCTACCTCCATCTACTGGTAGGACAGGGACACACAGCCTGTTTGGACTGGTTTAGAAGGCTCAAGTCAAGGAAATTAACGGGTATGAATAAATTTCACTCTTCTTTGTTAGTCTCTTGGCCAATAACAGTAAACAAGACAAAACTGTATAAGAACAAAAAAAGAAATGGCTTAGAGCAATGGTCTGAGAACCAGGATTCAAATTCCACTTGCCCCCATTAGTATTCGTCATTACCTTGGGTGAGAGAATTTCTTTCCTGTTGCCTCAAGTACCTGCTTATATTGCAACTTCTTTGGGCCATGGACTTACTTGTATTGGAATGCCAAAATATTCAAAAATGGTTCAACATTTTCAAAGAAGATCTCAACATATTTGAAAATGCATATCTCTTTTTGAACATTATTCAACGTCTTTCTGGTTTGGATTTAAATATTTTGTTTGACCAGTGGCTGTTTTGTTTCCTTTGCCCTGCTTTCTATGAGCCTGAGGCAGAAGGGAATTCTCCTTTCAGACATTTTGTGCTCATTCTCCTAGTTCTTCTTTTACAATCATTCCTTGAGGGACAATCATCTTATACCAAAAGCAAATCATAGGTTCCCCTGAGATTATACTCGTTTCATCTAATCAGGCTTTTCAACACTTTAGTCAAGTCATCTCTCCCATACAGTTTTTCATATTTGTTGATAAATACGCTTTTTACTCTGTAGATTCAAAGCACAAAAGCTCAGATGGCGAAGTTGTACCTCAAACACGTCCACGAAGTAATACACTTCCAAAAAGCTTTGGCTCATCGCTTGATCATAATGATGAAGAGGATGATGAGGAATCCTTAGTTGAGAGAAAACCTACTCAGGAAGATACACTTGAACTCATACTAAAGAAACTGAAAGAAAAACGAGCAGAAAGAGGCCTTCCAGAGGAAATGAAGGTAAACATAGCCGAGGGTTTAAAGACAGTGGCTGACACAAACCGTGGATGCTCGTAAGAAGTAATAGGGGGAATATCCTTTTCAAATATAAGCTAGCTGTCAGATTGTCTCTAAAATGTATTGGATCAGTTAACTAACTGCAGCTGTCCCTTCAAATAAATGAAGTGTGATCACGTAGTGTTACTGTTAGATTATAAGGGATTTTTTGGATGCTCTGTCAAATCTCTTTTGTCACAAACATTTTATATGTACTTGAAGAATGTTTTACTTTGTTGCACTTTTTCCAGTTAAGATCCTTATTTATGTTTAATAAAAAGATTTAAACACCATATTCATAGTGAAAAAGCATTGCAAATTGAAACAAGGCCAAATACCATCCATCAAAGTGAACTAACCTTTTCTACACATTTATCTGTAAGCTTAACAATATCTGGAAATACCACTTTCTATGTATGTCGTATTTAGTAGTTGGTACCCCTTTTCCCTTCCCAAATTTATCCTTTCAATCCACTCCCACCTAAGAGCTTTGTTTAATAAGGATAATTTTCCATAGAACTGGAGAAAAGTCATTTTTGGATAATATCCTAGAACTGAACAACAAAGCAGCATCATTTATCCCCTCTAACTATTTAAGAATCCTTTAGAGGTTCCAGATTTACTTTCAGAGAAGTCTGCATCCATATTTGTATTTGGTTCATTTTCTATACCACTTTTTCCATATTAGCTCAAAGCAATTTACAACACAAATATTTGAATAGCAAACTTTCCCCACCACTGTGAAAATGTTTTAACATTTAACTACAGCCCATTAGGATGTTTTTTTTAACTTCCTAAGGGCAAATTAAATAGTTGGAATTCCATATTTTAACATTTTAGAAAAACATTATTTTGTTAATTCCTGTACACAGTCATTTTCTCCATTATATGGGAACATATTTTATGCAGCTCTATCCTCCAGTAACTACAAAGAACCAAGGCCTTGAAAATAAATGACTGTCCAGATCAGTGTTTCTCATGTACTTCCTAGAGAACCTCCTAGGCAGTCTGGTTTTTAGTATATCCCACAATGAGTATGAAAGAGATTTGTATGTCGAGGGATTGCTGCAGGACCAATTACAGACATCCTGGTCTAGATTTTGAGAGAACAGATTTTGAATTTGAATATTTTTGTTGTAGAAAATGACAAAGGACAATTTAGCGGAAGAGAAAACATCACTTCAAAAGTCTCTTCTTTACTATGAAAGTCTTCATGGACGGCCAGTAAGTAGCTGAATAATTTTATATGTGTTACTGCATTTCAGTGATTATATTGCTAATGAATCTGCTATGTCTTTCTGATATAATATCTGAGAGATCTTCATTTAAACACTGAATAATCTAAATTGAGCTGGCATAAGAATTCCATAGAATTTTGACTGTTCTACTAATCGTGCAGGTGGGTTAGTAAAGAGACCCAGGCCCTGACGCCATACAGTTTAAGGACATTGCCAATGTAGGGTACATGTACCTTTTCTGATTGCCTAAAAATGTAAATTCACATGCATTAGGTGCATTTGTAGTCTGCCAATTGCTGCTCTGTCTTTGTGATGTTGTACACTCAGAGCCCATATGATCTGCAAGAGCAAAGCCTTAATTTAGACTTGTGGTATAAGGAAAAGCTGTTTTCATGGCTCATGGCTATTAATACATTTCTTTTAAAATGTACTCTTAGTGAGATCTCCAGTGCCTTGAAATATCATTCTTGTCACTCTAGCCCCATTGGAAAGATCTAATGTGGTGTCAGACATTTGTAAATCATGTAACAGACCTTTTCAATCCCAAATTTCAAGGTAGATAAATCAGATTTTTGCACTAAAGGGAAAGAGGATGGGATTTGATGTACTGGCTTTCTGTGGTTACAGTAGATATATTGGAAATAAAACAGAGAAAAGAAAATGAGATACCTTTTTTATTGGTCTAACTCAGTGGTCCCAAACCTGATCCTGGAGGCACTCCAGTCAGTCAGGTTTTCAGGATATCTACAATGAATATTCATGAGAGAGATTTGCATGCACTGCCTCCACTACTTGCAAATCTATCTCATGAATATTCATTGTGGATATCCTGAAAACCTGACTGGCTGGGGTGCCTCTAAGATCAGGTTTGGGAACCACTGGTGTAACTTAATACATTTTTTGATTAGCTTTCAAAGGTAACACCTTTAGGTCAGAAATGAGCAAATGTTGACAAATATCAGAGTATATAAGAAATATAAAAGCATTTAAATGACAGTCTCACAGGAAGAGGGTTAGGATGGGTTAGGTGAGAAACAGGGAGAACTGGGTGGGTAAGAGATGGGGCAAGATAGATGGGAGTCGAAATATTTCATCATTTTGTCTTCAAAGGTCGTACGTTTCTGGATTGTCTTAAAATTTCCTTTTGCCATTCTCATCATGAAAGAATACCTCTTGATAGAGAGAACTCTCTTTGTGGAGAGTGGACAAGGAACCAAAGAGCGTTGTACAGCTTGTTTTCGGCAGCGGATTCTCTGTGACCACTTTTGCTGTTTGAGGCTGCTTCCTTTGCAGCTCAATATTCCTGCACATTGTGGGATTTTGAAGCCATGGGAGGGAAGGGCTAAGGGAGATTTGTTGGTTTTTATTTATTTATTTGTAGCATTTATTCCCCGCTCTTTCCCGCTCAATAGCAGGTTCAGTGCGGCTTACAAAGTATGGGTACAAAAGTATCACAGAAATAACATAGTTGTATAAAGTAGAACAATGTATGGGTACAAAAGTGTCACAGAGATAACACCGTTGTATAGAGTGGAACAAGAGGAAGAGATGTGGGGGGAAGAATTGGGCATGGGTAATATTAGTGGTGTGGGTTGTTTGTAAATTAAGTTGGGTTGTTTGGATAGGCTTGTTTGAAGAGGTAAGTTTTCAGCAGCTTCTGGAAGGGTAGGTGTTCGTTGGTTGTTCGGATGTGTCTTGGTATGGCGTTCCAGAGTTGGCTGCCTATAACGGAGAAATTGGATGCGTAGTAGGTTTTGAATTTGGGAAGGTGTAGATTGAGATACGTTCGAGAAGATTTGGACCTGTTTCTGGCTGGAAGGTCAATCAAATTGGTCATGTAGCTTGGAGATTCTCCGTGGAGGATCTTGTGGATCAATGTGTGGGCTTTGAAGTTTATATGTTCTTTGATAGGGAGCCAGTGAAGTTTTTCAAGGAGTGGTGTTGCGCATTCGAATCGTGATTTACCAAAATTGAGTCTAGCTGCTGTGTTTTGGGCGGTTTGGAGTTTTTTCAGAACTTGGATTTTACAACCAGTGAAGATGCTATTGCAATAGTCAGCGTATCTGGGTTTAAAAAAGGTTTGGACAAATTCCTGAAGGAAAAGTCCGTGGAGGGGCATAATCGAATGGAAACGCCTATCTCCATGGACGTTTATCTCCGAGAACGGGTCCATGAAGGGGCGGGCCGAACCGTATTTTTGAAAAAATGGACGTTTTTGAGCTGGGTGTTTGGTTTTTTTTAGCGATAATGGAAACTAAAAACGTCCTAATCCGAGCCATTTGGTCGTGGGAGGGGCCAGGATTGGTAGTACACTGGCCCCCCTGATATGCCAGGACACCAACTGGGCACCCTAGGTCAGTGTGGTGGACTTCAGAAAAAGCTCCCACATGTATAGCTTCCCTTACCACGGGTGCTGAGCTCCCAACCCCCCTCCCCCAAAACCCACTACCCACAAATGTACAACACTACCATAGCTCTTAGGGGTGAAGGGGGCACCTACATGTGGGTACAGTGGGTTTTGGAGGCCTCCCATTTACCAGCACAAGTGTTACAGGTGGGGGGGGGGGGATGGGCCTGGGGCCACCTGGCTGAAGTGCACTGCGGTACCCACTAAAAGTGCTCCAGGGACCTGCATACACGCAGGCCTCTAGGACTGGTTGCTGCTATATAACATTGGCACACCAGTTGACACCTGAAGACTAATCTCTCCGAAAAAGTCCTTTATTGGAATAACCGCATTTACTCACAGTTAACTGCAGATCAGAGGTTGTGCCCCACTGACAGCGAGTCTCCCTGGTACTGAGATGAGCAGTAGGTCAGAGCTGGCAGAATGCTGTACAATGCCCTCTTTTAGCCACATTCAAGGTAAGAACTAAGTTGTCTAACGTAGCTAACACAGGAAAGGGAACTAAAACTGGCTTACAAAAATGGCCACTCCCGCATGGACTACAACAGGAAACACAACAGGGCACACTCTGACCCAGTAGGCAGGGGGAAAAGCACCATGGGAGAAGAGCCTACCAACTACCAACATCGTGAGACTGTAACACAAGCTAATGAAATCACGGAGCCCAATACCCTACACCCACCACAATGCAATGCTGATGTGACCCTGTACTGCACCCGAGAGCCACATCTGACCCAGGGAAAGGCTGTGACAGGATCGAACACATTCTGCTGTCGTGGAGGTGGGTACGGCATTTGAGGCTGGCATACAGGCTGGAAAAAAAGTTTTTAAAGTGGGGTTTTTTTGGTGGGAGGGGGTTAGTGACCACTGGGGGAGTCCGGGGAGGTCATCCCCGATTCCCTCCAGTGGTCATCTGGGCAGTTGGAGCACTTTTTTGGGACTTGTTCGTGAAAAAAAGGGTCCAAAATAAGTGACCCAAAATCGCGGTAAAAACGCTTTTTTTTTTTTTTCGATTATCAGCTAAAGATGCCCATCTCTCCTCAGCTGATAACCACGCCCCAGTTCCGCCTCCAACACGCCCCCGTCAACTTTATTCGTTTCCGCGATGGAGTGCAGTTGGAAACGCCCAAAATCGGCTTTCGATTATACCGATTTGGGCGCCTTTGCGAGACAAACGTCTATCTCCCGATTTAGGTCGCACTATAGGCGTTTTTCTCTTTCGAAAATAAGCTGAATAGTCTACTATTGAAACAGACATGGAAAGCAACTGCTTGCCCTGGGATTTGTAGAATGGAGTGTTGCCACTTTTTGGGTTTCTGCCAGGTACCTGTGACCTGGCTTGGCTACTGCTTGGAAAACAGGATACTGGGTCAGATGGACCACCGGCCTGACCCAGAGTGGATACCCCTATGTTCTTATGATGCCGAAAACGTTTTGTGCAAAATGCTTGTGTACACATATCTAGGGATTAATGTGTGTACAATTGATTTGCACTCTTAAAATGTTTTAGTGTACACACAATGGCTCTTATTTTAGAAGCATCACTACATGCAAATAGCAGCTTTTACATGTGTTGGTTGACATACATGTGTAAAATCAGTTTTAGAAAGAGGACCATATACATGGGGAAGCTCACCTAGCAAGGGGGCATGGTTAGGGCAGGCTAAACATATGAGCACAAATTCCTCACTTTACAAGTGAACTACACATGGATTTGAAAAAAATGTCCACATAAGTGCCTGCTGGAAGGGCAGGGATGAAGGCTAAGAGAAAACTCAGAAGAACATAAGTGTTGCCATACTGGGACAGACCGAAGGTCCATCAAGCCCATGATCCCGCCTCCAACAGTGGCCAATCAGGTCACATGTACCTGGCAAGATTCCAAAACAGTAAAACAGATTTTATGCTGCTTATCCTAGAAATAAGCAGTGGATTTTCCCAAGTTCATCTTAATGATGGTTTATGGACTTTGGGAAATTATCCAAATCTTTTTTAAAACCCTGCTAAGCTAACGGCTTTTAACATATTCTCTGGCAAAGAATTCCAGAGTTTTAATTACTCCCCCTTCCAATTCTCCCCCACCCCACAAACACAAATATATCCATATCCTTGTCTGATCCTCCCTAACATGTCTACCCATCTGTTTCCTCACCTCATATACAGACGCTTTCTGATCCTTCCTAGAAAAGGATCCCAATCCCCTATCCCTGATCCCACCCACAGTTCTTTAGGGGTCTCTGGATTCTAGTGGGGAGCAGGAGTAAGCTCCATTTGCTCCTGCTCCATTGAAATCATGAGTTCAAAATGACTCTCATGTCCCCTAAAAGTAGTCTCCGGTAGTACTGCTAGGTGTCAGGATGCCATATAAGGTAGATAGTCCAAATAATTCATTTAGGGCCCTTTTACAAAGGTACATAAGGGCCTACACACGTCCAGTGCGTGCCAAATCGGCATTACCGCTTGGCTACTGCGTGCCCCGGGTGGTAATTCTGAATTTGGCGCACGCTGAAAATGTGCTCCACATTCAGAGTTTCTATCTATTTAATTACTTATTTATGAATTAGGTTGAAACCTGGGAGCATTTAAAATCTTTTTTTTTTTTTCTATGCCTAGGGGATGCTTGGATGGATGTAGTTTGGGGGTATTGCCCCCCCCCCCCCCCCCAAACGAGCTGCATGTCTGGAAGTGGAAAGGGATGTATAAATGTTTGGGTGGTTTGGGGGGGCATCCCCCCCCCCCCCCCAAAAAAAAAAATGATCTGTAAAGGGAAATTGTCCTAGTGTATTTTGCTTTGTTTTGTTTTTTGAGTTATGGGTGGGAATTGTCCTTCCTAGTGTGGTGGAAATTGGTTCAGTGGGAATGGTCCATATGGAAATTGATATGTGGTAACTGTCCAGTGGGAACTGACCTAGAACCCTACTCTCCACCCCTGACACACACCCTCAAAAAAATATAAAAAAATAATTAGCACACTGCTAGCATGCGCACTACCCAAAATCAATGCATCCCACATTAGCTCTTTTTTTTTTTTTTTTTTTTTTTTTTTTGCTGCTTTAGGCCTGCATTAGCAACTTAGCTTAGTAAAAGGACCACTTAATGCACAGTTTAGTGTATACTAACTGCTAGCGCAGTACTGCGTTAAGGAGCTTTGTGGTATTTTTGCAGTTAATGCATGATACACCATGCATTAAGTGCTTTTTGTGTTAGGACCATGTCATAGGTGGAGAATGGGCATAGAGGATGTTTTGTGGTTGGTGAGCTGCAAACAGTAGCTGACCAAAACTAATTCTCGATGTCAACTGCAACCAGTGACTGAAATTTGCAGTTCGGTTTCAGACAAAAAAGAACCCCGCTCCTCCTGCGATCACTCTCAGTGGCCCCTTGGCCCCCCTTGCAATCACTCTCGCTGCAGCCTGCCCCTGCTCCCCCCCCTATGATCAATCTCAGTGCCACCCTCCTTCCCTCTCACCACCCACACAACTGGAGATTACTCCTGCTTATGCTGTTTCCAATCCCAAGATGGCTGCTGGGACCTCCCGTGGCAGTCTCACGAGGCTGCTGCAGGATAGCCCAGCATCTGTTTTGGCAGTGGAACCCACAGGGTTAAGAGAAACTGGGGATCGCTCTTGCCCTGAAGACCCACTAGACCACCAGGAGGTTTAAAGGTAGACCCAGGAAGGGCCTTTGGGTGGTGGATGGTGGAAGGGGCATGGGGCGGAAAGTGAACATGGGTGGGAGGCACGGGGTGGAGAGTGATCGCAAGGGTAGGGTGGGGGGTTTGGTTTCAGTCAAAAACACATTTGCATTTTTTGGCCAAAACCTAAACCCAGATTTTGAGTTGAGCTCTAGCTGCAACTAACGTGGCACTTTTGCAGTTAGTGTGGGACCACTTAACACATCTTAAACAGGATGTGCTAAGTACTTCCGTCCTAACTCCAATACTACTGTACACTATCTGCAAATTTAACATGGAACCAAATTGAGGGGCTCTTTTAATAAACTGTGGGGAAAAGGGCCCTGCAGTTGTGGTGGTGGCCATTTTTCCCATGGGCCAGAGCCCTTTTTACTGTAATGGGTAAAAAGCCCCTAAAAAAATGACCATGCGGAGTTTAAAAAAGCTTTGGACGGCTTCCTTTTTTTTTTTTTTTTTTTTCCGAAATGTTTTTATTGGTAAGAGAAATGCACAAACATCCAAAACTCCTCCGCACAACAATATCGCGGATTATCGCACAAGTAAGGTACAATCTAAAAAAATACAGTACAATACAGTATTGGCACAAATAAATAACACTGTTTAACAAACCTTCATGTGCCAATTCCTCTCAGTTTTCTCTTTTTCAACCCCCCTCCCCTATCTATACCTCCCCGCCCTCCCCCTCCCCCTGCTTATGTTCATACTGACTCTGGAAGGAACGACACAGCTAGTTTATAGGCTCCATTAGGATTCTGTAGTTAACAGTTTCCACCCATCTGCTGGTAAAAGTGTATAACCCATCCATCTAGGCTGGTGTGGAGGGACTAAAGGAAAGCAAATTAGCAAGTAAGGTCTAATTTCTTCATTTCCTATACTGGAGCCTCCCATATCAGTACAAAATGGAGAAGTTTGCCAGATTGTGGATGTACTTGGGTTAATCATACCCCAGAGCTCTGCACTCTTCAGTGCGTCCATCAAATACGTTATTCCCTTCATTCCATAATGATTAGTAGAGTATATTCGTTATTTGTGCCTGTCTCCCAGGATTTTAGCATAAAACATATAGTTGTATAGAATTTCTCTAACCACAGTACGAAAAGATATTTCAAATATCTTGCTACCGTGCCCTGGTCAGTTTACTAGCTATTCATAAAAGATATGGGTACAGACTTAAAGATCGAGAGGGGCCTTCCTAGAGTAAATGCACAAGAGGTTAGCCTCTCGCAATAGGTAGATTGACAGAGGCAGGTGGCACATTTATTTGAGGCCTGAGCTTTCGGGGGACCAAAAGTCTACTTCATCAGTGGATGGATGCTCTAGAATAAGGGATTGTAGGATGAGGGTGAAAGGAGGTAAGACTTAGAGTAAGCTAAGGAAATATTTCTGTACAGAAAGGGTAATGGATACATAGAACAGCATCCAAGTTAAGATGGTGGAGATTACAGTATCTGAATTTAAGAAAATTTGGAATAAGCCCAAAGAATATCTGAGGGGAAGGAAGGATTATAGAGCTTAGTAATTGGTATGGACAGGCAAACTGCATGGGCCATATGGTCGTTATTTGCTGTCAGTCTCTTTGTAGGGAAAACTTCAGGCCTTGGTTTTTATCCAAATATGAGAGTTTATATTATCCATAATTGATGACAAAGCTGCCTGTTCCTGAGCATTTATTAAACCATGCCTGATTAGAATCGTCTGTCCTTATTCTCCACTTAGTTACCTATATGAAAAAGTAATTTTTCCTCTAGTATATTTGCCAAAAAAGGGAGATTTAAGATTGGTTGATGGATACCACATTGGGAAATGTGTAATCTTGAAAAATGAATAACAAATGAGATACATGAAGTGATTTGATGTGGATTCCCCGTTAAGTATAATTATTGGTGATCATTTGGCAGATGATTTAATGTGGACAGATGCAAAATGATGCACATTGGGAAGAATAATCTAAATCATAGTTACCTGATGCTAAGGTCCACTTTAGGGGTCAGCACTCGAGAGAAAAATCTAGGTTTCTTCGTAGACAATACATTGAAAATTTCTGTTCAGTGTGCAAGGGAGGCCAAAAAAGCAAACAGGATACTGAGAATTTTTAGGGTAGGGATGCAAAATAAGATCAAGAATAATATAATGCCTCTGTATCACTCCATGCTGCAAACTCACCTTGAGTATTGCATTCAATTAATCAAAAAAGATATAGCAGAATTAGAAAAGGTTCAAAGAAGAATGACCAAAATGATAAAGGGGATGAAACTCCTGCCATATGAGGAAAGGCTAAAGAGGTTAGGGCTCTTCAGCTTGGAAAGGGACTGCTGAGAGGGAATATGATTGAGGTCTATAAAATCCTGAGTGGTGTAGAACAAGTAAAAGTGAATCGATTTTTTTTTTCACTCTTTCACAAAGTACAAAGACCAGGGGACACTCAATGAAATTACGTGGGAAATGCTTTTAAAACAAATAGGAGGAAATATTTTTTTGCTGAAAGAATAGTTAAACTCTGGAACTTGTTGCTGGAGGATGTGGTAACAGCGATTAGCGTATCTGAGTTTAAAAAAGGTTTCGTGAAGCTCCTGGAGGACAAGTCCATAGTCTTTTATTGAGATGGATATGGGTGAAGCCACTGCTTGCCCTAGGATTGGTAGCATGGAATGTTGCTACTAATTGGGTTTCTGCTAGGTAGTTGTGATTTGGTTTGACCACTGTTTGGAAACAGAATACTGGGCTAGATGGACCATTGGTCTGACCCAGTATCGCTACTCTTAAGTTCTTAAATTTTATTTTCTTCCTTTCTTTCTACCATCTAGCTTCCACCCTCGGACAGCATGCCCAGATAGCTCAGATGACTTTTGGCTAGGAGGAACTGCCATAGTATGACAAAAGTTCTTCCTGTCTTTGGATTTGGCACTGGCATGCTGAGTTCTGGTCCCCTTTTCGGCATGCCCCAGTGGTTGTTAGTTTTACAGTATCATCATGTTTTTAAAAATTAGGATTCATTGTACATTGCCATTTTTAATTTCATCAATTCTGATAGTCCAGGATCAGACTGCTAGTGGGGCTGAAATTAGGAAGCTTATCCTATATATGAGCAAATGAAAAAAAAGTAAGATCAATTTTGTGACATTTTTTCATTCAGAATTAAAATCCATCTCTGTGATTCAGAAAGAAAGATTAAACTTGTCT
The DNA here is from genome assembly GCF_901765095.1 of Microcaecilia unicolor. NCBI lineage: Eukaryota > Metazoa > Chordata > Amphibia > Gymnophiona > Siphonopidae > Microcaecilia > Microcaecilia unicolor. The sequence continues at coordinate 166,684,468 of NC_044038.1, forward strand.
CCTCCCCAAGCCGAGGTCTTCCACCGTCACCATGTTGATCATGTAAAGATTTCTGTTTTCATTTGATTGGAACGTCAAGAATAATTGAACAAGGGTATTTTTTTGACTTGCTTTAAATTTCTTTTCACTGTAGGTTACAAGAGAGGAAAGGCAAGTTGTTAAACCTCTTTATGACAGATATCGCCTTGTGAAACAAATGTTGACAAGAGCAAGCATTACTCCTATTCTTGTAAGTAAATGGTTGGTTATCTACAATTGATAGTGCAGAACTGAATGGGAAGACAGAAAGGGAACACAGTATGTGCCAATTAAGGCTTCAGGTATAAGGGGGTATAAGGGAATGTGGGTTTTCCGAAGAAAAAGCAGGGAACACATCATTATGAGAGACTTCTTATGGTAGTAGAATGCCAGATTTTTAATTCTTCAGCAGAGAAATTGTTTTTAGGATGCTACAAGAACATGAAAAACATCTCCTTTGCAGGGCATCTATACTGCTTCAGTTTTTTCTCCTCCCTTGATTTTCTGAAGCCCATATGTGAAAAGACATTAGCCCGAATTCATTTCTAAACATGAAATATGAGCTCTGTAATGCAGATGTGCGTTTCCCATTTATGGAATCTTGGATATCTGTTAGAGGCCAACTGAATTTCAGTTTTGGTGCGCCTGAAATTGATATTCAACTTTGTTTTAACCAAAAATGCTGGTGCATTTTTGTCCAAAACCAAAACTATATGCTTGTCTCCTAGCGCTCTGTCTCTCTCCCCCTACCCCCCCCCCCCCCCCCCCCCAGGCCTACTGTACATCCACAGTTGCTCCTGTCCAATACCGTCTCTGCTGCTAAAATGACTGCCGCAATCTCTAGCGGCAGTGTCACAAGACTACTGCTGGAAGTCGCAGCAGCTGTTTTGATTAGAGCTGGCATAGGCAGTAGCGATCCACAATCATCCCTTACTCATGCCAGCTCCAGTCTCAAAATGGTTGCCATGACCTCTAGCTGCTGGAAATCGTGGCAGCCATTTTGAGATTGGAGCCAGCGTGGGCAGGAGCAACAGAGACTCGCTCCTGCCTGACTAGCCACTAGTTCACCAGTGGAGGGGCCTATGGATGGGTCTGGGAGGGGTGCTCCTTCTTTTCAAGGGACTAGAGGGAGTAGTGACCAAGAAAATCAGTTTGTGTTGCTCCTTGTCTACTTTAACATCAAGTATCTAGCAATCTTAATGTCTGCATTAATGTTTATGTATGTTAAAAATTTGATATACCACCACTACTACAAAATATTGTAGCGGTTTAACCAAATTGTATTTACAAACTGTATCCCAGGCCTTATTACTCACCTGGAGTACTGTAATGCACTATATGTAGGTCTGCCAAAGGTGCAGGTTCACAGACTCCAGCTAATACAGAATATAGCACCTCATTTGGATAAGCATGTAATATCTGTTCTTAAGACCTTACATTGGTTACCATCCATCAGTGAATTGTGCCTGAATGCCCCTCCCTATTTTAAAATGCATCTAATTGATCCCTTCATTCTGCGGGTCAAGCTCTACTGGCTTTGCCAGGAAGAATTCATTTAAAATCTACCGACAACAGAGCAATTTCCTGTTTGGGCCCCTAATTGTGGGAACATCTTAAGAATTAGGAGAAATGAATGATCTTGTTGCTTTTCACAAATACTTTAGAGGCGGGTTATTTGTATCTGTTTTTATTGCTGCTGTAACCTTTTGTGGGTAAGGCAGTGTAAAAAATTGAGAAGAAATTGAAGATGAATGTAGTGCCGCGTTTGATGTATCTTTTCCAAGTTCTTCCAGTTAAGATATCCAGGGGCTTTTTGAAGGGGGTGCAGGACAGATTGGTTAGATTCATCTGGGCTAATAAGTTTCCTCGACTGCCGAGAGCTCTATTGTATAAGGACAGGGAGGAAGGGGGATCTGGGTGTTCCAAATGTGTTGTGGTACTATAGGGTGGATCAGGCCCATGAAGCATTTGAGTGGTATCAGGACCACTCGCACAAGTTATGGGTGAAGCTGGAACAGGCAGAGGTGGAATTCTGCCCGCTTAGGGATATGATGTGGCTTTCTCGTAAATATAGATCTTTAGATACAAATTTATGCCCTTCGATTTATTCCATGTTCTTTTATTGGGACGGGTTGTTCAGTGGGCCTGACGCAGTGTTATCTAAGCTGTCCTGATAGCTTTTTCATCCCGGGGTTTCCCAGGGACCCTTTTATTAGATGGAGATCACTGGGTTTGGTCTCTTGGGGTCAGTTATTTGATGATGGCTGTCTGATTTCATTTGAATCATTGCAGGAACAGTTCCCCGTGATGCCTAATGAGTTCTTTGCATATTGTCAGTTGAGATCTTTTCTTAGTTCAAGGGAGATACGGCCCACTATATTACGGGAAAATACGTTCCTGGAAGATTTATGTGAAGATTCTAAAACTACTAGGGGTCTTATTACATGTCTTTATTTTTATCTGCGTGGACAGTTGAGAGCAACCCAGGTTCATAGGGAGAGGTGGCATCAGGAACTGGGGGTGGTTATTGACGATGGGGACTGGTCCTTTTTTGAGAACAATTGGTCTAAGATATCTATTTCAGTTCCTTATGAAGAGAATGTGGTTAACGTGCATTATCAGTGGTATTTGACCCCGGTTAGACTTAATCACATGTTTCCTGGAGTTTCACCATTGTGTTGGCATGGCTGTAATCAAAGGGGTACAATGGGACATATTTGGTGGCTGTGCATTAAAGTTCGGACATATTGGAAAGCAATACAATCTAGGTTACAGCATTGGATTCAAAGACCTATTAAATGATCTCCTGAGTTTTTCATATTTGCTAAAAAAAAAAAAAAAACAGCAGGCATTACTAAATCGCAGGCTTTGCTGGTAAGGCATGCAATGGTTACGGCTCGAGTTGTGATTGCTGGGCATTGGAAATCAAGAGAGGTCAGTGACGAGATGGTTAAACAAACATTGGTTTATCTGTGAAATGGAGAGGCTTAGGGCTTTTCGAGGCCATATGGAGGTGAAATGGGAAGCAATATGGGAGCCTTTTCTGAAACACTGCACATGCTAAAGGGGGGAGGGTTCGGGTAAGTGGTTGGGGAAGTTAGTGAGGTAGGGGAGAGATGGGGGCGGGGAAGGGGGAGATGGGAGGAGGTCTAATAAAATCTTTAAAACCTGGGGTCAATCCTTGAGTTGTCAGTAGAATTGGATTTCCTGTGACTGTTGGCTTTTTTTTGTTGATTCATTTACATGAAACTTGTGTTAATGTTGATTTGTTTGAGTGCATCTCTATTCATGCTAAAGGTAATGAGTGTTTAGATTCCAATGCACAGGGATTCTTTGTCGTTCAATAAAGACGTCAATCTAAAAAAAAAAAAAATTGAGAAATAAAAGGCATGAGCTAAATCCAAAATAAATATATAGGATGACTGTTACAGGGATCACCATCAACAAAGCGGCGGGGTCAGATGTTGCAGCCAATCATAGAAGGGGAAACTGCACATTTCTTTGAAGAAATCAAGGTAAGTTTTTATGTTTTGTTTTGTTTTTTTAACCACGGCATCATTACATTATACTGTTCTGGTGACATACATGAAAGAATTGCTTAGCATATAGCTTTCTTGTATAGTATACAGTGGGGGAAATAAGTATTTGATCCCTTGCTGATTTTGTAAGTGTGCCCACTGACAAAGACATGAGCAGCCCATAATTGAAGGGTAGGTTATTGGTAACAGTGAGAGATAGCACATCACAAATTAAATCCGGAAAATCACATTGTGGAAAGTATATGAATTTATTTGCATTCTGCAGAGGGAAATAAGTATTTGATCCCTCTGGCAAACAAGACCTAATACTTGGTGGCAAAACCCTTGTTGGCAAGCACAGCGGTCAGACGTCTTCTGTAGTTGATGATGAGGTTTGCACACATGTCAGGAGGAATTTTGGTCCACTCCTCTTTGCAGATCATCTCTAAATCATTAAGAGTTCTGGGCTGTCGCTTGGCAACTCGCAGCTTCAGCTCCCTCCATAAGTTTTCAATGGGATTAAGGTCTGGTGACTGGCTAGGCCACTCCATGACCCTAATGTGCTTCTTCCTGAGCCACTCCTTTGTTGCCTTGGCTGTATGTTTTGGGTCATTGTCGTGCTGGAAGACCCAGCCACGACCCATTTTTAAGGCCCTGGCGGAGGGAAGGAGGTTGTCACTCAGAATTGTACGGTACATGGCCCCATCCATTCTCCCATTGATGCGGTGAAGTAGTCCTGTGCCCTTAGCAGAGAAACACCCCCAAAACATAACATTTCCACCTCCATGCTTGACAGTGGGGACGGTGTTCTTTGGGTCATAGGCAGCATTTCTCTTCCTCCAAACACGGCGAGTTGAGTTCATGCCAAAGAGCTCAATTTTTGTCTCATCTGACCACAGCACCTTCTCCCAATCACTCTCGGCATCATCCAGGTGTTCACTGGCAAACTTCAGACGGGCCGTCACATGTGCCTTCCGGAGCAGGGGGACCTTGCGGGCACTGCAGGATTGCAATCCGTTATGTCGTAATGTGTTACCAATGGTTTTCGTGGTGACAGTGGTCCCAGCTGCCTTGAGATCATTGACAAGTTCCCCCCTTGTAGTTGTAGGCTGATTTCTAACCTTCCTCATGATCAAGGATACCCCACGAGGTGAGATTTTGTGTGGAGCCCCAGATCTTTGTCGATTGACAGTCATTTTGTACTTCTTCCATTTTCTTACTATGGCACCAACAGTTGTCTCCTTCTCGCCCAGCGTCTTACTGATGGTTTTGTAGCCCATTCCAGCCTTGTGCAGGTGTATGATCTTGTCCCTGACATCCTTAGACAGCTCCTTGCTCTTGGCCATTTTGTAGAGGTTAGAGTCTGACAGATTCACTGAGTCTGTGGACAGGTGGCTTTCATACAGGTGACCATTGCCGACAGCTGTCTGTCATGCAGGTAACGAGTTGATTTGGAGCATCTACCTGGTCTGTAGGGGCCAGATCTCTTACTGGTTGGTGGGGGATCAAATACTTATTTCCCTCTGCAGAATGCAAATAAATTCATATACTTTCCACAATGTGATTTTCCGGATTTAATTTGTGATGTGCTATCTCTCACTGTTACCAATAACCTACCCTTCAATTATGGGCTGCTCATGTCTTTGTCAGTGGGCTCACTTACAAAATCAGCAAGGGATCAAATACTTATTTCCCCCACTGTATCTGCACAGAACCATACACCCATCAGAATAAAAACTTGTTCTTGCATATGTAAGGTTTAATTGGATCTACCCAGTCTCTTCTTCCAAAACCTCAGTAGTTCTAGCAGAGAGTTGTAAAGGAAACTAAGCATATGATAAATGCCAAAAGATCGGCCCACAAATTCCTCAACCTGAACTTCCCCAGCTGTAAAGGAATGAAATACAAACAGGCTTATGCTACTTCCTTTGCGTACAAAAGCACACAGTCTTGGAACACACTACCCATGGCCCTGAAAACCATACCCAATCTAACAAGCTTTCGCAAGCTTTGAAAACACATCTCTTCAACAGAGCCTACAAAAGTCACCCTCAATGAAACAAATCATTCCTTAAACTACCCAAGTACACCTAAAACACCTCTCACACGACCTTACCTAACACCTCTCCATCTGAATTCCTCTTTCACCTCAGCTTATGATTGACTGTTTTTTTTTCTTCAAATCATTTAACGACGTTTTCATTTCCATACTCTGTAAGCCACATTGAGCCTGCAAAAAGGTGGGAAAATGTGGGGTACAAATACAATAAATAATTAAATATAAACCACTTTACTCTTGATTTTTTAAGACAGGCCTGTAATAACCTATTAGAGGAGGTGATGGAGGCCTGCAGAAAATTTAAACCTAATGGGGATAGATAGAGCAGCAATAGTAATAGGTATAAAACAAGGTATTGACTTAAACATAGGAATTTGCCTTCTACCCAGAGAGGTAGAAGACCAGAGAGTAAACCAGCTGGGCAGATTGGGTAGCTCAGTTGATCTTTATCTACTGTCATTTACATTGTTACTATTTAAGATTTATTTTATAACCTAACTCCCAAAATTAGGAAAATATTTTAATTGAGCTTTTTTTTTTTCTGCTAGGGTGTGTGCAGGTGAGCTCAGATTGGGAGGGAAGATTGTCACTACTGTAGTAGCATCTGTGGACGGTAGAGTTGCATTGAGGGACAATTTGAAAAGAGACTTTCTTTAGCTGATGGAGTGAAAAAAATTCACATCAATTGTAAGCCCTCTGGGGAGAGGGAAATGTATAAAATGTAGCGCACAATGACTAAATCCAAATAAATACATACACATGTTGTAGGGCCTGTTAGCAGTTACAGGCTCATACAGATCCCATGGTAGTCCTGGTCCCCTCTGCAAACATGGTCTTGCTGTTACTAAGGTAATAGCTCAAAGAGCAGCAATGCTGCAGGACTTGGGCTGGTGATATTTAAAAAATTTTTTTTTCTTGTGTTGCTTCTTCAGTTGTACTGCAGCTTTATTTCTTCATTGCACTGAAAATACAAGCTGTTTCCTTGTCTACTTTAACATCAAGTATCTAACAATCTTAATGATCTAACTAGTCTAGAATGAAAGAATTACAATGTATACTTGAAAAGGCTAAATCTTTTTTTAACTTTAAAGACTACTGTGATCTGATGTAAATGAGAAATGCCATAATGGGTCATAATAAAGGTCCTTCAAGCCTCTCTCCAGCAGTGGCCAATCTAAAACATAAATACCCAGCAAGGTTACAAAGAATCAGTTATGCCAGGGTGTAAAACAATAAGGAAAAGCAGTGGGTTTGCCACTTATCTCTTTGTGAAAATCTACTGCAAGGATCAAAACACATGAAGCCCATACACACCAACAGAAATGAATCAATACACTCTCCTTGAATTCTCTCACCCCGCATTTCCACCACAATTAATACTCCACCCACAAATAAAATTGTTATACCCTAAGGTTATCCGCTATTGTTCTATCGCCCCATCTTTTCCCCATTGTATCATTCCATTGTTCTACGCCCCAAAGATGTTCTGACTTGACTCTGTCTCTCATAACTCTTCACAATGTAACCATAATTGTACTGTAACATATTGTATTTCCATCACTCACAATGTATTGTAAGCCACACTGAGCCCGCAAATAGGTGGGAAAATGTGGGATACAAATGCAATAAATAAATAAATAATCTGACCATATATGGTGGCATCCCAATTCACCCTACACTTGCTTGTTTGGAGTGAAACCTTAAAGACAGTTTTCAAAGTAACCTGAAGAAAATAAAAATTAATAATAATTTGTTTGCATCTGGATAAGACTTTCATGCCCATATTTGGATCTCAGGTTAAGAAGCCCTGATCTATAGAATTTTTTTTTTTTTTTTGTTACATTTGTACCCCGCGCTTTCCCACTCATGGCAGGCACAATGCAGCTTACATATTGTATGCAGGTACTTATTTGTACCTGGGGAAATGGAGGGTTAAGTGACTTGCCCAGAGTCACAAGGAGCTGCCTGTGCCTGAAGTGGGAATCGAACTCAGTTCCTCAGTTCCCCAGGACCAAAGACCACCACCCTAACCACTAGGCCACTCCTCATTTCAGTGTGAATGATTCTAGGTTAGGTTTTTTGAAACACTAACAATATATTGCGTGTAGTCTTTGACATGTCCTCTTTTCTTTAGGAGGAAGAGGAGGAAACCATCACTGTATCATCAGAGATGAATGATTCTTTAAAACCTGCTGTCCAACCAGAGTCTGTCTCAAGCCAAGTTGAAAGTGCAGAGCCTGATGCTGTAGAACATCAAGATAAAATAACCATGGACAACAGATTATCAAACACGCGAGCCTCTTCCATGTATGTAGAACCAAAGGCAAAAGTGTCATTTGTTAGAAATTTTAAAAGTGTAGTCAAATATGGTTGAGTACTTGGGTTTGTATTATGTAGTGTACATATCACAAAACTAGGAAACCTGAAGACCCAGCACTTCTGTAACTGGACACCCGCCTTTATGCACATATAAACCTATAGAATACTAGCACACACGTAAGTGCAAGCATGGCATCTAAGCGCCATTCTGTAGCATTGTGCATAAGTGGCATACAGTCTAAATGCAAGGGAGCGTACACAGAGTGCATTGGTGTGCCTCCCACTTAAGCACATAACTTACAGAATACTGCAAATTACGCATGCCCCTGCCGTATTTGCCTGATCACGATTACATCATATCTATGGCTGATGTAACTGCAGTTGTGTAAATGTAAGGTACACCATTACTGTCATAGAATAGGTTCTCACACTGCTTGACAGTGGTACCACCTTAAGCTTTGATCTCGGCATCTATTCTTCTAAAATTTAATGCAGGCTCAATAGAAGCAGAGTGTGATACAATTAAGACATTGAAGAATAAAAATGTAAACCAACCATATAAAGTCACCATCTCTGTAGCTTAGAGTAGAACTGCATGTTAATTGCTGTTAATGCTGTGATTAATGTGCTAATTATTAATTGTGATTTAAAAATGTAATTGCGCATGCTGCTCGTCTGCTGCCTCCCCCCCCCCCCCCCCCCACTGGTCCGGTATCTCTTCCCCCTCCCTCCGCAGCTCTCCTTCTCCACCTGTACCCACAGTACCCTTTTAAAATAGCAGATCTTCAGCCCTGCAGATCAGCAGCATCCGTACTTGAAGGCTGCATGTGCCAAGCCTTCACTCTGACCAAGCCTGCCCCTTCTGACACAATTTCCTGTTTTCAGAAGGGTGGGCCGTGTCAGAGGGAAAGGCCCAGTGCAGTTCACATGCAGTCTTTCAGTACATCTGCTGCCAGACTGCAAGGCCAAAGACTTGCTTTTTAAAAAAGTATTGTGTATGGAAGAGATTGAGAGAGAACCACGGGCACCATGTGGGAGTTGGGGGGGGGGGGGGAGAGGGAACATAACATGTTTATTTTTTAGAGCTCGCAATGCCTCATGGTTCGGTGCAGGTCACAAACAATAAATCTGAACAATCCAGAAATACAAAGTTACATGGATACTAATGCCAACAGTCAATTCCTGTTAAGATTCAGAAACAAGTGTGTCTTAAGCAAATGTCTAAAATGTCCATAGCTTGATACCTGTACTATTAAAGAAGAAATATCTTTACCCAGTTTAGCAGCCTGATAAGATATTAAAGTATTTATAATTATATTCCGTATTTTTCTCTTTAAAGGCAGAAAAGAAAACAGATTACCAGACTTTCCCTAAGACATTTAAATTCTTTATTTTTGGGTTCAACAGTAAGGGTTTTCCCAGATTTATCTAGGGAAACCCAAAAACGGCGTAAATTATTTCTTGCTTTGCGCCCAAGGGTAATTGCCCTGGGTGCAAACTTTCTTTTGAAATTTCCTTGTGTGTGTAGGATTCTACTTTACACAAAACATTATCAATTTTTTGAACCCAATCAGTTGGATGTTTTTCTAAAAAGTAAGGAGAGTATTATTGTGAAAATTTAGAACCGAATGTAACACTGTATAGCATCTTGGAGTGAGTCTACAGGCTATAGCGCAGTCTTTGATTTAATAGATGTTTAAGAGCTTGGTATTCATAGCTTGATATTTGTATTCCTTGATTCTTGGATCATTTCTTATTTAATTGTGGTCGATGAAAGCATATAGATTTTCCTTTTTAGTTAATTCTTCTGTGATTATTTTCAAATTCTTTATTATTCTCTTTTGAATATTATGTATTTTAAAATGCTTATAAATTAAATAAATAAAAAAGAAAACAGATTAGATGATCGGGTCTCGCGCATAGGAATGGTCAAAACAAAACAATTAGATATGAAGGAGTTAAACCATGAGATACTTTGTACATCAAACAGGCAAATTTCAAAACACGAGCTGCCACCAGCAACCAATGATCTTTGGAATAATACATTGTGAAAGCAAGATTTTTATTGCAGCATTTTGTCTAACATTTTATATTCAGCTTTTTCTAGTCATGTCGACCAAAATCATGCACTCACAAGATCTGCCTGTATAACTGTTTTATTTTGTTCTGGTTTTGCATGAAAAATAATGGAGTCTTTGTGCTGACTTTAAAACACTAAAATTATGAAGTGGTCATGTCCCTGTGCATAAATTCAATATATTCAACAAACTAAGTTAGGTTATTCAAATATCCATTATGTTAGGCTATTGAAATATCCATTATGTACCTAATAAGTAAATGAGACACTTCAAAGGTGGTTCCAACCTCATCTATATAAGATGTCAGGAGAAGTTACTGGCCACATTGCATCTTCATCTGTCTTTCTGAAAAATTTTAAATGTTACTACTTCCTGTACAGAAACATCCATCTATCAACGTGCACAAAAAACATATGCACGCTCTTCAAAAAATCTCATAGTTTCTTACGTCTCAACTGACATCAGTCCATTTGTCAATAGATACTTAGACCATGTGCTTGTGTTTTGATGAATTCGTTCTCTTGCCGAAGCTATTCTATCAATCAGCAGTGATTTACTAATTCTCCGAGGACAAGCAGGCTGCTTGTTCTCACATGTGGGTCGTCGTCGTCCACAGCGGCCCCAGGACGGAGATTTTGTAGTAAAATCTGAAAAAAAAAGGTTGCGACAGCCAGCAAAGCACGGGACGGATGCACTGCGCATGCGTGGCCATCTTCCTGCCCGCTCGCATCCGTTCCCACCTCAGTCTTTTCTTTTCAACGGTGGAGAGTGGCTGCTTGCGGTCTCTCTCCCTTAGGTCCCAAGAAAAACATAGGCGCCTTTTTCGCATGCTGTTGCTGCTTTTTTCTTGTTTCTAGTCGCCTTTTTCTTGTTTTTTATTTTCTAGTTAAAAAAAATAAAGTACATAAGTAATGCCACACTGGGAAAAGACTAAGGGTCCATCGAGCCCAGCATCCTGTCCACGACAGCGGCCAATCCAGGCCAAGGGCACCTGGCGAGCTTCCCAAACGTACAAACATTCTATACATATTATTCCTGGAATTGTGGATTTTTCCCAAGTCCATTTAGTAGTGGTTTGTGGACTTGTTCTTTAGGAAACCGTCTAACCCCTTTTTAAACTCTGCTAAGCTAACCGCCTTCACCACGTTCTCCGGCAACGAATTCCAGAGTTTAATTGTGCGTTGAGTGAAGAAACTTTTTCTCCGATTTGTTTTAAATTTACTACACTGTAGTTTCGTCGCATGCCCCCTAGTCCTAATATTTTTGGAAAGCGTGAACAGATGCTTCACACCCACCTGTTCCACTCCACTCATTATTTTATATACCTCTATCATGTCTCCCCTCAACCGTCTCTTCTCCAAGCTGAAAAGCCGTAACCTCCTTAGTCTTTCTTCATAGGGAAGTCGTCCCATCCCCGCTATCATTTTAGTCGCCCTTCGCTGCACATTTTCCAATTCTACTTTATCTTCCTTGAGATGCGGTGACCAGAATTGAACACAATACTCAAGGTGTGGTCGCACCATGGAGCGATACAACGGCATTATAACATCCTCACACCTGTTTTCCATACCTTTCCTAATAATACCCAACATTCTATTCGCTTTCCTAGCCGCAGCAGCACACTGGGCAGAAGGTTTCAGTGTGCTGCTGTGGTTCCCCTTTTTTGTGCCCTAAGTTGGCACAATCGAGCCGTTTGACTTCACCGCTGCGATTTTTCTGCTGATGTCATTGAAGCCTTTCAGCGGCTTCAAGAAGTGTGCTCGGTACCAGCGGTTTGTCTCGGGCACTGACCCGCACTCCTGGTGCATTCAGTGCCTTGGACCCGACCATTACCCAGACGCTTGCAAGTTGTGTCTTAGCTTGAAAGAGTGGACACAGGCATCGAAGAGCTCTTCGCGACCGCCTTTTCGGAGCTCCGACTGATTCCTTGGCATCGACATCGGTACCGGCACCGGGGATGGCATCGACATCGGGAGCGCAGGTAATGGCTGTCCGAACTTTCCCTGTAGGTGGAAGTAGTGAGCCGTCGAGTGGGTCTCCACCTGTCTCGAAGGCTCCTGCTGTGCAGGCCCACCGGGACCGACCGATGTCGGAGCCGACCCCGTGGAGGCGTGTGGATTCCATGTCTTCCTCGTCGGTGCCGCGGAATACCAGTGACATGCTTCGAGCGAAGAAGCATTGGCACTGGTCTCCCTCCAGGCATGGTACCGGGAGCTCTGGGGCATCGAGAGATTTGGCACCCAGAAAGCGCTGACGCCGGGAGAAGCGCTCACCCTCCATACGAGATGTCGGTGCGTTGGTCTTCGGACAGCCCGGTACCGCCTCCCAGACCTTCGCAGATTCTGACTTTGACTCCAGTACCGGCCCCACAGCCTTCCTCGACAGCGACTCTGGAGGAGAGCATTCGAGCCATTCTTCCAGGCCTTCTGGAAGGGCTGCTGCATCAACCTGTTCCGGTACAGGGAGTGCTTGCGCCCTCGGTACCGTCGATGGCAGCGGCAGCTGGCTCTGTGCCTGTGGTGAGGTCCCCGACACCAGGACCGCTTGCGGCCTTGGCCTTGGCTGCCACCCAGGTTGACTTACATAAGTACATAAGTAGTGCCATACTGGGAAAGACCAAAGGTCCATCTAGCCCAGCATCCTGTCACCGACAGTGGCCAATCCAGGTCAAGGGCACCTGGCACGCTCCCCAAACGTAAAAACATTCCAGACAAGTTATACCTAAAAATGCGGAATTTTTCCAAGTCCATTTAATAGCGGTCTATGGACTTGTCCTTTAGGAATCTATCTAACCCCTTTTTAAACTCCGTCAAGCTAACCGCCCGTACCACGTTCTCCGGCAACGAATTCCAGAGTCTAATTACACGTTGGGTGAAGAAAAATTTTCTCCGATTCGTTTTAAATTTACCACACTGTAGCTTCAACTCATGCCCTCTAGTCCTAGTATTTTTGGATAGCGTGAACAGTCGCTTCACATCCACCCGATCCATTCCACTCATTATTTTATACACTTCTATCATATCTCCCCTCAGCCGTCTCTTCTCCAAGCTGAAAAGCCCTAGCCTTCTCAGCCTCTCTTCATAGGAAAGTCGTCCCATCCCCACTATCATTTTCGTCGCCCTTCGCTGTACCTTTTCCAATTCTACTATATCTTTTTTGAGATACGGAGACCAGTACTGAACACAATACTCCAGGTGCGGTCGCACCATGGAGCGATACAACGGCATTATAACATCCGCACACCTGGACTCCATACCCTTCCTAATAACACCCAACATTCTATTCGCTTTCCTAGCCGCAGCAGCACACTGAGCAGAAGGTTTCAGCGTATCATCGACGACGACACCCAGATCCCTTTCTTGATCCGTAACTCCTAACGCGGAACCTTGCAAGACGTAGCTATAATTCGGGTTCCTCTTACCCACATGCATCACTTTGCACTTGTCAACATTGAACTTCATCTGCCACTTGCACGCCCATTCTCCCAGTCTCGCAAGGTCCTCCTGTAATCGTTCACATTCCTCCTGCGACTTGACGACCCTGAATAATTTTGTGTCATCGGCGAATTTAATTACCTCACTAGTTATTCCCATCTCTAGGTCATTTATAAATACATTAAAAAGCAACGGACCCAGCACAGACCCCTGCGGGACCCCACTAACTACCCTCCTCCACTGAGAATACTGGCCACGCAATCCTACTCTCTGCTTCCTATCTTTCAACCAGTTCTTAATCCATAATAATACCCTACCTCCGATTCCATGACTCTGCAATTTCTTCAGGAGTCTTTCGTGCGGCACTTTGTGAAACGCCTTCTGAAAATCCAGATATACAATATCAACCGGCTCCCCATTGTCCACATGTTTGCTTACCCCCTCAAAAAAATGCATTAGATTGGTGAGGCAAGACTTCCCTTCACTAAATCCGTGCTGACTTTGTCTCATCAGTCCATGTTTTTGTATATGCTCTGCAATTTTATTCTTAATAATAGCCTCCACCATCTTGCCCGGCACCGACGTCAGACTCACCGGTCTATAATTTCCCAGATCTCCTCTGGAACCCTTCTTAAAAATCGGAGTAACATTGGCTACCCTCCAGTCTTCCGGTACTACACTCGTTGATGGAGGGAGCTTCATCGCCACCAGCATGGGAGTCGACCGCTCAACATCGTCATCGAGGACATGGTTCCTCGGCGTTGAGACGGGCCCGGTTTCGGAATGTAGTTCGTGAACTCTTGTCCAATACCGAGGAGGATGCCTCCTAGGATGAAGGGGAAGACCCCAGATATTTCTCTTCTGAGGAGTCTTGTGGTCTTCCTTCTCATCCCACTCCACCTGAGAGGAAGCTTTCTCCACCAGAGAGTCTGTCCTTCTCCTCCTTTGTCCGGGAAATGTCTGTGGGCATTTCCTTCCCTGTGGTAAATGAGGATGAGCCCAGGACTGAGATGCTCGAGGTCCTGGACTGTCCTTCACCACCTAAGGAGTTATCCACTGCCCCTCTGCATAATGTCCTCAAGGAGACATTGCTGAGGAATTGGATAAAACCATTATCTAATCCCACCATTCCTAAGAAAGCGAAGTCCCAGTATCGGATCCATGGAGAACCTGAGTTGATGAGGTCGCAGTTACCTCACGACTCTGCAGTTGTGGATTCCGCTCTCAAGAGAGCCAGAAGTACTAGAGATTTCGCCTCGGCGCCCCCGGGGCAAGAAGCTAGGACTTTAGACTCTTTTGGGAGGAAGGCCTACCAGTCCTCTATGCTCGTGTCCAAAATTCAGTCCTACCAGCTCTACACGAGCATTCACATGCGGAACAATGTTAAGCAACTGGCGGACTTGGTGGATAAGCTTCCTCCGGAGCACGCCAGGCCTTTTCAGGAGGCGGTCAGGCAGCTGAAGGCGTGTCGTAAATTCCTGTCCAGGGGTGCTTATGACACTTTTGATGTTGCATCCAGATCCGCTACTCAAGGTATAGTGATGCGCAGACTCTCATGGCTACATGCCTCTGACCTGGACAATCGGACCCAGCAGCAGCTTGCGGATGTTCCTTGCTGGGGGGTTAATATTTTCGGCGAGAAGGTTGAGCAGGTGGTAGAGCAGCTCCATCAGCGGGAAACCGCCCTTGACAAACTCTCCCACCGGGCGCCTTCAGCATCTACCTCAACAGGTAGACGATTTTTCAGGGGAAGGAGGAATGCTCCCTATGCTTACAATAAGTAGGTACAATCCGCCTTCCCGACAGCCTTCTCAGGCTCAGCCCCAGTGCGCTCATTCATGTCAACAGCGTGCGCCCAGACAGGCCCCTGCAGCTCCCCAGCAAAAGCAAGGGACGGGCTTTTGACTGGCTCCAGCTGAGCATAGCCGCCATAAACATACCTGTGCTGGACGATCTACCGGTCGGAGAGAGGCTACAATTTTTTCACCAAAGGTGGCTTCTCATAACCTCCGACCGGTGGGTTCTTCAAATAGTCCGGTTGGGGTACTCCCTCAATTTGATCTCCAGACCTCCAAATTGTCCACCGGGAGCTCAGTCTTTCAGCTTCCAGCACAGACAGGTACTTGCAGAGGAACTCTCCGCCCTTCTCAGCGCCAATGCGGTCGAGCCCGTTCCACCAGGGCAAGAAGGGCTGGGATTCTATTCCAGGTACTTCCTTGTGCAAAAGAAAACGGGGGATGCATCCCATCCTAGACCTAAGGGCCCTGAAAAAATATCTGGTCAGAGAAAAGTTCAGGATGGTTTCCCTGGGCACCTCCCTGGGCACCTCCCTGGGCACCCTTCCCATGATTCAAAAAACGATTGGCTATACTCTCTGGACTTAAAGGATGCTTACGCTCACATTCCAATACTTCCAGCTCACAGGAAATATCTGCGATTCCGTCTGGGAACACAGCACTTCCAGTATTGTGTGCTGCCCTTTGGGCTCGCCTCCGCGCCCAGGGTGTTCACAAAATGCCCGGTGGTGGTTGCAGCGTCGCTACGCAGACTGGGAGTGCATGTGTTCCCTTATCTCGATGATTGGCTGCAGGAGCTCTACAGTCCATGCAAATGACTATTCGTCTCTTGGAGCTACTAGGGTTTGTCATCAATTACCCAAAGTCCCACCTTCTTCCAGTTCAACAACTAGAATTCATAGGAGCTCTGCTGGACTCTGGGCCTATCTTCCCGAGGCGAGAGCAGCCAACCTTCTGTCTCTCGTTTCCATGGCCAGGGCATCTCAGCAGATCACAGCTCTGCAGATGTTGAGACTTCTAGGCCATATGGCCTCCACAGGTCATGTGATGCCCATGGCACGCCTGCACATGAGATCTGCTCAATGGACCCTAGCTTCCCAGTGGTATCAAGCTGCAGGGAATCTAGAGGATGTGATCCAGCTGTCCACCGATTTTCGCATTTCCCTTCAGTGGTGGACAATTCTCTCCAATTTGGCCTGGGCGTCCCTTCTAGATTCCTCAGCTTCAAAAAGTGCTAACCATGGATGCATCTCTCCTGGGGTGGGGAGCGCATGTGGATGGCCTCCACACTTAGGGAGCGTGGTCCCTCCAGGAGTCAGGTCTTCAGATCAATCTCCTGGAGCTGCAAGCGATCTGGAACGTGCTGAAGGCTTTCAGAGATCGGTTGTCCAATCAAATTATTCAAATTCAGACAGACAACCAGATTGCCATGTATTACATCAACAAGCAAGGGGGCACCGGATCTTGCCCCCTGTGTTGGAAGGCCGTCCAGATGTGGCTTTGGGCTCGCCCTTGCGGCATGTTTCTCCAGGCCATGTATCTGGCAGGCGTAAACAGCAGTCTGGCCAACAGGTTGAGCAGGATAATGCAACCTCACGAGTGGTCGCTCAACTGCAGAGTTGTTCACAAGATCTTCTGAGAGTGGGGCACCCCCTCGGTGGATCTTTTTGCCACTCAGCTCAATCACAAAGTCCCTCAATTTTGTTCCAGACTTCAGGCCCACGACAGGCTAGCGTCAGATGCCTTTCTCCTTCATTGGGGAACGGGCCTTCTGTTTGCTTATCCTCCCATACCTCTGGTGGGGAAGACTTTGCTGAAACTCAAGCAAGATCACGGAACCATGATTCTGATTGCGCCTTTTTGGCCGTGTCAGATTTGGTTCCCTCTTCTTCTGGAGTTGTCCTCCGAAGAACGGTGGAGATTGGAGTGTTTTCCAACCCTCATCACTCAGAACGAGGGGGCGTTTCTGCATCCCAACCTCCAGTCTCTGGCTCTCACGGCCTGGATGTTGAGAGTGTAGACTTCGCTTCCTCGGGTCTTTCTGAGGGTGTCTCATGAGTCTTGCTTCCAGGAAAGATTCCACAAAGAAGTGTTACTCTTTTAAGTGGAGGAGGTTTGCCGTCTGGTGTGATAGCAAGGCCCTAGATCCTCGCTCTTGTCCTACATAGACCCTGCTTGAATACCTTCTACACTTGTCAGAGTCTGGTCTCAAGACCAACTCCGTAAGAGTTCATCTTAGTGCAATTAGTGCTTTCCATTATCGTGTAGATCTCTGGACAGCCCTTAGTTGTTCGCTTCATGAGAGGTTTGCTTTTGTCAAAGCCCCCTGTCAAACCGCCACCAGTGTCATGGGATCTCAACGTCATTCTCACCCAGCTGATGAAGCCTCCTTTTGAGCCGCTGAATTCCTGCCATCTGAAGTACTTGACCTGGAAGGTCATTTTCTTGGTGACGGTTACTTCAGCTCGTAGAGTCAGTGAGCTCCAAGCCTTGGTAGCCCATGCTCCTTATACTAAATTTCTTCATAACAGAGTAGTCCTCCGCACGCACCCTAAGTTCTCGCCGAAGGTGGTGTCGGAGTTCCATCTGAACCAGTCAGTTGTCTTGCCAACATTTTTCCCCCGTCTTCATGCCCGCCCTGCTGAATGTCAGTTGCATACATTGGACTGCAAGAGAGCATTGGCCTTCTATGTAGAGCGGACAAGCCCCTTCAGACAGTCCGCCCAAATGTTTGTTTCTTTTGATCCCAACAGGAAGGGATTCGCTGTCGGGACACGCACCATTTCAAATTGGCTAGCAGATTGCATATCCTTCACTTATGTCCAAGCTGGGCTGACTCTTGAGGGTCATGTCACGGCTCATAGTGTTCGAGCCATGGCAGCGTCAGTGGCTCACTTGAAGTCAGCCACATTGAAGAGATTTGCAAAACTGCAACGTGGTCATCTGTCCACACATTCACATCTCATTACTGCCCACAGCAGGACTCTCGACGCGACAGTCACTTCGGGCAGTCAGTGTTGCAGAATCTGTTTGGGGTCAAGAATCCAACTCCACCCCCCTAGGCCCATTTTTGTTCTGATCCAGGCTGCACTCTCAGCTGTTTCTTCGTAGGTCAATCTCAGTTATGTCCTCGCCTTTGCGAGGCCCAATTGATCTTCCTTTGTTGTTTTGAGTGAGCCTGGGGGCTAGGGATACCCCACATGTGAGAACAAGCAGCCTGCTTGTCCTCAGAGAAAGCGAAGATACTTACCTGTAGCAGGTATTCTCCGAGTACAGCAGGCTGATTGTTCTCAGCAACCCGCCCACCTCCCCTTTGGAGTTTTTTTTTATTCTTTGTTTGCTTTTGATATAAGTGAGGCGGGAACGGACGCACACGGGCGGGAAGATGGCTGCGCATGCGCAGTGTGGTTTTTTTTTTTTTTTTAGATTTTACTAGAAAATCTCCATCCTGGTGCCGCTGTGGACGACGACAACCCACATGTGAGAACAATCAGCCTGCTGTTCTCGGAGAATACCTGCTACAGGTAAGTATCTTCGCTTTAATTCACAAAACAATCACATCTGTGTATCCAGCTTCACTGTCACATTCTTGAAGGTTGAGTACTCATTAAAGTTTACCACTATTTGGGTAGGGCCTAATCTGGTCGTTCTTACCGCTTTTTGATCTTGACATTTTCCTGGCTAGTTGTCAGTAACTGTGCTTATCTGATGGAGTGTCTTTGGGCAGAAATCCTGATGAGTCATTAAAACAATTGAACGGTATATGTGGGCAGTGGTTTGTGTGGCTGAAAGAAACCTGATTAGTTACTGATAGCCAGAAAACAGAAGTAGTGTGTATGAAGGGATAGATTGACCATTGGATTGAACTAGATCTTTTTGATTGAGGTATTGATGATTTATCTTGTTGAGATAAGGAATTTAAGGGTGAGGTTTGATTTTATTTATTGGGATTTATTTTAGCCTTTATGAAGAAATTCAGCCAAGGCAGTGTGTACAGCAGGTACAGTTTAACATAAAACTTACAATTTTGTTAACAGCATAACAATAATAAAATAACCAAGAATAAACATAAATACAATAAATGAGGTAAACTTGAAAACAATAAATTGTAACCTAATAATAGAACTACCGTAAAACAGTATCAAAAATATACACATTTAACAGCAGTAGATTGTGATGGTTCTTTGAAATCCCCAGGTGGCTATGTCAAATTGCATTTCCATATCATCATGCTGATCAATCCATAGACTGGTGGGTTGTGTCCATCTACCAGCAGGTGGAGATAGAGAGCAAAGCTTTTGCCTCCCTATATGTGGTCATGTGCTGCCGGAAACTCCTCAGTATGTTCTCTATCTCAGCAGGTGGTGGTCACACACAGCAGCAGCTCTGGCTAGGTCTCCAAGCCTAATTTTTAGGTTTTGTTGAGTACCTGGGGTTGAGGGCTCTTCTTGAGCAAGTGCAAACCTGGTGGCGCCAGGTCCCTCCTTTTCTCCCCCCTCCCGCTGGCTCCGTTAAAAAAAAAAAAAAATTTTGGACGTCCTTAAGGGCGTTTATTTCGATGTTTATTTAAACGTTTATTGCAGCTACTCACTGGGACACCAGGTCGTTACAGCTCGGAGCGAGAAGCAGGTAATTTTTACCTTTTTATAGCAGGCAGGGGGTTCCCCGATCGATCTCCACGTGGCCTATGGCGTCGGAGGGCGAGGGCGCGAAGAATCGCTCCCCGGACCGCGTGTGCGCTTTTAGCGGGGATGCGGGGGTTTTAAAGTCTGATTCGCCCTTGTTGGGTGTCAGTTTGGAGGCCGGTCAGTGTCCCGAGTCTTCCTCCGGTGCGGCGGTTTTTCCCGCCATAAACGCCCATCCCCCGCTGCTCGCCTCCGCCATCTTGGCCGGCCACTCTGCTCGGACGACTTCTTCTTGGGCCGCCCTTGAGCTGGGAGACGTTCATGCCATGGCCGCCCTTGATTTGGGCGACGGCAAAAAAGCGGCTAAAGTTAAGCGCCGTTCTTCCCGCGCGGCTCCTTCGCGGAGTGTCGCGCCGGACGCCATCTTGGATGCGCAGCATGTTTCTCCCCCGCTCTTGCGAGCGCCGGTTGAGGGTGCGTCTAGGGCTGTGGCCCAGGCTGCTGAAATACACAGTCTGGGGGGTTTCTCCCCCGAGTTTATTTTGCTGCTGCATCAGGCCTTCCTTATGCAAAACGCTGCCCCTTCTCCCTTGTCCGACAAAGGGGTTGAGGCCCCCGGAAGTAAACGCCCTCGGGTGGATTCCCAGGGCTTATAGGACTCTGTCTCCTCTGATGTAGATGAGGGCAGCGTATCTGAGTTCTCCCAACGGTCCTTTGGGGATTCCTTGGAGGAAACGGATTCCCGCTCGGATGGAGCGGATGACTCCTCTGCAGCGCGGATCTTTCGTTCAGAGGATTTGCCCAACCTGTTAGTGCAGGCCATGAGCATTTTGAAGATTTCCTCTCCAGAGGACGTCTCTCCCTCAGCCCCTGTTGGCTCCGCCATTATGCTGGGGACGAAGCGCCCGCCTAGAACCTTCCACGTGCATGATGCCATGCACACCTTAATTTCGGCTCAATGGGATGTCCCGGAAGCGAGCCTCAAAGTGGCTAGGGCTATGTCCCGGCACTATCCTTTGCCTGAAAGTGAACGTGAGGCCTTTCTTTGGCCTACCGTGGATTCTTTAATCACTGCGGTGACTAAGAAAACGGCGTTGCCGGTGGAAGGTGGCACGGCCCTAAAAGACGCCCAAGACAGAAGATTGGAGGTGGCTTTAAGGTCGTCCTTCGAGGCGGCTGCCTTAAGTTTGCAGGCCTCAGTTTGCGGCTCCTATGTGGCCAGGGTGTGCCTGACGATTGTGCAGCGGGCTTCCCCCTCGGATCCTTCCTTGAGGGCTGATTGGCCGGCCCTGGAATCGGGCTTGGCTTATTTGGCAGACTTACTGTATGATGTCTTGAGAGCCTTGGCTAAAGGTATGGTTCAGACAATCTCTGCGCGGCGCTGGCTTTGGCTGAAACATTGGTCTGCTGACCACGCCTCTAAGTCCCGCCTGGCTAAGTTGCCTTTTAAAGGCAAGCTGCTCTTTGGGGTCGAGCTGGACAAAATTGTGACCGATCTCGGCACGTCTAAGGGCAAGAGGTTACCAGAGGTCAGGGCTCGGGCCAGTGCTCGCCCCGGTAACTCCAGAGGACGGTTTCAGGAAGCCCGTCGGTACCGCCCGGGCAAGTTGGGCTCCTCTGCCCCCTCTTCCTTCAAGAGGAACTTCTCCCCCAAGCAGCATTCCTTTCGCAGAGACCGCCGTCCCGGAGGTGCGCCCTCCGGTCCTCCCCCAGGGTCTCGTACCCAATGACGGGGTCCTGGTCCATGGCCCAGTGCAGATTGGAGGACGCCTGTCCTCGTTTCTGGGCGAGTGGACCAGGGTAACTTCAGACGCTTGGGTGCTGGAAGTCATCAGAGACGGCTACAAGCTAGAGTTCTGCCGACCCTTAAGAGACGGGTTTGTACTCTCTCCCTGCAAGTCTCCGGTCAAAGCTGTGGCAGTGCAGCAGACCTTGGACAATCTGATCCGCCTGGGTGCGGTCGTTACGGTGCCAGAAAATCAGCTTGGCAAGGGACGTTACTCCATTTACTTTGTGGTACCAAAG
Source organism: Microcaecilia unicolor (assembly GCF_901765095.1). Lineage (NCBI taxonomy): Eukaryota > Metazoa > Chordata > Amphibia > Gymnophiona > Siphonopidae > Microcaecilia > Microcaecilia unicolor. The sequence goes on from NC_044038.1 coordinate 166,706,340, forward strand.
AAAGGAGGTTCTGTACGGCCTATCCTCGACCTCAAAGGGGTCAATCGGGCCTTGAAAGTTCGGCACTTTCGCATGGAGACTCTCCGCTCTGTTATAGCAGCAGTGAAGGCAGGGGAGTTCCTGGCATCCTTGGACATCAAGGAAGCGTACTTGCATATTCCCATCTGGCCTCCTCATCAACGCTTTCTGCGTTTTGCAGTCCTGGGCCGACACTTCCAGTTCAGAGCCCTCCCGTTCGGGTTGGCTACTGCTCCGCGGACCTTCTCCAAAGTAATGGTGGTCATCGCGGCCTTCCTGCGAAAGGAAGGAGTACAAGTCCATCCTTATCTGGACGACTGGTTGATCCGAGCCCCCTCTTATGCAGAGTGCGGCAAAGCTGTGGACCGGGTGATTGCTCTTTTGAGCTTCCTGGGGTGGATCATCAACTGGGAGAAGAGCCAGCTGCGCCCGACTCAGTCCCTGGAGTATCTGGGAGTTCGATTCGACACCCAAGTGGGCAGAGTGTTCCTGCCGGACAATCAGATTGTCAAACTTCAGGCTCAGGTGGACCAGTTCCTAGTAGCCTCTCCGCTTCGGGCTTGGGACTATGTGCAGCTGTTGGGCTCTATGACGGCCACGATGGAAGTAGTGCCCTGGGCCAGGGCTCATATGAGATCACTACAACACTCTCTGCTGCAGCGCTGGACTCCGGTGTCGGAGGATTATGCTGTGCGCCTTCCCTTGGACCCAGCAGTGCGCAAGGCGCTGAACTGGTGGCTGAAGACAGACAAGTTGTCTGCAGGGATGCCTTTTGTGACCCCGGAGTGGATTGTCGTCACGACGGATGCCTCTTTGACGGGCTGGGGAGCCCACTGCATGGGAAGGACAGCACAGGGGCTCTGGTCTCCTGCAGAGGCAAAGTGGTCTATCAACCTCCTGGAACTCAGAGCCATTCGGTTGGCGCTTTTGGAGTTCCTCCCGGTACTGGCATTGAAGCCAGTACGGGTCCTGTTGGACAATGCCACGGCTGTGGCCTATGTCAACCGCCAGGGAGGTACCAAGAGCGCCCCTCTAGCCAAGGAAGCCATGAATCTATGTCAGTGGGCGGAAGCGAACCTGGAACAGCTGTCAGCGGCCCACATTGCCGGAGTCATGAATGTCAAGGCGGACTTTCTCAGTCGCCATACCTTGGATCCCGGAGAGTGGCAGTTATCGGCTCAGGCGTTCTTGGACATCACGAAGCGCTGGGGCCAGCCGAGCCTAGATCTGATGGCGTCATCGGCCAATTGCCAAGTGCCGCGCTTTTTCAGCAGAGGACGGGACCCTCGATCTCGGGGAGTAGATGCTCTTCTCCAACAGTGGCCGACACAAGAGCTTCTCTATGTGTTCCCGCCCTGGCCCATGTTGGGCAGGGTACTAGACCGGGTGGCAAAGCATCCGGGTCCGGACTGGCCCAGACGTCCCTGGTATGCGGACTTGATCAGGCTCTCAGTGGACGACACTCTGCGGCTGCCAGTGGAGCAGGGCCTGTTGCATCAGGGTCCCGTGGTGATGGAGGATCCCTCCCCCTTTGGTCTTACGGCCTGGCTATTGAGCGGCAGCGTCTGAGGAAGAAGGGCTTCTCAGACAAGGTCATCGCCACTATGCTGAGAGCGAGGAAGCGCTCTACTTCTACTGCTTACGCCAGGGTTTGGCGTACCTTTGCAGCGTGGTGTGAAGCAGGCTCACTTTCTCCCTTCACTGCTCCAATTTCTTCAGTGCTGGCGTTCCTGCAAGAAGGTCTGGAGAAAGGCCTGTCGCTCAGTTCCCTTAAAGTCCAGGTAGCGGCTCTGGCTTGCTTCAGGGGCCGCCTGAAGGGTGCTTCCCTGGCTTCGCAGCCAGATGTGGTACGTTTTCTCAAGGGAGTTAATCACCTGCGCCCTCCTCTGCGCTCAGTGGTGCCTGCGTGGAATCTCAACCTGGTGCTAAGAGCCTTGCAGAAGCCGCCTTTTGAACCCTTGTCGAGGGCATCTCTGAAAGACCTGACGTTGAAAGCAGTCTTTTTGGTGGCTATCACTTCAGCCAGAAGAGTTTCCAAGCTCCAGGCACTCTCATGTCGAGAGCCTTTTCTGCAGTTCACTGAGGCAGGAGTGACTATTCGCACAGTGCCTTCCTTCCTGCCCAAGATTGTTTCTCGCTTCCATGTGAATCAGCAGCTCTGTCTCCCTTCCTTTCGTAGGGAGGACTACCCAGAGGAATACTCTGCTCTCAAATATCTGGATGTGAGACGAGTCATCATCAGATACTTGGAAGTGACCAATGATTTCCGGAAATCGGATCATCTGTTTGTCCTGTTTGCAGGTCCTCGTTAAGGGTCTGCAGGCTGCTAAGCCTACAGTGGCAAGATGGGTCAAGGAAGCCATTGCAGCGGCTTATGTGGCCGCGGGGAAGGTGCCGCCTATCCAGCTGAAGGCTCACTCCACTAGAGCTCAGGCGGCCTCGATGGCAGAGGCCGGGTCCGTCTCCTTGGAAGAGATTTGCAAGGCGGCAACTTGGGGATCGGCCCATACCTTCTCCAGGCATTACCGCTTGTCTGTGGCTGCTCGGGCGGAAGCCCGGTTTGGAGCTTCAGTGTTGCGGTCAGGGATTTCTATGTCCCGCCCTGGGTGAGTACTGCTTCGATACATCCCTTCGGTGATCAGCATGATGATATGGAAGGTAAAATTCTCCGAGGACAAGCAGGCTGCTTGTTCTCACTGATGGGTGACGTCCACGGCAGCCCCTCCAATCGGAATCTTCACTAGCAAAGTCCTTTGCTAGCCCTCGCGCGCCCGCGCGCACCGCGCATGCGCGGCCGTCTTCCCGCCCGAAACCGGCTTGAGCCGGCCAGTCTTCTTTTGTCCGCACTCGGTACGGTCGTGTTTTCGCCGTGTCGAGCCCTGGAAAGTCGACCTCGCGCGTCCTTTGTTTTCAACGTGTTGTTTTTTCTTCGGAAAATCGTTCAAAATTGTTGGGAAGTGCTCCGGAAGCCCCCTCGGGTTTCGTTTTCCCCTTCCCGTATTTTCAGACTTTGCCCCTGTAAGTTTTCTTTCGTCGTCGGGGTAGGCCTCTTTTCGGCCTCGGTCGAGATTTTTCTCCCTCAAAGTTTTGGTGCTCATTTTTGTCATTTCGGATTTTGATTTCGCCGGCGTGATTTTTCCGCCCATGACATCGAAGCCTTCCAGCGGCTTCAAGAAGTGCACCCAGTGCGCCCGGGTTATCTCGCTCACTGACAGGCACGCGTCGTGTCTTCAGTGTCTGGGGGCCGAGCACCGCCCTCAGGCCTGTAGTCTGTGTTCCCTTTTGCAAAAGCGGACTCAGGTAGCGAGATTGGCCCAGTGGAACGTTTTGTTCTCGGGCTCTTCGTCGGCATCGGCACCAGGGGTATCGAGTGCATCGACGTCTTCAGCGTCCAGAGCTTCATCCTCGGCCGCCAGTGCATCGAGGCATCGGCCCTCTGCATCGGCGCCGAGACATCGGATAGCTGCATCGACGTCGGTGGTACCGGGACCTCGTCTGCTGATGTCGTCGGACGGTGGTGCATCGTCGGGAGTGCAGGTGAGGGCTGTCCATTCCCCTGCTGGTGGCGGTGAGCCTTCGCGTGGGTCTCCCCCTACCCTGAGGGCTCCTGCGGTACAGCCCCCCCCGAGACCGACCTCCTTCGGCCTCGGCCCCGAGGAAGCGACGGCTGGATTCTACGTCCTCCTCGTCGGTACCGGGAAGCTCCGGTGACATGCTTCGTTCCAAGAAATCGAAGAAGCATCGTCACCGGTCCCCTTCCCGTGTCGGTACCGAGAGCTCTGGGTCGCCGAGGGAGTCGGCACCCAGTAGGCATCGGCACCGAGAGGACCGCTCACCCTCTGTTCAGGAGGTGTCGATGCGCTCCACTCTGGACAGCCCAGAACAGCCTCCACGCCCGGAACAGGTTCTGACGTCGACGCCTGCATCGACTTCCATGCCTTTCTCCGCAGCCGCTCTGAACGAGAGCCTCCGGGCCGTTCTCCCAGAGATCCTGGGAGAGCTGTTGCGCCCTACCCCTCCGGTACCGGCGGTTCTTGCGCCACCGGTACCGTCGAGCGTGGCGCCGGCTGGTCCATCGCCCGAGGTGAGGTCCCCGGCGTCGGTGCCGCGTGCGGTGCCGGCTGCCGTCGCCTCCCAGGAAGGCTCCCCGACTACGTCGGCGGAGGGAGCTTCGCCGATGCGGGCGAGGGAGTCTACCTCTCGACGCCCCCATCGTGGACGTGGCTCCACGGAGTTGAGTCGGGCACGGTTGCAGACACAGGTCCATGAACTTGTGTCTGACACCGAGGGTGAGGCCTCGTGGGAAGAGGAAGAGGACCCCAGATATTTCTCTGACGAGGAGTCTGAGGGTCTTCCTTCCGATCCCACTCCCTCTCCTGAAAGACAGCTTTCTCCTCCTGAGAGTCTGTCTTTCGCTTCCTTTGTCCGGGAGATGTCTACGGCCATCCCCTTCCCGGTGGTTGTGGAGGACGAGCCCAGGGCTGAAATGTTTGAGCTCCTGGACTATCCTTCTCCACCTAAGGAAGCGTCCACAGTACCCATGCATCATGTTGTAAAAAAGACATTGCTGGCGAACTGGACCAAGCCATTAACTAACCCCCACATTCCCAAGAAGATTGAGTCCCAGTACCGGATCCATGGGGACCCAGATCTGATGCGCACTCAGTTGCCTCATGATTCTGGAGTTGTGGATCTGGCCCTAAAGAAGGCTAAGAGTTCTAGGGAGCATGCTTCGGCGCCCCCGGGCAAGGACTCTAGAACCTTAGACTCCTTTGGGAGGAAGGCCTACCATTCTTCTATGCTCGTGGCCAAAATTCAGTCTTACCAGCTCTACACGAGCATACACATGCGGAACAATGTGCGGCAGTTGGCGGGCTTGGATGATGCTCTCCCCCCTGAGCAAGCCAAGCCTTTTCAGGAGGTGGTCAGGCAGCTGAAGGCGTGCAGAAAATTCCTGGCCAGAGGGGGTGTATGACACCTTTGATGTTGCGTCCAGGGCCGCTGCTCAAGGTGTGGTGATGCCCAGGCTCTCATGGCTGCGTGCCTCCGACCTGGAGAATAGAATCCAGCAGCGGATTGCGGACTCGCCTTGCCGTGCGGATAACATTTTTGGAGAGAAAGTCGAGCAGGTGGTAGAGCAGCTCCACCAGCGGGACACCGCATTCGACAAGTTCTCCCGCCGGCAGCCTTCAGCCTCTACCTCTACAGGTAGAAGATTTTTTTTTGGAAGGAAGACTGTTCCCTACTCTTCTGGCAAGCGTAGGTACAATCCTCCTTCTCGACAGCCTGCGGCCCAGGCTAAGCCCCAGCGCGCTCGCTCTCGTCAGCAGCGTGCGACTCAGCAAGGCCCCTCGGCTCCCCAGCAAAAGCAAGGGGCGAGCTTTTGACTGGCTCCAGCAGAGCATAGCCGACATCCAAGTGTCAGTGCCGGGCGACCTGCCAGTCGGAGGGAGGTTGAAAGCTTTTCACCAAAGGTGGCCTCTCATAACCTCCGATCAGTGGGTTCTCCAAATAGTCCGGCAAGGATACACCCTCAATTTGGCCTCGAAACCTCCAAATTGTCCACCGGGAGCTCAGTCTTACAGCTTCCAGCACAAGCAGGTACTTGCAGAGGAACTCTCCGCCCTTCTCAGCGCCAATGCGGCCTGAACAAATATCTGGTCAAAGAAAAGTTCAGGATGCTTTCCCTGGGCACCCTACTTCCCATGATTCAGGAAAACGATTGGCTATGCTCTCTGGACTTGAAGGATGCCTACACACACATCCCGATACTGCCAGCTCACAGACAGTATCTGCGATTTCAGCTGGGCACACGTCACTTCCAGTACTGTGTGCTACCCTTTGGGCTCGCCTCTGCACCCAGGGTGTTCACAAAGTGCTTGGCTGTAGTAGCAGCAGCACTTCGCAGGCTGGGGGTGCACGTGTTCCCATATCTCGACGATTGGCTGGTGAAGAACACGTCCGAGGCAGGAGCCCTGCAGTCCATGCAGATGACTATTCGCCTCCTGGAGCTACTGGGGTTTGTGATAAATTACCCAAAGTCCCATCTTCTCCCGGCACAGAGACTCGAATTCATAGGAGCTCTGCTGGATTTTCGGACGGCTCGCGCCTATCTCCCAGAGGCGAGAGCCAACAACTTGTTGTCCCTCGTCTCGCGGGTGCGAGCGTCCCAGCAGATCACAGCTCGGCAGATGTTGAGATTGCTGGGCCACATGGCCTCCACAGTTCATGTGACTCCCATGGCCCGCCTTCACATGAGATCTGCCCAATGGACCCTAGCTTCCCAGTGGTTTCAGGCTGCTGGGGATCTAGAAGACGTGATCCACCTGTCCACGAGTTTTCTCGAATCCCTGTATTGGTGGACGATTTGGTCCAATTTGACTCTGGGACGTCCTTTCCAAATTCCTCAGCCACAAAAAGTGCTGACCACGGATGCGTCTCTCCTGGGATGGGGAGCTCATGTCGATGGGCTTCACACCCAAGGAAGCTGGTCCCTCCAGGAGCACGATCTACAGATCAATCTTCTGGAGTTGCGAGCGATCTGGAACGCTCTGAAGGCTTTCAGAGATCGGCTGTCCCACCAAATTATCCAAATTCAGACAGACAACCAGGTTGCCATGTACTACGTCAACAAGCAGGGGGGCACCGGATCTCGCCCCCTGTGTCAGGAAGCCGTCAGCATGTGGCTCTGGGCTCGCCGTCAGGGCATGGTGCTCCAAGCCACATATCTGGCAGGCGTAAACAACAGTCTGGCCGACAGACTGAGCAGGATTATGCAACCTCACGAGTGGTCGCTCAACTCCCGAGTGGTGCGCCAGATCTTCCAAGCGTGGGGCACCCCCTTGGTGGATCTCTTCGCATCTCGAGCAAACCACAAAGTCCCTCAGTTCTGTTCCAGGCTTCAGGCCCACGGCAGACTGGCATCGGATGCCTTCCTCCTGGATTGGGGGGCGGGCCTGCTGTATGCTTATCCTCCCATTCCTCTGGTGGGGAAGACTTTGTTGAAACTCAAGCAAGACCGAGGCACCATGATTCTGATTGCTCCTTTTTGGCCGCGTCAGATCTGGTTCCCTCTTCTTCTGGAGTTATCCTCCGAAGAACCGTGGAGATTGGAGTGTTTTCCGACCCTCATCACGCAGGACGAAGGGGCTCTTCTGCATCCCAGCCTCCGGTCCCTGGCTCTCACGGCCTGGATGTTGAGAGCGTAGACTTTGCCTCTTTGGGTCTGTCAGAGGGTGTCTCCCGCATCTTGCTTGCTTCCAGGAAAGATTCCACTAAGAGGAGTTATTTCTTTCTATGGAGGAGGTTTGCCGTCTGGTGTGACAGCAAGGCCCTAGATCCTCGCTCTTGTCCTACACAGACCCTGCTTGAATACCTTCTGCACTTGTCTGAGTCTGGTCTCAAGACCAACTCTGTAAGGGTTCACCTTAGTGCAATCAGTGCATACCATTACCATGTGGAAGGTAAGCCGATCTCGGGACAGCCTTTAGTTCGCTTCATGAGAGGTTTGCTTTTGTCAAAGCCCCCTGTCAAGCCTCCTACAGTGTCATGGGATCTCAATGTCGTTCTCACCCAGCTGATGAAACCTCCTTTTGAGCCACTGAACTCCTGCCATCTGAAGTACTTGACCTGGAAGGTCATTTTCTTGGTGGCAGTTACTTCAGCTCGTAGAGTCAGTGAGCTTCAGGCCCTGGTAGCCCAGGCCCCTTACACCAAATTTCATCATAACAGAGTAGTCCTCCGCACTCACCCTAAGTTCTTGCCAAAGGTTGTGTTGGAGTTCCATCTGAACCAGTCAGTTGTCTTGCCAACATTCTTTCCCCGTCCTCATTCCTGCCCTGCTGAACGTCAGCTGCACACATTGGACTGCAAGAGAGCATTGGCCTTCTATCTGGAGCGGACACAGCCCAACAGACAGTCCGCCCAATTGTTTGTTTCTTTTGATCCCAATAGGAGGGGAGTGGCTGTGGGGAAACGCACCATATCCAATTGGCTAGCAGATTGCATTTCCTTCACTTACTCCCAGGCGGGGCTGGCTCTTGAGGGTCATGTCACGGCTCATAATGTTAGAGCCATGGCTGCGTCGGTAGCCCACTTGAAGTCAGCCTCCATTGAAGAAATTTGCAAAGCTGCGACGTGGTCTTCGGTCCACACATTCACATCTCATTACTGCCTGCAGCAGGCTACCCGACGCGACAGTCGGTTCGGGCAGTCAGTTCTTCAGAACCTGTTTGGGCTTTAGGATCCAACTCCACCCCCCGAGGGCCCTGTTTGTTCTGTTCCAGGCTGCACTCTCAGTTAGTTGGTAAATTTTTTAGGTCAATCTCAGTTATGTCCTCGCCGTTGCGAGGTCCAATTGACCATGGTTGTTGTTTTGAGTGAGCCTGGGGGCTAGGGATACCCCATCAGTGAGAACAAGCAGCCTGCTTGTCCTCGGAGAAAGCGAATGCTACATACCTGTAGAAGGTATTCTCCGAGGACAGCAGGCTGATTGTTCTCACAAACCCGCCCGCCTCCCCTTTGGAGTTGTGTCTTCCCTTCTCTTGTTTTGCTACATATGAGACTGGCCGGCTCAAGCCGGTTTCGGGCGGGAAGACGGCCGCGCATGCGTGGTGCGCGCGAGCGCGCGAGGGCTAGCAAAGGACTTTGCTAGTGAAGATTCCGATTGGAGGGGCGGCCGTGGACGTCACCCATCAGTGAGAACAATCAGCCTGCTGTCCTCGGAGAATACCTTCTACAGGTATGTAGCATTCGCTTTATGTATCATACCTGATAATTTTCTTTCCATTAATCATAGCTGATCAATCCATAGCCCCTCCCAGATATCTGTACTGTTTATATTCTGGTTGCATTTCAGGTTCAAGTTTAGTCTTCAGTTCCTGTTCAGGAGGACTTCGTGTTCAAGTTTTTTCAATTGGATTCTTCAAGAGTTGAGACGAGTTTGTGTTACAGTGAGCTGCTGCATTCCTCTCCCCTCCGTTTTACGGGGCTGGATTGAGACATAAATTCTGCCGGCGCTCCCTCCCACTTCGTGCGGCAGTAGGGCAGCTTTGTACCCCTCCCGCTTCGGCGGTGTTAGGGTCAGTCAGCTCCTCCCGCGGTTGCGGTTGCAGGATAAGCCAGATCCCCCCGCATCGGCGGGGTGGTGTCCCTCCCCCGCTCCGCGGGGATGAGCTGGACGGATTTCCCTCCCCCACTTGTGTGGAGATGAGCTGGGTTAATTCCCCTCCCCCGTTTCAGCGGTGGTGAGCTGGGCAGAGTGTCCCTTTGTGGGTGTAATTCTCTAAGTGCTGAGTCCTGCGGATGGAGCTTGGATATCGACATACTGAGGAGTTTCCGGCAGCACATGACCACATATAGGGAGGCAAAAGCTTTGCTCTCTATCTCCACCTGCTGGTAGATGGACACAACCCACCAGTCTATGGATTGATCAGCTATGATTAATGGAAAGAAAATTATCAGGTATGATACATAATTTTACCATATGTAAACATGGGCAAGCATTTGTGCTTGGTTACTGAAGTTACTCTGGCTACCAGTAGTTGAGTGAATGTTTGCAATGCACATATTAGTCTTTCAGCTATTATTGTAGATCAAATGAAGTGGTACTCTTCCCCCATCCCATTTTGTTTCCACTCTAACCCAGATATTGTAGCACCATTACTCAGCTGGGGGCTGACAGGCTGACTCGATCCAGTGCTTGTTCAGTACGTCAGGATCCAATATAGTGTTGGTTTCATGGGATAATTTGTTCCCCTTCCCTCAAGAACTGCAAATGCCACCTCTGCTTTTCCCCTAGCACTCTGTATAGCCTGTGGTTATGTGTGTTTTATGTTTCTTTTATTGTAAACCATATTGATATGGTTGAGTTTGAAGAGTAAGAAATGTTTTGAACAAATGAATGATTGTAGCCTGAAAACAGGGTACTGAGGGGTCAGTAGAGCCCCTAAGCAAGCAGAACTACATGAACTGAAGCTATGCTTACCACATTGCTCTTTGCTGAATATTTTCCTTTGTCTTTAATGATATTTTTGATATGCTATATGTTTTACAATGATGTACACACAGAAGAATCCTCGCAGACTTGAAAACACTCAGGAAAACAGCAAAGATGACTCAAAGAATAAACAGACAATGCTCCAGAGGATATAAGTTTATTGTTCACTCGACACAGCTGTTTCACAGCTGTTTCGGCCAATTAGGCCTGCCTCAGGAGTCTATTTGAAAGAATGTTAAAAACAAACATGAATATATAAACAGTCTATAAAAACACTAACCAATAAGGATTTTATTATTATAAACCTTCAAATAGATACAGATATATAGATGTAGATATATTGTTTATATTCCTACCATATATAGGTCCAAATATATAATAAAAACATGAATACATTTTAAAAGAATGACACAGTTATCTAGAAATGTCTACTACACATAGAATCTAAAAGAGAATCCAGTCAGAATCTAAAAAAAATCACATCAAAAACTAAATATTATGTTAGTCACAGGACTATATCTTTAAAAAAAAAAATACATAAAATCAAATGTCACACATGAAATTAACATAAGATTAATACAATAGCTATGATAATGTTGAATCGCACCATCTTTATGATAAAACTGAAAAACCAAAAAAATTTAAAAAGTATATACCTCCTTTGTTTGTCTGTGAGTTCCCAAAAGAATGTAGCTGTTTAATCCACTGAGAGAAACTGTCAGAAAATGTCAACACATATGACCAAAATAAGAAGTATATCTTGGAAGTTAATACAAAGGCAGCTTAATTACCAGTGAGAAGAGAACGTGATGTGTTTGAGAAAGACATATCATATAAGCAAACGGACAAAGGTGTGTGTGAAAACATAAGTGCCTGGAAAAAACTAAGATTAGAGTGTCATATAATTTGTCAAACAGAATATTACTAAACGCCGCATTGAATCTGTGAATAATGCAAATTACTGCCGTGATGTGAACTAGATAAAATAAACAACCAGGAATACCATGCCTCAGATTAAATAAAGAGAAATGTAAAAGAGCCAGGACTGGGTTTTCTTTTAGATTCTGTGTGTAGTAGACATTTCTAGATAACTGTGTCATTATCCTTTGGAGCATCGACTGTTTATCCTTTGAGTCGTCTTCGCTGATTTCCTGAGTATGTTTTACAATATTGTTTTTATTGGTTTGGTTTCATATTATCCTAGAGGAAGGGGGGGGGGGTGAAGTTGTGTCTGAAGAAATTATCCTTTTTTTTTTTTTTTTTACATTTTTTTTTTTTATTGTAGGCCTGAATTGTTGGAGCAACTCTGGAAAGCAAGAGCTGAAAAAAAGAAGTTACGGAAAACGTTACGAGAATTTGAGGAGGAGTTTTATCAACAAAATGGAAGGTTAGTTTTTGACACAGAATAGCACTTAGTATACACAGATTTTCCTCTTCTGTGTATTTGAACTTTGAAGATTTCTTCTGCCTCAGATACTTTTCATGTTTTATATCTGAAGTTATTGTCCCATTTTTATTATGATATAGAAGCTTATAGCCAAATGTTTGATCCCAGCAGATTATAAAGTAGCTTACCTTAAAGTCTTATTGCTTGTCAGAGCTTATTTCTGCTGCATTTGCAAGACAGTGAAGTCAACATATTTTGTAAAACATGGAAGACATGCTGGGGCTCTGGTGGTTGAATCCTAGGGGCTGCTCGTTGGGCTAAGGCTCATCTCCCAGTTGAGTTGTGGGTGATTTAGCTCCCTTCAGTCAAGAGTCCTCAACTGTAAGCTGTTTCTCCTCCTTTGCTGGCACAGGTCCCCAGGGGCTGTCCTGGATTCCCTAGAGTCTGGGAAGCTTTTTCGTGAGGATGAGCAGGAGTTGCCAATAGTACTGCTCTTCTAGAGGGAGTTTTCTGCCTTATCGTCCAAGTGGCAGAGGTCCTTGAATTGCAAGCAGTCCTTCTGGAGGAGACCACAGGGGGGATATCCCATTCTCTGTAATTGTCAGCCAGCAAAGACCTTTCATCTCAAGGAGTGAGAAACACCAGGCTTGGTTCTGTGGGGCTCTAAGCTTATGGGGCCTCTCTACCCCTTGCCCTAGGTGGATGTTGATTGCCTCTTTCCTCTCTTCAAGGTGCACTCCCTGGTCACTGCAGTGACCAAGAAGATGACAGTCCCTGTAGAGGGTGTGCTGCTCTCAAGAATCCCCATGATTGGACAGTGGAGCTGATCTTGAAGGAACTCTTCTGTTACGCGTGCAGGGAGGTACAGGAGGCTGTCTGGGGGTTATATGACCTGAGCTTGCTCCAGTGGGTGCACCAGCTTCTGCCCTCTGTTGTCGACCTCTGTGGAGTCCAGGGCCTCTGCCTTGGCAGATTTGCTTTGACCTGATTTGCATGTGGTCGATGTGATCGAACTCAGTCGCTTCAGTGATGGAAGCTTGCCATTGGCTTTGGCTGCAGCATCGGGCAGTAAATGTGCCATCAAAGGACTGTATTTGTAGACTACCCTTTAAGGGTAACTTGTTTGAGGAGGACCTTGAGAAGCTGATCAGGGGGAGGCTTGGCCCCAAATCTTCGAGTCAGAAAACAACAAGGCAGATGGTCTGCCAAATCCAGCATGGAAGATAAAACCAGGAGGCAGTACTTGTGAAGAACGCAGTCTTTATTTGTAAATTGAAAGCTCCCAGAAGTTCAACATTCAGTGCCTTTTGGGGAGCGGTGACCTAGTGATTGTGGAGGGACCTCTGGGCACCAGTTCCACTACTCAGAAGGGAGCCCAATGTGAATCAGGGAGGTCTCTCCAGGACAAGAGCAAATTGGATGTCGTCAGCCTTTTTGTCCGGGACTGGACCCTCATCACCTCAGACCAGAGATCTTGGATGTTGTTCCCGAGGGTTATTCCAAAGTTGGAGTCTCCCATTTCAGATGCCTTTGTGGTGTCTCCATGCAACTCCTTCCTCAATCGCAGAGCAGTGGAGAAGACTACGACCCACCTACTTCACTTGGGGGCCATGGAGCGGGACAAGGAAGATACTACTGTTTTGTGGTCCCCAAAAGAGAGGGTTCTTCTGTCCCATCTTGGATCTCAGGAGATCTGTGAGGCTTTATGTGTCCCTCTCTTTTCGAATGGAAACATGCTCAGTGATTGTGCCGGTCTGTCCCAGGAAATTCTTGTTCTTTCGGAATCTGGCTGAGGCCTACTTCCAAATCTGAATTCACCCAGACCACCGGTGTTATCTGAGATTCTGCATATTGGGCAGACGCTTCCAATTCAGGCCCTCCCATTTGGCCTAGCCATGGCACTTCAGACAAGGAGAGGGTATGGAGTGTACTCCTAATTGGATGATTGGGTAATTAGGGCTGACTCGGTGGAGGACTGTTGAGCAGTTACATCCCATGTGGTTCTTGGAGGAACTCAGTTGGATGATCACTTGTGTGAGAAGTTACCTTGAGCTTATCAAGGATCTGGAGTATCAGGGTATCTGCTTCCTCACCAGCATAGGGGGAGGGTCTGTCTGACTCAGAGTCCTCAAGCTCCAGCCATGAAAGGTGGCGTTTTGCACCCAGCTAACTCCCAGAGAGTGTTTGGATTATCTTCAGCTTCTGGGCCTCATAGAATACATACTGAAAGTGGTCCCTTGGGTGTGAACCTATATTGGTCCTCTTCAGAGAGCCTTGTTGCCTTGTTGTAATCTCACATAGCAGGACTTTGAGATCCACATGGCTCAGTGAGGAAGCTGCCTGATCCATCAATTGCCTGGAGGCCCATCAATTTAACTGGCATTGCAGGGATCCTGTCCCATACTTCAGGGGAAGGTGGTCCAGGTTGCCTTGGATATAGTGTTGGCATTTGTATATGTGAACAGGTAGGGAGGCACCAGGAGTGATGCTGTGACACCTGAGATTTGTTGGCCTTGCAACTGGGCGGAAGTTCATCGTGCTGCACTCTTGGCAATGCACAATTGCAGGGGTGGACTATGTCCAAGCAGAAATCTGGTTCATCGTGGAGTGCTGGGGAAGCCAGTTTTCGATCTGGAAAATGCCAAATGTTCCTTCTGCTTTAGTCATCAGTCCGTGCTGGGCTCAGCAGGAATCGGTGTTCTCTTCAGGGTGTGGCCCTTGCAGGACCTCATATATATATTTTCTCCCTGGCCTCTAGTGAGCCAGATATTGCACAGGATTCCACAGCACCTTGTGATCCTGGCAGTGCCAGGTTGGCTGTGCTGCCTGCCCTTGTTATTCAGATCTGATTCAGTTGCTGGTGGGAGATCCCCCTTCCTTTCCCAATAGGTTGTGGCCCCCTCAGGCAGGGGCTCATTGTCAGACAGTCTGGACTCCCCTTCTGGTTTACGGCCTGGCTTGTGAGAGGTGTTACCTGAAGCTTAAGGGATACCTGGCCCTGGTGGTTGAAACTCTGCTACAGGCCAGGAACATTTCCACTTCTGCTTATTTGAGAGTTTTGGAGAGCCTTTGATGGTGTCATAGGAGAGCTTTTTCCCCTTGGAAGGTTGAGGTTCCAGCTATCCTTTCTTTCCTCCAGGATAGGTTCTCAATGTTCAGGTCGTGACACTTGCCTGTTTTTTTTTTTTTAATTTTTTAACAAGAAGCTTTATTGAGGGAAACCACAAAGTACAGCTCAAAGCTTTACAGACATTTATCATACAGGTTCCTCTCACATTAACTTGCATAGTACATAAAGACTCCTAATGTAACTTTCATAAAGAGCAATAACATTTCTTGTAACATTTATACCTTTTATATATACCCATTTCCCCCAAAGAAATCCACCCCCTCCCCCCCTTCCCTCCCTCTTCTCCATATGTCTCATCCCTAAGGAAGATTCCAAGTTCCGTGTCTATGCTAAGGATTTGGTCACTGGTGCCCAAATCTTTTCCCATTTTGCTAGGGTTTTACTCTCCTTAGCCATTAATCTTTCCATAGTACTTACAGTGGTGGAAATAAGTATTTGATCCCTTGCTGATTTTGTAAGTTTGCCCACTGACAAAGACATGAGCAGCCCATAATTGAAGGGTAGGTTATTGGTAACAGTGAGAGATAGCACATCACAAATTAAATCCGGAAAATCACATTGTGGAAAGTATATGAATTTATTTGCATTCTGCAGAGGGAAATAAGTATTTAATCCCTCTGGCAAACAAGACCTAATACTTGGTGGCAAAACCCTTGTTGGCAAGCACAGCGGTCAGACGTCTTCTGTAGTTGATGATGAGGTTTGCACACATGTCAGGAGGAATTTTGGTCCACTCCTCTTTGCAGATCATCTCTAAATCATTAAGAGTTCTGGGCTGTCGCTTGGCAACTCGCAGCTTCAGCTCCCTCCATAAGTTTTCAATGGGATTAAGATCTGGTGACTGGCTAGGCCACTCCATGACCCTAATGTGCTTCTTCCTGAGCCACTCCTTTGTTGCCTTGGCTGTATGTTTTGGGTCATTGTCGTGCTGGAAGACCCAGCCACGACCCATTTTTAAGGCCCTGGCGGAGGGAAGGAGGTTGTCACTCAGAATTGTACGGTACATGGCCCCATCCATTCTCCCATTGATGCGGTGAAGTAGTCCTGTGCCCTTAGCAGAGAAACACCCCCAAAACATAACATTTCCACCTCCATGCTTGACAGTGGGGACGGTGTTCTTTGGGTCATAGGCAGCATTTCTCTTCCTCCAAACACGGCGAGTTGAGTTCATGCCAAAGAGCTCAATTTTTGTCTCATCTGACCACAGCACCTTCTCCCAATCACTCTCGGCATCATCCAGGTGTTCACTGGCAAACTTCAGACGGGCCGTCACATGTGCCTTCCGGAGCAGGGGGACCTTGCGGGCACTGAAGGATTGCAATCCGTTATGTCGTAATGTGTTACCAATGGTTTTCGTGGTGACAGTGGTCCCAGCTGCCTTGAGATCATTGACAAGTTCCCCCCTTGTAGTTGTAGGCTGATTTCTAACCTTCCTCATGATCAAGGATACCCCACGAGGTGAGATTTTGCGTGGAGCCCCAGATCTTTGTCGATTGACAGTCATTTTGTACTTCTTCCATTTTCTTACTATGGCACCAACAGTTGTCTCCTTCTCGCCCAGCGTCTTACTGATGGTTTTGTAGCCCATTCCAGCCTTGTGCAGGTGTATGATCTTGTCCCTGACATCCTTAGACAGCTCCTTGCTCTTGGCCATTTTGTAGAGGTTAGAGTCTGACTGATTCACTGAGTCTGTGGACAGGTGTCTTTCATACAGGTGACCATTGCCGACAGCTGTCTGTCATGCAGGTAACGAGTTGATTTGGAGCATCTACCTGGTCTGTAGGGGCCAGATCTCTTACTGGTTGGTGGGGGATCAAATACTTATTTCCCTCTGCAGAATGCAAATAAATTCATATACTTTCCACAATGTGATTTTCCGGATTTAATTTGTGATGTGCTATCTCTCACTGTTACCAATAACCTACCCTTCAATTATGGGCTGCTCATGTCTTTGTCAGTGGGCAAACTTACAAAATCAGCAAGGGATCAAATACTTATTTCCACCACTGTATATACCGAACCAAATTGTACCATCTCCGCACTGAAGGACATCCATTCTGTTTCCACATCCACGCTATCAGCAATCGAGCTGCATTGAAACAGTGTTTTGCCAACTGGCCACCCTGAATAGTGAGCCCCCTGACCGGTTTATTAAATAAAAACACTGCAGGATCCCAGGGTATGGTGCCCTCCACCCAACTCTGTATCCTTCCTCACACCGATTTCCAGAATGCTTGTACTTTTCTACAAGACCACAAAATGTGTCCCATTGTGCCCATCTGCCCACAGCCTCTCCAGCATAATTTCGATGTCCCAGGGTACATATGATGTAGCCTTGACGGGGTGAGGTACCAACGATATAGTACTTTTGTACAATTTTCTTGGATATTGATTGCTCGAGAGCTGTGAACTGAGGCTCGTTCCATCTGTTGCCATAATTCAGGGGTATATGTCACTCCCAATTCACTTTCCTACTTATCCCGGTGTCTACAACTAACCACCAGGGAGTCCCTCAAGTGGCTGTATAACTTAGAGATCAGTCCCTTGGTCACTTCAGTTTCCACACATAGTTGCTCTAAAAATGTAACTTCCCCACTTAATTTGTGCTTCAAACCTGCTGTCTGAAGAAAATGGATAATCTGATTATATGCATATCGATCTTGTTGAGGTAGGTCATATTCAATAGCCAACTCCCCAAATGTAATGAAGCGCTCATCTTTCATTAACTGCCCCCACCATATCAATCTATTTTTCTGCCATTTAATAAAAGGGGATATTGTGCATCCAGGAGGGAATGCCGCATTATAGGCTATGGGTGTTAAGCGTGATTCATAGAATCCCTTCATTCTCTCTAATTTGTCCCAACAGGAAAAGGTGTATTGAATGATTGGATTTAGGGGTTGAGGTAAATATCGATATTTAGGCGCCAACCAAAGTAGTTGTCCTAACTTTAGGGGGCTCCGAATCATAAACTGCTCTATTCTAATCCAAAGCTTATGGTCTGACTCATGGAACCACTCGATTGCAGTTTTCGCTTGGGCAGCTCTGTGATATAGCCCCAAATGTGGTACCCCTAATCCACCCTTACTTTTCCTAGCTGCATATAGAAGGGACCTGGGGAGACGGGCCCTACGACCCTGCCAAATAAAGTGTTGTAGTCTGGTTTGGAGCAAGTGAAGCATGCGGTTGTTAATTGGAAATGGTATAGACTGAAATAGATAAAGCAGACATGGGAGAATATTCATCTTCACTGTTGCCACTCTCCCAAACCATGAGAGATGTAATGGATCCCATCTATCTAGATCTTTCCCAATTTCCTTAATTAGGGGCAAATAATTGGCTGCACTTCTGTCTTCCAATTTGCAGGTAAGTACCACCCCCAAATACCGTAGTCCCTGAGTGACCCAGGTCAACGGGTAGGTCTGACAGCAGGTCTGATAGTCTCTTCCCTCCATCTCCACTGCCATTGCCTCAGTCTTTGTATAGTTAATTTTAAAGCCTGATACTTGGCTATAAGACTCAATTTCGGCAAACACTGCTGGCATAGATGTTAAGGGAAAGGTTAAGGTCAACAGGATGTCGTCTGCAAAAAGAGCAATTTTCGACTCCCACCTCCCTGCCGTCACCCCTTGGACTGCCAGATTGGATCTAATATTATGAGCTAAAGGTTCCATAACAAGAGCAAATAACAGAGGGGAAAGAGGGCAACCCTGACGAGTTCTTCGAAATAACTCAAAAAAGGGGGAAGAGTTACCATTAATCTTGACACAGGCCCTAGGTGTAGTGTATAACTCTTGTACCAGGCCTCTAAACATAGGTCCAAATCCAAACTTTTGTAAGACCGAGTGGAAAAAAGACCAGTGCACCCGGTCAAAGGCCTTCTCGGCGTCTATGCTAAGCAGACAGCACGAGGACTGTTGTTGCGCCAAGTATAAGACATCCATCTTCCTCCTAATATTATCAGAGGCTTGTCTGCCCATTATAAAGCCCACCTGATCGGAGTGTATTAAAGTTGGTAAAATATTTACTTACCTAGTGGCCATCACTTTAGCTAGGATACGTACATCAACATTTAGTATAGAAATCGGGCGATAAGAAGCACATTCAGTCACCTCTTTGTTGGGTTTGGGAATAACTGCTATCCATGCATCCTTCATGGTTGGAGGCAAATTCCCTCCTTCCCTTACAAAATTCAGAACCTCTGTCAAAATAGGCGCGAGATATGGGGCAAATGTTTTGTAATATTCTCCAGTATATCCATCCACTCCCGGGGACTTGCCTGTCTTCAATGTCTTGATGGCTTTGAGTACTTCCTTAACCTCTATTGGAGCCTCCAACATACTCCAATGCTCCGGGAGTAGAACTGGGAGATTCATTTCCTCTAGGTATGCCTGAATAGCAGTATTTTGTATAGAGGGATCTTTAGTATATAGTTCAGCATAGAATTCCCGAAATCGCTCCCTGATAGCCTGAGCTGTGGAAAGAGTTTTGCCCTTCTTATCTTTAATCCGGAATATGTTTCTATCCATCCTAAACTTACGTAAGCGAAGTGCCAATTGACGGTTAATTTTATTTCTTCCATTATAAGCATGGAGACGGAGTTTCTCATTAATAAAGTCAAGGTCCTTAAGGAGCAGCTCATCTAGTTGGAGCCTCGCTTCCTGAAGAGATCTATATGCCCTAGAAGAGCCTGTTCGCTTATGTATAACCTCAAACTCATCAATCTTGCCCCTCCAGTACCGTTTCAGCGATTCCCGGTGTCGCTTAAGGCGACCCGCCTCTTTCATAAAGTGGCCACGTGATACAGCTTTCAGAGCGTCCCAGACAACAGCAATGGAGGGGCCAGAATCCAGATTAAAGCTTAAATATTCTTTGAGCATTTTCACATAGTCTGCACAGATGTGTTCATCTTTAATAACACTTTGCTTAAAGGTCCACCTTTTCTGCCCATCATCTACCTCAGAGAGGGAAAGTAATACCTCACAGGGAGCATGATCTGAAATAGTAATATTTCCTATTTGCGTATCTTTCACTTGTCCCCCCAGTAATTTATCTAGAAAGAGAATATCTATACGGGAGTATGAAGTATGTACTGGGGAGTAGAATGAGTAGTCCCTGTCTGGGGGGTGCCCATCTCGCCAAGTATCAAAGAGCCCCATCTCTTCCACCCATGTAGCCATCTGACCTACTACTACTACTACTATTTAGCATTTCTATAGCGCTACAAGGCGTACGCAGCACTGCACAAACATAGAAGAAAGACAGTCCCTGCTCAAAGAGCTTGCAATCTAATAGACAAAAAATAAATAAAGTAAGCAAATCAAATCAATTAATGTGAACGGGAAGGAAGAGAGGAGGGTAGGTGGAGGCGAGTGGTTACAAGTGGTTACGAGTCAAAAGCAATGTTAAAGAGGTGGGCTTTCAGTCTAGATTTAAAGGTGGCCAAGGATGGGGCAAGACGTAGGGGCTCAGGAAGTTTATTCCAGGCGTAGGGTGCAGCGAGACAGAAGGCGCGAAGTCTGGAGTTGGCAGTAGTGGAGAAGGGAACAGATAAGAAGGATTTATCCATGGAGCGGAGTGCACGGGAAAGGGTGTAGGGAAGGACGAGTGTGGAGAGATACTGGGGAGCAGCAGAGTGAGTACTTTTATAGGTTAGTAGAAGTTTGAACAGGTAAGTTTGAACTGACCTGCCAGTGTTCTATCCGCTCGGGAGACAGATCCCGAACGATCTAAGTTCGGGTTCATGGTAACATAAAAATCACCTCCCAAAATAAGTTGGCCTCCTACCATAGGTCTAATATTCCTCTTTAGTGTTTTTAAAAAGGAGGTTTGGTTTGCATTTGGCCCATAAATGGATCCCCAGATGTACTCCTTGGATTCCAACATTCCCCGAATGAAAAGGTATCGCCCTGCTGGGTCTCTCTTAATGTGCTGAACTTGTATGGGTATACTGTCATGAAAAAGTAATGCCACTCCTCGCTTCTTACTATTTGCAATATCGGAAGCAAAATAAATTTTTGAGTAGGAGGCAGGGCGAAACAAATGTTCATGCGCTCGTTTCAAATGTGTTTCTTGTAACATTACCACCTGTGGACGCAATCTAATTAACTCTTGGTATATCAACTGTCTTTTTCTCGGAGAATTTAAACCCTTAACATTCCAGGTAATTATCTTTAGATCTGGTAGCATCTAACTCCCTGAAGTAGAGAAAGGCCTAGACCAAAGCATATAACGGCACCTGCAGTAGAACTTTCCCCACATACAGATATAGAAGAAGGATAACACCTCCCACCCACCCTCCACCTCCCCTACCCCAACAGTGTGTTCCATGTGGGGAATGTAGAAAAAAAAACTTCCCACACTTACCCACATTAAACTCCCAACAAGGTCAACAGCCTCTCTTACAGCCCGATCCCCTGACTTCCCTTCATCCCTAGAATACGACCATCCAGTGCAATACAGGCGCATCTTTCCTCTCACTTCTCTAGGTGCATTCTCATCGTGAATAACAAAACCTTAATATTGCCCCAGTTCATGTCGCAGATCGTGTTGTCGTCGTTCGTGGTTTCTTTGCTTTATTGAAGACTTGTTTCCATTGATGAACTTTATCCCGCGCCTTGCTGGCTGCTGTTGTCTCCTCAGCTTCCGTCTCCATCAGGCCCGCCAGTTGAAGGAGTTGTTTCGCATCCGCTGCTGTGCGTACTTGATGTGATTTGCCTGCTATAGCAAAGCAAAGGGCAAATGGGAAAGCCCATCGATATTTAATGTTGTGTTTGTTCAGGGCGTCCAGTATTGGTTTCATCTCTCTACGCCATTGCAACGTATATGCTGATATGTCTTGATACACCGTTATCAAAGTGTCATTGTACATCAGTTCTTTCTGCTGGCGTGCTAAGGCAAGTAATTTCTCTTTTTCAGAGAATTTCCAAAACCGAACAACAATGTCCCTTGGTCTGTTGGTCTGAGGATTACCCAGTGCTCTGTGGGCCCGTTCGACTTCTGGTAAAGGTGTATCTGGCTGCGCCGCTAGGAGTTGTCCACAGGACCTCTTCCTGGGCCCCCCCCCCCCCTCCTGGCACACCGCGAAATCGCAGATTTTTAGTCTACTGCGGTTTTCAATGTCATCTAGCTTATATTGTAGCTCAGACATCTGCGTTGTAATTCCTTCTTCTCGTTGACGCATTTGTTGTACTACTTCCACGTGCTCATCCATCCGTATTTCTAGATCTTCAATACGGGTACCTACTTCCTTAAGTTCACCTCGTAAATTATCAGTGCGTTCTACTATGTCCGCTTACATGTGAGCTAAATCTTTTCTCAATTTCATAAGCAGACGAGCAGAGTGTGACTTCCTCACACTGCCTGTGTCTTCTTCCGATCTCTCCGACTCAAAATCTGAGGCCTCTTCGAGGTGTGGGGAGACATGGTGCGAAGGTGTTTTGGATGTGTGCTGGCTGCTGCGCATCGCGCTTTTCGCCTCTTAAGTTCTTCAATTTTTGCGCCATGTTACCGTCTCACCTTTCGATTAAGGTTCTGTCAGCGGGGGAGAATCAAATTTCGTTGTATTTACCACTAAAGTTCGCTATTTTAGCTGGATTGTTCGGGAGCAACAAAATCAGGCTTCCATCGAGGACAGTGACGTCACCGGAAGTTGACACTTGCCTGTTTTAAGGGTTTTCTGGCAGCCTTGCTGGATGTGGTGTGATTCCTGTGGGGGAAGGGGGTTAAAGAGTTTCACACTCCCTATCCCCCATCTTCTTTTTTTCCATCCAGTTTTGCCTCAGTGGGACCTTTCTCTAGTGCTGAGCGCCCTGGTGGGGGGACCCTCTTGTAGCCACTGAAGTTGGTGTCTTTGAAAGATCGGTCCTTGAAGGCAGCCATTTTGATTGCTATTTGCTCGTGTCGCATTTCAGAACTGCAGGGTCTCTTGTGTACAGAGCCTTACCTTTCATTCTTGGAAGACTCTGGTATCCTTGCAGATGGTGCCCTCCTTTCTTCCAAAAGTGGTGTCCCCTGATCACCTGAATGAGGTGCTTTTACTGCGGCCTTTCCTTGAGAAGAAACGGATGATTATTCTGTGCAGATTGGATGTTTGGAGATCATTGATGAAGTATCTGACGGGTACCAAGAATGCAAGAAGTTGGATCACCTCTTCATTTTTCAGTGACCACAAGGGGAGGCAGCTTCTAAGACATCCATTGCCTGCTGGTTCAAGGCAGCCATTAAGGCTCCATATATTTTAGCAAACAAGGTAATCCTGACTGGGCTATGGGCTTGACTAGGACCCAGGCCGCCACCTGGACAGATGCTTGGGCACTATTTCTCCAGAGGATATTTGTTGGGCGGCGACTTGGTCCTCTCTCTCCATTCCTTTGTGAAGCATTACATGTAGGATCTGTGGGCCAGAGGCAACCACGCCGCGTTTTGGTAGGGCAGTTGTGCAGAGAGTCTCGTCTTCCTCCCGCCATGATTTATAGTTTATAAGGCCTACAAATGGCCCAAAATACTGCAGCTAGTCTTGTCCTCAACGTATCTCATTTTGATAGAGCCTCTCCATTATTATGCAAGCTACACTGGTTTGCCAGGATTATTTTTGAATTGTGTTTTTGTCTTTCAGATATTATATGGCATGATAGTGGGTTATATGCAGCCCTTAATAACTGTTCTCCTACACAATATAACCTCTGGTTCTAGGGACTACCATAGACTTCATCTTCCAGATTGCAAAAGAGCGCATTATAAGTCAATTCACTCTGCTGACTTTAGATACCAGGGTGCTAAGTGGTGGAATTCACTGCCAATGGCAATCAAGGGTCTGCCTGATTTCTTGGTATTTTATAAAAAACTGAAAACTCTCCTCTTTGAGAGGTTTCTATCCATTGATGGAGTATCTTAAATTGCAACTGACCATCAGTGGTCTTTATTTGATATTTTGTTTATAGCTTTGTAAACCTTGTCTGTTTGTTTATTTACTGTTAGCCACATTGAACTCTAGTATGTTCGGGATAATGTGGGGTATAGAGGTCAAAAATAAATAACTAAATACATAAAAATGCATTTTCGGGGGGGGGGGGGGGGGAGTTTCAAGATGGCGGATGCAGCTTGAGAGCGTTCGTCGAGTCTCCCTGGACCTCTCTCCTTTTCTGATTTAAAAACAAGATTTCTTCAACTAAAATGCCCCATACTAAAAGGAAAGGGGTGGTCAAGAGCTTACCACCCGCAGCGACGACCACTCGATCGGTCCAGTCGACCCTCGATGCTTTCGCCACAAGCATGCCACGGGTGATAGCTGTGAGGAGTTCCGCAGCGGAAGGGGTCGGAGGAGCGACGGCTTCCCTGGAACAGGATACCATCACTCTATCCTCACCGGATATTTCCCCACCTCCGTGTCCCGCGAACTACCGAGAAGCGGTGGAATCTCCAACAACGTCCGAAGTTGACATTGAGGATTATTCGGCGGCTGGCACTGCGGAGGCAGCGAGCGGGAGAGGTCTTCAACAACAAGAGCAGGAAGCTCGCAGTGAGGTAACCCTCGAGGCCATATGGGCAATGTTAAAAACTTTGAATCAAACAGTTCTAAAGGCAGCAGCTGATACAGCTTCTCTAGTGACTAAAGTAGATTCTTTGCAAGATTCTCTTGAAAAAATCAAACAAGATACTATTAAACAGAATGATATATTTCAACAAGAAATTTCTTCTATAAAAAATACAACTCTCTCCTTGATAAAGGATAAAACCTTTATTCATAGTAAAATAAATCAGCTGGAGAATTATAATAGGAGACTTAACTTGAGAGTATTAAATTTCCCAAAAATGGTTGAACTGAGTGGTTTAGAACTATTTAAGAAATATCTCACTGAGGTTCTCAATTGTTCCCCCGAGATGATTCCTCCTATAAATAAAATATATTACCTTCCAATTCCACAGAAGAAAATGGAGGAACAAAGGAGAAAATCAGAAGCACAGGGAATGCAAGAGGATGGATTACAAAATTTAACAGCTTTTCTTGAAAATTCATTGCCTGAAATTCACACCCGTTCAACTTTGCTAGTTTCTCTGTTTTTTGAGCAAGACCTTAATTCAATTATGAAACTATACTTTAAAAATGCTCAAAAAACTTTTTTGGGATCTTGCTTGTGGATCTACCCAGACGTCACTAGATTTACTCAGGAAAAAAGAAGAGAGTTTCTGTTACTGAGAGATGAAGTTAAAGCTTTGGGAGCTAGCTTTTTGCTAGCCTATCCATGTAAATGTCTAATCAAATACTTGGATAATAAGTACACTTTCTATGAACCTGAACAATTGAAAAGCTTTATTGGATCAAAGAAGATTGTCAAATGACCTCTTGGACTAAGGGAAATAATGAAGTATTGACTACCTGTGGGGCGGTCTAGGTCCTATTGCCTAAATAAGAAAAATAATTTGTTTTTGTTCTCCTCAAGTTCTTTGACTCCCCCCCAAGTGTTGGTGGTCTAAGATAGGAAAATATTGTTTCTACTGATATGAGAAATATTATTGTAATTTCTTCTGATTGATATTTCAATTCCGAGTTTTCTTTAACAAGTGTATCTTGTAATTATGTGAAATTATAAATAAATAAATTTTAAAAAAAAAATGCATTTTCTATATTGCCTTATCTGACCAACAGGTAAAGATGGTGTACAGACTGATCAGAGAGCTAAAGAATTCTATTTCAAGTAGGACAGTCTCATACAAAATAATTCAAATCAACCCCTGAAGAGCATATAAGCTTTGGTACATCCAGTTGGTTTGGACTGGTCTAGCTGGATGAAAAGGAAGGTGGAATTTACTCTTACCTGTTAATTTTTTTTACTTGAGTTCTGCTAGATCAGTTCAGGATCCTACCTTGGAAGATGAATGGTTGGGACTATCTGCTGACTGTTCCGGGCTATAGAGGCCCTAGTTCTCTGTGTGACTTCTGTTTTGTCTAAAGTTTATTCAGTGGTTTTCCGAAGAGGTTTTGGAGGACCTCAGAAGGGTTTTATGGGTATTTAGTCTTTGTTTCATACTAATTAACTCTAGACTACATCTGCTGTTAAACCATGATGTCACTGGAAACTGTTTCTCTAGTTCGATCTGGGGGTTGGAAGATAGAATCTATTGGTTTGGCTTTGTCTAGTAGGACTCAAGGAAATGGGTAAGAATAAATTTCACCATACAGATCACATCTGGGTCTTTGTTTTACTATTCATAGAGGATTTTCCAGTATGTGAAGTACATCTGTGGCCAAGTGAAACAAGTTTCTCTCATTGGCCGTGTTTGAAATTTTGAAAAAAACATCTGGAAAACAAAGAACTGAATTTATTAAATGTATAACAGTAAGATGCAACTAAGAATAAAGTTATATTTGAATTGAAAGTCACTACAAGAAGTGTGAAAGCTTTCTCCAAATTACTTGTGCTGTTCAGTGATTGATCATTAAATTTATTTATTAATTTTACATTTCTATCCCACATTAACCCAAGTGGAGCTCAGGTTCAATGTGGCTTACAATATAAACATAAAAGAAAAGAAATAAATTAGTTACATTTAAAGAATGCATCATAATTAATATTATATAGGAAGTGATAGGGGCAAATTCAGTGGGACGTCAGGAAGAAGGGAAATTGATGCTTTCTCCCACTGAAATGTGTTAAATGACATGGGACATCAAAAACAGTGTGTCTTTTAAATTGCAGGAATGTACAGAAGGAAGATCGCACACCAATGTTGGAGGAGTATAGGGAATATAAGAAAATCAAAGCAAAGCTTAGGCTTTTGGAAGTCCTCATCAGCAAACAAGATTCTTCAAAATCCATATGAGTTATGCTCTGATAACTACTGACACCCAGACCATTCACTGAAACCACCATAATACTTGCTTGGCATTTGCTTGTTTTGGTCTTGCACTGTTGAAAGAGTTAAGTCTGTGCATTTTAGTGTGGTACCACTACAGAATATGAAAAGGCAAGTAGGCCCGGTCTGCAGGGCAATTAAAAATGTTCCAAAATTAACTGACTGCTTTATTCAACTTTAACAAACACATAATTTTTCTCAGTGTTTTATATTACAGATTCATCTTGTTTTGAAGAGACTAATATTTTGTTCTTTAAAGTTTTGAGAACTTTTTAGAATTTCTGAACTTTTTTTTTTTATCCGCCATTTCCATTACTGAAGAAATTAAGATATTTATACTACACTGAAGTACTCCTAATTCTTTTTCTCATTATGGAAAATGAGGCAGCATCTTAAAATAAATTACACACAGTTTCAAAGAAACATCAAAACAGAGTGGAAATTCCTTTGAGGACCATCAGGGGACAGTTTACTGATTAAATTTCTGGCACTCCAAAGTCCATCTGCCTCATAGTAGATATTCTGAAATTCATGGATTTTCTATTCAGCGGTCACATCTCCTGGATTATAATGGTGGACAAGCTTAAAAAGTGACCTTGCTTAATATAGTTTTACTACTTGGAAAACTCTTTCACATGCTGCCTAGAGGACATAAAATTATTCACTTTCTCAGTTATTGTCAACCACTGGGTATACAACAAAGGAATGTGTTTTGACTGAACTGGATGCTGCACCTCCCCTAGTAATTACAGTTGTGTGCCAGGCAGTACTGGTTTGTTTTTCTATAATATATATAGCCAAGCTTACACACACATGACCAGTTGGGGAACACGATAAACCTTGTCTTTTCAGGTCATTGGGAACCTAATGATGCTTAGACTGTCATAGCTTTAGCAAATAGGAGCTGACTGAAGACAGTTGCACCGGAAATGAATGTGTTCTAATTAAGGGCTAACATTGTAGGTTGGTGTGCGTGCTGGGGGGACGCGCAGCAATTGTTTCAAAAGTATGGCTTGCTGCGTCAGAGGTTGTAGCATGCAGACCAGAAGTGGGTAGGACACAGACAAACCCAGTTTAGCTGTTACAATGCAGTCAGGTGGTTTCTCAGTTTTGCATGATTTGGCTACAGAATTTAATCCAAAACTTAGTTTTGGTTATTACTTTCACCTCACTGAATGACCGTTTTCACTGACATGTAAATAAAACTGTTTTTTTGATCCAGCAAAATCTAAGTGTTAATTTTTAACTCGGTGCTTTTTGGACATTAGTGTATCAGTTCAATTGTGGCCATGTTATGCATGGAATGTTTACACTAAAGGCTAATGTAAACATGAGTGTCATTCAAACTAATGAAAGACCAAAAAAAACCCTTCATTTTGTACTTCATTGTTTGAACTACAATCTTATTATGTGTTCAGTATAGGTTGAAAGTATTTATAGTGCTTCAAATTCCATCTGTATTTTATGTAGCATTTTTTCCTGTTACTGTAAGCCTGTAATTTGTGTCTTCAAATGAAGCCACAAAAAGTACATGAATACTGATGGTTACTTTTTATTTTATTTTTTGTACAAGAGGAACATTTTTTAAATTGTACCTTAAAAAAAATTGTGAGCCTGGAAACCAATCCCGAACCATTTTTCACTTTTCATTTGGTCCCATTGTAAGTATATAGTTTAGTTACTTTTCAGTCAGTCTGCAGACACACAGGTGTATCCAAACTTGAATCTGCTGTGTGTAGTGTTGTACATGAATGTTAAGTGTTAGATACCACATGAGAGGTCAGTATGCTCTATTTAAAAGTTTTAAATAATATATTCATCCTCTATAATACGTAAACATATATGATTCTAGGGTTTTTTTTTGTTTTTTTAAATAAGTGAATGGTCAGTCCTGGTTCAGAGTTGACCCTTTTGTGCTCATATGCAAGTTCCTTTGGTTGTTAGGTGTATTAAACAAGCATGGTAATACTTGTACTACTGGTGTGGTTTGTGCCATCATTGTAGAGCAGTAAATAGTAGATTTAGGAATTTCATGATATAACAATAGTTTCACTTCAGCACAGGCTAAACCTACAGGTAGTGCCAGATGTAATTGCATTGCTATGTCTGGCATTTTCACTGTATACACTTTTGTAATAAAAGTACTTTAACATTTGTTGTGATTGTACTTGTAATTGTTTCTTGTCCTTGATGTCATGGTCACATAGGAATAATACATTTTGTTAATTCTTTTTTGAATTTGTAGGTTTCATACTACATTTCTGCTTACTCAGACTTTTTGCAGTGTTAACAGTATGTCTGTGTTCAGTTCTGTAGTACTGTAGTTTGCATGTAATTTTAAAAATAGTTCAGTTCTACGTTTGTAACTTGATTGCATAAAAGTTCATAATCATCAGCTCACCTTCTGAAGATTAGGCTTATTGAAAAATCTATGTTAAGACCTTGTTGAATAAGATCCTGTGCCCTATATACTTGCTTCTTTGACCTGTTCATATACGTATGTAATGTGATCAAGGACTTTATTTTCAGGCTATTTTTATTACATGTTTGCTTCTAAATCTACACTAACATTTGTTATTATTTAAACCTAAGCTTAGAAGAGGTGAGGTGAAATTTATGAAAGCCTTTTAGTCAATGCCATGACTATCTACTGGTTGCTGGATGACAACACATTACAGAAGTGGGTATATTTTAGAATATTATGAAAATTCTCCGAGGACAAGCAGGCTGCTTGTTCTCACTGATGGGTGACGTCCACGGCAGCCCCTCCAATCGGAATCTTCACTAGCAAAAGCCTTTGCTAGCCCTCGCGCGCCGATGCGCACCGCGCATGCACGGCCGTCTTCCCGCCCGAAACCGGCTCGTGCCGGCCAGTCTTCTTTTGTCCGCGCTCGGTACGGTCGTGTTTCGCCGTTCGTGCCCCGGAAAGTTGACCTCGCGCGTCGTTTTCGACTCGTTCTTTCAAAGAAAGTTTGAAAAGTGTTTCGGGAAGATACTTTTTGGTTTTCCCTTCCCGTATTTCGAGCTTTTCGCCCCGGTAAGTTTTCTTTCGTCGTCGGGGTAGGCCTTAGTTAGGCCTTGGTCGAAATTTTCTTCTACCTATTTTTGTGGTGCCAGTTTTCGCCATTTCGAGTTTTGATCTCGCCGGCGTGATTTTTCCGCCCACGACATCGAAGCCTTCCAGCGGCTTCAAGAAGTGCACCCAGTGCGCCCGGGTAATCTCGCTCACTGACAGGCACGCGTCGTGTCTTCAGTGTCTGGGGGCTGGGCACCGCCCTCAGGCCTGTAGTCTGTGTTCCCTTTTACAAAAGCGGACTCAGGTAGCGAGGTTAGCCCAGTGGAACATTTTGTTCTCGGGCTCTTCGTCGGCATCGGCACCGGGGGTATCGAGTGCATCGACGTCTCCAGCGTCCAGACCTTCATCCTCGGCCGCCAGTGCATCGAGTGTATCGAGGCATCGACCCTCTGCATCGGCGCTGAGACATCGGACGACTGTGTCGACGTCGGTGGTACCGGACCTCGTCTGATGATGTCGTCGGACGGTGGTGCTTCGTCTGGAGTGCAGGTGAGGGCTGTCCATTCCCCTGCTGGTGGCGGTGAGCCTTCGGGTGGGTCTCCCCCTACCCTGAGGGCTCCTGCGGTACAGCCCCCCCGAGACCGACCCTCTTCGGTCTCGGCCCCGAGGAAGAGACGGTTGGATTCTACGTCCTCGTCGGTGCCGGGAAGCGCTGGTGACGTGCTTCGCTCCAAAAAATCGAAGAAGCATCGACACCGGTCCCCTTCCCGTGTCGGCACCGAGAGCTCTGGGTCACCGAGGGAGTCGGTACCCAGCGGGCATCGGCACCCGAGAGGACCGCTCACCCCTCTGTCCAAGAGGTGTCGATGCGCTCCACTCTGGACAGCCCGGAACAGCCTCCACGCCCGGAACAGACTCTGACATCGACGCCTGCATCGACCTCCATGCCTTTTTCTGCAGCCGCTCTGAACGAGAGCCTCCGGGCTGTTCTCCCAGAGATCCTGGGAGAGCTGTTGCGCCCTACCCCTCCGGTACCGGGGGTGCTTGCGCCTCCGGTACCGTCGAGCGAGGGCGCCGGCCTGGTCCATCGCCCGGGGTGAGGTCTCCGGCGCGCGGCAACCGACTGCGGTCGCCTCCCAGGAAGGCTCCCCGACTACGTCGGCGGAGGGAGCTTCGCCGGTGCAGGCGAGGGAGTCTACCTCTCGACGCTCCCACCGTGGCCGTGGTTCCACGGAGTCGAGCTGGGCACGGTTGCAGACACAGGTTCGTGAACTTGTGTCTGACACCGAGGGTGAGGCCTCGTGGGAAGGAGAGGGAGACATCAGATATTTCTCTGACGAGGAGTCTGAGGGTCTTCCTTCTGATCCCACTCCCTCTCCTGAAAGACAGCTTTCTCCTCCCGAGAGTCTGTCTTTCGCTTCCTTTGTCCGGGAGATGTCTACGGCCATCCCCTTCCCGGTGGTTGTGGAGGACGAGCCCAGGGCTGAATGTTTGAGCTCCTGGACTATCCTTCTCCACCTAAGGAAGCGTCCACAGTACCCATGCATCATGGTCCTAAAAAAGACATTGCTGGCGAACTGGACCAAGCCATTAACTAACCCCCACATTCCCAAGAAGATTGAGTCCCAGTACCGGATCCATGGGGACCCAGAGCTGATGCGCACTCAGTTGCCTCACGACTCTGGAGTTGTGGATTTGGCCCTAAAGAAGGCCAAGAGTTCTAGGGAGCATGCTTCGGCGCCCCCGGGCAAGGACTCTAGAACCTTGGACTCCTTTGGGAGGAAGGCCTACCATTCTTCTATGCTCGTGGCCAAAATTCAGTCCTACCAGCTCTACACGAGCATACACATGCGGAACAATGTGCGGCAGTTGGCGGGCTTGGTGGATGCGCTCCCCCCTGAGCAAGCCAAGCCTTTTCAGGAGGTGGTCAGACAGCTGAAGGCGTGCAGAAAATTCCTGGCCAGAGGGGTGTATGACACCTTTGATGTTGCGTCCAGGGCCGCTGCTCAAGGTGTGGTGATGCGCAGACTCTCATGGCTGCGTGCCTCCGACCTGGAGAATAGAATCCAGCAGCGGATTGCGGACTCGCCGTGCGGATAATATTTTTGGAGAGAAAGTCAAACAGGTGGTAGAACAGCTCCACCAGCGGGACACCGCATTCGACAAGTTCTCCCGCCAGCAGCCTTCAGCCTCTACCTCTACAGGTAGAAGATTTTTTTGGGGAAGGAAGACTGTTCCCTACTCTTCTGGTAAGCGTAGGTACAAACCTCCTTCTCGACAGCCTGCGGCCCAGGCTAAGCCCCAGCGCGCTCGCTGTCGTCAGCAGCGTGCGCCTCAGCAAGGCCCCTCGGCTCCCCAGCAAAAGCAAGGGACGAGCTTTTGACTGGCTCCAGCAGTGCATAGCCGACATCCAAGTGTCAGTGCCGGGGCGACCTGCCAGTCGGAGGGAGGTTGAAAGCTTTTCACCAAAGGTGGCCTCTCAGAACCTCCGATCAGTGGTTCTTCAAATAGTCCGGCAAGGATACACCCTCAATTTGGCCTCCAAACCTCCAAATTGTCCACCGGGAGCTCAGTCTTACAGCTTCCAGCACAAGCAGGTACTTGCAGAGGAACTCTCCGCCCTTCTCAGCGCCAATGCGGTCGAGCCCGTGCCATCCGGGCAAGAAGGGCTGGGATTCTATTCCAGGTACTTCCTTGTGGAAAAGAAAACGGGGGATGCGTCCCATCCTAGACCTAAGGGCCCTAAACAAATATCTGGTCAAAGAAAAGTTCAGGATGCTTTCCCTGGGCACCCTTCTTCCCATGATTCAGGAAAACGATTGGCTATGCTCTCTGGACTTGAAGGATGCCTACACACACATCCCGATACTGTCAGCTCACAGGCAGTATCTGCGATTTCAGCTGGGCACACGTCACTTCCAGTACTGTGTGCTACCCTTTGGGCTCGCCTCTGTGCCCAGGGTGTTCACAAGTGCTTGGCTGTAGTAGCAGCGGCACTTCGCAGGCTGGGGGTGCACGTGTTCCCATATCTCGACAATTGGCTGGTGAAGAACACGTCCGAGGCAGGAGCCCTGCAGTCCATGCAGATGACTATTCGCTTCCTGGAGCTACTGGGGTTTGTGATAAATTATCCAAAGTCCCATCTTCTCCCAGTGCAGAAACTCGAATTCATAGGAGCTCTGCTGGATTCCTCGGACGGCTCGCGCCTATCTCCCAGAGGCGAGAGCCAACAACTTGTTGTCCCTCGTCTCGCGGGTGCGAGCATCACAGCAGATCACAGCTCGGCAGATGTTGAGATTGCTGGGCCACATGGCCTCCACAGTTCATGTGACTCCCATGGCCCGCCTTCACATGAGATCTGCCCAATGGACCCTAGCTTCCCAGTGGTTTCAGGCTGCTGGGGATCTAGAGACGTGATCCACTTGTCCACGAGTTTTCTCAAATCCCTGTATTGGTGGACGATTTGGTCCAATTTGACTCTGGGACGTCCTTTCCAAATTCCTCAGCCACAAAAAGTGCTGACCACGGATGCGTCTCTCCTGGGATGGGAGCTCATGTCGATGGCTTCACACCCAAGGAAGCTGGTCCCTCCAGGAACGCGATCTGCAGATCAATCTTCTGGAGTTGCGAGCGATCTGGAACGCTCTGAAGGCTTTCAGAGATCGGCTGTCCCACCAAATTATCCAAATTCAGACAGACAACCAGGTTGCCATGTACTACGTCAACAAGCAGGGGGCACCGGATCTCGCCCCCTGTGTCAGGAAGCCGTCAGCATGTGGCTGTGGGCTCGCTGTCACGGCATGGTGCTCCAAGCCACATATCTGGCAGGCGTAAACAACAGTCTGGCCGACAGGTTGAGCAGGATTATGCAACCTCACGAGTGGTCGCTCATTCCCGTGTAGTGCGACAGATCTTCCAGGTGTGGGGCACCCCCTTGGTAGACCTCTTCGCATCTCGAGCCAACCACAAAGTCCCTCAGTTCTGTTCCAGGCTTCAGGCCCACGGCAGCCTGGCATCGGATGCCTTCCTCCTGGATTGGGGGGAGGGTCTGCTGTATGCTTATCCTCCCATACCTCTGGTGGGGAAGACTTTGTTGAAACTCAGGCAAGACCGAGGCACCATGATTCTGATTGCTCCTTTTTGGCCGCGTCAGATCTGGTTCCCTCTTCTTCTGGAGTTGTCCTCCGAAGAACCGTGGAGATTGGAGTGTTTTCCGACCCTCATCACGCAGGACGAAGGGGCGCTTCTGCATCCCAACCTCCGGTCCCTGGCTCTCACGGCCTGGATGTTGAGAGCGTAGACTTTGCCTCTTTGGGTCTGTCAGAGGGTGTCTCTTGTATCTTGCTTGCTTCCAGGAAAGATTCCACTAAGAGGAGTTACTTCTTTCTGTGGAGGAGGTTTGCCGTCTGGTGTGACAGCAAGGCCCTAGATCCTCGCTCTTGTCCTACACAGACCCTGCTTGAATACCTTCTGCACTTGTCTGAGTCTGATCTCAAGACCAACTCTGTAAGGGTTCACCTTAGTGCAATGAGTGCATACCGTTACCGTGTGGAAGGTAAGCCGATCTCAGGACAGCCTTTAGTTGTTCGCTTCATGAGAGGTTTGCTTTTGTCAAAGCCCCCTGTCAAGCCTCCTACAGTGTCATGGGATCTCAATGTCGTTCTCACCCAGCTGATGAAACCTCCTTTTGAGCCACTGAATTCCTGCCATCTGAAGTACTTGACCTGGAAGGTCATTTTCTTGGTGGCAGTTACTTCAGCTCATAGAGTCAGTGAGCTTCAGGCCCTGGTAGCCCAGGCCCCTTACACCAAATTTCATCATAACAGAGTAGTCCTCCGCACTCACCCTAAGTTCTTGCCAAAGGTTGTGTCGGAGTTCCATCTGAACCAGTCAATTGTCTTGCCAACATTCTTTCCCCGTCCTCATTCCTGCCCTGCTGAACGTCAGCTGCACACATTGGACTGCAAGAGAGCATTGGCCTTCTATCTGGAGCGGACAAAGCTCAACAGACAGTCCGCCCAATTGTTTGTTTCTTTTGATCCCAACAGGAGGGGAGTGGCTGTGGGAAAACGCACCATATCCAATTGTCTAGCAGATTGCATTTCCTTCACTTACGCCCAGGCTGGGCTGGCTCTTGAGGGTCATGTCACGGCTCATAATGTTAGAGCCATGGCAGCGTCGGTAGCCCACTTGAAGTCAGCCACTATTGAAGAGATTTGCAAAGCTGCGACGTGGTCATCTGTCCACACATTCACATCTCATTACTGCCTGCAGCAGGATACCCGACGCGACAGTCGGTTCGGGCAGTCAGTGCTTCAGAATCTGTTCGGGGTTTAGAATCCAACTCCACCCCCCCTAGGCCCATGTTTGTTCTGTTCCAGGCTGCACTCTCAGTTAGTTGGTAAATTTTTTAGGTCAATCTCAGTTATGTCCTTGCCGTTGCGAGGCCAAATTGACCATGGTTGTTGTTTTGAGTGAGCCTGGGGGCTAGGGATACCCCGTCAGTGAGAACAAGCAGCCTGCTTGTCCTCGGAGAAAGCAAATGCTACATACCTGTAGAAGGTATTCTCCGAGGACAGCAGGCTGATTGTTCTCACAAACCCGCCCGCCTCCCCTTTGGAGTTGTGTCTTCCCTAGTCTTTGTCTTGCTACATATGAGACTGGCCGGCACGAGCCGGTTTTCGGGCGGGAAGATGGCCGCGCATGCGCATCGGCGCGCGAGGGCTAGCAAAGGCTTTTGCTAGTGAAGATTCCGATTGGAGGGGCTGCCGTGGACGTCACCCATCAGTGAGAACAATCAGCCTGCTGTCCTCGGAGAATACCTTCTACAGGTATGTAGCATTCGCTTTATTTGATACTTAAAATATGTGTTCTAGAACTAGGCAGATTTTTGCATCAATAATATTGGATCATCTGTTGGTAACGTACATTTTGACATAAAAATAATCCTGCCTTCATTGCAGATCCCAAATACACTTACAATAAAAGCACAATTAAAGGAGATTAAAACTAGTTTGCAGGAATTAAAACAATTGAAGAAAAGAAGCAAGATAGCCAAAGTTTCCAGGCTGTTGCATATGAAGAAAACGTTTACAATATTTTTGAAATAAGGTACAACTAGGTACATCTCTCTCTCGGTATAATGCGGTACTTGGGAACCATAACTAGTACCGCCTTATAATGAAGGGCACATTATTAATGAAAAGCAACACCCGATCAAAAGAAGACTCAATTATTTGAGTCATTTTAGTGAACGTAAATTGAATTTGCAATGGCAAAACAGGTAAAATAAAATCCTTTTCCTGACTGCAAATCAAACTTACAAACCTTTTATGAATGCAATCAAATTACACGTTCACTTAATGAAAAAGTCTGTAATTCACGACTGAGTCTTCAAGACATATGATTGACGCTTAGCAAATTGTAGAATGCTTCTCAGCTGCATAACTTGGATGGGTTCTAGATCTAGAGCCTGAGTTTCAATCCATTTTAGAGCAGTTTCTAGCGCATGTACTGCCTCAGATGAGTTGGAACAAAATCATCCGGCTTCAGGTAACTCAAGTGCATTATCTTCATCTGAAGCATTGTTCACGAGTTAACATGAATATCCTGGTCTCATCTGCATTGTAGACCTGTATTTCTGTGTAGCTTCCAACCTCTGTGTCTTTCTGTTTCTGTCAGTAGGAACAAGCAGCTTGCTCATCTGTAGATCTTTTTTCACCTGCAATTGCTATTGTGCCTTTGTTGCCATCTCCATAGCCAACCATCGCTTGCTTTGAATTGACTGGATTCGCTATTAAGTTCTCAGGTGACTTTCTCTGCCTACATGCATATTATATGCCCTGAGATTGGAATTCCCTTTTGCTGTTGCTAACTTAGTAAGTGATGGCAGATAAAGACCTGAATGGTCAATTCAGTCCGGCCAATAGTCACATTCATTATCAATTCACAATTGAATCAACAATGAGCATGGTATTATGTACTTGATCATGTTCTTTCTTTTGTGTTTCTGGGTCATAGATTGTTGAAGTCCACATGGCTCTCCTTATGTTCCCCAACTACTGGAGTTGCTGTCAAAGCCCACTCCAGCCCATCCGAATCAGTCTGGTCATCGACACAGACCATAAAAGTCTGCCTGACACTTTCCACGTGAACAGTGCTGAATCCACATCCACTTCTTGGATGTTTTCGTTTGAGAGCATATTCTTGGTTGATTTTGTGCAGGTAATCTGAGGTCTTTGGTCTACTTTTCAACCAGCCACCCAGAGTTGATTCAGAAACCTGTAGGTTTCTGGAGACGTTTGTTTGGGGATTCACAGTTATCAATTCGCTGTGTTGCCCTTAGTAATGTATGCTATTTGCACTTCAACGAACTGCCATTTTCTGGAATAATTAGCAGTGAGCTGGAACCACGCTTCGACCAGAAGTGTGCTTCAACCATGCGAGCTGGAGCCATGCTTCAACTGGAAGTGTGCTGGAACCGCTCCTCAATGATGTGAACTTGGGACGGTATGTGTCAACCATGAGAGCAGGGAGGACGCTTCAACCATGTGATTTGCATTCAAAAAAAATTGCCATCCTCAAGAGCTACGATCAGGAACCACCCTTCAACCATGTGCGTTGGGACTGCTTGTCAACTGTGTGACTTTTTTTATATTACGCTTGTACAGTATAATCTCAGAAAAGGTTCAGAAGTTCTGGGAGTCATACAAGTTATATACAGCAGGGGCGTAGCTATGGCCCTGGAGCCCCCTGCCGACCCCTCCCGCTGCCAACCTGTCGCCTACCTTTGCTGGCGGGGGACCCCAACCCCCACCAGCCGAGGTCCTCTTCTTCCTTCGTTTGAGTCTGACGTCCTGCACATTGTAAGTGCAGGACGTCAGACTCTGAAACAGAACGAAGGAAGAAGAGGACCTCGGCTGGCAGGGGTTGGGGTCCCCCACCAGCAAAAAGGTAGGCGACAGCAGGGGAGGGTTGGCGGCGGGAGTGGGGTCGAGAGGGTCGTCGGCAGGGGGGAGTCAAGTTGGTTGAGGGGGTCGGCAATGGTGGGGCAAAAATGTGCCCTCTCACCTCGGGCTCTGGACCCCCCTCCTGCCGAAGTCTGGCTACGCCCCTGATATACAGAATAATCAAGCAAAAAATTTTCTGGGAGCCTTATTGCTACCATGTTATAATTGAATTTGTGATATAACCATGTGCGTTATAATGAAGGAGCGGTGTATATGTTGACTTTTATTTCTACATATTTAACTGGAGTACATGGTAGCAACAATAAGAAAACAGTTATTGGAGTTCCTTATTTTATGCTCTGATGAAGAGGACTTAGCAATCATCTAAGCAGCCAAGTAAGGGCAAGTTAGAGATAGCAATAAAAAATGCAGTTTGGTTATGTAACCACCTAAAATCCAATAATAATTCAGGATGAACTCAAAACCTGACTCTCATTTTTGATAACAATAGATTAGTGAGGTCTACTTTGCTTCCTAGCAGGCAGTAAGAGCTATCCAGGGCGTTAAAGTATGAACAGGGTATAGGAAGATAATACATTCTGATGTAGAAATAGGTACCTTAACTAAGTTTGACTTCACATTAGGCTTACACAAATGCTTTGTCTTAAGAAAAAGAAATATCCTAGTGCTAATAACTTGGATAGAGCAGAGACGAATGGCCCGCAATCGAGCAAGGCATTATAACTGTAAGGGGGTGAATGCAGAGTGCACAGTGACCTGTAGGGGGAAATGATTACCGGAAGCATTCTTTAGTTCAGTAAATTTCAGAGCTTTTCCACTCGCCATAAGGAAGACCCAGCACATACCAAGTCAACCACCTCGTAATATCCATTTTTAGAGTACATTTAAAAAGCCTCATTAAAAAGAAGCAGTTAAACTCCTGGCTTTCAATCAAGTGATATCTAAATTAAAACTTAATTACAAAGGCAGAGCAAATTTCTGTATCTCAGAAAAATCAAACTTTTCCCTGGGCTGGGACAGATGGTAAGATAATATAGAAATAAACAGCACAACAGTCTCCAGTCAAAGGGCGCTTACAGGTAAAGGAACAGTGCAAATCAGAATGCCATAAGATGGACAAATCAAGGTGACAATCCCACATACAAACTGCTTAACTGTATTAAGACGCTTCAACCACTTAAGAGGAAGTAGCGCAGTACAAAATGATAGGAAATGATTGTTGGACAATCAAGAGTAGCAAATATGCATGTAGAAGCTAGCACGTTCATATACTAAGCCATAACAAATGCAGAGAATACTGATCCAACAAACTTTAAATTTCCCACGGGGCATTTTCAAGCAGATTGCAAGCACAATTGCTTTACCAAATTTCCTCTTGATGCCTTCAATAAATTAACCAAGAAGCAACAAAGTTCAACAAAAAATTGTAATAAACTAGGGCAGTGACTTTCCAGGGGCTCGCTAAGGGGCATTTGCCTTCTCGCGCCTTATGCAAGCTGTCAGCCATGAGCCGCTTCTGGTGTCTCACCAGGAAGAAATAGAGGTGGAAACTGACATCAGCAAGTTTTGTCCCTGAGACTCTTCCCACTCGACTTTGATGTTGAAGGAAATGCCATTAGAGTAGAAACAAGGCAGGGAAGCAGTGAACAGCTCTAAAATAGATTGATAACAGTCCACAGCACTGGAACATGTTGATAGGCAGCAAAGCTTCCTCTCAGCTCAGAGGAAAAGGTTTTTCACCTTAGAAACATAGAAAAATACGGCAGAAAAAGGCCATATGACCCATCCAGTCTGCCCATCCTCTGTAACCCCTAATTCTTCCTGTTCCTAAGCGATCCCAAATGCTTATCCCATGCTTCTTTAAATTCTGGAACAATCCTCGATTCCACAACCTCCCACACCCCACCACCCTTTCTGTGAAATAGTCTTCCTTAGATTACTCCTAAGCCTCTTAACTTTGTCATATGCCCCATCATTCCAGAGCTCTCCATTTGAAAAGGCTTTCTTCCTGTACACAAATGCCCTTGAGATATTTAAATGTCTCTATCATGTCTCCTCTCTCCCAGCGTATACATGTTGAGGTTCATAAGCCTGTCCCTACAATTTTTGCATTCAAGACCGCTTACTAATTTTGTAGCCGCCCTCTGGACCGACTCCATCCTGTTTATATCTTTCCGTAGGTGCGGTCTCCAGAACTACACGCAGTACTCCAAATGGGGCCTCACTAGAGACTTATACAATGGCACTATCACCTCTTTTTTCCTGCTGGTCATGCCTCTCTTTATGCACCCTAGCATCCTGGCTTTGTCGCTTTATCTACCTGTTTGGAAGCTTTAAGGTCATCAGACACAATCACCCCCAAGTCCCGCTCTTCCTTCATACACTGAAGCATTTCACCCCCTATATTGTACTGTTCCCTCTGATTCTTGCGACCCAAGTGCATGACCCTGCATTTTTTGGGATTAAAGGTGAAATTAGGCCTTACCTGCTAATTTTCTTTCCTCTAGATCCTCCAGACCGTTCAAGACGCTTGGGTTATGCACTCCTACCAGCAGAGGGAGACTGAGAACACTAAAACTTCTTATACAAGTAGCCTGTGCAGACCTTCTACTAACCAGTAAAACAGTAACAAAGCAGAGGAACAAACACCTCCACCTAAACAAAACCACTGAATCCACACTCAGATCGCCTCCCCTTAAGACGGGGGAATTCAACTGCAGATGGGCAGAAATGGTACCACAAACTGCCCTTAGTAAAACTCCAGGACCCAAATCACAGGAGCTACTAGAAATATCAGCAACTGAAGTCTAAAGAAAATATCATACTGAACTGTCCGATACACTGGGTGGGCTCTTGAACGGTCTGGAGGATCTAGAGGAAAGAAAATTAGCAGGTAAGGCCTAATTTCACCTTCCTCAGCAATCCTCCAGACCGTTCAAGATGCTTGGGATGTACCAAAGCAGTAAACACATCTAAGGGTGGGACCTGCAAAGCCCAGAGAACAGGACTGCAGCTCCAAAACTGCCATCCTCCCTTGCCTGTACATCCACTCTGTAATGTTTGACAAAAGAATGCAGGGAGGACCACACCGCAGCTCTACAAATGTCCACTGGTGGAACAAAACTACTCTCAGCCCAAGAAGCCGCCATCCCCCTAGTGGAATGTGCCTTGAGCCCACCGGGCACCGTACGGCCATGCAATATGTAAGCCGAAGAGATGGCATCCTTCAACCACCGAGCTATAGATGCCTTAGAAGCAGTGCCTCTCTTCTTGGGCCCCCCATGAAGGACAAATAACCTGTCCGAAGACCTGAATTCCTCCGAACCTGCGCAAGTAAACCAACACTCTATGCACATCCAATTTTGCCAAACGACGCTGAGAAGCATCCCCCGTCCAGTCCCCCAAGACCGGCAACGAAATCATCTGATTGACATGAAAGGACGATACCACCTTAGGCAAAAACGAAGGCACTGGACGCAGCGAAACCTTTTCCTTAGAAAACCACAGAAACTGAGGCCTACATGAAAGAGCCTGAAGTTCCAAAATCCGGCGAGCCGACGATATAGCTACCAAAAAGACCACCTTCATAGTAAGGTCTTTTATCGAACAAGACTCCAAGGGCTCAAAAGGAGAACCCGCCAAAGAGTCAAGAACGATATTAAGATCCCACTGTGGAGCTACCGGCCGCTGAGGAGGACGAAGCAACTTCACCCCCCTCAAAAAACGGACCACATCTGGGGAAGACGCAACCGACCGGCCCTGCACCTTACCCCGAAAACACGCCAAAGCAGCCACC
Organism: Microcaecilia unicolor; assembly: GCF_901765095.1. Lineage (NCBI taxonomy): Eukaryota > Metazoa > Chordata > Amphibia > Gymnophiona > Siphonopidae > Microcaecilia > Microcaecilia unicolor. Next base: position 166,747,510 of record NC_044038.1, read on the forward strand.
TTGCACCTTCAAAGATGACAATGAAAGGCCCTTCTCAAAACCATCCTGCAAGAAATCTAAAATGCATGACACAGAAGCTGTCGAAGGGACACACGCCCGGTCCCCACACCAGTCTTCAAATATGCGCCACACACGCATATAGGCCAAAGACGTCGAAAGTTTCTGAGATTGCAGCATTGTCTGAATCACCTGAGGGGAAAACCCTTTCCTTCTCAACCGTTCCCTCTCAAGGGCCACACCGTAAGAGAGAACCGATACGGATCCTGCATGACAATTGGACCCTGACACAACAGCACCGAGCCCCCCAGCCGCAGAGGCTCGCCTTCTAACAAGCGCATCAGATCCCCGAACCACAGCCGACGCGGCCAATTCGGAGCCACCAACAACACCGGACCCGCATGACGTACCCTCTGTAGGACTCAAACTATCAAGAGCCACGGGGGAAACACGTAGAGCAATACCCGCTGAGGCCACGAAAGGACCAACGCTTCGATCCCTTCCATTCGCGGATCCCGACGCCGACTGAAATACCGAGGAACCTGAGCATTCTGTGCCGACACCATGAGATCCACTACTGGCATTCACCACTTTAGAACTATCTGGTCGAACACCGACCGGTGTAGAGACCATTCTCCGAGGTCCAACATGTGTCTGCTTAGAAAATCCGCGTTCACGTCGTCCACCCTGGCCACATGCGCCTCCGAAATCTGCACTAGATGCCTTTCTGCCCAACTCATGAGCAGAGCCGTCTCGATTGCCAACCGCGGACTCTTTGTACCGCCCTGCTGGTTGACATACACTACCACTGTCGCGTTGTCGGACATGACTGTTACCGCCTTTCCTACCACACGAGCGAACGCCAACCAGAGCTAGCCGAAGCGCCCTCGTCTCCAACCGGTTGATAGGCCACTGAGCTTCCTCTGTCGACCACCGCCCCTGCGCGGACCGACCGAGACACTGAACTCCCCAGCCCAGCAGACTGGCATCCGTTACCAGAATCACCCACTGAGGAGGTTCCAACGGCATGCCCTTTTTCAGATGGGCCGAGCACAGCCACCACTGGAGACTGCACCGAGGAGCCCCCCTCAATGGCAACCGCAACTCCAAACTGTGTACCTGAGGAGAACCACCTGGACAACAGAGCCGCCTGAAGCTGACGCATATGCGCCCTGGTCCATGGTACTACCTCTATTGTCGCTGCCATGAGGCCCAGAATCCGAAGGTACATTCGAACCATCGGACTCTGAACGGACATTAACAGCCGGACCTGCTGCTGAAGAGAGGCGATTCGAGAATCCGGCAGAAAAACATGACCCACTGCCGTGTCGAACCGCACTCCCAAGTACTCCAGACTCTGCGATGGGATCAACTAACTTTGACTACACTACCCATCCGAGCGATTCCAGAAACGCTACCACCTGAGCCGTCGCTGCCACACTGTGAGCCCGAGACTTCGCCCAGATCAACCAGTCATCCAGATACGGATGCACCAGAATTCCCTGCCTCCGCAAAGCCGCTGCTACCATCACCATTATCTTGGAGAAGGTGCATGGAGCCGTTGCCAGACCAAAAGGCAGAGCACAGAACTGAAAGTGTCTCCCTAAAACAGCAAAACGAAGGAAACGCTGATGGGCCTCTCGAATTGGCACGTGCAGATACGCTTCCGTGAGATCCAGTGACGTGAGAAATTCTCCCTGACGAACAGCCACAATGACCGAGCGCAGAGTCTCCATGTGGAAGGATGGCACCTTGAGCGCCCCATTGACCCTCTTGAGATCTAAAATGGGTCGAAACTGGTCCTCCTTCGGCACCACAAAGTAAATGGAATAACAACCCATTCCCAGCTCGTGCCGAGGAACGGGTACCACAGCTCCCAACTGGATTAAGCGACCCAGAGTCTCTTGAATAGCCTTTAACTTGATTCAAGAGTGACAAGGAGAGGGAAGAAACAGATCCGGCAGCGGGTGCTCGAACTCGAGCGCATAACCATCGCGAACGACCTCCAGCACCCACTGATCTGAAGTAATTTGGGTCTACCCCTGATAAAACAGACGAAGTCGCGACCCGACCTTCACCAGAGGCTGGACCTGCACACCTTCGTAAGGAGGACTTATTACCATTTCCGGCACCTCTGGAGGAGTCCCAACCTCCTCCACGACCCCCTCGAAAGGACTGCGTCCACTGGAAAAAACGGCTTTTAGAAGGAGACACAAATCTGCCTGGCCTGTACCGCCTCGCGTCCTTAAACCGACCTCTAGCCGAACCACCTCAACTAGCCGCCTTAGGCCGTAACTCCGGCAACCGTGAGACCTTGGTATCCCCAAGACCACTCATCAGTTTATCCAAGTCCTCTCTAAACAACAGAGAACCTTTGAAAGGTAGAGAACACAACTTTGCTTTAGAGGCCGCATCTGCCACCCAGCCCCAAAGCCAAAGAGCCCTGCAGGCCGTCACTGCCAGAGCCATATTCTTAGCCGAAGCCCTTAGCAAATCATAAAGGGTGTCTGCCAAAAATGAAGACCCCATCTCCAATTTGGCCAGGTCCTGAACCAAACCAGTCCTATCTAACGCAGGCTCATCCAATAACTTCTCTGCCCAATGGAAACAAGCTCTGGCTACCAAGCCCCCACACACAGAGGCTTGCAAGGCCAAAGCCGACAAATCAAAGCTGCGCTTCCGAAAGGACTCTAGCTTCCTATCCTGAGGATCCCGTAAGGCTGTACCGCCATCCACCGGAATGGCCGTAGCCCTAGTAACCGCCTTAACCACCGCATCCACAGGTGGTTTCAGCAGGGCCAAATCTTCCGGAGGCAAGGGATACAGCCGCGCCATAGCCCTAGACACCTGACAAGCAGCCTCCGGCACAGACCATTCCTGAAAAACCATGTCCCTAATGTCTGAATTAATGGGAAAGGAACGGGAGGCTCTACGAATCCCCTTAACCAAGGGATCTACCTGGGGTCCCTCCGCAGAGGGAGTGGCCGCCGGAGCAAACTTCAAAGTACAGATCACCTGATCAATGAGCTCTAACAACTCCTCCTTATGAAAAATGCGAACCACTAAAGAATCTGCCCCAGGCCTTAGTCCATCCTGATCCTCAGACACATCTAAGAGATCCTCCTCTCCTGGGTCACTCCAAACGTCCGACCCAGGCAGAAAAAGTATCTCCATAGGCACTTAACTCTCACTGAGCTAGCAGCCTCTGGGGAACAAACAGCCTGAGAGGGGCCAGCTCTCCAGGCATTATACAGAGACCAAACAAACTTTTCCAAGTTCCTTAAGCACCCTCAGGTGTATCCCATCTGGCCCCATCGCTCTGTCTACTTTTAGTTTGGCAAGCTCCTCACGAACACAGTCCTCCATAAACGGGTCTTGGTCTACCATACATCCATCCACTTTAGCCTTTGTTTTCTGCAGCCCTACCCCTGAGCTAAAATAATTGTTAAGCAGTTCAGCTTTATCCTTATCTTCCACATATTTCTCTCCCTCAGCTTTGAGCCTCACGGTGCTATTATGTCACTTACATATCTGAAAAAGGTCTTATCTTCCAATTTGACCATATTAGCTATCTCTTCCTCCATTTGTCACTTTGCATTCCTGATAGCTTTTCCAGCTTCTCTTCGCTTATTCAGGTATTCTGTCCTGTCTTCATCTTTCTGAGTCGTCTTATAACGTGCGAAGGCTAACCTCCTTACCCTTATCTTTTCAGCTACTACATTCGAGTACCAGAGAGACCTTTTTTTCCTCTTGTATGTAATTTTCTAACATAAAGGTTAGTTGCCTTTAATATAGCTCCTTTCAGTCTTGTCCATTGCTGTTCTACATCCTTTAGCTGTTCCCATCCCACTAACTGTTCCTTGAGAAATTCCCCCATCTCGGCAAAGTTAGTTCCTTGAAATCCAGGACCTTCAATCTTGAATGAGTCCTGTTTTCTGTTTTAATATTGAACCATACCATACAATGATCACTGGATGCCAAATGGTCTGCCACCTTGACATCAGAAAACTTGAAGGATGAAGTTTTAAAGTTGGAAGATACTGTACTTATGCACCCTGCCATGTGTTGTATTACCTGGAAAGTTAGAACATGAGTAGCCATACCGGGTCAGACCAATGGTCCCTCAAAGCCCAGTATCCTGTTTCCAATAGTGGCCAAGCTAGGTCACAAGTACCTGGCAGAAACCCAAATTGTGGCAACACTCCATAGTACCAATCCCAGAGCAAGCAGTTGCTTGCCCATTTCTGTCTCAATAGCAGACTATGGACTTTTCCTCCAGGAACTTGTCCAAATCTTTTTTTTTAACCCAGATATGCTAACCACTTTTACTACATCCTTTGGCAAAGAGTTCCAGAGCTTAAGCAGTCGTGTGAAAAAGTATTTCTTCCTATTTGTTTTAAAAGTATTTCCATTTAAGTTCCTTGAGTGTCCCCTAGTTTTTGAACTTTTGGAACAAGTAAAAAATCGCTTTACTTCTACTCGTTCTACACTCTGGAACAAGGGGCATAGGATGAAAGTGAAAGGGGATAGATTTGGAAGTATCCTGAGGAAATACTTCATGGAAAGGGAGGTGAGTTCATGGAATGAACTCCCAGTAGAAGTGGTGGAGATGAAAACAGTATCTCAATTCAAGAAAGTTTGGGACAAGTAAATAGGATCTCTAAGGGAGTGATGAGAGTAGAGGGCATGGATGGATGAGCAGACTGGAGAGGCCATATAGTCTTTAACTGTCTACATCTCTGTTTCAATAATACACAGTTTTGGACAAACTGAAAAAAATAAAATATCCCAAAAAGACTGATGGTGGGGATTTACACTTGCTACTTGAGACATTGAGATTCAGAAAAGTGCTCCTTTTGAACAGCACTGCATTGGAGGCATTAGGGGAAGTTGCTCTCTTACTTGCCCAGTACTTGATGTCCTCCCTCCCCTCCCTCCCCTCCCCTCCCACTCCCCCAAATTTTAAAACTGTTCTTTTAAAATAATGTTTTTATTAACAAGAGTAACAGACAAACTTTTCCAACTCTTCTCAGGAGCAACACACCATGACCCTGCATTACATTACATTGTTATGGAGCAGGGAATTGCCCCATGTTCAGCTAAGGGACCAATACAATGCGATGTGTTACATGTTTAATACAATATGTGCAACCCCAACACATTACCCCTCCTTGTTTCTGATCCAGTCCTTTAAGTTCCGCACAATCCTCCCACTCATGTCCGCTCTCTTGATTTTCTGTTTATTCTCCCTGCTCCCCATCCCTCCCCCCAGGCTTTGTGGCAGCGATTCCCGCCGCCTCTACTCATCCTACGGCGACTCTCCCTCCTAAGGACTGTGTTAAGCATTGAAAGCTGCTTTGCCAAACACATCTTCCTGGCGGTGGTCTGCTCCACATGTAGTCAAACTGACCTCCCCCCTCCCAATCCGCCATTTGTTTCATACTACTACTATACCACTTATCAAGGGGAGGGGGGCGGGTGTTTGTCTTTCCAGTGCTATAAAATGACCTTTTTTGCCAACACTAATGCCAACAGGACGAACCTACATTGATGTAGCTTGAGCCCCTGGGCGCTTAAATCAGACTTAGAACCAATTAGCAATGTGCTGTAGTTCCATTCTAAGGGTTGCTCTACCACCGCTTCCAGATGCGCCATTACCCCTGTACAAAACCCCTGCAGTGTCCTGCACTCCACAAATTGGTGTGCCAATGTGCCCTTTTGGTTTAAGCATTTTTTGCAGGCCTCTGACTCCCACAGCCCCATTGCTTTACCCCTGCTCCTCGTAATGTATGCCTGGTGCAAAATCTTAAACTGAGTTTCATGACAACTCACATTAGGTGTTATTTTGTAGGCTAAGTCAAAGCAGTGCCGTAGTTCTTTACGTGAGACCTCCGATTCTATTTTACTCCATTGCCCCGCCAGAACATGCACGTACGCTGCAGGCCTCCAGGATTTCCCCAAATAGTACCAGCGAGATAGCTTGTTACACCTGGCGGGAACCTGCTTGAATACCACATCTAGTGCTGTAAAAGTAGGCAGCCTGACATTTTTGCCTCTCAGCAACAGCATGTAATGTCTGAGTTGTGAGTAGGAAAAAAATAAACTGTGTGGAATATGCCACCTGGCCTGGCATTCTGCGAAGGAGTAGATCTGGGCTCCCCCTACTGCCACCACCTGCCCTATATATTTGCATCCTCTTTGCACCCACTCCTTAATATGGGTGTGTCCCACTCCTGCTGGAAAACCCGGGTTGTCCTGAAATTCCAAGAATGGAGAGGGCCCTTCCATGACTCCTATCCTACAGCACCACCACTCCCATGCTAACCTTAATGGTCTCACGAGAAGGTTCAGTCGAACCTGCGAGCCCCTAACTTGCAAGGCGTTGAGCACCAAATAGGGCCAGGTGGCACCCCCCCCCCCCCCCCACACACACACACCTCCTGTGGCGCAAACACATAGTAGCCTGAATGTAATTCATGAATCCAGTGCATAAGTGCTGCAACATTGTGTAACCTGAGATCAAGCAAGTTAGCTCCCCCTTCTGTAGTTGTCCTCGATAACTTTTTATGCCTTATCCAAGCCCTCCTACCCCCCCATATGAAGGATGAGATAGCTCCCCTATAAACCCCTTCATCTTTACTATGCACCCACAAGGGCATCATTTGCAATGCATACAAAATTTTTGGGAAAAGCACCATTTTGACAAGCGCAATCCTGCCCATCAGCGATACAGGCAGGTCCCTCCACTGCCCGCATAATCGTTTAACCACCTCCAACTTATCACTCACGTTCCTCTTGTACATAATTTTAAAATCTAAGTGCAAGAACACCCCCAGGTATTTCATAGGGCCCCGTGTCCACGTCAAGGGGAAGCCGAGACTACTTCTGCTTGCACAGTTGGAAGACAGCGCCATGGCCTCTGATTTATCGAAGTTAATGCACAGGCTGGAAAAAGTTCCAAACTGCTGAATGAGATCAATCAAGGTAGGAATCCCCTTGCTCGCCTCCCCCAGAAAGATTAGCATATCATCAGCAAAAAGGTTGATTTTGTATTCTACTTTCCCTATCTGGATTCCCCCCAACTCCCCTGTCTGCCTGATTTTACACGCCAAGGGTTCCAGTGCCAGCACAAAGAGCATTGGTGAGAGCAGACACCCTGTCGCGTACCTCTCTGCAATGCGAATGGTGATGACAAATCATTATTAACCAAAATTTGCGCTGTGGGATTCTTGTATAAAGCTCGCACCCCCTGCAGGAATTCCCCATATATACCAAACTGCGGTAGTACCCAAAAAAGATAGTCCCACAGTATCTTATCAAACGCTTTTTCTGCGTCTAGACTGGCAATAATATTGTCACCCGATTGGTTCCCCTTGGCCTGTATAACACTTAGGGCCCTAAGAATGTTGGTGGAAGCATATCTGCCTGGCACAAAGCCAGTCTGATCTGCATGCACCAAAACCGGCAGTAGCTTTCCCAGATGGGCAGCCATGATACTAGCGAAAGTTTGATATCTTGGTTTAAAAGAGATATAGGCCGATAGGATCCCAGAAGCTCCTTATCATGACCCAGTTTGGGTAATGCTATGATTGATGCATGAGTTAAAGTTCCCGGTAGTTGTCCATCGCAGGCACAACGCATCACAGACTTCGCTAAAAGGCCCTGCGAGATGCCCTCCCAAAATTTGTAAAATTCAGGTCCTAGGCCATCAGGCCCCGGGGCCTTGGCTAATTTAAGCATCTTTAATGCTGCCTGGATTTCAGAGCCCTTAATACCCTCATTTAAAAGCTGTTCTTGGCTCCTGCGTCAGTGAAGGCAACCCAAGATGTTGGAAAATCCTGTCTCTCTGTTCCCCACCACATGACCCCTTATCATATAAGATTTATAAAATTCTACAAATGCCCCTTGAATCTCCTCAGCCTTAGTTGCCACTTGCCCCGTGGATGTTTGATACGGGAAACTACTTGTTTGGCTGCCCTGTTACGCACCATGGCTGCCAGTTTTATTGCCCCACCGGTGAAGCTTGTATTTATAAACCTGAATGTCCCTTGCCCCCCTGTTGTGCAAGATATTGTTAATCTTGCTTTTCAAATCTCTAAATGTTGCCCATGCTTCTTCATCTCCCCGTGTCAACTTGGTCCTAGCGTCCTGCAGCAGCCTCAGGTGTTCCAACAACTTCCCATCCCTCTTTTTCGAGTTCTCGCTGTGTATTCCATAATTTTACCCCGCATCACTGCTTTCCCTGCCTCCTAGAGCTTATGGGATTGGCTACAGAGGAAATGCTATCCATTAGTGTTCCCATTCTGTCAGCAGAAAATTCTGAAATTCCACTTCCTGGTATAAAGTAGGATGCATTTTCCTCCCCCTTTTCCTTACCCCCATTGAAGTTACACTCCACCCACACCATACTATGGTCCGAAACTACTTCTGCTTCGATCTCTGCTGCCCGGCTCACCGTGAATAAGTTCTGCGATACTAAAATGTAGTCTAGCCTTGCCCTACATTTATGCACATGGGAGTAAAAAGTGTACTCTTTTTCATCTGGATGCAAGACCCGCCAGATGTCCACTAATCCTAATCACGCTGCAGTAATCCAGACCCCTTTCCCTGTGCCCTTTAGGCCTCGATTTAGGTGGGTTGCAGTCAATTAGTGGGTCCGCTGTTATATTAAAATCTTCTCCAAGTAGTTTATATTCTTTCTTAGGGGCCAGAGTCGCCATCAACTGCAAAAAGAATTTTTGGGAATAAATATTTGGCGCATAAACTGAACATAATGCTGCATCTCCCCCTGGAGTATGCCTGCCCAGATTACAAATCAGCCCTCAGGATCCTGAACTACCCTGTGACAGGTGTGAGCTATCCCTTTTCTCAGTAAAATCGCTGCTACTCTCTGCCTGTTGTTGAAGGAGGTGAAGGCAAGTTCCCCCACCCAGCCCTGCTTGAGATGTTCTGGCGAGGACACGTGTGTCTCCTGCATCATTAACACATCTGCTTTGAGCTGCCTACTATATTGTAAGATCTTTTTGCATTTTATAGGGGAATGTAGGCCATCTACATTGAGGGAAGCCACTCGCAGACTACCCATTACCCACACCACAGCCATGCTTATGTGATACCTCAATGTCAAAAGATCTCCCCAAGGCGACATCCCAGCTGTGTCCCCCCCCAATCGACATGCATCTGTCCCTGCCGGGTAGAGCCGCTTACACCACAGCCTCATGAACCTTGTAACCCCTATATATCCTTTATAACCTTTTTCCCCCCACCTACCTCTTCCCCCACCTTCCTTCCTCCTCCGCTCCTGCCTTCCCTTCCCCCCCCTGCCATCCCTCCCACCCCTTTCCTCCCCCCTGATCCGTCCCACCTCCCACCCCTCCCTCATTCACACTGCCAGTCACTCTGTCTTCCTTCCCCTCCAACCCCATTCATACCTCCATGTCCTCCACACCCCTCCCCCTTCCTCTCTGATTGAGGCACCTCCCCCCTCAACCATACCCCTAAAGGCTTGGCCACAGTCTCCCTCTCCCCAACTCACCCCTTATCCCTCAACACAAGATGGAAATATAACAAATTTAACCTATAACCATGGCATAACGATAACTCTTCTTTTCATGAAATTAAAACTCCTAGGCCAGCTCAAAACATTGAACTATACAGCCTGAAACAATACAAAAGCATTATGTACTACACTTCACTTTCCGCTTGCGCAAGTCTATCGTTCTTTTAGCCAGCTGATGTCTGTCGTGTCTTGCTGAGTCAATCAAGTTCTTATACTCGAAATGAGCCAAAGAGTGGTAACAGGAATCATACTCCGATCTGTACTTCAATCCATACTGATCTCAAATCTTGGGCGTTGGGCTCCCATTGTAGTGTCGTCTCAGCTATCATCGAGTCCACCACACAACCACATAAATGGTGAATGCCTCCTCCAATACTGCACAATGCTGTGCAGGGGCTGCCCTTGTTGGATCTCCAAAAGTCAGCGCGCACCCCAGCGATGCTACCATCTCTTGACATCATTCCACTTAACCAGCCTGTAGTTTTTATTGAGTTCATAGTGCTTTAGCACCATTGTCTGCCAAAGTGAAGAGTTGTTCAACTCCCATGTCTCCAACAGTCTACCGTCTCTGCTCTGCAGTGACCTGGGCCGAACTATAACTTGTCCATAAATGCTTGTAACTCCTCTGCCTTGTCAAAGTGAGATTTGGTTGTTATGTGAGATTCTCACTTTAGCTGGGTACTGGAGCGCAAATTTAATATTTTTCTCGAACAAGCTGGGTGCAATACGGTGTTAGCACCCTCCTCTGCTCCCTAACTTTGAGGGAGAAGTCTTGGAACATCAAAATTCTCTTTTCCTTTGTAATCCACCTTTCTCAGCTTCTTATATTGTTCGAGAAGTTTTGCCTTAACGGCATAATTCAAATAGTGGGCTATCACCACCCTTGGCTTGTCTGTATTTTCTCTTGTCTGACGATTCTGTGGATTCTTTCCACTTGTCCTTGGGCCAGATCCGGTGCCAGTCCCTAATTGTCTGGGATTTCTCTCTCCGCTAGCTCTTTGAGCTCTGCCTCAGTAGGCCGATTCATGGACCCCCAGTAAACCTGATATTGTTCTGGGCATCCTCGGTTCTCCTGATCTTCCACCCTTTCGATCAGGGTGCGCACCTGAGGCCTCCAGTTCCACAATGCGCCCCGTTGCTCGCACCATCTGATCTTCTTGTGATGATATCCGCTCTTCCATTTGCGGGATGGGGATGCCATAATGGCTAGCCATCCCTTCCTTGATATCCTCCATTCCCGCGTGTAGCTTGGCAAGCTTCTCGTCTAACAGCGGGGACATGTGCTTGAGAGACATTTGCACAGTTCCTCCTGTGTCGGCAATAAATTTGGAGTGCTGGAGCTGTGGCAGAGTGGCGTGGTGCTCGGGGCCTGTGACGCCATTTTGTTTTTCACCACGCTGCTTTTCTCCTTCCCTGATCGCAGCACTTTTTCTGGCATTCCGTTCTGTGTTACCTCCAAAGAACCTCACTACCCTTTCTCCACAACTTTTAAGTACCGGACTCTGGCTATTGGGAGTAAGATTATATTTCAATCAGCGCTTTTAAAATCTGGATGTTTAGTCAGGGGCAGGGCGCTGAGCCAGCAGGCTTCCGCTCAGATCTCGCTCATCACGTGACCCGCCCCCCCCCCCCCCCAAAAATGTAAAACTGTTAAGGGATATCTGGCTTTGTAACAGCTTTGCAAAAAAGTAAACATGTTTCCAAAATGGCTAACATAAATGTTTGCATTTCACCATATAAATGTTCATTGTTATTCCATGATCTCAATGTTTACGTGCCAGCTGATATTAGACATTTATGTTTCTAAAATGGATGCTCCTGCGCCATAACCGGTGCATAAAACATCCATTTCTCTGTGTTTTTTAGAACAGGCAGATCCTGTTCTAAAATAGTAGGCGATCTTGCGATGTCCTGACCTGGAAAGGGAGACCTAGAAGTATAAGGAAAAAGATACTACAGCAATTAGACACAGAGAATAGTTTCCATGTATGCCTCTTGTTTCTGAAAGATGTCTGTTTTTTACTGAGGGCCCTTTTCCTAGAGCTTAGCACGCGCTAATGGGACATTAGTGTGCGCTAACTGCCACATGACCCATCGGTATAAAATAGGACGTGCAGCATTAGTGTGCATTAATGTCAGTGCATGATACAGCTTTAGTAAAGGGCCCCTGAGCTGATCTTGCTGAGATATTCTAGATAAATCCAATTATCTGTCTAAATAAAAAGGAGAGCTGAAACAGCTCAAAGGTTTTCAAAATAATTGCTGTCAGCTTTTTTTGAGTTGTGGCTCACCCTAGGAATCAGCATTAAAATTAAAAGTAATGCATCTCTTCCTATTAAATGAAGAAGAAAATACCTCTGAATGTGGCGCAATCTACAGCTTTTATTTTAACATATTTTTCTGTTAAAGGTAATGTAAAAAAAAACATGCACAAAAGCTTGACAACATAAAAGCAAGCATCTGCCATGGTTAACCATTCACAATATTAGTAACCTCAATAATTCCCTGAGTTGCTATTCTGGTCCAAGTACCTAGCAGTAAGTAACAGTTTCTTTTACCTATTACATATTACATTGTAGCCTAGATATAATGCAGATTCATTTATAATATGGGCCAATTATCTTAGACCCCAGCATCAGTATTCTATGGGGTTGGTAGTGTAATACATAATTTTTCAGACTTTATCTGTTTCTTGTTTCTCAGTCTCTGTGGTTCCAGTAGTTAAGGGATGTTCCATAGGGTAATGTATTACAAGAGAAGCCTTTGACCTTGCAGTTGTACCGCAAGCAATTCCTTTAGGTCCTAAAAAATGTGATCTGGAGATATTTTGAATGATAAGTCTTCTGAAAGTGTGTGCTACTCTTTCCCATTAGTGTGCACATGTGAGAGGACACAATGAAGTTAATGGAAATGCTTTTAAAACAAATAGGAGTACATATTTTTTCATTCAACAAGTCTTTAAGCTCTGGAACTCATTGCCAGAGGATGTGGTAAAAGCAGTTAGCATATTGGGGTTTTAAGTAAGGTTGGAAAAGTTCCTGGAGGAAACGTCTATACTGTGCTATTGAGACAGACAGACATGGGGAAGCTGCTGCTTGCCATGGGATTTGTAGCGTGGAACGTTGCTATCTGGGTTTCTGTCAGGTACTCGTGACCTGGTTTGGCTACTGCTGGAAACAAATACTGGGCTAGATGACACATTGGTCTGATCCAGTATGGTGGTTATTTTGTTAACTATCATGTATGGCTGCACTATCAGGGATGAGTAAGCTTGCTGTCTGCATAGTTTTGCAATGCAGAGGGTGGTGGATGCTTGAATGCCCTCCCCGCGGGAGGTGGTGGAGGTGGAAAACGGTAACGGAATTCAAACATGCGTGGGATAAACATAAGGAATCCTGTGCAGAAGGGATCCTCAGGAGCTTAGCCTAGAATGAGTGGCAGAGCTGGTGGTTGGGAGGCGGGGCAAGTGCTGGGCAGACTTATACGGTCTATGCCGGGGCTGGTGGTTGGGAGGCGGGACTAGTGCTGGGGCAGACTTATACGGTTCTGTGCCGGGGCTGGTGGTTGGGTGGCGGGGATAGTGCTGGGCAGACTTATACGGTCTGTGCCAGAGCTGATGGTGGGAGGCGGGGGATAGGGCTGGCCAGACTTATCTACGGTCTGTGCCCTGAAGAGGACAGTACAAATAAAAAAGTTAGCACATATGAATTTATCTTCTTGGGCAGACTGGATGGACCGTGCAGGTCTTTTTCTGCCGTCATCTACTATGTTACATGTGCTTTCGAAGAGTTGTGCTCGTTCCAAATAAACATACGTTCTTAATCATGTAGATCTGTTTGTTTTAGAGCCCATTATCCTTGCACTCTTAGGGATATGCTTACTAAGGTGCGTTACCATGTTTAACACGACTTTAAGTTAAGGTGCGTTACCTACGCTAACGCATCTATAGTGCACCTTAGTAAACGTAGGCACTAATCATGTAGATCTCCACGATGACAGAATGGAATAAAATGAACATAACTAGAAATAACTAAAACAAACATTTTCTGGCTGCATACCCCTAGTGTTTTGCTCCTGAAAGCTAACCAAATGTTGTATGTAGTTGTCTAAGAAAAAGCTAGCACTTTTAAAAAACATTTTTTATTTCTTAACCATGTTTTGTACACCTAGAAAATGCCCTTCTATAAATCCAAATGTGTTATGTTTTTGATTAAAGTAATTTAAATAATTTTCCAGTCAATAGAGAACCTGTATTTTAAAGACTTTAAAAAGAGTAGTCTTGAAACTACAGCCCTGATACTACAGCAAGATAGCTTCTGGTCTCTGCCCTCTAACTTGAAAATGAAACAAGATTCCAAGTAATGAAATGTTTGCCAGTGTTAAGTCATGTTGCCATATGATATTTTCCACCTCACTAATAATTAACTCTGTATGAGCTGAGCTGGGACAATTAAAAATGTATTTTAAGCAAACTGACCGATCAGGCATGTGCTGTAACATAACTCAGCAAACTGAAATGCCAGAGTAGAGGACGTCTTCTAGCATAAAGGTCATTACCAATGCTAGTGCACCATCCCCAGTTAAACAGACTTATTGTGATAAACAAAATCTTTTCTTTTTTTTTTTATTGTAATTTCAAATTGCTTAAGAGAAACAAAACTTAGGGTTGCCTCCTTACCTGAGTCACCCTGCCACTCATTTCTAGTTCAGGTTCTGTTCCACTGAGCCTGTGGAATTGGAGTTAATTTTTCTAGGAAATGCTGGACCACAATGGGGTAAAACCAGAACAGATCAGTGTGTTAAGGTGATCTGAATGTGTGGCAAACCTATGTTTTAGAGCCCAGTATCCTAAGTCCAATTCACCCACATAATTGAAATGTGTGAATTGTGCTACTGGCAGGCACCAGGCCAAGTGGGTTGTGTAATTAGTAGAGGATGGCCTTTATATCCTAATGGCTCCGGCTGTCCGTGCGCTAGTGCCAACATAGCCCATGTAAAGTGAATGGGCTGTGTCGGCACTAGCGCATGGACAGCTGCTAGCGGTGCTTTGTAAGCAGAACCCTAAGTGCCATTCAACACTAAGGATGAGTAAGGTACTATGGCAGTGGTTCAGAAACTTGTCCTCAGGTGATGTTCAGTAGATGGAGTTTTAGACTATCTTCACTGAATATGATGTAATATATGTATCGTGTATGTTCATTGTAGAAGCGCTGCGTACGACTGGTAGCGCTATAGAAATGATTTGTAGTAGTAGTAGATATTCTTAAAATGGTAAAAGCTGGTTCACAAGTACGCTGACCAAATAATGCAAAAGTCGGCGCAAATGGGCCTTCAAGATTGAGACAAGCAAGAGTTCTTTATTAAAAAGACCTGTCAGGGGCCCTTTAAAGATCTTATGTAGTTATATTTGATTCATGCATGCTCATTTTCAACTTCAAAAGTCAGTTACATTTAGTTATAGCAGGTATTTTGTGGACTGCAATCTAAGGACTAGATTTGTTAAACTGGGTTAATATCTTTAATTCAAGGTCTTAGTAAAACAGTGCCACTGAAAACAATGGTGGTTTGTTTTTAAATAATGCACGTTAAATTACAATGATGCATGGTTGGGGGTGGGGGAGAAGTGATTTAAGCTTCAGTAAAATTGGCAGGGTACGGCAGTTTATCACATTCATCATTAACCGGGAATAACTCAGTACTGCAGATTAGTGACTCCCATGATAATGAATAAAAATTTGCAATCAACCTCACAAGCTACATTATTTAGCTCTATAAGATCATGGACTGCTCAAGTATGCTTGATGCTCTATAGCACTCTTTTTTTTTTTTTTTTTGTAAAGGGCCACAGCTTTTAAAAATGAATAGTGCTCCCCCACCACCACCAAGTCCCTGCACCTACCTCTGTCAATTGCTAGTGGTCTAGGGGAATGTACGGCAGGTTCCAAATGGGCAGTATTCTCATAGTTACTACAACTAGGGGTCAAACTGCCATATAAGGTTGGAGAGAGGGAAACTGGACTGGTGTCTGGGAGCACTGGGCCAAGTGTTAGCAGCTTGATGATCCCAGGCATGAAAAATAATGGCAGCTTGAGCTGGCCATTATTTTCTACTAATTACTCAGCTTGTGGAGTTCAACAGAAGCAGTGTTACAAAGCACTTCACTATTATGCAGCCTGCAGTGACTTACCCTAACATTCTTTACAATTAATGCACAATTTGCCATTTAAGGAGCCAAAAATCATGCATTATTCCCTTAACATGTTAGTTACCTCCTTCATTAATGCACATTCATAGAAGGTCCAATGTCACAAGGCATGAGTAGGATTAGAACCCTGTGTTTCCTAGTTCTCAGCCTGCTGATCTCACCACTAGGGCACTATAGAATAGAGCCTAGGGCAGATGTGCATGCAACTCCTAAATTAGTGCCAATTACCTCCAATAATAGCACCTAATTGACTAATTAGTTTACATGTACAGCTGGGATCCATGCCAAAATTTGGGGCAACCAAGATGATGTTTGAATCCATACTGGTTGTCATTGATTGTGCCTGAACACGGCTGTGATCACAGGATATTATCTTGTCACCCTTATTTCTTAGGGGGTTGGATACATAGAAAGAAGAGAGAAGTATTTAATTAACAAACTCATTCCTACCTTTGACAAAGATTAACATCAACTAATGTTAAGAAAAACAGGAAAAGTTTATTCTAGAGATTGTAAACAACGCCTATGTATAGAACACCTTGTGCTGCTTTGCTCTTTGTACTTCTAAGGCGGTGAATAAATGTAACATTTAGATCTAGTAGCTCGGCATCCTAAATTTTATAAATCTTTGTAATTCCAAGAAGAGGAACCTGTTTCAAAGTTCTCATTTCTTTCTGGGAGTAACCTATGAGTTTCTTCAGGTGTTCCTTCAGACTGCAATCAGAAACAAATACAATAGTTATGGTTCGTATGCATCACAGCGAATCACCTATAACAATTTATGTTCTTATGTTCCCATTGGTGATAGGTGCACAAATAAATGAACCTAAATAAAATAAAAAGTTTATACTGGCAGTCATGGAATCATTGTTTATTGCATTGATTTCCTTGTTCATATTCTTTTTTTTATTTTTACTGTATCCTGTAACATTTGTGTAAGAGGTGAACTGATCTAGGAGGAGATGAGGGGTAAGGAGATGAGGGTGAAGTTGTGCTTGTATGTGTTCGGGGGTGAGATTGTGATCATTCTCCTCAGTCACTGAAGAGTCAGCCTTAGGAGGTGGGGAGCTCTACTCTGTTAGGTGATACAAGAAGTATTCCACAAAGCTCTGTAGTCGGTTTGCCTGCATTGGTCCTGACCCTGAGCTGGTACCTATCGTGCTGACTTCTTCTGTACTGACTTTTGGTCACCCAGTTGTTAATATTTTCATAGTAGAGTCAGACTGGTCTGGACAGTGGATTTTTAGGTTTAAAGGAAGAAAATCTGGGTAGAGATTGAGATCCTGAGGCTTATGCGAAGCCTCATACAAGTAGGGCTTTGAAACCAGCCTTCTCCCTGCTCACTAACAGAGGGGTAAGGAGCAGTAAACTATAGTCCTTGGATTTCTCATGCATTTCGGAGAGGTCCACTATAAGGAAACTTATACAACTTGAATGAGGTGAAAAACAACAAAGATTCAAATCACCTGTCTAACTATAGACTAGTGGTTTCCATCCCTTTCTTTTTGTGAAGTTGATGGAAGGCTTACCCCTCCTCCCCTGTTTACTAAGCCGCACGGCAATGCTGACACAGCCCATTCAAAGTGAATGGGCTCTGTCGGCATTGCCTTGCAGCAACAACTAGTGTGGCTTTGTAAACGGGGGTTAGATGTAATAACTCTTCACAGTCTGGTGTCCATACTGCCTTTTGTGCAGAGACTATGATTGATTCCCTATTAGATTCTGCCCACCAATTGGCAGTAAGTAAAGGTAAACAATTACTTCTCTTCAGTATTCACAGAAGAAAATCCTTGGGAAGGACCGTGGTCGGCTGCTGAGGGAATATCTGGGAATGGAGTGGATATTGCACCGTTCATGAAGGAAAGTTTGAGAGTATGAAGGTGGACAAAGCTATGGCGCCAGATGGGATACATATCAGGATGCTGAGGGAGCTCAGAAGTCCTGACAGGACCTCTTAAAGATTATTTAATAGATCTTTAGAGATGGGAGAGGTTCTGTGGGACTGGAGATGAGCGAATGTGGTCCCTCTTCACAAAAGCGGAGACGAAGAAGTGAGAAACTACAGGCCTGTAAGTCTCATGTCAGTGGTAGGAAAAAATAATGGAGTCGCTGCTGAAAGAAAGGATAGTTAACTTTCTAGAGGCCAATGGGTTACAGGATCTGAGGCAACATGACTTCACCAAAGGAAATCCTGCCAAACGCATTTTATTGAGTTATTTGACTTGGTGACCAAAGAACTGGGGATGTGCGCTAGATATAATCTACTTGGAATTCAGCAAAGCCTTTGATAACTGTCTCTCACAGAAGACTCATGAATAAGCTGAGAGGGTTGAACTTAGGACCCAAAATGGTGACCTGGATAAGAAACTGGTGACCGACAGGCAACAGAGGGTGGTGGTAAACAGAATCCGCTTGGAGGAAAGGAAGGTGAGTAGTGAAGTGCCTCAGGGGTTGGGGCTAGTTCTGTTTGAGAGATATTGCTGAAGGGTTAGAAGGAAAGGTTTGTTTTTTTGCAGATGACACGAAGAAAACCCAATAGAGTGGATACTCTGGAAGGAGTAGCAACCATGAGAAAGAATCTCCAAGTGGTAGAAGAATGGTCAAGGGACTGGCAGTTAAAATTTAATGTTGAACTTATCAATCACAGGTGTCCAAGAATTGTACTATTAACTTTATATAAATATACTCTAACTTCCTGAGAGAGGATGACATTCGATACAGTTTATTGCAGATTGTTCTGGTCTCGATAAAGCTGTGTTTCGGCTGACTAGGTCTGCATCAGGAGTCTCGTATATCAAATAGGGTCATCCACTTGTTAAATTGTCCGTCACAATGTAAAGAAGTAATGAAGCGTATGCTCCGTTCTTGAATAACCTTAATAAGCAATAACTCTGAGAATAAACTCTCTCAATCCGTTCTTCATGGATACATAACTATGTAATAGTTTTGTAGATCTTTCGTTGGATCATCACACTGTTGTCCAATTGACTTCAGATGAAATTATCGCCATACCAAATCCTTGGTCGACTCGAATTTAAAATATAAGGCTGTACTCTTGTTTTAAAATCATGTTGAATGTACACCGGTGTATAACTTTGATTAATGCAGGCTAAAAGTCCTAAAGTAATGATTCTGTCTTTGTGAGTGCTATTGTTAAGAAGCATAGCCTCATATACTGGAAAAATGGAAAGAGAAATGGAAGATCTGCCACAATAGACATGAACTACCTCTGGTCTCTCCATGAATACTTAAAGCTTTATACGCTGTGTCAACCAAAGCTCTTAATATAATTCCTTGCTCTCACTTTTGCACTTCTCATACACAAATATAAACAGGAAAACATTTTTCAAACTAGTGAAGAAATATTTAAGAGTTTATTTTTCTTTCACATATAAAAAAATTCAGACTGTGTAAAATAATCCAGGACCTGTGAACCTTACTTGCTTATATTGATGTGTGATGTGTCCGGGTTTGCCTTTGGGAGCTCCTGAGAATTCCTGATTCTTATGACTTTGAAGTCTTCCTTTAAGTTTTTGATGGTCTGAATTCATATTCTCCTAGATGATTTGGAAAGGGATAGAAAACATTAACCCGTCCCCCCTCTTTACTATGCTGCGCGCCAATTCCAACACAGCCCATTCAAAATGCGTCAGCATTAGCGCACCGGCAGCCACAACTGTGGCTTAGTAAAAAATGAGGGATAAAAGCGAGGAGGTCTACAGTAAGATCTCCTCTGTGTAGCTTCTTGCAGTGCTGAATTCTGCCAATTTTAGTTTTAATTTGTCAATTTCATTTAAATCTTATTTTGGGGTGGGGGGGGGGGGCAATGAGGACTGGTCAAAGTGAATTACAATATTTTAAGAAATAAGGGGTCCTTTTACTAAGGTGCACTGAAAAAATGGGCTGTGCTAGTATACGTGTGTGTTTGGATGCACGCAGATCCATTTTTCAAGTGCGCCAGTAAAAGCCTTTTTAAAATTTTTGTTGAAAATGAAAGTGCAGCACGTCCATTTTGGGTCTGAGACCTTACCGCCACCCATTGACTTAGTGGTAAGGTCTCACGCGGTATCCATGCTGTAATCATCTGCATGCGTAGAATGATGATTACTGCCCGGTTTCCACCTGCGCAGAAAAATAAAAATTATTTTCCGGCGTGTGTAGTGGACGAGCTTTAAAAAATGAAATTACCGCCCAGGCCATGCAGTAGCTGGGTGGTAACTCCAAATTGACGCACGCAGGCGCCTACACAGCTTAGTAAAAGGGCCCCTAAAGCATAATGCCACCCACCAAAATAAATAAATACAAACATACCAGTCAATATTCATTTGGCAGTGGTGAGTATTTCTCTAACCATTCATTGTCACCAGCCAAATTAGACCTGGATATTTAAAGCTGGCCTATGTCTGTGTACCATCATTGAAGATCTGGATGTGTGGTGATACCCAGAATTATGTGGGTTTGGGTGGGTTTCAGTGCTGTTCTTGTTCCCAGACACCAAACTGGCAAAGTCAGGATTGATATTTACATGGTTCTACTTGCCCTGTTAGCTCTATGGGTACCGGCACTGAATTTCACTGGTGCCCATATAACTTCTAGAGCTGCCACTGAACCACCCCAACAGTGCCCGGATCGTGCGTGGTGGTCAATGGAGATATTCAGCAGCAGTGCCCGGTTAAGTGATGATGAACAATCGATGGCTGACCAGCTCAACATGGTTTAAGCATGCAGGAGACTCTCCTGTCTACTTAAACCATGCTAACTATCTACCACAAAAAATATATCACAGTAGCAATTTAGCCTTAGCTGATTAATGCAAACCATAATTCTGTCATATCAACTGGATGATCCTAATTAACCCCAAAGTTCCTTGAATGAATAGCTGCTGATTCCAAAGATTTGTGTATTAGTTTAAGTATCAGTCAGAACAAAGAAAAAAAAAAAGGTAGACATTTTGCTATTTGGATTTTGGATGTTTAGGACTAGATTCTATATATCACGCCTAAAAATTTAGTGCAGAAATGAAATTTGCCTAAGCACATTGTATAGAATAAGCCTAAATTTCCATGTGGTTTATAGAATACGCTGAGCGCCAGTCCGCTCGACTAAATTTAATTGTGGACAGTTATGCCAAGTAAAACCTGGTGTAAATGCTGATGCCTAAATTAGGCGCAGACTGGGTGTATTCTGTAGCAATGCGCATAGATTCTAGAAACACCCGTGACCCACCCATTCCATGGCCACAACCCCTGTTCAACTATGTGACTTAGAATTTACGTGCCACACATTATAGAGTACAGTTAGGACAATTCAATTGCCTGTTAAGTGGCAATTATTGGCACCGATTGGCTTGTTAACCAATTAAGTTATGTGCATTGTTATGGAATACACTTCAATTTATGCGTGGAAATCTTGGCACAATATATAGAATCTGGAGGTTAATGCAAAACATCCAAAGTCTGACTTAGTCATATCGAAAATGCCCTTCCATGTGTGGATCTTTGATCTGCACCCGAATTTTCACTTCCAATTTTGGGCAACCTACACAGAATTTGGGGGTCCTTTTACTAAGGTGTACTGAAAAATGGCTTGTGGTAGTGTAGGCGCGGATTTTGGGTGCACGCCAATCCATATTTTAGCGTGCCGGTAAAAAAATGCCCTTTTTAAAAGTTTTGCCAAAAATGGAAGTGCAGCAAAATCAAAATTGCTGCGTGTCCATTTTAGGTCTGCAGCCTTACCGCCAGCCATTGACCTAGCAGTAAAAACTCATGGGGTAACCGGGCGGTAGTGACCCGCGTGCGTCCAATAATAAAAATTATTTTCAAACACGCATATCGTTTGTGCGCCAAAATTGAAATTAACGCAAGAGCCACGCGGTAGCCAGGTGGTAACTCCATTTTGGTACACGTTGGGCATACATAGAGCCTTACGTGGCTTAGTAAAAGGAGCCCTTGGTAGCCAGCACCTATCTTTAGGCTCCAATTTATAGAATTGCCCTTATAACCATGTTTATCAGTGGAGCAAAAATCTGCCAGAGAAAGATCTTTCAAACCTTCACCATGGTTACTTTTTCTATCTGGTGTTATTTTTCTGTTACCTTTTCTTCTTCCAAACTGTGCTCTTCATGTTTTTGCTTGTCTTTGCTGTTCTCATATTTATGTAAAATTTCCTCTGTCTTGGCAGCAGAATATCCCTTTCTGTAATTCCAGAAATAATGCAAAACAATATTCAGACAAAGATGTGGGCAGGACTGGCTTAACCTTTTATAGTAGGTGGTCACCTAAGATGTCAGCTTCTAGAGGAGGACAAAGAGCAGCGGCAGTTTAAACTAAACCAAAGGTCCTGACAGTCACTCAAATAATCAGCAGCACCAAAGGGTGGTTAATTTTATAAATAGCCCATAAGGTTGTTCAACTGTGCTACTAGTTTAGGATTTCAGTATAAACATACACATTGTAGAAACCCCCAATAACCAAATTTAACTCCCCCCCCTTACAAAGCTACACTAGCAGGGGCGAAAAAGAAAAGAGAAATTAAAAATAAAAAATAAATTTAAAAATAAGTAAAAGAAAAAAATAAATTATACTCTCCTTTTACAAAGTTGTGTGTCAATGCTGACCAGCCCATTCACATTGAATGGGCTGTGTTGGCATTACCGCATCAGCAGCTGCTAGTGAGGCTTTTTAAAAAGGGGGGAAGGGCTAGTCATTCCTGCACAGTATTGCGGTCTCTCGACATCGCAATAGAGAATATCGTTTCTTGGCGTCGAGGCAGGTTCAGTGTCAAAGGAACACTGAGCAGCAGCGTTCATGGGAGTCAGATGAGGATCCCAGGTACTTCTCTTCTGATGAGTCTTTTGGGATTCCCTCTGATTCTTCCCCTCCACTAGAAAGGAGACTGTCCTCCGGAGAGTCTGTCCTTTTCCTCTTTTGTCCAGGAAATGGCTACGGCTATACTCTTCCCTGTGGAGGTTGAGGATGAGCCTAGGACTGAGATGCTCGAGGTCTTGGATTATTCTTCTCCACCTAAAGAGGCTGTGACAGTTCCTCTGCATAAGGTAATGAAAGAAGTCCTTATGTGAAACTGGTCAGCCCCTCTGTTTGGCTCCATGGTCCCGAAAAAAGCTGAATCCCAGTATCGGATCCATGGTGAACCTGGGTTGATGAGTTCTCAGTTACCCCACAGTTCCATGGTGGTGGACTCCGCCCTCAAGAGAGCCAGGAGTACTAGAGACTATTCTTCGGTGCCCCCAGGCAGAGAAGCTAGGACTCTTGATTCTTTTGGGAGGAAGACGTATCAGGCCGCTATGCTCGCTGCCAAGATCCAGTTATACCAGCTCTTCATGAGCGTCCACTTGCGGGACTCGATACATCAACTGTCCAGCTTGGTTGATGCACTCCCTATGGAGCTGGCCGAGCCTTTTCACCAGGTGGTCAGGCAGCAGAAGGCATGTCGCAAGTTCCTGGTCAGGGGTACTTTTGACGTGACATCCAGGATCGCTGCTCAAGGTATAGTGATGCGCAGACTCTCATGGCTGCGTGTCTCTGACCTGGATCATTCTGTCCAGCAGCAGATGGCGGATGTCCCTTGCCGGGGGGGGACAGTCTTTTTGGAGAAAAAGTAGAGGATCTAGTTGATCAAATCAAGAAGCATAATGATGCTATGGATTCTCTCTCCCACCGGACACCTGCTACTGCATCCTCATCTAGGAGGTTTTTTGGCGGGAGGAGGAGTGCCCCCTATACCTATTCTGTGCGTAGGTACACTCCTACTTCTCGGCAGCCTGTACAGGCTCAACCCCAGCGTGCTCGTTCTCGTCAACAGTGTGCGACTAAGGCCCATTCTGCTCCCCAGCAAAAGCAAGGGACGGGCTTTTGACTGGCTCCAGTTCAGCATAGCCTCAGTAAAAGTGTCTGTACCGGACGACATGCCGGTGGGGGGGAGGTTGTTGTTTTTTTCACCAAAGGTGGCCTCTCATAACCTCCGACCGGTGGGTTCTTCAAATAGTCTGATAAGGATACACTCTCAATCTGGAATTCAAACCTCCAACTTGCCCACCGGGAGCTCAATCTTACAGTTCCCAGCACAAGCAGGTACTTGCAGAGGAACTCTCCACCCTTCTAAAGGCCAGTGCGGTCAAACCCGTTCCACCAGGGGAAGAAGGGCTGGGTTTCTATTCCAGGTACTTCCTTGTGCAGAAGAAAACAGGGGGTGTGTGTCCCATCCTAGACCTAAGGGGCCTGAGCAAATTTCTAGTTCGAGAGAAGTTCAGGACGGTTTCCCTGGGCACCCCTCTTCCCATGATTCAAGAGAACGATTAGCTATGCTCTCTGGACTTAAAGGATGCTTATACACCTCGATACTTCCAGCTCACAGGAAGTATCTTCAATTTCGACTGGGAACTCAGCACTTTATGTACTGTGTGCTGCCTTTTGGTCTGGCGTCGGCACCTAGCGGTAGTTGCAGAGTCGTTACGCAGACTGGGAGTGCATGTGTTCCCTTATCTTGACGATGCCCTGAAGAGCACAGGTACAAATCAAAGTAGGGTATACACAAAATGTAGCACATATGAGTTATCTTGTTGGGCAGACTGGATGGACCGTGCAGGTCTTTTTCTGCCGTCATCTACTATGTTACTATGTAATGCCGACGAAGTCCATTCATAGTGATTGGCTTTGTCGTCTTTGTCGCACCAGCAATTGCTAGCACAGTTTAGTAAGATACCCAAAAAGAATATTACAAATTAAAGTGTTAAAAATAAATACAAATTAAAAATTAACCCCCCCCCCCCCCCCCCCCCCCCCGTTTACTAAGCAGCGCAGCAGTGCTGGCACAGCTGATTCAAAGTGAATGGGCTGTGTCGGCATTGCCCACATTGTCAACTGCTATCACAGCTTAGTAAATGGGAGGGGAATATAAATTAAAAATTAAAAAAAAGTGAAAGTTATAAATGAATAGTAAGATAATAAATTAAAAATAAATAAAAAAATATGGCAGATTCATGGTAATGGGGCATGCTGCAGAGTAGAAATGGTCAGCCTGAAAATGTTTGTTTGTATCATGTTTGGAAATGTTAATTTCGGGCCCTTTTACCAAGCTGCAGTAAAAAGGCTCTGCAGTAGCATCGACACATGGATTTGCCACATGCCAAGGCCCCTTTTACCGAAGCGGTTAAAAAGCAGAAAAAGGAAATGGCAGTGCAGTAAGTACACTCTTGCCCCATGGCTATTTTCAGGGGGAGCCCTTACTGCCACCTGTTTACCTGTTGCTGCTGGTAGGCTGGCGGTAGTGCTGGATTGGCATGCTCCACTCTGGCGTTGTAAAAGGGCCCCTTCGATTGGCCATTTTTCTTCACAGGAGCTATGTCATTAAGGGGTATGTTTACTAAGGTGCATTAGCGTTTAACACACCTTAAATTTACATGTGCATTGAAAACGCTAATGCACCTATATATTTCTATAGGCGCGTTAGCGTTTAACGTGCGTAAACCATTTATGTGCGTTAAAAATGCTAATGCGCCCATAGTGCCGCGTAGTAAACTTAGCCCTAAGGGCCTTTTTTATTAAATTGCGCTAGCGATTCTCACACAGCAAACGAGAGGAAGCCTATTCAGTTCCTATTTGCTTTTCTCATTTGCCACGCTGGGAATCACTAGTGTGGTTTAGGAAAAGAGGACCTAAGTGAACATTGTTTTGATGGAAGTCGTATTATGTGCTATGAGGGTGCACTTTTTCTGAGAGAGTCCATGAAATTCACGCATGTGTACTGCTGGTCAATGCCTGACTGTTTGCACATGAATTATGGGTGTACTCTTTGCAAATAGTGTTGACTCTCTCAAAAGAATGTGCACTTTTACTGGCAAACAATAAAATATGAACTTTTGAGTATCTTCTCTGCTCATTTTTCTTTGATATCAACATGGAATAATGTGGGTGACATTTCCCACATCGCTGAAAATGAACGCCTGTCCCTAATGCAGAGCAAGTATGAATGAAGAGAATTTATTGCATGAACAGTGGAGTGATATGCTTGCACTGTATTTGATTAAAATGGAAAGTTTCACGAACTCATACGCTTTCAAATCTTCTTGAAGTTTTTGGGTGTTTTGTTGTCCATCAGTTTCGTCTATGTTTCTCATATCTTTTGCTATCGCTTTCTTCAGCTTGAGTTTCACAAGTGCTCTTTCATAATTCTGGAAAAAAAAAGGCATGCATGTAAATGGTTCCATCAGATCGATGTTAGGTGTCTTCCTCCTTACTTTTAAGCCCCCTTCTCTCTTTTGTAGTGACCATCCTCTGACTGAGAGCTTGAGATGTGACACAAGCAAGGCCTGGCGCAGTAGGTGTTGCTGTTTGGCAGTGCCTGGCACTCCCTCCTAGGCTCTGCCTGCCTGAGCAAAAAGGATGTGCAATGTGAGTGGTGAGGCCACACAGCGTGCACAGATGATGGAGGGATGTAAAAATTCTTCCCAGGTCATCTCCTCTCAATGGTGGTAGTGAAGTATATGTGTCTGTGTGGGAGGAGGGAGGGAAACGCATTAGAGAGGACCTAACTATAGTTTGGTCCGGTCTTGGTTATTACCCATTCAAAATCACAAAAACTAAAACTAGTGAAATGTCATTGGGTTTATGTCATTTTAGCTTATGCTAGATAGATTTTAGTGTGAGCTAAAACAGAAAAAGAAGCAAAATAAATAAAGAAACAAAGCAAAATGAGCGGCCCATTTTAATAAGCTGCGTAGGAGCTCCGCGCCACCAGTGCACATCAATTTTGAGTTACCGCCTGGCTACCACGTGGCCCTTGCGGTAATTTCATTTTTTACGCTTGTCCGCTATGCGCTCTGGAAAATATTTTTATTTTCTGGTGCGTGGGCGGTAATCGCCATTCTACACACATGGCCCATTACTGCATGAGACCTTACCGCTAGGTCAATAGTTGGTGGTAAGGTCTCAGACCTAAAATGGACACGCAGCAATTTTCATTTTGCCACACGTCCATTTTCAGCAGAAATAAAAATAGCCATTTTTTACAGGTTCGCTGAAAAATGATTCTGCGTGTGCCCAAAACACCCATCTACATTACCGCAGGCCATTTTTCAGTGAGCCTTTGTAAAAGGGCCCCTGAAAATCAACTAAACAAAATAGCACCACTAAAGCCAAGAATATCAAGAAGATAAAACTCGATACCATGGTTCAATGATGAATTTAAAAAACTCAAAACACAATCCAGGAAACTTGAACGAGCATGGAGAAAGACAAAAGATGATCACACACTCAATGCATGGCAACAAACACATAGAAAATAAAAATATGCTATAAGAGAAACCAAAAGATCCTATTACAAAACTAAAATAGGACCAGATTACAAAGATCTGAAGAAACTATTTCAACTCGTAAATAAGCTACTAGACACCACTCCTATCACCACGACCAACACAGACATCCCATCCACAGACAAACTCGCTAATTACTTTAACGAAAAAATAATAAAACTATGCAGCACCCTTCCTCAGCACAACACTGACATCGAAAAATTCTTCAACGACCTGGACCTAATCCCTGGTGGATGTCCAGCTGACCGTATCTGGTCAACATTTACTCCCCTCACCGCTGAATCAGTTACAAAAGCAACTCATAGGTTTGCCAACACCCATTGCAAATTGGATATATGTCCCAGTCATCTACTCAAATTCGCCCCCGACCGCTTCATGACAGACCTCACATCCCACCTAAACTTCAGGCTACAACAAGGTCTCTTCCCCGAGGAATATGGTAACATCCTACTCACCCCAATACCTAAAGACGACAAGAAAAACACAAACGACCTAACCAATTACCTCCCAGTTGCATCTATCCCTCTAGTAGTCAAACTGATGGAAAGCTTGGTGACCAAACAGCTTACGGAATACACGGACAAGTTCTCAATATTACATGACTCACAGTCAGGATTTCGCCCCCACCATAGTACTGAAACTGTCCTAGTCACTCTCCTAGCCAAATTCAAGCAAGAAATAGCCACAGGTAAAAGTATACTTCTCCTCCAATTCGACATGTCAAGCGCATTCGACATGGTCAACCACAATATACTACTAAGACTCCTTGGCCACTTCGGGATTGATGGAAATTTACTTAACTGGATAAAGGGTTTTCTAACCACTAGAAATTACCAAGTAAAATCAAACACAAACATATCACCACCGTGGAAAGCTACCCGTGGAGTACCTCAAGGATCACCATTATCACCAATACTCTTCAACATGATGATGATCCCACTGGCAAAGTCCCTATCCAACCAAGGCCTCAACCCGTTCATCTATGCAGCTGACATCACAGTCTACATTCCCTTCAGTCATGACTTAACAGAAATAACCAATGAAATCAATGACGGCCTGAACAACATGGACTCCTGCGCAAACTCATTTCAATTGAAACTGAACACTGAAAAAACACCCTGCCTCATCCACTCATCTCAACATAACAAGTACAAACCCACATTCATAAACACCCCAGAACACACCCTCCCTACCTCAGACAGCCTAAAAATACTCGGCGTCATAACTGACCGCAACCTTACCCTTGAGAGCCAAATAAACTCCGTAATAAAGAAAATGTTTTACTCAATGTGGAAAGTGAAATGAATAAAACCTTTCTTCCCAAGGGAAATTTTTCGAAACCTAATACAATCAATGGTCCTAAGCCATAGAGACTACTGGAATGGAATCTATGCGGGATGTAAAGAACAACTCGCAAAAAAACTCCAGACCGCCCAAAACACAGCTGCCAGGCTGATATTTGGTAAAACACGCTTCGAAAGCGCTAAACCCCTCCGAGTAAAGCTACATTGGCTCCCAATCAAAGAACGAATCATCTTCAAAATCTGCACCTTGGTCCACAAAATTATCTATGGCGTAGTCCCAGGATACATGACAGACCTCATAGATCTACCAACCAGAAACAGATTCGGATCATCACGATCATACCTAAACCTACACTACCCAAATTGCAAAGGACTGAAATACAAAACAATTTATGCATCCAGCTTCTCCTACTTAAGCGCACAACTATGGAATGGACTCCCAAAAGCTGTGAAAATAATCCATGACCATCTAAACTTCAGGAAATCACTAAAAACCACCCTCTTCAAAAAGGTTTACCCCACCGATCCAATGTAAATCCCCACACCCAGCAACACGACACAACCAATGATCGTACTGGACAATATACAATCTTCATCCCTTCCATCCTCATGGTGCCTGATACACACCTACCTCACTTCGACCACAATATAACCTGCATTTGTTATCAACCGACTGGCGAATGCCTGTATGGTACTATTTAAGCCACATTGAGCCTGCAAATAGGTGGGGAAATGTGGGGTACAAGTGTAATAAATAAAAAAGAAATGAAATAAGGGCAAGCTCAGAGTTCAATAATTCAGCCTGGGGCTACTGCATGGGATACTGGGCACGTAGGTGCCAGCGCTGTAGGTGCTTGAGCACTCCCAATAGTGGGCAAATGCCTTTACTGTGTGGAAGGAAGTTGTCTCCTATGACTGGGCATGCCCATTTGCAAATATCCTATATAATAATTTGCACCTCCAACGCTCCATGTGTAGCTGCCTGGGTTCGTAACATCTTCTGACGTCAGCCAGCCTCCAGGGTTACGTTCCCCCTCACTGTCCCGCCCTCGCGTCAAGACGTAATGACGCCAGAGGGCGGAACAGTGAGAGGGATGGGAACGCTGGAGGCGACCTGACGTCAGGATGTTACGAACAGAACGGAAGCCAGTGCCAGCCAGCCAGAGAACGTTCAGGTACAAATCTAGGGGAGGAGAGAATTGCGGGATATCGAGGGGAGGGAGGGAGGGAGGGAGGGAGGAAGGGAAGGAAGGGCAGGGCAGAGGAGAATTGATGGACATGGATGGGATGGGAGGACAGTAGAGGAGAGAATTGCGGGACATGGATGGGAGGGCAGGGAAGAGGAGAATCGCTGGACATGGGGAGGGGAGGGAAGAATTGCTGGACAAGGAAGGGAGGGCAGGGGAGAGAGAAAATAAAAGCTTACATGACAGCCTTCCTAGGGCCCGTTTCATTGTTGAGGAAACGGGCATGGTTCCACTAGTTTTACATAAATGAATGACTTAAACCAAATATCTTATAAAATCTAAGGAGCCAATAGTTAGCAGGACTAAGTCCCAGTGAGCAGGTCATACTTGGATTTTCAGCAGCACTTACCCGAATGGTGCCACAGAGTGTCTGAGAATTAAATAGGCAGTGCAGGGGTGGAGTCTATGTGGAACCAGTGGAGATTTTCAGTCTCCTAATCAGGTAATTAGGTTGTCCTAACTTTAGCTGAATCATTATCCAGGTGCCAGTCTGAATATTGTCAGTAGCCCGAGATGTGCTAGAATACACTAAATACCCAGAAATTCAGGGGGAGATTCTATATATGGGGCCTAAAAAATCAGCACTGAAATCAGTGCCGACTAAGCATATTCTATAATCGACACCTAGATTTAGGCACCAATTATGGAATAAGCTTAGTTGATATCTCAGCTTCTAAAACTATGCGCATCCATTTACACCAATGAAAACTTGGTGTAAATCCCGGCATGTAGATTTAGGCACAGTGGGCCATATTTATTTATTTATTTGTTTATTTATTGCATTTGTATCCCACATTTTCCCACCTCTTTGCAAATATTGGAAAGCCCACAAACTGCCCATTTCCTCGCCTATAACCACACCCCTTTTTGCCTGCACATGTTGTTTGGCGCACTTCGTTACAGAATATGCTTAGCGAGTTGTGCATGTAAATTCTAATCAGTGCCAATTAGTGCTCATCATTGCTTGTTAAGTGCTGTTATCAGTGCTCATTAGCTAGTTAAGCCAATTAAGTTATGCATGCTGTTATAGAATCCACACCGATTTTGGCGCAGATCTCTAGGCACGCTATATAGAATCTGGGGGTCAGTGCCTGTATCCGGATACATCCCAGTGTTGAATATCTGGGTATAAAAAGTCCACAGTGGCCAGTGTTTAAAAATCACTGGCATCCATGGGCTGAATATTGCCTCCTAAATGATAACTTGTTAATAAATGCAATAGGATACGTTGAATAAATCTTTACAATTGTTATGCTCATGTTAAATATTATAAAGGACAACATTTTTTGCACTTGGTCTTGAGAATTGTTTTCTTACCTTTCTTATGAGGTCACTAATCTCAAAATCATTCTTATGTAAAGAAAAGTCAGCCTTCACTTCAGAGTATGTGTCATTAATAATGGCCAAGAACATATTCTGCCGGGAAACAAAGAATCCGACAACGGCAGGTAAATTCAAGTGTAATGACAATCCGTCTACTTGTGTTAGAGATATGTAAAAAGGTGTGATTAATACATAAAGGGGCTCTTTCACTAAGACACACTGAAAAATGGCCTGTGCTGGTGTAGGCGCGTGTTTTGGCCGCGCACAGATCCATTTTTCAGCGCACCTGCAAAAAAAGGCTTTGGGGGGGGGGGCTGAAAATGGATATGCGGCAAAAGTTTAGGCACACCTTAGTAAAAGGGCCTCTTACTGCAGGAAATGCTAAAGCATTTTTCCCTTTTGCGCGTTCTAACCGTGCAGTAATTTTTTTTTTTTTGCACTTATTTTTTTTGGAGGGGAATGTCATGGGCAGGGAATGGGTGGGGAAAGGGCTTGGAAGTGTTATCCAGCTAGTGCTCCTGCGTTAATAGTTTTGCTGGTCTTGTGTGCTAATACAATAATTAGTGCGGGACCAGCAACAATTACAAAAAAATTAAAAAGAAAAAGGTTTATTTTACAGTCGCAAAAAAATGGGATTTGCCTGCGGGAAAGTCTCGCATTTTATAATGTATCTTAGTAAAAGGGCCCCTTAGATTTTGAAAGAAAATAAATAACTGCTACTGGGTTTTCCCCACATGGTATGGCCATTTTTGCCACAGTCATATTTTGTCAATTAATGTCCATGTGTTAGTGTTAACAGTGCGTGCCATTAAAAAAAAAATTACTACGGGACCACTTACCAACACCTATTTTGTAAGCAGTAAAGACCACCAGCACCAGTTAGCACAGTATAATGTGGACATGTTAACTGATTAGTACAGGAATGCCCGCTCTCTGCTCCCCGACACGCCCTCACCAACAAAAAAAACCAAAAACATTTTTAGCACCCCAGTTAGTGGGTGCAGATTTGCAACTTACCACAAGATGCATCCCTTGGAAAGCCATTTTATGCCATTTACCGCAGTTTAGTAAAAGTACCCCATAGTAAATATGACCCTTTGTGTAGCTAAATAATCTACTTTTCTGTTTTATAGACACTATATAATATGTAAAAAATATTAAAATGTTGATTTTTAAAATACAAACATTGAAATAGTCCTTACCAGAAGCACAAAGAAGACAAAGAAGACAAAAGTTATGAAATAAACAGGTCCAAGGATACGGTTGGCTTGTTCAATGTTTTCAAAGTTGAAATCTCCAAGAATGATGCGAAACTGTGTGAAACTTGAGGGGAAAAAGAAGTCCTCTCATTATTGGATTTGCACAGCTCTGTTGTAACAGTGTCTAAGCTTTTCTTAAATTTAGGACTTTCTTAGCAGGTGTACTTTTTTAACTTGAAAAATCTGTGGCAGACTTGAGATTGCCATGCAGGGTTCTGATTCACTAACACACGGACTTTGGCGTGTACTTCTACAACTGCGCTGCATCTTAGCAGTAATTCTCTAAGGGGCACTTTAACTAAAGTGTGGTAAAATCTGGGCTTAGCATGTTCCAACTTGAGACTTTCCTGTGTCCTAAGCCCAGATTTAACATAGCATTTCTGTAAGACTTTTTTTCTTTTGCAGGTTGTGCACTAATGTTCCCATTAGAGTGCATTTATTTGTAAAAAAAAATTAGTGTGGGAGCACTTTCCACCTCCTATTTAGGAGGCACTAAGGACTCATTTTACTAAGCAGCGGTATGCCCAACACAGGCTTACCGCTCGCTATAAAGGAAGTACCTCTCATTATCGGATTTGCACAGCTCTGTTGTAACAGTGTCTAAGCTTTTCTTAAATTTAGGACTTTCTTAGCAGGTGTACTTTTTTAACTTGAAAAATCTGTGGCAGACTTGAGATTGCCATGCAGGGTTCTGATTCACTAACACACGGACTTCGGCGTGTACTTCTACAACTGCGCTGCATCTTAGCAGTAATTCTCTAAGGGGCACTTTAACTAAAGTGTGGTAAAATCTGGGCTTAGCATGTTCCAACTTGAGACTTTCCTGTGTCCTAAGCCCAGATTTAACATAGCATTTCTGTAAGACTTTTTTTCTTTTGCAGGTTGTGCACTAATGTTCCCATTAGAGTGCATTTATTTGTAAAAAAAAATTAGTGTGGGAGCACTTTCCACCTCCTATTTAGGAGGCACTAAGGACTCATTTTACTAAGCAGCGGTATGCCCAACACAGGCTTACCGCTCGCTATACAGGAAGTACCACTGGTCTACCGCAGCAGCCTGGTGGTACTTCCCACTCCTAGCGTGCTGTCATTTCCGGTTCTACAAAAATTTATTTATTTTTGTAGTGCCGGAGTGTACCCGGTGGTAATCAGGCAGTGCCACGCACTGTCCGGTTACCGCTGGAGCCTTTACTGCCACCTCAATGGGTGGCAGTAAGGGCTCTCCCCAAAATGGCCATGTGGCAAGTGCTTTACTTGCACGGCCATTTCCTGTAGGAAAACAAGACTTCCCTTTTTTTTCCCACACAGAATTTTCAGGCCCCATATATAGAATCTAGCCCAAAATGTTTTGTGTGAGGGAAAAAAAGCGTCCATATCAGGTAACCAGGACACAAAAGGGAACATATCCTGGTATCCACTTGTCTAAAGAGCTTCTGGCCTACATTTTTATCTTATCTTATCATGAGGGACTTATTACCTGCCTAATCCCTTAATAAGGTTCAAAGCCGGCTAACAAAAGAAATTACTGGTACCATAGCTAGGAATTACAGCATAATATCGTCATCACTAAGACATTTAGACAATGTAATTTCAACAACTTTTGAAAACAAAAATAACATATAGAAGAGCAGATCTCATTAGATAAATCGTTCCAGAATTTCATTGAGAAGTACATAAATGAATTTGTTCTTGCTGGTAAGGACATCAAAATTACTTATATGGTCTGTGCCCTGAAAAAGACAGGTACAATTCAAGGTAAGGTATACACATATGAGTTTATCTTGTTGGGCAGACTGGATGGACCATGCAGGTCTTTTTCTGCCGTCATCTACTATGTTATGTATGTATGTTACAAAGGATGAAATTAAAGCAAAACTTAAATGACCTTTACACTTTAAACAGGGCATCGAGGAGTGTAAGTTGCACTGAGAGGAAGGTACAACACTGGCAGCCTTGATGGGACTGGATGGACCCTACAGGTCTTTATCTGCTGTCATTTACTATGTCAGTACTTTTATTTATTTCTCTATAATTTAAGAGGTCCAACATCGCCTCTGCCTTTTCTTGTCCTTCGCTTGCAGTCATGCTTTTTGTACATGTACCACTTGTTATGAATTCTCAGAACTGGTGCTCCATTCTCTGTAAGAAGATGCCTGGGCTAGTCACCCCTTTTCCTGTTGCCTATTTTCTTTGCCCCTGATATTCAAAACCATTGAACCGGTCGGGAATGGCAGCTGGCCAGTTAAATGGCACTTAACCAGCTATCTGGTGATCCCCCAATGAATATTCCTAGTTA
Source organism: Microcaecilia unicolor (assembly GCF_901765095.1). Taxonomy (NCBI): domain Eukaryota; kingdom Metazoa; phylum Chordata; class Amphibia; order Gymnophiona; family Siphonopidae; genus Microcaecilia; species Microcaecilia unicolor. The sequence continues at coordinate 166,782,028 of NC_044038.1, forward strand.
GTGGTTAGGATATAACTGGCTTTATCGGGCAAATATCTCAGTCTGCACTTCCCCAGCTGCAAAGGACTGAAATACAAACTGACGCATGCCGCCATCACCTTCTCCTACTTGAGTACGCAGCTATGGAATGATCTACCTACAGACCTGAAAGCTATTGACGAATTAACTAACTTCCGCAAATCTCTGAAAACTCATCTCTTCCAAAAGGCCTACAAGGAAAATACATAGCCTACAAACTACTTCAACAAATCACACAATTACCACAGCTCACCTCTAACTTACCTAACACTTCCCGTCTATCCTCCCCCACCCAATCTTTAAACAGCAAAAATTGTACTTGTCATCATGAAACGACTATGCTTATCTTCTATTACCAACATTCAAACTATAGAAATGTACCTGTTAACACGAAATGATTATGTCATAACCACACTCTGTAAGCCACTTTGAGCCTACAAATAGGTGGGAAAAGGTGGGATACAAATGCAATAAATAAATAAATATAGCCGGTTATTCCCCACTATTCAGCACATAGCTGGCTATTATAAGCGTCCACATCGGGCTGCGTAAATTGGTGAAATATCTTTGGCCAGTTTAAACTTAACTGGCTATCTCCAAATATTAACTTAGCCAATTAAGTTTAAACTGGCCAAAAATAAACCAGATATTCAACACCGGTCACCAGAAACAACCCAGCATTGAATATCCAGGCTGACTGCCATCCATGGGAGTTATCCAGGCTCCCTCCTACCGAGACTCATATCAGCATCCTTCTGTCTTATGCAAATTTTGCTTCTGGCAAAGAACTTTTCAGATTGCTCTTATTCATCAGTCTACCATATGCACACATTACCAAGACTTCACCAGCCTTTAAATAATTTGACCTACGAAAAGAGGCAATTTCTGGAAAAAATGGTGCCTCAGTTAAGGTTGCTTTCAGCTTCCCCCTTCAATTTTTGGTTTGTATGCTTGCAGTCTAACCCAAAGGGGAGCTTGGTGACCAGGGTGGTTGTTGTTCTTCTTGTCCACCCCATGTAAGAGCCCCACTACTGAGAGAAAAAACGTGCCCAAATTTGTTTAGAGTTCATGCTTAAATAACTTAAACAAATAATAACTGATTTTGGAAATGATGTACTTATTTCTATCTTGAGACTAATTCAAAGACAGATTGTTTCAAAAACTTTATCACTCACTCACTTGGGTGAGTAGACTTTCTCAGAGGGTGAGAAGGTCCCAGGAGCAGGAGACATCATCATCTTTGGCTTCAGTGGAGGCTCAGGAGATAGTGGGTAGGGGAGTAGAGTAGGAGATAGAAGGCAAAGAGGAAAATTAGACAGCTGAACTGAAAGAAGATAGAGAGGACAGGACCTGACCTGGGTAAGGAGTGGAGGAGTGTGAAAGAGCAGCTCGACAGTGGGGTGAGTGCATTCAGCTAAACCATGGACTTTACACCTACTATTTGTGTAGGGTACAGTCAGTAGGGAGAAATACCATACTGAGTCTAGGGTGGGCTATTAATGGAAACACTTCAATTTTTAGGCAGCCTCCACCCTCCTCCCCATGATGATCACCATTTCTCAACTCCACCCTGCCCTCATAATGGCCAGCATTTCTCTCCACCTCTCCTCCCTGCGATGACCACCATTTCTCTCCTCTACCCTGCAGTAATTGGCATTGCTTTCCTCCACCCTCCACCCACCTCCCCGCGATAACCAGATTTCTCTTCTTACCTCTTCTCAAGTTACGGCCGGGCTGCTGTTGGGTCTTGACCATCTGTGCATGCTCAAGGGCTGAGCACCATAACTTTGAGAAGAGGTAAAGTGGGGGAGAGCAATGCCATTTACCGTGAATTCTGGGGGTGGACAATTATTGGAAAAATCTAGATTTGGATTTAAGACTAAATTTACAGAGGGTTTTGGTCTGGAAGAGGGAAGGGGGTGGGCAATTATAAGAGGTGAGCGATTATTAGAAACAATATGGTATATCTGTGGATTTGAAAATCAAATCCATTTATTTACTTTCTTTCCCTCAACTTCTCCTTGCTTCTAGAATACCTCTTTTTCTCCTAACAACATGCCTGCAGTGAAACTGAACACATAATTTTCATTCACAGGGTTTTATATAGGGCTCTCTTTAATTACCTTTGAAAATTGTCTTCTATGAATCTTTGCTACATGTCATAAGTACATAAGTAATGCCACACTGGGAAAAGACCAAGGGTCCATCGAGCCCAGCATCCTGTCCACGACAGCGGCCAATCCAGGCCAAGGGCACCTGGCAAGCTTCCCAAACGTACAAACATTTTATACATGTTATTCCTGGAATTGTGGATTTTTCCCAAGTCCATTTAGTAGCAGTTTATGGACTTGTCCTTTAGGAAACCGTCGAACCCCTTTTTAAACTCTGCCAAGCTAACCGCCTTCACCACGTTCTCCGGTAACGAATTCCAGAGTTTAATTACGCGTTGGGTGAAGAAACATTTTCTCCGATTTGTTTTAAATTTACTACACTGTAGTTTCATCGCATGCCCCCTAGTCCTAGTATTTTTGGAAAGCGTGAACAGACGCTTCACATCCACCTGTTCCACTCCACTCATTATTTTATATAACTCTATCATGTCTCCCCTCAGCCATCTCTTCTCCAAGCTGAAAAGCCCTAGCCTCCTTAGTCTTTCTTCATAGGGAAGTCGTCCCATCCCCGCTATCATTTTAGTCACCCTTCGCTGCACCTTTTTCAATTCCACTATATCTTTCTTGAGATGCGGCGACCAGAATTGAACACAATACTCAAGGTGCGGTCGCACCATGGAGCGATATAACGGCATTATAACATCCTCACACCTGTTTTCCATACCTTTCCTAATAATACCCAACATTCTATTCGCTTTCCGAGCCGCAGCAGCACACTGAGCAGAAGGTTTCAGTGTATTATCGACGACGACACCCAGATCCCTTTCTTGGTCTGTAACTCCTAACGTGGAACCTTGCATGACGTAGCTATAATTCGGGTTCTTTTTTCCCACATGCATCACCTTGCACTTGCTCACATTAAACATCATCTGCCATCTAGCTGCCCAGTCTCCCAGTCTTGTAAGGTCCTTCTGTAATTTTTCACAATCCTGTTGCGAGTTAACAACTTGGAATAACTTTGTGTCATCAGCAAATTTAATTACCTCGCTAGTTACTCCCATGTCAGTATTCTAACATTATAAATGAATGTTCTCTTTTAGCCTATTGCCAGCTACCTTTTTTTTTTTTTGGGGGGGGGGGGGTGTACAGTAGTTCCTTTCTTCTCCTTTGGGATCAGTTGAAATCAGCATTTGGATCCTGGAACCACAAGCCTTCATTAACAACTATTGTACATGGGGGAGGAAGTTTTCTCCTATTTTAATAGACCCTCCCACCCACTGATCCAAGTTTGGCATCTGCAGTAATAGACTTGAGGTTGGGAGCTAGTCAACAGGATCTTAATTGGCCAACAGGTGTTGCCCTTGTTGATGACTATGACTGCAAAGCCCTAACCCCCAGCACCCTAGCTCCAGCTAACCCTGAGGGGAAGAGGACCCAATGCAGGAGTTGAACTAAAGACCTTCTACATGGAAGTAGCAGCACTTGACATTAAGCCACTGGACCAGCCCTATAAGAAAGTGGAGTGGAGAAGTAGCCTAGTGGCTAGTGCAATGGACTTTGATCCTGGGGAACTGAGTTCAATTCTCACTGCACCTCCCTGTGACTCTGGGCAAGTCACTTAACCCTACATTGCCCCTGGTACAAAATAAGTACCTGAATATACTATGTAAACTGCTTTGAATGTAGTTGCACAACCACAGAAAGGCAGTATATCAAGTCCCATTTCCCTTTCCCTTATTTAAAAATGGCCAACCTAAGACAGTGTTTGAAAGTGGCTTGTAAAATTTATCATCAAAAGCTTATATTTTATAATTATGAAATATGTATACATGCAGTTTGGAAATGATGAAAATTCATCTACTTGGGATCCAAAGATGAGGTATCCTAATTGTGCATAAGAAAAGAAAATAATAAAAAACATGATGGCGAATCCAATGATGTCCTTGGCACAGCGGGACAAAGTTGAGGACAACTGACTCATGGTCTTGTTAAAGCTTATAAATTTAAATATCTGCAAAAAGAACATAAAAGATAGAAGATATTACATTCTTATTCTCTACATGTTTTTCTCTCTACGGTATCTCTTCTTTTCTCGTGACTTTTCCATGCTGTCCCCATATATGGGAATCAAAACCTAACAAAGCAGAACTGCTGTTATAGACTTAGAACGCACCATCCCGACACCGAAATTTTGGCTTTCCTCCTCAAATCTACCTCTAAACTACTTAGGTACACTTCTTATAGAATAGTGCTTAGCACTTATGTGCACACATGTCAATTAGTGCCATCGTTTTTCTCGCATATGTGCTGTTGTTCTTTGATGCTACGCATGCCATTGGCACCTAAATAAAGGTGCCCTTTATAGGATTTCCCTTATTAGGGCTAATTGTATAACAGAGCCTCTATGTCAATTTTAGGAAAAGGCACCTATTTATCTCATAACAAATGTCCATTAAAATAAATCACTGTAGAAGGGGCTCGACACGGTCCATGTTTCGCATCCAGGCCTCTTCAGGGAACCTGATACTGCTTTAGTTACAATATGTTGCAAGTGATAAATCTCTAAGAAATGTCCATGTGGGTCTCTATCAGGCTTATTTTCAAAAGAGAAAGACGCCCATATTTCGACCCAAATCGGGAGATGGGCGCCTTTCTCTCATGGGAGCCCAAATCGATATAATAGAAAGCCGATTTTGGGCGCCTCCAACTGAAGTCTGTCGCGGGAATGAACAAAGTTGACGGGGGCGTGTTGGAGGCGTGGTGAAGGCGGGACTGGGGCGTGTTTATCGGCCGAGGAGAGATGGGCACGCTCAGCCGATAATGGAAAAAAGAAGAGCGGCAGAAGCGAGAATTTGGGCTGCTTTCTTTGGACCCTTTTTTTTTCACGAACAAGTCCCCAAAAAGTGCCACAACTGCCCAGATGACCACTGGAGGGAATCGGGAATGACCTCCCTTGATTCCCCCAGTGGTCACTAACCCCTTCCCACCAAAAAAAAGAACTTTAAAAACTTTTTTTTCCAGCCTCTATGCCAACCTCAAATGTCATACCTAGCTCCATCACAGCAGTATGCAGGTCCCTGGAGCAGTTGTTAATGGGTGCAGTGGACTTCAGGCAGGTGAACCCAGGCCCATTCCCCCTCCCTACCTGTTACACTTGTGCTGGTAAATGGGAGCCCTCCAAACCGCCCGCAAAACCCACTGTACCCACATCTAGGTGCCCCCCTTCACCCATAAGTGCTATGGTAATGGTGTAGAGTTCTGGGAAGTGGGATTTGGGGGGGATTTGGGGGGCTCAGCACCCAAGGTAATGGAGCTATGGACTTGGGAGGTATTTTAAATTTTTTTTTTTTACTTTTTACAAGTGCCCCCTAGGGTGCCCGGTTGGTGTCCTGGCATGTGAGGGGGAGCAGTGCACTACGAATCCTGGCCCCTCCCACGACCAAATGCCTTGGAGTTGTTCGTTTTTGAGCTGGGTGGCTTCGGTTTCCATTATCGCTGAAACCGATACCGCCCAGCTCAAATCTACCCAAATCCGATGCATTTGCCCGGCACCAACCATATTATCGAAACAAAAGAGGGACACCCATCTTTTTCGAAAATACGGTCTATCCCACCCCTTCGCAGACCCGTCCTCGGAGATAGTTGCCCATGGAGATGGGCATTCACGTTTGATTATGCCCCTCCAAGCCAACAGTTGCCAGCGTTCATGGACCCATTTACAGTGATTTATTTTGATGAACATTTGTTATGAGATAAGTGCATTTTTGGATCTGACTTTATTCCTAGTTTGAATCATGTGCTACGGTTATATTTAGTTGAGAATTAGCACCCTGATGAGCTATGATCTACTGTGGTCTCTCAAGCCTTATGAGCACAATGTAAATTAAAATTCTTTTTTGAAGTTTTGGGATATTCACTCTTCATTTTCTACTGCAAGGTTTGGTTTCTGATTTTGTTCAAGTATACTTTTGTACCTTAATTCAGTGCTTTTCAACCCAATCCTTGGGGGCACAGCCAGCCAGTCATGTTTTCAGGTAATCCACATTGAATATGCATGAGGTGGATCTGTATGTACTGCCTCCTTAAGTATGCAGATCTATCTGATGCATATTCATTGTAGATATCCTGAAAACCCACTAGCTGAGTGTACTCCGAGAAATGGGTTGAGGACCATTGCCTGAATGTACCTATTTTCTTCTGCAAGAATTTTCTGGACGATATTCACCCTACAGTGGTCAGTGTTTTTTTTTTAAAGTGCTGACCACCATGGAAAGAATTAGCCCTGAATAGTCAGTTCTGGGCCATGTCTGGGCACCAATACCTGAGGCTAATTCCTGCTATGAAAGCCACTGGAACTTTTGTGGGTACCGGCTTATATTTAGTGGGATTTAGGGGGAAGTTATCAATGTTAGGACGTGTTATTTTTCTATTAATCCCAGTTATTAGTAACTAGATCTCCTTGCATAAAATGGAACCTGTGCTAAAATAGTATGAGTTAATTACAGTAGCCCACTTTGATAACTTCCCTTCTTAGTGTGAAGAGTTTCAGTCTCTGGTAACCAGAGCTGATACTGTGATGTCATAATGCCTCATTCCACCAAAGCGTAATAGCCAACCTCATCAGTGATGTCACAATGGCTTGACTGCCCTACACTTGGTTCAATTTTGTTACATATAGCAGTGATTTTGATTTCTAGAGATAATTCTTATTTCTTTAATTAAGTGGGGAAGTTATCAACATGGGCTACCATTAAGACCTGTTATTTTATTGTTAACCCCCGTTATTAGTAACTAGGTCTCATCGTGATAAAATAGCATGAATTAGTGGTAAAATAACATGTTTTAATGGTAGCCACATTGATAACGTCCCTTAATAACCAGTTAGACAGGCTTCTACCTGGTTAAATTCCATTGGCTGTCTCTGTTGCTAATATTCAATGGTACTTGAATAGCCACAGAGACCTTCATTGCACTATCTAATAAGTACTGGAGCAGTTTGGGGTGGAGCCAGGACTTACCCAGTTCAGACAAGATTCTATATATGGTGCTATAAAAATTGGCACCAAAAAATACACCTAGGCGTATTCTATAAACTACACCTAAAGTTAGGCGTGGTTTATAGAATACACGTAGCAACCATCCATGCAACTAAATTTAGTCGCAGGTATTTATACCAAGTAGAACTTGGTGTAAATGCCAGCAGCTAAGTTAGGTGCAGAATGGGTATATTCTATATCAGCACACATAGATTTTAGAAATGCCCTCAATTTGCCAATTCCATGCCCATGCCCCCTTTTCAGTTCTGTTTCTTAGAATTTACGCACAGAATACACTTAGCAAGTTTTGCATGTAAATTCTAATTAATGCCAATTAGTGCCAATAATTGCCTGTGAAGTGGCAATTATTGGCACTGATTGGCTTGTTAAGATAAGTTGCACGTGCAAATCAGAATACGACCTGATTTGCGCACACGCAACTCCAGTCACACTATATAGAATCTGGGAGTTAGCAGTGATTTTTAGTCTAAATGCCCAGATAAATTACGAGAGCAAAAATGCTGTCCTAACTTTATCCAGGTAGTTATCCGGGCACAGGTCCGAACCAGCTGGCACCCGGATATTCAGTGTTGTTGCCTGAACTAAGCTGGCATGAAATGTCCAGGCCAGATTCAGCCTGTGGCAGTCAGTCCGGCCAATATTTAAAAACATTTAACTGGCCAGTAATAGCACCTGGCCGGTTAAATGGTACTTAACTGGCCATCTGGTGATATTCAGTAGGAGACAGCCAGTTATCTATCCCCCACTGAATATTGCTGGTTAACGATCAGCAGATAGCTGTTATATTGTGCAATATAATTGGCTATCTGCTGATATTCAGAGTATCACCAGCTAGGTTTGGGGGCCAAATTAAGCCGCCAAAATAGCAGATATATCTTTGGCTGGTTTAAATTTAACCGGGCAACCAGTCAGCGCTGAATATCGGCTTGGCTGGTTAAATTTAAAACAGCCAAAATACACCTGGATGTTCAACTCCAATCACCGGAAACGGCCCGGCACTGAAGATCTAGGCTCAGCACCAACCGTGGGACGCAGCCCGGCTACCTGCCACGGTCTGAATATCAGGCCCATTGACTTTAAAGTCACTGACCACTGTGAGCTGAATAGCAGGGGGTTTGTTCTTATGATAAAGATTTTATGGTTCTCTTATTTTTAGTTCATATTTTATTTTTATTTGATATACTGCAAATTAAAATTAAAATTAAGTGGTTTGCAATAAAAAAAATATAAAGGGGAAAACAGAGATAAGGAGACACATTAGAAAGCGTAGGTTGCAATCAAATTTTAATGCAGCTTTAATCAAAGGTAGGAATCTGTTAGTGCCAATTTTTTGTATTTCAGGTTTTATTTTGATAAGATGGTATTGTAATGAAGTCTTATATTGGACCAGAATCAACAAATTACTGTGATTAATGCTAAAATGCTGTGCAAAACAATATTAAAACTCATACCTTTATCCATGCAAAGAAGACAGTAACTGCTATCATGTTGTTGTACTGAGTTTGCCAGTAAGCAAGAAACTGGAAATTTGGATATTGGTTGGGCGTATTTAGCAATTTTTCAATCAACAAGGACACTTTAGAGGTACGATATAAATTAAAGACAATGGAAAGAAACGATATCTAAATAAAAGAAAAACACAAACCCAAGCATAGAGTTCAGCTTTAGCACTGTTCAGATCCAAGGGAAAGTTGATATAAAAGATGGCGCAATGATAAAAATAGGCGATTTGTGCAACAGCTTAGAATCTAAGGGCCCCTTACTAGCGATTTCTGTGCAGTAAGGGGCCCTTTTACTAAGCAGTGGTAGGGCTAACCTGCAGGTACTGAGTGCCAAATCAACACTATCGCTGGGTTAGAGTGGGTGCCAGGTGGTAATTTCGAAGTTGGTGCGTGCTGTTTCCCGCAGTAGAAAATATTTTTCTATTTTCTACTGTGGGGGGCATTCTTGGTAGTAATCGGCAGCATAGCCACACTGGTGTGTGCTGCCTGATTACTGCATGAGTAACAGGTCAAGAGGTGAGTGTAAGGGCTCAGGGAATAAATAGCTGCACGCTTCTTTTAATTTTAGCACACAGTCATTTACTCCCCATTAAACCCCCCCTTTTCTCAGCTGTGGTAAAAAGTGGCCCAGCACGTGCCAATTTCACACGTCCAAACAACCGCAGGCCACTTTTTACCGCAGCTTAGTAAAAGGACCCCTTAATGAGAGGAAGCCCATTCAGTTCCAATGGGCTTCTTCTCATTTGCTGCGAGGGAATCGCTAGCGTGGCTTTGTAAAAGAGGACCTAAGTGATGGTGGCAAAGGTGGCCAAATTATTAACAAACTGCAAGCAAAATCTTAGTTGTGGGAAGTGGGTAAAGTTTCTAGCAGTCCCTACAATCAAGAAGCAAGACAACTCATTGGTAACGAAGTATTAAGACTGAGGGAAATTCATGTAAAGGCAATGCCCAACTCTCTAATAGAGGTTCAGTATAATCTCCTGGGCCATCAGTACGAACGAGCACTTGAAGGAATAGACAGCTTTTGGTCTATATCAGCTCGATATCATCATAAGTCCATTTATTTTCTTATATTCACTTAAGCACAATTTTCAATTGTTTTTCATAATATTAATATCTTTTCCAAAACCATATATCTTCTCTTTCGAAAATAAGCCCCATAGTATCCAGGGGGTGGGGGTGTATTCCTGTCCTATTCAATTGATGAAGTTCTTTTTCTCTTTTTTTTCTATGAATGTAAAGTTACTTTGATTTTTGGGAAATTGTAAACTGCTTTGATGTGTACAAGAAAAGGATGTTTAGAAAGCACCAAATAAACAATAATTGAGATTTCCATGAGGCAGATGATTTCATTGAAACATGATATCATGTAAGAGGATGAATTGAAAGCAAACTACTTAAGATAGGTTTTTTTAATGGGATAAAAATATTTTTGGAAAAGATATTGATATTACAAAACACATTGAAAATTATGTTCAAATGAACATAAAAAGCTGGACTTATAATGATGTTGCACTGATATAAGATAAACCAAAAGCTGCCTGTCTATTCTTTTGAATGCTCTCCCACTGTGATGGTCCAGGAAGGTATACTGAAGATCTATTAGAGAGTTGGATATTGTGTATATTATTACTCTATTTATTTATTTAAAGATCAGTGACAGAGACATGTGCCTTTATATAACAGACTCCCAGATCCAGCCCCAATAGCACATAAATTCCAAGGCACCTGTTCTGAGGCAGGTGTAAATGTGTGAACATATTCTGCACATGTACAAAATATGCTTGTACATTGCAACTCCACCCATGCTCTGCCCAAACCACACCCATGGGATTGCCTACATGCACCACGTATAACTGTATGCCATCTTGCTGGCATATGTATCTATCTATCTATTAATATATAGACACACACACACACACACATATAAAGATAGATAGATGTGTGTCATATATATAATATATAATATATTGTTTATAATATATATATTGTATATGTTATAAAATATAAAATATATATAAAATAATATATATAATATAAAATATATATTATATATAGACCTTTTCCACTTTACATGAGAAAAACCTTTATACAGTTATGCTTATGTGACAGACTGGGCTGCTTCCAGTCAATATGGACAAGATACATTGATATGAATAAGGTGAAGAAATAGTATAAATTAATCAAAAACTGTGACACTAACATGGAAGCAAAAAAATAGAAACTCAATAATTTTAGACACTGAATTGAAAACAATTAGTTTACATCTAAGTATTCCAATGTTACCAAAAAGACAGTAGGGAGGCACAAAACTTTCCCTATCATGTGGAGTTTAATGGGGGAGGGGCAGTGGGGGGGGGGGGGGGTAGTGGGGGGGGGGGGGTTATAATTTTGTTCACCATGTTAAACTTCAATTTAAAACCTCTGGTGGCAATGCTGAGCCCGCTGTGATCTGTGTTTTTTTAAAGTTTTGACCACTGCAGTCTAAATTAGACCTGCATATCCAGTGTCAGGCCTAATCCAGTGCCTGAAAGATACCTGGGTACTGCTGATATTTAGTGCTGTATTCAAGTAACTAATAGGCATGGTTAGGACAGCCTTTTATGCAGTACTACATAAGAACATAAGAATAACCATACAGGGGCAGACCGATGGTCCATCTAGTCCAGTATCCTGCTTCCAGCAGTGGCCAATCCAGGTCACAAGTACCTGGCAAAATCCCAAAGAGTAGCAAGATTCCGGAATCCAAAAGAGTAGCAAGATTACGGATTCTCAAAGAGTAGCAAGATTCCATGCTACCAGTCCCAGGGACAACAGTGGCTTCCCCATCTCTATCTGAATAGCTGACTATGGCCTTTTTCTTGCCTGATTATCTCTCTGGGCACTGGTATTGAACATCTTCAGTGCCCACATAACTTTTGTGTTTGCCCCGACTCCATCCTGGACTACCCCAGCGCTAACCTGAGATGCCACAGCTGTCAGAGCAGATATTCAGCGGCACTCTCCGGTTGAGTACCATTGAATATCTGTTCCCAGTCTGGACAGCATGGTTTAACAGGGAAGGACCCTCTCCACCTGGTTAAACCACACTGAATATCTACCCCTCTACAGGGTTGCCAGGTGGAAAATTTTTTTCCCACCCAAACCAGCCTAAATCCAGCCCAAAACCCGCCCAAACTCAAACCCCGCCCCTGACACCCCCACCCCTGCGTCATCACCCCGCCCCCGCCGTCATCACCCCCGCCCCACCGTCATCGGCCCCGCCCCCGTTATCAGCCCCGCCCAAAACGTCACTAACCCCGCTTCCCGCGGCCGAAAAAAACGCCCAAAAAACAGCCCAAAAGACCAAAAAGCAGCCCAAAAAACCGCAACCCACCGCGGGCAAAAATTTCCCGCGGTGGGTTGCGGAAAACCGCCCAATTGGGCGATAAAACCGCCCACCTGGCAACACTGCCCCTCTATCTTTGCAAAAAAGTCCTCAGAAAAAGATGTAAGCTAAATTTTAAAAAAACAGCCTCAATTTTAAACCTTATTTTAATTAACATATGCTGAGATTAATCCAGGTATACTCACCAGCACTAGCAGTACATCTAGCATGTTCCAAACACTTCTGAAGTAATCCCACTTTTGTTTTTTTAATTTCATTACTTCTTGAATTACAAATGCAAAGGTGAAAAGGCAAAATATGACTTCGCAAGAGCCAAGGAAGTAATCATAGAAAGTTACGTATCTGAGAAGTTTTACAGAGTAGAACTGCCAGGAAGGAATAGCGCCACCTGTGGCAGGGAATTCAGTAATCAACCTGGGAAATAGTCAGTATTAAAAATACGAAGCTCCATTTTTATTCTTAAAATGCCAGAAATTAAGATCACAATCAAACAGTGCATGCAGTTTTCTCTCATGAATATTCATTGTGGGTATCCCAAAAACCTGACTGGCTGGGGTACCTCCAGATTGGGAATCACTGACTTACAGTCAGGGGACATTTCTACAAAGTAGTGCCTAAATGTAGGCTTTGCTGTGACAGGTCATTGACTGGTATAAATGTGCTTTTCTAATGTGCACATCTGATACTGTTCTTTAAGGGGTGTGCATTGCTGGGCGGGATGCCCATAACACACCCATGCTCCACCCATCCATTTGCATGCAATTGGCACCTAAATTTGGATACTCTTTATAGAATTGCCCTTTTACCTCAAATTCTGTAAAATCACTAAACATTGCACATGCACATTTGGGCCCACTTTGTGTGTGCAATTTAATTGAATAACAAAACTAATTAGCGCTGATAATTGGCTTATTAACAACCAATTAGTTACACTAATTAGATTTAATTGAAATATATGTGTGTAAATTTAGGTGCATGACAGAAATGGTGCACACTTAAGGCAGAACTACCTCCGGCAGCTGCATTGGGCCGGCGGTATTTCTGAGTTAATGTGTGGTAATCCTGCGTTGGGCTTACCAACGCTTTGTAAAAGGGCCCCTTAGCTGGTTAAATGCCGATTTCCAGCACTTAACCAGTTAAGTAATTGCATAAATAGGACCATGTAAAAGTCAATCCTAATGTTATGCGGTTCTTCGTAGCCAGTTAACTGCCAAATATCGCAATTAACCGGCTATGTTTTCACCAGCTGTGTCTACCCAGAAATTCAATATCACAGCTTGAACATGGCCTGGCATTGAATTTCTGGGTATAACACCAGCAGCAGTCAGCATCCTCTGTGTTTATTTGCAAAGCTGCAAAGAACTGCTGCGTTAACGAATGAGGGGGCGATATGTATAAAGAGGGATATGAAAGTGGAGGAGACAAATTGCAGAATTTACAGTTACACTGTAGGAAGACTGATGAATGGGGACACATGTCAATTTTGAGTTACCGCCTGGCTACCGCGTGGCCCTTGCGGTAGTTTCATTTTTGATGAGCATCTGCTACACACACCGAAAAATAAGTTTTATTTTCTGGTGCATGGCAGAAACCAGGCATTAATCATCATTCTACACGTGCAGATGATTACCACATGGTTAACGCATGACACTTACCGCTAAGTCAAGGGCTGGCGGTAAGCTCTCAGACCCAAAATGGACATGCGCCAATTTTTATTTCACTGCACGTCCATTTTGTGCAAATTTTTTTAAAAAAGGACATTTTTACAGGTGCACTGAAAAATGGATCTGCGTGCACCCAAAACATGCACCTACACTAGTGAAGCCCATTTTTTGGCACACCTTACTAAAATTGCCCCTAAAGCATCTATTATTTCTACAAATCAAAGTGAACTAATAGTGGAACCAAATTATGTCAGCTAAATGTAATGCAAAATTATGTTTCAAATATACAATTTTAGAGTTGTAGTTAAGTTTGATATTTACCTGATAACACCAAAGAGGTTTACATTAGCATTATAAACAGCAAAATCAATAAATGCAACTCTTGTTCCTCTAGTAAGCCAGCTGTTCCTTTTCAGAAACTGAATTAGTGCCAGGCTGGCTTCTTTTGTAGAAGCTAAGACTGCAATGTATCCTCCACTGCTGTAAATACCAACTTTTCCCCAGTGCCATTCACCAAGTCTTGGATGTGAATAGACCCATCTATTGGATATGAAATAAAACAAATTGGTTTTGCTGATAGGAATAGGATCTTCACAATTCATTTTTAATAGTATTCCAAGAAAATGTGGCCATGATAAAACGTTTGTATACATATTGGGGTAATTCTATGACGTACGTGCTAGATGTTTACATGCCAGCTATATGCACTAGGGATGAGCTGTTGTTTGTAATGACACGTGAAATGTCATTGACAGATCCCATGGCATTGCATGTTGTTAATGAACAAAAACGAGGAGAAAAAACAGTTGTATTTTTTCACTTGCAGATACTACTGTGCATTCTTTGCAAATAGTGCGCACATGCATGCCCCATTGCACATGAGCATGCATGCACTATTGGGAGCCAGTGTGCCCTCTTTCAAATCATGTGCATTATTGGCAATGACTGCACACTCTCAATGACAATGCTCTCGTGAGAACATCAGGCAAAATGAAAACAAACAAAATGAACATTCCTGGAAGAATTATGAGAAAATGGGAAATGAAAAGAAGGTAAAATTATGTATCATACCTGATAATTTTCTTTCCATTAATCATAGCTGATCAATCCATAGACTGGTGGGTTGTGTCCATCTACCAGCAGGTGGAGATAGAGAGCAATCCTTTTGCCTCCCTATATGTGGTCATGTGCTGCCGGAAACTCCTCAGTATGTCGATATCCAAGCTCCATCCGCAGGACTCAGCACTTAGAGAATTACACCCACAAAGGGACACTCTGCCCAGCTCACCACCACCGAAACGGGGGAGGGGAATTAACCCAGCTCATCCCCACACAAGTGGGGGAGGGGAATCCGTCCAGCTCATCCCCGCGGAGCGGGGGAGGGACACCACACCCGCCGATGCGGGGGGATCTGGCTTATCCTGCAACCGCAACCGCGGGAGGAGCTGACTGACCCTAACACCGCCGAAGCGGGAGGGGTACAAAGCTGCCCTACTGCCGCACGAAGCGGGAGGGAGCGCCGGCAGAATTTAAGTCTCAATCCAGCCCCGTAAAACGGAGGGGAGAGGAATGCAGCAGCTCACTGTAACACAAATTCGTCTCAACTCTTGAAGAATCCATTGAAAAACTTGAACACGAAGTCCTCCTGAACAGGAACTGAAGACTAAACTTGAACCTGAAATGCAACCAGAATATAAACAATACAGATATCTGGGAGGGGCTATGGATTGATCAGCTATGATTAATGGAAAGAAAATTATCAGGTATGATACATAATTTTACCTTCCATATCATCATGCTGATCAATCCATAGACTGGTGGGATGTACCGAAGCAGTACTCACCCAGGGCGGGACATAGAAACCCCTGACCGCAACACTGAAGCTCCAAACCGGGCCTCCGCCCGAGCAGCCACAGTCAAGCGGTAATGCCTGGAGAAGGTATGGGCCGATGCCCAAGTTGCCGCCTTGCAAATCTCTTCCAAGGAGACGGACCCGGCCTCTGCCATCGAGGCCGCCTGAGCTCTAGTGGAGTGAGCCTTCAGCTGGATAGGCGGCACCTTCCCCGCGGCCACATAAGCCGCTGCAATGGCTTCCTTGACCCATCTTGCCACTGTAGGCTTAGCAGCCTGCAGACCCTTACGAGGACCTGCAAACAGGACAAACAGATGATCCAACTTCCGGAAATCATTAGTCACTTCCAAGTATCTGATGATGACTCGTCTCACATCCAGATATTTCAGAACAGAGTATTCCTCTGGGTAGTCCTCCCTACGAAAGGAAGGGAGACAGAGCTGCTGATTCACATGGAAGCGAGAAACAATCTTGGGCAGGAAGGAAGGCACTGTGCGAATAGACACTCCTGCCTCAGTGAACTGCAGAAAGGGCTCTCGACATGAGAGTGCCTGGAGCTCGGAAACTCTTCTGGCTGAAGTGATAGCCACCAAAAAGACTGCTTTCAACGTCAGGTCTTTCAGAGATGCCCTTGACAAGGGTTCAAAAGGCGGCTTCTGCAAGGCTCTTAGCACCAGGTTGAGATTCCACGCAGGCACCACTGAGTGCAGAGGAGGGCGCAGGTGATTAACTCCCTTGAGAAAGCGCACCACATCTGGCTGCGAAGCCAGGGAAGCACCCTTCAGGCGGCCCCTGAAGCAAGCCAGAGCCGCTACCTGGACTTTAAGGGAACTGAGCGACAGGCCTTTCTCCAGACCTTCTTGCAGGAACGCCAACACTGAAGAAATTGGAGCAGTGAAGGGAGAAAGTGAGCCTGCTTCACACCACGCTGCAAAGATACGCCAAACCCTGGCGTAAGCAGTAGAAGTAGAGCGCTTCCTCGCTCTCAGCATAGTGGCGATGACCTTGTCTGAGAAGCCCTTCTTTCTCAGACGCTGCCGCTCAATAGCCAGGCCGTAAGACCAAAGGGGGAGGGATCCTCCATCACCACGGGACCCTGATGTAACAGGCCCTGCTCCACTGGCAGCCGCAGAGGATCGTCGACTGAGAGCCTGATCAAGTCCGCATACCAGGGACGTCTGGGCCAGTCTGGACCCACCAGGATTATCCGGCCCGGATGCTTTGCCACCCGGTCTAGCACCCTGCCCAACATGGGCCAGGGCGGGAACACATAGAGAAGCTCTTGTGTCGGCCACTGTTGGAGAAGAGCATCTACTCCCAGGGATCGAGGGTCCCGTCCTCTGCTGAAAAAGCGCGGCACTTGGCAATTGGCTGATGACGCCATCAGATCTAGGCTCGGCTGGCCCCAGTGCTTCGTGATGTCCAAGAACGCCTGAGCAGATAGCTGCCACTCTCCGGGCTCCAAGGTATGGCGACTGAGAAAGTCCGCCTTGACATTCATGACTCCGGCAATGTGGGCCGCTGACAGCTGTTCCAGGTTCGCTTCCGCCCACTGGCATAGATTCATGGCCTCCTTGGCTAGAGGGGCGCTCTTGGTACCTCCCTGGCGGTTGACATAGGCCACAGCCGTGGCATTGTCCGACAGGACCCGTACTGGCTTCAACGCCAGTACCGGGATGAACTCCAAAAGCGCCAACCGAATGGCTCTGAGTTCCAGGAGGTTGATAGACCACATTGCCTCTGCAGGAGACCAGAGCCCCTGCGCTGTCCTTCCCAAGCAGTGGGCTCCCCAGCCCGACAAAGAGGCGTCCGTCGTGACGACAATCCACTCCGGGGTCACCAGAGGCATTCCTGCAGACAACTTGTCTGTCTGCATCCACCAGCTCAGCGCCTTGCGCACTGCTGGGTCCAAGGGAAGGCGCACAGCATAATCCTCCGACATCGGAGTCCAGCGCTGCAGCAGAGAGAGTTGTAGTGGTTTCATATGAGCCCTGGCCCAGGGCACTACTTCCATCGTGGCCGTCATAGAGCCCAACAGCTGCACATAGTCCCAAGCCCGAAGAGGAGAGGCTACTAGGAGCTGGTCCACCTGAGCCTGAAGTTTGACAATCCGATTGTCTGGCAGGAACACTCTGCCCACTTGGGTGTCGAATCGAACTCCCAGATACTCCAGGGACTGAGTCGGGCGCAGCTGGCTCTTCTCCCAGTTGATGATCCATCCCAGGGAGCTCAAAAGAGCAACCACCCGGTCCACAGCTTTGCCGCACTCTGCATAAGAGGGGGCTCGGATCAACCAGTCGTCCAGATAAGGATGGACTTGTACTCCTTCCTTTCGCAGGAAGGCCGCGATGACCACCATTACTTTGGAGAAGGTCCGCGGAGCAGTAGCCAACCCGAAAGGGAGGGCTCTGAACTGGAAGTGTCGGCCCAGGACTGCAAAACGCAGAAAGCGTTGATGAGGAGGCCAGATGGGAATATGCAGGTACGCTTCCTTGATGTCCAAGGAAGCCAAGAACTCTTCCTGCCTTCACTGCCGCTATAACAGAGCGGAGAGTCTCCATGCGAAAGTGCCGCACTTTCAAGGCCCGATTGACCCCTTTGAGGTCGAGGATAGGCCGGACAGAACCTCCTTTCTTTGGTACCACAAAGTAAATGGAGTAACGTCCCTTGCCAGTCTGATTTTCTGGCACCGGAACGACCGCACCCAGGCGGATCAGGTTGTCCAAGGTCTGCTGCACTGCCACAGCTTTGACCGGAGACTTGCAGGGAGAGAGTACAAACCCGTCTCTTAAGGGTCGGCAGAACTCTAACTTGTAGCCGTCTCTGATGACTTCCAGCACCCAAGCGTCTGAAGTTACTTTGGTCCACTCGCCCAGAAACGAGGACAGGCGTCCTCCAATCTGCACTGGGCCATGGACCAAGACCCCGTCATTGGGTACGAGACCCTGGAGGAGGACCGGAGGGCGTACCTCCGGGACGGCGGTCTCTGCGAAAGGAATGCTGCTTGGGGGAGAAGTTCCTTTTGAAGGAAGAGGGGGCAGAGAAGCCCGACTTGCCCGGGCGGTACCGACGGGCTTCTTGAAACCGTCCTCTGGAGATACCGGGGCGAGCACTGGCCCGAGCCCTGACCTCTGGTAACCTCTTGCCCTTAGACGTGCCGAGATCGGTCACGATTTTGTCCAGCTCGACCCCAAAGAGCAGTTTGCCTTTAAAAGGCAACTTAGCCAGGCGGGACTTAGAGGCGTGGTCCGCAGACCAATGTTTCAGCCAAAGCCAGCGCCGCGCAGAGACTGTCTGAGCCATGCCTTTAGCCGAGGCTCTCAAGACATCATACAGTAAGTCTGCCAAATAAGCCAAGCCCGATTCCAGGGCCGGCCAGTCAGCCCTCAAGGAAGGATCCGAGGGGGAAGCCCGCTGCACCATAGTCAGGCACGCCCTGGCCACATAGGAGCCGCAAACTGAGGCCTGCAAACTTAAGGCAGCCGCCTCGAAGGACGACCTTAAAGCCGCTTCCAATCTTCTGTCTTGGGCGTCCTTTAGTGCCGTGCCACCTTCCACCGGCAACGCCGTTTTCTTAGTCACCGCAGTGATTAAAGAATCCATGGTAGGCCAAATAAAGGCCTCACGTTCACTTTCAGGCAAAGGATAGAGGCGGGACATAGCCCTAGCCACTTTGAGGCTCGCTTCCGGGACATCCCATTGAGCCGAAATTAAGGTGTGCATGGCATCATGCACGTGGAAGGTTCTAGGCGGGCGCTTCGTCCCCAGCATAATGGCGGAGCCAACAGGGGCTGAGGGAGAGACGTCCTCCGGAGAGGAAATCTTCAAAATGCTCATGGCCTGCATTAACAGGTTGGGCAAATCCTCTGAGCGAAAGATCCGTGCTGCAGAGGGGTCATCCGCTCCATCCGAGCGGGAATCCGTCTCCTCCAAGGAATCCCCAAAGGACCGTTGGGAGAACTCAGATACGCTGCCCTCATCTACATCAGAGGAAACAGCGTCCTCTAAGGCCTGGGCATCCACCCGAGGGCGTTTACTTCCGGGGGCCTCAACCCCTTTATCGGACAAGGGAGAAGGGGCAGCGTTCTGCATAAGGAAGGCCTGATGCAGCAGCAAAATAAACTCGGGGGAGAAACCCCCCAAACTGTGCAATTCAGCAGCCTGGGCCACAGCCCTAGACGCACCCTCAACCGGCGCTCGCAAGAGCGGGGGAGAACCATGCTGCGCATCCAAGATGGCGTCCGGCGCGACACTCCGTGAAGGAGCTGCGCGGGAAGAACGGCGCTTAACTTTAGCCGCTTTTTTGCCGTCGCCCAAATCAAGGGCGGCCATGGCATGAACGTCTCCCAGCTCAAGGGCGGCCCAAGAAGAAGCCGTCCGAGCAGAGTGGCTGGCCAAGATGGTGGAGGCGAGCAGCGGGGGATGGGCGTTTATGGCGGGAAAAACCGCCGCGCCGGAGGAAGAACCGGGACACTGACCGGCCTCCAAACTGACACCCAACAAGGGCGAATCAGACTTTAAAACCCCCGCATCCCCGTTAGAAGCGCACACGCGGTCCGGGGAGCGATTCTTCGTGCCCTCGCCCTCCGACGCCATAGGCCACGTGGAGATCAATCGGGGAACCCCCTGCCCGCTATAAAAAGGTAAAAATTACCTGCTTCTCGCTCCGAGCTGTAACGACCTGGTGTCCCAGTGAGTAGCTGCAATAAACGTTTAAATAAACGTCGAAATAAACGCCCTTAAGGACGTTCAAAATTTTTTTTTTTTTTTTTTTAACGGAGCCAGCGGGAGGGGGGAGAAAAGGAGGGACCTGGCGCCACCAGGTTTGCACTTGCTCAAGAAGAGCCCTCAACCCCAGGCACTCAACAAAACCTAAAAATTAGGCTTGGAAGCCTAGCCAGAGCTGCTGCTGTGTGTGACCACCACCTGCTGAGATAGAGAACATACTGAGGAGTTTCCGGCAGCACATGACCACATATAGGGAGGCAAAAGGATTGCTCTCTATCTCCACCTGCTGGTAGATGGACACAACCCACCAGTCTATGGATTGATCAGCATGATGATATGGAATAGAAGATTATCCAGCTCCCTATTCCTAATGTGCACACCCACAACAGAACCAGCCTTCTGTATAATTATGGTACAGGCAGAGACCCCTCCACTGGAATGGTGGAGGGCCCAGTCATAGAGCTCAGGCCATTACAGACCTTGGCTGAGTCAGAAATCTGATGGCTAACATAACTGGGAGCTTCCTGGAAAAGTATGGCCTAGTTTGTAGCCCAGATTGAGGCCTAAAAGTTAAGTCAATAGATATGGAAACAAAATAGAGGATTTCAACACAAAATGGAAGCCCGTATCTGTTACAAAGTGGAATTTTCTCTAATGTAAGTTAGAAAAACAAGTTGAGAAATAAGTGAGTCATAGCAGGTGCAAAGAAAATAGGGAACTAGCTGTTCCAGAGAGGAGGGAGACTTCCTGTGAGCAGGATTGTGGTCAGCTGGTGTGAGAAAGGAAAGGCGTAGCAAGATAGAAGCTACTCATTAGCATGAGCCAATCAGTGACAACCATGACATTAGTATAGATCCAATCAGGTATATCTACTGTCATATTACCCATATCCTGAGGGCACCTATAAAAATCCGGGCATTTCCTGGTTTGAGTTAGAGAGAAAAGGGTTGGCACTCTCTCTCCAAGGGAAACCAATGTGTCCAGCAGAATTAACAAATTACCTAATTACCTAATTGCTTTCCCTTGTAAAACCTCTAATTGGTAAAAGAAATTATAAAAGATTAGCAAATATTTAACACCTGTTTGCAGCTTATTATATTCCTATAATTAATTGATTGTACATGCCTGTTGTCAATCACTGATTTGACTTATACCTTAGCAAATAAACTCCTCATTCCAAATGATGATTTGTGGGCTTCACTTAATGATCAAAGGCTGTAAGTATAAATGCATTGTATAACTTGTAATCTAAATCCAGTTTGTCATAAGGCTGGTATCTTTTCCTTAGACCTAACGTCTCCCTTAGAGGCAATAACTCCTTGATTACCCCAGTACTAGTGTTATTTAGAGATGGAGTCAGATTAAGGTCACTCTAGCCTTCTTGGGGGGGCTCGGGACCCCTAAATTCTCAACACTTCCCAGTCACAGCTAACCAAATTAAAGGTCTCCTTCAAGATCTACAGTCAGTCCTATCACAGTCCTCTCCAGCTAATGAGGAAAACACTCCCTCTCCTCCACCATGCTCAGCGGTCTGGAACTCATTCAGCCAGGTCGCAGAGGAAGCTCTTGAAAAACTCCTGAAAGGTCTATATGGCCTACAACCTGCCCTTTTCACCCCTGCCCAGTAAAGATTGTACAGTGAGTGAACAGCTGCCAACAACACTAAAAAGAACTGTGGTACGCCCCCTACTGAAAAAGAGCTCACTCAACCAGGACAAGCTCAAAACTGACCAGTCTCTAACATTTCTTTCCTGCCCAAACTTATAGAACAGACAGTCTGCACTCAATGACTGGCTAATTGAAAGTAATTGGCTAAACCCATATCAGTCTGGCTTCAGACCTGGGTAGAGAACAGAGACAGGTCATATGCACCAATGGGCACCTGTTATAGAATTATCATTCCCCCCCCCCCCCCCCATGGTGTGTAGTGAACATTCCACTCAACTTCTGTAATCCTCATAAACTTATAATTCTAGAGTGAAAAGCAATGGGTTCTAGAAATTAGATAGGCCATAGAACTTCAAATTCTATCTTCAGTCCTCTATAGGGGGATTGTTTTAATGTCTATACTGAAATTAGAGGCTTAGATGTGAACTTAGTGAACAATTTTAGGCCGATAGCTAATATTCCTTTTTTCACTAAATTAGTTGAAACTTTGGGTGGGTTCCATTATAGACCGATATGAGATTATATTTATTGTAGAGCCAAAGAGGAATTGGCCCTGGAGGATACCACATTAGAATGTGCCCTTAGAGGTGGGAATTCTAGAGGTTGTGTCTCACGCTTATATGCTGCGCTAGTATCTTACCAAACACCTATCCTGAGATATACTCAGCGATGGGAACGGGATCTGGGAGTCAGCCATGATTTAAAAAGTTGGGAGAAGGCTTTTGGATATAAGTTACGGGTTTCTGTTTCTAGTTCTTTAATTGAAAATGGATATAAAATGCTTTACCGATGGTATTACACCCCCCATAGATTAGCAAAAATGTATAACAAGGGATCTGGCCGATGTTGGAGGGGATGTACAGAGGTGGGGGATATAATCCATATCTGGTGGTCTTGTCCCAAGATAGAGACCTACTGGACTGAATTGATACTTATACTTAGCCAGATTATTGGCACACAATATCCAGCAACAGCAGAATCTTGCCTCCTGCACTTCAGACCCGCGGGGGTTCAACCTTCTATACACCGTTTAGCTTCAATTCTGTTTGCGGCAGGAAAAAATTACATTGGCATCTGCCTGGAAAAGCTCTTCCACATCTCCAATGATAAAAGTCATTCACAAGATGGACCATCTATACCAGATGTCTAAATTGACTGCTATTCGAGCTGGACAAATCATACAATTCCATAAGCAGCGGGATAAATATACCACTTGGAGATCCCGCTCAGGAAAAGATCTTGATGCTCAACAAATGATTGCTCCTCCTGTTTGATTTGTTAGCAGGCTCATAAGCTTTCAGAAGAAGGGGGACTAGCCACCTTCCATACTAAGGGCTCTGTTTGGGTGGGAGGGGGGACTGAATAGCATTGCTATTGTCTAGTCTATGTTCTGGTTGTTTAGCCTTGATGGTATGTTATATTCAAAAAAAATTTCAATTAAAAAAAAAAGAAAAGAAACTTTGGTTGGGGTGAAATTAACCCTGCACTTGGATGAGTATGCTTGTTTGCACCTTCCCAGTTTGAGTTTGATATACTGAAGCTTTATGTTAGTGTATGCCTGGGTGGGTAAATTGTGCTTTTGTAGTTCAGTATCTCAACTGCCTTTAATATAGTAAATCACTTTTTATTTTCAGAACAACTGAGCGAACTGTGAATTTTAGGACCAGTTTTAGACTAGATCGAGGACGTTTTGGTAAATAGAAGGTATTGTGTTATGAAAAATGGAGAATGATCTAAAACCTGGCAGCCATCTTGTAGAGTCCCTCAGGGTTCTCTGCTTTCACCAATATTGTTTAATGTTTTTATGAGTTCTTTGGTGGGGGGGGGAGGGGGGAGGGTGTGAAAGCCTCTACTCTTATGCAGACAACATTTTTCAATTACTTTTGGTTCAAAAAGAACTAAATAATACATGTTAAGATTGCAAACTGTATTAACAGAATAAAAATTTGGGCATCTATTCATCCTCTAAAACTGGCCACAAATAAAACTAAAGTACTGGGCCTTAGTGGTTCCAATCTGTCTCCAGCCAAATGTTGGTGTCTCCCCTGTCACCATGTCATGCCAGCCCTGAGTCTGTCCATTACCTACAGCTATTGATCAGAAGAATAGGAGCAACAGGAACCCACACTTTGAGTCAGAAACCAAGAAACGTTTCAAGGATGTAATGATTCGACTTATCAAATGACCAACCAGGTTATGATGCAATACTTACGCGGTGGAATTCTTAAACCCAAATGGAGATCTATCTTCAGTCCTGATGGAATATGAACTGTAGCAAGTATTTGTGAAATTCCGGAAATATGGATGCACACTGCATGTATTGTTGTGGACCTTTAGCTGTCGAATCTGAGGTACTCCTAGAAGTAAGTTCTCATAGTAGATGAAGCTTTGGCTATCAGATAATGTCTTGTTGTTGTACCAAGTAGTCCAATAAAGGCCTTCGAGAAGTGGCCCTTCTGCAAACTGCCATAATAAAGTCTGTAACTGCTTTTAACTAATCTTAGAAAGACTTTACATGTCAAATATTAAGGCAGATCTCCTCATGGAAGAACATTTGATTTGGGTAGAAAAAATACATGCTTGTTAAATTTCTGTTGAAGTCTATGGGAAGTAGAAATACCTTACAAAAATAACAAAGAAATAGAAGGGAAAGGAGGGAGGGAAGGGAAATAAGAGGATAGGGAATAATCAATTACCTGCTTTCTGCTCTGTTCAGGCCACCATCACCCCTTCTCTTCCTGTTCCCTACACACTACTGCCTGGGATTGCTGGAGCAGGAGAGCAAGGACTCATATAAATGGAATACTTGTTTTTAAAAATATACTTATTTAAGTAATGCCCAGAGGCGTAGCTAGGTGGATCGCCAGGGGAGCAGCTGCTCCCCCAAATGGACTTCCACCGGTGCCTACTTTGACACAATCTGTCACATTTAAAATATACACCGTCACTGTCAGCAGTCCGCTTTCCGCTCCCCCCATGCCCTCAACCTAGCTATGCTTCTGCTAATACCATCTACTCTTTGTGCATGCCGGAACAATGGGGCTTTTACTGTATATATCATTTTTCACTGCTAGCCTAAGGGGCTCTTTTACTAAGCTGTGGCAAAACGTGGCCTTAGTGTGCCCTTGCGCAGGTTTTTCCTGCGTGCTAAGGCCATTTTTGCTGTAGCCATAAAATGACTGATTTTCCATTTTTGTATTAATGACCATGCGCTAATATTGCTATTAGTTTGTGGCCATGAATACAAATTACCACTTGGGCACTTACCACCACTCGTTTTGTAGCATGTGGTAATGTAGCTGCGCTAACTGATTAGCCTTGACACTCTCCTTCCCCCTGAAAAATAGAAATTTTTTTTGTGTGTGTGAAATAGTGCATGCTAAAATGGCACTTAACACAGGACGCCCGAGTGCGTCCCATAATACATCAGATTCTATAAGCAGTGAAAACACTGGTAAAGTAACAGAAATGCATTTTCTTCCATATAAAATGAAAAGATATACATTTCCAAAAACAGCAAACATGCCCCTCTTTCCTTTCCCTCCCATGCATGGCTGCTGAGATTCGCGAGGCTAACGCGTGAAGTCTCGGCAGCCATTTTGAAGCGGCACCAGCAGCAAGCGGGTCTGTGGCAGTGCCAGGCAGGAAAAGGTGAGGTTCTTTCCTGCCTGAAGAATCAAAAATGCCACTAGACCACCAGAGCATGATGATAAGGTGTATGAGGGGAGGAGGGCACCCTGAGGCCCGCCTACCTGCCTGCAAACCCGGACAAATAGGCAGGCTGGATAAACCCACCCGGACATCCTGCGGTGCCTCCAAAAAGAGGACATCTCCGGGGAAACTCGGACATCTGGTAACCCAAGGCAGGGGTGATAGGCTAGAGAAGCGGCTGTTTGGGAAAGGAGCTCTTTAAATGATGATTACTTAAACATGAATTTGCTTCTATGTCGTCACACAGTCTTTGCTGGTTTCTGAAAACAACAAAATGCAAATCTGCCAATATTCAAAGTGATTTAAGCAGGAAGGAGAAGCTCCTGCCCACTTAAATCACCTGTTGCTGCCTATCTCCCGGGCAGTGCCACTGAATATCGCCTCTGTCTTGCCCCAGAAAAAGTGGGCAGCTCAGAGGCGGTACTGGGGGTGGAGTTAGGGAGGAGCCCAGGGTTATGCAAGTGCTAGTAATATTCAGGGCCGGCACCTGCATAATTAACCTGCTTAGCAATGCGGGCCCCAGAACTGAATATTGGCCACAACCCGCATAAAATTAAAAACTGGCCTTTCTCTTCAATCTCCCATCCTGTCCCTTCAATGAGCTTTGTAGGCTCCTTTCTATCCCCCCATGAACTTCTGCATAGCCCCCCCCTTACAACCCCCCCTCACAAACCTCCTCCACACAGGTCCCCATCCCTGTCTCATCCCCCCCCCCCCCCGGGACCTGCCTGGTGGTCCAATGGGGTGACAGGGCAGGAACGAACCCCCCCCCCCCTTGCTCCTGCCCTTAGCAACTGCTTCCTGAAAATGGCTACTGCAACCTCTCATGGTACTGGCTTATGTAGGCCCCAGCTGAATATTGGCCGGTCAGCCCTAGATGTTCAGTGCCAGTGAATTGCCGACCAATTAGACTTATAGATTAGTGGTATGGAAACATTTTGAAAGAAAGAAACAAAAAAGAATGAAATGATGGAAACAGCATGTAGAAAGAACAGAACATGGCGTATTCACAAAAGAAGCTCTCCAATATCAATCACAAGATAAGGCCAAACGGGGAAACGATAAGCAACTGTGATCTATAATGAAGTTGAAACAGCCACTACTCCACGAGCCAGGATGCATAATGATTATGACAAATATAGTCCTAATATATAAATGATCCTTTACCTTCCAAAAGTCAGACATGCTTCGCACAGATTTGAAGTTAGGGCCATCATCCACAGCGCTTTCCAGAAACAGGTTTTCAAGGACTTTATTTAAGTGATACATGTTTGAGTTTACCATTCCAAAGGACACTAAAAAGAGGAAATAATCAAGAAACTGTTAAGATAACTGTTCTCTTTTAGCTTAGGAAATATTTTACATATAGAAACGTAGAAAATAACTGCAGGTAAAGAAGACCATTTGGACCATCCAGTCTGCTCATCCAGATCATCCACTATTTCTTAAATGCTGCATCGGCCACATTTGTCACTTACTGACTCTTGTTTACTTGTAAACCAAAACCTCAGCACTTAGCAAGCGTGTTCCATAACATTACAGCAGGAATATAACTACAGTGGTGCAGGGTAGGGTATGCGTGTTTGGTGCCATGAAACCACTCAGCCTCCTGTCTCCTAGTTTATAATGTTTCTAAGAATCCTTTGCAAGCAGCTGCCCTATCATTTACATTTACCTACTCAGTATTCATATATTTTTCCACATCTGCATAACTAGGACAGATTATACTTGATCATTTTTCAGTATCAGATAGTTCTTTGAACAAAGAAGTATGCAGCATCTGTAATCAAGGAGGACAAAGCCGTAGCGGAGAAATTAAATGAATTCTTTGCTTCGGTCTTCACCGAGGAGGATTTGGGGGGGACACCGGTGCCGGAAAGAATATTTGAAGCGGGGGAGTCGGAGAAACTAAACAAATTCTCTGTAACCTTGGAGGATGTAATGGGTCAGTTCAGCAAGCTGAAGAGTAGTAAATCACCGGGACCTGATGGTATTCATCCCAGAGTATTAATAGAACTAAAAAATGAACTTGCGGAGCTACTGTTAGAAATATGCAATCTGTCCCTAAAATCGAGTGTAATACCGGAAGACTGGAGGGTAGCCAATGTTACTCCGATTTTTAAGAAAGGTTCCAGAGGAGATCCGGGAAATTATAGACCGGTGAGTCTGACGTCGGTGCCGGGCAAGATGGTGGAGGCTATTATTAAGAATAAAATTGCAGAGCATATACAAAAACATGGACTGATGAGACAAAGTCAGCACGGATTTAGTGAAGGGAAGTCTTGCCTCACCAATCTAATGCATTTTTTTGAGGGGGTAAGCAAACATGTGGACAATGGGGAGCCGGTTGATATTGTATATCTGGATTTTCAGAAGGCGTTTGACAAAGTGCCGCACGAAAGACTCCTGAAGAAATTGCAGAGTCATGGAATCGGAGGTAGGGTATTATTATGGATTAAGAACTGGTTGAAAGATAGGAAGCAGAGAGTAGGATTGCGTGGCCAGTATTCTCAGTGGAGGAGGGTAGTTAGTGGGGTCCCGCAGGGGTCTGTGCTGGGTCCGTTGCTTTTTAATGTATTTATAAATGACCTAGAGATGGGAATAACTAGTGAGGTAATTAAATTCGCCGATGACACAAAATTATTCAGGGTCGTCAAGTCGCAGGAGGAATGTGAACGATTACAGGAGGACCTTGCGAGACTGGGAGAATGGGCGTGCAAGTGGCAGATGAAGTTCAATGTTGACAAGTGCAAAGTGATGCATGTGGGTAAGAGGAACCCGAATTATAGCTACGTCTTGCAAGGTTCCGCGTTAGGAGTTACGGATCAAGAAAGGGATCTGGGTGTCGTCGTCGATGATACGCTGAAACCTTCTGCTCAGTGTGCTGCTGCGGCTAGGAAAGCAAATAGAATGTTGGGTGTTATTAAGAAGGGTATGGAGTCCAGGTGTGCGGATGTTATAATGCCGTTGTATCGCTCCATGGTGCGACCGCACCTGGAGTATTGTGTTCAGTACTGGTCTCCGTATCTCAAAAAAGATATAGTAGAATTGGAAAAGGTACAGCGAAGGGCGACGAAAATGATAGTGGGGATGGGACGACTTTCCTATGAAGAGAGGCTGAGAAGGCTAGGGCTTTTCAGCTTGGAGAAGAGACGGCTGAGGGGAGATATGATAGAAGTGTATAAAATAATGAGTGGAATGGATCGGGTGGATGTGAAGCGACTGTTCACGCTATCCAAAAATACTAGGACTAGAGGGCATGAGTTGAAGCTACAGTGTGGTAAATTTAAAACGAATCGGAGAAAATTTTTCTTCACCCAACGTGTAATTAGACTCTGGAATTCATTGCCGGAGAACGTGGTACGGGCGGTTAGCTTGACGGAGTTTAAAAAGGGGTTAGATAGATTCCTAAAGGACAAGTCCATAGACCGCTATTAAATGGACTGGAAAAATTCCTCATTTTTAGGTATAACTTGTCTGGAATGTTTGTACGTTTGGGGAGCGTGCCAGGTGCCCTTGACCTGGATTGGCCACTGTCGGTGACAGGATGCTGGGCTAGATGGACCTTTGGTCTTTCCCAGTATGGCACTACTTATGTACTTATGTACTTATGTACTTATCTGAAGAGAGCATTGAAACAACCTTTCTACATGTAACTTCTCTCATTAAGGGCTCCTTTTTCTAAGGCCAATGCGGGCTTACTGTTCGCTATACAGGAAGTACTACAGGGCTACCACAGCAGCCCAGCGGTACTTCCCACCCCTAGCATGCCGTCATTTCCGGTGCTACAAAAATGTATTTATTTTTGTAGTGCCAGACCATACCCGGCTGTAATCAGGGATCCTAAGATTATGCAGGACTATAAAGTGGGTGTGGTCTTTAAGACTTTCAACACTGCAAACTGAGCATGTCCAGGTAGTTGATACTGCTAGAGAAACCAGGAAGAAGTCTGGTGTGTCTGTGCAATGCTTAAAGTTATTTCTGTTTATAATTAAGGGGTAATACTGCTGCAAGGTGAGGACTTCAAGCAGGGGCAAACTGACCATTCAGGAAACTGGACAGTGCTCGAGGGTCCTGAGGCTCTAGGGGACCCATAGGCTGTGCCCGGATGCCCAACACCACTGGTGATCTAGTGGCCTCAGCAGGGGGGAGGGGGAACCATGTTCTTTCCTGCCCGGCCCACTGGGCTGCTGCTATTCTCCCCCTCCCAGCACCACCGTGTTTTATGTTTAAATCTTTTTTATTGAGCAGTCACAGCGACAAGAACCAGAAACATACATAATGTAAACAACGCTGCTATAACGGTGGCTCTGAACGATCAGCTGAATCAAAAAAAAAAACAGTTTTTGCCATAAACAATTTTATAACCCCCCCCCCCCCTTCCCCAACCCTCCCCCCCTACTACCCCAACTCTTATTCCTCACTTGTACACATCTCTACCCAAACGGTGATACCAACACAAGTGAAGTTGTACATCAATTCTGCATCCTACTCTACAACCCCCAATCCACCCTCTTCTAACCCACCTTCGTCCCCCCCCCCCCCCCCTTTAGAGTGTCAGGGAAAGCTGGTCCATCAAACAACAAGCGAATGTACATTTAATTTAAAAGTCTACTCCGTGCTGCTGGTTGCAATGTGTCCCAGAAGTTTGCCCAGATTTTTTCCAAACGTTTACCCTCTGTAGAGGAGAAGTCCTTGACCCCGCAGCGCTCCAACTTCAATAATTCAATCATGTGCGTCCGCCATGCACCAATGGACGGGACCTTGTGTTCTCGCCAGTTCAGTAATATGATCTTCTTCCCCACCATTATCGCTCTACGCAGAAAGGCGTTGAAGCCCGGCAGAGTAGGCCTCACCGCTTTGTAGACTCCAAAGAGCATCAATGGTTGTCTCTGTACTGTTCGACCCCAATAGCTCTTAACCGCCTCCAAAATTGTGGACCAAAAACGCATCACTCCGGGGCATTTCCAGAACATATGACTGAGCCCTGCAGGGGACTGTCTGCACTTAGGGCACTCCCCGGATCCACCAAACCCTGCCCGGTGGGCCCGCGCTGGAGAGGTGTACAGCCGCAGGGCAAACTTATATTGTATTTCCCAATAACGAGTGAAGACAGAGGTGCGTTGAATGGAGGACAAGAAGTTACAAAGCACCTCTTCTGACAGTTCCACCCCGAGATCTCTGGACCAGACCTGTGCTCTGCTGCGAAAGTCCAGATCCTCAGTTGTGTCCTGTAAAAATCGGTGATGATAACGGAGAGGTACTGTGTTTTGGCCCCCCAGTGTCAGGGCCGTGCTCAGTGTATCTTGTACATCCTCGCTTAGGTTGATCCATCCCAAAGCAGTCAAATAATGTTGAATTTGTAAGTATGCAAATTGGTCCACCTCTGTCAGTTGAAATTCCTGCTGTAGTTCCAAAAACGGCCTTGCTCGACCGTCATCAGTCACCAATTGGCAAAGGAAACGGATTCCTTTTTGCCTCCATTGAGCAAAGGCCGCTGAGGAGGACCCCTCTGGGAAGTCCGGATTTCGATACAACGGCAGGAAAGGGGTCGCCTTCCAATCAAAAGAGTGCCTCCTACAGAGCCATCTCCACGCTGCTCTAGCCGAGATAAGCAAAGGATTCCCCCCCAACTTAGACTCTGTGCCCCCGCCCGATGCATGTAACCACCATCCCAAATGTGCAGTGGGGAAGGCTGCCATCTCTAATGGAGTATTGGAGAAATCCTGTTGCCCTGTTATCCAATCCCTAATGTGGCGCATGGAACATGCCACCGTTAAGTATCTTAAATTGAGGAGGCCCATTCCTCCATGAGTCCTGGGCTTCTGTAGGATGTCAATTGGGAGCCTGGGTCTTTTCCCCTGCCACAGAAATATTTGTGTCATTCGGTTAAGAGCCAGCTCTTCTTTCCTTCTTAAGTATAGTGGCAACATCTGAAACAGATATAGCCACCGAGGGGCCACCATCATATTAAATAGACCGACCCGTCCCGACAATGACAGGGGGCAAGCAGTCCAAAGCTGTAGTGTGCGTTTGGTCTGCGCCAATAGCGGTAACACGTTTGTGTCATATAGAAGCCCTATCTCAGAGGGAATGATAACCCCTAGATATTTGATCCGGCCCACTGCCCACTGTATCGGGAATGGACCTCTCCAATTAGGCCTCAAATTATCCTCCAATGGCAGTGCCAACGACTTGGAGAGGTTCAGTTTGAAACCCGAGATCCTGCCAAACTTAGTGATAGTGTCTAATAAATATTCTAAGGACCTCTGGGGATTGCTCAGCAGCAGCAGCAGATCGTCAGCATAAGCTAGCACCTTAATTCCGTGATTCTGTATTCTAATCCCCTGTATACCCTCATGTGCCCGTATCTCGCATAAAAGGGGTTCCAGTGTTAGCAGAAACAGTAGTGGGGACAGCGGGCAGCCCTGACGTGTTCCTTTCATGATGTCAAACTCTTCTGTCTTAATTCCATTAACAAGAAGCATGGCGCGCGACCCCGAATACAATGTCTCTATGGCCTCCAGAAACCACCCCCCCAGACCCACCCAGCTCAGGGTTTCAAACAAAAAGGGCCACAAAACTCTATCAAAAGCACGCTCCGCATCAAGGCTCACCACCAGCCGCTGAGACTCCATACCAGATTGCGAAAGCATGGCCAGGAGGAGCTTACGAATATTTGTGACCGACTGACGCCCCCTCACAAAGCCAGTCTGCTCTCCCCTCACTAGTCCCGGCAGGAGAGGTGCCAGCCGGTCTGCCAAAATCCGGGAGAGGAGCTTGATCTCCACGTTTATCAAGGAGATAGGTCTGTATGAGGCAGGAGCCAGCAAGTCCCTGTCCTTCTTTGGGAGCAAACTTATAAGGGCCGTATTTGCATGCGGTGGAAATTGTCCTGTCTCTACAACTGTGTTAAGGTAGTCTGTTAAGGGCCCCAGTATCTGTGGGCTCAACAATTTGTAAAATTCTCCTGTCAGGCCGTCAGGTCCCGGTGCCGAGTGAAGCTTAAGTGCACCTACGGCTTTTTGGAGTTCCTTAGCCCCAATCGGGTTATCCAAGGAAGCCCTGCATTCTAATGGAACTGAACCCATTTTCACTTTATTCAAATACGTCCTGATGGCGTCCCGTAGCTCCGGCCCCTCTCGGTCCCCTGCATAGAGAGCAGCAAAGTGAGAATGGAAAATCTGTGCTATTTCTTGAAGATTTGTGGTTACCTCCCCTGTGTTTGTCCGGATGGCCGGAATAAAATGAGGTTTACGCATCCCCTTTATCAGCCTGGCCAGCATCCCTCCTGCTTTGTCTCCGTGTCTGTATAGCCTATATTTCCTATAAAGAAGTGAACGGGACGTGCGCTCATGTATTAGACTATTGAGAGCTGTGCGTGTGGCCATGAGAAGCTCATATTGAATCTGAGATGGTCTCTTACTATATTGCCTTTTTGCGGCTCTCAGCTTTCTCTCTAATTCTATTATTCCTTGCGTTATTTGCTTGTTCCGTTTGCTAACATATGCTATGATCTCGCCCCTTAAAACAGCTTTCGCCGTGGACCAAAATAACAGGGGATCCTCTGTGTGTTCCTGGTTGTGTGTATAGAACTCCTCCCATTTTCTCTGCAAATAAACTTTAAACTCTGTCGAAGAGAACAGATATGCGGGGAACCGCCATCCTCGTGATTGGTGGAAATACGCCGGCATCTCTATGTCCACCCAGATAAGAGAGTGATCAGAGATCTCCTCTGGGCCTATTGTTGCTTCTAGCACCCCCTGAAACCATTCTTGTGACGTAAAAATGTAATCTAGGCGGGACTGGGTGTGATGAGCCCTGGACACGTGTGTAAAATCCTTCTCTTCTCCATGGAGAATCCTCCACGGGTCCAGGAGTCCCAACTTCTGACAAAACGATCCCAGGAGGGATATGTCAGGCTCTGTCCCCGAGCCTTGTGTCCGAGATTTGTCTAATTCTGGGTCTATCACCTGGTTCATGTCCCCAGCTAAGACTAGGGGGAGGGCTGGATATTCCTGACAGCGTGCCAGAAGCCGGGAATAAAATTTAGCGGAGTGGGTATTAGGGCCGTAAACTGATACCAAAAGCATCTCTTTCCCTTGCAAATTCAGCTGCACCCCTAAGAATCTTCCTTCTCCATCTTTAAAGGCCAATTTGGACTTGCACATCAGGGATTTATGGATCAAGATTGCTGTTCCCCCCCGTCTACCTGCCGCCGCTGAGCAATACACCTCTCCAACCCACCCCTTCCTCAGTTTCTCATGCTCCTCTTGGGACAATCTGGTCTCCTGAAGACACGCTATGCCCGCGCCATGGCGCTTCAGGGCAGCTAATATCTTTGTTCTCTTAACCGGAGATGATATACCACAGACGTTCCAGGATACAATTCGCACCTTGCCTATCACACTACTGAAAAATCTTGTACTTTCTACGTGACACATTCCCATTTACTACCACCCCCGGGGCTCCCAGCCATACCCCAGAGATGTCTCTCCCCCACTGCACACATCCCTTATGTCCATGCTCATGTGAAAATTCCCTTGTCTTGTGTTTTAAATTACCCTGACACTCAGCTCTTCTCCCACATCCCGCCCTCCCCTGCTGTCCCCCCTGACCTCCCCCCCCCCTTCCCACCTCTTAATCTTAGTCCCCTAAACCACAACATTCCCTAGGCAGAAAAATTATGAGAGCCTCTACCATGCTCGAGGCCCCCCCACCCTGTCTTGCTAACAGTGTCTTTATAAACCTCTGTAATTATTCCCCAGTGATCGCTTTACCACCAGCCATCTTGCCTCTAGCAGCATCTCTCATTCTCCCGAATGTGAGCCAGACTTCTCCGTCTTCTTTCGTTCTAAGCTTGTTATGTACTCATTTGCAGCGGATTCCGTGTCAAATGATCTCCACTTGCCATCCTGAGAGATCTTAAGCACTGCAGGGTAGATGAGCATAAACTTGGTCTGTAGCACATGCAGGCGCCGGCATAGCGGAGTAAATTTCCTTCTGCGCTCCTGCAAAGACACTGAAAAGTCCTGGAAAATGCGGACCAGGTGGCCGTCGTATTTAGTGTCATCTCTTTTGAGGCGATAGCCCCTCAAGATTTCCATCTTGTGTAGGTAATTATGCACTTTCAATATTACCGCACGTGGAGCCTGACGGCCATCTTGGATCTGGCCCACGCGATGGACTCTCTCCAAACACAGCGCCCCTGCATGATCCGAGAGGGCGAATTCTGTGGCCAGCCATTTCTCCACCACTGTTGCTAACGCCCCATCGCTCACCGACTCCGGTATGCCCAGAATGCGCAAATTGCTGCGTCTGGCCCGGTTTTCGAGGTCGTCCACTTTGTTATTCAGGGCCTCCACGGTGGCTTGTAGTTTTTCCATGCGCTGTTGTGCTGGGGTATTCTCGTCCTCCAGATTGGACATCCGCTGCTCGAGCTCCCCTGTCCGCTGAATCGTGCCTGTCAGCCGCGTCTCGAAATCCGCGATCTGTGTGGAGATCTTTTCAAGCCGCGGTTCCACGGCCTTTGTCACTGCCTCTGTCACCACCTCCGTCAGCTGTGATAATTGTTCCGCCGTGAAGACCCGCTGTGCGGCCCGCTCTTCGTTGACTTCCGCCCCCCGCGGTTTTTCTTTTTCTTTTTTAGAGCCTCTTACCGGCATCGTTTTCAGCGGGGTTTCGATGAATCTGTCCATGGACCCTTCACTAAGTAAGTAATAGGTCGCGTTCTCACCGACAGACGGTTTTATGGAGGTTTTAATGGCGATATCGGGTGTTGGGGCCTCGGAGAGCAGAGTCACACGTCCTGCTCTCTCAGTGCATCACGTGACCCTCCGCACCACCGTGTTTTAAAAATGGGTGCCGAGACTTCCTGCGGAAGTCTTGCAAGATTGTCGAGACCCACGAGACTACCACTGGAAGTCTTGGCCACCATTTTGAGAACACAGCGGCGCTGGCAGGGGGGGGGGGAATAGTGGCAGTGCAGCAGGCAGGAAAGAATATATCCTCCCGCAGAGGCCACCAGACCACCAGGACCCCTCAGGTAGCCACAGGTGGGCCTATTTCGGGCTCAGGCCCACCCAACAGTAGCACACATTTAGTGGTTGCTGGTGGGATCCCAAGCTCGTCCAGCTGAAGACTGCGAATGTTCAGTTTTCAGCACATGCCTGTTGCAGACTGCCAAGGTGGAAAGAAGCATTTTCCCACCAGCTGAGATATTTTTTGGGTGGTGGTTGGGGGAGGGGAACAATTGGTTCCCACCCACTTCTTCCCTAGGCCCACCCAAAATCTGTTGTCTGGCTACGCCCCTGCTGTGGTGGCAGGGGCAGCAGGAGGGGGGTATTGAGCAGCGACCAGGTGGGGGCCCAGACCACCCTCAGTGCCTGGGGGCCCAGACCATCCTCAGTCCGCCCCAACTTCAAAATTGCCTGGCACCACAGAAGCTGGAGAATCTTTCTGCAGTGAACTGCCGGAGCTGGAAAAGTCCTGCGATCTGCAGCCATAGTCTGCAACATCACTTCATGTTCCTTACCAGCAGCAAACTGGGACATTGTTTAGTGCAAAGAGTGTCCTAATAGCTGTGTCTCTCAGCACATCTTGGAGAGTGCAAATGAAGTCAGTTGCATACTTCTGGAACCTTTTTCTTATATGTTATTGTGAGCAAATCATTACACACTGCCACTGTTAGTAAACATTGAATGCTTTTATATGCTATTGAGTTGTGCAGCTTCAGTACTGATGCTGGTGGGAGCCTAAAATACAAAAGAAAATTAAGAAGGCAAAGGCTACAGACTCAATGGTATAGAATCTAAATGTTTGCTCTAATGTTTATTGAGTTGCAAAGAATTATAGATTGCAAAGGTTACAATGACATCTACTGTTGTGCAGGCTTCAAACTTCTACAGAGGCAATGAAAGTGATATACAAACAACTTAAACAATAATATAAAACATCATCAGTAAAAATCCACCCTGCTCACCCATAAACCCATGCACTACAACACAACAGAACCAGACCTCCTCCTCTCCCAACCCCACCCCCATCCGGGAAGCAGCAATGTTTTCAAATGTTTTTGAAATCGTTCATAACTAGGAGTGGAGATGGGCAGGTCCAGTGGACCTTGAGATTCTTACTCTGCTGGTATATTCTGTTTTCTATGAGTAAATGAATGTCACTGTTTTTACGAGTCCTTAATACCATAGACAGAGAAAACTATACACTGTAAAATGCATCTGACGTAAGCCCAGATTTTTCTGTTTTATTTGTGAATTTTATGTTACTCTTTGTTTTAAGAGAGTAATGGTTTTAATTTTTGTGTCATGTTTTGTTTAATTTAGGGGCCCTTTTATTAAACGGTTGGTGCGCAGCGACGGTCTTGCCACATACCAATCGGGAACTACTACCAATGCGGGCCATTTCCGGCACTACAGAAATATTTTCTATTTTTGTAGTGCTGAAACTTAACTGGCAGTAATAGAGCAGCACCACACACTGCCAGGTTACTGCTAGGTTAGCACGGGAGCCCTTACCACAACCTCAGTGGGTGGCGGTAAGGGATCTACCCCGAAATGGCCATGCGGTAATTGGTTCATTTACCGCAAGGCCATTTCCTTTGGATCAGAAAAGACAGCCTTTAACCCACTGCAGTAAAAGGGGGCCTCGGTGTGTGTAAAAAACACACGCTGACGCTTAGTAAAAGGGCCCCATGGTTATCATAAGTATGGATGTTATTTTGTAATCTGCCCACAGCCATTATCTAAGTCACTGATAGATCAAAATGCTTAGTTCATGCGGCTCAGCATATGACCCCTGTCATTCTTAGACTTACATATGCATGTATCTGTAAGAAATATGGCGTATATTAGCAGTTCTTGAAGTGTAGTTTTAATTTGTAGTTCTCTGCTGTAGGTCATCCTAGGTTCAATTAGACCTGGAAAGTATATGTATTATCAAAAGACAATGAGAAGTGATAACTGACTCATGATTAAATATAGTAACATAGTAAATGACAGCAGATAAAGACCTGTACGGTCCATCCAGTCTGCCCAACAAGATAAACTCATTTTACATGGTATGAGATACTTTATACGTATACCCGAGTTTGATTTGTCCTTGCCATTCTCAGGGCACAGACCTTAAAAGTGTACCCAGCACTCTTCATGATTTTAACCACAAAAGATATACCTGTAGATCCTTGAAAAACTAACTTTGCGTAGTCAAAGAGAAGGCAATTTTCAGTAGAACACCAAAAGGACAATTCTTGAAGGAATCCGTTTACTAAACTGTGATTAAAAGTGGCCTTAGTGAGCCCCTTATGTTGGTCTTTCCTGCGCGCTAAGGCCATTTTCTACCGCAGCTGGAAAATGGCCAATTTTCCATTTTCCCAATTAACGGTCATGTGCTAATGTTGCCACTAGCGTGCGGCCATTGACAGAAATTAGCATGTGAACCCTTACTGCCACCCATTTTGTAGGCGGTCAGGGCTTACGTGCTAATCCCATGCTAATCAGTTACTGCATGGTAATGTGGCTGCGTTAATTGATTCACGCTGTCATACCCATTCTCTGCCGCCCCAGACATGCCCCCTCCAAGAATAATTTAGGGCTTTGTTTAGCCCATGGTGTGAACATTGGGGTTTTACCTCTGGATGACTCAACTCGGCCTGCAGTAAGTCCTTTTAAACTGTGGTAAGCTCACTTTAGTGCTTACTGCAGCTTAGTAAAAGGGCCCTTAAATTATGTGCCCCTTGCACGCTTAAAGTTATAGGGGCCCTTTTACCAAATGGCTATCGTGCACCCTTTTGTGGGTCATTTCCACTGGCTAAGGCCATTTTTATCATTGGGGTAAAATAGCCAAGTTTCCAATTTTTAGTATCAATGACCACGTGCTAATTTTCCCATTGGCGCATGGCCATTAGCTCGTGAGCCCCTACCACCACCTATTTTATAGGCGGTAGGGACTGACGCACTAAGGGGGAGGTTCTATATATGGCGCCTAAAAAATCAGCCTGGAAATCAGCGCTGATTAAGCAAATTCTATGAGCGGTGCCTAGATTTAGGTATGGTATATACAATACGTTTTGTTGATATCTCTGTACCTAAAACTACGTGCATCCATTTACACCAACGAAAACATGGCATAAATCCCAACATGTAGATTCAGGTGCATTGGGCCATATTCTATAAGTATGCATGTAAATTTTGGAATGCCCATTTCCTTGCCCATAATCATGCCTCTTTGCCTGCTAGCGTTAGAAGTTCAGTGCACTTCTTTACAGAATACACTTAGTGAGTTGTGTGTAAAAATTCTAATTATTTCCAATTAGTGCTCATTGTTGCTTGTTAAGTACTGTTATCAGCGCTCATTAGCTCTCTCTCTCTCACACACACACACAAACACATAGTGACACTGGCACTGCCTGCACATACTGTAGCAGGACATGTTTATCCACTCTTATCCTAGCTGAGATTATATTCATGTACCTTTCTGACTTCATGTGCAACTTTCTTTAAATTAGTCCCCTTATTTTCTAACTCCTGTTACTCTATCTTATCTATCTATATGTTTCATCTTTGCTTACACCCTATGCTGTCTATTAAAATGTTTTATGGCGTATTGTTTTGACATTGCAATGTAGCATACTGTGCCATACATTGTAATGCTATTTGAATATTTTTACTGCTGTAATTGTCTATTGCTTATGTTTGACTTATTCTTGCTGTACACCGCCTTGAGTGAATTCCTTCAAAAAGGTGGTAAATAAATCCTAATAAATAAATCAATAAACAGCCCGCGTTTTCAACGGGAAACTTTGCACGGGGGTTTCCCTTTAAAAATGAACCTGTTGACCCTTGTGTACAACATACCTGCAGACCTGCGAGCACTGCAGGATTCTCACAGCCTGTCCTATTAGGTGGTTTGGTTTGCATTCTAACCTTACCGTTTGTTCTCCTGTATCCCATCAGCCGTTCTCTGGATGATGAGGTGATGCTGTCGAGATCCATGTTAGCTTCCCTTCTGGTACAGTATCACACTAAGGGATTCTAGAAATGTTACAGACAATTTAGATTCTGAATGTAGGGACGGGACTCTGAATCTGGAGCATGGTTTAGTTTAGTTTAGTCGGTATTTGATATACTGTCTTTCAAAGCCAAAATCAAAGCGGTGTACAATAAAGCCAAATGGAAAAGAAAGGAACTACATCAACTATCGAGGACAGAGGAAAGGAGGGAGAAAGAAAAAAATAAAGAGAATCTGTCCTCCAGATCAAAGCCCTGCTGTCAGGTGATTTTATTTAGATTTTGCTCACATCTTTTTCAATAGTAGCTCAAGGTGAGTTATGTTCAGGTACATTGGGTAGTTCCCTATCCCTGGAGAGCTCACAATCAAAGTTTGTACCTGAAGCAACAGAGAGTTAAGTGTTTTGCCCAAGATCACAAGGAACAACAGTCATAGGAGCCAACTTTTCAAAATGATTGGGGGTGCTGAAATATATATATATATATATTTACAGGTGGTGCATTTCCCCCCCTCCACCCACTCCCTCTCCCCCATCCGACCCCTCCTCCACCCCCTCCCTCCTCTGCCCCCCTCCACCCCTCCCACATATCCAGCAATTCTCCTCTCTCCCCTGCCCTCTCCTCCATTCATATCCAGCAATTCTCCTCTCTTCCCTAACCTCCCTCCCCTCTCATCCATGTCCAGCGAATTCTCCTCTCTCCCCTGCCCTCCTCCCTCCATCCATGTCCAACAAGTCTCATCTCTCCCCTGCCCTCTCTTCCATGTCCAGCGATTTCTCCTCTCTCCCCTCCTCTCCATGTCCAGTAACTCACCCGCCCTTGCAGAAACAGGAAATGAGGGCGGGACCAGAGCTGAGAGAAGGGAAGGCTGAAGTGCCGAGCCTGCTCGCCTTTTACTGCTGCTGCTGGGACTGAGCGAGGTGAGGTAAGATGAGTTTTCAATTCTGGAAGGCATGACGGCGAAGACGGAAGACTCTAGAGGGAGAAGAGGGCGGGCAGGTCGGGCTGGAACCGGAAGTTCAGAGGGTGGGGAAAATATTGGAGGTGCTCGAGCATCCACAGCACCCATGGAGTCGGCGCCTATGGCAACAGTGGGATTTGAACCGGGTATCTTGGGACGTCAACACAAGTGCTCTAAACACCAGACTACTCCTCTATTTATGGGTTAGGAGCATTGAATGCCAGTGTAAATAAGTGAGTTTTTAGGAGGGTCCTAAAATGGGGATAGTGAAAAGAGGCAGGATTTGACTAAGGAAGAGATGTGTCGAGAGAAAGAAAGTTGAGAATCAACGGTCACACCCAAATATTTCAGGGTGGTCGCTAGAGTCAGGGGGAGGGGATTATGAAGCAAGGGGGCAGAAGAGGGTTTACTCTATCACCACCAGTTCCCATAAAGAACCCCTCCTTGTGCTGAAGATGTGGCAAAGGATAATGCTGGTGTAGTTGGCCCTACGTGGGCTTACCAAATGCTAAATTGGGACTACCGCCAGCCCAATGTGGCCGCCGGCAGTACTTCCTCCCCGAGCATGCGCCATTTCCAGGGGAAAAAGAACCCCCCCCCCCAGAAATGGTTGTGAGGCGGTAATCAGGCATTGCCGTGCTCTGCCCAGTTACCACCATGTTACTATGGGAGCCCTTATTGCCACCTAATGGGTGACGGTAAGGGCTCCCTGTCGCACGGCCACGCAGTAAGAGTTCTTTTACCGCATGGCCACATTTGTCTTGGGGCCTTTTACCTGCTGCAGTAAAAAGGGCCCTGGTGTGAGGGAAAAATGGCCCCTGCTGCTAGCGTAGGACCCTTTTTCCCAGAGCTTGGTAAAAGGACCCCTATGTATGTTACTATGTGAATATCCTGAAAACTAGACTGGCTTGGGTTCCCTGAATACTGGGCTGAGAAACCCTGTATCCAGATAGCAGCATTGAATATGCAGGACTGGCCAAAGGTCAATCCCCCCCTCCTTTACCTTCCTACCTTTCCCTCCTCTATTACATATATATTGATATTCTTTGATTTGACTATTTGATTATTCCTTGTACTTTGCATTTCTCTTCCCTGTATCATTATAAAATTAATAAAAATTTCAAGAGTAGGACTACGAAAAGCCTGTTAACTGAAATAGATATGCCACATGTTCCTAAACTCTTTGTTAAACTAAAGTTGCCGCAAACCTGCAAAACGTCCTGAAGGAAGCTCTTTTTGGCATGATGCAAGCACTACAATGAGAGTTAGCTGTAATTTTGAGAGACTGAGGTCATACTCCACATACCCTGACTTTGGAGTGAGGTTCATGACTGTCATAGTATGTGCAAAACTAATTTATTTGGAGACTTTATCTCCAAGTTTGTGCCTCACATTTACATGGAACACTTCAAAAACTTTAAGATCCTTCAGCAAACATCCTTCTAAATCAAGGGTGGGCAACTTTGGTCCTTGAGGGTCTCAACCCAGTCAGTTTTTCAGCATTTCCCAATAAATATGCATGAGATCTATTTTCATACAATGGAAGCAGTGCATGTTCAATCCTGAAAACCTACTGGGTTGTGGCCCTCAAGGACCAAGGCTGCCCCCCATTCTAAATTGAACTTCAGTGTCTAACAGATACTGTAAACTCCCAATGAAATCCATAAGGTGATGGATTTCATTGGGAGTTTACAGTATCTGTTAGACAGATATAAAGCTTCAAACAATCATATTTGACAGGATATTATCACCAAATACCCCCAAATGAGCTCAAACACTCATTCTGAACCACTAATGTACACCAATAACTCACTATTACATCAACAGTTAGCTAGCAATGTCCCTGTTTCATATGTCTTTTCTGCATAGAACACTGTACTGTAAACTTCATTTCCCTTTAAATACTTGCCACTTTTGACTGCAAGCCTGTGCCAGACAAACTAAATCTGATCCAGTTCAATCGCTGGCTCCAACTGCCATAAACAGTCTAAAACACCAAGAAAGTTTTAGCTCTACAGCCTCTGATTGGTTGAAGGAAATTCCAATAGTTGCAGCTTTTCAGTTTCATTGGTTAGAGTAAAAAACATTGAACTTGAGTGACATGGCCCCTCAGCCAATCTATGTGGATATAAAAACATTCAAATGAGTTAAGATGTACACTCCAAAACCAAATTTTATTCTCATGTTAACAAAGCTCAGATTAAAAGCTTGCAGATAATATTCAAACTTAGAAGAACAAACGTTAACAAATAAAGGGGCCGTTTTACTAAATCATATTAAGCACTTAACTCGCAGTTTACCACACGGTAACTGCTAGCACAGGACTGCATTAAAAGGCTGTATGATAATTTAGTGCTTACCAGGCTTTAAGGGACAGATCTTCAGACCGCAAGAGGTAGCTGAGCTGCTACTAAAATGGTCAGTGGTCTTTGTCATAAAGTGTATGGGGACAGACTTAAAGATCTCAAAATGTATACTTTGGAAGAAAGGTGGGAGATGGGAGATATGATAGAGACATTTAAATACCTATGTGGCATAAATGCACAGGAGTCGAGTCTCTTTCAATTGAAAGGAAGCTCTGGAACGAGGGAGCCTAGGATGAAGGTGAAAAGGGACAGACTCAGAAGTAACCTGAGGAAATACTTCTTCAAAGAAAGGATGGTGAATTTATGGAACGGCCTCCCAGTGGAAGTGGTGGAGACGAAAACTGCATCTGAATTCAAGAGAGCTTGGAAGACGTACATAGGATCTCTAAGGGAGTGACAGGGAGAGTAGACGGCATGGATGGACACACTGGACAGGCCATATGGTCTTTATCTGCCTACATTTTTCTGTTTCTGTGTGATAATATGTGTGGCTAACACTACACAGCATAATGTGATAACTGAAGGACTTAAATTCTTAGTTTCTGATCCGATGTCTATCATCCATGACCAGTACAACTTGCATCCACACACAATAACTAGAGCTACTACAACTTCCATTGAATATGTCAAACTTTATTTGTTTTTGACAACAACACTGTTCAAACCACTCCAATAACCTAGTCAAGGGTGGTATACGTACAGCAGAAACATTGGTGTAGGGTAAGATAGCAGTGCTACCTTATTCAGAAGAACAAAGATAAGTAATATATATAAATGTACTTTTGTCATGTAAACAATATCTGGTGATTTTGATCTATAATTTTACAGTCTTTTAGCCCGGGTTATCCAATTGCTTTTTCAGTAATTATAACATTGATTAAGGATAGTGAGCTATGTTCATAAGTCTATACAAATCTGTATACATGTATCAGAACATCAGGAAGCCACATTATAAATACACATCCATGGATTCAAAGCAG
Source organism: Microcaecilia unicolor (assembly GCF_901765095.1). Classification (NCBI taxonomy): domain Eukaryota; kingdom Metazoa; phylum Chordata; class Amphibia; order Gymnophiona; family Siphonopidae; genus Microcaecilia; species Microcaecilia unicolor. The sequence continues at coordinate 166,826,055 of NC_044038.1, forward strand.
GAAGGAAATGTAACTGCAATTATTAATGCCTACAGCTCTATTGTAATTCTGAGTGCATTGTAAATAATTGTCAATGCATTGTTTGTTGCTGTTTCTATATTCTTTTAAAGTTCCTCACTTTCGTACATTCCAGCATAAGAATCCATATGTTGGAACTCTGTGCCCGGGATGAAGGCTTGTCTCATATTCACTCCTTTTCCATTGAGTGTGGCATATTTGCTAAATGTTGGTCTGACTTTTAGTGGTTTCGTGTTCTGAACCCCTTTGTTGGCATAAGCTGGAACAGAAACAAAACAAAAACACACGGGTACGTTGGTTATTCAAGTAGGAAACGCCAGCCCTGATTTGTCAAAAATTCCCTCATGCTGTACAAGAGAACATATTCCACTGATAAATCAGATATAAACCCCCTAATTGTATAAATGTGCGTGCACAATTTTATGCTTAGCGTGCAACGTTGCATGAGCAAGTTATAGAATAGTGTCAGTTAAGTGTGTAACTCAATGTAATAATGAGCTGTTAATTGGCATTAACTACCAATTTTTGGATTTATGTGCTAATTGGCACTAATTAGCAGTTATCCCCTGGATTCTATATATGGCGCCTGAAAATGTGCTTACGTGCTATTCTAAACTTAGGCACAGTTTAATGCGTAAATCTAGGCATATCCATTTGCACCAACGAAAATGGTGGTGCAAATGCCCATGCCTAAATTTACAAGCAGAACCCCCTTATTCTATAATTGCACATATAATTGCAATCCACATCCACACTCCACCCCGAAACGCCCATGACCGTCCCATTTCCATGCCCACTTTTCTAGGATGAGCATACAATTTAGGCGTGGACCACGTAGCTAAATTTACATACGTACATATTAATTGATTTCAATTAGCACCAATAATTGCTTGTTGAAAAGCCAATTATTGGCACTAATTGGCTCGTTATTCAAGTAAATTGTGTATGCAAATTGGCACATGCCCAAATTTGCTCATGCATTTTTTGGTGACTTTTATAGAATCAGGGGGATAACTTCTGTATGAAACTTATGGGAAACAGGGTGGAATTTTACAAAGCATAGCATAGGGAAAGGAACAGGCCTAAAATGAAACAGTTCTGAGGAGGCAGGAAGGGATGAGAACCAGGAGCAGATGCTCTGGAATTTATTTTCCTTTCCAAAAAAATATAAATACATTAGGGCCTTAATTTTAGAAGCCCAATTCACAATTTACATATATATATATATATATATATATATATATATATATATATATATATATATATATATATATGTTGAAACCCAAATTTTGAAAAACAGGATTTACACATGTAAATTTGCAATACGTGCATATGGCAAGTGGGCGAGGTTTGGGTAACACTAGGGTTGGGCCCAAAATACACAAATATTTCCCAATTCAGAAATGCAATGCACATCTCTGACAACTGTGATCCCCATCAGGATTTGCAGTTGCTGTTGGGTATAAATAGGTTTTGCAAAAGTGCTCATTTTGGACATTACTCTACAGGAGGGATTAGAAGTGGTCACATTTTAATCCCCCCCCATGTTGTTCCCCTTCTAAAATCAATTGTGCTGAATGATTGCGGGTTCTGTACTTAATTGGGAACACAGACATGCAGGTTTCCAAAATGGCATCCACACACATCTATGTATTGGCACTTAACACATCCAGAGGCCATTTTACTAAAGGGTTGCCGTGCGGCAACCTGGAACTACCGCCAGCTCAACACGGCCGCCAGTGGTAGTTCCGCCTCCAGCATGTGCCATTTTCGGTGCTGCTGGATTTTAAAATATATATATACCACAGGGGCTTACCTGGTGGTAATCGCTTCCTGGTTACTGCTGGGATAGCATGGGAGTCCTTACCGCCACCTCAGTGGGTGGCAGTAAGTGCTCCCCCTCCCCCTCCAGCATGGCCACATAGTAAGTGCAAGCTTACTGCATGGCCATGTGTTTTTTTTAGTTTTTTTATCTGCTGCAGTAAAAAGGATCCTGGAGTGCAGCAAAAACAGCCACCGCCACTGCTGCAGGGCCCTTTTTACTGCAGCTTGGTAAAAGGAACCCCCTAGGTTCTGAAATATCAACATACGAGTTACATGCTACCACTTAGACATGTACGTTGCCCAGTTGTGTCCACTGATGTTTTAGACCTTGACAAATGTAAAATGGTTTCTCTTATCCAAGGGTGGCCCTACCATTAGGCCATCTGAGGCAGGGGGGGGGGCCTCAGGCGGCACTCTTCAGGGACTGGCATCTCCCCACTCTTCGGGGAGCAGCATTTTCCCCTTCTTTCCTCCACCCTGTTCGCGGCGTTTACCCGTTTTGTCACGCTCTAAACCTGGCAGCGATTTCCATATGCTGCCCTGCCGCTGGCACCTGCCTCTTCCCTTTACTGTGGCCGCCTCTCTGATGTAACTTCCTGTTTCGTCAGAGGCTTAGGCAGCCGCAGTAAAGGGAAGAGGCGGGTGCCGGCGGCAGGGCAGTGTATGGGAATCGCTGCCGGGTTTGGAACGTGACAAAATGGGTAAATGCCGCGAACAGGGTGGAGGAAAGAAGGGGAAAATGCTGCTCCCCGAAGAATGGGGAGATGCTAGTCCCTGAAGAGTGCTACCTGAGGCCCCCCCCCCCCGCCTCAGATGGCCTAATGGTAGGGCCGCCCTTGGATAAGAGAAACCATTTTACATTTGTCAAGGTCTAAAACATCAGCGGACAGGTAAATGCCGTGAACGGGCTGGAGGTAGGAAAGGGGCAGCATCTTGGCCCGGGAGGGGGAGGTATCTTGGCATGGGGGCAGCATTTTGGCCTGGGGGGGGGCGGCATCTTAGCTCCGCCTCAAGCAGAATCTTGCCTTGGGCCGGCACTGCTCCTACCACATATAACCAGTGTATACGTGTGCTTTTCAGTGTGCATTTAAAAAAATGTTCCACATGTCCTGACATGGACTTCCAAATTCTGATTTCAACATTCTGTCTAAAATGGGGCTGTAAGTGAAAAATATGACTGCACACTTCTGTTAGTTTCAGAAGCAGACTGAAATTCAGGATTCCTATATGATTCTTCTCAGCTCTCCTACTTGTGGTAAGTATAATTGGAAAACTGTAATAACAATGACGCTATTTGTGTCCCACTTCACGGACATCTTGTGCACCCTCTAGCTCCTAAAGTTGGCTGCTGGGTCATCCAGCTCAGTCGTTAACTGTATTACACTCCTGGCACACTGGACTTGGAGTGTACTGGGACCTTATTTGCATAAAAGTGAAATATATAACAGTGAACTGTCTCTTACTTGCAACATCGAGTCTGGCATGGCAGGTTTCTATTCCGGCCTCATTTACTGCAGATATGGTATACCATCCAGCATCTTTCTTGCTTACATTGTGGATCAGTAAGCTAATTTTTCCACTGCTGTCTTGCAAGAGGCTGTAAAAAGAAAGGAAAGGTTAGGCAAACCAAGGCAGATTTCTTAACTTTCACTGTGTTAAACATTGCTTAGTTTAGCTATACTGTATTTTCATTCAAATGACCCCCTGCAACCATAAGGGCTATCGTATAATCCATTATTAAGATAGACTTGGGAAAATCCACTGCTTATTTCTAGGATAAGCAAAGAGAGGTGGGAGAGAGGGGATATGATACAGACATTTAAATACCTCAGTGGCGTGCATGTACAGGAGGTGAGCCTTTTTCAAATGAAGGAAACTTCTGGAATGAAAGGGCATAGCACGAAGTTAAGAGGAAACAGGCTTAGGAGGAATCTGAAAAAATACTCTTTCATGGAGAGGGTGGTGGATATGTGGAATGGCCTCCCAGTGGAGGTTGTGGAGACGGGGACTGTGCCAGAATTGAAGAAAGCGTGGGACAGGCAGGTGGGATCTCTTACGAAAAGGAGTTAGTGGTTACTGAGTATAGGCAGACTGGATGGGACGCCATTCGGCCCTTATCCGCCATCATGTTTCTATGTTTCTAAATGACCTTGCAATTAAAAACTTTTTTTTCTCCATTATTGAGCTCAAACCTGTTAATACTAACACCATATCAGTGACCTGTATGAATTGCTGCAGCGGCTGGTGATCTCAAAGACACGTTTGAAGGGTGCTGTAGCGTGAATATCTCACTTATTCACCTGCTTGATTACTCCCTATTCTTGGCATCAGACATACTGGCATTGCTCCTGGATACAGTCAGGAAAGGAAAAGATTACGTCTGAATAAGTTTTTGGCCGGGTGAACAGTTTGAGCTATTCCATTAAGCCATTGAAACGCTGGTAAATGCACAGCAATGATAGTTGTTATGAAGTTATTCACTGAGGAAGCCTAAAAGTGTGAAAGGCAGGCCATCGTTGGGACCAAGGACATAATATAGGATTTTTTGAGACAACTAATGCTAAGATAAGTGTTTCTTTGATTTGGCTGATATGGTATTAGTATTAACAGGTTTGAGCTCAATGAGTGAGAAAAAAAAAGCTTTTTTAGGCCTATGAATGATAACTACTTAACATTTCTAGAGCGCTACTAGGGTTATGCAGCGCTGTACAGTTTAACAACAAAGGACAGTCCCTGCTCAAAAGAGCTTACAATCTAATGGGCGAAATGTCAAGTATCAAGTGGGGGCAGTCTAGATTTCATGAATAAAGATATGGTGGTTAGGTGCCGAAGGCAACATTGAAGAGGTGGGCTTTGAGCAAGGCTTTGAAGATGGGCAGGTAGGGGGTGTGGCGTATAGGCTCAGGGAGTTTATTCCAGGCACGGGGTGAGGTGAGGCAGAAAGGGCGGAGCCTGGAGTTGCCGGTGGTGGAGAAGGGTACTGAGAGGAGTGATTTCTCTTGAGAGCGGAGGTTACAGGTAGAAACGTAAGGGGAGATGAGGGTAGAGAGGTAGGGAGGGGCTGCAGATCAAGTGCATTTGTAGGTTAATAGGAGAAGCTTGAACTGTATGCGGTACCTGATCGGAAGCCAGTGAAGTGACTTGAGGAGAGGGGTGATATGAGTATATCGGTCCAGGCGGAAGATAAGACGTGCAGCAGAGTTCTGAACGGACTGAAGGGGGGATAGATGGCAAAGTGGGAGGCCAGTGAGGAGTAGGTTGCAGTAGTCAAGGTGAGAGGTGATGAGAGAGTGGATGAGAGTTCGGGTGGTGTGCTCAGAGAGGAAAGGGCAAATTTTGCTAATGTTATAGAAGTCATAGTTTAGCCACCATATTAACTGGCTAAAAATTTTAGTTCTAGACGGTGAGCATGCAACTGCTGAGGCCTCTTCCTCCAGTAGAAGCTGAGCCGATCACTTCTAGGAGTTCATGCAGTTATCATTGGCTAAAACCTGAGAGCGCCTGACGTCAATCTATATATGTGAACGCCATTTTTTTGTGTTTTTTGACATTGCAAGAAGCTGAGCTAAACAGCCACAAAGTGGAGTGAGCCTAAGTTCCACAGACCCTGAGGAAGGTTGCGAAACTTTGGCCTTTGTTGGTAGTGGAATAGAGATATCTGGAGAGATGAAAAGTCAATACATCTCAAAAAGCTCAAAAAGCTTAGTAAATCGCTTGCTTGGACGTTATATATTTTATTTATTTATTTGTTACATTTGTATCCCACATTTTCCCACCCATTTGTAGGTTCAATGTGGCTTACATAATTTCGGAGAGGTAGTTGCGAACTCCGGGGTTAGCAGATACAAAGTGTGAAATATAGTAAAATAGATCAGGTATGGACCGTTCCGAGCAGATTTCAAGGGGTGGGATCCTGTGGCAGGGGATCAAGTGTCATTCGTTTCCTATTTTCGGTGCTATCATTCATTTTTGATGACTACGTTGGTTCTGAGGGGTATGCCTTTCTGAAAAGATGAGTCTTTAGTTTTTTTCAGAAGTTTAGAAGATTGTTCGTGGTTTTCAAGTCTTTTAGTAGCGCGTTCCACAGCTGTGTGCATATGTAGGAGAAACAGGAGGTGTATGTTGATTTGTATTTCAGTCTTTTGCATCTTGGGAAGTGAAGGTTTAGGGATGACCTTGCTGAATCAGTTGTGTTTCTAGTAGGTAGATCGATCAGTTCAGTCATGTAACCTGGAGCTAGGCCATGGATTATTTTATACACCATAATACATATATAATTTAATAAAAAATTTGGGGAGGATTTTTTAGCCAATGATGACTACATGAACTCCTAGAAGTGATCGGCTCTGCAGCCAAGAAGGAGTCAGCTGAAGCTTTTCCTTCCGTTTTTAGTAAAATTAACAAAATTGTTAAAAAGTGATAAAGTTGTATAAGCTTGCACTAAAGTTGCCACTAACACACGGCCATTAAAAATCCTTAGCATGTGAGAGACTTACCGACATCTATTTCGTAGGTGGTATGGACTCACATGGTAGTCCTGCCCTAATCAGTTAGCGAGTGGTAAAGTGGATGTGCTTATTGATTAGCTCAGAAACGCCCACTCTCTGTGCAAAACACACCCCCCTCCAAGAATTTTTTTTTAAACATTTGTTAGCATGCAGGTAGTGAGCATCATTTGGGAACTTAATGCAGGATGCCTGAGCACATCCTGCAGTAAACCCTTTTAAGCTGTGGTAAGCATGAACTAGCGCTTATCGCAGCTTAGTTAAAGGACCTGGAACTGGAATTAGGAAAGGTGCAGAGAAGGGCGACGAAAATGATAAAGGGGATGAAGTATAAAATGTTTAGTACTTTTTGGGGATCTTGCCAGGTATTTGTGACCTGGATTGGCCACTGTTGGAAACAGGATGCTGGGCTTGATGGACCTTTGGTCTGTCCCAGTGTGCCAATACTTATGTACTTATGACCTCTTTGTGACTTAGAACCTTTGAATTAGGGGCTTTGCAGCAGTTTTCCTCATCAAAGACACAAGGGGTCTTTTACAACCTGCACTAGCGTTTTTAGCTCCTGGTAAACACCAAGATGCCCATTATATTCTTATGGGTGTCTCAACGTTGACCACATTTACTGCGAGCTAAAAACGCTAGCGCGGCTTTGTAAAAGGCCTCCACAATGAGGATTCTTGAATAGATAGAAAAACCTATTCATAGCTACCTAGTTACTCAGTTCCAGGTGGGAGATTTTAAGTCATTCCTGGATTTTTAGCAGGTCCCAAAAAACACACAGGCAAGCAGTCTGCAAGATCCAGTACAGCAGGAAAGAAGATCAGACCCACATGATGAAATAGGACAACATTTATTCAATACAAATAAATGAAATCAGCATACAATTGTTCTCTAGCCACACAAGGGCTGTGTTGTTACACCCTGGCACATTTAGGGGGTCTTTTACTAAAGCTTAGCTCGAGTTATCTGCAGCAGGGCCCATTTTATTCCTATGGGACTTGCTGCAGATAACTCGAGCTAAGCTTTAATAAAAGACCCCCTTATTTATTGAAAAATTGCATGTCTGTGCTACTTGGCCTGAAAATGTTAAACTGAGCATGCAAACAGTTAATTCATGTTAATGGATCTCAGAGTAACATAAAACATTGGAATAATAATAATAATAAGATTATATATGTGTATATATATAAGTGCATGCCTTATATGTATATACATATATAATCTTATTATTATTATTATTCCAGTGTTTTATGTTACTCTGAGATCCATTAACATGAATTAACTGTAAAAGTATATTTTTGGAACATCTTACACCACAACATTTGTTCCATTGTTTATACAACAAGTGTCATATCTTTTACTTACATATAAGCATTTTCTCGTTGTTCCACATCATTAGAAGTATATGCTCACTGCCTACAGCGGATAAATGTTTACACCATTTTTGTGCTTCGTTTTACAAATGTGTTAACCATGTCACTGTTTTTCCGTTTTTTTTTTAAATTCCTTGCTTAGAGTTTATATATGATATTGATGTGTCATTCCTATCTCTCTGCGCATTTTAGGAATTTAAGTTTTCATCTGCAACACCACATCTTATTTGGTTTTGTTTGTTTTTAATAATGTTTTAAATTTTGTTAATTTGTAATTGCTTTTCGTGGAAACATTTCATGCATTTTTGTACTTATAAATTTATTTGATGTCTTTTTAAATTATAATTCATGCTTTTATAGATGTCTTCTATTTTAACATATCTATAATATTCTTTTATGATCATTGTTGTTTACAGTTTACAGTCATATTTATGTTTTATATTTGGCTTTGTAGACTCCTGAAGAAGGTGCTACGTCGCCGAAACACGGCTGTGTCGAGTCGACCTGTTATAATAAACATTATACCTTTTTCAAATATACGTCTCCCTGATTGATTGGAAGGAGCCTATCTTCCCCCACTCTTCTCTTTTTTCTTCCTGTATTGTTTCGTGGGGATTAAGTGCACCTCCACACTTTGTGTGGCTTCGTCTTTTACTTCAAACTGAGCATGGTCCCAAGAAATGAAACCAGGTGGAGTAGAAGGATAACTTGGCCTCCATAGACAGAGGCAAACCCCAAACCTTCATGATTATGAGCAATTTTCTTCATGGTTCAGACCCTGTCATTATAATTTGGGGCATAAGAGTCGATATTCAGCTGGATAGAAACCACCAAGCTGTGTTTCGACAGCAGAAATTAAAGAAATGCATTTTTATTCAACATCAAAAAATCTTGCAGAACAGAGGCTACAGTAAGAAGATATGATTGTACCTAATTCTGTCAGTGTTGTTCTGAAGCATTTCATTGTTCCGTTTCAACAAAATCTGCGGAGCAGGCATGGCAGAGATGAGACAATCCATTCGGACAGACTCCCCTTCAAATGCTCGTTGGCTCTGCGGTTTCTGGATAAAAACTGGAGGCCTCCTATGTGCTTGTGCTGAATGGCAGGGAAGGAAAGAGAATTGTTCAAATGGACGACGTTAAATGACATTTGCATTCTCCTGACAAACTATTCACTTTTGGCTCCGAACAATTAAGCAGGGCCAGAAACAAGTCCTGTTCGTGGCTAACTGTTAATTTTCAGTGACGCTTAACCAGTTAGCGCTGCTGAAAATAACTGGTTAGAGTCTAACTGCAAACCAACTAAGTTGGAGGCATTCTGGGAGAGGAGCTGGCATTTGGCTGATTAAGTTCCCATATTCAGCAAACCAGCCCGATTAACCTCATAAATGGGACTGCATAAAAGGATTTATGTGATAACTCATAGCCACAGCGGTGGCCCAAGGCAAGATGCCACCTGAGGCAGGGCTGAGATGCAGTCCACCCCTCCAGGCCACAGACTGGCATCTCCCCCCTTCCTTCCTCTACTCCTTCCCTTAGTCTACCTTCTTTTCACATTTTCCAAAAGGCAACAGCAGCAGCAGCAGTTCCCATGCGCTGCCCTGCCGCCAGCACCAGCCTCTTCTCTACTGCAGCCCACATCTGAGGAAACAGGAAGCTACATCAGAGAGGCGGGCCACAGTAAAGAGAAGAGGCCGGTGCCAGTGGCAGGGCAGCGTATAGGAATCACTGCCACCACCTTTTGGAAAATGGACAAAGAAGGTAAACTTGGGGAAGAAGATAGAGGAAGGAAGGGGGAGATGCCACTCCAGGAAGAGTGCTGCCCGAGGCCTCCGCCTCAGGTGGCCTAATGGTAGGGCTGCCACTGCATAGCCGGTTAAGTGTTGAACATCGCACTTAACCGGCTATTTGGGCCACCTGAGGCGGAGGCCTCGGGCAGCACTCTTCCTGGAGTGGCATCTCCCCCTTCCTTTCTCTATCTTCTTCCCCAAGTTTACCTTCTTTGTCCATTTTCCAAAAGGTGGTGACAGTGATTCCTATACGCTGCCCTGCCACTGGCTCTGCAAAACCAGATATTCAACACTGAAGCTCAGACAGGGCCTGCAATTGAATATTCAGGAATAATACCTCCAGTGGTCAGCAAAACACCGAGCACTGCCTATTGAATATAGACCCCATAGAAGTTATCTTTTCTGTCTTGTTTTGATTGCTCTTTAAAAGAATCCCTAGCATGACGTGACAAATCTTTGACGCTTTCTCCTTCATAGATGGTGGTACTAAGGAACATATTCTGCAATGAGAATGTTAATTGTGGAATGTCTAAACCTTACAAATATCATGTAACGAGACTTGTGCATACACCTTTCATACAACCCTTTGAAAAAGGAACCTTCTTTCTTGTGTGGTTCATGAAACACAAGAGTGGGACAACTTCCACAGCAGAAAACCTTTGAGAAAAGATCAAAGCTGGGCAAGAGAAGGCTTGGTTCATGAAAGAGGTGTAGCCAGACTCAGTAGTTTGGATGGGCCCAAAGGTAAATTGGATGGGCCCTTCTATGCATACGTATCCCACCCCCCCCCCCCCCAAACCAATATGTTCCCAGAGATATTTTTTAAAATACAGATTTTTTTTTACCCCACATCTCTCCCCTCTCCTACACGGCGTCCTGGCATCTGTGCTCTTGTCTCTGAACCCCGTCCTTCCCCAGTGTACAGTACAGGCTTCCTCGGTACCTGCAACGATTTATTCTTGCTGCTTGTGCCGACCCCGCAGGCTTCCATCTGTTACATCCCACTCTCATTGATGTCATCGCCTGTTTCCTGTCTGGCAGAACACAGCAGATGGAAGCCTGCAGGGCCGGCGCAAGCACCGAGGATGCCTGTACTGTACACCGGGAAGGGCTGGGTTCAGAGACAGGAACACAGATGCTGGGACACTGCGGAGGAGAGAGGAGAGAGAGCGCAGTGTAGTGCTGCTGCTGGGTGGGCCTGAACCAAGAATGGGTGGGCCTGTGCCCACCCATAGCTACACCACTGCTTCATGACATACAATGTGAATTGGCAGGGATGCCTGTTGCTGGTAAAAAATCATTATAGGTTTGTTTGTTTTTTTAAACAGATGAAAAACTGAAAAGCTTCCCTATGGATTTATTCTTCTTATCCTATATAATAAAAAGCACCTCCAATGTTCTGAAGCTGACTCCATAAAAGTGAAGCTTTGAAGGGCTTGTGCTCCTGCTGTATCCATCTCCTGAATTGACGTCACGTACTGTGAGAAAGGGGGTGGCAAACCGGAGGGGTGGTGGAGGAAAGGGCTATCTGTGCCCGCCAGGGATCAAAAGAAGAAAGAGTGGGACTATAAGAACTACAAGTCCCAGAAGCCCGAGCTGAGCAGGAAGCAGGAGTGGGAGGAGAAGTCCTCTCAGAGGGGGAAGGGGGAGGAGGTTGATTGGGAGATGAAGTCAGAGGGAGGGGATGAGGAACACCTGTGGGAGAAGGGAGTGGTGGAACAGATGGATTGGCAAGGGGGGGAAGGGGGAGGGGAAACAGAAGAAATGGATATCTCAGCATTTGCTCAGGGCCATGAGGAGAGGAGAAAGAGGGCTGTGTGTACTGGATCACAAAAGGTATGAATTCTTTAACCCGGTGGGTGGTTGTCAGGAGTTAGTGCTGACAAATGAGGGAGGTGGGTCTCTAGGTGTAGCCAGTATGCAGGGCTAAACCTAGAGGAATTCATACCGTAGGGGAAACTTTGGAACTTTATAGTGTTGCTTGAGAAAAGCTGAACTGTGTGATAAACATTTGATTCTGAATAGAGACTCTAAAGAAAGGGGCCTGTGCCAGGAACAGGTCCCGGTCCAGAGGCCTGGTCGGGGACTTAATAGCTGGACTGGAAAGAACCTAGGCGGCTAGTCTATGAGGAGTGGGACTCCACCAGGAAACAGATACTTGCCAGTAGCCGGTAGGGGTTGAACTAGAGGGTGGGCTACTGGCTGGAGAGAACACAACTGTGTAAGCCTGAGGGAGGTTTGCATAACTTGCAAGGATTGCAGACAGCACGGAGAGGTGCGGCTGGATGGTAGACAGCACGGAGAGGTGCAACTAGAGAGCAGACAGCCCGGAGAGGAGCAGGAGTCTGACAGTGGTGCGGCTGGAGTACAGACAGCACGGAGAGGTGCGGCTGGATTGTAGACAGCACGGAGAGGTGCAACTAGAGCGCAGCCAGCCCGGAGAGGAGCAGGAGTCTGACAGTACGTCCGGGTTCATCACAAACAGCAGTGACCAACCACTGGAAGGGAATGCTGCAGAGTTGCCAGGCAATGAAACGCGACGTCACACGCATGAGGGTGTCGTCGTTCCTCCCTTCCTCCCTCCCTCCCTTCCAGTTCTAGGCCCTCTCCCTCCAAATTTTAAAAGTCATCTTCACTTACCAAGTCGAGTTTACAGCGGCCGGCAGCAGCGGTAAAAGGCGTGCAGGCTCGGCCCTTCTCTCTCTCTCAGCTCCAGTCCCGCCCTTGCAGAAACAGGAAATGAGGGCAGGACCAGAGCTGAGAGAGAGAGAAGGGGAACTGGGAGGGAGGTGGGATCCTGGAACTGGGAGGGAGGGGGACCCTGAAACTTGGAGAGAGGGAGGGGGACCCTGAAACTCGGAGGAAGGGTGGGACCCTGAAACTCAGAGGGAGGGAGGGAGGGGGAACCTGAAACTCAGGAGGGAGGGAGAGGACAACCCTGGAACTCAGAGGAAGGGAGGGAGGGGATGACCCTAGAACTCAGAGTGAGGGAGGGAGGGAGGGAGGGGGGGACAACCCTGGAACTCGGAGGGAGGGAGGTAGGGGATGACCCTGGAACCAGTGTTGCCAGGTGGGCGGTTTTCCGCGACCCGCCGCGGGAAATTTTTGCCCGCGGCGGGTTGCGGTTTTTTGGGCGGTTTTTAGGGCTTCCGGGCGGCTTTTTGGGCGGCTTTTTGATTTTTTTCGGCCGCGGGGGGCGGGGTTAGTGACGTTTTTGGGCGGGGTTAGTGACGTTTTGGGCGGGGCCGATGACGTGGGAGGCGGGGCCGATGACGTGGGAGGCGGGGCTGATGACGGGGAGGCGGGCCCGATGACGTGGGAGGCGGGGCCGATGATGGGGAGGCGGGGCTGATGACGGGGAGGCGGGCCCGATGACGTGGGAGGCGGGGCCGGTGACGGCGGGGGCGGGGCCGGTGACGCGGGGGTGGGGGTGTCAGGGGCGGGGTTTGTGTTTGGGCGGGTTTTGGGCTGGTTTCTGGCCTGGATTGGGCTGGAAAAAAAATTTCTACCTGGCAACCCTGCCTGGAACTCAGAGTGAGGGAGGGAGGGAGGAGGGGGCAACCTTGGAACTCGGAGGGAGGGAGGGAGGGGACGACCCTGGAACTCGAGGGAGGGAGGGAGGTAGGGAATGACCCTGGAACTCGGAGGGAGGGAGGGAGGTAGGGGATGACCCTGGAACTTGGAGGGAGGGAGGGAAGGAGGGAGGGGACGGATGACCCTGGAACTTGGAGGGAGGGGACGGACGACCCTGGAACTTGGAGGGAGGGGGGGGGACGACCATGGAACTCGGAGGGAGGGATGACCCTGGAACTCGGAGGGAGGGAGGGAGGGCGGGAGGGGGGCCCATGGCACACACTCTCATTCTCACACACACACTCTCACTCTCACAGACACACTCGCACCCAGTCTCACTCTCTGTCACACACACACACTCGCACATTCACTCTCTCTCTCACACACAGTCACTCTCACACACACTCTCTCAAACATACACACTCCGAGGAAAACCTTGCTAGTGCCCGTGTCATTTGTGTCAGAAACGGGCCTTTTTTTACTAGTTTTAAAATAAAATATTAGCAACTTGCAATACCGGATGCCCTTAGCAGGGTCAGTTATCAGAAAGGGTGGTTCAGCAAAAAGCTAGGTGTCCTGGGTCTGTTCAGACTGGCAATGTAATTGGTTTACTTAGGGGTATCAGACTTCTGTTCTGTTGCTGAGAGGTCAGCACAGAACTTTCATTTTTTGAAGTGAATCACAGGCCTTCACCACTGAAGGAGGCTCTATTTGTGTTACCCTTGCCTGGGGCTAGAAGCTTTGTAAAGGGCAGGACATGAGTCCTGGTTTACATTTGCAGAACTAATCCCCTCTCTTGCCTGACTCCTGTGTACATTCATCTGAGTGAAACAACTCTAATGCCCAATAATATGGATGAGCACTTTTGAAATGATAGGAAAATCACAGTGATATTGGTTTCATTTTGTCTTGTCTTCCATTCAAAAATGGCCAAAAAATTCTCACAGACTTAGGGGTGTAGTTATCAATGTGGGGTACCATTAAGATGTGTTATTTTACCTCTAACTTATGCTATTTTAGCACAGGTCCCATTTTATGCAATGAGGCCTTGTTACTAAATATCTGGGGTTAACAGTAGAATAACACGTCTTAATGGTACCCAAGCTATACCTGCCTCCCTTAATTAAAGAAAAAAGAACTGTCTCTAGAACTGCTTTATGTCATAAAAGTGAGCCAAGTATAGGGCAATCAAGCCACTGTGACATCACTGATGAGGTTGGCTCTTAGGCATTGGTGGAATGAGGAATTATGACATCACAATATCAGCTCTGGTTACTGCTATATGTAATAAACATGAGCCAAGTATAGGACAATCAAGCCATTGTGACATCACTGATGAGGTTGGTTCTCAGGCATTGGTGGAATGAGGCATTATGACATCACAATATCAGCTCTGGTTACCAGAGACTGAAACTCTTCACACTAAGGGGGTAAGTTATCAATGTGGGCTACCATTAAGATGGGTTATTTTAGCACTAACTCATGCTTTTTAGCACAACTCCCATTTTATGCAATGAAACCTAGTTACTAATAACTGTGATTAATAGTAAAATAACACATCTTAATGGTCACCCACATTGATAACATCCTCCCCTTAATTTTGGTTCATTTTTGCATTCTAGTGTGTGCAAAACTGCAGAAACCAAACCAAACGAAAAAATCAAAAATTAGTAAATGAAATGGAAAATATCATTTTTCTATGTAGACCCCAAACTACAGCTTACCAAGCACATCCAGTTGCACCCTAAACTTGGCTTGTCCAGCACGATTAGAGGCGACACATTCATACTGTCCTGCATCATGGGCTCGAACTACTTCAAAAATAAAGGAATGGAAGCCCTTTTCAGATACTATCATTTTATGAAAGTTATCGGGACGGACCAGGCTTCCATTTAGGTACCAGGTAACATCTGGAGTTGGAAGTCCACTGACCTGTAGAAAACAAAACCAGACAAGCCCATGAGAAAAGAAAAATTCTATTAAGAGTTCCTTGTGTTATGGATATGTATTGTGGGCAGGTGTTAATTTTATTTTTGTTACATTTGTACCCTGCGCTTTCCCACTCATGGCAGGCTCAATGCGGCAGGCAATGGAGGGTTAAGTGACTTGCCCAGAGTCACAAGGAGCTGCCTGTGCTGGGAATTGAACTCAGTTCCTCAGGATCCAAAGTCCACCACCCTAACCACTAGGCCACTCCTCCACTAATGCCTCTCAAATTGATTAATCCAAATCTGATAGAGATAATATTACATAATATCCTCCCTATAATGCTAAACCTCAATATTACCTTCAAATCTAGCCTACAGAATCTTCCCTCTTCAATCGCTAAATCTTCAGGTACTTGCACAAAACGGGGTGGGAAAAACTTTTCTTGAATTGACCCGTGTTCTCGTTCTTCTCGGGAAGATGGTCTGCTCCTGTAAAATATATGCACAGAAAGGGGGGGGGGGGGGGGGGAGTCACATGTGAAGCTTTTGTATACAGAGGCTGGTACACCCAAACAAAGACCATGTTATTTAACGTCTGTGTAGGCTTTTGCCTGGTCTCTGATGCAGCCACATTGGGGTTAATTCTTTAAAGTGGGTGCTAACATTTATGTGCTCAATATGCATTTAAATTATTAGGATAATAGCATATACATGGGTATGTGTGCACATATTTGTGTATGCTAAAATTCCACCTAAGGGTTATCCTATAAATGCATGTATATCTTACATAATGTCTATTCTACAGGCAGGTGAACACATGGGTGGGGTTCTCACTTATGTGCATCACTTAGAGAATACTATAAGTTACACATGTATCTACAGCATTTAGCTGCAATCCCTTAAACCAGCTCTATGCTTGTGCCTAAATTCTAGATGCATATTTTTGCTGTTATGCTAGTATTCTGTTTCCTTTACAGAATAGAGGTCACATGGGCGCCCTCTAGGGGCCTAAATAAGAGGGGTCGTTTTACCAAGCTGTGGTAAAAAGGGCCCTGTGCAAGTGGCAGGGGCTGTTTTTGCTGCATGCTGAGGCCCTTTTTACCACTGTGGGTAAATAGCCATGGCCATGCGGTAAGATTGCTCTTACACGTGGCCACATGAGGGGAAGCACTTACCGCTACCCACTGAGGTGTCGGTAAGAGCTCCAGCGCTAATCTAGCGGTAACCGGGTAGCACGCAGCACTGCCCGATTACTACCGGGTAACCCCCTGTGGAAATATTTTTGAATATTTGAAATTTCACTTTAAGCTAAGTGCTTCTTTTCATTGCTGTGTGATGAAAGTGAAATTGTAAAGGCAGAAAGGGTTCCAGATTGTTAATTGATTCATGAACATTGATTTGGACATTGCAGTGGCATTGAAGTCAAGTTGGTGATATTGATGAATGATATTAAAGATGTTTCACATTAAAATTTAAAAATATTGGAGATTTTCGGCCAATGATTGGTCCAAGTCATAAGGTGCTGTGGTTTGTGAAAATGACACAAAGTGGATTAGATGAATTGTACCCTTCTTCCATGGCAATAACCTTTGACTACTGAGGCCTTTTTTCCTTTTAAAAACATTAAGGGGCCCTTTTACTAAGCCATAGTAGGCTCCATGTGCATGAGTGGGTGCCCAAATGAGACTACTGCCAGGCCAGTGCGCCCCTGGTGGTAAATTTCAGATTTGGCGTGCACCCATAACACCTGGATGAATTATTCATTTCCTCCCACACATGCCGCTTCCAGCAGTAATCGGCAGTTGGTGAGCACCGACTGGTCACCACGAGTGTAACGTGTGAGCCCTTACTGCTAGATCAATGGGTGGCGTTAAGGGCTCAGGCCGGTTTTGGACGCGCACTGGTTTCAGTTTTACCATATGCCCTTTTCTCGTCACATTAAAAAAAAACCTTTTTTTGCAGACATGGTAAAAACTGGCCTGGCGTACGCCTAATACATGTGCCTACACTGCCGCAGGCCACTTTTTACTGCAGTTTAGTAAAAGGGCCCCTAAAAAATTAAAAATGTAAAACAAATCAGGAAATTAAGGGCCCTATTTACTAAGTTGCACTGTAGGTGGGCTAGCGTTTTTAGCACTAAAAATTAGCATGCACTAATGCTAGAGACACCCATAGGAATATATGGGTGTCTCTAATGTTAGCACGTGCTAAACTTTAGTGCCCGCTAAAAACGCTAGCGCGCCTTTAGTAAACAGGGTCTTGTTTATATTAGCATTTTTAGCTTGCACTAACCACTAGCGTGTGATAATTGTGTAGGCACCCATAATATTCATATGGGCGTCTACACAACGTGTGCCAGTTTTGTGCACGTGCTAATTTTGTGCACGCACGCTAGCGTACCTTAGTAAACAGGGCCCTAATTTTTTTTTACAATATCACCTTATAATTCTTTGGGTTGGTGTATGGTTTTTCACATTCAATGATTTTTTTTTTAGCTTTCACATGTCAATCATTAAACAGGCCAATATTCAAAGCAATTTAACTGACCAGAAACAGCTCTGGTTAATGCCATTGAAAATAACCGGTTAGCACCGAACCGTAACCTGGTTATTTTAGGGGTGGTCCGGGAGTGAAGTCAGCACTTGGCCAGGTTAACTGCATAGCTGGGACCACATAAAAGTCAGTCCTATCTTTATATGGTAACCTATAGCTGGTTAAGTGTTGAATATCGCACTTAGAGGCCCTTTCAAAACATGGGCTTACTGTTCGCTATTCTGGAACTACTGCCGGGCTACCGCACGAGCCCCACAGTAGTTCCCACCCGCTGCGTGCGCCATTTCCAGTGCTATGTTCTATTTTTGTAGCTCCGATGCTTACCCAGAGGTAATCGGAAAGCGCCGTACACTGCCCGGTTACCACCAGGTTAGCGTGGGAGCCCTTACTGCCACCTCACTGGGTGGCGGTAAGTGCTCTCTCCCAAAATGGCCACACAGCAAGTGGTTCACTTACCGCACGACCATTTCTTTTTGACGAAAACAGCCTTTTTACCCGCTGGGATAAAAGAGGCCTCAGCGTGCTTAAACATGCTAACACAGCTCCCCTTTTACCGCAGCTTAGTAAAAGGACTCCATAACCAGCTATGTGTTAGCTGGCACTGCATAACTGGATATCAATGTCAAAGCCCAAACAGGGCCTGGCATTGAATATTCGGGAATAACGACACCGGCAGTCAGGAAAATGCTGTGCACTGCTGGCTAAATATCAACCTTATTGTTTAAAAAAAAAAATCTTTAAAGAATAACTTAAAGAGGTCAGAACAGATACTTCAATTTGAAAGTGTTTCCAAAGATTCTAAATGGTCTTCAGTCCCTGCTCTTTTTATAGATTTATTAAGCGTGTCATGTGTGCTTATGTGGAATGGAATGGAGTAAAATTACCGCAGCCCTCAAGGCTCTGGTCACAGTGGTCATATAATACTCTGCAACTGGCACAGCAAGCACTGAGAGACTGGAAACTGCTGTACACATCCAGGCAGAGTAGCCTCGTGAATTGAATTTGCTTGAATTAAAAAGAATTACCTGATCAGTGTCGTAGGAACTTGCAGTCTTGAATTCTCAGAGTTTTTCTGTATGGAAATAAGCAATAAGTGTGCACAGTTTTAGATACATCAATACATCTGTTCATGACATAGATGAGTACCAAGTAAATGGAAAATGCAAGCAGTAAAAATCCAGCATGTTGTAATGAGACTACAAGAATTCAACCATAACATTAGCAGTGTTTTCTTGGAATTTGATCACTGTACATGAAGGTCTCTATTCTGCAGCTGATTCAGCAAATCTTAACAAATACATGTGAACAAAACAAAAATGGCAAATAAGAAATGTATTGATAGGTGACATCACTCCCCAGCAGACTCCCCCCACCCTCTACCCCTGATCCTCATCCCCAACTTTTGACTGGCCGTTGCTTTCCCTTTTTTTGATGCATTGAATCAGGGCATAATCTCTAGTATTAAGACTGAGACGTATGTTGAAGCGTTTGCTCTCTTGGTAAATGCTGAGATATGTTTTAGCAATGACAGAGCATTTTGGGGTTGATATATTTTAACACTTTTGTTTTTCTGTGTCCCAGGTTAGAATTTCAAGATTTTGAGCAATCCATGGAAACCCCTTGCCAGACAGTTTTTCTGCTAAATGCCCTCAGTACTTTTCCACTCTCATCTCTCCCTACATTCCTCCCCGGGAACTCTGTTCACTGGGTAAATCTCTCTTATCTGCACCCTTCTCCTCCACCGCTAATTCCAGACTCTGTTCCTTTTATCTTGCTGCACCATATGCCTGGAATAGACTTCCTGAGCCGGTACGTCAAGCTCCATCTCTGGCCGTCTTCAAATCTAAGCTAAAAGCCCACCTTTTTGATGCTGCTTTTAACTCCTGACCCTTATTCACTTGTTCAGAACCCTTATTTTATCATCCTTTCTTTAATATTCCCTTATCTCATGTTTGTCCTGTTTGTCTGTCCTAATTAGATTGTAAGCTCTGTCAAGCAGGGACTGTCTCTTCATGTTCAAGCGTACAGCGCTGCATACGTCTAGTAGCGCTATAGAAATGATAAGTAGTAGTAGTAAGTAGTAGTAGTAAATGCCAGCTTCAGGGACTAACGTACAAGAAGCTCCATTTTACCTACCCCTCTGCTTGCTAAGACGCACTAGCAGCTGCCGTGCGCTAATGCCGACGCAGCCCATTTACTTTGAATAGGTTGTGTCTGCATTGCCGCGCAGCAACTGCTAGCATAGCTTAGTAAACAGGGGAGATAGAATGTAGAAATAGGAATTGAGAGTTCCAGGTTGGGACATGTCAGTTTCTGCTAGTATTTATTAGAAAAGGATCTGACATCATAGATTCTTTAAAAAATATGTGCAGGAATGAATGTGTACATACGTGTGGAGGGAGCGTTGATTTTACAAGTGCCAGCATCAATGGAGCCAACATGACAACATACAAGTCTATGTGCCGGCATATATGGGCATGCCTGTCATTTTAGAAACCTGCAAGATTGTCTCCCCAAACTGGAGCATGGCCCGGCTATATTTTTGCACTAAATTTGCGGTAGGGTGAAGACTCTATCCTGAACCTTTGAGCATTGGTCCTCTGATGTCATTTGCCAGGATCACTTTCAGGGAGGACACTAGGGAATTAAGGGAACATGTTGCAAAATGAGTACCTTCAAATAACCTAAAAGTTTGCAAGAACAGCTGTAAATCTTACATTTCAGTGTTTGAAAACTGCTGAATATCTCAAGAGATTTGACACTTTACTCATCCAATTTTTGAAATACGTTCAAGTTTTCCTTCTACATGTGAGCACTGATGAGGTATATGATTATAATTGTTCCACTGAAAACTCACAAACACAGAACTATTTCAGGATGGTATTTTTGATGCCTCTACAAAATGTTTTTCAGTATAGATATTGTTGATATATAATTTATATCTTTTTGCACGTTCGAGTGGATGCTGGTGTAAATAAATAACATTTAGTAGAATCTGTTTTATGTCTTGATAAGTTTTATAACAGATGACACAGGGACCACTATTTTGTCCCATAACAGGTTATCTCAAAACAATTATGCTTCTAAGAATGCTTTGGAAAGGCCCAGAAATCCATTTCTGTGCAAAATATTTTTACAGGAAGAGAATGGGTACAGAATGCCCTTCTAACAAAGCAAGAATAGAAGTTAGGTCACTTGTGTACCAACAGTCCTACACCTAACCTAATCACACATACTGCCATCTGAAGCTGAAAATGTTTCCACTGTTACATCAGTGAAACATCGAAGCAGCCAGATAATCCGCACACATGTTATCAGCACTATAAATGGACTGAGGATTGTATTCTAATGCTAAGGAACCTTAAAATAAATTTAAAACTCATTGCATCAAATATGCTGATCAGCAAGCAATGTCAGTTAGAATCTTCTGTTGCAGGCTAGAGGGTCAACTGCTTTCTGGAGAGCTGGCAAAGAGCAGTAGTATCAAGTCAAAACAATAGATCATCTCAGCCTCAGAAAGCCATCAGGGCTGGGTGAGTGGACAATTTTCAAGTAGACATTTACCTAGATAAATGGCTTTGGAAATTTTATAAGTTGCTTGAGTTTACAGAGTAGATTTATTCCAAATCTCTTCAGCACAATACAGTAGAGAAATTGGGATTTAGATCAATAAAACAGTCTCTGGTACATGGACACTATTGCTGTCAATGTGTGCTTGTTACAATTTATTACTTATTTGTAGCATTTGTATCAGGGACGTAGCCACGGGTGGGCCTGGGTGGGCCGGGGCCCACCCACTTTGGCCTCAGGCCCACCCAGCAACGGTGTACGCTGCAGGCCTTCTTTCCCTCAGGCCCTCCCTCCCCTTCGGGCAGCGCCACAGTCTACCTGTACAGGAAAGCTGCATGGCACCAGGTCGTCCTGCCGCTACGCTGCTGCCCTCCACTCCGTTGTCATTATCTTTCTGGCACAGAGTTGTTACTCGTTCTTCTGCTGCTTATCTGCAGTGGATCCTTCAAGAAGGCGAGGCCAGCGCAGAGGAAGCAGTCGCAGCAGCATACAGCCCTGGCAGCGCGCGGATCCGCTGCAGATAAGCAGCAGAAGAACGAGTAACACCTCTGTGCCAGAAAGATGATGACAACGGAGCGGAGGGCAGCAGTGTAGCGGCAGGATGACCCGGTGCCGTGCAGCTTTCCTGTACAGGTAGACCGGCACTGCCCAAAGCGGAGGGAGGGCCTGAGGGAAAGAAGGCCTGCAGCCAGCATGTCAGTGAGTGGTGGCTGGGGAAGGAGGGAAAAAAACCTGCAGCATGCTGGCGGGTGGTAGGTTTGTTTTGTGTGTGTGTGTGTTGGTGGGGGGGGGGGGGGTCAGGGAGAGACAGGAGTACTGTTGGGATGAGGGAGTGAGACAGGTAGGGGGAGGGACGGAGAGATGCTGCAAGGGAAAAGAGAGGGAGAATGGTTGGATATGGGTGGGATGGGGAGAGGGAGGGAAAGGGCATGAGAGAAAAAACGTGGTGTACATGAAAGTGGAAGGGAGGGAGAGATGAGAGGGGAAATGTTGAACATGGCATTGAGGTGAGGGAAAGGAAGGATGGAGAGATGGTGGGGGGGGGGGGGGGGGGAGAGAGATGTTAAACCAGGGGCTCAAGGCAGGGAGAGGGAGAAAAGTTGGAGATGAAGAAGGTGGAGAAGAGGAGGGGAAAGGAGAGATGCACAAGCGGGGGAGGGAGAAAGAAAGAAAGAAAGAAAGAGGGAAGATGGATCCAGGGAGAGAAGATAGACAATGGATGGTAGGGAAGAGAAAGGGAAAATGCTGGACAATGGGGGAGGGGAGAGAGATGGGACAGGAAGATGCTGGTGGTGGGAGGTTAAAGGTATAGGGAAATAGGCTATGAGGGTGAGGAGGGTAGAAAGAGGGAACAGATGCTTGGCTGGGGGGGGGGGGGGAGAGAGAAAATTTTGTGCCCACCCACATTGTGCTCAGGCCCACCCAAAATTGGCTGTCTGGCTACGCCACTGATTTGTATCCCACATTTTCCCACAGATTTGCAGGCTCAATTACCTGAGAATCCTGCATGTTTTCTTCATTTTGAACACCAAAAACAGACGCAGCATTTTCTGGTCCCAGCAGCCTGCGAGCCATTCTTTCTTCATATGTTAATCGCTTGAGGAAAATCAAATAAAAATAAATATTCAGAATGTGCTTTTCCACAGGTCTGATTAACCTTTCATCCCTTGCAACATAAATTTACAGTTGCATGCAGGGCTCCCTGTTATCTACCATGGTGATGTGCAGATGCACAGAAAAGCACTGCATTTAATCACAGCAGGACATTATTCAGAATTATTTAAACAAAACGTTACCATTGGTGCACAATACAAGTAGGATAGTGTTATCTTTCTGTGAGCTCTTAGTCTATGCTGACTTCATACATTTCAAATTCTTGCTGACCTCCTTCCAGTGTGCTCTTTTACATGCCAAACAGGACTATTACATCCAGTTGACAAATTCTCTTGGCTCAAACCCTCGATGTCTCTTTGCCACACTGAACTCTCTCCTCAAAGTGCCTTCACCTCCAACCCCCCCCCCCCCCCCTTCACTTTCCCCTCAGACTCTGGCTGAGTTGTTTCATGATATGGTTCACAAGATTAAACTTGAATTCTCAACCAGGTCACCTCCACCTCTCCTTCCCTAAGTCCATTCTCTCAACCTTCCAAACCCTGCCTCCTTTTCTTCCTTTTCTGAAATCACTGAAGAGAAAACTACACATCTTATTCCTTCCTCGAAACTAACTACCTGATCCTCTGATCCTAGTCCCACCCATCTACTTAACACTATCTCTCCTACTGTCATCTCTTTTATCTGTCATATCCTCGATCTTTCACTGTCCACTGCGACTGTTCCCGATGCCTTCAAACATGCCGTAGTCACACCACTCCTTAAAAAACCTTCACTGGACCCTACCTGTCCTTCCAACTATCGCCCCATCTCCCTCCTCCCTTTTCTATCCAAGATACTTGAACATGCTGTTCACCGCCGTTGCCTTGACTTTCTTTCATCTCAAGCAATTCTTGATCCACTTCAATCTAGCTTTCGCCCCCTTCATTCAACTGAAACAGCGCTTGCTAAAGTCTCCAACGATCTGTTCCTGGCCAGATCCAAAGGTCTCTATTCTATGCTCATCCTTCTCGATCTATCTGCTGCTGTTGATCACAGCCTACTCCTTGATATGCTGTCCTCACTTGGATTTCAGGGCTCTGTCCTTTCCTGGTTTTCTTCTTATCTCTCCCAGTGTACCTTTAGTGTATCCTCCTCTACTTCTATCCCACTGTCAGTTGGTGTACCTCAGGGATCTGTCCTGGGACCTCTTCTTTTCTCCACCTATACTTCTTCCCTTGGTACTCTGATCTCATCCCATAGTTTTCAGTATCATCTTTACGCTGACTCCCCCCAGATCTACCTCTCCACACCAGAAATATCAGCCGAAATCCAGGCCAAAGTATCAGCCTGCCTGTCTGACATTGCTGCCTGGTTGTCTCGGCGCCATCTGAAACTAAACATGACCAAGACTGAGCTTCTTATCTTTCCCCCTAAACCAACCTCTCCTCCTCCCCCATTGTCTATTTCTGTGGATAACACTCTCATCCTTCCTGTCTCATCAGCTCGTAACCTTGGGGTCATCTTCGACTCCTCCCTCTCCTTCTCTGCACATATTCAGCAGACTGCTAAAACCTGTCATTTCTTTCTCTATAATATCACCAAAATTCGCCCTTTCCTTTCTGAGCACACTACCAGAACCCTCATCCACACTCTTATCACCTCTCGCTTAGACTATTGCAACTTGCTTCTCACAGGTCTCCCACTGAGCCATCTCTCTCCTCTTCAATCTGTTCAAAATTCTGCTGCACGACTAATATTCCGCCAATGTCGTTATGCTCATATTAGCCCTCTCCTCAAGTCACTTCACTGGCTTCCTATCCGTTTCCGCATACAGTTCAAACTCCTCTTATTGACCTATAAGTGCATTCACTCTGCAGCTCCTCAGTACCTTTCCACTCTCATCTCTCCCTACATTCCTCCCCGGGAACTCCGTTCAATGGGTAAATCTCTCTTATCTGCACCCTTCTCCTCCACCGCTAACTCCAGACTCCGTTCCTTTTATCTTGCTGCACCATAAGCCTGGAATAGACTTCCTGAGCTGGTACATCAAGCTCCATCTTTGGCCGTCTTCAAATTTAAGCTAAAAGTCCAACTTTTTGATGCTGCTTTTAACTCCTAACCCTTATTCACGTGTTCAGAACCCTTATTTGATCATCCTCACTTTAATATTCCCATATCTCTTGTTTGTCCTGTTTGTCTGTCCTAATTAGATTGTAAGCTCTGTCAAGCAGGGACTGTCTCTTCATGTTCAAGCGTACAGTGCTGCGTACGTCTAGTAGCGCTTTAGAAATGATAAGTAGTAGTAGTATGTTATGCAACTCTCTTTCCTTCTCACCTACCCCTGTCGTCATCTCAACTGCAGCTTACTTTACAACCCTATGACGTTTGTACAATAGTTTAAGGGCTTAAAAGCTTTCCAAACAAATGCAATTCGATAAAGTGATGCCTAGAGTTAGGTGCCATGGTTAGGCATCTATATGCACTAGGTGCTGTTCTATAAGATAGCACCTAAGTTCCATAGAGGGTCTTTTATGTAGGTGCGCTGGCGTTTGTAGCGTGCATTAAAAATAGGCACGTGCTAAACACTAAAGATGCCAATGTATTCCTATGGGTGTCTTTAGCATTTAGTGCACGCATATTTTTAATGCGCGCAAAAAACGCCAGTGCACTTATGTAAAAGACCCCCATAGTGCCTAACCACAAGGGGGTGTCCATGTGGGCGGAGCAAAGGGTAGAAGCAAATATCACACTATCTTATAGAAGTGTTCGTGTTCAGAGCAAAGGGTAGGCCAGGTTAGGCACATAGGGGGGGAATTCTACGTATGACACCTAAAAAATCTGTGCGTAAAACAGTGCTGACTAAGCGTATTCTATAAGCGGCGCCAAGATTTAGGTGCGGTATATAGAATACACTTAGTTGATATCCTAGTGCCTAAAACTTATATGTTACATTTTTGCTTTGCCCTTCGCTATCACCTATAATGTTCTATTACATATTGTGTTGACATTGTAAGTAGTATACCATGCCATACTTTGTATTGTTATTTGAATATTTTTACTGCTGTAATTGTCTATTGCTCATGTTTGATCTATTCTTACTGTACACCGCCTTGAGTGAATTCCTTCAAAAAGGCGGTAAATAAATCCTTATAATAGATAAGTAAATAAATTCCGGTGCGTTGATTTAGGTGCACTGGGCCATAGTCTATAATTCTGAACGTAAATTTTAGAACGTCCATGAAACGCCCACTTTCCCGCCCATAACCAAGCCCCTTTTTGCCTGCACGTGTTAGAAAGGCGTATTGCGACTTGTGTGCATAAATTGTAATTGTTGCCAATTAGTGCTCATTATTGGTTGTTAACTGCTGTTATCAACACTGTAAAGCCAATTAAGTTATGCGCATTGTTATAGAATACGCTTGGATTTTGGCATGGATCTCTAGGTGCGCTATATAGAAACCGGGGGATAGAGTTTGATATTCAGCCGGTGGTGATCAGCGTTTTGCTGTCCACCGCCGGCGTTAAACCCAGAAATTCAATGCCAGGCCATGTCTGAGCACCAGCATTGAATTTCTGGAGTCAGCTAACACATAGCTGGTTAAGTGCGATATTCAGCACCTAACCAGCGATGGGTTACGCATAAAGATAGGACTGACTTTTATGTGGTTAACCTGACTGGTTAACTGCTGAATATCTGCACTTAACTTGGTAAGTGCTGACTCCACCCCTATAACGTTCCCAAAATAGCTAGTTTTCAGTTCCGCACTAATCAGTTTTTTTCAGTGGCACTAACCAGTTACTAACCACTGAAAATTAGTGGTTAGCCCCAAACAGGTGATTTAACCGGCTAGGAGCCGTTTCTGCCTGGTTAAATCATTTTGATGGTAGTTTATAGGATGCTATAAAGTACACATGTTCTCTAGCGTACCAAAGGCAGGGGGTGGGGGCGGTCTGCCCCTGGGTGCAAGCACCAAGGGAGCGTGCTGAGCAATCACTTAGCTGTCAGCTCTACCAGTCTCCAGCCCCCTCCGACATCAACTTCCTGTTCCGGGGCAGGGGACCAGCAGAGCCAACAGCCATGTGACTGCTCAGCGCACCCCCTTGCTCAGAGAAGGGAGGGTGGGGGGACGCACCTGGAGGAAGGGGTGCTCCACCCCAGGTGGCAACCAAGGAAGGTACACCACTGCGCATGTTACTTGGTGCACCTAGGCATGCCAACTTATGCCTGCCATTGATAAGCATGCCATTGCTGACTTTTCAGATGGGGGCACCAGTGCCAACCTTCTGCTAGTATTCTGTAATGGAATCTTGGCGCCAAGATGCCATGACAGAATTGGCGCTAAGCGCCTGGCATTAGGGTGTCTAGAGCAAGGCACCAATGAATAGAATTGCCCTTCAAAATTTGTACTTGTCTCTTCTACTATTGTTTTGCTGACCAAAAGAGAGACTGGGGGGGTCAGATCCTACACTTTTCCACTCGAGTGCCTTAAAAACATTCTCACCTGATTGCCGTTATGCAGAATGTTATCTTTCAGTCGCAGTTTTCGTTCCAGGTCTTGGATTAGAGCATCTTTCGTTCCTTGTATCTCTTCATCTGAAGTCTGCTGGGCTAGTGTAGGCATTTTCTTAGTCACTGACTTTGGATAACTACAGTAAAAACAAAATTGTATATTTTTCTACTGCTATAATCCCCTACCCCCTGCTGTTATTTTATTTTAAACTGAAGTGAATTAAATAGTAATAGTAGTGTCTATTGACTAAGAATCTGTGTATTAGAATAAAAATGTATGTTTAAAGAAAATACAAGTGACAAGAAATAAAAGAAAAATAATATCAGCTGTTTGTAGGCACAGCTGATCACTGGGCTTCCAGGAACAAGGAGCAGAAAGACACAGAGGCTAAACACCTTGAGTTCCTGCTGCTAGGAATAAAAGCGTGTGGAGGGGCATAATCGAACAGGGTGCCCAAGTTGTCATGAGGGCGTCCTCGCAGGACGGCCCTGTAAAGAGGTGGGGCAACCCGAATTATCGAAACAAGATGGATGTCCATCTTTTGTTTCGCTAATATGGACGGGGATGCCCAAATCATGAAATTTAGGTTGACCTTAGACAGGGCCAGTCTTAGCAAGTGCGGGGCCCTATGCAGACCAATCTGATGGGGCCCCATCCTAGCCCCACCCCCACCCTAGCTCCAGGGCCGGCCACCCCTCCCTCTGAGCTCCAGGGTGGCCACCCCTCCCTCCGAGCTCCCGGACCATCCCCAGGGCTCCCCAGCTCCAGGGCTGGGCTCCCCAGCTCCCTCCCTCCCAGCTCCAAGGCCGGCTGGCCGGTATCTCTCTCTCTCTCCCTCACACCCACTCCAAGGCCCCCCTCCCTCCCTCTCTGATCCAAGGCCTGTCTCTCTCTCTCTCTCTCCCTCCCACCCACCAGCTCCAAGGCCCCCCACCCAGCTCCAAGGCAGTGGCGTTCCTAGGGGCGCTGACACCCGGGGCGGATCGCCGATGCGCCCCGCCCCCCCGGGTGCAACACGCCCTCCGGAACAGCGTGACCCCCCCGGCGAAATAACCCCCTGGGTGCAGCGCGACCCCCGGCGAAAGAACCCCCCCCGGGTGCATGCCGCTGGGGGGGGGGGGGGGGGGTGCCGCGCGCCTGTCGGCTCTTCGTTTCCATACTCCCTCTGCCCCAGAACAGGAAGTAATCTGTTCTGGGGCAGAGGGAGCATGAAAACGAAGAGCCGACAGGCGCGCGGCACCCCCCCTAGCGGCATGCACCCGGGGCGGACCGCCCCCACCACCCCCCCTTGGTATGCCACTGCTCCAAGGCCCCCCTCCCTCCCACCCACCAGATCCAAGGCCCCCCACCCAGCTCCAAGGCCCCCCTCCCTCTAAATTTTAAGTTATCTCGTCGTCGACGTCGGAGCGGCTGGCAGGTAGTAGCAGCAGCCGTGAAAAGCGTGCGAGCTGCTGGGCGGTGCTTCGGGAGCCTTCCTTTCCCTCGCTCAACTCTGGTCCTGCCCTCAAAACGAGGGACCAGAACTGAACGAGGGAAGGGAAAGGAAGGCTCCCGAAGCACCGCCCAGCAGCTGGCACACTTTTCACGGCTGCTGCTACTACCTGCCAGCTGCTCTGACGTCGACAATGAGGTAACTTAAAATTCAGAGGGCGGGGGAATTGGAGCTTGGGCAGTCGAGGTGGGGCAACTTCAGGCACGCTGCGTGGGGCCCCCTTGAGCGCGAGGCCCTATTCGGTCGCCTCAGTCGCCTCGCCCTAAGACCGGCCCTGATCTTAGAGATGGTCGTCCTTAGGTCATTTTTGAAATGGTCGTCCCTGGTTTTTGGCGATAATGGAAACCGAGGACACCCATCTCAAAAAATGACCAAATCCAAGCTATTTGGTTGTGGGAGGAGCCACCATTCGTAGTGCACTGGTCCCCCTCACATGCCAGGACACCAACCGGCACCCTAGGTGGCACTGCAGTGGACTTCACAAATTGCTCCCAGCTGCATAGCTCCCTTACCTTCGGTGCTGAGCCCTCCAAACCCCCCCTCCCAAAACCCACTCCCCACAACTGTACACCACTACCATAGCCCTAAGGGGTGAAGGGGGGCACCTACATGTGGGCACAGTGGGTTTGGGGGGGGGGGGGTTGAGGGCTCAACACTTACCACCATAAGTGTAACAAGTAGGGGGGGGATGGGCCTGGGTCCGCCTGCCTGAAGTGCACTGCACCCACTAAAAACTGCTCCAGGGACCTGCATACTGCTGTGATGGAGCTGGGTATGACATTTGAGGCTGGAAAAAAATGTTAAATTTTTTAGGGTGGGAGGGGGTTAGTGACCACTGGGGGAGTAAGGGAAGGTCATCCCCAATTCCCTCCAGTGGTCATCTGGTCAGTTCGGGCACCTTTTCGCGGCCTGGTCATGAAAAAAAAATGGACCAAGTAAAGTCGGCCAAATGCTCGTCAGGGACGCCCTTCTTTTTTCCATTATTGGCAGAGGACACCCATCTCTAAATCACGCCCCAGTCCCGCCTTCGGTATGGTGCCGACATGCCCCCATGAATTTTGGTCGTCCCCGCGACGGAAAGCAGTTGAGGACACCCAAAATCGGCTTTCGATTATGCCGATTTGGGCGACAGGATGCCCATCTCCCGATTTGTGTTGGAAGATCGACGTCCTTCTCTTTCAAAAATTCACCTGATAGTTTTCCAATCTGCAAGTTAGAGGAAGCGCAATAGGCAATGAGAATATCTAAGGTTAGAATGCCTTTCTTCTACTAAAAGAGAAAGATGGCTGAATTAGAATACTCTTTCAGCTGTTAATAACAAGCCTATGCCAAGATTTCAGCCCTGGTTACTATTCATTCACCCATTACAGGAGGCGCTGAACGCTCATGAAATGTCCCAGTAACAAAACCTTTAATGATGGCATTATTGCTCACAGATTTCTAACTAACTGTAAGGTACAAAGGGTGGGGCAGTAGGGGCAGTCTACCCCGGGTGCAGACAAGGGCATGCGCCAAGTAGGTGCGTAGCTGTTGGTTCTGCCAGTCGCCTGCCGCAGGACAGGAAGCTGGCATCAGAGGGGGCAGGGGACCAGCAGAGCTGACAGCCACATGCCTGCTCAGCACACCCCCTTGCTCGGGGGGGGGGGGGGGGGGATGCTCCGCCTCAGGTGGGGTAGGTACACCATAGCTAACTAGTGTCATGTCTATTCTTATTTCCATTTCTAGCCTTATGCTCAATTTCTGCTGTGCACTTTTGGGGATAAATTCTACAATTGGGCATCTCCATTTAGGTGCCCCAGGCCATTCTGTAGCGGCTTATCTAATCAGTAATCCAATCTGGGCACTCTCAGTTAATGCTGGGTACAGAATTGCGGTGGACCTGGAAGTTATCTGAGCCCTGCTGACAGCGCCAATGCCCAAATAACCACCTAGGTGAGTAGGACCACAGAAATAGTTGTCCTAACTTCACTATCCCATCCTATCAGTGTTCTATCACTGATATTAAATGGAGAGTTATAAATACTGGAAAAAAGAGAGCAGATCAGTGGTAGAGGTGCTTAAATTTTAATAGTAGAGCTGCCAACAAGTACTTTACACTTCATGTAAAGTGTTCCGAAGATGTAAAGCAAGCAAGTGAAGTTATAGGACCTGTTTTTTTTATTGTTTTGGATGTTATATATGAGAGAACATGCTGATTTTGGCTTTTCTTCACAGAGTCGCTTTCCCTGATGCAGCTAGTAACTGAATCATGGCGCTATGTCGGACTGACTTGCTGTGAAGGAGTATAAGCTTACTAGCTTATGGGCAATATAAAATAAGTAAAATCTTCTGAATTGAATTGAACTGTGTTGGGACTATTTTAAACGAAGACTTGGAATTTACAACTATTTTTGGAGAAGTTTTTTACGGAAAATAAAAAGATTAAAAATATTATAAAAATCATAAATTAAAAATGGATTAAAATGGCTTTGGACCGATGAGGAATCTTGTTACTATTTGACTACAACATTATGGTAAAATCAATCCACCTTCCGATGGTTCTGTGTATGTAGAGAGCTGTGGTTCATACACCAGATCATCTGTCAACACTTTGCCCATGATTGCCGTTGCAATCCGAAATGCTTTTAAAGAAATGAACTGTAAATTATCATATTATCAAATGCGAATTATTCAAATTCAGATTATTGTTTGCAAAAGCCTACCCTACTGTGATGTCATTAACAGTAAGCTGGTACCCCAGTTTGTTTTCCAATAATAGTAGTTTTACAGTGCAAACATTAAAAATCGCTGGGTGGTCACGCTAAAAAGTCTGTAACTTCACTGTGTTTAAAGAAATCTCATTCCACTCAACATATAAATGTAGATCGTAACAACAAATAAAGCTGTAAAATTTCATGTTGAAATTACAAGTGGTTGCTGAAAAAACAGCAAAAAATTGTAGGGGGGGTTACCTTTTTTTTTTGCCTCATCCTGTATATGACGTGGACCCAGTAAAAGTGAAATAAGGATATTTAATACTCACTTTGATTGTACATTAATAGTAGGAGCTTGGTAATGGCTGTTGTATTCAGGATGTGATGGTAATACGGAGGTCAGATAGGCTGCAGGTGACTGACTTTGAGGAAGGGAGACCTGCCCTCGTGAGATGCTTGTAGAAGAACAGGGAGGGGCAGATTCATTAGTGGAATTAAATGGAGGCGATCTCGGGGAACTCATCGATGAGGAAGATGAAGGATACTTCTGCATGCTAGAGCTCTGGGGATGGATTACAATGGAGGTCTGCTTCAGCGGGCTGCTCGTACACTTAGCTGCTTCTGTTCCATTGGGCTGCAATGTTGCTGAACACGTAGGTTGTGACTGGATAAAATGTTTTGGACGCTCGTAATTAAACATGCTTGGCTGATACATGGAAGAAACTGAAGGCAGGCTGGTAATGTTCATGTTAGGTGATTCTAGAGAGTCCTTGACTTTGGTAGTATGTGAAAGTGGCCCTTGAGAGGTCAGAGTCTGGTAAATGTTTGTAGAGTATTTTTGCTTTTTCTCTGAGTTGGATGCTTGGAATTCAAAATCTCTGTCTTGAAGATGTGGATTCCTGCAAAGAAAACAGAAACTGGGTTGAAACAGTTGAAGTAATGTTACGACATCAACATTTGAAAATTCAGAAAACTGGTGACTTTGGCGTACATGTTGGGTATATTTCCACTACTACAATTATTAAATGTCCACAGTACTCTAAGACACCAAAGTGACAGTCCCTGGTCCACAGAGCTTACCATTTACTCAAGAAACTTACAGTGTAGAATATACAACAAACCACAACATATTTAATCTTGAAAAGCAAAAGGGGATCTTTTACTAAATTGCATTAAATATTTGTAAGAAGGGATATTAACATTTACATTTAATGCTTATATGCCGCATATACCAAATGTAGATCACAATCAGAAAAGATGTAGGACATAATCCTAGAATTACAACAATATAAAGCAGTAACATCCAGATAAAATAAATCAAAGCTAAATCCACCAGATGATACCAGCTTCTGAAATAGCCAAGTTTTTAAAGCTTTCTGAAACATCACATAATTAAATGTATGGCTTATCCTTTTCAGTAATTTATTCCACCACTTGGCAGCTTGGTAAGTAAAAGACAATTCTAATTCAGTTTTATAAACAGCCCTATGGGGTGAAGGAAAGGTCTAGACATCCAGAAATGGCAAGTTCAGATCCCACTGCTGCTCGTGATCTTGGGCAAATCACTTACCATTGCCTCAGGTACAAACTTAGATTGTGAGGCTTCCAGGGACAGAGAAATACCCAGTGTACCTGAATGGAACTCACCCTCAAGCTGCTACTGAAAAAGTTATGAGCAAACTCCAAATAAATAAACGTATAGCAGAGCTACACCATGAAGAATAATAATAAATAAAAAATTAGGCAACATAAAAGCAGAATGTGCTTCAATTGGCAGCCAGTGAAGATTTAGAAGCACAGATTTGGCACTCTCAAACCTATACACTTTATAGACCAGGCGGGTCATTATATTTTGTGATATTTGAACTCACCAACCTGAATATTTATAACTATTGAAGAGTACTGTATTTCTCCAGCAGCATTATAAAAATGCTAAGTAGTACTATTAGGAGGCCAAGAGAAAAAGTGGAGGAGTAATCAAGTGATCACAGCACTCAGTTAACGGCCAGGGAAGCCCAGTTCAAATCCTGCTACTGATCCTTGTGATTTTGGGTAAGTCACTTTAACTCTCCATTGCCTCAGGTACAAAATTAGGGGTTCTTTTACTAAAGGGTTGGTGCACCGCAATGGGCTTGCCATGCATCAATCCGGAACTACCACTGGGTGACTGCAAGAGCCCGGCAGTAGTTCCCACCCCCAGCGTGTGGCATTTCCAACGCTACAGTAATTTTTTAGATTTTTGTAGCATGGAACTTAACCAGCGGTAATTAGAAAGCACTGCGCGATGCCCGGTTACTGTCAGGTTAGGGTGGTAAGTGGTGTTGTGGTAAGTGGTTCACTTACCGCACAGCCATTTCTTTCCCCCCAAAATGGACAGCCTTTTATCCACTACGCCTCAAGTCAAAAACATACGCTGATGCTAGCGCAGGCCCCCTTTTACCACAGCTTAGTAAAAGGACCCCAGAGTGTGCTAATGCACATTATACCCCTAATTCTGAAAGTTGTCAAAAATTGCATGCACAGATTTGGCAGTGTGGCCAAATTGCGTGTGCAACTTAATTGTTTAACATGCCATTTGGCGCTAATTGGCCAAGAATGAGCAATTATCAGCCCTAATGGGCATTAATTAGAATTTACTCATGCAACTTCCTACATGTATTCTGTAAAGTGATGCGTGCAAATTTATTTATTTATTTATTATTACATTTGTATCCTGCGCTTTCCCACTCAAAGCAGGTTCAACGCAGCTTACATAGTAAAAGGAATACAGAATATTGTCAGAGAGGGTAAAAGTTAATTATACCAGAATAATAGACGAGATGAATAGGTAGAAAAAGGCAATGGAGAGGGAAGTAAGGTGGGAGATGAAGTCTGGGTCAATGTTGTTATCATGGGGGTATGTGTTAGGTAGATGGTTCATAAGATTAATCTGGATCGTTTGGATAGGCTTGCTTGAATAAATGGGTTTTTAGTGCTTTCCGGAAGGGTAGGTAGTCACAGATTGATCGGATAGATCTGGGGAGAGCATTCCAGAGTTCTAATACGCAGATCGTAAAAGAAGGAGTGGCCATGGGAGGGGCATGGGCATTCCTAGAAACTATGTGTACGGTTGTAGAAAATGCCCGATCCACACCTAAGTTAGGT
Organism: Microcaecilia unicolor; assembly: GCF_901765095.1. Lineage (NCBI taxonomy): Eukaryota > Metazoa > Chordata > Amphibia > Gymnophiona > Siphonopidae > Microcaecilia > Microcaecilia unicolor. Next base: position 166,860,622 of record NC_044038.1, read on the forward strand.
GTCAGCATTTGCACTAGGTTTTAGCTGGAGTAAATCTGGTCACACCAAAATTTAGTCATGGTCCAGGCGCTATGCATATTCTATAAACCATACCTAAAATTAGACACGTTTTATAGAATAGTGCTAAGCACGTTTTTTTCTACACTGATTTTTCTGACACCATATGTAGAATCTAGTCCTATGTGTATTAAGTGCCATGTGATCCATAGGTATAAAATACGTCATACAGCAATTAGCACGCTCTAATGTCCGTTAGTACATGCTAAGTTTTAGTAAAAGGATTGTAAACCCTCCAGGGACAGGGAAATTCCTCCTGTGCCTGAATAAAAAGGTGTGAGCAAAATAAGGAAAGAAAACCACATCTGGTTACTGTATGGTTTTCATATAGGGATCTTTTTACTAAAGGGCATTAAGTCCTTAATGCAGTTAGTGTGCTATCCCGTGAGGGTGTATTGTGGGCGGAGAATAGGCATGGAAGCGTTAACCAGCTAATGCATTATACTCTGGCTAATGAAGAGTTAAATTGGGAGCATTTAGTCTCCTAACTAGAAAGGTGGTAAGTGATCCCCAGGTTAATGCTGTGCAGGTACCACATGCTAATTACAATATGCGCATGCAACATGCAATAAATATATTTTAAAAATCCCCCAAACTGCTGGGTTAAATCTGGGCTTAGCGCATGGTAAAATTCCATGTTACCATGCATTAAGGCCAGATTCGAGCACATTTTAGTAAAAAAGTTCCTTAGTTTCTGAGAACACGATCAGTTTATTGAACAGCTTCCTACTTAGCTTATCACATGGATCTAGGAGGATATGGGAAAGAGATGTTTTAAAATACAGTTTCTGCACTTACAAGGGACTCCTAATATTTTTTCTTAGAAGCATGAAAATACATTAGGAAAAAGGTATGGAATATGTTGAATTTATCCAGTATTAATTTAAAAGAAAAATAAAAAAATATACCAAGTTGGTGGGGGGGGGGGGGGGGGGGAGGGGGAAGGGAGCAGCGAGAATGTTCACCTTCCACTGCAGCTGCACTGAAGAAAAGGAAGATAGTTTGAAAAGGCTGTGGATTGGTGATCTGTCATGATCTAAATTTATCTGATACGGAGGCATCATGCAACAGGCACCACATGCTAAACTTTTTTCCATAGACACAAAATTGGATTAACTGTATTAGAACATCTGGCCTGTAGGTTGTTAGACAAGGCTCTGTTCTAAAAATAAAGGTGCCCTTTCACTATAGTACATTTTTGCACTTATCACGTTAGGCACGCAAACTAGCACATGGTAATTTCAAGGGTGGTGCAGTAACCATTTGGGAAACGTGTCTAGCATTCCCCCAGCAGTTACACACAGACACAATCCCTAACCCACTTACCCCCGGATTCTGTATAGGTCACCTAAATTTGGGTGTGGATCCCAGATCTGCGCACAAACTAATTAGATAATGAGCTGTTAATCAATACTTGGTGTTAATTGACTAGGATTTGTGCATGGATCTGCCTATGTGCTATTCCATAACATGGGTGCCTAAGCTGTGCAACTCAAAAGGAGGTGTGGCCATAGGAAGGGCATGGGCAGGTCAAGGACATCCCCACAATTTAGGCAACTATATAATAAAATAGGGTCATTTGCGCACCCAACTGCCATCGGTTGGGCTTGAGGATTTATACCAGGTTTCAGCAGGCGTAAGTCCTCTTACCCAAAGTTGGGAATCTGCTCTAAGCGCTATTCTTTACAGGACGCTCTGCACGGAATGCTCTTTATACAGCACAGTGCACATTTTTCCAGCGCCTAACTCTGAGTGCCATTTACTGAATCCGGTCCCTAATGCCAAGCGCAATTGGCATGTACACATCTAATGCCACCTCTTGAGGTGGCGTTAAGCGCACCCATGCTAACTGCACGTTTGACAGCATGGTAATTGATGTGTGCTAACCACACCTAATCTCTACCCATGACCTACTGAGTCATCGCCCCATCCCGCACTAAGCGGTTAGGATAGGATTTTTACCCCAATGGCTGTTATTAACATGGCCATGCACTAATGATTAGCACACACTCAAACCTTCACTAATTGCTCAAAGCGCTTTAGTAAAAGGGCTTCAAAGTGTCAATTTGACCTCAGTGGGACATTGAGAATGCTTTAGGCATGTCAGAATAACCCAATAGTCCATCCATGATAACAAGTATGACTTCCACTAACCATTAAATCATAAAACAGACTTCCCACGGATGTTTAACCATATAACATAAAAAGACATTTATCATAAGTAAATGAGCTTCCTATAAAACACACAATCTTTTCTTGTATTGAATTAGAAAGTGAAATTATGGAAACCACCTCAGAATTTCCCAATAATGCCGATTTCCCTGTGCATACTTGAAACACGTAAGCAATCCTGCCTTTGGATGACTTCCAAAACATTGCATTTTTTAAACCATTTGAGTGTGCCTTATTTTAACCAGTCTCAGATTCATTGCAAGTGTTGCTGAACTTCAAGGACTCAGGGGCGTAGCCAGATGACCCTTCCCACCCCCACCCCTGTATATACATACAAGGGTTTTTTAACCTTTTCCTCTGCTACTGAGACTCTCCCTCTTTCTTCCTATCCATTCCTTCTGCGAATATCATCTTTCTCCCCCTCTGCACACAGCCTGGAATCTGCTACCCCCCCCAACCTGGCATCAGCCTGTGTCTCTCTATAATCCCCCTCCCCCCCCCCCGTGTATTTCCGAGCTGTTGCTGCCAGCAATTCCTGTAGGCAACCTGTGCTGCGTCCCCCACCAGTGAATAAACAGGAAGTGAGGTCACTGAAGGGGAATGTGGTACAGGGCAGCCTGCAAGGCTGGTGAAGGCTGTCTACAGGAATCACTGCCATGATGGCTTCGCGGTAGATCTGGGGGGGGGGGGGGCTGGGGGTTTCAGGGAGAGACAGGCAGATACCATGCTGCCAGTGAAGAAGAGAGAGAGAGAGAGAGAGAGAAGAATGAGATGTTTTGGGAGTCACTACACTGGGTGGGCCTGAGGCAAGAGTGGGTGGGCCCATCCATAGCTATGCCACTGCGGAGTTATTTCAACTGCTTTATTTTCCACACCATGCACAAAGAGGGGGAATTCAATAAATAAAAACTGGGTGTGACTTTAGGCGTACTTTATAGAATATGTGCATGTGCTGTTCTTGCACCTAAAATTTAGGTTCATTCATTTAGGCCACCTAAAACTAGGCCTAAATACCTGCGCCTAACTTAGGTGCAGGTCGAGTGTATTCCATAATAATATGCATAGTTTTCTGAAACACCCACCACCTACCCATTCCACTCCCATGGCCGCACCCCCTTCTAATTAAAGCCAATTAGTGCTGCTAATTGGTTGTTAAGTACCAATTACAGACGCTGATTGGCTTGTTAATCAAGTTGTGTGCACAAGTTGGCCATGTGGCCAAATTATCAGGCACAACTTAAGGCGCCATCTATAGAATTTAGGGGTAACGCATAAATGACACCTAATTTAAGGTAATCTACATCCAATGCATCTGCTGTTCTCGCTCATATAATCACTCATAAAAGATGAAGGACCATCAGGAAGCAATATTCTGCTTGGGATTGCATTACTTTAAATTGTCATCAGTCCATGCTGATCTTCAAAGCATTCATTTATCAATTAATTTCACACTTATTTTTCATGCCTAGTATTTACATGTACAGTTTATTGAATACTCTCATTTATGTGCCTAATTGCCTACATGCCAATATTCCACCTAAGTGTTATTCTCTAACTACACACCTATCTTTGATAATTGATGGTTTGCAGGTGGATATACATGGGGGAGGGGAGAGGGTCTGGGCAGAGCATGGGGGGACATACGGTTATAGAATTACCTTCTTAGGAGGCAGTTTTGAAACTTGCTCACATAAGAACATAAGAATAGCCATACCAAGCAGACCGATGGCTCATCTATCCCATCTTGCTTCCAGCAGTGGCCACTCTAGGTCACAAGCACCTGGCAGAATCCCAAATAGTAGCAAGATTACGGAATCCCAAAGAGTAGCAAGATTTCTTGATACCAATTCATGGGACAGAAGCAAATTCTACAGGTAGGAATATATCAGAGCCAGCCCTACCATTAAGTGGCTAGGCAACCACCTAGGGCAGCACAATCCTCAGTGTGCTGCTGGCACTGATGCAGCACAACAACAGCCACACAAATGCAAACAGAGCAGCTCAATGCCTTGAGCACAGGTATATGCTCAGGCCTGAAGAATCTCACCTCCTTTGAAACAGGAAGCACTTTTACTGAAAAAAAAATTGTATCCAATGTTAACTAAAAATTCTAAACTGGCCAATAATAAAAACATACACAATTTTTAAAAATGTACCTATAAAAATAATAAAACACAAGAATCACAAAAAATGAAATACAGTTCAAAATAAATCACTGCAATCTTACATAAATGTATTAAATCTCATACACAAATAAAAATAAATATATATAGAAATGTATATCATTCTGGCACCTCATTTCCATACTCTAAAGCACTTATTTACTCTAGCTCCATGAAAAACCCCAGAAATAACACACATGTAAAAACAAAAGAAAAAAAAACCTTGGCTATCCCAAACCAAACTACTATCAGTGACTTGGTAAAGTACCTAAAAAACACATGCTGCAGTCTTTTAAGCAATCCAGTCTTTACTATCATTACATTTTGATTAACAAAGAACTGTACTAAAGGGAATGAGAGTAACAAGAAACATTAGTGCACCGGCTGACTTTCTCTGGAAGACAGCTAGTGTTATATGCAAACAAACGAGAGATCAGCTACACTTATTCCTGCTCTGATTTGAGGAGGACAATAGAAACTCTTACGATGGGTTAATAAGCCTTCGGGGGTGGAAAAGAGGGCAAAAAGAAGCCTGACATTAGAAAGTACCGATAGGCTCCATCTCATGCTGGCTCCAAATATCTGTATTCTGGTTCTTGCCATTGACTTTTTAGTGAGTTTGAAAACACAGAAAATAGTAATAGTGACCAATGATTCACATTTCCAGCAGAAAAACTGAAGCTCAATTGTGATTTGCCTGCCGAAGGCTGAAAAATAGCTGGGGGGGGGGGGGGCTCAAGCCCGCAGTCTTTAATTCACAATGGTCACTTCCTAACTATACCCTGCCAGCATTAATTCTAATATTTCAATACAAACATAAACTCTTGCTACACTTTGAACAAAGACTTATTTTTTTCAGTTAAAAAAAAAATAAACATAAAGTTTCTTTGTTGCTGTGTCATCAGAGAGATGTCACTGGGCTGTATATCTCTTTGCCTATTGTCTCAAGCAAGCAAGCCATCCATACACCTCCTAAATCATAACCCCCCTCCCCCACCTCTGATTGCAAGTTTCAAAGCAAAATACTACTACTAATAATGATAATCTGAAAAACACTCTTCTCATGATTTACCTCTGATCTCGGTTCTCTTCTTCACCCCAGTACTGTAAGCAGCAGCCTTACCTTATGGCTGGTGACACCTGAGCTACAAGCCGTGCATGGGGAATGAATAGCCATTCAAAGATTGTAATCCGAGCAGCAGCTCTCTTTAGTATTATAAGACCACTGACTTTTATCTTCTGCCAGTGAATGACATCCAGTGTGGGCACTGGTCCACCTACCAAGGTGAGCATGTCAAAATAAAAGTCCCCAGGCCAAGTGCTAAGAGCTCTATGGAAGCTTTACTGCTCATATCACACTGCCTTTATCAGACCACAACTTTAGCACACCCTAGATCGGAACTCTATTGAAGCTTTTTCAAAAATTAATTTGCACCGACAGCATGGGTATAATTGAAAACAAATTAACAGAATACACATTGCATAGCTTATTTTGCAAGCTGCTTAAGGAATGCAGCTTGTTACATTGATCTTCAGAAGGATTAAATCTCATATTCTAATATAAGAACAGACCTTTTTAAATAATACATTCTGTTGTCTGTTTTACTCATAGGGGTTAATATTACCTGAGCTATTTTTTTTCTATAAACATGAGATACATTTGTGTGACTGCCCTACCTAATTGAATATGATTACTACTATCTTAACTATGGTCACTAAATTTAATCATGTAAATCAGGTGTTTGAATGAGAGTCGATGAAAGTTGCTTATTCTGGGTGTCAATGCAACAGTCATAAAAAAAAGAACAACTTTCATTTGCCAATAAACAATGTTAGTCAAGTAGAAGTTGAAAGGATTTACCTAACGCAATGATCAGTTGAGTGAACATTGAGTAGAGAGATCTGAAAGACAATTCATTCATTTCTAAGTTTCAGGGTCTGCTGACTTTGAACATCAAACTGAAACCGAAGAACAAAGCCAAAGTCCATAGGAGCAAAGGCTAAATAGCAACAAGAAAAAGACAGGGCACCAGAGAATGAAAGCATTGTTCTAAAGCGAAATGCGGTTTTGTTTATGCCTTGATAATGTTGTATGAGTACTAGGCCTAGGGATGAAAAATGCCAGATAAAAGTGGATGTCTGGGTTTAACATCCATTGAACGTATATAACCAAATCAAAAAGAGGCAAGGAAAAAAGCTTCTGTTCTTGAAAGACAAGTACCCTTGTAAAGAAATATCAATGATCAAAGAAAGTGATAAAAGCATGCCACCACTGTTACCATCATCAGCTGTTACCAAATTATCATCTCTTAACCATCACTATGGCCTCCAAAACCATTGCCAAAAATGCCTATGTCCAAAAGAGAAACTCTTAAATTACTTTCATAAAAAGTGTCCATTTAGATTAATTTCAAAAAGTGCTGTGATAAAGTCCTCATCAACTGTTATTAAGTCTGCAGTAGATTTAACAACAGTCCCACAATAAATTAATTTACAAACCAAATTTTCACCTTCCCTTGTTACTTAGGCTCCCAAGGCCGCAGTGTTAAACTCCCCACATGGCCACAGTTTTACCATAGGCTTCTTCAAGGAAGGTTTAAACATGGAGCTGTTCCCTTCTCAGCAGCAGATTTGATCCAAAAAAGGGTACCTTAACTCAGTGTTTTTCAACCACTGTGCCATGGCACATTGGTGTGCCGCGGCTGGTCCACAGGTATGCCGTGGGAGTTCAGGGTCATTAATTAGTAGGACCAGCTTAATTTGTGCTGGAATGGAGTGCACCTTTTAAAAGTTTCCTTCTCTATAGCGGTCAGTGCCAGCGAGCAGCGATTCATACAGCCTGCTTGCGCCAACTTCGGAGCCTTCTCTCTGATGTAACTTCCTGCTTCCACATAAGTAGGAAGTTACATCAGAGAGAAGGTTCCAGGATTGGCACGAACAACCTGTATGAATCGCTGCTTGCTGCTGCCGACCTCTGGAGACAAGAAAACCTTTAAAAGGTAGATGGGGGGGGGGGGGGGGGGGAAGGAATGGTCAGAGACAAGGGAAAATGCCTGGTTGCTGGCTGGAGAGGAAACAGGAGGGAAAGATACTGGACTATTTGTGAGGATGGAGGGAAGGGTGGAAGAGAAGGTAAATGCTGGACTATTTAATTGAGGGAGAAGGTAAAATGCTGGACCATATGTGTGGGGGTAGAAGGTAAAATGCTGGACCATTTGAGAAGGTGTGCCTTGACCATTTTAGCGCCATGTAAATGTGCCGTGAGACAAAAAAGGTTGAAAATCTCTGCCCTAACTGATAGCAGGTACTAACTTCGCTGTTCAACAGCTAATGTAGAAAGAGTTAGGTAATGACTGGGGACTTGTCTTATGGTTTACGCAGAGGTTGTCACTGTGTGCCAATTATTAATGCGGCAAACAATACAAAGCAATTAAAATACAATTCTGTAAGAGGGCATCTCCATTTACACAATAGACGAGCACATAAATGTACAGCAGAACAGATCGGCAGCCTAACGGTGGGTTAAGAACCTGGGGAACTGGGTTCAATTCCCACTGCAGCTCCTTGTGACTCTGGGCAAGTCACTTAATCCTCCATTGCCCCAGGTACAAACACTTAGATTATATGCAGAGAAAGCACCTGCATGTAATAAATGCAAACTGCTTTGGTTGTACCACAGAAAGGTGGTCTGTCAAATCTACGATCCTTACAGAATACTATCCCCATTGCAAGTAGGTGTACGTTTACACCTGTGGCAGAAAAATTGGCATGAACATTTACAAAATACGGTATGTTACACATACTCTTGTTGCATTTAGACCCCAGCAGGTCTATGACTGGCAGCACCTAAAGTTTAGGTACTGATGCTGGGTTACACTAGTATTCTATAGAATAGGATCTCACTGTGCAGCATCAGGCTGCCGAGAAGGAGGCATCATTTGCAGTGTTACCCCCTTAATGCCACCTCAAGAGTTGTAGCTAACTGCATCATCATGGGCCAGACTGTTAACTGACAGTAGTGGTGCTTTCTGTTCCTTAACAGCACAGCAGCCCTCCCCCAAAATGCTGGGAACACCCTCAGCAGTTACTGCATCTGAATAAATGCAAGTTTTTCTGCTGTATCTTTCCATGCGATTACAGTCTGAGCAGGAGTTCTGCTTCTTTTAACATGAAGACTACAGAAGAATTATTTTGTTTTGAAATACAATTTTTTTGTTGAAGTAAAAAGCCACCAAGAAGTTCAAATCCCAAATGGGGAATGTCCAGTCTCACCGAAGACAACATCTCATGTTTCATATTGATTATCGTACAGCTATTTAATCTCACAACACAGCAGCTCAGCTCCAGTTGTTAAAGGCATTCTTAAAGCTAGTAGGACAACATTCCAAAATGAATTAGATCCTAGAAACAATGAAACTATTGAATAGAACATTTTAACCAGTCAGAGTGGCTGATTTCCTTTGGTTAGGTGATCTTCTCCGACATATTTTTTTAGCCTCAGAGTCACCTTTTAGCAGGCCAAAACAGACACCCATTTTCTTACCTTACCTCCAGATTCTATAAATGGCAACTGAAGTTGAGCGTGCAAATCTGCATGCATAGCCAATTTGCGTGCACAACTTAATTGTTAACAAATTAATCCATGTCAATAATTGGCTGCTAACAAGCAATTATTGGCACTAATTAGGATATATCTGTGAAGGCTTCCATTGACCGGGTCCCGCCCTCGCTTTCATCATTTCCTGTCTGGTGGGACCTGGCTGATGGAAGCATGCAGGGCCAGTGCAGGCAGCAATAATTGTATCACTGCAGGCGCTGGGGACACCTGTAAGGTACACCAGGGAGGGACGGGGTTCAGCGATGGGTGGGCAGATGCTAGGATGCCGCGGAGGAGGAGAGATGTTGATGTGAGGTAGGTGAAAAAGTCTATAATTTTTACAATACCTTGGGGGGGGGGGGGGGGGGGCTGTAGAATGCCGTGCCGTGCAAGGGTTCATCTAAGTTAGCTCTGGGCCCATCCAAAATAATGGATCTGGCTATGCCACTGGTTTCAGCAGACTTGTTGCCTGCCTCAGGGGTCACAGGACTTGGTTGAGTCACTGTTCTGTGTATGGTACCTTAAGTAATGTTTGCGTAAGTGTATAGACAACAAATGGATACTGCCAGGGAGGGCAGTTCCGTCAAAGAGTAGCGAGGTTCAAAGGCAATGCCATCATCAGACCTTTTTGGATTTTTCAGCACCATTTATAAAATTCCTCCCTAAATGTAAGTACCATTTGCAAGCCAAGATTGCAGAATACTAACTTTCCTGCACGTGAATGTTGCATTCACTTGCGTAAGTGCTAGGACCATGCTCAGTGATAATTCTATTCTATGAGGGTGCAAGTCATGCAACATGTAAATGCCAGGAGGCACATGGGTGGGGCGAGGATGTGTCAAACATTTAGGTGCCCACCTTTAGACCTGCTATTGACATGGTAGAAGTGGGCACATCTAAACGCAAGTAATAAATGCCAACTTACGCCAACATTCTATAATGGAACCTGGGTGCCCAGATGCTGTTATAGAATTCACACTCGGTGCACTGCAACTTGGCATCTACATTTTGGCCCACTTTATGAAATTGCCCCTAAGCCCTCAGATTCTATATATGGCACTCAAAATTGCACATGCAAATTTGAGTGAGTGCACAATTTTAATTAAGTAATGAGCCAATTAGCACTAATGATCGGGTGCAGACAATCAACTATTGGTGCTAATTGGCAACAGTTTGGATGTACCTGCGCATCTTGCTAAATGCAATTCTATAATGTTGCGTGCGTAAACCTTTTAGCGTGCAACTGAAAAGGGCATGGGTCAGGTGCATTCACTAAAGATATGCAGTGTATTATAGAATTTGGGGAATCTGCGCCTAATTTACACACGATGATTTACACCAGGTAAATCCTCGCGCCCAAAGTTGGGTGCAGATCCTGGCACTCCATGCTTGGAGCCAGGGCCATCCCAAGGCAAGATGCCACCAGAGGCAGAGCTAAGATGCCGTCCCCCAGGACGAGATGCTGCCCCTTGGCTTAGATGCTGCCCCCTTCCTACCTGCTGCTGGCACCTGGCATCTCCCCTTTGCGGCATTGCCCGGCAGTGGCAGTGATTCCCATACGCTGCCATGCTGCTGGCACCTACATCTTCCCCTTACTGCGGCTGCCTGAGCCTCTGATGAAACAGGAAGTTACATCAGGGAGGCGGCCTCAGTAAAGGGAAGAGGCAGGTGCCAGCGGCAGGGCAGCATATGGAAATTGCTGCCGCGTACTGCTGGGGAGATGCCACTCCTGAGAGTGCTGCCTGAGGCCCCGGCCTGGAATACCGTTTATAGAATAGAGCTCAGCGCACATTTTTTTAGCACCCAAATTTGAGCATCATTTACTAGATCTAGTCCAGGATGTATAAGTCAGTCACATAAGTGGATTTTCAGCTGCATAAAAGTAGCTGTTTACTTCTATAACAAAGACAAGCATGACTGTGTAAAAAAGAGGAATTTTTTTTTTGGGGGGGGGGAGGAGGAAGTATTTTGGAAATGTTTTGCATTCCATGTATGCAAGCACCTTACTTTTCAAAAGATATATATGCAGATGGCAGGTCACTAATGAACTTTACATTCCTGCTGAGCATCACCTTTCTATGTGACAGCCCAGATTTCAAGTTCACTTTCAGCAGGTATCTTGTATTTTTATTTGAAAACCAGCTAGGTTTGTGCAGGTTTAAAAATACATGCAGTTACTGTAGGTGCTCCTTTGAAAATTTAGAAAAACTGTACAAATTACTCAAGTTAGGTATTTGTTTTTATTCTCTGGACCCATGCATCTTTTAGTCACTATTCTGTAATAATGTTTGCGTAAGTTTTGGATCTGTGTGTAAAAGAGGGGGTGTGGCCATGGCGGGGGGGGGGGGCATGTGTGGGTCAGGGATGTTCTAGAATTTGCATGCAGTGTTACAGAATTAGGGAGATCCATACCTAATTTAGGTGTGAGAATTTACACCATGTTTCATTTTATGTAAACCCTCGCACCCATAACTGGGTGCAGATCCTGGCGGCAAATGGCATTTAATAAATGTTGCCTAACTTGGAGAATTTTGCCTAAATTTAGTCCTAAATCCCTCTTACTAAGTTCTAAGAGACAAGCTCGTAACTGGTCACTAACTAACTCGTCCTCTCTACGATTCTCTAATGTGTCTGTAACACATGATTCTTATTTGACCATAACACCATTTTGTATTTGTTTCTCTACCGGAGACGGTGAACACCTTCACGGTACTATGTAAGCCACATTGAACCTGCAAATAGGTGGGAAAATGTGGGATACAAAATGTAACAAACAAAAACAGCACAAAAAAAATGACTTGAGCAAAGTTGCTTTAAAAAACAAACAAAACAGAAAACATCTCATCCAGCATTTATGCCCGGATTCTATATAAGTCACTGACATTTGGGTGTCTAGCTTTGGGCATGAATCCCAGTTCTGCACGCAAGCTAATTAAAGAGCGGATAATCCTCAATAATTAGTATTAAATGTCACTCATTTGGGTTTATGTGTGGATCTGCTCTGCACCCTCTTCTATAAAATGAGGGCCTAAATTTTATAGCCAGTGGCGTAGCTACGTGGGCCCCTGTAGATTTGGCGGTGGGAGGGGGGGCAGCGGGGGGGGGGGGCTAAAATGTGCCCCCTCACCTCGGGCTCTTGACCCCCCTCCCGCAGAAGTCTGGCTACTCCCCTGTATAACATACAGGTCAAAAGGGGACGTGACCATAGGAGGGGCATGGGCAGGTCAGGGGGGTTCTCAGAAATTAGTACAATGTTGTAGAAGAATGGAGTCATTTATACACTCAACTGTCATTAATTGTGCACCAGCATTTACACTAAGTTTCAGCAGGTGTAAGTGCCGTTCCCAAAGTTAGGCGTGAGATCTGTTCTGTGCTAGTATTCTATAAAGACGCTCCACACAGAGTGCCCTATGCAGAATACCAGTTTAGTGTGGATCTTGCCAGTGCTTAACTTTGAGCAGCATTGAGACAGACATGGAATGTTGCTACTCTGACATTCTGCATGGAATCTTGTCAGAATAAAACTGTCTTGAATGTATTTAAGTTTTGTACTAGAGATAAATTCAGTAAGTACTTTCACAGTTAGTGGACATATATCTTGTCTAGTGAAGATGTGAACCAATTTAACAGTTAATCAGCTCTCCTAAAACTATTATGCAAGGTTTCTGTGGAAACCGTTCCAGCAGATCTGACAAATACTTCTGGAATTCAACTCCTAGGGAGGCTTAGTACCCTGTCAGACTACCACTCTACCTGATGTTTTTCACTGATTTAGTGTAATCCCCATGAAAGGACTACAATTAACACACCCTTAATCACATCTCACCTCTTCTAAGGATACTGATTATTTCTGTTATTCAGCCAGGTTGCTGTTACTCTTTTTAAAATATATCATTTTACAGATGGCATACTGAACCACATGGGGCAAGGGAAAACAACTGAAAATAGGAGAATCCACTGAACTTTCTTGGTTCAAAGTATCTACCATGAATTCCTGGAGCCTTTTGATATGAGTTTATAGTTTTTTTTCTTGGTCAAAACTAAGTTATGCTTTAAACTAGAACTCATGGAAAGATATGTAGTTGGCACCAAAGTTGGGATGGTCTTACCAGTCAGATGAGGGTGTGGGCTCCAGTGAATTTTCATAGACACCTCCAAAATCTTCAAGGGTTTTATACTTATCATCTTCCCTGCCAGGACTCAAAAACCCAGCTAGATTGTCCAGTTCTGGAAGCCACTGTAAATTGCTTGATGAGGATTTAGATGCCATGTATGTTTCCTGGTTAATGCTTTGACTTTTGTTGGGGAAAAGCTTGCTTTTGGTGGTTTCATGAGAAAACGGCAACTCTTCCAACATTTTGGAATCTGAAAAGCAAAACTGCAGGTCACTATATAACTACTAAGACTGAGACAAATACATAACTTTTCAAATTGATGTTGAAATACAGAAAGACAAATATTTGATATCTTGTTGTACTGCACTACACAACACTTTGGGACCGTTTAAACTAAAGAGCAATAATATTTTGCATTTACCACGTTAACAGTAAAAATTAATTTATGGTACGTGAACAAGCTGTGCAGTAATTGTTGAGGGAGTGCTCAGCATGTTCTCTGCATTTACCCTCCCCTCCCCGCAGTGAAAGTTAAGCGCCAAAATTTGGGCACACTGGGTTTAAAAAAGGTTTGGACAAATTCCTGGAGGAAAAGTCCATAGTTTGCTATTAAGACAGACATGGGAAACAACTGCATGCCTTGGGATTTGTAGTATGGAATGTTGCTACTCTTTGAGATTCTGCATGGAATCTTGTCACTCTTTAGGATTCCAGAATCTTGCTAATCTTTGGGGTTCTACATAGAATGTTGCCACGATATGGGTTTGGCCACTGTTTAGAAAACAAGATACTGGGCTACTCATTAGTCTGACCCAGTATGGCTACTCTTATGTTCTTATGTACGCGCAAGTTAATAGCTAATGAGCCATTAACAATCAATAATTGGGTGCCAACAACCAATTATTGATGTTAATTGGCTGCAATTAGAATTTGCACATGCATCTGGCTGTGCGCTATACTGTAATGCAGGGCGTCTAACTCTTATAGCACACATCCCAAAAGGGGGTGTAGTTATAGGAGGGGCATGGGCATGTCAGGGCGTTCCAAACATTTGTGTGCATTCATATAGAATAATGGCTTAGCACATCCAACTTGGGTGTCAGCGTTTACACCAGATCTCAGCAAGCATAAGTCTGGAACCAAAAGCCAGGTGTAAAATCCATGCTTGGGTGCTATTCTATTAAGGGCATGCACCCCTTATAGAATAGTGCTTATTTATATATTTACTAGGAAAAAATGCCCGTTTCTGAGCGGAATGAAATGGGCGCTAGCAAGGGGCCCCCTCCCTCCGTCCCTCGAAGCTACTTGCCTTGTTCGCTGTGGGCCGTTTCGGCCCTCAAGTGTCAATAGCTCCGCCCTCGACGTCATGACGTTTTGACGCGAGGGCGGTGCAGACACTCCAGGGCACACCGGATATCTCGGGCGCCTCAACTTCCATGGAGGCTTCAGAACGTTGGGGTTGCCTTTTATATATATAGATTAGGATTTATTTACTGCTGTTTTGAAGGAGTTCACTCAAGAAAGCATACAGCAAGAATAAGTCAAACATAAGCAATAGACAATTACAGCAGTAAAAATATTCAAGCAACAATACAAAGTATGGCGTGTATACTACATTACAATGTCAACATAATACACAATAAAATATTTTAATAGACAGCACATGGTGTAAGAAAAGATGGAATATAAAGGAGTCCTTTTACTAAGTTGGGGGAGAAAGGGCCCTTTGGAAGCAGCGGGGGCCATTTTTCCCATGCGCCAGGGCCCTTTTTACCGCAGAGGGTAAAAAGCCCCCTCCCGAAAATGGCCATTTGGCAAGCTAACTTTTAATACATGGCTATGTGGCGGGGAGCGATGCCCGATTACAGCTGGGTTAGCACTACACTATAAAAAAATATTTTTTTTCTGGTGCACCGGAAATGATGCGCGCTCGAACCAGCTGCGTTGGGCCGATGGTAGTCCTGAGTTAGCGTGTGTTAAGTCTGCATTGGACATACCGACACTTTGTACAAGGGCCCCATAGATAGATAAAATAGAGTAACAGAAGAAAATAAGGGACTAATTTAAAGAAAGTTGCAAATGAAGTCAGAAAGGTGCTTGAACATTATCTTAGCTATGGTAGGATAAACATGGCCTACTCCTGTATGATATAGTATAGTATAGCTTAGGGTCAATCTTTTCTGGCACCCAATTTTGAGCGTCATTTATAGAATCCAGCCCTTAGAGCACAGAAATATTCTTTACCATGTGTTAAGGTTATTTGCGATTAGCATGGATGCACTTAAAGCTTCCATTTTGAGGAGACACGTGGAGGGGCATAATCGAACGGGGCGCACAGGTTTTCCTGAAGACGTCCTCACAGGACGTCCCGGTGAAGGGTGGGGAAACCCGTATTATCAAATCAAGATGGGTGGCCATCTTTCGTTTCGATAATACGGTCGGGGACGGCCAAATCTCAACATTTAGGTGGAGTTTAGAGATGGTCGTCCCCGGTTTTTGGCGATAATGGAAACCAAGGATGCCCATCTCAGATATGACCAAATCCAAGCCCTTTGGTCATGGGAGGAGCCAGCATTCGTAGTGCACTGGTCCCCCTGACATGCAAGGACACCAACCGGGCACCCTAGGGGATGGACTTCAGAAATTGCTCCCAGGTAAATATCTCCCCTACCTTGGGTGCTGAGCCCCCCAAAACCCACTCACCACAACTGTACTATACTACCATAGCCCTAAGGGGTGAAGGGGGGCACCTACATGTGGGTACAGTGGGTTTCTGGTGGGTTTTGAAGGGCTCACATTTATCACCACAAGTGTAACAGGTGGGGGGGGGGGGGAATGGGCCTGGGTCCGCCTGCCTGAAGTGCACTGCACCCACTAAAACTGCTCCAGGGACCTGCATACTGCTGTCAGGGAGCTGGGTATGACATTTGAGGCTGGCATAGAGGCTGGCAAAAAACATTTTTAAAGTTTTTTTTTATGGTGGGAGGGGGTTAGTGACCACTGGGGGAGTAAGGGAATGTCATTCCCGATTCCCTCCGGTGTTCATCTGATCAGTTCGGGCACCTTTTTGAGGCTTGGTCGCAAGAAAAATGGACCAAGTAAAGTCGCCCAAGTGCTCGTCAGAGACGCCCTTCTTTTTTCCATTATCGGCCAAGGATGCCCATGTGTTAAGCATGCCCCAGTCCCGCCTTCGCTATGCTTCCGACACGCCCCTGGGAACTTTGGTCGTCCCCACGACGGAAAGCAGTTAAGGAGGCCCAAAATCGGCTTTCGGTTATGCCAATTTGGTCCACCCTGGGAGAAGGACGCCCATCTCCTGATTTGTGTCGAAAGATGGGCGCCCTTCTCTTTCAAAAATAAGCCTAAAAGTGCACTCAAACTGCACAAGTGACAGCGTCTGGAAAGTACCATGCACTAACTGCCATGTCCACGTGCAATTCACGCCCATTCTCCACCCATAACCTGCCCAGTTCCTGCCCCTAACACGGCATATACTTAACGCACAAATGAGTCTGTGCTGTCATGCCAGTGCATTTGGTAAACAGCCCTTTGATTGTGTTTACTGCATTATTTTTCTGAACGGCTCAACTCACTTCCTGAATCCTATACAACATTCTATGGGGTCCTTTTAATAAGCTGCGCTAAAAAGTAGCCAGCGTTACCCCAGCAAGGGGCTTTCTTGAGCGCTGAGGCAGTGAAATGGCCCCATTTTCCATATTAATGGCCATGAACTAATTTCTTCATTAGCGCTTGGCCATTAACGCCTGAGTACTTACTGACAACCTATCTTCTAGGCGGTAAGGGCTAATCACATGGTAATCGGTTAGCGCACAGCGATATAGCTGCACTAACTGATTAACATAGTACATGCCTACTCTCTGCCCCCAGACACACCCAAGCACTAAAAAATAAAATCTGTATTTTACGTGGAGGGGCATAATCGAACGAAAACGTCTATCTCCACGGGTGTTTATCTCCAAGAACAGGTCCGTGAAGGGGCGGACCGAACCGTATTTTCGCAAAAAATAGACGTCCATGTTTTATTCGACAATTTGTGAGCTGGGCGTTTTTGTTTTTCAGCGATAATGGAAAATGAAAGCGCCCAGCTCAAAAACGAATAAATCCAAGGCATTTGTTCGTGGGAGGGGCCAGGATTCGTAGTGCACTGGTCCCCCTCACATGTCAGGACACCAACCGGGCACCCTAGGGGGCACTTTTATAAAAACAAAAAAAAAGGTAAAAGAGCTCCCAGGTGCATAGCACCCTTCCCTTGTGTGTTGAGCCCCCCAAATCCCCCTCAAAACCCACTGCCCAAAAGTCTACACCATTATTATAGCCCTAAGGGGTGAAGGGGGGCACCTACATGTGGGTACAGTGAGTTTGGGGGGGGGGGGGTTGGACGACTAATAAGCATTAAGCAGCACAATTGTAACAGGTAGGGGGGGATGGGCCTGGGTCCACCTGCCTGAAGTCCACTGCACCCCCTAACAACTGCTCCAGGGACCTGCATACTGCTGCCAGGGAGGTGGGTATAACATTTGATGGTGAAAATAAAAAGTTGTGAAACATCATTTTTTTGTGGTGGGAGGGGGTTAGTGACCACTGGGGGAGTCAGGGGAGGTCATCCCCGATTCCCTCCGATGGTCATCTGGTCATTTAGAGCACTTTTTTGGGACCTGTTTGTGTGAAAAAAGGGTCCAACAAAAGTGTCCTAAATGTTCGCTAAAAACGCCTTTATTTTTTCGATTATCGCCCTAACGCATACATCTCTCCTCGGCCGATAACCACATCCAAGTTCCACCTTCGCCACACCTCTGACACGCCCCCATCAACTTTGTCCGCATCCGCGACGGAGTGCAGTTGAAAATGTCCAAAATCGGCTTTCGATTATACCGATTTATTCGTTTTTGTGAGATAAACGTCTATCTCCCGATTTGGGTCGAAATCTAGGCGTTTTTCTCTTTCGATTATAAGGTGGATAGTAACATAGTAGATGACGGCAGAAAAAGACCTGCACGGTCCATCCAGTCTGCCCAACAAGATAGGGCATGGGAAGTGCGTGCTGATCCCAAAACTGCCACCGGATGCCTGAGTGCACCCTGCGGCAATTCACATCAGTGCTAACCACAGCTTAGTAAAAGGGCCCCTGTATTTCCCACAGCTATTATCTAATAGACCTTTGCAAGTGTCAGAAATAACTTAAATCCTATATCCTATTTAGGAAGTGATTTTAGGAGGGTCAGGCACCATTTACAAGTGACAAAAGTAGATTTATATGTGCAATTTGCTATATTCTTATAAGTCCTAATTTTTGAAAAGCTGCTACCTATATGTGGATGAGGCACCATATACAGTCTTAAGGGAGGTGTGTTCTGGGCATGATTTGGACAGACCTTCAAAAATATTTAATTAATTTAATTTAGGAATTTGTAATCTGCTTCACTATCAAGTTCAAGGTGAACAATCACAGATTATATGCAGGTGCATTCTCTGTCCCTAGAGGGCTCACATTGTGTATTCCTCCATATTTCACAATTGCGGGATGTGTAAGCCTGAGAAAATTTCCAAGCAAGCATTTTGCTCCGCCTTTGAGTCACGAGTAACTGTAGGCCCCCAGAGCAGGACCTCTTCAGTTGGTGGGGCTTGGAGATCTCCACCAGCTCAGGTAGTGATTGAATTAGGGGGGATCTGAGGTGGGGGAGGGGGAGAAAAATAGTGTTTGCACATCCACTTTGGGCTCAGGCCTTCCTAAATTGGCATGTCTGGCTACACCCCTACAGGGCCTATTTTCATAGCTCTGAAAATAACAGCAAGTGCCTTCTCCATATTTTGAAAAGAAAGGAACTTCATACACTGGTCCACAGTGCATCAGTTTCTGGGAAAGCAGAAGCAGCAGGAGCTGTCATTTCAAAGCTTGCATTCTTAGGTTTACAAATGATACTAAGCATGAGGGTGGGAGAGAGAGAATTCCAAGTAAATGGTGAAATGTGGACGTTGTAGCAACTAAATATAGCGAAGACGGACTCCAACTCTGTAATTTAACACTGCAACTACAGCAGCACAGAGGAAAACTCCATAGCCATGTTAATTTATGCCCTGAAGCTACTTTAAAATGACAGATTCATTAAAATAAAATATGCAGCATTTACCATGTAAATTTAAAATGTTGTCTGTTCATCTGCATGTCACCTTGAGATGGTCTAGTCCTGGATTTTTGTGATTCCCATTCTAATTAATTCTTCAAATCAGAGATACTTGAGCTATATCAATACTTGAGTTACCGAACCAGGACTGGACTCAGGGTGATGTGGTGGGAGTCTGGCATCAGTACATGAGTTACCAATCAGGAGTGAACTCCTTCATGATGACACAGGGGGAAGCTGGGAGCCCTCAATTGGTTCTCTTGTTGAAACTGAATTAAACTGCTCCTGCGTAGATGCCAACCTCAGAGAATCCAGAGAAGGGAAGAGCTATTAACCACTGCTGAACTGGGTTTCTGGTAGAAAATGGACTACAGGGTTATTTTTCTCAAGTAGATGGATCACATTCTAGCAAATATTACCTTCGTAGACATCAAGGTGTGCACTGGATGCTACTCCACCGTATTCATTTTCAGCAAAGCATTCAAATACTCCAGAATCCTCTGGAAAAGCTTCAGTAATAACTAAGGTACAAACTTCCTCTAAAATAAAAAAAAAAAAAAGGAGAAAGTCAGTTAGAATCATCCACAATTTAAATATTGGTACAAAATTCTGTCCGGGGGGGGGGGGGGGGGGGGGGGGGAGGCCACTAACTTCTGTGCAAAGTGTGAAGTCATTTAGGTCCTCCAGTGTCAATATTACATCTGTCAATGTCACTGCATTGTACATATGTCCATTTTGTTTTGAAACAAAATGACAAATGCAATAAGTTCAATTCATTTTCTTTCAAAATTCAACAAAAACAGGATAGATATGGGGGGGGGGGGGGGGGGGTCATTCTGTTTTGCTTCAATGGAACAATTAGGAAGCAGCTAGTGGATGCACCAAAAACAAAAGCAATGAAATGTGAAACTAGAAAATGAAATTTGAATGAAATTTTAAAAATGTTGAAACTCCCCAGCGGGAGTGTTCATTAGTTTCCCTGCAGAAGGCATGTAGAAGCAGATTTCCCAATGAAGCAATGTTTGAGTCAAAAGTAGGCTATTTCAAAACTATACAACATTACAAGCCACCTGGCTGCCCGTCTTTTGGCTAAAGCAGTGCAATCTTTAAATCTTCCAATATGGTTCCTGGGGGCCACTTTCTGGAAACTGCTATATCTATTCAGGGTCGACTTAACCATTAGGGAAATTAGGTGATTGCCTAGGGTGGCAGCTCAAAGCAAATAATAGGTCCTGACAGCCACATTAATTCAAAGAACCATCAATACATCTTTTTAACTGAAGGAAGGATGAGCACTATTCAAACAGCCCACTTACCCAAGCAAAAGGCTTTCAGAAACTGACCTCATTAAATATAGGTGTATGATATCTATACAGGACAAAGTTTAATATGTATGATGTCTAATTATGCATTTTTACAGGATTGTTCTGGAAGGGGTGATTTTGGGTTGATCATAATCCCATCAATATTCAGCAGACAGCATGATTAGCTGCTGCCATCGGTGCTGACCCTGGATATTCAATGCTGGGCTATATCCGGTGACCAGTATTGAATATCTGGTTTCAGTTTTTTCCATAACAACTTGACCCGTTCAGCCGATATTCAGCGCTAACTGGTTAAGTGCTTAGCAGTTAGAGATAGGCTGCATAAATAGCAGGAGGTGTGAAGGAGTGGTCTAGTGGTTAGAGCACTAGTCTAGATTTTCTGACTGACAGTACATTATTAAAAAATTAGAAAAAAAGAAAAAAGAGAAAACAAACAAGATAAAGATATCAATAAGGAAGGTTTTTTTAGCCAATGATGAGGAGAGGATTGTTTGATCTGTTCAGCTCTGTAAAATCTATATGATTTATGAGCTCTTTGAGGCCTTTTTCCTTCCTTTTATAGGATATTTCTATAAGACATTTTCATATGGTGAATTTTTGTTTTTTGTTTAGTCTAGTGAACCCCAAAGAATAAGAAGATTCTGGAATCCTAAAGAGTGACAAGATTCCATGCAGAATCTCAGAGTAGCAACATTCCATACTACAAATCCCAGGGCAAGCAGTTGCTTCCTATGTCTGTCTCAATAACAGACTATGGACTTTTCCTCCAGGAATTTGTCCAAACCTTTTTTAAACCCAGATACACTAACCACTGTTACCACATCCTCCAGCAAAGAGTTCCAGAGCTTAACTGTTCGTTGAGTGAAAAAATATTTCCTTCTATTTGTTTTAAAAGTATTCCCATGTAACTTCCTTGAGTGTCCCCTAGTCTTTGTACTTTTAGAACGAGTAAAAAATTGATTTACTTCTACTGGTTCTACACCACTCAGGATTTTGTACATCACACCTCCTTGCTTGGCAATATTTATTTATTTATTTGTAACATTTATATCCACTTGGAGATAGCGAGTGTTGAATAGCAATTGTGAAACAGTCAATGAGAAACGGGAGAGGAGAGGACCTCAGACCATTGCCACCTTTTTAATCAATAGAATGATATTCATGTGGCCGTAATCATATAATCACTGGTCCTCTACCAACCTCTATGACGGTGCTACCTATCACACACGTCTATTAACAAATATTAAACACCACAGCTACTTAGCTTGTTGCTGCTCCAACTAGGGGCTCCCCGACGGTCCCGTTTCGCCACCTGGGGCTTCGTCAGGGGAAGAGCTCCCTGCAACACCAAACTGTGGTAAATATCGGGCAAGCCAGTAAAGCCGCACATTTTCTTGGATAGTGGAGGTTCAAATAAGTACGTGACGCTCTGGTTCTGTTTCTGGTCGGAAGATCTATCAAGTCAATCATATATCCTGGGGTATCACCGTAGACAATCTTGTGGACCAAAGAGCAGATTTTGAAGGTAATGCGTTCCTTGACTGGGAGCCAGTGCAGTTTTAATTGGAGAGGTTTAGCGCTATCGAATCGTGTTTTATCGAATATCAGCCTGGCAGCTGTGTTTTGGACTGTCTGGAGCTGTACTTTACATCCCGCATATAATCCATTGCAGTAATCTGCATGGCTCAGAACCATTGATTGTATCAAGTTACGGAATATTTCCCTCGGGAAGTAAGGTCTTATCCGTTTAAGTTTCCACATAGAATGAAACATCTTTATAATGGAGTTAACTTGGCTCTCAAGTGTAAGATGGCTATCAATAGTAACACCTAAGATTTTGAGGCTATCAGAAATAGGAAGAGAATAAACAGGAGTGCTTAGGGTTGTGGGTTTATAATTATTGTATGGGGATGAGAGGATAAGACAATGTGTTTTTTCGGTGTTTAGTTTCAGTTGAAATGAGTTAGCCCATGAATCCATGATATTTAGACAGTGTGTGATTTCATTGGAGATTTCAGAAAGGTCATGTCTGAAAGGGATATAAATTGTGACATTGTCTGCATAAATGAATGCGTGAAGACTTTGACTGGATAAGAAGTTGGCCAAAGGGGACATCATTATATTGAAGAGTATTGGTGATAATGGGGAAGCTTGAGGTACTCCACAATGTGCATTTCACGGTGATGAAATGTTTGTTTTTGATTTAACTTGGTATGTTCTGGTGGTTAAGAAACCCTTGATCCAATTAAGTATATTACCTCCAATCCCGAGGTCTTCAAGTAAACCCAAAAGTATACTGTGGTTTTATCATGTCGAATGCGCTCGACATGTCGAATTGGAGGAGGAATATACTTTTACCTATGGCAATTTCATGTTTGAATTTAGCTAGAAGAGTGACTAGTACAGGTTCCGTACTATGGAAGGGGCGGAATCCTGACTGTGATTCATGTAATAATGAGAACTTATCCATATATTCCATTAGTTGTTTGGACACCATGCTCTCCATCAATTTTACTACTAGTGGGATGGATGCAACTGGGAGATAATTGGTAAGGTCTTTCGATTTTTTGTTTGTATCTTTAGGTACTGGGGTAAGTAGGATGTTGCCATGTTCTTCGGGGAAGAGACCCTGTTGCAGCATGTAATTTAGATAAGATATAAGGTCTTCAATGAAGCAATTGGGGACAGATTTAAGTAGGTAGCTTGGGCAAGCATCCAATTTACAATGTTTATTGGAGAATTTCCAAATCGCTTGGGTAACAGATTCAACAGTGATCAGAGCAAATTTAGTCTAGTAACGGTCAGCTGGGTATTCTTCATAGTTTGGATTCAGAACATTGATGAAGTTAACAAAATCAATGGTGTGTTGAGGAAGTGTATTATGCAAATTTATTATTTTTTCCCTGAAGTAGTTGGCAGTTTCATCTGCAGATGGGATGTCTGTGTTATTTGTTGTGATTTGGGTGGTATCTAGTAACTTGTTTACTAAATGAAATAATTTCTTCAGATCTTTGTAGTCTGGTCCTATTTTAGATTTGTAATAGGATCTTTTAGTTCGTCTTATGGTATATTTGTATTTTCTTTGTGTTTGTTTCCATGCATTAAGTGTATGCTCGTCCTTAGATTTTTTCCATGCTCATTCGAGTTTTCTGGTTAGTGAATATAATCCATAGAAGATACTAGAAACTACGAGGTATCTAGACTGGAGTGGAGGAGTAGCCTAGTGGTTAGTGCAGTGGACCTTGATTCTGGGCGAGTCACTTAACCCTCCATTGCCCCTGGTACAAAATAAGTACCTGAATATATGTAAACTGCTTTGAATGTAGTTGCAACTCCCCCCAGAAAGGTGGTATATCAAGTCCCATTTCCCTTTCCCACTATCTTTGATCCATACCGCCTCCTTCTGCAGTTACTCTGGAACCTCTATGAATGTAATAAATGTTCTCAAGAGACAATCAACAAAAAGATATTGAAAGAGCTACTACTGAAAAAGTGTGATAAAAAATCTACATAAATAAAATTACCTGCTAAATTTAGCCAGTTAGCACTGAATATTTTTGCTTAACAAATTAAGTCATGTGACTGGATTCAGCAGAGATAACTGACTATCTTATAATGTTCTAGTACATATTGTGTTGTCATTGCAAGCAGTATACCATGCCATACTTTGTATTGTTGTTCGAATATTTTTATTGCTCTAATTGCCTACTGCTCATGTTTGATGTATTCTTACTGTACACTGCCTTGAGTGAATTCCTTCAAAAAAGAGGTAAATAAATGCTAATAAATAAATAAATATCTCATGCTGAATAGTAGTGGTTATCTGGCCTGGAGCCATTTCTGACTGGTTAAATAGCACTGAATATTGAGCCTAATGAGTTTAATTATCCAATTTTGAAGGGTGGGAAGGGACCTGACTGTACGTTTGGGAAGGGAGGACCAATAGTGTAGGGAGGAATTTTTCCAGGGGGGGGGGTGCACAGTAAGGTTTTGCATTATCCAACAGAATTTTCTTTGGAGCAGGAAGGATGACACTAATGAGAATCTTGGGGTGGGGGAGGGGGAGACTAATGCCCCTTCTTGCCCCTCCTCCCCACCCTACACCCATAGATTCAGCCAGGGTACTTAATATCCTTGCACCAGTCCTGGCTCTGGACTATGTGCTAAGCAGAAATCAAAATGAAGACATGTCCTGTCATGTGACTGTCTCCTTTGAATTCAATGTTATTTATACTTTTTACTCCATCGGTTTCTCCTCTGCTTTCATTTATAAAAATAGTCCCCATAAAAACACAGAACATTTGACTAGCTTATAAGGAGGGAAAAGTGAAGTTGCTGAGAACCATCTCTCCCCATGATTCTTCCAAAAATCTCAAAATATTACTAGAATAATAGGGTGAAGGAAAAGTGAACCTACCAGGTACTGCTGATGAACAAGCTTCTGAAAGGTAGGTAGAAAAAGAAAGAAAAGATGTGTTAAATACTCAGAGAGGAGAAATTCTAAATATTCTGTCAATTAGAATAATTTAAAAAAATACAATAGAGCAGGTTAGATGATCAGATCGCCAGACATTATAATACAGGTGGGCATGCAGTGATAAATAATGCTCATTATAAATGTTATATGCAATAGCTGGTGAAAGAACAGACATATAGTAAATGACGGCAGATAAAGACCTGAACGGTCCATCCAGCCTGCCCAACAAGATAAACTCATTTTACATAGTATGTGATACTTTATATGTATACCCAAGTTTGATTTGTCCTTTCCATTCTCAGGGCACAGGCCATAGAAATGCTACATTTTTCAAACAAAAGCCGAACTATGTGGATTTTAGAACAGACCTCTTGTCTATAGTTAAGTGGACACTTCTAAATTTAAGACATTATTTTCAACCTAAAAGCACTTTTTTCTGTGCTGTAATTTTGAAAGTTTTTTTTTTAGCATGGTTGAAGAAAAAACTCTCACTCCTAGAGAATTGTTTGATTCTACCTTATTTTCATCCTGATGTCTGCTTTCAAGTAAGGCCAGAATCATTTCTTGGCCATTATGAAAACAAGGAGTTGATATTCAGACTGCGGGAGTAAGACTGGCTAACTCTCGCAGTTGGCGCTGAACCAGGATATTCAATGCCGGATTGTTTCTGGTGACCAGCTTTGAACATCCGGTTTATTTTTGGGCAGTTTAAAGATAACCAGCCAAAGATATCCCACCTTTTCACGTGGCCGCTAAACCAGCTTTAAAATAGGCGAATAGCCAGTTCTATTGAGCGATATAACTGGCTATCAGCTAGCTGCTGGGGATATTCAGCAGGAATAACTGGTTTAACTGGTCAGCAGCCTTTCTGGCCTGTTAAATAGCACTGATTATTGGGGGGACTGTATCTTGGTCATGCTGAGTGGATAACGTATTTTTTGTAGTAGATAATGATAGTTGGGAGATGTTACTGAAGATGTTTTACAGTCATTTTCTGAGTATGCTGAGGGAATGAGCACGTCAGAAAATATTGTCAAATAGATTCTCTGGGACTATTTTGAGGTACCAACAGCTATATGATGGCTTATTGAAGAGATGGATGATGGATTAGAAAAGAAAACAAAAATAGAACAATAGTAGAAATATATGTTTGATCAAGTGATGTGAATTCTGTCCAAGCAGTTTCCAGCAAGGGGCATAAGACAGAAGGAGGCAAGATGGCCCACCGTCTCCAGAACAAATGAAAATGAACAGCAAAGATTATCAGGTATTAGCAGCAGCAACCAAAAGGAAATCAGAACAGGACCCCTCTACCTCCTTTCACAGGGGCTTCTTCCATGTGGGGAGCAGCACTGCAGGACCTCTAAGCATGTGCCAGTCCACAGCCATCATGTTGAATAATCCCTATTGCTGCTGCTGTGGGGCCCAGGACTGGCCAAGTGAGATGAGAATAGGTAAGTGGAGGGAGGAGTCAGGAAGAGCTTCTGAGGAGGGGTAGAAGGGGGATACCCCAGGAAGTGACCTGGGGAGAGGGGACAGGAGTAAGAGGAAATGTCAGTGTCCTGATTGTTGTTACCCTTGGGTTAGCCTGTGAGTCTCTATGCCCTTAAACAGGTCAGATGGGTCACTCTACTCTTCTCTTTAAGGCCCATGAACTTGTGGACTGGTTGTAAATGTTGAGAAGAGAGGGCAAACTCCCAATGCCTGCTCTTTCAACTTCAGAAGAAGACTCCCAATGTCCAAGAAGAAGCAATGGGTGGGGCCCTTCTGAAATTTTGCTTGAAAACCTGGAAGTAGAACTTAGACCACTACTCTCATGCCCAAGCTTAAATGGATGAAATGTGCATACATGGTGGATGTCTTTAGATTTGGACTAGAAAGCTGTGTTTGATGGTCCACATTTTGCCCTTTACTGGCCTACAATGTTCCAGTTTGCCTAATGCTAAATGAATTTAAGTCTTATGCTTCCATTTCAACAGCTATAAAAAAGTAAAAGAGACAGTGTATCATTGCATACTTTTTCGCAGAATTCGGAAGTCTGCAGAATCCATGATGAGTTTACATTCTCTGTACCAGTGAACTTGAAGAGAGGGTGTTGCCCGTATGCGACATTCAAATACAACTAATTGACCTTTTGTAGTTGCAATGTTTTGTAGACTCTGAAGGAAGAAATATATGCTAATTATTGAACCAGACCAAGATACTAATTTAGTTCAAATGAAATCTGAGTATTATTATTATTGTTTTTATCTCGTGCTTGATACCGTCCTCATGGTCACTCAAGGCCCTTGAGCGACTTATATTATAACACTAGTAAAAAAGGCCCGTTTCTGTGAGAAATGAAACGGACGCTAGCAAGGTTTTCTTCAGAGTGTATGTTTGAGAAAGAGTGTGTGGGAGAGATGGAGTGTGTGTGTCAGAGAGAGAATGAGAGAGAGAGAAAGAGTGTGTCAGTGTTTGTGTGTGAGAGTGTGTGTGATGAAAGAGGTGGTAGCAAGTGTGTGTGTTTGTGACAGACAGAGAGAGAGAGAGAGAGTGAGTGTGTGGGAATGAGAGTGTGTGCCAGGGTGCCCCCCTCCCCCAAGGTGCCCCCCTTCCCTCCGTGGTCCCTGTCTGCCAGATGCAAGTGTGTGTTTGTGACAGAGAAAGTTAGTGTGTGCAGTGTGTTTGTGAGAGAGAGAGTGAGTGTGTGTGTGCTTTCATCCCTCTGCCTCTCTCCCCACCTCCTACTCCTCCTGCAGCTTTTTGAGGCTGCTAGCCCTGATGTGTGCTCCTGCTGCTCCTGCAGCTTTCCTGGCTGTCCACATATCCACTACTGAGAATAGGTTCTATGTGTTGTATTTTATGAGGATTTGAATATGTTATGCTATCTATATAAATAAATCTCACCTGAAACATTCTGAAGCTTTGAAGCTCACTCTGTAGCAGGGACACTCACTGTCACTCATGCACCACTCACCTGGCCTCCCCCCCTCCGAGATCGATGCAGGCATCGTTTTCAACTGATTCACCTGACTGAAGTACTCCTGATTGTAAAAGATGCACAGAAGAGCAGAGGGCAGGCTGGTCTTGAGCCTTCCCCTGCTCTCTCTCTGCCTCTCGGCCAACAGGAAATGAGGGCGGGTCGCTGAGAGAGCAGGGGAAGGGTGAAGGCGAACCTGTCCTGTGCTGTTCTATGCTTCTTTTACAATCAGGGGGACACTTCAGTCAGTCAGGTGAATTAGTTGAAAGCGATGCATGCGTCGACCTCGGGGGAGGGGGGGTGGAGGATTCGCGTGGACCTGGTGGGGAGGAGGTGCGTCGATTTTGGGGGGAGGGAGTGCGGTGGTAAGTGCGAGCTCCTGTCGCAGCGGTGGGGCGCTTCCTTTTGAACACAGCTGACATTGGATGGAGGAAGGGGGGGGGGGGCAATGTGTGAATCCGCTGCTGCTGTCGGTGCGGTGGGCGACTTCCTTTTTAATAGAGCTGACGACGGAGGGGGGGTGCAGCGGCGATGTGTGAGGCGGGCATCGGTGCTGCTGTTGCTGCAGTGGGCCGGTTCGTTGTGTAGACAGCTGACGTGGAGGGTGTGCGTCGGTCGCTGTTTGTTGTTGTAGGGGGGTGGAGCATCGGGGTCAGTGCACGTGGGGGGGGGGGGGGGTGGAGCGTCAGAGGGTGGTGGAACTGGGGATTGGTTGAGTGTCATAGCCCTGCCCTTGACGTCATAACGTTAGGAAGCGAGGGCGGGGCAGACACTCATGGGGAAAAAATTTTTGGTCTCTGCCACCTCAAAAACGGAAGTGGCAGCTTCATTTAGAACGTTGGGGTTGCGAATTATGTGCGGAAGGGGCGTGGCTGAGGGCGGGTGTATGAGTGAGAGTGAGTGGTGCATGAGTGACAGTGAGTGTCCCTGCTACAGAGTGAGCTTCAAAGCTTCAGAATGTTTCAGGTGAGATTTATTTATATAGATAGCATAACATATTCAAATCCTCATAAAATACAACACATAGAACCTATTCTCAGTAGTGGATATGTGGACTGCACAATGAAGAGTTCTAAAACCAGAAATTTAAGTTTGGTGTCTACCAAATCATAGATGAATTCCTAGTTGCATCAATCCATTTGGAACAAGAGAATGAAATTAGAAATATGTCCTAAAAGCCAGTGCTTCAGATGGGGCATATTTAAAGCCCTCTGTAGTATGTTTATGTGTTAAAACATATTTTTCTTGAACTGACGGCTCAGTTCATCCTAAATGTGAGACTTCGAAAATTTTTTAGCAGAAAAATATTTGTTTACTTTGATGAATAACTTGCTTAGGGTCCCTTTTACTAAGGTGCAGTAAACAAAAAGGGCTTAGGAGTATATTCTATTCTATAAATAGCGCCTAAAAATCAGTGCCAAAAATTTAATACGCTTAGAGGGCCTTTTTACAAAGGCGTGCCAAAAAGTGGCCTGCGGTAGTTTGGGCACATGTATTGGACGCACACTGGACCATTTCTCCAGTGCGCCTGGAAAAAAGGGGGGGTTTGGCCAGGAAATGGACATGCGGCAAAATGAAAACCAGCGTGCGTCTATTTAAAGCCTGAGCCCTTAACACCACCCATTGACTTAGTGGTAAAGGCTCACACGTTACCCACACGGTAACCATCCAGTGTGCGCCAACTATCGATGACCACCGGAAACACCCCCGTGGTAGAAAATTATTTTCTACTGCTTGTTTTTGGCGCATGTCAAACTCTGAATTACCGCCAGGTGCACGCACTAGCCTGGCGGTAATGCCGATTTCATGTATAGGCCCTTAAGCACCTTTGTAAAAGGACCCCTTACTGTCATTCTATAGAGTATGTGCCCTTTATAGAATCACGCTTAGGCATAAACTGCGCCTAAGTGTAGGCGCCTGAAATTAGGCCTACTATGAACAGGCTTAATGCCGGTGCCTATAGTTAGGTGCAATTTGGCCATTTTCTATATCAACATGCATAACATTTGGGAACACCCCCAGAAATACCCCTATTCATGCCCCCAAATATGTACACACATTAGGATTTACACACACATCGTTATAGAATGTGATATGTGTGCAAATCCTAATTATTGCTAATTAGTACTGGTAAATGGTTATCATCCAATTATCAGGCTGATTGACTTGTTAGTTAATTAAGTTGTATGTGTTAAATTGGGTCCATTGCCCAATTTGATGCACATAACTCGTAGCGCCATATATAGAATTTGGACCTTAGCGCATCCTAATGTGAGACTTTCACATATGCTCATCCCATTTTTACCACAGCTATAAAATAGGCCTTTTTCTTTTTTTCTTTTCGCTGATTTTTCCACTAGCACACTGGACTGGCAAAAATATTAATGTGGGGGCATTTACTGCCTCCTGTTAACTCTGTGTTAACCAGTTAGCACACACTAATGTGAATATGCTAGCTGGTTAGCGCTTCCATGCCCATTCCCTGCCCATGTTATGCCTCTTCCCAAAAACTAATTCCAAGAAATATTGTGTGATTAATATGCGCAAACAAAGAAATTACCATAGGATGCTTTAACACGTCCTTTGGTAAGTTGTTTTTGGTGCACCAAGCCTGTGTTAAGGCTTTGCACACCTTAGTAAAAGTGGCCTTTAATTACTGAACTTCCCAAAGTCTGTTTTGTACTAACGTTTATCTAAGAGAGGGGAGGGGGAATGTCTCTTCTATATACTTCTACTCTGCTCTGTATGTGCACCAGAGCTATAGAAATAATAGTAACAGTAGTAGAAGCAATCTACCTTTGTAAACCAAGGCGCTGCACCATTTGAAGATCCAGAAAAACTTCCAGGACTGTGAATCTAAGGAAGAAAGCAGATTTATAAATATTTTCGGCGATAATGGAAACCGAGGACGCCCATCTCAGAAACTACCAAATCCAAGGCCTTTGGTCGTGAGAGGAGCCAGCATTCGTAGTGCACTGGTCCCCCTGACATGCCAGGACACCAACCGGGCACCCTAGGGGGCACTGCAGTGGACTTCATAAATTGCTCCCAGGTGCATAGCTCCTGTACCTTGTGTGCTGAGCCCCTCAAAACCCACTACACACAACTGTACACCACTACCATAGCCTTATGGGTGAAGGGGGGCACCTAGATGTGGGTACAGTGGGTTTGTGGTGGGTTTTAAAGGGCTCACATTTACCACCACAAGTGTAACAGGTAGGGGGAAATGCACCCACTAAAACTACTCCAGGGACCTGCATACTGCTGTTATGGAGCTGGGTATGATATTTGAGGCTGGCATAGAGGCTGGAAAAAATATTTAAAATTCTTTTTTTGACAGTGGGAGGGGGTTAGTGACCACTGGGGGAGTAAGGGGAGGTCATCCCCGATTCCCTCTTGTGGTCATCTGGTCATTTAGGGCACATTTTTGTGGCTTGGTCGTAAGAAAAAAAGGACCAGGTAAAGTCATCCAAGTGTTCGTCAGGGACGCACTTCTTTTTTCCATTATCGGTCGAGGATGCCCATGTGTTAGGCACGCCCCAGTCCCGCCTTTGCTACGCCTCTGACGCGCCCCCGTGAACTTTGGTCGTCCCCGCGATGGAAAGCAGTTGAGGACGCCCAAAATCGGCTTTCGATTATGCTGATTTGGGCAACCCTGTGAGAAGGATGCCCATCTTGTGATTTGTGCCGAAAGATGGGTGCCCTTCTCTTTCAAAAATAAGCCTGAAAGGGTTAAGTGATATTTGCCCACAGTCACACAAAACCTGAGTGGGATTTGAACCTGCCTTGGGTGACAAAGGTTTAAGTGATATTTGCCCATAGTCACACAGAACTGAGTGGGATTTGAACCTGCCTTGAGTGACAAAGGGTTAAGTCAGTGGTTCCCAAACCTGGTCCTGGAGGCAGCCCCAGCCAGTCAGGTTTTCAGGATATCCACAATGAATATTCATGAGAGAGATTTGCATGCACTACCTCAACTGCATGCAAATCTCCTCATGAATATTCTTTGTTGAGATCCTGAAAACCCTCCTGGCTGGGCTGCCTCCAGGACCAGGTTTGGGAACCACTGGGTTAAGTGATATTTGCCCACAGTCACTGAGTGGGATTTGAAGGGTTAAGTGATATTGGCCCACAGTCACACAGAACCTGAGTGGGATTTGAACCTGCTTTGGGTGACAAGGGGTTAAGTGATATTTGCCCACAGTCACTGATGGGATTTGAACCTGCCTGGTCTGATTCTCTACCTTCTGCTCTAACCATTAGGCTGCTCTTCCTGTCCTGTAGTATAGCCTTCTTTTGCAGTAAGCACCAGTCACTTTGCTGGACCTTGTTCCTTGCTTGGCAGGAGTCCTCAGTAGGCATTACAAAACATTAGCTGTATTATCTCATGGTTTCTGTCAAACTGTTCTCATATATCTTTAACAACTAGTGGGACTGTTTTTGTTTTGCCATATAATAGTACAGGAAATGTTCGATTTTGAAGAAAATATACCATAAAAAATACTGAAAACGTTCTCTTTCTCCCTTCTCTCCCTCCTCCCCTTCCCCAGTTTTGTTTTTCCATCTAGCCAGTTTTTAAGCCTCTGATACTTTGAATTTCTTGTCCCAGGGCCAAGGCAAGCAGCTGTCTCTCCAGGGTCATGCCTGTCACTTGTGAAAAATGCTAATCTGCCACAAAGGCAAGTTATTTCTAACCGAAGCAGCTTACTGTGATTCTCTTTATTTAGTGTTTCTAGGAATAAATGCAACAACCCACCCCCCCCCCAAAAAAAAAAAAATCCCTAACAAAAATGTTCATCTGATTTGAGAAAGACAAACATTGTAACATACTCTGTGATAGTCATGGGATAATGGCTGAACCAAGGTAGAGGAACTCTGATGAGCTGTACTTCTTCTAGAAGTTTCCTTGACTGGTGAACCAATGGTCAGGGAAACGCTGATAGATTTTCTATATGGCCTGAGAAAAGAAAATGGAATCAGATTGATATAGTGAAGTGATAACCCTCTTTAGCTCTCCAGTATGAAATGTGAAATGTTTTATGCACTCAATCAAACCATTCATTTGAAGCAATTACGGAGTTTTATAAATAGTCTGGTCGATATTCAGATTGATTTAATTGTGCAGGGGAGGCTCCTGCCCACTTAAATCACTTGTGGAAGTCTAACTGCCAATATTCAGCGGCACTGAAAAACAAGCTCTCTCTGGTCGGCCATGTTTGAAATGGGCAGGGTAAGTGCGGTACAGGGGTGGAATTGGGGAGAGTTGGGCATTATGTAGGTATCAGCAATATTCAAAGCTGGTACCTGCATAGCTAAACGGGTGAATTTGGGACTGCTTTTGAGTAGTCTTAAATTTGACTGGTTAGCTATGTTGACTGGCACCTGCATAAATAACAAAGAGCCCTCTGCTCCTTCCCCTCCCCTCCCCTCCCTCCCTTCTTCCCCTCCCCTCCTTCCCCTCCCTCCCCTCCCACTGCTCCATTCATGATCCCTTCCCTCCTGAGGCTCAGAATCCTCTCCCATCCCTTTGACAAGGCTCTCCTCCTACCAAGTTCTACATCCCCTCTCACCCTTCACAAATTCAGACCCCCCTCATACACCCCCACAACAAGGCTAGACCTCCATACCCATCCCTGTCAAGGCTAGGCCCCCTCCCAACCACCCTCCCAGTCAGGATAGACCCACCCCCAAGCTTATATAAATTCCTTGGTGGTCCAGCAGTGAGAAGGGGCAAGAGTGAACCCTACTCACTCCTGCCCCTAGTGGCTGTCTTGACAAAAGGCCTACCCCAACCTCTAGCCCAGCTAAATTGCTTATGCAGGACTATCCACTGATGTTCAGTGGCACTTAACTAATTTGTGACACTGAATATTAACACTAACTGCAATTTTGGGGGCATTTTGTGGACAAATCAGACCACGTAAAACACAGTCCTTTCTTTGCCTAGTTTCACTTAGGTGATTAAGTGCTGATTATTGCACATAGGGGTTCTTTTACTAAGCCACGGCAAAAAGTGGCCTGCAGTAGTGTAGGCATGTGTTTTTGGCGCACACCAGGCCAGTGTTTACCACATCTGGGAAAAAGGGCTTTTTTTCAATGGGCCGAGAAAAAGGCCTGTGGTAAAATTGAAACCAATACGTGCTTATTTACGGCCTGAGCCCTTAATGCCACCCACTGATCTAGCAGTAAGGGCTCACATGCTACATGTGCGGTGACCATTTGGTGCATGTTGACAGCCGATTAACACCAGAAACGCCATGCATGGTAGGAAATAAAAAAAATAATTTGTCCCAGCAGCATGGACACGTGCCAAATCTGAAATTACCCATGTTTGTCTGGGGGCTTTTTACCTGTTGTGGTAAAAAGAGCCCTGGCGCAACGGGGAAAACAGCCCTTGCCGCTAGTGCAGGGCCCTTTTTCTCGCAGCTTGGTAAAAGGACCCCTCAGTGCGGAATATCACATTTAACTGGCTATGTCTTCACTGGCTCTGTATATTCAGAAATTCAATGCCGAAACCCAGATATGGCCTGATATTGAATTTATGGGTATAACAGCCGGCGGCAGACAGCAAAACACTGATCACTGACAGCTCAATATCGTGCCAAACATTTATTTATTTATTTATTGGGATTTATTAACCGCCTTTATGGAGAGATTCATCCACTCAGGATTCTCAGGGTCAAATTTACACATAGGATAGACAGGCTACAGCTTAGGGTCTTGCATCACAAGGGAAACCATTAAACCTAAAATTTACTTCATATTTAATCAAAAAGGGGTCTCTTTAATGTTATAGCTTAGGGACCACAATCCCACCCTGAAGGTATTAATCCCAAGAAGGAAGTACTTCATTTTATCACATCTAGGGCCCTGTTTACTAAGGTGCGATAGCATTTTTAATGTGCCTACAATTAGAGCGCACGCTAACCATGTAAGCACCTAGAGGGATATTGTAGGCTTGTACACAGTTAACACGCGTACATAGTTAATGCGCGTTAAAAACGATAATGCGCCTATAACGTGGCTTAGTAAACAGGGCCCCTATTGAGCTCTGCTCCAAGGTCACTTCAGAGTCACACATTTTAAAAACACATATCAGCATTTAAAAACATTGTGACCTTTTTTCGTACTCACTGGAGGAACCCCCCCCCCCCCCCCCCCCGAGATTTTCTAACCTGAGGGCTGCTGGCAGGGTGGTGATACTGTGAGATAACGGTAGAGCCCATAGAATTCTTGTACTAATCACGCTGAGCTAAAATGTTATCTCTTTAACCACCACACATTTCCCTGCATGGGTAAATGTCTGATATGATAGGTATTGTTGAAAGTGACTATGATAGACAAGACAGCTTATTTCTGTTTCTACATTGGCAGGTTGTTGATGGTACAGAACGCGTTGATGTGGGATCACAGTTTCAGTACTTCATCAGGGGTTGTAGCTGCTATTAAATGACAAATGCAGGGGCGTAG
The DNA here is from genome assembly GCF_901765095.1 of Microcaecilia unicolor. Taxonomy (NCBI): domain Eukaryota; kingdom Metazoa; phylum Chordata; class Amphibia; order Gymnophiona; family Siphonopidae; genus Microcaecilia; species Microcaecilia unicolor. The sequence goes on from NC_044038.1 coordinate 166,896,102, forward strand.
TTAGGTGGGGCCACGGGGGCATGGGCCCCCACAGATTTAGTTCGGGCCCCCTCCACTTTTGACCCCTCCCCGCCGACCCTCCCCCGCCACTTTCGACCCGCCACCGCTGCCGTAGCCACCAAGAGGGGGGGCAGGGGGGACAAAATTCCCCGGGCCCGGGCCTCCAAGGGGGGCCTGGCACCACAGTCCCACCTGCCCTCTATCGTTGACCATCTGCCACCGGGCTGGGTCCCCTGCATTGAAATCACAGCACCTCTCACCACTGTGTGAAAGCGCTGCAGGCAGCAGGGCAGCAAATCGCCTCTCTTCAGGTCTCCTTCCCTCCCTGTGTCCCGCCCTCATCTGATGTAAGGGGAGGAGCGGCGGCAACCTCAGGGGGAGTGGAGGGGGGAGTAGCAGCGGTGGCCTCGGGGGGTGGAGGGGGGAGTGGTGGTGGTGACCTCGGGGGGAGGCGGAAGGGGCGGGGCCCCAGGGGCGGCCTTGCCCCCGGAGCCGGCCCAGTCGCTCAGCAGCCCTGGCCGCCGCAAGGTACCTTTGCTGGGTGGGGTCCCCAACCCCTGCCAGCCTTAGTCTTCTTCAGCGCTGGTCTCCGGCGCGTTCACTCACTTCACTGATCTGTGCTGTGAGTGGAGCTGAAGAAGACTAAGGCTGGCGGGGGTCCCCAATCCCTGCCAGCCTTAGTCTTCTTCAGTGCCGGTCTCCGGTGCGTTCGCTCACTTCACTGATCTGTGCTGTGAGTCCTGCACACCACGTGCAGGACTCAAGACTCACAGCACAGATCAACGAAGTGAGCAAATGCGCCAGAGACTGGCGCTGAAGAAGACCAAAGCTGGCGGGGATCTCCAATCCCTGCCAGCAAAAGTATCTTGCGGCAGTGGGGGGGGGGGAGTCGAACGTGGCAGGGGAGGGTCGTTGTTGTCGGGGGGGGGGGTCCGAATGGCGGGAGAGGGGCGGCGGTGGCGGGGGGGTCAAAAGTGGCAGGCGGAGGTCGGTGGCGGTGGGGGGGGGGGGTCGAAAGTGGTGGGGGGGAGGGTCAGCTGTTGGGGGAGGCAGGCTAAAATGTGCTCTCCCACCTTGGGCTCTGGACCTCCCTCCTGCTGAGGTCTGTCTACGCCCCTGGACAAATGTACCAGTCTTGAAAATGTTTCTTTACTCACTGTGACATACTGGTGGGTCATCGAATCAACAGCTGCTTTCTTGAGTAAAGCTGTGCAAGACACAAAAAACTCCTGTTAAATCTGAAAAGAATCTTTATCTGCAAAATTAATTTAACATCCAAGAATCGTACCATAAAAAATAAAATAAAACTACAACTGTACTAGGATAAGTCACTTAGGGGTCCTTTTATGAAGCTGGAGCAAAAGGGGGCCTGTGCTGGCATCGGCGTGTGTTTTTGACATGTGCTGAGGCCCCCTTCTACCGCAGTGGATAAAAGGGAGATCTTTCTTTTTTTAAAGAAATGGCCGTGCGGCAAATGAAGCCATTCCTGTCCAGTTAAATAGCGCTGAATATTGGGCTGTAGTTGTCTAAACATTTACATGCATAAATGTTCCTGCCAGATCTATAAAAAATGCCATGAAAGCAGCTACTTGGAGTTTATTCTATAAAGAAAAGTAATACCTATTATTATAGACATGAGCCATAGAGATAATGTAGATGCTCGTGCTTAGATGCCTCTGGGAAATAACATTTTTATTTATGTGTTCAATTTTATAGCCTGTTCTATCAACTATGCCCAGAAAGGTTTACATAATTTACATTCATACTAAAAACACAAAATTACACATAAATAAAATCAATTAAATCAATCTGCCAACTTATCAAACAATCAATGGGGCCCTTTTACAAAGGTGCACCAAAACGTGGCCTGCAGTAATGTGGGTTCCTGTATTGGACCATTTCTCCACCACGTCTGGAAAAAGGGAGGTTTTGGGGCCGGGAAATGGACGTGTGGCAAAATTAAAACCAGCGTGTGTCTATTTACAGCCTGAGCCCTTAACGCCACCCATGGACTTAGCGGTAAGGGCTCATGCATTACCTGCACGGTAACCGTCCAACTGCCAATTACCACTGGAAACACCCCCGCGGCAGAAAATAGAAAATTATTTTCTACCGCGGGTTTTCGGTATGTGTCAAAGTTGGAATTACTGCCAGGCGCATACGCTAGCTGGGCGGTAATGTCGATTTAATATGCGCTGCACCCACATAGGTCCTTACGTACCTTTGTAAAAGGGCCCCAATCTATATAATAATTGGTAACTCTGCTTCCCTGGATGGCTGGGTTTGTAACAGCATGTTGACATCAGCTCGCCTCCAGCGTTCCCTTCCATCTCAGTGTCCTGCCCTCACGGAAAGATGAAATGATGTCAGAGGAGGGTGGGACACTGAGAGGGACGGCAAGGGAACGCTGGAGGCAATGCGAGCCCAGTCTGCCGCTGCTGCGAACGGAGGTAAGGAACGGCAGGGCGGCAGGAAGGACAGAGTCACTGGCCATGGATGGGAGGGCAGGGGAGGGGAGGATCACTGGACATGGAATGGGATGGGAGGGCAGGGCAGAGGAGAATCACTGGAATGGAGGGGATGCCAGAATCGCGGGACATGGAGGGGATGGGAGGGGAGGGAAGAATCACTGGACATGGAGGGGAGGGCAGGGGAGGGCATGGGAGAGAGGAGAAATCGCTTAGAGGTGAGCCTTCCTAGGGCCCGTTTCATTTTTCACGAAACGGGCTTTGTTGCTTGTATTCTATAATTTACATGTGTAACTGAGTGCACTGCCCATGCTTTGCCCAGACTCTGCCCAACTGTACAACTACCCTCAAACTATGCATTGTTGCATTTAGGTGCCAGTTTATAGACTAGGGCACAGCTGGAATGTTGACATATGCACACAAACATCTGTATGTCGGTATTTTTAGATTGTGATTAAATCTAAAAAAAACAAATGTTAATGACAACAGGAACAACCACAAGTTTAAGAGTTGATAAAGAAGAAAGAGAACTCGAGGACAGTTTCTGCTTCCTGGGATCAATTATCAATGAGTCAAGAAATATGCTGCCAAGAATAAGTCTGGGAAACTCTCTTGCAGCAGTTACGTTGTAGTTATTTTTTCATTTTTGCTTCTCCTTTGTTTCCAGGTCTTGACCATAATCATAACTACTGCTTCATTCTTCTTTAGTCCTATATTGGCTAGCTTCAGTGGCAAGCAGTATCGATCGGCTGTAGCAGCCTTGTGGTGCTTGCTTTTGATACACTGTGACACAACTCCTGAGGCAGGCACTGTGCGCCAAAACCCAGGCGCACGTCAAGTCTGCTTGCATATTTACCATAAAATATCTTCATTACTACTAAACATCTCTTTAGTTGGATTGGAAGGCTATTCATGCAGCCCTACTTTTTCCTGCTTGGACTTTATACGTAGGGTTGTTTTTCCTTTTTTGATGTGTATTTGTAGCTTCAGGAACACCACCATGAGTTTTTCCCTCATCCATTTACCCTTTATATGTTATGATTACATTGTATTTAAATTGTTATTCTCTTTGTGCTTTCCTTTTTGTTTTATAATTTTTGTTGTTTATCCTTGTTGTCTTTGTATAAGTTATTCCTTCCTTCCCCTTTTTATAATTTTGCTAACTGCTTAGACATATTTTTATATGATTTGCGGTATATCAAAAAATATATGTGAACCATTTTTAATGTCACTGTTACAGACTTTCCTCTGCTTTTCGGTTATTTAATCTCCTCCCCACCGAAAAGAAAATTCTCTGTGGATAGCATTACATGATATGACCTAACTAGCCTAGAGAAGCAATTGTGTCATCCTTATTTCAGTATTGTGATGTCACAGGACAGTGCCTCCTGCATACATCACCAGGAGATTTCATGTCTCAATAAACTCACAAAGTTTACATCGTTGGAAAACAAACCAGCATCGGATTTACCTTCGTGAGTCTATCTAGCAAACACAGTGTCCCACGCAAATGGCAACCTTTACTTACTGCAACCCTAGAGCTTTGTGAAAAGGACGGAATTAGAATCGGCCAAATCAAGAGCCTGGGACCTTTGCAACCCAACACCCAAATGACTGTTAGGTACATCCAGATCACACATGCAGTTCACACAAACAAAGACCACAACCCTGAAACTTCTGCAGAATTGCTCTTTGCCCATTAACTGTCTGAGTGCAACACAGAGGGGTCCAAAAATTACAAGATCTTCACTCAACCAGCAATAAAAGGGCCCCTAATCTGTTTTGGAACATAGTGAGTTTCCGACCAGAATTAAATCACATCACAATCCTGCTGTCCCTCCCTTCCCCTCAAACCATAGGGGAAAGAAGTACACTAAGGACTAGATTCTAAAAAATTGACGCTGAAAAAGTGCTATTCTATAAGCCACGCTTAAAGGGCTCCTTTTACTAAGTGGCGGTAAGCCCAACACAGGCTTACCACTCGCTATACAGGAAGTACTTCCTATCCCTAGCGCACCATACCCAGTGGTAATCACTGCAATGAGTGGCGGTAGGGGCTCCCCCCCCCCCAAATGGCCACGTGGCAAGTGCTTTACTTGCTGCGTGGCCATTTCCTGTAGGAAAGCGAGACTTCTATTTTACCAGCTGCAGTAAAAGGGGGCCTTGGCGCGCATGAAAAACACGTGCCGATGCCAGCGCAGGCCCTCTTTTGCTGCAGCTTGGTAAAAGGTGTCCAAAGTTAGCACAGTTTGTAGAATAGCATTTACACCAGAGAATTGCGCCTAACTTCAGGCATAGCATTTGCACCGATTGAAACGTGGTGCAAATGAACGCACCTAAATTAGGCGCATATCCCCATTATTCTATAACAACACACATACATTTTAGGAACATCCCTTTATGCCCATGATCCTCCTATTTCCGTGCCCCCTTTTTCAGATCATGTGTAAATTTTAGGCGCCGATCCGGAACCTAATTTATGCATGTAAATGCCAATTAAATCTAATTAGTGCCAATAATTGTTTGTTAAAAAGCCAATTATTGGTGCTAATTAGGTCGTTATGCAATTAAATTGCACACACAAATTGGGCAAATGCCCAAATTTGCGCACACAATTTTGGGCAACTTTTATAGAATTGATAGTAAGGGAGTAATTGTATAAAAGTTTCCTGAAGTTTGGTCACTAAGTGAAAATTCTATATCGTAAATTATACACATAATTGCTGCTATAGAATGCTAGCGTAAGTCCATGTTATGCGCCTAACTTTAGATGCGAGCACTTACGCTAGCTCAATGACTGGTGCGAATTATTGCGCCTAACTGCTGTCAGTTACGTGTGAAACTGACATTATTGTATAACCTTAGTACATAAGTGCTCGGCATGCCCCTGACCTGACCTTGCCCCTCCCACATCTACACCCCCTTGCCATTGCGCACTATGGATTTTGTGCACTAAGGACTGGATTCAGTAAATGGTACCCAAATTTGGGCGCTGGAAAAAAATCAGCACCTAACGCTATTCTATAAAGGGTGCTGTGAGGGAGTGGATGGTATAGGGAAGAGCACTTCACTATTGATACAGTTCAGCCACCTTCTGGTAGGTGGTGCTGATCTGCCCAGGCGAAGGCTGAAACTGAGCCTGAGTCAGAGGGGTAGGGCTCAGGTCAGGACGATGTTAAATTCCATGAGCCAGAACAGTTCAGGGAGGCCCCGAAACAGAGGTTTCCACCAGGGAGGCCTAGGAGGAGAGAAACTGCCCTGGAGTGAGGGTCACTACAGCATAGTGTGTAGGAGCTACTCAACCTAAGGTAGGCTAAGTTTTAAGCTTCCTAAGCCTTAAGGACACTGTTCTTAAGGTCTGGTGGGAGGCAGACTCGTATAGTAAAACTTGGCAAGTGGATGCATCTATGTGTACAGACTGTTGGGATAAAGCCAGTAGTTTACAAGCTTGTGTAAAGGTTGCCCCTGAACTTAAGAAAGACTTGATTATTTATTTTGCTGCACTGTGAAGAAACAGGGCTCAATGCCTGGTTCATGAAGGAGATTTATACCACTTTCCCCGTTTGTTTGGCTGTATTTTTATGAGGGCCTCCTGCCCTACTCAGTTAACACAATCACAGGCGCTCTGGGTTGAGTGCTCTTTTTGGAACAGTACGTAGTGCTGATTCTCCAGGCCAGATCTGAGCACCAGGACTTACACTTGCTGAAATCAGGTATAATTTCTGGCACCCAATTTAGGTGCGCATCTGCAGTAGTTTATAACAATGTGCAGAAATTTCCGGAACTCTTCTGACCCACCCATGCCCCTCCCACAGCCATGTCCCTTTTGGGTCGCACCATGGGATTTCGGCACACAGTTTCTAGAATAGTGCACAGCAAGATGCATGTGGAAATCCAAATTGGTGCCAATTACCATCAATAATTGATCGTTGGCGCCCAATTACTGATGTTTATTGGCTCATTACCCAATTTAGTTGTGTGCTCATCTCAGGATTGTGCCCAAATTTGATTTCCTTTTATAGAATCCTCTTGTAACACCCCCTGTTAACTAAGCCACGCTTGTGGCTGCCTTGTGCTAATGCTGACACAACCCATTCACTAAGGGGCTGTTTTACAAAGGCCTGCTGAAAAATGGCCTGCAGTAGTGTAGACGCGTGTTTTGGGCATGCACAGAATCATTTTTCAGCGCACCTGTAAAAAATGCTTTTTAAAATTTTTGACAAAAATGTACATGTGGCAAAATGAAAATCGCCGCGTGTCCATTTTGGGTCTGAGACCATTGACCTAGTGGTAAAATCTCACGTGGTAACTGGCGGTAATGGTCAATGCACATAGAATGACAATTACTGCCTGATTACCGCATGTGTGCCAGAAAATAAAATTACTTTCCGGCGCGCCTAGCGGACATGCATCAAAAATGAAATTAAAGCAAGGGCCATGCGGTAGCCAGGCGGTAATTCAAAATTGACGTACATTGGGCGCATGTAGGCGCCTACACAGCTTAGTAAAAGGGCCCCTATGAATAGGCTGTGTTGGCATTGCCACACGGAAGCCGCCAGTGCGGTTTAGTAAACAGGGGGTAAATTTATAAAGTACTGACTAAGTGCAGTTACGTGTGTAACTGCAAATTAGGGCTAATTAACTTCAATTATTGCCAGGGATTGGTTGCTGATGCCAATTAGTGTCTAATTTAATAATTAAGTTATGTGTATGCCATTATTTCATAACCTGCGCACACAAATTTGTATGCTAAGCTCAAAAATGAATGTGCCAGATTCTAGAATGGGACAAGCGTACCTCTGGCATTTCCATTTAGGTGCCCTGTGGGTACGCAGTAGGTTGCTATTCTATAACATCACCTGGCAACCAGGCTCCATTATAGAATATTAGCGTAAGCCCGTATCAGCACACCTAGCATGTGTCCACAGATCAGGGCCTTTTTTGATGAGGTACTTGGGGGTACTGAGTACCGGCACCTTTTCCATTGTCTGCTAAAATTGACCCATGGATCCCAAGTTTTAATGATAGAGCTCAGGCTCTACACACCAACTCTGCATTGTCCTAGATTCTGTAACCGGTTGCAGGGGGTCTGGCTATTGTGGGGTGGATCCCTCAGTGATCACCCCACCCCTAAAGGGTGGCCTGGCATTTGAGTACTGGCACCTTTTTCGCTAGACAAAATACACTGCCACAGATACGCCAGCCACAGACTGCAGGCCAGGGACAGATGAAAATTACAGTATGAAGCCTAACCAAAACAGAACAAAATGAGCAATGTTGTGCATGACACAGGAAACACAGAAACAGAGAAAACTGTAGGTAGGTCAAGACCACATGGCCTATCCAGTCTGCCCATCCATGTAATCTATTCTCCCTATCACTCCCTTAGAGATTCTATGGACTTGTCCCAAGCTGTCTTGAATTCAGATACTGTTTTCATCTCCACCACTTCCCCAGGAGGCTGTTCCATGAATTTACCACCCTTTCCATGAAGACGTATTTCCTCAGGTTACTTCTGAGTCTATCTCTTTTCACCTTCATTACTACTACTACTACTATTTAGCATTTCTATAGCGCTACAAGGCATATGCAGCGCTGCACAAACACCAGAGCTTCCTTTCAGGTGAAAGAGACTCGCCTCCTGTGCATTTATGCCACGGCAGGTATTTAAAGGTCTCTATCATATCTCCCATCTATAGTGCTACTAGATGTACGCAGTGCTGTACACTTGAACATGAAGAGACAGTCCCTGCTTGACAGAGCTTACAATCTAATTAGGACAGACAAACAGGACAAACAAGAGATAAGGGAATGTTAAAGTGAGGATGACATCGCCCACCTTTCTTCCAAAGTATACATATTTAAATATCAGTGACTAATTTAAAGAAAGGTGCACATGAGGTCAGAGAGATGGTTAAATATTATCCTGTAGTATTTTGTAGTAATCAGTGGAATACATAAAGGAGTCTGAAATAATTGGCTGAACCTCTGCAGTCTTGCGCCTTCCTCTGCAGCATAATGTCTCCAAACTTACCAAAGAGGGACAGGATCCTATGGGCTGCAACTGAGAAAACAGAAGGCCCTCTCTCCTCACTCATCTCAGACTTCAGAACCATTTTTAATGCTGCTCTTTGACTGACCACAAGGTGTCAGCATAAGCTCAGTTCCTTGCTCAGCAATCTTCAATGACCATAGCAGACTGAAGAGCAGAAATCTTGAACTAGTAATAATGTGGTGCCAAATCTCTCTCCTTTAGCTATGATCTCTGTGTTTTGTTTTGTATTGTTTGCTTGCTTTTGTTTTGGCAATTCTTCCTTTATGCTTACAAATTTTTTACTGAAAGTTGTACTTTAAACTATTTCAGCTTCTTCCCCAGTGACTTAGCCAACTAGAGCAGTTCCTCTTGCTTCCCCAGTGCCGGGTCATTCAGAACGTAGGGAGAAGCCTTGGAATATGATCTCCTTGGACAGCTGTGCAGATGTAGCCCTACTGACTGCTCCCAAGGGAGTGTGAGAAGGAAATGAATGACTTCAGAGTGGCAACTTCTGCTGACAAGTCTGAGCTCTATAAAAAGTTTGATGCACTGGTACTTGTATTCTGTGCCAGACTATCTGGTGTCCACATACTTCAGGTGTTTGTGAGACAAGGGTGTTTGTGAGACAATTTAATTGTTAATATGTATGTATGTATGTATATAACTTTCTATAGTTTTTCCCTTTTCTGTATTCTGTCTAAAATTGCAATCTTAATATGTATTTAAATACCTTCACATCCCCTCCTTTTCTCATCTTTATGCCATGGGCAATGCCATGTGCGGATTTTCTGCTTTTAATTCCCATGCCAAAAAATTATGAGCTTTATAGTTCTGCTTTCCTTAAGAAAACTATGAAAACAGGCGTTTATTTATTTAGATTTTGCTCATCCCTTTTTCAGTAGTAACTCAAGGTGAGTTACATTCAGGTACACTGGATATTTCTCTGTCCCAGGAGGCTCACAATCTAAGTTTGTACCTGAGGTAATTGAGGGTTAAGTGAGTTGCCCAAGATCACAAGGAGCAGCAGTGGGATTTGAACCAGCCACCTCTGGATTACAAGACCAGTGCTCTAACCACTAGGCCACTCCTCCATAAATCCAAACTACACAAGATTATACCCTATTGGCATGAGAGGCATCTGACTGGCACGGGTTTGGTATAACTGTGCAACCATAAATCTTTTTGAAGCTGAGTCCCTGTCCTTTAGACCTTGCAAGGCAGCAGTTATTTGGAAGATCAGCTGTACCTACTGCATCTAGCATGGCTGCAGTGCCCCCTACTGACAAATTACTGTACCTTCAGGAAACAGGTAAAGACATGTTTGTTCTGTCGGGCTTTTGGCATATGAATTGCTATTTTGTACATTTGATTTTAAACACACGATCCGTGCTGAACAAGACTATGTTAATTCATTATATTATTATTCAGCATGCAGTTGACATGGTTATTTCATGGGTCATGGTTAGAATCCTCTGATATACCTCTTGTTAACTCATGTTGCTATAACTGGCAGTGGGCATGTAGAGAAGTCAGGCAAAGGGGACCGCTGTTGATGATATACTCTGATTGTCTATGGTTTTAAAAGGTGTATATAGATAACATTGCCATGATTGATTTATTGGTGATGAAGAATGCTCAAATGGCTATTGTTTACTTTATTCTCCTCCACTGACATTGCAGCCTGACTGTTTGGCTTTGTGGAATAGTCTGGTTGCTTTGCTTGCAGTCTCGACAGCCATTTTCAAGAAGTATCAACAGTGGGCAGGAAAGAGTGGGGTTCTTTCCTGCCCTGAAGAGGTCCCTAGACCACCAGGGTCATTATGGTAGGTTTGGGGAGAATGGATGGAGTCGGGTGGGTGGGTGGGTGGGTGGAGGGAGGGGGCTGGGAAAAAGACTGGTGATGAGGACATACATGGAAGGGGAGAAGGAAAAAGGGGGAAATAGAGCACATGGATAGAAGGGGATGAAAAGGAGAGGAGAAGGAGACATGCTGCTCATGGATGTTTGTATTTTTTTGGAAATGTACATCTTTTCTAATTTTGTATTTAGCAGAGTATGAAAGAAAATGCATTTCTTTTACTTTTACCAGTATTTTCACAGTTTATAGAATCTGGCTTTCTTGGGGGGGTCAGGGCAGGGGAAGGGTGGCATTTTATTTTGTGTCCTCTTTTTTGTCTCTGCAAATATGGTAACCCTAGAATATCTTTGGCTGGTCTGAATTTAACCGGCTATCAATGAATATCAGCTTGGCCAGTTAAATTCTGACTGTTCAAAGTTAAACCAAATATTTGATGCCGGTCACAGCCTGGCATTGAATTTTGGGTCTCATCGCAAATAGACTTAACTGGTCTATTTCCCATGGTCTGAAAACTGGCCTCATAGAGCCTTTTTGCTGTTCTAACTTTAACAAGGTACTGAATATTGCTGCTAACTGGTAACTCCTGGATCTGCCCAGACTTAGCCCCTGGCCTACCCCTACACTGCCCAAATAGTACCAAGGTGGTTTGTCTAGATATTCAATGGCTGATGCTCTTAGGGAACCTTATTTAAAGGGGTCAGAATTGTAAAAATAGATGGCTTTCTCCCCTCTCAAAGCCCCCCTCCCATTGGCCTGCCAAAGCAACACTTAGTCATCTAGTAGAATGAGGTAGATGCCTGTCCCTTGTGGCTTTGGATTCCTAAAAAGCACGTGACCCCTAGTGGTAGTCTTGCAGTATTACCACTAGGGGGTCTAGCTGCCATATATAAGGGCATTTTCAGCCTTTGCTCATTTGTTAGTGACCCAGTGCTCCTTGGTCCTTCCAGTCTGCCTAGTGAAGTTTCATGCAGTTTGGGTAGATAGTGCAGAGGTGGTCTGTAAGGATATTCAGAGACCCTGTCTGGATAGTGCAACGGTTGTCCTTAAGACTCAGTTATTTCTGAAAGCTGTTCTCTAAGGTAGTGGCAGGGGCGGCCCAACCATTAGGCCACCTGAGGTGGGGACCTCAGGCGGCACTCCTTAGGAACGGCATCTTGGGGGGAGGGCTTCACGGTGTTTTACCTTATCATGGTGACTTCCCAGCAGAGATTCCCATTCGCTGCCCTGCTGCTGCCAACACCCACCTCTTCCCTTTACTGCGGCTGCCTGAAGTAACTTCCTGTTTATCTCAGGCAGCCGCAGTAAAGGGAAGAGGCGGGTGCTGGCGGCAGCAATTTGGGCAGCAGCAGGGCAGTGCATGGTAATCGCTGCCAGGTTTGGAAAGTCACTGTGATGAAATAAAACATCTATGGGTGGTGGCATCTTGGCCCGAGGGCAGCATGCAAGCTCCGCCTCAGCCCTGGGTAGTGAACTGGTTTATAGTGCTTTCTTTGTCTGTAGTTAAAAGATAGTTAAAATGTTAATTGTGTTATAATGTTTTAAGTGACGCTTTGTACTGTGTATGTTTGGAAACCGCTTAGCTGTAGGTGGTATATAAGTACATTAAATAAATAAACAAATAAAGATCTTCATAAGCAGTATCCGGATAGGGCCTCCGAATATTCCGGTCAGAAGCAGTTGTCTCAGTAGCAGGTGCTGTTATTCGGATAAGTACTTTTGAATATTGACCCATAGATTTTCTAATATTAAGGGGATTAACATGCTTTGGATATTTTGAAACACACTTGTTTGCTACAGATGCTTTTATGTAGTTTCTCAGTTTCATGTTACTACATTTTGGGGGCTTAGTTATTCCTGTTCTGCTAATACGGAATGACAGCTATGTGTGTGTGTGTTTATACATCGCATGTCCCATTTGAAATGAAAGATGGATGTTTGTTTCTTTAAGGATGACATATAAATAGATTGTTTTCTGCTTGAGTTAATTTGTGGGGGGGGGGGGGGGGTTTCTTGTTATCGTTTGCTTTGCTCGAGGGGAGGGAGTCGGTACTGGGTTGCATAAGGAATTTTGGAGCCCTTTTCCAGCGCACGCCAAAATGAGACTACCACCAAGCTAGCCTGCCCCCCTGTCATTTCAGATTTGGCACGCGCCCGTACCGCTGGGACAAATTATTTTTGTATTCCCTACCACGCGTAACGTTTACGGCATTAATCGGCAATTGGTTGCGCTGATCGGTCACCGCACGTGTAGTGCGTGAGCCCTTACCGCTAGATCAATGGGTGGCATTAAGGGCTCAGGCCGTAAATAGGTGCACGCTGGTTTCTAGTTTACCGCAGGCCCTTTTCCTGGCCCATTGAAAAAAAGCCCCTTTTCCCAGATGCGGTAAAAAGTGGCCCGGCACGCACCAAAAACACGCGCCCACACTACTGCAGGCCACTTTTTGCTGCGGCTTAGTAAAAGGACCCCTTTGTGTGTGTATCTACCCAAACTGTACGCAACTTTGCTAGGCAGACTGGAAGGACCATTCCTGTCTTTATAACACGTAAAGTCAAAGCAACTAGAGAGGGTAATACAGCATACACAAAAAGCATGCCAAACAAAAAAACCACAACTAGACCTTCAAGACTGAGACAACAGGAATCCTTTATTAAGATCAGACACGGGCCATGTTTCGACGTGAACAACGACAGCCTCAGGGGTCGATACATAGGTAGGGAGCTCAACTCCCCACCAAAGAAATTTGACAGACTCCTGTAGAATGCCGTTGGTCAGTGAAAACCGCGTTCTACAGGAGTTTGTCAAATTTCTTTGGTGGGAGTTGAGCCCCCCTACCTACGTATCTTGATACTTAACCTAGACCCCTGAAGCAGGCATTGTTTACGCCGAAACACGACCCGTGTCGGGTCTGATCTTAATAAAGGACTCCTGTTGTCTCAGTCTTGAAGTCCCAGTTGTGCTTTTTTCTTTAACACGTAAAGTCAGAATTTAAACGGAAGAGATTAAGTTACATTTGTATTGTATCACAGGACAGTGAACCTTTTCCTCTTTGTTTCTACAGCTGTTCCTTTATCCGTCTGTCTCCCGGTAGAGACAAAGTCCATCTGTTTTCTGTATTTTTTTTTTTACCTCTGCAGTTGTTTCAACTATGCTGCTATTGGCCTGACATGTGCTAGTCTGACCCCTATCAGCTTAACATGCTGGATCTTCATCAACGAGTGATTTAGTGTCTGACTTACAAAGTTTTTCTTCCATACTCAGAGAAATGGTAAAAAAACAACAACCATCACCACTTTAGGGGGTCTTTTACTATGCCATGGTAGGCAGTAGCGCGTGTCTACACGTGGCAAAAATCACTGCCACGGGATGTGCTAAGGCATCCTGTGGTAGTGTGCCTTTCAGCGTGCACTAATCCCGTGCTAAAATGCAGTTTTTCTTTTTTTTAGCAGGGGAGGTGTGTCAACGGGTGAAGAGTAGGCGTGCCCTGCGCTCATTGGGTAGCACGAGCACATTGCCGCGTACTGCCTGATTAGCACAGGGTGAGTTCGGGAGCTCTTAGCACCTACAAGATAGGTGGCGGTAAGGGCTGCCGCAGTAATGGCCACATGCTAATTGGGGAATTAGCACGAGGCCGTTACTGAAAAATATACAAATGCGGCCATTTTGCCACCACACTAAAAGTGGCTGTGGCATGTGGGAAACCCACATGGTAACAACAGCACTGGTCACTTTTTAGCATGGCTTAGTGGGAGGGCCTAGAGGGAGATGCCACTTAGGCACTTCACAGGTGCCATTAAGTGGCAGTGAGATGCCTATTTGCACTAGCTGCTGTTATCTAAAGGTAGTGCCAAAATGTCCTGGCTGCCAGCGACTTTATGCCAGAAATTCAATGCCAGGCTATGTGCAGTCTTTGGCTTTGAGTTTCTGGGTTTGCAGAGCAGGTTAACGCATAGTTAGTTAAGTGCAAAATTCAGCACTTTACTGGCTATGGGGCACCAGATAAACGGCGGTAAAAGGGACCCTGTGGTGGCATTGATGAGCAGATTTGCCGCACGCCAAGGCCCCATTTTACCATTGCCTGTTAAAGGCTTTTTTTCTTTTATGGAAGGAAATGGCCTTGTGGTAAGTTAAACGCTTGCCACGCAGCCATTTCCCAAGGGAGCCCTTAGGAGGCAGTAGTGGCTCAAGCAGCAGTAACTGGGCAGCACACGGTGGGAATCGGAACTACCGCTGGACTCCCCCTTAAGCTTGACAGAAGGGCTGAATTGCCACATACCAAGCCGGCACTACACCTCCCGCCCTTTTGTAAAAATGGCCCGAAAGATAGGATTGACTTTTATGCGGTCCTAGTTATGTGGTGACCTTGGCTGGTTAATTGTTGAATATCGGCTGTTAACTAGCCAAATACTGACTTCTCCCCCGGAACCCCCCCCCCCCCCCCCCTCAGCTGGGTTTGAGATAGGTGCTAACCGGACATTTTCAGCGGCCTAATCGGTTACGTGCCAATGAAAATGACCGGTGAGCCCCAAACAGGAGACTTAACCAGCCAGGGGTCGTTTCTATCTGGTTAAATTGATTTGAATATCGACCTGGCCATTTATAAAATGCTATGAATTACATACATCACTTGGTGCAGTTAGGCTTTGCCAACTTACTCTTGCCATCGGCATGCATGGGCAAGCCAATGCCAACCTATGCTGGTATTCTAACATGAAATCTTGGTGCCAAGATGCCATTAAACAACTGGCGATAATCACACGGTATCGGGCCACCTAAACTGAGGTGCCAATTTATAGAATTGCCACCTTAATGTCCAACTTTTCACAGCTAGACAGATGTGATCCATTGGTTCATCTTCCTAGGATTATCAAACCTCTACCTCTTCTGCTCAGAGGCTACTAGCAGGACTTTGATTTTACAAATATGTTACATTTGCCTAACTAGGATCTGACAGTCTTCTACCATGAAAGACATCAGAAATGCGTTTATTGTCGCCACTGGGGTGGCAGCTGATCAGGATTCACCAAAGCTTCAATGGCAATGCAAGAATTCATTAGCATACATCTCATTTTGGGCTTGATGGTTTATGTCAGTTCAGTAATGAATGTAATAGTGTTTGTGAGTTTCTATCTTGGCGGTTACTGATAGAATATCCTCATAGAAATATGAGCTGTCTAATTTTACTTACAAGTAGCTTTTAATATAGAGACAGATGGTACTGAATAAATCTAACTGCCTGTCAGACAGGGATAATATTCTGCTAAATCATATATATTAAAGAGTACAAGAAAAGTTTGATTTCTCTCTTTTTTTTCTATTGAATAAATGTTAACCAAAATCATTGTGTTACCTACAGATCCAGCTTCTGATGACGCCAAAATGTTGGTTCTAGATTATCAAAAATGATGATTAAAAACTACAAAATCAGATTCTGCACTTATAAACGGACACAATTCCACATGAGCTTACGCTTTTCACATACCTTTTTGCTGGCAAGATATATTGCTAGGATCCTGTTGTGGAAGTGCCGTGAAGTACGGTGGGTACCCCGGCAGCTGGTGTAGGAAATCCCCTTAATGCTGAACACGTAACACCCTAGGAGAGTTTTCAATTCCTAGCCCATCATGATCTGAGACTCCGTCAGGGGTAGGTCTCTCAAGTCACTGGATGCCATGCTAATTATTTAGGGACAAGTCAAGGAAGTGAGCTCAGAGTGTAGTCAGATTTCTGGCTCTTTGACAGCTGACTTCAGATTGCAAGGTAGAAAGCACTAAAAATAGAAGACTTCAGCAAGGTTGGAGAGGGAATGCCTGGCTTTAAGTACTCTGTTCTGCACACTTGTTGACGTGTCCATATCTTTAATGCCTACAATGATATGAATTAAAAATCCCCAACAAATTAATAGTCCATATGTAGACATCAATATCAACAGTAATATGTAGACCATAAAACACAGACCCCCAGCTCAAACAGTAAAGAGAACCTATTCCTAGTTTAAATGATAGTATTGAGGCTGGGTCTGAAGAAAGGCAACCAAAGTTCTGCTTAGGTTGCCTATTTGGTCTAAAGCTCTTCGGACCTAGTTTTCTGGTTGACTCAGGACAATTCTGGCTGGCCATCACTGACTGGCCAACGTGAAACCATGGGAAAATTACCAGTATCGCCTTGTTTCGTCAGGTTAATAAATAACCCTGATAATTTATCCTCTGAGTGGGAGGAAATTCCATCCATTGGGAGTTGTCCTAATAACTCCAAAAATTAGATGAAAACTTCATTTTTAATTCAAATATTTTATAATCTCTATATACATTTTTTAAAGTGATCAAATCTTTCATTATTGGCGTGCATGTATCTTAAGCCCAGAGTTTCAATTGCAACCCAGCTTTCTCCCTTGAGGGTGCTGAAAAAGTGGAACGGGGCAAAATTGAATGATGAAAACGCAACCCAATGTTCTCTTGTTACTCAAAAGGGGAACAAGTTTGATATTACACCATAGAGAAGATCACCCAAAAGCCTCTTCCCCCTTCATTAAACCAGGACTAACTTGGCAGTTCCTCATGACCTGGAGTTAGGGGGTCGTCTTAACAGTCAACATGCTCTCCTGGGCTCTATTGTGTTGAATTACAGCAGTATACATACTCAAAAAGGAAAGTATTCTATTAATTTCTCATGGTTCAGAGAATGTCATGCATCAAGAGACCATGTTTTCCTGCCTCAGCAGCACTCCGAGCTCTACAGAATTTACTGGGGGATGGAGGAAGGTTAAAGCACATCAATGCATGGCATTCAGATGCAAACTCTGGGCATAAAAAGATAGCACACTTTAAAATCTACTTGCTCCTTTTGAGAATTCATTTTTATCTCTGCAAGGCAGATGTGCTGCTCTGAAAATACCAACAACTTGATTACTCCATTGGTATCTAATAATTCTTCCTGTATTAAATATAAAGCATGAACACATGCTTACCGCACGCCAATTCTGCACTAGAAAATATAAAATGTTTTAGCATGGGGGTGTGTTTGGGGTGGAGAATAGTTGTGCCCTGCACTAATTGGGAAATTGCCGCATGCTGCTGATTAGCGCAGGTTTAGCGTGGAAGCTCTTACCACCTAGTGGGCGGGCAAATTGGACCACATAAATAGCAGACCTATCTCTGCCTGCTAATAACTTAACTAACCAGCGCTGAATATTCACATAGCCGAGACTGAGCTAGCCAACCCCCCTCCCCCCAGATATTGAATACCGGTCACTGGAAACAGGCTGACATTGAATATCTAGGCTGCCTCTCTCCGGTTCAATATCAGCCCCTTAGTAAATAAACCTTATATGAGGATTTTTAAATATTGCCTTAAAATAGTAACCAAGAAGACTCAAGTGTAAAAACCTACAGGAATAAGTCACAGGTAGCAGTCTCCCTGCTCCTTGCCCCAGAAAAGCTATGAACTATCTGCATTAGCTGTAGACAATACCCTGAAATCTTCTGCCCAGCATGCAGCAGTGGCCAAAAAAGCAAAAAAGATGCTAGGAATTATTAGGAAAGGGATGCAAAATAAGACTGAGAATACTATAATACCTCTATTGCTCCATAGTGCGACCGCAACTTGAGTATTGCGTTCAATTCTGGTCACCGTATCTTTAAAAAGATATAGTGGAATTAGAAAAGGATCAAAGAAGAGTGACCAAAATGATAAAGGGGATGGAACTCCTCTCATATGAGGAAAGGCTAAAGAGGCTAGGGCTCTTCAGCTTGGAAAAGAGACGGATGAAGGGAATATAATTGAGGTATACAAAATCCTGAGTGGTGTAGAATGGGTAGAAGTGAATCGATTTTTCACTCTTTCAAAAAGTAGAAAGACCAGGGGACACTCAATGAAATTACATGAAAATACTTTTAAACAAATATGAGGAAATATTTTTACGCTCAAAGAATAGTTAAGCTCTGGAACTCGCTGCTGGAGGATGTAGTAACAGCGGTTAGTGTATCTGGGGTTAAAAAAAAGTTTTGGACAAGTTCCTGGAGGAAAAGTCCATACCGGTCTATATTCGGTGCTATTTAATTGGTCAGAATGGCTGCTGACTGGTTAAATAGTGCTTAACTGATTATCCACCAATATTCAGCGGGAGATAACCAGCTTTCCCCTACTGAATATCCCTTGCTAGTGGTTAGTGGTTAGCGGCTAGCCGGTTATATTACGCAATATAACCGACTATACACCGATTTTTTAAAAATGGGTTTTGTGCCCATATTTGGTTGCATCAAATCCTGGAATATCTCTGTCCAGTTTAAGGATAACTGGCTAAGTCTGAATATTGACTTAGCTGGTTATCTTCAAACCGGCCAAAAATAACATGAATACTCAATGCCGGTCACTGAAAATGGCCCGGCATTGGATATCCGGGCTTAGCATAGACTGCGGGAGTTAGCCAGTCTAACTCCTGTGGCCTGAATATCGGCCCCATAGTCTGTTATAGAGATAGACATGGGGAAGCCACTGCTTGCCCTGGGATTGGTAGCATGGAATCTTGCTTCTCTTTGGGATTCCAGAATCTTGTTACTCTTTGGGAATCTGGAATGTTAGTATTGTTTGGGTTTCTGGGTTGGCCACTGCTTGAAGCAGGATACTGGGCTAGATGGACCATTGATCTGACCCAGTATGGCTATTCATATGTTCTAACTATTAAAATGATTGAACAAATGGAGGAAGTTTTGTGATAACAGCAAAAAGAAAAAAAACAAAACAAACAAAAAACAAAGAAAAAAATAAAAAACCCCAAACCATTTCTATTAATGAAACTAAAAGTTAAGTCCAGGAATGACTCATGGCACAATGTAAATAAGTCACAATTTTGGCTTCCACAGATGTCTTAAGTTATTTTCTAAAAGTAAGATATTACAAGCCTCTAAGATATATGCAAAAGCAGACCAGAGTATCAGATACCTGAAATAAAATTATTACCCATCTTTATGTGTCATCGGTTCAGTTTTGGTCTTCTGACATCAGTTTGTGTAGAGCACTGGCCAAGTACAGCTTGTCTCTGTCCAGCAATATTTACAGGCAGCATTTCTCAGAGCTCTGATCTAGCTAAAGTCTGGCTTCAAAGCTGGAATCTACCAATTCCCCACCATGAGCAATGAGGAAGAGCATTAGTTATATCCAAAGATACAAGATGAAGAGTTTGGCAATGGTAGAATCTGGAATCAGAGGCGCTAAGCATCTTCCACCCAGTGGACAGCCAGATTGATAAAGCAGTGTCTGAAGACTGTGGACAATGATCTAATATCCTTTATATACTGAATAGGGTATCTTGCTCAGAGTTAACACTGGAAATTCCAGAGAACAGATGACATACAGTCAGCTTAAAATATCAACAAAGCATGGTATTTGCTCCATCAGGAATGCTGGGAATTTCTAACTGATCTTCTGTGGGATTAGAAGAATGTCTAAGCATTACCTTTGCCCCACATCATCACTAAAGAATGCTCAACACACCACACCATTATTTGGGTCACTTTCCTGACTCTAAAGAATGGATACCAAGACAAGCCTGAAAACAGGATTCCTGGAATTTCTATTTTGCTCACACCTTTAGCTATATTCAGGTATACTGGGTATTTTCCCTGTCCCTGGAGGGCTCACAATCTAATTGTGTACCTAAGGTTAGGGCTGCTGAGGGACAGAGCCAGGCCTGGGGCAGGGCTGCTGCTGCCCACCCACCATCCCCCCCACTTGGGATGCAGCAGCTGCTGCTGCCACCACCCCTCACTCATTCAGGTCCCCATAGGAGCAGGAGAGACACAGACCCTGGTGCCAAGCCAAGATCACAAGGAGCAACAGCAGGATTTGAACCAGCCATCTCTGGTTGTCAAGACTGGTGCTCTAACCACTAGGCCACTCCACTCCAGAGACAACGGTCGCTTTGAATTTTAAGTTTCTAAAAGACAAGTAGCCAAACCTGGCTCTCAACAGCCAGAAAAAGGGCTGATTTTTTTTAGAATATCCACAAATCTTCAAAATTATATCCCAAATTAACTCCACTACCTGTGTTCTTGACCTACTTCCATCACAATGGCTTTAACTTCCAACTCTTGGCCTCATGCCAATAATCTACTCTATCACAGTCTCTTCTCATAGGAACGGTTCCTTCCTTGTTTAAATTTTCACTTGTCCGTCCTGTTCTTAAGAAACCTACTCTTGACCTGTCAAATCCCAACAATTATCAACTGATTTCCAATATTCCCTTTATGTCTAAGCTACTTGAACATATTGTTTTTACCAGTTTCAATATGAATCTGTTGCACTCGCACCAGTCAGGTTTTCGTACTGATTTTAGTCCAGAGATAGTTTTAACATCTTTAGTGACTGAGCTTATTGTAAGCTTGAGGCTGGCCTTATCGCCTTTGTCATTTCTCTCGATCTTTCCACAGCATTTCATTTGGTCCATCACACACTTCTTCTAAACAGACTTTCTGCTATTGGTATAGGCAGGGAACTGTTTTAGCCTATCTGCAGAATCATTCTTTCAAGTCTCTACCTGAGTTTCACGCTCTTCATCATAAGGAGTAACAGAGGAAAACATCCATGGGGGGGGGGGGGGGGGCAGAAAAACTTTCTAGTAGGAGAAGTACAATCAAACACAAAATCTTTGTAGGAGCATTTTGGAGAGGAGCCTCCAACTGGGAAGGCTTATAGAAATTGTGAACCCCATCTCACCAGGAATTTACATGTATATTTTAGCAAAAATGTTGCACCAAGCTACTAAAACAAACAAACAAACAAAATAAAACAACCAGAAATAAAAACTGCTTGCATTTTTCCTGAGTACCTGTTTGCCCTGGAGTAAGTGCATGCAAATCTGCCTCATGCATATTCATTGTGGATATCCTCAAAGCCCACCCAGCTAGGTGTGCCTCTGGGAGAGAACATAAGAATAGCCATACTGGGTCAGACCAATGGTCCATCTAACCCAGTATCCTGTTTCCAACAGTGGCCAATCCAGGTCACAAGTAACTAGCAGAAACTCAAACTCAAGCTCCCAAAGGAAAGACACAAACATAATTATTGATTCTGTTTGCAACATGTTTATGCTGTTTGCTTTTTAAATCAATTTCACTACCAACAGAAGATGGCAGTAGAAGGCTGTCTCTGACATTAACCTTACTATTAGCAGTGAATATAAAGGAAAATGTGTTCTTTGGGGTGTAAAGATGTCAAACTGCACAACAGCAGAACCTGCTCCTCAGCATGAGAACGAGCGCTGTGCTCTCCTATTTGCAAAACTAGTCTGTTGTAGCAGGAGGACTAGGAAAGAACAGGGATATTTAAGATTTAAGTGCTTGTAAGCACAAGGGTCACTCTGAATTTTAAGTTTCAAGCGCTTGTAAGCACGCTTTATTGAAATACCGAAACATATATTTAGCCAGTGTACAAGCATTTTCTAAAACACCAGCCGTGGCATTTTAAAAATCAAGTACATTCAGTGCCATTATCCAGAGAGTCAGTGGCACTGACAATATGAGGTGATGGCTGACCTCCACTGGCTGTACAGAGAGCAGTGATATTCAGTTGCTCTCTGTACAACTTTTTCACTGTCCTGAATGAAAGCACTTAGCTATTTGGAGAGTGGCTATATCACTGGCTGTCTGTAGAGTTAGGAAGAACAACTACCCTCTGCCCTTGCACTGCCTCAGCATTATCTGAATAGTGGCAGGGTGGGTTGCAACACTCTCAGTGACCCTGTGGCGCTGTCAATATACTGCTGCTGAAAATTCATGGACAGGGGACTTATCTGTAGAGTGGCGACTATTATAGGGAGATAGATGGCTCATAGAACACGATGGCACATGATCATATGGTCTATCATAGTTACATAGTACCATAATAGATAAAGGCAGATAAAGACCAAAATGGTCTATCCAGTCTGCCCAACACTCACTCGCATTAGCAACTTTATTTATTTGTTACATTTGTATCCCACATTTCCCCCACCTATTTGTAGGCTCAATGTGGCTTACATAGTACCGGAGAGGCGTTTGCAGACTCCGGTGTGAACACATACAAAGTGATGTTGTGGTAAGATAAAATTCATGTGGTAAAGCCACATTAGGGAATTGTAGAATGGAAGAGTTGTGTTATGTCCATTACATGCTTTAGTTTGGTTGTGTTGCAGAGATTAGGCATTTAAGTTGGTTCAGTAGGGTATGCCTTTTTAAACAGGTTGGTTTTTAGTGATTTCTGGAAGTTTAGGTGGTCGTACGTCGTTTTCAAGGCTTTTGGTAATGCGTTCCACAGTTGTGTGCTTATGTAGGAAAAACTGGATGCGTAAGTTGGTTTGTATTTAAGTCCTTTGCAGCTTGGGTAGTGCAGATTTAGATAAGTTCGTGTTGATTCAGATGTGTTTCTAACTGGTAAGTAGATCAAGTCTGTCATGTATCTTGGGGCTTCACCGTAGATGATTTTGTGAAATAGAGTGCAGATTTTGAAGGCGATGCGTTCTTTGATTGGGAGCCAGTGTAGTTTTTTGCGGAGGGGTTTTGCACTTTCAAATCGCGTGATCATATAGAAGGTTTCTTCTGATGTCACAGTGTGCACAGAGAGGCTTTCAGATGATTATGAATGGTACTGAGCACTACAACTCTGCAGGAAGAAATTGCACTGTGCTTTCAAAAAGGTAATTGACTGGATGCTCCTGTTTCAAGAAGGTCTATTCATATTTCTACCTTGCTGACATCGCAAAACACTGGACTTGTTTTGCAGCCAATTTTTTTGTGCTTTCAGATTCTGTATTTGCGATGAATCTTAAGACACAAAAATTCGACACTGTTTGCAGAGCATCCAGTAGGCAGTTTTCATTTTTTTTTACATGTGTTTCACTCCAGCTGTAAATATCATGATATCCCCCACCTGAGCCTCATGGTACCATCTGATTGTTTGTTGTTGGACACACTGGACTGTGAAACTTTATTACCCATAAAGAAAGGGATTGGGACTTGATATACTGCCTTTCTGTGGGGTTTTTTTGCAACTACATTTAAAGCACTTGCTTTCGACTCCTAACCATGACTCTCTTACTCAGCACCCTCACTTATCACCCCTACCACTGCAATTTCCCCACCCCTAGCTGTCTGTTCGTCTGTCCAATTTAGATTGTAAGCTCTGTTGAGCAGGGACTGTCTTTTCATATTAATTTGTACAGCGCTGCATAAGTCTAGTAGCGCTATAGAAATGTTTAATAGTAGTATTAGCAGTGGCGTAGCCAGACTGCGAATTTTGGGTGGGCCTGAACCCAAAGTGGGTGGGCACAAAATTTTCTCTCTACCCCCCCCCCCCCCCAGCAAAATTTAGTCACACTCAGATGCATTTGTCACACAGGGTAAAGTGCTACTTTTCAGTGCATCCGATTTCAGACAATTTATTTAATAGCCTAATCCTTTTCAGTGAGCTTTCAGAGGCCAAAACCTCCTGCCTCAGGTCAGTATAATGCTGTTACGGTATCCTCGCCTGACCTAAGGAAGGAAGTATTGGTCTCTGAAACTTTATTAACATCATATTACTTTATCCTAAATTAAAAATACAATTATTTTCTTTACCTTTGTTGTATGGCCATTTACTTTTTCTCATCGTGTTGCTCCCAGTCTCTAGATTCTGCTTTCCTTCGTTTTCGCTTAACTCTTCTGCCAAGGTTTCCTGGCCATTTGTCATTTTTCTCTCCTTTTTCTTTGCTTTCTTCAATATTTTTCTGCCTCTCTCTGTGTCCAGATTTAATTCATTCTTACTATCCATTCTTTAATTTCCTTCATCTACTTATGGCTTTTCATCTTTTTCTCACCCTTGTTCTCCCCATGCCCCTTCCTCTTATTCTCCAATCTTTCACTACTCCCCCTTTCCATGCAGCAGCTCTCCTCTTTCTCTCCCCATCCTTCCAGTGTCTCCCCTCTCTCTCCCCATCCTTCCAATAGTCTCCCCTCTTTCTTTCTGCATCCTTCCATCGTGTCACCTCTTTCTCCCTACCCTTCCATCCAGCGTCTTCCCTCTTTCTCTCCCCATTCTTCTACCCATCTACCCTCTCTCCTGATCCTTCCATCTAATGTCTCTCTCCCTCCTTCTAACCAATGTCTATCTCTCTACCCTTTTCTGTTCAGTGTCCCTTCTCTCTCCACATCCTTCCAGTCTCTCCCCTTTTTCTCTGCATCCTTTCATCCATCTCCCCATCCTTCCATCCAGTGTCTCTCTCCCCATCCATCTGTTTTCCCTCTCTCTGCCATCCTTCCATCCGTTTTCCCTCTTTCTCTGCCATCCTTCCATCTCTGTACCTCTATCTTCCTCCATGTTTAGTATCTCCTTTTCTCTGTGTCCCTATATTACTCTGTCCATCTTCTCCCCTCTCTTTGTCCCCAGTGCCAATATATCTCTACCCTCTCTGACCCTACCCCATCCAGCTTCTCTCCCTCCTCTTTCCAGCATCTGGTTTGGTTGCTTGATTTCCTGCCTCCCTCCCTCCCTCAAGCTGTAGGTTTAATATTCCCTTTTCCTTCATCTCCTTGGTCTGGTATCTCTGTTTCCCTTCCCTCCCTCCTTGTGCTGAACCAGCAGTTCTCTCCCTTCCCTCCAGTTCTCCTCCCATGTCCAGCAGCTCTCTCCCTTCCATCCAGATCCCCTCCTCCTCTTCCTCCCACATCTAACAGCTCTCTCCCTTCCACCCAGATCCCCTCCTCCTCTTCCTTCAGCAGCTCTCTCCCTTCCATCGTCCCCTCCTTCTCTTCCTCCCATGTCCAGCAGCTCTTTCCCTTCCCTCCAGTCCCTTCCTCCTCTTCCTCCCTTGTCCAGCAGCTCTCCAACCCCTTCCTCCTCTCCCTCCCATGTCCAGCAGCTCTCTCCCTTCCATCCAGTCCCCTCCTCCTCTTCCTCCCATGTCCAGGAGCTCTCCCCCTTTCCTCCAGTCCCTTCTTCCTCTTCCTAGCTTGTCCAGCAGCTCTCTAGCCCCTTCCTCCTCTCCCTCCCATGTCCAGCAGCTCGCTCCCTTCCATTCAGGCAGCTCTCCCCCTTCCATCGTCCCCTCCTTCTCTTCCTCCCATGTCCAGCAGCTCTCTCCCTTCCCTCCAGTCCCTTCCTCCTCTTCCTCCCTTGTTCAGCAGCTCTCCAACCCCTTCCTCCTCTCCCTCCCATGTCTAGCAGCTCTCTCCCTTCCATCCAGTCCTCTCCTCCTCTTCCTCCCATGTCCAGGAGCTCTCCCCCTTTCCTCCAGTCCCTTCTTCCTCTTCCTAGCTTGTCCAGCAGCTCTCCAGCCCCTTCCTCCTCTCCCTCCCATGTCCAACAGCTCTCTCCCTTATAAGTACATAAGTAGTGCCATACTGGGAAAGACCAAAGGTCCATCTAGCCCAGCATCCTGTCACCGACAGTGGCCAATCCAGGTCAAGGGCACCTGGCACGCTCCCCAAACGTAAAAACATTCCAGACAAGTTATACCTAAAAATGCGGAATTTTTCCAAGTCCATTTAATAGCGGTCTATGGACTTGTCCTTTAGGAATCTATCTAACCCCTTTTTAAACTCCGTCAAGCTAACCGCCCGTACCACGTTCTCCGGCAACGAATTCCAGAGTCTAATTACACGTTGGGTGAAGAAAAATTTTCTCCGATTCGTTTTAAATTTACCACACTGTAGCTTCAACTCATGCCCTCTAGTCCTAGTATTTTTGGATAGCGTGAACAGTCGCTTCACATCCACCCGATCCATTCCACTCATTATTTTATACACTTCTATCATATCTCCCCTCAGCCGTCTCTTCTCCAAGCTAAAAAGCCCTAGCCTTCTCAGCCTCTCTTCATAGGAAAGTCGCCCCATCCCCACTATCATTTTCGTCGCCCTTCGCTGTACCTTTTCCAATTCTACTATATCTTTTTTGAGATACGGAGACCAGTACTGAACACAATACTCCAGGTGCGGTCGCACCATGGAGCGATACAACGGCATTATAACATCCGCACACCTGGACTCCATACCCTTCCTAATAACACCCAACATTCTATTCGCTTTCCTAGCCGCAGCAGCACACTGAGCAGAAGGTTTCAGCGTATCATCGACGACGACACCCAGATCCCTTTCTTGATCCGTAACTCCTAACGCGGAACCTTGCAAGACGTAGCTATAATTCGGGTTCCTCTTACCCACATGCATCACTTTGCACTTGTCAACATTGAACTTCATCTGCCACTTGCACGCCCAATCTCCCAGTCTCGCAAGGTCCTCCTGTAATCGTTCACATTCCTCCTGCGACTTGACGACCCTGAATAATTTTGTGTCATCGGCGAATTTAATTACCTCACTAGTTATTCCCATCTCTAGGTCATTTATAAATACATTAAAAAGCAACGGACCCAGCACAGACCCCTGCGGGACCCCACTAACTACCCTCCTCCACTGAGAATACTGGCCACGCAATCCTACTCTCTGCTTCCTATCTTTCAACCAGTTCTTAATCCATAATAATACCCTACCTCCGATTCCATGACTCTGCAATTTCTTCAGGAGTCTTTCGTGCGGCACTTTGTGAAACGCCTTCTGAAAATCCAGATATACAATATCAACCGGCTCCCCATTGTCCACATGTTTGCTTACCCCCTCAAAAAAATGCATTAGATTGGTGAGGCAAGACTTCCCTTCACTAAATCCGTGCTGACTTTGTCTCATCAGTCCATGTTTTTGTATATGCTCTGCAATTTTATTCTTAATAATAGCCTCCACCATCTTGCCCGGCACCGACGTCAGACTCACCGGTCTATAATTTCCCGGATCTCCTCTGGAACCCTTCTTAAAAATCGGAGTAACATTGGCTACCCTCCAGTCTTCCGGTACTACACTCGATTTTAGGGACAGATTGCATATTTCTAACAGTAGCTCCGCAAGTTCATTTTTTAGTTCTATTAATACTCTGGGATGAATACCATCAGGTCCCGGTGATTTACTACTCTTCAGCTTGCTGAACTGACCCATTACATCCTCCAAGGTTACAGAGAATTCGTTTAGTTTCTCCGACTCCCCCGCTTCAAATATTCTTTCCGGCACCGGTGTCCCCCCCCAAATCCTCCTCGGTGAAGACCGAAGCAAAGAATTCATTTAATTTCTCCGCTACGGCTTTGTCCTCCCTGATCGCCCCTTTAACACCATTTTCGTCCAGCGGCCCAACCGACTCTTTGGCCGGTTTCCTGCTTTTAATGTATCTAAAAAAATTTTTACTATGTATTTTTGCTTCCAACGCTAATTTCTTCTCAAAGTCCTTTTTTGCCCTCCTTATCTCCGCTTTGCATTTGGCTTGGCATTCCTTATGATCTATCCTGTTACTTTCAGTTGGTTCTCTTCTCCACTTTCTGAAGGATTGTTTTTTGGCTCTAATGACTTCCTTTATCTTACTGTTTAGCCACGCCGGCTGACGTTTAGTCTTTTTTCCCTTTTTTCTAATACGTGGAATATATTTGTCCTGAACCTCCAGGATGGTGTTTTTAAACAGCATCCACGCCTGACGCAAGTTTTTTACTCTGCGAGCTGCTCCTTTCAGTCTTTTTTTCACCATTTTTCTCATTTTGTCGTAATCACCTTTTCTATAGTTAAACGCTAGCGTACTTGATTTCCTAGTTTCACTTCCTTCAATGCCAATATCAAAACCGATCATATTATGATCACTGTTATCAAGCGGCCCTCGTACCGTTACCCCCTGCACTAGATCATGAGCACCACTAAGGACTAAGTCTAGTATTTTTCCTTCTCTTGTCGGCTCCTGAACTAGCTGTTCCATGAAGCTGTCCTTGATTTCATCAAGAAATCTTATGTCCCTTGCGTGTACAGATGTTACATTAACCCAGTCTATATGCGGGTAATTGAAATCCCCCATTATTATTGTGTTGCCCAGTTTGTTTGCGTCCCTGATTTCCTTTAACATTTCCGCATCCGTCTGTTCGTCCTGGCCAGGCGGACGGTAGTACACTCCTATCACTATCCTTTTCCCCTTTGCACATGGAATTTCAATCCACAGTGATTCCAAGGAGTGTTTTGTTTCCTGCAGAATTTTCAATCTATTTGATTCAAGGCTCTCGTTAATATACAATGCTACCCCTCCACCAATCCGATTCACCCTATCACTACGATATAATTTGTACCCCGGTATGACAGTGTCCCACTGGTTATCCTCCTTCCACCAGGTCTCAGAGATGCCTATTATATCTAATTTTTCATTTAGTGCAATATATTCTAACTCCCCCATCTTATTTCTTAGGCTCCTGGCATTCGCATATAGACATTTCAAACTATGTTTGTTGTTCCTAAGTACATCATGCTTAGTACTTGACAGTATTAATTGGCAATCTTTTGTCTGATTTTTATTGTTATTTAAGGATACCCGATCTACTACAATCTCTTTTGCAACCTCACTATCAGGATACTCTATCTTCCCTGTTATGGTGATATCTTTGAAAGATACCTTATCCCGAACCATGCTCTTTTGAGCGACAGTCCCCTCCTCCTCTTCCTCCCATGTCCAGCAGCTCTCTCCCTTCCCTCCCTCTTCCTCCCTTGTCCAGAAGCTCTCCAGCCCCTTCCTCCCATGTCCAGCAGCTCTCTCCCTTCTATCCTGATCCCCTCCTCCTTTTCCTCCCATCTCCAGCAGCTCTCTTCCTTCCCAGTTCCCTCGAATCCCCTTCCTCCTACAAGTCTGACTCTGGGGCTCATTTTCAAAGCACTTAGCCTTCCAAAGTTCCATAGAAACCTATGGAACTTTTGAAGGCTAAGTGCTTTGAAAATATGCCTCTCTGTCTCTGGCAAAAGTATCCCTTCCCTCTCCCCCCCCAACCAACCAACCAACCAACCAACCAACCACCCACCCACAAATCCAGCACTTACTTTCCAGGCCCGCCCATACAAATCATTTATCGCTGTCGCTGCCTTTTCTCCCGCGGCTTCGGGGAACGGCCACCCGGGAGGCAGTGATCAGCGTTACCTGTCAGTGCCTGCCCTAAAATTGTGCTTCTCTTCTCCCCGCTCTTTTCTTCGCTCGTCGCGCAGCACTGCGCTGCTATTCAAACAGGCAGCTCCGCTCCTCTCTGCCGCGTCTATCCGGCCCTCTGATGCACTTCCTGATTAGTAGGGCCGGATGGACGCGGCAGAGAGGAGCGGAGCAACCTGTTTGAATAGCAGCACAGCGCTGCGCGACGAGCGAAGAAAAGAGCGGGGAGAAGAGAAGCACAATTTTAGGGCAGGCACTGACAGGTAACGCTGATCGCTGCCTCCCGGGCGGCCGTTCCCCAAAGCCGCGGGAGAAAAGGCAGCGACAGCGATAAAGGATTTGTATGGGCGGGCCTGGAGGGAAAGTGGGTGGGCCTGGGCCCGTCCAGGCCCACCCGTGGCTACGCCCCTGGGTATTAGTAGTATAGTATATACAGGTATTTGTTTGTCCCTGGGGCAGTGGAGGGTTAAATAACTTGCCCAGATTCACAAGGAGTTGCAGTGGGAATTGAACCCAGTTCCCCAAGATCAAAGTCCGCTACACTAACCACTAGGATGCTCTTCCTTCCACAGAAGAATTAATACATCAAAAAGTGCTCATGCACTTGTAACTTTAGCTATTTGTTGCTATTAAGTAGCAATGAAACTGTCAGGTCAATATTCAAACATTGTAGCAAGCATTTAAAGCACCAGCCATAGCGTTTCAAGAATCCACGTCTATTCAGTTCTGCTATCCTGATAGGTGGAAGCACTGACTATATATGAACAGTACTCACTGCCCATGACTAGAGACTTTGTGGTGATATTCAGAACCTCTGGGAAGTAATTCTATAATTGTCCATTGAACATTATTGGGGGGGGGGGGGGGTTGCCGGGTTCTTGGGGCCTGGATTGGCCGCTGTTGGAGACAGGATGCTGGGCTTGATGGACCCTTGGTCTTTTCCCAGTATGGCGGTGCATATGTACTTATGTGCACGTATAGGGGCCCTTTATTAAGCTGCAACAAACAGGGCGCTGCGCTAGTGATGGAAGCCATTTTTGCCGCATGCTAAGGCTCTTTTTACCGCAACGGAGAAACAGGCCGAAAAAAGACATGGCCATGCGGTAACATTGCTCTTACCACGTGGTCACGCAGGGGGGATCACTTACCGCCACCCATTGAGGTGGCAGCAAGGGCTCCCGTGCTAACCTGGCAGTAACAGGGTAACTCCCTGCAGGGTAACTCCCTGCAGAAATATTTTTTGAACATTTCCGCTAGCGCCAGAAATGCCACACGCTGGGGGTGGAACGACTGCCGGCACCTGCGTTGGGCCAGCGGTAGCTCCAGAGTAGCATGCGGTAAGCCCACCTTGAGCTTTTACCGCCACTTTGTAAAAGGGCCCCATAGTCAGTGGCGTAGCAAGGGCAGCTGCCACCCAGGGCGGTTCGCCACTGCGCACCCCTCCCCTCGGTGCATCGATACCCCCCAGGCGCAGCACGACACCCTCCCTCGACACATCAACCCCCCCCCCCCCCCCCCCGGAGTGCATTCTTACCTGCTGGGAGCTGCATCGGTTCCGCTGGTTCCCTGCTCTCTCTGCCTTGGAACAGGAAGTAACCTGTTCCGGGGCAGAGGGAACAGGGAACCAGTGCAGCCGACACCCCCCCCCCCCCCCAGTGGTGTGCACCTGGGGTGGACCGCCCCTCCCGCCCCCTTCCTACGCCACTGCCCATAGTAAAAGAAAAATGAAACAAAACCAAACGATTTCCCATACACACTCCTCCAGTCTCTATGTTTATCAGTTTCATTTGTATTAGTTTAATGATAGAAAAAGGAGGACGATGAACCATCATCTGCTTTGGTTAAAGTCTACAAACACTGAATTGATAGCAGAACATGTCCTCGTTTCCACTAAAAAGCAGGATCGCCTGCTGAGAAGGCGACTAAGGATGATGGATTACACTGACCATCTTTGCTAATACATTTCTTGCACCAACGCATTCCTCATTTTAACTTATCTCTTGTGTTTTAGCTTCTCTGGTGAGTTCACTTGCATATGTCATTCCATAGATAAGGTAGAGACTTAGTAAAATAGCTGATATAATAACCTGTTTGAACAATGTAGTAATCTGAAAAAAGTTAATTTTCTCCCTTTGAGGTGGATAAATCAGGCTTTGGGGAGATGGATGCTTCTTTTAACCACTGGGGGGGGGGGGGGGGACATATTTAAAAAAGGACTCCTGCCATGACAATGACTATTTTGATTTTAGAATGACAGTCTGCCATTTTGTCTAAAAGGCTAAGGTGAGTAAAAGTTCCTCTGACATTACCTTGGCAACAGCAAAGACAATGTGCTAATGTAGAATTGCCTTTATAGAAAATATTGATGCCATTATCAAGCAGCCATATGGGACTGGCTCAGTGGCATCAAGGTGAGTGTAAGATGCATTTCCATTTTACAGTTCTTGTAGTTTTGCATTCAAGCTTCAAATTCAAACCTTTAGGTACCAGAGTATGTACTTCAAAGATCCATCCTTGTTTATGCCAAAGTAATTTTTTTTCTTTTTTTATCATGCACGCCACCTTGTTTAGACGGTCTATAATGGTAAACCTCTGATTTTCAAATGAATGTTGAAAATGATCACAATGAGCCACCCATTTAACCTCTATGTTCTCCTTAGATGCAACTTCTGCACTCAGGGGCCCTTTTACTAAGCTGTGTAGGTGCCTATGCACGCACAACGTGCACCAAATTTGAGTTACTACCCAGTTACCATGTGGCCCTTGTGGTAATTTCAGTTTTGGCGCACGTCTGCTACGCGCTTCTGAAAAATATTTTTTTATTTTCTGACATGCAGCAGCTATGCGCGTCAAGTGGCATTTGATGCGCGTAGACCATTACCGCCTGATTACCGCATAAGACCTTACCACTAGGTCAATAGCTTGCGGTAAGGTCTCAGACCCAAAATGGACGCGCGGCAGTTTTAATTTTGCCACGCATCCATTTTCGGCAAAAATTTTAAAAAGGCATTATTTGTAGGTGCGTTGAAAAATAATTCTGCGTGTGCCCAAAACATGCGTCTACACTACCGCAGGCCATTTTTCAGTGCAGCTTAGTAAAAGGACCCCTCAGTTAGCAGAAATAGAATCATTCTCTTGGCTTCATCTATTTACACTAAATCTCAAGGATAGATATTCCACTAGATTTAAAGTGCATTGCACACTTCACAAGGATACTACCAGCACTGGTTACAAAACTAAGATTCCACTGCTACTACTTATCATTTCTATAGCGCTACAAGGCATATGCAGCGCTAAGATTCCCTGGTAAAGCATGAACACAATCCCCCTGATTCTACATAGGGCGCCAAAGTTAGGCACCTAACTTTAGTCACCCAAACGGAAATATGCTCCCAAATGGGGGTAAATGGCAGTTAAGCACCTAACTGCACTTCAAAGCTATTTTATAAGTGAGCACCTAAGTGCTTTAGGGCTAGATTCTATATATCACAGTGTTTCCGAAGTCCAGTCCTGGAGTACCTCTTGCCAATCAAGTTTTCAGGATATCCATAGTGAATATGCATGTGATTTGCATGCATTGCCTCCATTATATGCAAATTTCATATAGTAACATAGTAAGTGATGGCAGATAAAGACCTGAACGGTCCATCCAGTCTACCCAGCAGTCACATTCACTATCAATTTAAGATTAAATCAACCATGAACATGAGATTATATACTTGATCATTGTCTTTCTTTGGTGTTTCTGGGACATAGATCGTAGAAGTCCACCCGGCTCTGTCCTTATGCTCCAACTGTTGGAGTTGCCGTCAAGGCCCACTCTAGCCTATCCGAATCTGTCATGTCATTCGCGGGACGCAGATCGTAAAAGTCTGCTTGGCACTGTCCTCACATTCCAAATTATTGGAGTCTCCATCGAAGTCCTCTCCAGCCCATCCTAAACTGGATTGCTATATGTAGGATGTAGACCATACAAGCCAGCCCAGCACCGGCTTTATAGCTAGAGTTGCCTTCTGAGCACCACTTGACATACCATTCATTTTCTAATTAGTAATCTTATTTATTTATTTATTGCATTTGTATCCCACATTTTCCCACCTCTTTGCGGGCTCAGTGTGGCTTACAATAAGATATGAATAGTAGAAATACATTTGTAACAGCTTGAATATGGAATACATTGTGCAGAGTTGTGTGAGACATGCGATTATCATTAGGAATATAACAATGGGACATCAACATGGAAACATTAGGAGGAGACAGTGGGACAATTGATTACAGGATGAGGGATCTGAAGTGGATGTATGTTGCATTGATGAACAGTGAGTATGGACTCTATGTGTTCATCCCACCAGGGCCACCGAGAGGGGGGACAGGGGGGACAAAATTCCCTAGGCCCGGGCCTCCAAGGGGTGCCCGGCGCCGGGGTCTCTCTCCTTCTCCTGCTCCCAGGCCTCCAGCGCTGCAGTCCCCGGTCTCACCTGCCCGCCCTCGGCTCCGTCAATAGCCCCCCTCTGTCCGCCACCTTGACCGGGCCCCCTGCATTCAAATCGGCAGCGCCTCA
Organism: Microcaecilia unicolor; assembly: GCF_901765095.1. NCBI lineage: Eukaryota > Metazoa > Chordata > Amphibia > Gymnophiona > Siphonopidae > Microcaecilia > Microcaecilia unicolor. Next base: position 166,930,014 of record NC_044038.1, read on the forward strand.
CCTCCGTGTGAAAGTGGCAGATCGCCTCCCTTCGGGCCCTCCCTCACTGTGCCCCACCCTCGTGGAAACAGGAAATGATGAGGGTGGGACACAGTGAGGGAAGGCCCGAAGGGAGGCGATCTGCCGCTTTCACACGGAGGTGAGGCATTGCCGATTTGAATGCAGGGGGCCCGGTCACGGTGGCGGACAGAGAGGGGCTGTCAACGGGGCTGGGGTGGGTGGGTGGAGACTAGGGAATGCGGCGCTGGCAGCCTGAGAGCAGGAGAGGGAGGCGACAGTGGTAGGGATTTGGGGGGTGGGCGGTGGCGGCCCCAGGGGGGGCCTTGCCCTGGGCCTGGCTCGGTGGCCCTGCATCCCATGCCTTTTTCAATTCTGCCACTGTTTTTTTCTGCACTACCTACCTTGGGAGGGCATTGTGGATATCCTGAAGGCAAGGGGTACTCCAGGACCAAACTTGGGAAACACTGATATATCACACCTAAAAATTGGTGCCAAACAAAAAATTTGCCTAGGCATAGTCTATAAAGTATGCCTAAATTTACTTTATAGAATACGCCTAAATTTCAGTGCAGTTTACAGAATATGCCGAGTGCCTGTCTGCGTGACCAAATTTAGTCGCGAGCAGTTACTCCAAGTCGAACTTGGTGTAAATGCCAAAGCCTAAATTAGGTGCGAACTGGGTGTATTCGAGAACAACGTGCATAGATTTTGGAAACGCCCATGAACCGCCCATTCCACACCCATGGCCACGCCCCTTTCCAACTATGCAACTTAGAATTTACACACATCACTCTATAGAATGTGCTTAGACAGTTGTGCACATAAATTCTAATTAATTAATGGGGGGCGCTGTTGAGCCACTGATGAGAGCAGACGCTTAGAGACTCCCTTCCCTGTATTTCTTACAAGATAATCGTTTTAATATACTTACATTGTATTTTTTTTTGTTCTTAATTGCCTTCATTTAACTCATAAACACTATCTCTCTCTAAATCAACGAAATCAGACTCTTTCTTGATTCTCTTTCAATCGGGATCAAAAAGAACCAAGACCGACCCGTTGACGCCAGAAAAGACTGCTCAGTCGAAACTTCTGAACTCGGCTACCGAAATCTTGATGGAAGAAATTCGGGCTTTGAAAGATCTCACTACCAAACATTATCAAACCACGTTTGATCTAAAATCGGAATTGCAGGCTCTCGCTGCTTCTTTATCAGAGTTTCAGGACAGAATCAAGTAGCTGGAGACACATGCCGATGAATCAGCACTAAACATGGCACAGTTATATTCGAAAGCTAGAATTTGAACTGGAAGACCTGTTTAATAGAAATCGGTGAAATAATATCAGAATTATTGGGCTGAAAGAGGGTGTAGAAGGATCAGACATGATTCAATTTCTGACAACCTGGCTTCCTAATGTCCTTCAACTATATCTAGACTCGCCTCTACAATTTGAAAGGGCACACAGATCCCTGTCGCACCTCAGGCCAGGATCACAGCAGCCCCGCCCGATCATAACCAAACTACTCCATTTCCCTCAAGCTCTGCAGGTCTTAACCGCAGCCAGAAATTCTAATAATCTCAAATTTGATGACAAAAGATTTCTCATTGTTCCGAACTTGGCAAAAACTACAACCTGAAAAAGACAAACCTTCCTGGAAATGAGGGCCCGTCTCAAATCTCTTGGAGCCAGGTATGGCCTTCAATACCTGGCCAGAATGGCAGTGACTATACATAATTCAACAAAGTTCTATGATTCCCTGGACCAACTTCAGCTTTTTGTAGACCACCCTCCAATCTACAGGAATGGACACGTACTTTGTCTCTTTTTCTTTCCTTTTTTAACAGTCACATGCTCTCTGTAGTATGTCTGATAGTATTTCTATTACACTGAGTCACACTTTTATCATACTAACTTGGCAATGTTTATGATTACATTTAAATTACCTTAATATCCAGCTTATAATCGAACGAGAAAAACGCCCAAGTTCCGACCTAAATCGGGAGATGGGCGTTTATCTCACAAAAACGAATAAAGCGGTATAATCGAAAGCCGATTTTGGACGTTTTCAACTGCACTCCGTCGCGGATGCGGACAAAGTTGATGGGGGCGTGTCAGAGGTGTGGCGAAGGCGGAACTGGGGCGTGGTTATCTGCCGAACAGAGATGGGCGCATTTCACAGATAATGGGACAAAAGTATGCGTTTTTAGCTAGAATTTAGGGCACTTTTCCTGGACCCTGTTTTTTCACGAATAAGGCCCCAAAAAGTGCCCTAAATGACCAGATGACCACTGGAGGGAATCGGGGATGACCTCCCCTGACTCCCCCAGTGGTCATAAACCCCCTCCCACCACAAAAAATGATGTTTCACAACTTTTTATTTTGACCCTCAAATGTCATACCCACCTCCCTGGCAGCAGTATGCAGGTCCCTGGAGCAGTTGTTAGGGGGTGCAGTGGACTTCAGGCAGGTGGACCCAGGCCCATCCCCCCCCCTACCTGTTACAATTGTGCTGCTTAATGCTTAGTCGTCCAACCCCCCCCGAACCCACTGTACCCACATGTAGGTGCCCCCCTTCACTCCTTAGGGCTATAGTAATGGTGTAGACTTGTGGGCAGTGGGTTTTGAGGGGGATTTGGGGGGCTCAACACACAAGGGAAGGGTGCTATGCACCTGGGAGCTCTTTTACCTTTTGTTCTGTTTTTGTAAAAGTGCCCCCTAGGGTGCCTGGTTGGTGTCCTGGCATGTTAGGGGGACCAGTGCACTACGACTCCTGGCCCCTCCCACGAACAAATGCCTTGGATTTATTCGTTTTTGAGCTGGGCGATTTCATTGTCCATTATCGCTGAAAAGCAAAAACGCCCAGCTCACAACTTGGCGAATAAAACATGGACGTCTAATTTTTTCGAAAATACGCTTGGGTCCGCCCCTTCACGGACCCGTTCTCGGAGATAAACGCCCATGGAGATAGGCGTTTCTGTTCGATTATGCCCCTCTATGTATACCTAAAGTGTATTTTCTCCTGTAATATGTTTGTGTTTTCATAGTTTCTTAAATCAAGTTTTTCTCTTTTGCTGATGTTCAGTAACGTGTTTTATTGAAGAGTTTCCTTACATGCTGTATAATGACTAATCTCTCCGATTTCTTTTATTAAAGTCTCATTTTTCTACTATGCAGATTTACCTGTTTTATCAGATAGTTCATCGATTCCTCCTGTTTCAATTTTATTTTCTGATTTTCCTATGTTGTTGCCTATTATGCTTTAGGTGTCTTAAATATATATTTTTCATGCTTACATGTGGCAAACTGTATAATTTGAGACCATCGTTATTTTTCCATTGGCATATAATGCTATGCTTTTTTTTTTTTTCTATGTATAATACAGGGAATTTTTTAAGTGTTCTCTCATCCCTACTCTCAGTCTCATTCACTCACTTTTCATTCTATTGGTGGAACTATTGATTTAGTTCCTCATGCCGTTCTTATTTTCTGCTGGTTTAGTATGCTCTTGGTATTGCAATTTTGCTGATATTTTCCTCTTATGCTGTGGACCTCTAAGTCGCTCTCTCTTTTCATCTTATACTGATGAAATTTTACTGATCTATCTATTAATTTTGTGACATGGAATGTAAATGGTCTAAGGCACCCCATTAAAAGAAAGAAGGTTCTTATATATCTTAAAAAATTGAAACCAGAAATTATTTTTCTGCAAGAAACACACTCCCCAAACACTTCACAATTCATTAAGCAATGTAATTGGATCTCCTGCTCAATAGATTCCCCTCCCAAGGCAAAAGAAAGGGTGTCTCAGTTTTATTTAGCAAAGACTGTAACCCATCTATACTAGATCAACACATAAATCCTAAAGATAGATGGTTAATTGTTAAAGCCTCTATCAACAACACACCAGTACTGTTAGTTAACATTTATGCTCCCAACATTGACTCCCCAGAATAAAAGGCCCGAGAGCTGGTCTTGACGGGCCCCGTTAAACGAGGGCTGGGCCCGTTCGAGTCAGTTCTGCATGGGCATGAGCAATGGGAGGGGGTCAGGGGCCATGGGAGTGATGTGCGAGGAGGGACGCGATGTGAGTGGCCCGTTTAAAAACTGCTCACTCGGCGGGCCTCATGGGGAGGGCTGCTATTGGTGGATGGTGGCATTGGGGGGCGGGGCTAAGGGGGAGATTAAAAAGACCCCCTCCGTGGATACGGGTGTTGTCCCGTTCCTCGGAGACAGTTTGCCCACCCTCCCGCCCCAGCATGGGCTATGGGTTTGGGAGGAGGAGGTTGGAGAGGCAGTTTTTCTGGTTGTGTTTTTTCTTTTATTCCAGCAGATGGCCTGGGAGTTTTTGTCGCAGCAGCAAAAAGAAGCAATCAAACCCCAAGCTACAGGAGCTATGGCTCATGGGGGCTGAGCCAGGGCATGACAGGCGGGTCGGGCGACCCGGAAGATGTGCGGAGGTCCGCACGGATCAGGGCCCTTGCTGGTAGGGTGGGGCCCTGGGAGATGCCGACAAATTGCCGCTTTGCTAATTTGGCGAGCGGCAGAAGGGGGCGAACTGTTGTTGTTAAGCCTGGACATATGTAGCTCGGGGTAGGGGGGCACATTGTTTATTCCTGTTTTATTCATGTTAATAAAAGTTATGTAATACGTGGTTAATAAAGCAAGCTGTGGCCTATGGTTACCCAACTCCAGTGTCGGAGAGTTATTAGAAGGGGAGGAGCAAGGGCAGCAGGAGGGGGCGTGGTAAGTGGGGTTGAACGGGGTCCCAGCTCCAAGGTTTATTGTTTTCCAATCTCTTTCATATTGTTCAATCTCAAGATCCTATTCCCATTATTATGGCTGGAGACTTTAATATACCCTTGGATTATCTCCTTGATAGACACTCACAAACCAAGTTGTCTCCCTCCAAATCCTCTATCACTTTACACTCATATATGGAACAATTGCACTTTATAGACCCATGGAGAATATGTAATCCTACATCTAAAGAATTTACTTTCTACTCAGCCCCGCATAATAGTTTTTCCAGGCTAGACTACTTTTTAATCTCCAACTCATTAGTGGAATCTATCAAATCCTCCTCAATTTCTCCTATAGTAGTTTCAGATCATGCCCCAGTCTCTTTAATATTCAATTGCACAGCAATGGCACCTAGAAAATCACCAATTTGGAGGCTACCTACGAGTCTATTGGGAGATGAGGAAGTTCTTGTGAAAATTAGATCTTTTATTGAGCAATTCTTTCAGATTAATACCCCCTCTTCTACTAATCCTATTTTGGTGTGGAAAGCATTTAAAGCCACATTAAGAGGCGAAATCATCTCTTTGGCATCTTACAAGGCTAAGCAAGAAAAAATTCAGATTTCTGAACTTGAATCACAAATTAAAGATACAGAATCTGAGTACATAAGATTAGGTCATGCCTCCTTACTCAATTCTCTGTATAACTTAAAATACAAATTGAATAAATTACTTAGTCTTAAAGCTGGACAACAAAGTTTTGATATATATTCTAAATATTATGCTGAAAAAAATAAGAGTATTACCTTATTGGCAAACTATCTCAAAAGAAAAAGACTCAAAGTTCAAATCTCTGCTATCAAATTACTACTACTACTACTTAGCATTTCTATAGCGCTGCCAGGGTTACGCAGCGCTGTACAAGTTTAACATGGGGAAGGACCATCCCTGCTCAAAAGAGCTTACAATCTAAAGGTTACAAACTATGTAGTCAGTGTAGGTATCATGAGTGGGGAAGGTGGTTATGCGCCAAAAGCAAGGGAGAAGAGATGGGCTTTGAGTAAGGACTTGAAGATGGGCAGGGAGGGCACATGACGTATGGGCTCGGGAAGGCCGTACCCAATCAAGCTATTGCTATATCTAACTCTGAGGTTTCCAAAGCCTTTCATGACTTCTACTCTAATTATCAATCTGAATCAATGAACACTCAACGCAAGGCATTTGAATTCCTATCTACCCTTAAAGGTCCCAAATGGTCTCATACTGATATAGAATCACTTAAGAAACAAATTTCAGAACAAGAATTTTATAAAGCAATTAAAGAATCCCCTCAAAAAATACACCAGGCCCTGATGGTATTAATATTTGAAGAAGCTATGGTGCATCCATTCACACTTCCAATGTTATTATCATCTTCTTTTCCTTCTCAGAATATAGATTCTATACTCTCAGCATGCTGTAGTGAGGCTTTACTGCTTACAAATGACTAGATAGGCTCACTTCCACTCCTAGCCTATCAAACCTCCCCGTAGCAGTTCAGAAACTTGCAAGCTGCTTTGAGTGAACCGGATGACGGCTGTGCAGAACTGGGGAAACAGAGATTAATCAACTCGGCTCCCTTGCCTATAATGGACTGGATAGGCTCACTTTCACACCAGTCTACTCTAGTTAAATAAATCCCCCACGTACGTATAATTGATGTTATGTATACCTAGAACTGCTGAGACTGATTAATACTAATACAGTTAATTGTTTAATGCTGACAATACTTGTTGTTGACACTGCTTGATGCAGATACTGCTTGTTGTTGACATTGCTTAAGGTTGATACCGCTGATGTTAAGACTACTTGCTGAGACACTGCTTGATGCTGATACTGCTTAATGTTGAAACCGCTGATGTTAAGGCTGCTTAATACAGATAATGCTTGATGTTGACATTGCTCAAGGTTGATACCGCTGATGTCAAGACAGCTAAATACGTGTAATGCTAACACCACACTTAGTCACTACTCAAAGTTCACCCCACTGATGTTGACACTGCCCATCGTGGTAACTATTTGATAGTCATATAATATTTTAGCTATTAACACCTTCGGACACAACCAAAAACCACGAAACACAGCCAACATGAACACCAACACATTGATCATGATAATTTACTTCCTCCCCCTAATCTACCACGCATGGACTACCCCCTACATAAACAACAATCTACCCACAATATACACACCCTACAGACAACCCACTCTCAATTCACCAGACCAAAAGATCAACAACCAACAAAAAGGAAAAACAAATACATACGGAAATAACCATCAGAAAGGAAAGAAAGGACACAACAAAGCCAGAGACCAGGAATACAGACAACTAATAAAAATTAACACATCCTCGCCCCAAACCGAACCTTACCATTCGATCCAAATGGGATACGTAAACGCCAGATCAGTAGTAAATAAAACAGAGATTATAACAGACTGGATCACTACAGATAATCTTGACCTCCTATTCATCACTGAAACCTGGATCCATGACCTTAAAGACCCCATAATATTAGACCTATCCCCACCAGGATACAAAATTACCCATTGGACAAGAGATGGAAAAAGAGGAGGAGGAATAGCCATAATATACAAATCCGAATTCACCATCACAACCACAGCTGAATCCATTCTGCTACAACTTGAAATTGCCTCGGTAAGAATCAATCACCCAAATTTGCAGGAACACCTTAACATAGTCATACTTTACAGACCACCAGGCAACTGGCAAGATTCCCAAACACACTTCATGGACTTTATCTCGAACACTTGTGTCTCTACCTCAAACCTCATCATAATAGGAGATATCAACCTGCACCTTGAAGATCTCACCACAACAAGCACCCAAGAATGGAAAGAGTTCCTACAATTGTGGGACCTTCACGAACCAAACACGCAACCAACTCATATTAAAGGACACACATTAGACATAATCACACACAAATTCGACCACGACACAAACCTTATTTTAACAGGTGCAAAATGGATACCTACACCATGGTCAGACCACTATAAAGCACACATCTCCCTCCAATGGCAAACGAAAGACTTACTTAACAAACAAATACAAATACGGAAAACCTACACCACGAGAAGAAAAGATAGACCCGGTTATATTCTGGCAACAGATCTACCACAACGGATGGACAATAAAGGCAGATACAAACCAATTCCTCTTAGAATGGGACAATAGATGCAAATCAATACTAGACATCATTGCCCCAATTCAAACCAGAACCTCACACAGAAAGAACTCAACACCATGGTTCAATGAAGAACTGAAAAAACTCAAAACAGAAGTTAGAAGATTAGAACGTGCGTGGAATAAAAGGAAGGACGACCCCACACTTAAAGCATGGAAACAACTTCAAAGAAAATATAAATATACCATAAGACAAACCAAAAGATTATACTACAAAACTGAAATTGGACCAACCTTCAAGGATACACACAAACTCTTCCAAATCGTGAATAAACTACTAGACACCACACCAGTCACAAACAACAGTAAAGACACACCAGGAGCTGAAAACCTTGCGAAGTACTTCAAGGAGAAAATCGTATAACTGCGACTCAAAATACCTGTCAGCCCCACCGAATACGCTGTACTCCTAGACTGCCTAGACCCAGACCCTGGAGTATACCCAGCAGATAGAACCTGGACCGAATTTGAGATACTATCGGAGGATCTCATCTCCCAAATGCTTAAAAGATTTGCCAAATCTCATTGCAAACTAGACATATGTCCAAACAACCTCATGAAATCGGCCCCTCAACAATTTATAACAGACCTAACGAATCACTTGAACTTCATGCTACAAAAAGGAATCGAAGGAGAAAGGAAACATTCTACTCACCCCCATACCCAAAGATGCAAAGAAAAATGCTAGTGAACTAACCAACTATAGACCAGTAGTATCCATTCCCTTAATAACCAAAATAACGGAAGGAATGGTGACCAAACAACTCACAAACTATCTAAACAAGTTCTCAATACTACATGACTCCCAGTCAGGATTTCGTTCTAATCACAGTACCGAAAAAGTACTGGTTACGCTCATGACTAAATTCAAACAAATGATTGCACCCGGCAAGAACATACTACTTCTACAATTCGACATGTCTAGCGCCTTTGACATGGTTGATCATGAAATTCTACTACATATCCTCGAGTACTTCGGAATCGGAAGCAATGTTCTCAACTGGTTCAAAGGGTTCCTAACCACACGATCATATCAAGTGACATCAAATTCGAGTACATCAGCCACATGGACACCTGAATGCGGAGTTCCACAGGGATCCCCCCTCTCACCGACCTTATTTAACCTAATGATGATACCCTTGGCCAAATTACTATCAAACCAAAACCTCAACCCATACATATACGCTGATGACGTAACGATCTACATCCCATTCAAACAAGATTTAAAGGAAATCTCCAACGAAATCAACCAAAGTCTACACATCATGCATTCATGGGCAGATGCATTTCAGCTGAAACTTAATGCAGAAAAAACCCAATGTCTAATACTCACCTCTCAACACAATACGAACAAATTCACCACCATCAACACACCAAAACTGAATCTACCAATTTCGGATACCCTAAAAATTCTTGGAGTTACCATTGATCGACACCTAATGCTCGAGAGTCACGCGAAAAACACAACCAAAAAGATGTTCCACTCAATGTGGAAATTAAAAAGAGTAAGACAATACTTCCCAAGGATCATCTTCCGTAACCTGGTACAATCATTGATACTCAGTCACCTAGACTATTGTAATGCACTCTATGCTGGCTGCAAAGAGCAAATATTCAAAAAACTCCAGACAGCCTAGAATACAGCAGCCAGACTCATATTTGGAAAATCAAAATATGAAAGTGCTAAACCCCTACGAGAAAAGCTACACTGGCTCCCACTCAAAGAACGCATCACGTTCAAAAAATGTACCCTAGTTCACAAAGTCATCCACGGCAAAGCCCCAGCCTACATGTCAGACTTGATAGACTTACCACCCAGGAATGCTAAAAAATCATCTCGCACATTCCTTAATCTTCATTTCCCCAACTGTAAAGGTCTAAAATACAAACTTATGCACGCATCAACCTTTTCATATATGAGCACACAAATCTGGAATGTGCTGCCGTGCAACCTAAAAACGACCTATGATCTAACCAACTTTCACAAACTACTGAAGACCCATCTCTTTAACAGGACATACCACAAAGATTAACACATGTGAACTCCCCCACATGTATCCAAAACTGTCTTAAAATGTTCTCTTGTTATATTACTATCATGTTTTTCATTATCATGTAACCCAAAATCCTTCTGTAATACCAAACATCTATTTTCTTCTTATTTCCACTATTCATGATGTATTGTAAGCCACATTGAACCTGCAAAGAGGTGGGAAAATATGGGATACAAATTCAATAAATAAATAAATAAAATTGTGAAATCACTTCTTGAGCTAGATAAATTATTTACTGTGCCTGTTTCAAAATCTTTATTTATGTCATTGTGGTACAATCCATATGTACAACTTAACAAACTTCCCTTCTTTTGGAAAGAATGGATTGACAAGGGAATAAGGACTTTTTTTTTATGTACTTCATGCAGATAAGTCCTTTCGACCATTTACTGATTTTAAGGAAAAAAATTCCTTACCTTCTTCTGCATATTTCAAGTGGTTACAGATAACTCATAGTATTGCTGCTTCTCCATCATTTTCTCTGCTGTCTACACTACAGCCTTCATTATTTTGACACTGCACAAACTTTAATCGCTGAAGGTCATACTGCATCACGGATCTACAAGATATTGATAAAATATTCCTTCAATTTCAATACAGTTCTTCAAGCCAACTGGCAAACGGATATAGATAAATCTCTTACTGATGTTCAATGGTCCTTTTTCTGGTCAAAAGTTTTGAGGCCGTTGTCTGCGGCATCAATTCTTCAGTCTATGTACTTTCTATATCATAGGGTCAACTGGATTCCTCGTAAATTAGCAAGACAAATGCTGGCACTGTCATCAAAAGACAGGAACTCTTGTTCATATGTTATATGAATGTGATTTTGTACTCAAATTCTGGCAATCAATTTGGCCCACAATTCAGAAAATTCTCAAAATGGACTATACTTTATCACCAACAATTGTAATTTTCAAATCGTGTGCGCAGCAAGTAAATTTGTCGACCTCTCAAGCAAAGCTGATGGATATTTTACGCACTATTGCTCAAAAACATATTCTACTCAACTGGAAATCTGCTCATTTGCTCAACCTTCACTTCTGGTCGAATTCAGTTCTACAATAACAAAGAATTGAATTTACATTAGCAGAAAAGCAGCGTACAGTTCTCTCCAAAAAGAAGATATGGGGACCACTTGAACATTATCTACAATCTCTTTAATCAATTTGTTGTCCACTTGTTTTTTTTTTATTGAAAATGATTGCACGCAATGCTATCGATTTGATTTTGCATACTAACAGTAGTACTCTTTTCCCCTTTCCTTGTTCCATTGTTCTATTGTTATTATTGAAAATTGTTCAATAAAATATTTGGAAAAAAAAATCTAATTAATGCCAATTTGTGTCAGTAATTGCTTGTTAATTGTCAATTATCGGCATTGATTGGCTTGTTATCTAATTAAGTTGTGCACTTAAATCCAGAATATGACCAGATTTGTATGCGTAACTTAAGTCGCTCTATATGGAATCTGGGGGTTAGTGCCTACATGCAAAAGGGTACTCTATAACATAGTAACGTGGAGGGGAATAATCGAACGGCTCCGGCAAAATACATGGCCGGTGATGTATTTTGGCGGCGCCACAAACAGCTGGCCAGACCCGTATTTTCAAAAAAGATGGCCGGCCATCTTTTGTTTCGATAATACGGTTCCGGCCAGCCAAATGCCTTGAATTTGGCCGGGGTTTGAGATGGCCGGCTTCTTAGCGATAATGGAAAGTTATATCGGCCATATCAAACCCCGGCCAAATTCAAGATATTTGGCCGTGGGAGGAGCCAGCATTTTTAGTGCACTGCCCCCCCTGACATGCCAGGACACCAACTGGGCTCCCTAGGGGTCACTGCGGTGGACTTCAGAAAAGCTCCCATGTGCATAGCTCCCTTACTTTGGGAGCTGAGCCCCCCAACCCCCCCCCCCAAAACCCACTACCCTCAAATGTACTGCACCCACTAAAACTGCTCCAGGGACCTGCATACAGCCTCTTTGCTGCTGTATAACTTTGGCAAACCAGTTCACACCTGAAGACTAATCTCTCTGAAAAAGTCATTTCTTGAAATAACCACGTTTACTCACAGTTAACTGCAGATCAGAGGTTGTGCCCCACTGGCAAAGAGTCCCCTGGTACTAAGATTAGCAGTAGGTCAGAGCTGGCACAATGGTGTACAATGCCCTCTTTCAGCACCATTCAAGGTAAGAGCTACGTTCTCTAACGTGGGTAACACAGGAAAGGGAACTAAAACTGGCTTACAAAAATGGCCACTACTGCATGGACTACAACAGGAAACAAAACAGGGCACACTCTGACCCAGTAAGCAGGGGGAAAGCACCAGGGGAGTAGAGCCTACCAACTACCAATACCTACACCCACCACAATGCATTGCTGATGTGACCCTGAAGTGCAAATAACAGAAAAGGTGTCACACTCACCCCAGAGCCACATCACAAGCAGGAAAAGGCTGTCGGAGGACAGAACACATTCTGCTGTCATGGAGGTGGGTACGGCATTTGAGGCTAGCATACAGGCTAGAAAAAAAGTGTTTAAAGAGGGGTTTTTTTGGTGGAAGGGGATTAGTGACCACTGGGGGAGTACGGGGAGGTCATCTCAGCTTCCTTCTGGTGGTCATGTGGTCAGTTTGGGCACCTTTTTGAAGCTTGGACCTGAAAAAAAAGGGACCAAGTAAAAGCGGTCAAATGCTCTTCATCGCCGCCTTTTTTTTTTCATTAGGGGCTAAAGCTGGCCATTTCATAACCCTGCCAATGCCCGTCCATGTCCTGCCTTTGCGTCGCTGCCAACACGCCCCCTTGAACTTTCGCCAGCTCTGCGACGGGAAAGCAGCGATGGTGTCAAAATAGCGGCTTTCGATTATACTGATTTGGCCACCGTTGCGAGATCGCTGGCCATCTCCCGATTTGTGTCGGAAGATGTCCGGCTATCACTTTCGAAAATGAGCTGGATAGTAACATAGTAGATGACGGCAGAAAAAGACCTGCACAGTCCATCCCGTCTGCCCAACAAGATAATTTCACGTGTGCTACTTTTTGTGTATACCTTACCTTGATTTGTATCTGCCATTGTCAGGGCACAGACCATATAAGTCTGTCCAGCACTAGCCCCGCTTCCCAACCACCAGCCCCGCCTCCCACCAGCCCCGCCTCACACCACCAGGAAGATTGTACTACTACTATTACTACTGCTATTCTTAACCTTTATATATGTGCATTAGGAAGAGTACCCTCAGTGATTTCCACACCCACTTAGTGGTCCATTGTAACCACCAATGGGTGACATAGCACTTCGTTCATTGGTTCACTCTCTCCCTTGTGGAAAGTGCAAAATGTGCTATTTTTGTGCTTTCTGTGCAGTTCAAACTCCCAGCTAAACTCAAGCTCAAAGAACTGAGCTTAAACCAATTAGCCAGCTGATAGGAAATAGAAAGTAACAATTGCAAATGTTAATAACCTTAATAAAGATGAATAACTTATCTTATGAGCCCCGCGTTCTAGCGTGTTCTAGCACTTACATGCCAGGGTTCCTTGAATGTTCTCGCGGACAATTCTTTTATGCAGGACCGCTGTCCCCTGTAACTGGAAAAGGGAGCACGCATGTGGGTGGGGCATGGGCAGGTCACACATTTATATGCCAGACTTATAGAACACTGTAAGTTGTGTGGCTAGGTGGTAACATTAAATACTAAGATTCAGACCTGCCTTTTACGTAGTGCAAATATTAGTGCCTAAGGGGCCCTTTGACCAAACAGTGGTAAAACATGCCCTTAGCGTGCCCTTATGTGGGCTATTCCCACGTGCTAAGAGCAGTTGTACACCTGGGGTAAAATGGCCACAGTATGAAGAAAGAAAGAAAGAAAGAAAGAAAGAAAGAAAGAAAGAAAGAAAGAAAGAAAGAAAGAAAGAAAGAAAGAAAGAAAGAAAGAAAGAAATGTCTAAGTCCAACTTTGAATGTTTTTCACAAAGTGATGAGAGAGAATAAAGCTGTTTAAGGCCTCCCGGAGGATTCAGGTCCCGGCCCTGGTCCCTGTTTCTGTAAAAGGGTTATCCAGATTCCAGGTACACACTAGCAACCGCCTACCAAATATAACAACCCTCCCCCCTCTTTTGTATCCCTGTAACATGTTCATCACCACAGCTTCCTCTGAACTTTTCTGTGGCAGTGACATATGACAGCCACCTTGCTAACCCCCCTGCCTTTCATATAGGTTAGGAACTTTATACAAATGATGTTCTGGGTCACGCTAACATTATACGAACACCAGGCCTCATCCTGTGTCTTCATTAAAAATATCTATGGATGCAGCCAGTATACCGTGCAGCATGGGACAACTGAACTGATTGGCCTCTCACAATCGTATTTTCAGCTGCTCATGTGGTTTAATAGGTGTTACATTATTGCACTGAAATAAATATAAACTTGGAAGACCAGCTGTGTAAAATATAGATGTAAAAAAAAAAAAGTTAATCTAAAGCATTTCAAACCATTGATTTGGCCGTCTTTCCTTGCCAGAGCCAAGAGTATGGCAGAGGAATCATAGGCAGACCATGAGAGGAGGTGAAAATGTATTTGTCTAGAAGTGCCAAGACAGTTCCTTCATCTCTCTTCCAGTAGCCAACAAGATCAGACTAGTAGCTCTATTGCGGCTGGAAAATGGGGGAAGGGGATGCATTCAAGTATCCTTGCTGTTGAAGTTCACCTTACAACAAAATTTACATTTTCTAGAGCTCTGTGTTGGCTAGGCTTTGTGTTTAGTAGGAATGACACTGATGCTGCTGTATTGTCTAATAAGTGGATTATGCAAGCTGTTGCATTCCTAGTTCAGAATCGACTGCCACCCCTGGAATTTTTCCTTGGATTTTATCTGGAGTAGTTGGTCCTTAAGAAATAAGGGGTCCTTTTACTAAGGTGTGCCAAAAAATGTGCTGCACTAATATAGGCACGTGTTTTGGGCGCGCGCAGATCCATTTTTCAGCATGCCTGCAAAAAAGGCCTTTTTAAAAAAATTTTTGCCGAAAACGGATGCGCGGCAAAATAAAAATTAGCACGCATCCATTTTGAGTCTGAGACCTTACCGCCACCCGTTGACTTATCGGTAAGGTCTCATGCGGTAACTGCGTGGTAATCGTCTATGCGCGTAGGATGATGACTATGCTCGGTTTCCACCGTGCGCAGGAAAATAAAAATTATTTTCCAGTGTGAGTAGCGGATGCACCTAAAGAATGAAATTACTGCCTGGGCATCACGGTAGCTGGGCGGCAACTCTAAATTGACCTGCGTTTGGCACATGTAGGTGTCTACGCAGCTTAGTAAAAGAGACCCTACGTGAGGTCATATAAACTTTGCTAAGGATCTCTTGATCCAGAGCGCGTATGATTTCTGACGGCTGAGAAAAGCCCTATTTTGATTCATCCAAAGTCAGACTGTCTTGAAACATGCTGCCTTTTATAGTGATTTGTAAACCAACATTGAATAACAGGTGGGGAAAGGAATCGAAGAAAACCTCAGGTTCCCAAGATTCCAAAATATCCTGATCAGTTTTTACCTACATGGACCTATCAGTCAGAAAACAGATAACTCAATCTGATGAGGGGTCCTTGACATGTATGTGCAGATGATGTCACATTAGTGCTTCCATTTTGTAATACTCTGTCAGAAATAAATAACAGGATTGAGCGGGGCTTTAGAATTTTAAATAAATGGACCTCTGTGTATCATTTAAAACTAAGGGCCCTGTTTACTAAGGTGCGCTAGCATTTTTAGCATGTGCTAAAATTAGCATACGCTAAATGCTAGAGACACCCATATATTCCTATGGGTGTCTCTAGCATTAGTGCATGCTAATTTTTAGTACACGCTAAAAATGCTAGTGCGCCTATAGCATGTCTTAGTAAACAGGGCCCTAAATAATGAAAAATCTAAATTTATAGTTTTGGGTACTCCTTATAAACCATTTGAAGAATCAATTCTTAGGGCCAATAATATTACATGGAGGAGTGGAGGAGTGGCTTAGTGGTTATAGCACCAGTGTTGGCATCCCAAGGTACCCAGTTCAAATCCCACTGCTGCTCCTTGTGATCTTGGGCAAGTCATTTCCAACTGCACTCCGTCGCGGAAACGAATAAAGTTGACGGGGGCGTGGTGGAGGCGGAACTGGGGCATGGTTAGCAGCCGAGGAGAGATGGGCGTCTTTAGCTGATAATCGAAAAAAAAAAAAGGCGTTTTGACCACGATTTTGGGTCACTTTTTTTGGACCCTTTTTATTCACGAACAAGTCCCAAAAAAGTGCTCCAACTGCCCAGATGACCACTGGAGGGAATCGGGGATGACCTCCCTGGACTCCCCCAGTGGTCACTAACCCCCTCCCACCAAAAAACCCCCACTTTAAAAACTTTTTTTCCAGCCTATATGCCAGCCTCAAATGCCGTACCCACCTCCATGACAGCAGAATGTGTTCGATCCTCTCACAGCCTTTCCCTGGGTCAGATGTGGCTCTCGGGTGCAGTACAGGGTCACATCAGCATTGCATTGTGGTGGGTGTAGGGTATTGGGCTCCATGATTTCATTAGCTTGTGTTACAGTCTCACGATGTTGGTAGTTGGTAGGCTCTTCTCCCATGGTGCTTTTCCCCCTGTCTACTGGGTCAGAGTGTGCCCTGTTGTGTTTCCTGTTGTAGTCCATGCGGTAGTGGCCATTTTTGTAAGCCAGTTTTAGTTCCCTTTCCTGTGTTAGCCACGTTACAGAACTTAGTTCTTCCCTTGAATGTGGCTGAAAGAGGGCATTGTACAGCATTCTGCCAGCTCTGACCTACTGCTCATCTCAGCACCAGGGAGACTCGTTGCCAGTGGGGCACAACCTCTGATCTGCAGTTAACTGTGAGTAAATGCGGTTATTCCAATAAAGGACGTTTTCGGAGAGATTAGTCTTCAGGTGTCAACTGGTGTGCCAATGTTATACAGCAGCAACAAGTCCTAGAGGCCTGCGTGTATGCAGGTCCCTGGAGCACTTTTAGTAGGTACCGCAGTGCACTTCAGCCAGGTGGCCCCAGGCCCATCCCTCTCTACCTGTAACACTTGTGCTGGTAAATGGGAGGCCTCCAAAACCCACTGTACCCACATGTAGCTGCCCCCTTCACCCCTAAGAGCTATGGTAGTGTTGTACATTTGTGGGTAGTGGGTTTTGGGGGAGGGGGTTGTGAGCTCAGCACCCGTGATAAGGGAGCTATGCATGTGGGAGCTTTTTCTGAAGTCCACCGCACTGACCTAGGGTGCCCAGTTGGTGTCCTGGCATATCAGGGGGGCCAGTGTACTACGAATCCTGGCCCCTTCCATGACCAAATGGCTCGGATTAGGACGTTTTTGAGCTGGGAGTTTTTAGTTTCCATTATCGCTAAAAAAACAAACGCCCAGCTCAAAAACATCCATTTTTTCAAAAATACGGTTCGGCCCGCCCCTTCACGGACCCGTTCTCGGAGATAAACGCCCATGAGATAGGCGTTTCCATTCGATTATGCCCCTCTATGTGAATCAAATTTTAAAGAAAGATTTTATAACATGAAAAGATTGAGGCGATTGAGATCTAGTTTGGATTTTAATATTTTTCAATTATTGGTACAGTCTTTAATTTTGCCTCAAACTGCAATGCAATTCTAGTAGACTTATCGGAAGACTTATGGAAGAAACTTCAAACACTTCAGAAGATGGCAGCTAGATTGATCTGTAGCTCATCTTGTTATGAATCAGCTGCTTCACTTCTATGAAAACTGCATTGGTTGCCTATAAGAGCACGAGCTGTGTTTAAATTATGTATGATTACTTTTTGTATTTTAAATGGTTTTCCTCCTGCATATTTATCGAACCTTGTAACTTTGTCACAACGTCATGGTACCGTAGCGAATAGACTGGCTTTTTTTTATTGCAGTACCCTCACCCTAACGATGTTATTTATGGGTCTGTTTTTGATGGATTATTTTCTTATCAGTCTGTGAAATGGTGGAATTCTTTACCAGTGAATATCAGAATATTAGGTCAGATTAATTGGTTTAACAGAGCTGTTAAACATATCTTTTTAAATTGTTTGATAAGTAATGTATCTTTAGATGTGTAGCTTGCAAGGAATGCCTTGTATTTTTATCTTATTGTAAACCTCAGAGAGCTCTCATTTTGGGATTTTGAGGGGTATTAAGTGCCTGTGTGAACTACAGCTGAGCAGGGGAGGTTGTGGAAATGAAAGCCTAGGATGAAATACATCTGGAAACAGAAGAACCTGTGCTTCACTGCTCCTGGTGCATAAGATTAATTTTCTTGCTTAAATGATGATGATTAGTTAATTACAATGGGAACTTAGCTGCATGAAATTTAATGCAAAACAGATACACCAGAGCTATATTGGAGGGGAACTCATGGTTTATGAAAGCAGGGTGTCTCATTGCGTGTAGACGAGCCAGAACCTCTCAATAAAGAATTGGTAGGGTAACCCATCAGCCAAAAGCACTATGTTCTCAAAGCATTCTGCATAGTTATGGAAACTATAGTAATATGTAATATAGAACTTCTCCGAAATACCTTTGTGATTTATGAGAAGGTAGTGAGGTTTTATTTTATTTTATTTATTAGGATATATTTACTGCATTTTTTAAGGAATTCACTCAAGGCGGTGTACAGTAAGAATAAATCAAACATAAGAAATAGACAATTGCAGCAGTAAAACATTCAAATAACAATACAAAGTATGGCATAGAGTCTCATTTTCAAAGTACATAGACTCACAAAGTTACATAGGTTACCATGTAACTTTGTAAGTCTAAGTGCTTTGAAATGAGCACCATAGTATGCTACACACAATACGTAGTAAAACATTTTAATAGACAGCATAGGGTATAAGCGAAGATGAAACATATAGATAGATAAGAGAGTAAGAGGAGTTGGAAAATAAGGGGACTAATTTAAAGAAAGTTGCACATGAGGTCAGAGAGATGGTTAAATATTATCTCAGCTAGGGTAGGAGTGGATAAACAAGTCCTGCCGCAGTATGTGCAGCCTGTGTCACTCCTTGTGTGTGGGAGTGAGACTAACAAGTTAGTTACTTCTTCCATTGAAGGCCTGGTTGAAGAGTCAAGCTTTCACCTGCTTCCTGAAGTATAGATAGTCTTGTGTTAAGTGGAGCCTTTCAGGCAGTGCATTCCAGAGTGTGGAGGCTCACTTGTGGGTATCACATCGTGTAATGTCTTTTGGAGAGGGTGTGGTTAGGCATACTTCTTGGGAGGACCTTAGTGTCCTTTGAGGTGTGTAGAGGGTGATCCTATTCTTCAAGTACTTGGGGTCATTTCCTTTAAGAGCCTTGAAGATCAGACATAGAGTTTTAAATTTAGCCCTGTATTGTACTGGTAGTCAATGAAGTTTTTGCAAAAATGGTGTGATATGGTCACGTCGCTTGCAACCTTCTGTTAGTCTTGCTGCAGCATTTTGAATCAATTGGAGATGGTGCATACCTTTTGTAGTCAGACCAATGTAGAGTGCATCACAGTAATCCAGTCTTGATGTTATCATGGCATGCACAACTGGGATAAGATTTGCCTTCTCAATGTAAGGAGAGAGGCAGCGTAGTTGTCGCAAATAGTAGAAGCAGCTCTTGAAGGTTGCTTGGATTTGGGGAATCAGAGTAAGTGTTGAATCTAACTGTATTCCAAGGTTCCTGACTTGTGATTTGAGAGGGAGTTCGTACTTTCCAAAAGAGATTTTGATGTCAGGTATGTGTCCACTTGTCTTAGGGACCCAAAGAAGTTCAGTGTTACTTGAGTTCAGGCAAAGTTTGTTGTGTTTAGCCCATTCTTGAATTGATGTTAGACAGGTAATCAGTTTATTTAGGGCTGTAGGTAAGTCAAGTTCAATGGGTAGGAGTAGCTGCACATCATCCGTGTAGAAGTGTCCATTGACCAAATCAGCTTGAGATAGATATTGAACAGAATAGGTGATATTGAACAGAATAGGTGACAGTATCGATGTTTGTGGTACCCCACAGGTCAGTGGCCATGGTGGCAATGAGGTGCTGCCAAACATTATGGACTATTGCCTGTCTGATAGATTGGATCTAAACCAAGCAAGTACTGTTCCATTGATACCTGTTTGTGGCCAGTTGTGCTAGCATGATATCATGATCCACAGCATCAAAAGCTGCTGAGAAATCTAGTAGTACTAACACCAAGGCCAATCCCCTGTCTCGGTTTCTGTGAAGATCATCTAGTAGGGATTCAAGGACCGTTTCTGTTCCATAACCGGGTCTGAATCCAGATTGACATGGATCTAGCCAGTTTCTTATAGCCAATCATTGAGTTGAACACAGACTATTTGTTCTATAAGTTTTCCTAGAAATGGGATGTTGGATACTGGCAAGTAACTTTCAAGTTTGTCTTGGTCAAGGTTGTTTTTCTTTAGCAAAGGACACACCACTGTTCTTTTTAATGCTGTTGATAATTGCCCATTAGAAAGAGAGGAGTTCACAATTTTTGTGACACCTTCTATGAGGCCCATACTTGCCTGCTGCACTATCTTTGATTCGCAGGTAGTTGGTAGAAGGCCTCTTAAGATTTTGTCCAGATTCTTCTCTTTTATTGAGTTAAAAGTGTCCTATATGTCTGTGTCAGGAAGGGGCAAGTTTGTGCACTCCTGGTTAGCTGATTGGAGACTGGGTGGGACTGCATGTAAATCCTGGTAGAGACTTTTAATTTTGTTGACAAAGTATGCAGCAAAATCATTGCAGTTCAGTTTTGACTTGGCAGACTGGTTCTGTTGTGGGGGTTGCAGTAGGCTGTTTACAATACTGAACAGCTGCTTGGTTGAATTGGCAGCCTGTGCAGTGCATTAAGAAAAATATTATTTTTTGTTGCTGTTAAGGCTTGGCAATACTTTGTCATGTGTTTCCTATAGTTTAACCTGTCTTTATCCAGGCGAGTTTTACGCCTTCTCCTTTCCTGTTTCTGTCCTTTGCGTTTAAGGATCCAAAGTTTTGGAGAAAACCAAGGTGAGCGTTTGTGAGTGGGCATAAGACATTTTTAGTGGTGCCATTTTCTCTAAGGACTTCGCTACGTGTGTATTCCAAATGTCAACCTGTTCTGACACTGTTCTTGTCTTTTCATCTACATGTGGATAGTCCAAGGCCTCTAGGAAATTCTCAGCAGTCAGCTTTTTTTTAAACTCTAATCACCTTCCAAACTCTGGGAGGTGGCATTTGTTTCAGATGGCCTCTTAGGGAAAACTTAATTAGAAATGGTCTGACCATGATAGGGGTGTAATTTCAATACTGCTTTCTCCGATTCTGGGATGTGAACCCCTTTGTAGAATACCAAGTCTAGTATTTGACCCTTTTCGAGGGTTGGAGAATTGATCACCTTTGTGAAGCCTAGTGCTGTCATCATGTCCAGGAAGGCAGCTGTGGTGTGTCAGGAGTGCTGGAAGTCAAAATTATTGCTGGACATAAACCAGCTTGACAATATTAAACCAGCTACTGACCTCTGATAAACTCTCCCCCCTCCCCTTCAGGAACCACTGAGGATGGCACCAAATGGTGGTCAGAGGCCTGATAGCCCTTTGGTTTCTCAATTACTCTTGATTAACATACCTTTTGTTCCATCTGGGAGCAGGGCTTCAGCGCAACCAAGGCCAGACATAGAGGCTCCATCACTAGGGATTTCAAAGAGGTACAACCTATGAAATTTGTCAACTTTCTTCCTGACTTCAGAGAAGCTTTCCTGACTTCAAAAAGTAATCTGGAGTTCTGTAAAGAAAATAACTGGGAAGGAGAGAAGTTATTTGATCTTTTTCTGCTCCTGTTCCCTCTCAGTTCTTATTAGGTATAAAGCAGAGCTCAGGGCACTATGTGGGGCTCTGTCTTTCTCTGTGCAGCAGAGCACAGAGCTCTGCTTGGGGTCTACTGCTTCTCTCTCTGTGCAGGGCACTTCTCTGTGTCCAGGGCACTACCTCTCTCTCTCTCTCTCTCTCTTGGTCTCTGAGCCCGCAGGGCACGGGACTCTGCTAGGCTGTCTTTGTTTCTTCTTCTTCTTTCTCTGCATACCTCCATCTTTAGCCACCAGAGCACCTGGCTCTGCTCCCCCCATTCTCAGACAGCCCTATTCCAAGGTTCCTTTCTTCCTCTGAACAAACACCCTATCCTTTCTTTCTCTCCCTAAACACACACAGATACAGCCCTGTACCAGTTACCTGTACTAAGTGCTGTGAGCCAATGCATATATGCAAATATAATATACTTTATATATCCAAATCCGTGTGGATTGCGTATTCTTTGGAAACCCACTGCCTCTGTGAAGTGGACCCCGGGACCAACCCTAGACAACGATAGCTGACATCTTGGGCGCTTGTCTCGGTTTCAAAAATGAGGATATCCAGCTGGGTAAGTAAGACATTGTTTTGCTTTCTGCATGTTTGCATATGTACTTCTAGGCTTGTTAAGGGGGATTGAAAGTTGAAGTAATTTAATGCTGTGTTTGGGGCTGCTCAGAAAAGACTGATAGATCTTCCAACTTTATTGGAAGGGGTACCAAGTGAAACAGTCCCACATTTTTAAACACTACATATCTGTCTTTGGTAATCACTTAATTTCCTGTCACTTTGAACTATTTCTCTATATCCGGCCATTACGTATTCTTTGGGAACCCACTGCCTCTGTGAAGTGGACCCCGGGACCAACCCTAGACAACGATAGCTGACATGGTGGTATCTGGGGTTTCGATGTATAGATTGAAATCTCCCATGATCACCATCCTAGGGTAATTCAGGGTCACTTGAGTAATAGGTCCAGGTGCTCGGTACACCATGAGCGGCAACACTGGTTTCTGCTCTTCAAGCTGGATATAAAATATATTCTGATTCATTTAGTTGGGGAATGATGATTCTGTGCAATTTGATTGTATCCTGAATCAAGACTGCTACCCCATCCACCCCATCTTCCTGGTCTTGATTGATATTGGATGTTGAAATCTGTTGGACATAGTTCAGCCAGTGGTAACCTCCCATTTTCATCTAGCCAGGTTTCACTTATTCCTAAGAAGTTAAAATGCTGTTCATGGATGACATCATGGATCACTGAAGATTTCTTTGGAGCTGATCTGGCATCCATCATTCCTATGGTTCCAAAGGATGATCTGGGGGTGCTGGGGGTAGCTTTGGTATGGCAATTAGGTGATCTTTTAAGCACTGTTATGTAGGTGTTTGACCTCTTGCACTTTGCTGTCTCTTTGATTGGTGGGGATTATAGTTTCCTCTGCCACACACAACTGGGATCCCCATGGTCTCTTGGTTTGCTGGGCCTAGGCACATTCTTTTTCACTGGGTGGTACTATAGCCCTAAAAAAAACTCTGAGGATCAGCTATCTTACCAATTGGCACTGTAGGATTAAAGACTTTCCCAGTTATTCGAGAGAACAGACCTTTTAAGTTGTAAATTCAGACCAGGCTTGGGAGATCAAAGATGTCCAGTAAAAGAGAAACAAATGACTGTACTTTGTACTTCTGTGTGAATTTCTTTGGAGACTAATGCAAAGAGGGTTGATGACGGACTTTAGTTTTTCCAGAATCAGAATCTTAAAAATAGATTTGTAGTTAAAATAAAATTTCAACTCAGATTGTAGTTTCTGGTTCTGATATCTTTGGATGATCCAATTGAGGTGTTCAGAACCATCTTTTAAAGAAAGGGATGACCTATTCTGGGAACAAATCTGATAAGGCAGCAATTGCTTGGTTGCCAAAAAAGGATACATGTATATACTGATTAATTGTCTCCATATCTTCCTTTTAATGGTCTTTCTCTGCTACCTTTCTTCCCTTGGTTCAGATCACGTACAATACCTAGCCTTCAAAACACTCCTCCATTGTACTGATCCACTTAATGCCCTCCTCTTGATAGTACATAATAGACCGTGCGTGCATTCAGAAATTATGGAAAATTACTCAGACTTTTTTAATCCCTCTTTTTCAGCTCATAGGATGGTCATTTTGATATTGAAGGATGATAGATTTGTGTATTCAGGCTTCTTATTTATAGCAGCTTCAGTTGCTATAGAAATTGCTGTTCCTTTTTTTGTCAAAAGTGTTCTTTCAAAACACCATTGATGATTCTTATCAAACTATGTCTTTTTTTTATTTTAACATAATGATAACCTTCAGACTACTCGCAGACTCTGCAATTTCTCATAATCTTACTTGTAATCATCTCTCTCAAGCCCATACAGCAGAACACTGTCTGTAAGAACCTTTTGATAAATAGGAAATTTAATACTTGCAGGGCTGCCAACAGATAGAGCCGCCCCCTGCCCCCTTCAGTGATGTTCCTTGGTCGACTGCCAACCGGGGTGGATCGTCACTGTGCACCCCTACCAGGTGCAGCATTGACCATCCCCCTCTGGGTGCAGCATCCCCCCCCTGGTGCATCACCTCCAAGCCCCCCTGGTTGTAGCACGACACCCTTCCAGGTGCAGCGTCCCCCCCAACACATCACCCCCCCCCCCCCGGTGCATCTCCTCCAAGCCCCCCTGGGTGCATTTTTATTACCTGCTGGGGTTCTGGGAGCAGCCACGCAGCTTTCAGCTCTGCTGGTTCCCTGTTCCCTCTGCCTCAGAACAGGAAGTAACAGCAGTGGGAGCAGGGAACAAGCGGAGCCAACAGCCACGCGGCTGCTCCCTGCACCCCTCCTGCAGCATGCACCTGGGGCGGACCACCCCATCACCCCGCCCTTGGTACGTCACTGGCCCCCTTACCTTCCTGTTTCTGATCCTCCCTCGGTCTGTCACTCTCCTGTTCCTGTGTTCCGGGACCCGGGTTATCGTGTTAACGCAATCACCTGGGTTCCGACACTGTGGAGCAGGAGAGATACAGACTGAGGGAGCAGAACCTTCTGCTTATCTCCGGAAGCCTGGCTGACACTGGATTCTCCTTGGAAGCCAGGCCTGGGGAATCTTGCTCGCTCCCCCCCTCCCTTGGCAGCCCTGGTACTTGGTATTGAAATTGAGCAGGAGGAACTCAATGGAGCTTTTTTCTTGCATTTGTATTGCAATTAGAACTTGACAAGAAATAAAGATTTTAGCTTTGGGGTAAGGTGATGATATAAAGCATTTTCTGCATATGAAGGAATTTTCCAAAATTAACTGGGTATACATGCGTCAAAAGTAGGTGCATGGGAAAAGTACATCTACTTTTACATGAACTATGTATAGGCATTTCTGGGGCATGTTCATGGGAGCAGCGTGGGTGAGTTGGGGCATTCCTAAAATTTATGCACATTGTTATAGAATTATTGGGATCCACCCCTAATTTACACATAGAGATTTACACCAGGTTTTTATTGGTGTAAATGTTCACGCCTAAATGTAGTCATGGTTCTTGGTGCTAAGCACTATTCTATAAACCACGCCTAACTTTAAGCATGGTTTATAGAACAGTGCTATTTTTTTCAATGCCGATTTTTTTAGGCATTATTTATAGAATCTAGTTCATATCATACATGGAGAAAAGGGTTATTAAATCTAGACAAGTTTTGTACCTGAGACAATGGAGAAGGGTGTGACTTGCCCAAGGTCTCAAAGAGCAGGATTTGAACCCTGGCTGAGGCTGTCCCCATGAAGTTCTGATGTTACTCTGTCAGGTCTCAAAGCAGCAACTAGGTTTGTGAGCCCTTGGGCTGCTGCCAAGGAGCGGCAGCGGCAGGCAAAACCACCCCAACTAGCACTGGGCTAACACACACACAAAGCAGGGACTGCAGACAGGGATAAGCAAAGCAGGAACACACTGGACAAGAACACTTGGACTGGAACACAGGACTGGAGCAAGGCTTCACCTGCACTTGACCACCCTTTCCCAGGAGTTGAGCCCCTGGGTGCAGGTGGCCGGCAGGACTTACCGGACTGGGCAGGAACTGGATACCAGCAGGAAACACACAACAGAGTCAGGACTAAAAGCTGCCAGGCAGCCACTAAGACAGAAACACAGACAGGTGAAAGTCAGGACTGAAAGCTACCAAGCAGCCACTAAAAAGAAACACAGACACAAGACAAGGGAATGCAAACCAGAAACAAGACTAGGAACTAAGCAATAAAACCAAAGCTAACTACACACAAACAAACTAGAATCGGGCAAGAAACTCAGAATAAAACTGGACTAGGCAGAAGTGCACAGAGCATACCCACATACCAGGGACCTTAGATGATGCAAAGGCAAACACAGAAGTTTCTAGGTGATTAATAAAGCCCATCAGCAGCTGAGGCTCACTGCAGCAATCTCAAGGCATCTATGGGTGCTATTCAGGCACAAACAAGAAAGACAAGTCTGGCAGCCTGGAAGATCCAGACCGGACCAGGCTGAAGTCTGGAATGGGTAGGGACAGCAAGACAGTCCATGGCAGCCACCGGTTCTGGCCACCAGAGGGCAAGAGGAGCACAAACCAAGAAGCAGGCAGAAAGCATACTGAAGCATAGAGAGGCTCAACATACATAGGTGCAGCACAGAGGAGCAATCAGAGCCATGCTGGAAGCAGCCAGTACACAGAGACAGAGCTAACTTAGAATGGACAGACAGAAGCCAGCTTAGAAGCCGACCGCCAGAAATAAGGTAAGCCTGAGAGGGGTCACGACCACAGACGTGACATACTCTTCCACTTCTTTACTTATAAATTACTTTAAATTCAGAAGTATTTTAATTCTAAAGACCTCTGGATCCTCTAAATATGAAGGAAACTATGCAAATGCAGGTTATTGTATAATCCTAAGTATATTATTATAATAATCTATTAGGTTTCTGTCTTCCAACCCTGATCATGAGCTTGAAGGATCCTTCCTCTTTGTTTTGTCCCAGCATCTGTTATGTAAAGCAGCTCATTAACTATGAATTTGGGATTCTCCTTTATCTTTCGCTTCCTCTTCCCCTCTCCTACAGTTTCTAGTCCTCCAGTTTTCACAAGATTAAATTTCTATAGCTTGAGTCACAGGGTTGCCACACTGTATATCAAATGTCTCTGTTATGCTTTAGGAAAACTTTGTGCTATTTTAATCTACCTTAAATATGTGATTAGTCCTGTCAGATCTTCACACTGAGCACAGTTTTCATCAGTACAGGTTGGGAAGCAGGTCACATTGCTTCAGTCAGCAAAGCACCCAGCACTGGTGTGAGGTTGTACAGCGACATATGACTGCCGGTGCAGCGATAGACTAACATTTCATGATGAGCCCAGGTCTGTTACCTGTCTCATTTCTAAAGTTGCTTTCAGACAACTGACTTTATCAGTGACAGTATTAATATTTTAACGAACTCTTCATGCCACTGAGTGCCAACCATTTCATTCTATATTAGAAGCCATCTTGGTCTCAATGAAAACTGGAGTCTGTGTTGGTTCTGGTAATTTTTAATGGAGAAAAAAAATGGATTTAATAGACATGGGCTTCTGAAAGTACCTAGATGGCTTTTTAAGATGCTCTTATTAAAATCTGTTTACTCAGGTGTGGTGTGTTATTGCTTATTAGTAAAGAGGGTCCATTAGAAATAAGAGGAAATCACAGTATTTATTTGGATTTTGCTCACACCTTTTTCAGTAGCAGCTCAAGATGAGTTACATTCAGGTACACTGGGTATTTGCATAAGTACATAAGTATTGTATTGCCATACTGGGAAAGACCAAAGGTCCATCAAGCCCAGCATCCTGTTTCCAACAGTGGCCAATCCAGGTCACAAATACATGGCAAGATCCCAAAAAAAGTACAAAACATTTTATACTGCTTATCCCAGAAATAGTGGATTTTCCCCAAGTTCATTTAATAATGGTCTATGAACTTTTCCTTTAGGAAGCCGACCAAACCTTTTTAAAACTCCGCTAAGTTAATTGCCTTCACCACATTCTCCGGCAATGAATTCCAGAGTTTAATTACACATTGAGTGATGAAACATTTTCTCCGATTCGTTTTAAATTTACTATATTGTAGCTTCATCGCATGTCCCCTAGTCCTAGTATTTTTGGAAAGCGTAAACAGACACTTCACTTCTACCCGTTCAACTCCACCCATTATTTTATAGAGCTCTATCATATCTCCCCTCAGCCGCCTTTTCTCCAAGCTGAAGGGCCCTAGCCGCTTTAGCCTTTCCTCATAGGGAAGTCGTCCCATCCCCTTTATAATTTTCATCACCCTTCTCTGCACCTTTTCTAATTCCACAATATCTTTTTCGAGATGCGGCGACCAGAATTGAACACAATATTCGAGGTGTGTTCGCACCATGGAGCTATACAAAGGTGTTATAACATCCTCATTTTTGTTTTCCATTCCTTTCCTAATAATACCTAACATTCTATTTGCTTTCTTAGCCGCAGCAGCACACTGAGCAGAAGGTTTCAATGTATCATCAACGGCGACACCTAGATCCCTTTCTTGGTCTGTGACTCCTAACGTGGAACCTTGCATTACGTAGCTATAATTCGGGCTCCTCTTTCCCACATGCATCACTTTGCACTTGCTCACATTAAACGTCATCTGCCATTTAGATGCCCAGTCTCCCAGTCTTGTAAGGTCCTCTTGTAATTTTTCACAATCCTCCCACGATTTAACAAATTTGAATAACTTAATTACCTCACTAGTTACTCCCAACTCTAGGTCATTTATAAATATGTTAAAAAGCAGCAGTCCCAGCACAGACCCTTGGGGAACCCCACTAACTACCCTTCTCCATTGAGAATACTGACCATTTAACCCTACTCTCTGTTTTCTAGCTTTTAACCAGTCTTTAATCCACAATAGAATACTACCTCCTATCCCATGACTCTCCAATTTCCTCTGGAGTCTTTCATGAGGTACTTTGTCAAACGCCTTTTGGAAATCCAGATACACTGTATCAACCGGCTCACCTTTATCCATGTTTGTTCACCCCTTCAAAGAAATGTAGTAGATTGGTGAGGCAAGATTTCCTTTCACTAAATCCATATTGACTTTGTCTCATTAATCCATGCTTTTGAATATGCTCTGTAATTTTGTTCTTAATAATAGTCTCTACCATTTTGCCCGGCACCGACGTCAGACTCACCAGTCTATAATTTCCCGGATCTCCTCTGGAACCTTTTAAAAAAATCGGCGTTACATTGGCCACCCTCCAATCTTCTGGTACCACGCTCAATTTTAAGGATAAATTACATATTACTAACAATAGCTCTGCAAGTTCATTTTTCAGTTCTATCAGTACTCTGGGATGAATATCATCCGGTCCAGGAGATTTGCTACTGTTCAGTTTGTAGAACTGCCCCATTACATCCTCCAGGTTTACAGAGAATTCATTAAGTTTCTCTGACTCGTCAGCTTCAAATACCATTTCTGGCACAGGTATCCCACCCAAATCTTCCTCGATGAAGACCGAAGCAAAGAATTCATTTAATGTCTCCGCTATGGCTTTGTCTTCCCTGATCGCCCCTTTTACTCCTCGGTCATCTAGCGGTCCAACCGATTCTTTTGCCGGCTTCCTGCTTTTAATATACCTAAAAAAATTTTTTTTGCCTCCAACGCAATCTTTTTTTCAAAGTCCCTCTTAGCCTTCCTTATCAGCACTTTGCATTTGACTTGACATTCCTTATGCTGTTTCTTATTATTTTCAGTCGGTTCCTTCTTCCATTTTCTGAAGGATTTTCTTTCAGCTCTAATAGCTTCCTTCACCTCACTTTTTAACCACGCCAGCTGTCGTTTGGTCTTCCATCCTCCTTTTTAAATACACAGAATATATTTGGCCTGGGCTTCCAGGATGGTGTTTTTGAACAGCAACCATGTCTGATGTAAAATTTTGACCCTCGCAGCCGCTCCTCTAAGTTTTTTCTTCACCGTTCTTCTCATTTTATCATAGTCTCCTTTTTCAAAGTTAAACGCTAACGTATTTGTTTTCCTATGTATACTTACTTCAAAGCTAATATCAAATCCGATCATATTATGATCACTGTTATCAAGCGGCCCCAGCACCATTACCTCCCGCACCAGATCATGCGCTCCACTAAGGACTAGGTCCAGAATTTTTCCTTTTCTCATCGGATCCTATACCAGCTGCTCCATAAAGCTGTCCTTGATTTCATCAAGGAATTTTACCTCCCTAGCGTGCCCCGATGTTACATTTACCCAGTCAATATTGGGGTAATTGAAATCACCCATTATTATCATGTTGCCCAGTTTGTTTGCCTAGTGGTTAGTGCAGCAGACTTTGATCCTGGGGAACTGGGTTAAATTCCCACTGCAGCTCCTTGTGACTCTGGGCAAGTCACTTAACCCTCCATTGCCCCAGGTACAAAATAAGTACCTGTATATATGTAAACCGCTTTGAATGTAGTTGCAAAATACCACAGAAAGGCGGTATGTCAAGTCCCATTTCCCTTCCCCTTCCCTTTAACATTTCTGCATCAGTCTGTTCATCCTGGCCAGGCGGATGGTAGTACACTCCTATCACTATCCTTTTCCCCTTTACAAATGGAATTTCAATCCACAGTGATTCCAAGAAGTGTTTTGTTTCCTGCAGAATTTTCAATCTATTTGAGTCAAGGCTCTCGTTAATATACAATGCAACCCCTCCACCAATTTGATCCACCCTATCACTACGATATAATTTGTACCCCGGTATGACAGTGTCCCACTGGTTATCCTCCTTCCACCAGGTCTCAGAGATGCCTATTATATCTAATTTTTCATTTAGTGCAATATATTCTAACTCTCCCATCTTATTTCTTAGGCTCCTGGCATTCGCATATAGACATTTCAAAGTATGTTTGTTGTTCCTATTTACATTATGCTTAGTACTTGACAGTATTAATTTGCAATCTTTTGAATAATTTTTAGTTTTATTTAAGGACACCTGATCTACCACACTCTCTTTTGCAACCTCACTATCAGGATACCCTATCTTCCCTGTTTTGGTGATATCTTTGGAAGATACCTTATCCCGAACCATGCGCTTTTGAGTGACTGTCGGCCTTCCCCCCGTTTCTAGTTTAAAAGCTGCTCTATCTCCTTTTTAATTGCTGACACCAGCAACCTGGTCCCACCCTGGTTAAGGTGGAGCCCATCCTTTCGGAATACGCTCCCCCTTCCCCAGAATGTTGCCTAACAAATCTAAAAGCCTCCTCCCAGCACCATCGTCTCATCCATGCATTGAGACTCCGGAGCTCTGCCTGCCTCTTTGGCCCTGCATGTGGAATGGGTAGCATTTCAGAAAATGCTATCATAGAGGATCTGGATTTGAGCTTTCTACCTAAGAGCCTAAATTTGACTTCCAGAACCTCTCCCCCACATTTTCCTATGTCATTGGTACCCACATGTACCAAGACAACTGGCTCCTCCCCAGCACTATCTAAAATCCTATCTAGGTGACACGTGAGGCCCGCCACCTTCGCACCAGGCAGGCAAGTCACCAGG
Source organism: Microcaecilia unicolor (assembly GCF_901765095.1). NCBI lineage: Eukaryota > Metazoa > Chordata > Amphibia > Gymnophiona > Siphonopidae > Microcaecilia > Microcaecilia unicolor. The sequence goes on from NC_044038.1 coordinate 166,961,480, forward strand.
TGATCCTCACGCCCACCAGCCACCCAACTATCTATATGCCTAATGATCGAATCACCAGCTGTCCTAACCTTTCCCTCCTGGGCAGCACTTGGAGACATATCCTCGGTGCGAGAGGATAGTACATCCCCTGATGGGCAGGTCCTGGCTACAGAGTACTTCCTACTTCACCAGAGTGATGCTGTCCTTCTAGGAGACCTCCAAGGTAGCACAGGGACTACCAGACTGGAGGTGGGACTTCTCTACAACAGCCCTGTAGGTCTCCTCTATGTACCTCTCTGTCTTCCTCAGCTCCACCAAGTCTGCTACTCTAGCCTCAAGAGAACGAACACGTTCTCTGAGAGCTAGGAGCTCTTTGCATCAGGCACACACATATGACATCTCACCAGTGGGAGATAATTATACATGTCCCTGGAGGGCTCACAATCTAAGGGGCCCTTATACTAAGTCATGTAAGCATCTATCCTGCTCATTTTCGAAAGTGATCGCCGGCCATCTTCCGACACAAATCGGGAGATGGCCGGCAAACTTCTGAACCTGGCCAAATTGGTATAATTGAAAGCCGATTTTGGCTGGGTTCAACTGCTTTCCGTCGCGGAGCCGGCGAAATATCAAGGGGGTGTGTCAGTAGGGTAGTGAAGGTGGGACAGGGCGGGATGAGGGTGTGCTCATGAGATGGCCGGCTTCGCCTGATAATGGAAAACAAAAAGCCGCTTGACGAGCATTTCGCCGGCTTTACTTGGTCCCTTTATTTTCAAGCTTCAAAAAGGAGCCCCAACTGACCAAATGACCACCGGAGGGAATCGGGGATGACCTCCCCTTACTCCCCCAGTGGTCACCAACCCCCTCCCACCCTAAAAAAAAAAACAAAAAGAAAACTTTTTTGCCAGCCTCTGTGCCAGCCTCAAATGTCATATCCAGCTCCCTGATAGCAGTATGCAAGTCCCTGGAGCAGTTTTTAGTGGGTGCAGTGCACTTCCGACAGGTGGATCCAGGCCCATCCCCCCCTACCTGTTACACTTTTGGTGGTAAATGGGAGCCCTGCAAAACCCACCCAAAAACCACTGTACCCACATATAGGTGCCCCCCTTCACCCCTTAGGGCTATGGTAATGGTGTAGAGTTGTGGGGAGTGGGTTTTGGGGGGCTAAACAACCAAGGGAAGGGAGCTATGCACCTGGGAGCTATTTTTATTTTTAATTTTTAGAAGTGCCCCCTAGGGTGTCTGATTTGTGTCCTGGCATGTGAGGGGGGCCAGTGCACTACAAATGCTGGCTTCTCCCACGACCAAATGCCTTGGATTTCGCCGGTTTTGAGATGGCCAACATTATTTTCCATTATGGCCGAAAACCGATGTCGGCCATCTCAAACCCGGCGAACTCTGACACTTGGCTGGGCCCAACCGTATTAGCGAAGAAAAAGATGGCCGGCCATCTTTTTCGAAAATATGGCTGGCTCCGCCCACTTATGGCACCGGCCCCAAAGATGGCCGGCCAGCTATTTGGCTGGCACCTTTCGATTATGCCCCTCTGTGTGTGCTTGTGTGTCAAAATGGAGTCACCGCCCAGTTACCACGTGGCTCTTACGGTAATTTCATTTTTGGCGTGCGTCTGATACTCTCGGCTGAAAAATAGTTTTTATTTTCGGACACACATATCGGAAGCGTGCCAAGTGGCATTTGACGCACATAGGTCATTACCACCCGGTTATCACGTGAGACTTCACCACTAGGTCAATGGCTGGTGGTAAGGTCGCAGACCCAAAATGGACGCGAGGCAATTTTGATTTTGCCACACTATCCTGTGCTGTCTTGTGTGGGGGCCTGGAATTAATTTGTCCTTGAGCACACTCACAGAAACCTCCCACCCTCCACTGCTACTATCTGTATGGTCTTGTTTCTCCTTCTGCATGATGTGAATCTTGGGTTCCATTTAAAGTTTTTTAAACACAGAGCATTAGTATGTTTTTTTTCCCAGTGGTCAATGGTGCACACTTTTTTTCTTTCGTCTTTTATATTGTGCAGTGCCCCAGCCATAGGCGTAGTTTGACTGTTTCATTTGGGGGGGCAAAGAATGGGCGGAGCATATTAGCATATCATTTGCATATATACATATGCAAATGAATATGCTAATATGGAGGAAGGAAATGAAATTTACAGGCAAAATATCACAGATGCACATTTCAAAAAGCTGACACATTTCAATTAATAAATTATGAATAAAATACTTTTATCTACCTTTGTTGTCTGATCATTTAGTTTTTCTATTCGCTTTGATCCCAGTGTCTTCTGTTTTATGCAGTGTCTTCTTTCCAGTAGGCTTCCCACTGCTCCCCACCCTCCCAGTCCCATCCATCTCTTGCTCCTTCCCTCTGCTCCCTACCCCTCCCAGTCCTATCCATCTTCTGTTCCTTCCCTCTGCTCACCATCCCTCCGTCCCATCCATCTTCTGCTCCTTCCCTCTGCTGTGCCTGACCTCTCCCAATCCCATCCATCTCCTGGTCCATCCCTCTGCTCCCCACCCCTCGCAGTCCCATCCATCTCTTGCTCCTTCCCTCTGCTCCCCACCCCTCCCAGTCCCAACCATCTCTTGCTCCTTCCCTCTGCTCCCCACCCCTCCCAGTCCCATCCATCTTCCCTCTGCTCCCCCCCCCGCGAGGTCCAAGATGGTGACTCAGTTTACCCCCTCTCTTCCTCCCTCCCTCCCTCCCTCCGGTGCAGGCAACAGTCTTCACCTTTTTCACCTATGCGGGAACAGGAACTTGAAGAGAAGGCTTCGGGGCAGAGCCAAAGGCAGCGTGTACAACGCTACCGCTGCCAGGAATGCTGGAAAAGACTGCTGCCTGCGCCGCGGAGGGAGGGAGGAAGAGAGAGGGGTAGACGGACAACAGCTCCTCTCCGTCCACTTGGCTTCCCTGCCCTCTCTGTCTGCGTCCCGCCTTCCTCTGACGTCAGAGGAAGGCGGGACGCAGACAGAGAGGGCAGGGAAGCCAAGCGGATGGAGAGGAGTGCGTGCCTGCATGTGTTTTTTTTTTTTAACTAATGGCGCGGCGGCGCCTCGCGTCGTTTGGGGGGGCATTGCCCCCCCTCGCCCCCCCCCCCAGTCTACGCCTATGGCCCCAGCCTCTCTTTTTCCCATTTTTTCTTTGGCACCTGCCATCTTATCGTATCACAGTCATGGTAGTGGAGCAGAATAAGGCAGAGCCAGTCAAGACTGGTACCCCTTTGGAGTCAGGAAGCAGGGGGCAGGGTGACCAGTCAGATATGTCACCTGCTACAGTCTAGCACAGGTGTAGTTGAGAGGAACATGGAGAGGAAGGCTCTATTTCCCAAGGAGATGACACAAATGAATTTCGCACACCTCAGATTTATTAATTCAATGAATGAGGCATTCAGTATTCAACTGAGAGACAAATGAACCACCATTTAATTGCAAACTGACAGTTTTCACCTTCACAGACTACAACAGAACGAATTTACATTTCTGGAAAGAAACCCATCTAACTGAAGAAAATTGATATCCACATCTTTAAATACAGTAGCTTTATTTATATACATACATAGGTAAACATATTTTAAAATACTTTGGGCTTGTTGAAGCAAGTGTTTTCACCAATTTGTAGCTTTAGGGAGAAGTCTTGATAAATCATGCTTTTCAGAGGGTAATTTTATAACAAGGTACCTGGTTTAAGACAGCATATAAATGCCTACTGGTTATTTTATAAAGACACACAGGTGTCTAGGTGGTTTTATAAAATACTAGTGTAAGTGGCAGAAATCATGCCAACCTTGCAGGTCCGGACATGTGTCCATGCCCAGATTATTCTAGTACACCTGAAAATTAGTGTAAACCCCGCCCACACTCCACCCCAACCCTGTCTCTGTACACGCCCGCTGGTAATTAGGCACCATCAAGCCAATGCACGTATCATTAGGTCATTGCTACTTTATAAGAACCAAAGAATATCAGAGAAGGAAAAATCACTAAATTATATCTAAACTTCTTCCAACTACTAGAAACATAATCTCGCCCAAAATTTCAAAAATAATGGAGAAAAAGGACCTCAGTGTAACTCTCTGACCCTAAAAAACCAGGAGCCCTGTTTACTAAGCTGCGCTATAGTCACGCTAGTGTTTTAAGCGCGCACTAAAAATTAGCACTCGCTAACATTAGAGACACCCATAGGAAATATATGGGTGTCTCTAGCATTAGCGGGTGCTAATTTTAAGCATGTGCTAAAAACGCTAGCGCACCTTAGTAAACAGGGCCCCATCAGTCTAACTCAAAAACCACCATCATTGATCCTAAATAAACCTCCATTCATCTGAACAATCTCCCCCCCACCCCTTTTAAAAAGCCGTGCTAGCTGCTGCCAGTGCAGTAATGGGTTGGGTCTGCATTGCCACGCGGCTTTGTAAAAGGGGGGTGGTTGTCAATGGTAAATCTCTCAGTACATTTTTAATTTTTAACTCTTTAAGGGGGTCTTTTACTATGGCGGCTTACATTTTTAATGCACGCTAAAAATAGGCACGCGCTAAACGTTAGAGATGCCCATAGGAATGCATTGGCGTCTCTAACATTTAACACACACCTGTTTTTAGCGTGCACTATAAATGTAAGCGCGCCTTAGTAAAAGACCCCCTAAGTCACAGTCTATTGTTTTAATTTTTGGGCCTGTTTACTAAGCCACGCTAGAGGAGCGTTAGCGTTTTTAGCATGTGCTAAGCATTAGTGGCACTAACCATCTACTATAATAAAAAACAGCTCCAACGTTCTGAAGCTGACTCCGTGGCAGTGAAGGGTTTGCAGGGTTTGTGCTGCTATCCATCTCCTGTCCTGACATTAGCGTGCTTCCTGGTTCGTCACACGTGATGTCACACGCATGAGGGTGTCGTCGTCCCTCCCTTCCTCCCTCCCTCCCTCCCTTCCAGTTCCAGGCCCCCTCCCTCCGATTTTTAAAAGTCATCTTCACTTACCAAGTCAGGGTTACGGCGTACGGCCGCAGCGGTAAAAGGCGTGCAGGCTCGGCCCTTCTCTCTCTCAGCTGTGGTCCCGCCCTTGCGGAAACAGGAAGGGAGGGATGGACTTATCTTAAGCAGGAGAAAACTTTCAGTTCAACTTGTTAGCTTCCAGTGCTGCAGTATGTAAAGGAAGGCTGACAGTCTTACAAAGGCACTTTACTGACATTTCCTTCAGTGCTCAGAATTCAATCGAGCGTCCTTTTCTCCCGCTTAAGATAAGTCAAATTATATTTGAAATTTAGAAAATATAATTAAAATAGACAGTGATTTAAAAAGTTATGGAGAAATTTACTATTGACAAAGATTGTTCAGATTGATTGGGGGTGGGGGGGGGGGGTTGTTTAGGACCAACGATGGTGCTTTTTGAGTTAGACCCATGATTTTATAGGGCCAAGGAGTTACACTGAGGACCTTTTTCTCTATTTTTTTTTTTTAATTTTGGGCGGGTATATAGAGTTGTTTCTATTATTTTATAAGAGGCCATTTGCACACATATGAGAACACAGTCATTTGAAAATGACTTTTGAAATTACTCCCTTAATGTTGACACCCCTGTCTCCTGCATTAGCAGTACTCAACAGAACAAATGTATGTGTGGTTGTTTAAAGCACTAGCCAGCTCATTTTCGAAAGAGAAGGACGCCCATCTTTCGACACAAATCGGGAGATGGGCGCACTTCTCTCAGGGGCGCCAGAATCGGCATAATCGAAAGCCGACTTTGGGCGTCCTCAACTGCTTTCCGTCGCCGGGACAACCAAAGTTCCCTTGGGGCGTGTCGGAAGGGTAGCGAAGGCAGGACAGGGGCGTGCCGGGGCGTGGTTAAGAGATGGCCAGCTGTGGCCGATAATGGAAAAAAATGGGCGTCCCTGGTGAGAATTTGGTCCGCTTTTTTTGGTCCCTTTTTTTTAGGTCCAAGTCACAAAAAAGTGCCTGAACTGCCCAGATGACCACCAGAGGGAATCGGGGATGACCTCCCCTGAGTCCCCCAGTGGTCACTAACCCCCTCCCACCCTCAAAAAAATAACTTTAAGAACTTTTTTGCCAGCCTCTATGCCAGCCTCAAATTCCATACTCCGGTCCATGACAGCAGTATACAGGTCCCTGGAGCAGTTTTAGTGGGTGCAGTGTACCTCAGGCAGGCGGACCCAGGCCCATCCCTCCCCCTACCTGTTACACTTCTGGTTGAAAATAGGAGCCCTTCAAAACCCACCCGAAACCCACTGTCCCCACATGTGGGTGCCCCGCTTCACCTCTTAGGGCTATGGTAGTGGTGTATAGTTGTGGAGAGTGGGTTTTGGGGGGGGTTGGGGGCTCAGCACCCAAGGTAAGGGAGCTATACACCTAGGACCAATTTGCCAAGTCCACTGTAGTGCCCCCTAGGGTGTCCGGTTGGTGCCCTGGCATGTGAGGGGGACCAGTGCACTATGAATCCTGGCCCCTCCCACAACCAAATGCCTTGGTTTGGTTCGTTTTTGAGATGGGCGCCATCGGTTTCCACTATGGGGGAAAACCGAGGGCGCCCATCTTTACATCTAGCGATCTCAGCATTTAGGTCGAGATTTGGCCGGCCCCAACTCAAAACGAAAGATGGATGACAATCTCGTTCGAAAATATAGTTGGCCCCGCCCCTTCACCGCACCATCCTCGGAGATGGGCGCCCTTAGCGATGGGCGTCCCCGTTCGAAAATGCCCCTCCAAATCAACTTAACTAAAAATAGTTTTGGTCATGCAAGACATTCTGACCACATTACTCCTTTGTTGTTGAAATTACATTGGTTGCCAAGGTGAGATATGTTCTGCTTAAGGATACAATTTAAGATTCTTACTCTGGCACATAAAGCGATTCATACGGGTTTAGCTGATTACCTGGCACCATTGAGTATTTCTAACACTCTGGCACATTGTCTGTGCACTCACTCAATGATCATAGACTTGTCTTACTCAACCCTAGACAAGCAATTTATAAAGCTTTTATTTCCTAGCCCCGTTCCTGTGGAATACTCCTCCTCTGTTTGTAAGAGCTGAGCCTTTGTTAAAGAACTTTAAGATAGCTCTGAAGACTTATTTTTTTCAATTATTTATGTGTCTCTAGGTTAGCAGATCAATGGTACCTGAAGAGAATGCAGTAGTTATGCAGCTATATTTTATCATTTTTTTTGTGCGATTGTTTTCTTTTCTATATATTTTTCTGGTGTTTTCTTTTCTTTTCCCATTTGTTTTTAATTATTTTGCAAATCGCTTTGATTTATTTGTTAAAAAAGGCAATTCATTAAGTACAAAGAAACATAAACATAAACGTGGTGGAAGATGCACCTCACTTAATAGGACTTTTCATTTTTTTTGTGTGTGTGTATTTCCACCTGACAAGAGTAGCAGCAGCATCTGAGATTAATTCCCCAGCAGGGTCGTAGCCAGACAACAGATTTTGGGTGGGCCTAGGCAAGAAGTGGGTGGGCACTAAGTGTTCTCTCCCCACCCACCACCCAAAAAAATATCTCAGCTGGTGAGAAAATGCTTCTTTCCATCTTGGCAGTCTGCAGCAGGCATGCGCTGAAAACTGAGCATGTATAGGTGTCAGTATCATGGAGAGTAGCCTTTTCATTACCATCAGGGGGAAGTCTTCAGCTGGCAGAGCTTGGGATCCCCACCAGCTACCGCTAAACATGTGCTACTGTTGGGTGGGCCGGAGCCCTAAGTGGGTGGGCCCCGGTCCACCTGTGGCTACGCCACTGATTCCCTAGACTCACACGGGAGGAGGAAGAAGAAAAAACAGAGGGAATAGCAAACATACATATTTCCATGGAAATCTGCACATCTCATCTTTCTTTTCACATGCATTATAATTTTTTTGGGGGGGGGCATAGATACTCTATGCAGTGGAAAGGGGGATTTTGGGTGATGTAGAAGAAATTCTGCAGTCATTGAGGGTCCCTTTTACTATGTGGTGGTAAACCCAACGCAGGCTTACTGCTTGCTAAACAGGAAGTACCACTAGGCTACAGCAGCAGTCCGACAGTACTTCCCACCCCTAGTAACGCCGGAATGTACTGTTCCTTGGTACCTTTTATGCTGGAATCAGACACATGTGTTTATGTCACTTTGGGTTCATCAGGGCATAAAATTGAGTGGACCATACAGAGACAAACCATGGGAGGGGTGAAAGAGTCCTAGAGAAAGTGGTGGTTTTCTAGAGTTTATTCAATAAACACCCATTTAAAATGTTTTGCATTGGGATGTTTTATAAGTTAAAACCTAAAATTAGAAGCTTTTATTTTGTTTTAAGCACAATGACCACTGATCTATCAACCCAAACCAGATGCAATTATGAATTATGAATAGATTTGTTACCCAACCAGTCTTTGGTACTCGCAGTGTTTTTCATCTGCTTTATTTCTCTTTTGAATTCATGGAAGGCACTTTATTAACATCTAATAGAATAGCAAACAGCCCTGACTCAGCCAAGACCACTTCTAAATTAATCATTCTAAGCTAATTGGCATGATTTTCTAATTAAATAGCATCACAGCAGCTTAATGTAGACCTTAGAGACTGCTCCCTTTTCTACAATACAGGCCAATAAAGATGGCAAAACCTAGAAAAATAATCCCTGCAAATACCCTTATGAGGATATTCTCAAGAGCCAAAGAATCTCCATGATCTGTTCTGTTTCTTTCCCCTTATTTTCTCCCTCAGAGTCTCTTCTACTCATCACTCTCCCATTTTACCTACCTTGGATGGTATGCCTGGGACCAAAGAAATCCCCACAGACTGGAAAATTGGAGGGGACACCTCCTTTCAGATGCTAATGCATCTTCAGCACTCATGTTGGCAGTAGGGTGAGTGGCAACCATTTTTCTTCCCTCCCTCTGCCTCAGTGCACCTTCTCAGCACACCCAGGCCCAACTCAACCTGATCAGATGGGAGAGAGGTTCTGAACCTCAAATCCTAACCCCAAATTCTGCAGATTTGGGCAGTTAAGATACAATAGCAGAAAAAATAGGACTATTTTTCAACAGGGTTTCCTCTATTTTATGTCTAGGGGGAAATCTCTTGAAAACCTGATCCACTTTCTAGTAGATGCAACTTTGCATAGCGACCACCCATCTGAATTTTGGGATTTGGATTATCTTACACCTTTTTAGTAGTGCAAGGTGAGATATGTTCAGATACAGTAGGTATTTTCCTGTCTCTGGAGGCATTGGACTTGTCCAAGATCACAAGAAGCTGCAGTTGGACTTATAAGAACATAAGTGTTGCCATACTGGGAGAGACTGAAGGTCCATCAAACCCAGCATCCTGTTTCAACAGTGGCCAATCCAGGTTACAAGTACCTGGCAAGATCCTACAATAGTAAAACAGATTTTATGCTGCTTATCCTAGAAATAAGCAGTGGATTTTCCCAAGTCCATCTTAATGGCTTGTGGACTATTCTTTTATGAAATTATCTAAACCGTTTTAAACCCTGCTAAGCCTAGTACTACTTTCACCACACTCCCTGGCAACGAATTCCAGAGTTTAATTACATGTTCAGTGACAAAATATATATTCTCTGGTTTGTTTTGAATTTATTGCTTAGTAGCTTCATTGCGTGCCTCCTAGTCCTAGCATTTTTGGAAACAGTAAGCAAGCAATTCACGTCTACCTGTGCCACTCCACTCATTATTTTATAGACCTCTATCATATCTCCCCTCAGCCGTCTTTTCTCCAAGCTGAAGAGGCCTAGCTGCTTTAGCCTTTCTTCATAGGGAAGTCGTCCCATCCCCTTTATCATTTTCGTTGCCCTTCTCTGTACCTTTTCTAATTCCACTATATCTTTGTTGAGATGCGGCAACCAGAATTGCACACAGTATTCGAGGTGTGTTCGCACCATGGAACGATACAAAGGCATTATAACGTCCTCATTTTTGTTTTCTATTCCTTTCCTAATAATACCTAACATTCTATTTGCTTTCTTAGCCGCTGCCGCACACTGAGCAGAAGGTTTCAACGTATCATCAACGATGACACCTAGATCCCTTTCCTGGTTGGTGACTCCTAATGTGGAACCTTGCATCACATAGCTATAGTTCGGGTTCCTCTTTCCCACATGCATCACTTTGCACTTGTTCACATTAACCCCAGGATTCTATATAGTGTGCCTAGAGATCCAAGCCAAAATCGGTGTGGAATCTATAACAATGCGCATAACTTAACAATCTAATGAGCACTGATAACAGCACTTAACAAGCAGTAATGAGCATTAATTGGCACTGATTAGAATTTAGGCACACAACCCACTAAGCATATTCTGTAACAATGTGCGTTGAACTTCTAATTTGAACAGGCAAAACGGGGCATGGTTATAGGTGGGAAAATGGGCGTTTCATGGGCATTCCAAAATTTAGATGTCTAGTTATAGAATATGGCCTAGTGCGCCTAAATCTACGTGCAGGGATTTACACCAATTTTTCGTTGGAGTTATTGGATGCGCATAGATTTAGGTGCTGCGATATGAACTAAGCATATTCTGTAATCGGCCCCTAAATTTATGCACCAATTATAGAATACGCTTAGTTAGAACTGATTTCAGCGCAGATTTTTTTAGGCGCCATATATAGAATCTCCTCCTAAATGTCATCTGCTGTTTGGATGCCCAGTCTACTAGTCTCATAAGGGTCTCTTGTAATTTTTCATAGTTTTCTTGTGATTTAATAACTCTGTGTCATCAGCAAATGTAATTACCTCACTAGTTACTCCCATCTCTAGATCATTTATATTTGAATCTGTATATTTGCTTTGAATGGATGTAATGCCTAGTCTAAATGAAGTGGCTGAGCAAAGATCTTAAACTGGCTTCCCTCACCCCTCAGTCTTCTCAACAATGAAAGCTTTCTGCTCAAGATTCAAAAGGATAGTGTCATGTTTCTGCATTTTAGGGCTAATAGAATCTTGTTTCTCATTGAATGACAGGATCCTGAAAAATAATTCTTGTTTTCCGAAGCACATTAAATTTACTGTGATCATCCTAATTAGACTCTTTAAATGATCTGACTTGGAATGATAGCTTTAATGGACTATACCCAAAAAGTATGTAAGATCCAGTACCTTTCACAGATTGTTATGCTAAAGCAGGAATCCATAACAGCAGCACGGATAGTTGAAATTCTGCAAGTACGAGTAATGTTGATAGGAAAGTTTGTATAGTGGATGAATTTTAAACCTCAGGAATAATCAACAGGGATAAAGTACTGAAGACATATGTTAATGTGTCCCTTAACTCCTGCATTTTAGTAAGAAGTGTATTAAATTGGTCTAAATAAAAAAGCATTGCCCACAAATAATTACAACAAATGGAAATCAAGTGGAAGCAGTTGTTGTGGAGGCAGCTTTTGATTCATGGAACCATATGAGAAACTGGAGCTGCCAACCAATGACGATGTTGCTTTCCTGCACATTTTCATGGTAGAAGATATTGTGGGCTTTCTCCCAGAATCTACATATGGCATCCAGATTTGGGTGCCCAAATTTGGGTAGCCTTCTGAGATGCACACAAGTTAATTGGCTAACCAGCTGTTACCCATCAATAATTGGATGCTAGCAATCAATTATTGATGTTAATTGGCATCAATTAAGATTTGCATGCGCATCTGGCTGTGCGTTACTCTATAACGCTGGATGCCTAAATACCATAGTGTGCAACCCAAAAGGGGGTGTGGCTAAGGGAGGGGCATGAGTGGATCATGAGCATTCCAAAATGTTGTGTACAGAGCTACAGAATAAGGGGTCTCTGCATCCTAATTGGGTGCCAGGATTTATACCAGGATTCAGCAGGCATAAATCTGGTGCTCAAAGTTGGGCACAGGACTGGGCACTAAGCACTATTCTAGAAAGGGCACACCCTTTATAGATAGCACTTAGCGCCAGTGGCGTACCTAGCTTGCTTGTCACCTGGGGCAGTTTGCCATTGTGCCCCCCGAAGCATGTCACACCCCCACCCCCCTGAGGCACATCACACCCCCCAAAGTGCATCACCCCACCATCCTTCTTCCTAGCAAGAGGGTGCACGGAGAAGTTACGTTGTTGTCCGCCAGTCCCCTGCCCCAGAACAGGAAGTAACATCAGAGGGGGCAGGGGACTGGCGGAGCCGACACCGTGCGACTGATCCATGTACCCCTTTGCTGCCTCCACACAAGGCGGACCGCCTCCACCACCCTGTCCTTAGTACGCTACTGCTTAGCGTCAATCTTTTCCAGCATCCATTTTTGAGCACCATTTATAGAATTCCCCCCTTTATTCCTAACAAATTTCATAGCGGAGCTGTAGCATAAGCAACTGCTACCATAATGCAGAATAAATTATGCATATCATAAATACACAATGAAATAAATTATGGATAGTCCAAATGGATTGATGCTTCAGCCAACTTGCATTTACAGTTTTGAGTTGCTCTTTTTATCTGTTAACATAGAAACACTGTAATCATCGATAGGCACAATGTTACACTTAAATCTCCTTGAATGATTTACCATGATTAATATACTTGTTACAGCTTTTTGAAATTGGCATGATCTTTCTCTTAACTACAGATGCAGCAGTCCTTTGCTTTGCTGTGAAGTAATAAGCCTCATCGCGGTAAAAGTGGACTACATATTTGTAGGTGCATTATTTAACTTTAGAGACCCTTTGGAAACATCTGTATGCATGGTTGACAGAGCAATGTGCTCGTATTCTTCCTGTGATGCCATGCACTTACAGTGATAGATCAAGAGGAGAAGATCCTTCTGGAAATTCTTGTTTAAGAATCCATAGTAGATAGGATTAACACATGTGGAAACCATGGCGACCAAATGGCACACTGTAAATACAACATTGTGATGGCAGCTCATCAGAGCTTCATGGTTCCAGTCGAACACAACGTTGAAGACGTTCAAGGGCAGCCAACAGGCCAAGAAAGTCACAACAATTGAGATCAGCATGAGATTTATTCTTTTGCTCTCATTCAGTCGGTTTTCATTCTCCCTCAGCCTATCCACTTTACTGTTCCTTCTACGGAGACAGACGAAGATCCTGAGATAGCAAACAATGATAAAAAAAAGAGGGACAAAGTATTGGCATATCAGAAGACACGTAGTAAACACAAGCCGATGCTCTCTGGATGGCCAGACCTCACTGCAAACCACCTTATCCTTGTAATATTCATTGTGCACAGAGAAGTTTCGAAAAGGTTCATCCGTGGTTTGGTGGAACACAAAGAACGGAACAGAGATGATCGAAGAAAAGATCCAAATGAAGATAATCCCCCAGTAAGCATGGGAAATGTTAGGTTTCCATCCACGAGGATTAACGATCAGCTGGTATCTTTCAACAGCAATTAAAACAAGAGAGAAGACGGAAACAGAGACAGACAGGCTTTGTACGAATGAACTTATTTTGCACATGGCCTCTCCTAGTATCCAATAATCCATCAGAGTGTACATGGCAGTGAAAGGAATACACATGACACATATCAAGATGTCAGACAGAGAAAGGTTAGCAATTAAAAGGTTTGTAACATTTTGAGACTCTTTGTGTTTCTTCACAATAATGATCAAGCACAGGTTCCCAAAGAGCCCCACTAGGGTGACTATACTGTAGGCAATGATGAGCAATAAAGTAATAGGCAAAGAAGGTGGGCAAATCTCAAAAAACTGTGACCCGCTGCTGTTAGAAATAGTTCCATTAGCAGGAAGTACTGATTCAGCCATTGTGCTGTAGCCTTCAGACTATGCGCAAAACTTAACTTGCAAAGTTCAATGTTAAGTTCTGTTATCCTTTTAAATATTATCAGTTTGTATTCTGCCTTACTGTGATGCAACCATTTAGATTCATTCATCTGCTTTCCTCTGGCTGCTTTGTTTCATCGCATCAGGCATAGGGAAGAAATAAAAAGGATCCTGAAATGAAGAAGACAGTATGTCACTTGGAATGCCACACTATAATAACCATAACTAAACTTCTTTTCAGACTCCAGAGCCAGAGCAACAGGGTTGTTCTGCTCCAGTCTCTTCTCCTCCTTCACCACATCCCCTTCTGTTCTGCAGGAATCAGGAGTGGAGGGGATGATCCTGTGGTAGATAATACAGAGCAAAGAACGGACATAAAAAAAAGGGGTGAATTGTCATCCCCCTGCCCCCCCCCCCCTAGTTCCACTTCCTTTTTGCCTACGAATTAAGCCCTGGGAACAATGGTGCATTTTGCTTGCAGAGGTAAGTAGGTGGTTGTGGTTCAGTTTTTTACTTTTGTGGGCAAGGGTAGGTTCAAACTAAGGAGCCAGCCCTCAAGTGAAAGGATCTGCGATCTTGTTTCAAGTCAGTGTTTGCTAAACTTTTACACCCCCTCCCTCCCCCCCATTGTTCCCTGCATTTTGGCATGATATCTCCTCAGAAAAGTTTCACCGTAGAATTAGGGCTCCCTCACAATCATTAAAATGCTTAATCTCAGCCCCTCCCCCCTTGCTGGACCCAGAATCAAATCATCAGTCAAGTCATCAACAGAACATCAGCACCGCCACCCTCAATAATCACCATTGATGGAAATATTAGAAAAATAATTTTTTATACATATATATAGTTCTTATCTTTTCAATAATCCATCTTTTCTCTTGTGTTTTCCAAAAAAATGCACTGGGATGTTCCGTTGGTGCATGCAAACTTTCAACCTTTTTCTAATCAAGCCTTTACTGTGAACCAACGGAGTGAATGAGAAAACCCATAAAATAGAGTCTAAAACCCTCCACATTCAATTATCCAATAGCACTCCACAGCAATCCCAACTTGGTCTCAACATACTTATTAGGGGTATCCAGAAAACCTGACCTGCTGGTGGTCCTTGAGGGAGTGAAGACCAAGGAACTATGGTGAGGTATCATATCAAGTCTGGGAAAGTAAAGATTAGGCTGCATCTGTCCCTCTCCTTAACCCATCACTGGGTAGATAAACAGGGTTAAGCTACAAAATATGTGTTTTATCCTACTTTGTGCTGGCCTTTTCTGTATGTTATATGTATTGCTCTTCTGTTACTGCTCAGCATTACCTTCCTGAGTACAAAATAAAACCCCTAAGACAGGAGAAACCCAGAAAAAAAAATGAGTTACTAAAGCAAGAATTCAGTTTTAAAAAGCCCAACTCATAGGACTCTCTGTTCCTAAAATTACGAGTGTCCCATGACCACAGTAAGAAAAGACAGGGAGAGCAAGATTGCTAGAAAAAGATTAGCCTTTGTCAATAAAAAGCATGGTAATTGTTAATGCAAAAAGCTCATTCAGAAATAATTATTGCTTTTCTATAATTTATACCATCTCTCACCAGGCTAATCCACTTCACCTTGATTGCATTCTATTGGATTTCTGCCACAAGGAGCAGTGAAGGCCACAGAAAAAATCATGTAGTTCTCTGCCACCAGAGAGACTCATAAAGCCAGCCCTGCCTCCCCAATATCAATAAGGTCAGCTCATGCATATTCTTCCAGTCTCAAAATTTAAGGCTCACTTCTTTTTTAGGTGAATTTTCAGCCAAAAGTGTAGATTCCTGTATTTCACTTAAAATTTCCCTAAATTGAGGTGTCTAAAACTAAGGGCCCTGTTTACTAAGCTGCGCTGTAGGCGTGCAAACTTTTTAGCGAGCGTTAATGCTAGCGACACCCATAGGAATATAATGGGTGTCTCTATTGTTAGCGCACACTAATTTTTAAAGTGCGCTTAAAAAGTTAGTGCACCTACAGCGTGGCATAGTAAACAGGACCCTAAGAGGCCTAAGTGAAGCACTGAACACTTTTTCTGAAAATTGTCTGTGTTATAAACAGAGAATGTGCAGCAATAAAATAAAAAGCAAAACAATATTTTTTTTATTTTCTCTAAAGGCCATTACAGTTCTTACTGTATATACTCTTGATAATTGTACTAACATTACTTATAATTTTGATGGCACTGCTAGATAGTTAGGGGTACATTTTGTGCAGGTCAATTTGGGCTCCACCGGTTCCCTGCTCCCTCTGATGTTACTTCCTGTTCCGGGGCAGGGAACCGGCGGAGTCAGCCGACAGCCACGCAGCTGCTCCCAGCAATGCACCGGGGTGGAGTTGGAGGTGACGCGCCGGGAGAGGGGGGTGCGCAGCGGCGATCCATCCCGGGTGGCAGATAACCAAGGAACACCACTGAATAGTGCGTAGCACCAGCATCCATGCCCAAAGGATTTACACTGACTGAAACCTGGCATAGATCTTCACGCATAAATTAGGCGTGGTCCCCCGAATTCTATAATTAATCCACATTGCTGCCAATTAGCACCGATCATTACTTGTTAGCACCCAATCATTGGCACTAGTTGGCTTGTTACTTAATTAAATTGCGCTTGAAAATTGGAAATGCACCCAAAATTGCATGCACAGCTTTGAGCGCCATATATAGAGTTCCCCATGGGCACAAATTCTACATTGGCAATTATGCATGTAATTGCCATTGCATAACATTTATGCACTATTTAGGAGTGGCTGCTTATGCCAGGTTATTGGCTGGTGTAAATGTTTGTGACTAAATGTTTCAGTTATTATTATTTATTATTATTATTTATTTAGATTTTGCTCACACCTTTTTCAGTAGGAGCTCAAGGTGAGTTACATTCAGGTACTCTGGATATTTCTCTGTCCCAGGAGGGCTGCCAATCTAAGTTTGTACCTGAGGCAATGGAGGGTTAAGTGACTTGCCCAAGATCACAAGGAGCAGCAGTGGGATTGCGCTTGTAACTGGCATGACACAATTTGGCACACCACTGACCCACCCATGTGCTTGCTTTCCTTGCAGTTACGAGCTATACATTTTGGGACCCTTTTAATAAGGCACACCTAAAAGTGGCCTGTGCCGTTGTAGGTGCGTGTTTTGGATGCACACAGATCTATTTGTTCAGCACACCTGGAAAAAAAGCATTTTTTTTGTGCTGGAAAATGGACGTGTGGCAAATTAAAATCAGCATGCATCCATTTTCAGGCTGAGATCTTACTGCCACCCATTGATTTAGCAGTAAGGTCTAACTGGACGGTAAGTGGTCAGCACACGTGAACCGCCAATTACCACTGGGTAAGCGCCACACAGTAGAAAATAGAAAATATTCTATGTCTTTTGGGTGTGCATCAAAATTGCAATTACCACCCAGGGCATGCGGTAGCTGGGTGGTAGTGCCAATCTGACGTGCATTGGCCACACGTAGGTGTCTACGCTCCTTAGTAAAAGGGCACCTTTGAGCACTAACTGCTTGATATTCAGTCCATGATGATCAGCATTTTTTTAAACACTGACTACTGTGGGCAGAATTATTCCCAGATATTCAATGCTACGCCATGTCCAGGCATCAGCATTGAATACCTGCAGATAATTGTTTAGATGCTGGCCAATAGGTCTTATGCAGGTCCCAAGCAATAGCTGAATATCGTCCAGAACCAGCATAAATTTATCTGCCCATGTTCCAATCACCCCCTTTCCAATCAAGCCTTCCACCCTTGGAGCAGAATACCCCTTCCACCTCAGACCTTCATAATCCCTCCCCCCCTTTCTGATCCTCTCTTCCATCACCCTGAAGAAAATAGAAGGAGGCCTGAGCCCCACCACCCCTCTAAGTCCCCTGGGCCTACCTTTGCTGGTCCCTGGTAGTTTAAGGGGAGACCGGGAGGAGCGATGCCCACTTGCTCCTGCCTGTCGAGGCCTGCTTTTGAAAATGTTTTCTGCAATCGTTTATTGCTTACGTCTGGGTTATACTTGCTGTGCACCGCCTGAAGTGAATTTCTTCAAAAAGGACTGTGATGGATGCCATTTGCTTGATGCTCTGCCTGTGGAATTTTTAACTAGTGTAAAAACATGACTTTTCAATTTCGACCCAAGCACGTTAAAGCCAGTTTTATCTGCCTTCTGTTTTTTTCTTTCTTTATTATTGATATTATATTTTTTCATGTAATAACAATGAAAATGTATGTTCTAGCCTTTTTAGTTATGTCTCTTGGCTAAGTAATGGGTACATTTGAAGTAGCTGAGAATGATGTTTATTTATTTATTTGTTGCATTTGTATCCCACATTTTCCCAGCTATTTGCAGGCTCAGTGTGTCTTACATGGCACCGTGGAGGCGTTCGCCAACTCCGGTGAAGTTAATGGTGCCACATCCCGGAGGGCTTGGAGGGAGGCACCTGAGTAATGGTCCTGGCTGCCCAGAGGAGGTTTTCAGAGCCATACTTAGAAGACTGTCGGGCAGACTGTTTTTGTGCTGGCTGTCATCCTTATAATTAAGAAACCTGGTGGAGTGTTCTTTTTTTCTGCTGCTCAGTCTACCTAAATGTCGGACTAATTCACCATTTCTTACTGTACATTTGATAAGATCTTGTTTACCTTGAGGATTTTGGAGGAGGTAATGATGGCGTGAAGGAGAATTCTCAGAAATGTTCTCCTCCACTTACAATTAAAAACTGGGGGAGGATATGTGTATGTGTGTATGTTGGGGGGGGGGGGGGGGGCAGGTCTGTACTTTAGCTGTTCAGTTTCCTGCGTGCTGTAACCATGCCTGTCAGTTATTTATTTATTTTATTTGTTACATTTGTATCCCATATTTTCCCACCTATTTGCAGGCTCAATGTCACTTACATAGTACCGTAAAAGCGTTCGCCAATTCCAGTATGAACAAATACAAAGTGATGTTGTGGTAGAATAAGGTTCATGTGGAACAGACACATTAGGGAATCGTAGAGCGGAAGAGTTATGTTACCTGTAGGATGCCTAGGATGTGTTAGATAAAAATGACAAAGAAATCAAGAAATACATTTAAATGGCTCATTCTTCTTTCTTTCTTTTCCCTTTCTCCTCACTATTCTTAGCTTCCCTCCCCTCTCACCCTGCTCCACTCCCTTCCCTCTCCTTTCCAGCTGCCAGGAATCGGGAGCCTCTCTACCATCTCATGCAGCCTTGACACCCTGGGTTGTCCTCTTGAGTCAGCAGAGTGTTTGGATCCCCGCTGACACTTCAGCCTGAGTCACACCACACGCATGCACACAGAACAGACGCATACTGATAAACAAGACCAAAAGACAAACAGACACAGCTTTAACAAAAGCTGTCACAAACCCCCAGATTCTATAAAATTGGGTGTCATGCTTTGTGTGCAAATTTGTGCATGCAATTTTAAAATAAAACAAAGTTAGTGGTGCACACTAAACTTAATTTAATAATTGGCCTGTAATTGGAGTTAACAGCCAATTATTGACTTAAATGTGTCTTAATTGGTGGTAATTAGCACAAATTAGCGTCGTTATTCTAGAAGTTGAGCATGCTAATTCTATTGTGCTCAACTTCTAGGGGCCGTGGATATGGGAGGGGCATGGGTGGGCCAGGGGTGTGCCTAGGAGGAACCTTTTCTGTTACTTACATAGCCCTTCCCTGGGCTTCTCTGATATACATGTCACTTCTCAGTTTTTCTACAGCAGAGCTTGTACTGAGAGAGAGAGTTATACCCATTTGGGGCAGCTGCCCTTTTGTTGGTGCTTTTATGACCTGAGATTTGGCATTCTCCTTTGAAGTGTTGCTATAATTGAACTTGTTCGCATTTGCAAGACTTCTGATGCAGGCAACATGGACCTTGCGGGTCTTAGCAATAGACTTCTGAGTTGATGCCCTTATCTTGAAGGCCCTTTATATGTTTTTGTCTTGTGTCCCTGATGTACAAACCACGTCTCAATGTGCTGACAGGATTTCTGCACATTCAGATATTCTTGGCTACCCTCGTAGGGCCCTGTTTACTAAGGTGCGCTAGAGTTTTTAGTGCACGCTAAATGCTAGAGACACCCATATATTCCTATGGGTGTCTATAGCGTTAGCATGTGCTAAAAATGCTAGTGCGCCTATAGAGCAGCTTAGTAAATAAGGCCCTTAGAGCTAGGTTTACTAAGTGTCGCTACGGGCGTGTTAGCGTTTTTAATGCCCGTAAATGGTGTACAAGCGTTAAACGCTAACATGCCCATAGAAATGTATGGGTGTGTTAGCATGTAACGTGCCTTAAATTTACAGGCGCGTTAAAAATGCTAAAGCATTTTAGTGAACATACCCTTTAGTTTTTAGAAACTCCAGATTTTGCTAACAGTTTTTCCCTTTTTCCTAAACTGGTAATATATCATCAACCACTGGCCAGTGTTAATCCTTTAATGTTTCACCAGCACCTACTGTATCTAGGAGCCCAGAATGAAGCCAAGGGTGCTTAGCTTGACATCTGGATTTCCCCTCCCTATGAAACTGTAATCTATATATCCTTTATTGCTGTATTTAACTTACATGTTTTAAAATAAAACTGATTTAGTTGTATCTCCTTTTGTGTTTAGACAAGACCAGTGCTATTTACTTTTCTTGTCGCTTGTGAGATAAGGAGCACCTGTAATACCTGAAGCACATGCTATTTCAGTGCCAGTGTTCTGCATTTTTGGTTCTCTGGAAACCATGGGCTGCTGTGTGTCACGGATCACAAATGCAGCTACTCTCTGCTTAGCAGAGACATATTCATGCATGGCTTTGACAGAAAGAGAAGGAATAAGGGGTGTTTGTATTAACGGTCTTACAGAACTAGAAAGATGCATGCAGGAAGGGAACTTCCAGGAGCTCTCCATTCCCCCAACCTCTGGAGCTGTGCTGGCCAGGAGAAAAGATAGGGGGGTGGAGAGGGTTAAAATTTAGACCATGGCGGTAAGTGGCTTGTAATCTGCTTCTAGCCATGGGCTGAACTAAGTCTGGATTCAATGCAGGGGCATACGTAGCTCCTCGCACTGATCCGGAAGTTAACCGGGCAGTGGCTGATATTCAGAAGGGGGATGTTGTAACTAAATGGTATGCACCTTCTCTTCACTCTAGCTTGGTATGGTCCTGAACACAGGTACATACTAGCCTACTGAGGATACTAAGGGGGTCTTTTACAAATGTGTGCTAGCATTTTTAGCATGCGCTAATCACTATAGCATTAAATGCTAGAGACACCCATAGGAATATATGGGCATCTCTAACATTTAGCGCACAGTTATTTTTAGCGTGTGCTAAAAACGCTAGCGTGCCTTTGTAAAAGGGGTTCTGATAGAATTCATACATGAGGATTCTGGTTAAATCTTGGATGGGTGAGGCTGGTGAAAGATGGTGGGGGAGAGGTTAAGAGAAAAGATCAGCTGAAAAAGTTGAGAAGGGAGTACGTCAGCACTTAAGCATTGATTTACTTCTGTGTTATTAGATGCATTACTAGTTGAAGAAACGTGAACATATTATGTTTATAGATTTTTTTTCTGAATTTTGGAGAGCACTGTGAGTTTGTTACTCATCTCACTAATTTGTTTTCCTAATCATCTGTACTCCAAAAACAACATATAAGGAGCAAACTCAATTACTAATCGAATCTATTCCTAGATCAATTCCGAATCAATCCAATACATCTATGATCTAGGGAACATTTTGTTCTTTCAGATTCATATATATATTCTTTGTATTGTAACTATTGGGCTCATTTTCGAAAGAGAAGGACGCCCATCTTTCGACATAAATCGGAAGATAGGCGTCCTTCTCACAGGGTCGTCCAAATCGGTATAATCGAAAGCCGATTTTGGACGTCCCCAACTGCTTTCTATCATAGGGACGGCCAAAGTTCAAGAGGGTGTATCGGAGGTGTAGCGAAGGTGGGACTTGGGCGTGCCTAACACATGGACGTCCTTGACTCATAATGGGGAAAAAAAAGGGCGTCCCTGATGAGCACTTGGACGACTTTACCTGGTCGTATTTTTCTTATGACCAAGGCAAAAAAAAGGTGCCCAAAATGACCAGATGACCACCGGAGAGAATCGGGGATGACCTCCCCTTACTCCCTCAGTGGTCACTAACCCCCTCCCACCCTCAAAAAATATCTTTCAAAATATTTTTTGCCAGCCTGTATGCCAGCCTCAGATGTCATACTCAGGTCCGTGACAGCAGTATGCAGGTCCCTGGAGCAGTTTTAGTGGGTGCAGTGCACTTCAGACAGGTGGACCCAGGCCCATCCCCCCCACCTGTTACATTTGTGACGGAAACAGCGAGCCCTCCAATACCCACCAGAAACCCACTGTACCCACATCTAGGTGCCCCTTCATTCGTAAGGGCTATGGTAGTGGTGTACAGTTGTGGGTAGTGGGGTTTGGGGGAGGGGGTTGGGGAGCTCAGCACACAAGGTAAGGGAGCTAGGTACCTGGTAGCAATTTATGAAGTCCACTGCAGTGCCCCCTAGGGTGCCTGGGTGGTGTCCTGGCATGTCAGGGGGACCAGTGCACTACAAATGATGGCTCCTCCCATGACCAAAGGGCTTGCATTTGGTCGTTTCGGAGATGGACGTCCTTGGTTTCCATTATTGCCGAAAATCAGAAATGACCAAGTCTAGGGACAACCATCTCTAGGGACGACCTAAGTGTCAAGATTTGGACGTCCCTGACCGTATTATCGAAACGAAAGATGGACGTCCATCTTGTTTCGATAATACGGGTTTCCCCGCCCCTCTATTGGGACGTTTTGCGAGGACGTCCTCAACAAAACTTGGACATCCCTTTCGATTATGCCCCTCTATGTCTAAAAACTCTTTCAAAGTTCAATAAACCTTATCTAGATCTGCAGTCAAACATTCAAGTGCTGAAATGAAATCATGTGAGCATGACAGCCAACTTTTGTAAATGCTTTGGGGGGGGGGGGGGGGGGGGGCTGCTAAACCAAATGGAAATGATCTGTCTCTGGACAAACTCAAGGAGTTTGCTTAATATTGAGGGTGCTCAAGCACTCATAGCACTGGCTTCTATGCGTGTGGGCTAGAGGTGTGGGGAATGCTGCTGCACGGTTTCTGTAGGTGAGGCTGGCCCTGATAGTGGAGGAGCGACAGAGGCATGGCAGTGCACTGTATTGCTACTTTAGTCCAGCTCCTTTTATTATTTTGCTTTATTTAAGGGAAAGGGGTTTGATATACTGCCTTTCTCTGGTACAATCAAAGCAGTTTACTGTTTTTTTAAATTATGTGCAGGCACTTTCTCTGGGGCAATAGAGTGTTGAAGTGACTTGCCCAGGGGCATAAGGAGCTGCAGTGGGAATTGAACCCAGTTCCCCTGGTATGGGGTCCTTTTACTAAATCGAGTAAGCGTCTACATGCGCTCAATGTGCGCCAAAATGGAGTTACCGCCCGGCTACCGCATGACTTTTGCGGTAATTTCATTTTTGGTGTGCATCCGATACACGAGTCTGGAAAATATTTTTTATTTTCAGTCGCGGTTATCGGCCACGCGCCAAGTGGCATTTGATGCACGTAGGTCATTACTGCCTGGTTACCGCGTGAGACTTTACCACTAGGTCAATGGCTGGTGGTAAGGTCTCAGACCTAAAATGGACACGCGGCAATTTTGATTTTGCCGCACGTCCATTTTCGGCAAAAAAGAGGTCTTTTTTACAGGTGCGTTGAAAAATTGATTGGCGCTCGCCCAAAACCCGTGCCTATACTACCGCAAGCCATTTTTCAGTGTGCCTTTGTGAAAGGACCTCTTTCGGAACTACTGTACTAACTATTAGGCTACTCCTTCACCCATGTCATCTGTGTGGATGATAAGATTTATCAGATGAGGTAATTACGGTGTTTAAAGCAGAACTTTTGAAACCATAGTTATGGCAGACACCTGACATGTGGGTCATCCCATTCTGGTCCCTTCCTCAATTGCATCTATGGATTTACGGAGCGTATAAATGGAATGAGCTAAAACCAGACCTGGCTTAGGTGACAACTTCAACCATAATCTGCCAGTGTTTTTAGCAGAAGTATAAACAGAAAAAGTAGAGGCGGTCAATGTTCCTAAGTGTTTAGGGGGTCTTTTAGTAAGGCGCGCTCACGTTTTTGGTGTGCGCTAAAATTGGGTGCGTGCTAAACATTAGAGACGACCATAGGAATGTATTGGCATCTCTAACATTTAGCGCACGCCCAGTTTGAGTGTGTGCCAAAACCGTGAGCCCGCCTTAGTAAAAGACCCCTTAATGACAAGTACAAATGTCCACGATGCATTCAAAGCATGATTGCTGCAACTTACGCTAGTACTGTGTGCCTTTATAAAATAGAGCCTGAGCGGGTACCTTTTTGGTCTTTTAACCTGGTGCCTTGATATAAAATGTACTCTTCACATGTGCTACCTCCTAGTATCATCCATTATTTATTTATTACATTTGTATCCTACCTATTTGTAGGGTCAATATGGCTTACATAGTACCAGAGAGGCCTTAGCAATCTCTGGTGTGAACAAATACAAAGTCATGTTGTGGAAGGATAAAGATTCATGTGGCACAGCCACATTAGTGAGTTATACAGCGGAAGAGTTGTGTTATGTCCATTACGTGTATTGGTTTTGTTGTGTTGCAGAGATCAGACATCTAGGTTGGACCAGTGGGGTATGCCTTTTGAAACAGGGAAGTTTTTAGGGTTTTCCGGAAGTTTATATGATCATATGTCGTTTTCAAGGCTTTTGGTAGTGCGTTCCATAGTTGTGTGCTTATGTCGGAAATACTGGATGTGTAGGTTGATTTGTATTTAAGTCCTTTGCAGGTTGGGTAGTGCAGATTTAAATATGTTCGTGTTGATTTGGGTGTGTTTCTAGTTGGTAGGTCGATCAGGTCTGTCATGTATCCCGGGGCTTCACCATAGATGATTTTGTGAACCATTGAATGCAATGCGTTATTATTCTTTCCTATAATGGTTTTGGTCTCATGCATTACACCAGTGGTCTCTAATTGTTCTCATATCTGACACTAACTTTATTGCCGTTTATCTCGCCTAGAATGTAAACCACACTGAACCCTGGAAAGGGGATATTAACGGTATACAAGAATTGATTTGATTTGATTTGCTCAGAGCAGGGCTGTTTTCAGGAAGGCTGGTATACCAGAGGAAATTGCTCTTGCATGGACTTTTAGCTGGGCTGAGGGACATTTTCAGACTGGACAGTCTAGGAATGCTATTCTGTTTTAACCTAGCTACACTGTCTTGAAGACTGTTGCTCCCTCATCTCTTCCTTACCATGCTGTCATTATTATTTCATCATGCCGGAACAATACTTAATGTGTAGCAAAAGGAAATTCAATTGTCTCCGGCAAATGTGTTTTATTGTAATTGACGATGAAAAATAATATGCTGGAGTCTGCTCTACAAAGACTGGGCTTTCTGCCTGGTGATACATTTGGAAGACATTAAACCGACAGACTTTCCAAAATTAGATTTATTTTCCAACAAATATCTTTTCCAGGACATTTGATATGTCTATTAAAATGGACCCTCTTTCAGAAACAGCGATAACGGGCAAAATAATTTTTTTTTGGAATAAAATTATTTTGCTTTAACTGCCAACAAATGATGATCTGCCTTCTTCATTTTGATTTCCTTTCTGGTAAAATATTTCATCTGTTAAAGTTTTGATATGTTCTTCATTTTATCAATACTGAGCATTATAATTTTAAATAAAACCAGGGTACTCCTGTGTATGTGGGATGTGTGTGTCTGCTTCTAGGGTATGCCAGGGGTTCTGTTTGATTGGCCACTGTTGGAAACAGGATGCTGGGCTTGATGGACCTTTGGTCTTTCCCAGTATGGCAATACATATGTGTGTGTATGTATTTGTGTGTGTAAGTGTATTTGTGTGTGTATGTGTGTATATGTGTGTATGTGTATTTGTGTGTCTGTATATGTGTATTTGCGTGTGTGTATGGAGGGGTATGTGGAAGGGTATGTGGAAGGGTGAGTGTACGTGTATGTTTTTGTGTGTTGGAGTGTCTGGGGTATGTCACAACCACAGTATCACAGTGACACAGGTGAAGCATGAAGATAACACTAAGGGACCCTTTTACTCCTTTCCTTATAGGGTGACCCCCTAGTGGTAGTACTGCAAGACTACCTCTAGGGGTCATGGTGGCCATTTTGTTTCCCAGAGCAGGAGCGGAGGGGGACTGCTCCTGTACCTGCTTACTACAGCACCACCTATCACCTGTGGATAAGTACCAGGGGTGTTTTTTCTTTGGGGGGGCAGAGGGGTAGAGGAGGATATGCATTGACACATGGGTGGGGCTTCAATTTGGGTGGGAATTCTGCTACTGTTAGGATCAAAGGCTTTTGAGGAGCTGAAGGATGATGGTTAGGGCTGTCAGGAAGCTGAATGAGGATGAATGGGCTGTAGGGAGAGAGAGGAATGCTAATTGGGGCTGTCAGAGAGCTGAAGGAGGATGATTGAGACTATTGGGGGGATTGCGTGGCAGGGTTGGAATGTATGTGTGTGTGGGCTCAGGTCATAAGTACATAAGTAATGCCATACTGGGAAAAGACCAAGCGTCCATCGAGCCCAGCATCTTGTCCACGACAGCGGCCAATCCAGGCCAAGGGCACCTGGCAAGCTTCCCAAACGTACAAACATTCTATACATGTTATTCCTGGGATTTTGGATTTTTCCAAGTCCGTTTAGTAGCGGTTTATGGACTTGTCCTTTAGGAAACCGTCCAACCCCTTTTTAAACTCTGCTAAGCTAACCGCCTTCACCACATTTTACGGCAATGAATTCCAGAGTTTAATTACACGTTGGGTGAAGAAAATTTTTCTCTGATTTGTTTTAAATTTACTACACTGTAGTTTAATCGCATGCCCCCTAGTCCTAGTATTTTTGGAAAGCGTGAACAGACGCTTCACATCCACCTGTTCCACTCCACTCATTATTTTATATACCTCTATCATGTCTCCCCTCAGCCGTCTCTTCTCCAAGCTGAATAGCCCTAGCCTCCTTAGTCTTTCTTCATAGGGAAGTCGTCCCATCCCCGCTATCATTTTAGTCGCCCTTCGCTGCACCTTTTCCAATTCTACTATATCTTTCTTGCTTCCGAAGTCCTCTTCTCCGTTATGGCCGCATTGCTGATCTGCAAGACTTCTCTTTCTGTGAGTCTGACGTCCTGTGGATGTCAGACTCACAGAAAGAGAAGCCTTGCAGATCAGCAACGCAGCCGCGCCGTTGAAGAGGACTTCGGCTGGCGGGGGTTGGACGGCGGCGGCAGGGGAGGGTCGAAGGGGTTGGCGGTGGGGGGGCCAGGGCCAAATCTACAGGGGCCCATGCCCCCATGGCCCTACGTAGCTACGCCCCTGATTCTACTATAGCATGAGTTGTAGTAAAATAACACGTGTTAACGGTAGCCTACGTTGATAACTATGCCCCATTGTATTTTAAAGGAATCTTTTCAGGCATATTTAATGCTTTGTGTTTCACTGTTCTCTTAAAGAGAATAAAATGTTTAATCACAGAAAACAGGCGTAAGAACGTAGGAGTTCATTTACTAAGCTGCGCTAAAAGGTGGCCTGCACTATTACTAGTGCATGAGTTTCCCGTGTGCTGAGGCCACCTTTTAATGCGGGGGTGGCCGTTAGCACGTGAACCCTTAACAACGCCTATTTTCTAGGCAGTAAGGGTTCATGCGCTGATCACTCACTAATGAGCTAGGAGCGTTTTTACTAAGCTGCGTAAGCGTCTACGTTTGCCCAACATGCGACAAAATGGAGTTACCGCCCAGCTACCATGTAGCTCTTATGGCAATTTCATTTTTGGCGTGCGCCCGAAAAATAATTTTTATTTTCAGACCCCCGCCAAGTGGCATTTGATGCACATAGGTCATTACCGCCCGGTTACCGTGTGAGACTTTACCGCTAGGTCAATGGCTGGCGGTAAGGTCTCAGACCCAAAATGGACATGCACCAATTTTGATTTTGCCGCACGACCATTTTCAGCAAAAATTTGAAAAAGGCATTTTTTGCAGGCGTGCTGAAAAATGGATCTGCACACGCCCAAAGCACATGCCTACACTTAGTAAAAGAACCCCTTAGTGCGCAGTAATGCCCATGTGTTAATACATTAGCACTGAACACACCCACTATCTGCCCCCACACTACTGCAGGACACCTCAGCATGCCCCACGGTAGGTAAGCAGACATTAGTGCTTAGTAAAAGTGCCCTTAGTTGTCACAGAACCTTTAAATATGGTAAGTACAGTTTTAAACATATTACCGGGGCAGTACAAAATATTTTTTAGTCAGGTGAAATATTGGCCATTACACATCCCTGCTCCTTACCTGCTAAAGGCTGCGTCTGATGTTGCTTCCCTTCTGGTTAAAATTCTTTTGCAGGGTTCTTTGAACACTTTGTACCCTTCTATGAAATCTTTCCGATCTTTAAGCATCGATGCTCCCTTCAGCTCTCTGGCTTCCTCGGGCTCTCTCTCTTAGGTAACAGGCACTTTCAAACAGCAGATTTCAAATAATGAACTTCAAGAAAACCATCAATGTGCCCCCAGAGAAATAAAAGGTACAGGGTAAACACCAATCAGCAGCAAGGAAGGAGGAGACGGAATCAGTCGCTATGGTGATGCTTTATTTCCCTTTGGAGAGATTTTTTTTCCCTTTTTCATTTCCAAGCTTTATCTTGAAACCCGTTGTTCGCTTATCTTGTCTGTGCTATTGTTCATCAAGTTCCAGAAGGAATCTGCATTTATTTCCGTGCATGTAAATATTTAGATCATTTTTTTTCTCCAAGAAACACTGATGTGATAGTAATGCCTCTACACAATATAAGCATGGACTGCCCCGGAACGCTGCATGAACCGCAACATCGCAGGTACACATACTTCTCTTTGTGAAGAATTGAGGGGTTCTTTTACTAAGGTGCGCTGAAAAATGGCCTGCGGTAGTGTAGGCACGTGTTTTGGGCGGCCGCAGATCCATTTTTCAGCGCGCCTGTAAAAAACTGCCTTTTTAAAATTTTTCCCGAAAATGGACGGGCGGCAAAATCAAAATTGGCATGCGTCCATTTTGGGTCTGAGACCTTACTGCCCACCCATTCACTTAGCGGTAAAGTCTCTCGCGTTAACCGTGCGGTAATCACCTACACGCATCAAGTTGGAGTTACGACCGATTTTCGGTGCACCCCAGAAAATAAAATATATTTTCTGGCGCGCGTAGCAGACTTGTGTAAAAAACAAAAATACTGCATGGACCATGCAGTAGCCAGGTGGTAACTCCGAATTGGCACGTGTTGAGCACGTGTAGATGCCTATGCGGCTTAGTAAAAGTGCCCGAGTGTGTTAGCTTTTTGAAATGGAAATCAGTGTCCCAGTGGCTACATCTTTCTTCTGAACATGTATTTTCTTTTAAACCTGTATTTTATTTGTTTTTTCATTTCTCTCATGGTTCTTACATATTGGTTGGTAGACAGCTGAGATAAGGACACCTGGACACTGCAGAGGTGGCCCAGTGGTTGAAGCAGTGTGCTGAGAATAGTTTATGGCTTATTTAGGGTGTCATTTACTAAGCCGCACTCACATTTTTAGCGCGTGCTAAAATTGGGCACGCGCTAAACGTTAAAGATGCCTTTTTTACAGGTGCGCTGAAAATGATTATGCGCACGCCCAAAACCCATGCCTAAACTACCGCAAGACATTTTTCAGTGCACCTTTGTAAACGGACCCCCATATTTGCTTTGAATATTGGTTTGAGCCAAATGGCTTCCCCTAGAGACAGCAAGGATATCTTCCTAGTCATTGAAATTTCTACTTTTACCATTAGTAGTGGGTAGAGCTGCTGTACATGTTCATCCATGACTTGGTCCAAAGTTTATATATTTTACATGGCTTTCTCTCATGTTAGGAACATCTGATACTGTCTATTCTACAATCTCCGTAATGATTTGTTAACAGATCAAATGTATTTTCAGACTTATTTTCTAATTATCATGTGTTTTTTCTGTATCCAGTTATGATGGTAGTTACTCTGTTATCAGCCTTGTGCCAATGGCTGCTTGCCCCCAGATATTTTAATTAAATGTTAAGTGTGTGTTTATGAAAGATAAATACAATTATGCTATTTATTAGCTGTAGATTTAAAAAAAACTGGCCCACACCCAGTTCATATTTCATTACCTTTGGTCTCTGTGTTTATAGCTTAGGACCTGATACATCAAGGGTATTACTAATGGCAAAAATGAGAGAAAAACCTTAGGTGAATCAAACATCTTAAGAGTACAATTCAGAAGAGACCTGTCAGTCGAGAAGAACCAATGAATTTTCTGACATTTCAGAAGTCATGAGTTGCTGAACAGTCTTAAAAGTGAGCTATATACTGTACCCAGGTCGCTGAAAAGGATGCACTGGAACAGTGTCCTAGGGGCCCAACAACAATTATATGTCCAGAGGATCTGGAGAAATTAAGAAACAATTAGTTATAAGGTGCAAATATTATATTTGTTGAAGGACTCAAATCTAGGTAGGCCTGGCGCTGCCTGTTTGTGACGTTATAGGGCTGTTCTGGGAAAATAATACAAGAATAGAGAATGTGAAGAGATTTTCAACAGCCATAAGTTAAAGCCTTCTCTATTAAATGCAGTGCAATATATTGTATGGCTATCAGATGGCACTGCTGTATATTAGGGGCTGAAGTATTGAATGTTAGGGATCTATTTACTAAAGTGCGATAAAGCTTAAGGTGCAGTAAGTGCAAAGCCTGTGCAGTAAATGCTGGGGGCATGCCTAGCATCTACCAATTCATGTGATGTAGGCCCCTGGCCCTCCAAAATAACCTGAACAACTCTGATAGTGATGCAATCTCCCCCCCCCCCCCTCCCCGATCAATCCCTTGCCCAATCTGGCAGTCCCATAAATGAAGGCCCCTCCCAATGCCATCTGAGTCTTATTCAGGAGTTACTTTGGTAGTCTAGTGGACTGGGTCGGAGTGGTTGCCCTCCATTCCTACCCCATAGCTGCTCCAGATTCAAAATGGCAGCTATGATCCTTAGTAGCAGTTTCACAGTGCTCTCATCTAAAATTACCCTCTAAATAACATGTATTTTATTATATTAAGGTAAGAAGTAGCCTGTTCCAGATGGATCAATGGTAGCCTATCTTGTGAGACTAAAATCTTTGCAGTGGGTCACTGCCCCATCAGGGAAACCAAAAACAGCTTTGTTTTCCAAAAGTCTGCTCTTATTCTGTGCCTGGGGTAAACCTTTGGAAGATGAGACCTCCTTTCCGTCACCTGCAGACCATCCACATTCTCTTATCACTCCAAGCCCATCAGCAAGGCTCATTGTCCAGCTGGCAAGCAGAAGGAAGAACTGAAACGGCAGCTGTGTATTGCATTCTTTGTTTAATTAGACAAGAGCATCATCTCTGTGTCTGACATTGTGTTCTGGAAAAGGAAAAGCTGAAGGTCTGTTGTGGCTGGCAAGGGGAAACTGAAAAGAACATTGACATTAATTAGCTCAATTAAAGTATTCAAAGCATTCTGCATTAATAATAGCTATCTTTTTTTTATAGCACTGTTGGATACATTCTGATGAAATAAGTCTCTGCTCCAAAAGTATTTGTTCAATAATAGTGAGCAAGTACAAAAAGCATGTGCAAACTTTTCTCTGTGTGATCTTTGCCAGATTTTCAAAGTAAAGCTAAGCTTGTCCTTTTACTTGAAAATGACCCCAGGGAAATAATGAATGTCTATGTACCGCGCCTGCAAAAAAAACCTCTTTTTTTTTTTGGGGGGGGGGGGGGGGGAATGGATGTGCGGCAAAATAAAAATCAGCGCATGTCCATTTTGTTTATTTATTTATTTATTTATCATTTTACTTAATTACATTCACATTTATCACATAAATGTAAGGGAAAACAGAAATTGATATTAAAATAGAAAACATTTTCTCCCACCAATATATGTTATATAATCGTCCACAACTGGGAGATCCAAGATCAGGAAAACAATCTCAAAGAAAATAAGAAAAACTCAAAATGGTTAATCTTACAATTCACTTTTTCTGAGGGAGGAAGGTTAATCGGTAATTGCAACCGGTACAGTGGTAACTAAAGGAAGTTGCTGCAGAGGGTTCTTCATCTGTTCTTTCAACTCCACAAACTCTTGTAATTTCTTAGGTTCAACAAATAAGTAATTATTAAAATTCAAAGAAATAGAACACTTACAAAGTAATCGCACTAGGAAGGTCCCACTTAGGGCAATGATCTTTGGCTTAAAAGCCAAGAGTTCACACCTCCTAGTCTGCGATTCCCCTGATAAGTCAGGAAATATATTTATCTTTGAACCCAAAAAACTATCAACCATGTGTCGGAAATACAATTTCAAAACATTATTCCTATCTAAATCAAAGGCGAAAGTCACTAGTAATATAGTTTTTCCAAAATATCAGTTAAATTCACATCTCTTTTCTCTGATAAAGAAGATTATTTAGGGGAAATATACATCGCTTTAGACACCGGAGGGTGGCTATCAGAAAATGTTTGCAAATTATCAGAGAAATATTTCTTCAACAGTTCAATAAAAGAAAAAATTCCATAGTCAAAGTCTCTATTTTTATATCTTGGACTTCCACTTTGTTAGATAAGTATTGATATAAATTCTTTAATTCACATGTTTATTCCTGAAAAATTTTAAACATCTGAAGAAGAAAGTTATTCACACTCTGCAGCGCTCCTCATAATGCAGCCATTGTGACATTTTTTGGCTTCACCAGGTCCAATTTCTCCACAGAAACCGCTCCAGATATCTTTGGGGGGGGGGGGGGGGGGGAGAACTCACTCTCCAATCCCCCAGTTGGTTTATTATCCGGAGTCGATGCTGCACCAGGACCTCCTCAGGTCGCGTGAAAATCCTGACCCACTTCGGGCGTTTCCACTGTCAACCTCCATAGCGAAGCGTTACTGTTTCTGGGTCTTGGACGGGTCGTGCCAACAGGAGGACTCAAAGTCTCTCCCTCTCCACTGAGATTCGGCAATAAAGCCTTGCTGTTCCCCGAAGCAGGAAGCGATATTCCCGACATTATGACCCCAAATCTCTCCAAAGTAGACTGAGAAGTGGTGGGAACCCCAGCCGTGTTCGAGGAGGACAACACCACAGCTTTACCTTTTCTCTTCCCCATTCTCTGGGGAGCGCGCCTACTTCTTCAGGTATTCTGGCGTAAAACGGGAACTCAACTAACGTACGTCCTCCCTCAACGCCATCTTGGATCCTCCAGTTTGGGACACTCTTTGTCTGGTTTCTCCTCAGAGGCCTGTCTGATATGGGTACCTCTACAGCATAGCCCACTGAGTCATTGAAACACTGAAGCCCCTCCACCACGACAAGGTGGTGTCCCTTCGGAGGGGAGCGCATGTCCATTTTGGGCCTGAGACCTTACTGTCCAGTTAGTGCATGAAAAAGCCAAAACTAATGCGGAATGCTTTAATGCAGGTTTATTCAACCTACGGCCCGTGGACCAGAATCTAGCCGAACTGCTTTTTTTTCTGGCTCTCGGAAGCTTGACAATTCTTGAGGTGCTTGCAGCAGGATTCCTGCTTCCCCATTGTGGCTGAGCTCCCTTTAAGCTTAAGCCATGTGGTACCAGAAGTTCAGGTTGGTCTTGCAGTTTCAAGCCTCGCGAGACTTGAAATTGTGAGGCCAACCCAAACTTCCAGCACCATGCAGCTTAAGCTTGCAAACAGCCATGTCACAGTGGAGAAGCAGGAATCCTGCTGTTTCTTCTGAAGCTGGATCCAGGTGAGGGGAAAGATTGTATGGAGTACATATGAGAGAGAGAGAGAGAGAGAGAGAGACAGTGGCTGGCTGAAGGCTGGGGAAGGGACAATGCACTGTCATATTTTACCACTATTTGATAAAATATGTAGCAAATGTTACTATTTGACAAAATGTTTTGGCCCTTCAAATGTTACAAAATACAAAATGTGGCCCCTGCAAGAAAATGACAGTGGAGACCGTGAGAAGTAAGAGTGGGACGGTACAGTGCGGGATGGCAATGCAATGCTCACACTGGCCTACCGAGGACCAGATTTAAGTCAGAAGAGCTGCGTCCGACTGCCAGAAAGCAGGTGAGACTGGAGGTGGCTGAGCCATGAGGGCAGAAAGGCTGTGGCTGACACTTTTCGGCACTTAAACACTGGGTGGGCCTGAACTGAGTGGGTGGGCCTGGGCCCGGGCCCACCCATAGCTATGCCTCTGGGTTGGACAAGCCTGCTTTATGCATCTTCTGTTAGGATATTTTTGCTGCATTTAGGGCTAAATTCTATATATCATGCCTTTAAAATTGGCACAAAAAATATATAAATGATAATAAATTAAATGAAAAATGAATTATTTAAACCACACCTAAATCTAAGCATAGTTTGTAGAATACACCCAACACCTGTTTTCTGCAACTATATTTAGTTGTGGCCATTTATGCCAATGAAAACCTGGTGTAAATGATGACACCTAAATTACATGCAGAATGGGCATATTCTATAACAGTGTGTGTAAATTCTAGGAATGCCCACAACCCGCCCATCGCCACGCCTCCTTTTCAGATCCACATCTTAGAATTTACGCACATCCCTTCATAGAACATGCATAGACATTTGTGCGAGTAAATTTTAATTAATGCCAATTAGTGGCAATAATTGCTTGTTAAGTTCAAATATCTACACTGATTGGCTTGTTAAGCTAACTAAGCTGCGAGTGCAAATTCAGAATGGACAGATTTGCACGTGCAACTCAAGCTGCACTACATATAGAATCCGGGGGTTAGTGTGCATTAGCGCAGCTCAGTAAAAGGTCCCCTAAATACCTTTGACAGTTGTATTCATAAATCACGTAAAACTGTTAAGCAGGGCTAAATGTTTAAAGTTCTTTCCTTTATTGTAACAATCTTCATTTATCTTTAAGCAATTTCTTAGCAAGCAACCTAGTCTTGACCACAATAGTTAGAATGTGTAGGACACAAGAGCTACCTCAATTAAGTGCAATTTCTGCCTATTTCTCCCAATGAAATGCAAATTAATATTCATTTCAAGTGGCATGTAGTCATGCAAGCGTCAACCTGGAATAAAAGAGTGGAGTGGATGTACTGCTATGGATTTACAGCCTGTCTCACTGACACAGACTACTCAATAATTACCGTGGATTCGTTTGGATTCGTATTAGATAAATGAAACCTTTATTAGAGGTGCTAAAATCTAATGATTAAGATATATACAATGATTAGCTATATGCACACAATGATTAGCTATATAAACAATCATTACATCACTGGTCTCTACATCTAAGCAATGCTAAGAGTTCTTAGACCAGGAAAGGAAGCAATAATACATTATATACATACAACATCACTGGTCCTTACATCATCCAGGCTCTTAACATCAGCTGGGGGGGGGGGGGGGGGGGGGGCCATTCACAGCGAGAGCCAGGAGCTTCTTTGACCAGGAACAGATCCTCTGCACAGTGTGTCCACTCACAGATGAGCCCCCACTCTGCTGCAACAAGCCCCCCTTTTTATTAGGCTCAGAGCTCATGTTCAGAGCTAAGGAAAATTACAGAATGCTTCTCTGTTTAGGTAAACAAGCTATACTGTGGGAACTTGGTCACATGTTTTCCAAGTACAGGTGGCCAGGCTGAACTTCCGAAAACAAGAACCATCCTCCCCTTTGCATACCAAATTAATTCTTATCTTCCAACTTGTTTTTGTATTTACAAAGAAAGTTACTTTCGGTCAAAGACAGAAGATTTCAGAGTTCATTATCGATCAAAGCAGGGTTGAAAAGCAATCCTTTACATCTTCCATTACAGTGGAGTGGCCTAGTGGTTAAAGGCTAGTTCAATTCCCACTGCTGCTCCATGTGATCTTGGCCAAGTCACTTAACCCTCCATTCCTTCAGGTACAAAGTTAGGGGCCTTTTTACTAAGCTGCAGCAGGCTCTATGCGTGTGTAGCGTGTGCCCAAATGAGACTATCGCCAGACCGGCATGCCCTCCTGGTGGTAATTTCAGATTTGGCGTGCGCCCATAACGTGTGGATGAATTATTTCCTCCTCCATGTGCCAGTTCCAGTGGTAATCAGCATTTGGTGCGTGCTGACCGGTTACCGCACGTGTAGGGCGTGAGCCTTTACCGCTAGATCAGTGGGTGGCGTTAAGGGCTCAGGATGGTTTTGGGTGCATGCTGGTTTCATTTTTATTGCAGGCCCTTTTCCCATCCCATTAAAAAAGGCCTTTTTTGTAGATGTGGTAAAAACTGGCCCGGCATGTGCCCAATACATGCGCCTACACTACCGCAGGCTGCTTCTTACCGCTGCTTAGTAAAAAGGCCCCTTAGATTGTAAGCCCAACAGGGAAATACTCAGTGTACCTGAATATAACTCACGTTGCACTACTACTGAAAAAGGTGTGAGCAAAATCTAAATAAATATTCTTCTGTTTTCATGCCTTGAACAAAGGGTAAAACAGAAAAATAAATTCTGGGGAAATGTAGTAATGAAAGAAAAAAAAACCCCAGCCCTTTGAGTCCTGTTTGTGAACGTGCTTCAACTTTCAAGCTACAGTGCTTTGATATCTTTTTCTCTGCGAGCAATGCAGTTTCTCTCATGGGCTTCAAAACTCACTTGCTAAGAAGCATCAATGACCTTAGCTCCTGAAAACAGCGCATATATTGAGTACACAGTAACAGACATGTAGGGAGCAATTCTGAAAGTGGGCACCTCCTTTTATGCAATGTGGTGAGAGATTATTTTATAATAGCATCTGGGCAACTAGATTCTACTACTACTACTACTTAACATTTCTAGAGCGCTACTAGGGTTACGCAGCGCCGTACAGTTTAACAAACAAGGACAGTCCCTGCTCAAGGAGCTTACAATCTAAAGGACGAAATGTCAAGTTGGGCATTCTAGATTTCCTGAGTAGAGGTATAGTGGTTAGGTGCCGAAGGCGACATTGAAGAGGTGGGCTTTGAGCAAGGATTTGAAGATGGGCAGGGAGGGGGACTGGCAAATGGGCTCAGGGAGGTTATTCCAAGCATGGGGTGAGGCGAGGCAGAAAGGGCGGAGCCTGGAGTTGGCAGTGGTGGAGAAGGGTACTGAAAGGAGGGATTTGTCTTGAGAGTGGAGGTTGCAGGTAGGAACGAAAGGGGAGATGAGGGTGGAGAGGTAGGGAGGGGCTGCAGATCGAGTGCATTTGTAGGTTAGTAGGAGAAGCTTGAACTGTATGCGGTACCTAATTCTCTTATAGAATACTATCATAACCTGCCATCAGTTCACCTACATCTAAACAGCTGTGGTTATACCAGCCATACACCTGGCATAACTGTGGTCATGTAAATGCACCCCCCACCCCCAGTTTCAGGACTTTTTTGGCTAGTCCTGGTTTTGAAACTTTAATCTCAAAGTGCTGTGGAATTTGTAGTTCCTGATTTTACCCACTGAAATCAGTGCTGCAAGTCCCATAGTGCATCAGAATGGGGTGGTCAGAAATCCAGCACTGGCCTGAGACCTCCCTGACAGTTCTGTTCTCCACAGAGTGGCCCAGTGGTTAGAGCACCGGTCTTGCAATCCAGAGGTGGCTGGTTCAAATCCCACTGCTGCTCCTTGTGATCTTGGGCAAGTCACTTAACCCTCCATTGCCTCAGGTACAAACTTAGATTGTGAGCCCTCCTGGGACAGAGAAATACCCAGTGTACCTGAATGTAACTTACCTTGAGCTACTACTGAAAAAGGTGTGAGCAAAATCTAAATAAATAATAAAAAATAATAATAATAGACATACAACAGGGAATTTCTTTGAGGAAAACAGCCCTACAGGAAATGCAGCAATGTCCAGCGAGGAGTGGGGATCATCATAGAGCCACAGTCAGTTGTCACAGCAACCTACAATTGATCTGCAGAACCACAGATTGCTGGATTCTAGTACTGATTGGTAATTAATGTTCTGTTGGCCCAGGGGAGACTAAAAAATGCCACAATAGAAACATGACTACAGCAGAGTATATGATTAAAAATATTTTATTTCATACTAGTCAGTCCTACAAGTAGTCACTAGCATAGAAACAGCCCAAATGATGCCAGAATTCAAATGATGCTAGACTTACAAAAAAACTAACCTTATTCAGATGGGAGATTACCTCAAGGAATTGCTGTCTGGATGGGAACATCTGGAAGAAGTTGGAAAGCAGTGGGCAAAACTGAAAGGAGCTATTGTAAGGGCAACAAACCTTTTTGTAAGGAAAGTAAATAAAAGTAAGAGGAAAAGAAGGTTGCTTTGATTCCCAAAGTAGTAGGTGAAAATGTAAGGAAAAAGAGTTTAGCCTTTATAAACTATAAGAGATCACAGAAAGAGGAAGCCAGGCAACAATACCTAGAAGAGCTAAGAGAAGCTGGTACAGTAGTCAGGAAGGCAAAGATGCAAATGGGGGAGACAAGATATATTTTTTAGATTTGTTAGTGATAGGAGGACGTGCAAATCTGGCACTGTGAGACTCAAAGGTGAAGGGGAGGAATATGTGGAAACTGATAAAGATAAGGTGGAATTGCTTAACAAATATTTCTGTTCTGTGTTCACAGCTGAAGGGCAGGAACAGGATCACAGAAGACAAATAGGAATGGAGGGTGCTAGTCCCTGAAGAATTTTATAGAATTCTGTTTGTGAGGAGCTAGCTAAAGGTGGACAAAGCGATGGGGCCGGATGGCATACATCCGAGGGTACTGAAGAAACTTAGGGAAGTTCTAATGGTTCTGCTGGCTGACTTTTTCAATGCTTCTTTAAGTACTTAAAGGGAGCCTAGTTCAAATCCTACTGTGGCTCCTTGTGATCATGGGCAAGTCACTTCACCCTTCACTGCCTCAGGTACAAACTCAGATTGTAAGCCCCTCCTCCCCCTGGAACAGAAAAATACCTACAGTACTTGAATGTACATTGCTTTGATAGACTGCAGGTAGAATAAGAGCCCTCAGAAATAAATGAACAAAGTCAGTTAAGGTGGTATAGCAAATACAAATTAAATATAAAGAGCAAAACCAAACCTAGAACTGTACGTATTCAAATAAGAACAAGAATTTATGTTCACCTTTGAAAGCTAATGTATTTAAGATCAGAATTATTTTATTTTTAGCAAATCATTCCAAAAGAATGCAACTTTATGGAACAAAATACATCAGAAATGTCCATATATGATATTGTCTGTGTTTTCATTCACCATAACAGATACTATGCAGGTTGTGATCTCTTTATCTGAACTAGCATAATTTTTGTTTTCAAAGAAGATGCTCTGCAAGAGTTTTCAAAATGACACCAACCTCCTGGGAGCTGTACAGTTGAGTTCTTAGATCTCCCTAGTGCAAGGATGTAAATTCATTCTTAATGCTACACTGCCATCTAGTGGCTATAGGATACAGAATGTTTAATTTTAAAATTTGGAAATATTACCATCTATAGCACCTATTGAAGAACTTAGGAGCTCTTTTACAAAACTGTGGCAAGCACTATTGCATGCTTATCGCAGCAAAAAGAAATGGCATATTGGGGGGGGGGGGGCACGCTCAGGCATCCTGTGGTCATTTTGGAGTGTGCACATGCTACCCATGCTTTAAAAAATAAAATTTATTTTTGGGTGCAGGGGACACATCTGGGGGAGGGGGGCGGAGACTGGGCATGTTGTCCATTAATTGGTTAGCGCAGATACATTGCCATGCACTAACCGATTAGCACATGATTAGCACTCAAACTCTTACTGTCTACAAAATGGGTGGCAGTAACGGCTCACACACTAATCTGTATTAATGGTCACATGCTAACGGCAAAATTTATTATTATTTGTTACATTTATATCCCACACTTTCCCACCTATTTGCAGGCTCAATGTGGCTTACATAGCGCCGGAGAGGTGTTTACAGGCTCCGGGGTAAACAAATACAAGGTGATGTTTTGGTAGGATAGGTTCATGGGTAGGACCACATAAAAGACTCGTTCAGCAGAAGAGTTGTGTAATGTCCATTATGATCTTTAGTGATGTTCTGTCGCAGGGATCAGTCATTTATGTTGGATCGGTAGGGTATGCCTTTTTAAACAAGTGAGTTTTTAGTCTTTTTCTGATTTGTAGTTGGTCATACGTAGTTTTCGGGGCCTTGGGCAGTGTGTTCCACAGTTGTGCGCTGATGTAGAAAAAACTGGATGCTTAGGTTGATTTATATTTGAGTCCTTTGCATCATAGGTAGTGTAGATTTAGGTACGAATGTGTTGATTCGGATGTATTTCTGGTTGGTAGGTCGATCAAGTCTGTCATGTATACCGGTGCTTCACTGTAGATAATTTTGTGAACCATAGTATAGATTTTGAAGTCAATGCGCTCTTTGATTGGAAGCCAGTGACGTTTTTCGCGGAGGGGTTTTGTGTTTTCAAATCGCATTTTTCCGAAGATGAGTCTTCTTGCTGCCGTGTTTTGTGCAGTCTGAAGTTTCTTTAAGGTTTGTTGCATCCCGCATAGATTCCATTGCAATAGTCTAGATGGCCTGGTACCATTGATTGTATCAGGTTGCAAAAGGTTTCCCTTGGGAAGAATTGTTTCACGCGTTTGAGTTTCCACATTGAATAGAACATTTTCTTTGTTGTGGATTTTACTTGGCTCTCTAGTGTCAGGTTGCGGTCCATTGTAATGCCGAGAATTTTCAGGCTGTCTGAGACTAGGAGGTTGTGATCTGGAGCGTTGATAGTTGTGGGGTTATGCATGCAGTGTTGGGATGAAAGGATGAGACAATTGTGTTTGCGAGCCCTCAACAGCAATAAGTCTGCTCACTGCTGACACCTAGTGCCATGTTTACTAAGGTGCGTTAGCATTTTTAGTGTCTCTAGCATTAGCGCATGCTAATTTTTAGCGTGCGCTAAAAACATTAGCACGCCTACAGTGTGGCTTAGTAAACAGGGCCCTTAGGGCCCCTTTTATCAAGCTGTGGCAAAGGAGTTGGCGCTGGCATGGGCGCATGTTATACACGCGCGCTGAGGCCCCCATTTAACCACAGCTGGTAAAGGGGAAGTCTTGCTTTCCTACAGGAAATGGCTGGGCAGCAAGTAAAGCACTTACCACGTGGCCATTTCGGGGGGGGGGGGGAGCCCTTAACGCCACCCATTGAGGTGCCGGTAAGGGATCCCACGTTAACCCGGCAGTAACCAGAACAAACGGCACACTAGTGATGGAAAGTACCACTGGGCTGCTGCAGTAGCCTGGCAGTACTTCCTGTATAGCGAGCGGTAAGCCTGCGTTGGGCTTACCACCATTCAGTAAAAGGAGCCCTTAGTATTTAATCAGTCAAGTGGAAGATAGTGTTTTTCATAAAAGCTAAGTCATATTCACATTTATTGAGGTGAAAGTTTTATGAAAATTAAATTAAAAAAATAAATGTATATAAAAAGAAAATTAGAATTAAATATCAAAGGAAGGGGGGGTGGGTTCTGAATGATGATGTGGTAAACAGTAGCTACATTATAATCGAAAGCACTATTTTTACTGAAATCTTTCCTCCACCATAGAAATACTGGGTGCCAGTATTAAGCAGACGTATTGCTAATGAGGGTTCATACAACTTATAGGGGCCCTTTTACAGAGCGGCGATAAGACCAACACGGGCTTACCGCTTGCTCTTCCAGGACTACTGCCGGCTCAAAGTGGCCACCAACGGCACTCTCATCCCGAGCACGCGCCATTTCTGGGGTAAAAAGAAAACCCCTGAAAATGGCTTGTGCAGCGATAACCCAGCGGTAATCAGCAT
Organism: Microcaecilia unicolor; assembly: GCF_901765095.1. Taxonomy (NCBI): domain Eukaryota; kingdom Metazoa; phylum Chordata; class Amphibia; order Gymnophiona; family Siphonopidae; genus Microcaecilia; species Microcaecilia unicolor. The sequence goes on from NC_044038.1 coordinate 167,003,130, forward strand.
CACTGCGGGGTTAGTGAGGGCGTCCTTATTGCCACCTTAGTGGGTGGGCAGCAAGAGCTCCCCATTGTATGGCCATGCAGTAAGAGTTATCTCACCATGTGGCCATTTTTTCAGCTTTTACTGGCTGCGGAAAAAACGGCTAGCGCAGGCCAGTTCTATTTGAGTAAAATTAGTATGAGGCCATCCATTGAAATATAGGAAATTCAGACATTTTACCCCAATATTAAAAATAGTCTTAACACATGAGAAAAACCTGCATAAGGGCATATTAAGGCCACTTTTTACTGCTGTTTGGAAAAAGGGCCCCTTAATAACATAGTAAACGGACAGCAGAGGAAGACAAAGAAAATCTACTGAGTTTGTTCAGTAAGGTTGTTGTACCTGCTGCACTGTGCAGGTTACTTTCCTCATGATTTCTTACAAGTACAAATGTCATTACATAGGTGTTTTAGGGATCCACTGTAAATATCCAGAGTATAAGAATAGCCATACTGGGTCAAACCAAATGTATCCTGTTTCCAAGGTAATCAATGTCACAAGTACCTGGCAGAAATCCAATTAGCAGCAACATTCCATGTTACCAATCCTGGGACAAACAGTTGCTTCCCCATGTCTGTCTCAAATAGCAGACTATGGACTTTTCCTCCAGGAACTTGTCCGAACCTTTTTAAAACCCGGATAGGCTAACCACTGTTACAACATCCTCTGGCAACTAGTTTAGTTGCGTGAAAAAAATACTTCCTCCTATATGTTTTAAAAGTATTCCCATGTAACTTCACTGAGTGTCCGCCAGTCTTTGTCCTTTTTGAAAGAGTAAAAAAAAATCAGTTCACTTTTACCAGTTCTACACCACTCAAGATTTTGTAGACCTCAATCATATCTTTCCTCAGCCTTCTCTTTTCAAAGCTGAAAAGCCCTAACCTCTTTAGCTTTTCCTCATATGAGAAGAGTTCCATCCCCTTTATCATTTTGGTTGTTCTTCTTTGAACCTTTTCTAATTCCGCTATAGCCTTTTTTAAATATGGTGACCAGAACTGAACGCAATACTCTAGGTGAGGTTACACCATGTAGCAATATAGAAGCACTATAATATTCTTGGTCTTATTTACCATCCTTTTCTTAATAACTAGGAAAAAAGGCCCGTTTCTGACACAAATGAAACGGGCGCTAGCAAGGTTTTCCTCAGAGTGTGTGTGTTTTACAGAGTGTGTGAGAGTGAGTGTGTGATACATAGAGAGTGAATGTGTGAGTGTGTGTGACAGAGAGAGCAAGAGTGAGTGTGTGTGAGAATAAGAGTGTGTGCCAGGGGCCCCCTCCCACCCACCTTCAGGGTCCGTCCGCCCCCCCCCCCCGCCAAGTTCCAGGGTCCGCCCTCCCTCCCACCCACCCAGTTCCAGGGTCATTTCCCCCCCCCCCCCTCAGTTTCAGGGTCCGCCTGGCCCCCCTCCAAGTTTCAGGGTCCGGCCCTCCTCCCATCCACACAGTTCCAGGGCCGTTGCCCCCCCTCTCTCCCTCCCTTCCAGTTCCAGGGTAGTTGCCCCCTCTCTTCCCCCCCCCCAGCCACCCACCTGCAACGTTGTGAAGCTGACTCCGTGGCTTCACTGAAATGAAGGGTTCGTAAGGATCATTAGGTTCGTCGCTGTGTAACCATCTCTCTCTGCCCTGCCCTCGCCCCTCTGATAGGTCCACCATCCTCGACGTCAAAACGTGATGACGTCGAGGGCGGCGGACCTATCAGAGGCGCGAGGGCGGGGCAGAGAGAGATGGTTACAGAGCGACGAACCTAACGATCCTTACGAATCCTTCACTTCAGTGAAGCCACGGAGTCAGCTTCACAACATTGAAGGTGCCTTTTATTATAGTAGAGATTCCTAGCATCCTGTTCACTTTTTTGGCCGCTGCACACTAAGGGCAGAAGATTTCACTGTATTGTCTATAATGACACCTAGATCTTTTTCTTGGGTGCTGACCCCCAAGGTGGACCCCAGCATCAGGTAACTTTGATCTAGTTTATTCTTCCAATGTGCATCACTTTGCATTTGTCCACATTAAGTTCCATCTGCCATTGGATGCCCAGTCTTCCAATTTCCTAAGGTCTTCCTACTATTTTTCACTTTGAATATTTTATGTCATCTGCAAATTTAAGCATCTCACTTGTTGTTCCAATTTCTAGATCATTTATAAATATGTTAAACAGCAACCAGACCTAGTACAGATCCACGAGGCACTCCACTATTCACCCTCTTCCATTGAGAAAAATGTCCATTTAACCCTACCCTCTGTTTTCTGTTCAGTAACCAATTCCTAATCCACAGAAAAACTATTGGGCTCATTTTCGAAAGAGGACACCCATCTTTCGACATAAATCGGAAGATGGACGTCCTTCTCACAAGGTTGTCCAAATCGGCATAATCGAAAGCCAATTTTGGACGTCCCCAACGGCTTTCCGTCACAGGAATGGCCAAAGTTCAAGGGGGCCTATCGGAGGCGTAGCGAAGGCGGGACATGGGCATGCCTAACACTAGGATGTCCTCAAACCATAATCGAAAGAAACAAGGACGACTTTACCTGGTCGTGTTTTTCTTACGACCAAGGCACAAAAAGGTGCCCGAAATGACCAGATGACTACCGGAGAGAATTGGGGATGACCTCCCCATACTCCCCCAGTGGTCACTAACCCCCCCCCCCTCAAAAAAACATCTTTAAAAATATTGATTGCCAGCCTCAGATGCCGTACTCAGGTCCATCACAGCAGTATGCAGGTCCCTGGAGCAGTTTTACTGGATGCAGTGCACTTCAGGCACGCGGACCCAGGCCCACCCTCCCCCCACCTGTTACGTCTGTGGAGGAAACAGCGAGCCCTCCAAAACCCACCACAAACCCACTGTACCCACATCTAGGTGCCCCCTTCACCCGTAAGGGCTATGGTAGTGGTGTACAGTTGTGGGTAGTGGGTTTTGGGGGGGGGTTGGGGGGCTCAGCACACAAGGTAGGGGAGCTATGTACCTGGGAGCAATTTATGAAGTTCACTGCAGTGCCCCCTAGGGTGCCCATTTGGTGTCCTGGCATGTCAGGGGGACCAGTGCATTACAAATGCTGGCTCCTCCCATGACCAAATGGCTTGCATTTGGTCATTTCTGAGATGGACGTCCTTGGTTTCCATTATCGCCAAAAATCAGAAACAACCAAACAATGGACGTCCATCTTGTTTCGAAAATACGGGTTTCCCCACCCCTGGATGGGGACGTTTTGTGAGGACGTCCAAATCAAAACAAGGATGTCCATTTCGATTATGCCCCTCATTGTCTCCTATCCCATGACTGTTTAATTTTTTCACATGTCTCTCATGAGGAACTTGGTCAAAAGCATTCTGAAAATCTAGATACACTACATCAACCAACATGTTTATTCATGCCTTCAAAGAAATGAAGCAAATTGGTGAGGCAAGACTATCCCACTCTTTAAATTCTACCACCTCTCTCAGGGGTCCTTTTACCAAGCAGCGGGAAAAAGAGCCCTGCGCTAGCAGCGGGGGTCGTTTTTCCCGTGTGCCAGGGCCCTTTTTACCGCAGCAGGTAAAAAGCCCCCAGACAAACATGGCCATGTGGTAAGAGAACTGTTACCATATGGCCATGCAGCGGGGGGCCCTTACCACCACCCACTGAGGTGGCAATGAAGGGCTTCTGCGATAATCAGGCAGTGTGCGGCAATACCCGATTACCGCCACAAAAGCCATTTCTGGGGATTTTCTTTTTTCCCCAGAGATGGCGCGCGCTCAGGGCTGAACTACCACCGGTGGCCGTGTTGGAACTCAATACCAAAGATCACAAGAAGCATCACCAATTATCTTCAGTTCAGAAAAGAACTGAAAACCTACCTCTTTAAAAAAGTCTACAACTAACTAGCTACCAATGTCCTTTCCACTTCCTAATTTGTAAACCAAAATTGTAATTTTTCCAGAATGTAAATTGTAAGCCACTTTGAACCGAAACCTATTTTTGGATAACAGTGGGATACAAGAATGCATAAATAAATAAATAAATAAATAAATAAATAAATAAATATTACAATAGTCTAATCAAGAAGCCACTAATATATAGAGGAGGGCTTTTTGTGAGATCTCAATTGAGATAGGAATAGAGTGAAATTATTTATTGCATCTACAGTGGGGGAAATAAGTATTTGATCCCTTGCTGATTTTGTAAGTTTGCCCACTGACAAAGACATGAGCAGCCCATAATTGAAGGGTAGGTTATTGGTAACAGTGAGAGATAGCACATCACAAATTAAATCCGGAAAATCACATTGTGGAAAGTATATGAATTTATTTGCATTCTGCAGAGGGAAATAAGTATTTAATCCCTCTGGCAAACAAGACCTAATACTTGGTGGCAAAACCCTTGTTGGCAAGCACAGCGGTCAGACGTCTTCTGTAGTTGATGATGAGGTTTGCACACATGTCAGGAGGAATTTTGGTCCACTCCTCTTTGCAGATCATCTCTAAATCATTAAGAGTTCTGGGCTGTCGCTTGGCAACTCGCAGCTTCAGCTCCCTCCATAAGTTTTCAATGGGATTAAGGTCTGGTGACTGGCTAGGCCACTCCATGACCCTAATGTGCTTCTTCCTGAGCCACTCCTTTGTTGCCTTGGCTGTATGTTTTGGGTCATTGTCGTGCTGGAAGACCCAGCCACGACCCATTTTTAAGGCCCTGGCGGAGGGAAGGAGGTTGTCACTCAGAATTGTACGGTACATGGCCCCATCCATTCTCCCATTGATGCGGTGAAGTAGTCCTGTGCCCTTAGCAGAGAAACACCCCCAAAACATAACATTTCCACCTCCATGCTTGACAGTGGGGACGGTGTTCTTTGGGTCATAGGCAGCATTTCTCTTCCTCCAAACACGGCGAGTTGAGTTCATGCCAAAGAGCTCAATTTTTGTCTCATCTGACCACAGCACCTTCTCCCAATCACTCTCGGCATCATCCAGGTGTTCACTGGCAAACTTCAGACGGGCCGTCACATGTGCCTTCCGGAGCAGGGGGACCTTGCGGGCACTGCAGGATTGCAATCCGTTATGTCGTAATGTGTTACCAATGGTTTTCGTGGTGACAGTGGTCCCAGCTGCCTTGAGATCATTGACAAGTTCCCCCCTTGTAGTTGTAGGCTGATTTCTAACCTTCCTCATGATCAAGGATATCCCACGAGGTGAGATTTTGCATGGAGCCCCAGATCTTTGTCGATTGACAGTCATTTTGTACTTCTTCCATTTTCTTACTATGGCACCAACAGTTGTCTCCTTCTCGCCCAGCGTCTTACTGATGGTTTTGTAGCCCATTCCAGCCTTGTGCAGGTGTATGATCTTGTCCCTGACATCCTTAGACAGCTCCTTGCTCTTGGCCATTTTGTAGAGGTTAGAGTCTGACTGATTCACTGAGTCTGTGGACAGGTGTCTTTCATACAGGTGACCATTGCCGACAGCTGTCTGTCATGCAGGTAACGAGTTGATTTGGAGCATCTACCTGGTCTGTAGGGGCCAGATCTCTTACTGGTTGGTGGGGGATCAAATACTTATTTCCCTCTGCAGAATGCAAATAAATTCATATACTTTCCACAATGTGATTTTCCGGATTTAATTTGTGATGTGCTATCTCTCACTGTTACCAATAACCTACCCTTCAATTATGGGCTGCTCATGTCTTTGTCAGTGGGCAAACTTACAAAATCAGCAAGGGATCAAATACTTATTTCCCCCACTGTATATTTTAATTAGACAGGTTGTTTTCTCCTCTATTGTGTCTTTTTCAAATCAATCAATAAAAGAGAGAGGCTTTAATAATTTCTAAATGAGATTTACCCAGTCAACTTTCTAGAGTTTTGTTAGACGTACTGACATCACAGTTAAAACATAAGCCAGAAACTTGGGTGTAATTCTAAATCAGTATTTGACTATTCCGCTGCACATTTGAAATCTTGCTTGTTTTTTAAATATATAAATATTGTGTTTCCTTGCATTGAACATTGTAATCTTGCTTTCCTGGGGCTGCCAATGACTACATTAAAACCAGTAGCTGAAAAAAAAGAAAAATTGTAAACCGCTTAGGTTAAGGCGGTATATAAATACTGAAATTAAATAAATAGATTGTAAATCTTGCAAGTTTCTTTGATATTTCACATACTGAAATATTACTCCTTGATTATTATAACTACATTGGCTTCCCGTAGCCTTTCATGTTAAGTTTAAGTTGTTAGGGGCCCTTTTACTAAGCCACGGTAAAAAGTGGCCTGTGGTAGTGTTGGTTCGTATATTAATCATGAGGGAGGAATGCAGAAGACCCTCATTTGCATTCAATTAGCAGTCCAGGCCAGTTTTTTAGCACATCTACAAAAAAGGGCTTTTTAACGGGATGGAAAAAGGGCCTGCGGTAAAAATGAAACCAGCGCACACCCCAAACCGGCCTGAGCCCTTGACGCTACCCATTGGTATAGCAGTAACGGCTGATATGCTATACTCGCGATGAACAATTGGCACGCACCAGTGCCAATTACCGCCAGAACTGGTGCGTGTAGAAGGAAATAAATAAATAATCCATCCACAAATTATGGGTGCACGCCAAATCTGAAATTACTGTCAGGAAGGTGCGCTGGCCTTGCAGTAGTCTCATTTGAGCACACACTGCACACTCGTAAAACCTACCAGTGTCCCTTATTGTCTTATCTATTATTTTTACTTTATCCTTATAGTTCCAGCTGCCCTATTAGAAACTGTTTACGTCATACCTCTGTAATTCTGCAAATGTGGTGTGATGGCAGTGTACTTGTGATAGGAAGTTTGCAGCAGCATTATTTAGTTTCATAGATGTGTAAAGGCTTTTAATGTTGTATTATAATTTATTGTGTTTTTTAATTTTATTCTGTTATTATTTCATTCATATTGTATGCCTCATGTTTAAATGCTGTGTATGTTCAGTGCACATTCATTGTAAAGCAGTCTGAACCTTGGAGAGTGGGTGGTCTAGAAATATTTTGAATAATGAACCTCTGGGGCTTTAAAAGTTGGCTGGTGCATACAATGTGGATACTACAGAATACTGCCATTCTTCTGCTTCTGCAATGGAACTAGGCACAAATTAGAAGCAGAGATTTGATTATACAATCTTGGAGGCTAGTCATAGGGAGAACAAACATTGGATATTCAATGCCAGGGTATGAGCGGATCCCAGTATTGATTATACGAGTATGTGTGCTGACCCAGAAGTTAACTGGGAACAGGCTGATATACAGACCAGTGCCAGATTAACTCATGCCCAGATGATCAAATGCAAACGCGGATACTAGTGGTCAATAGCGCCATACTAGCATCCACGTTTGCTCCCGCCCGAAGATCAGAGCTGGCGAGCACATGTAACAACGCCAGCTCTGATGCTAATTGAATGCAAATGAGGGTCTTCTGCATTCCTCCCTCATGATCAGCGGGCAGCGCACCAAACAAGGGCACTGTTTCCACTGCAAACACTATGTCAGCTCGGAGCTGGCGATAGGGTTTGGAGGAATGAGGGGAGACCAGGGTTTGACAGGTCCGGGATTTTCTTCTGGATCTGTCAAACCTAAAGCCCGTACTCTCAAACACAAGGCCTGGAGGTCCAGTGGAACTCCAGGCCCCCCACCATGACAGAACAGACCCATCCAGCTTGGACAGACCGGACAACCCCCTCCCCCGATGACCCCTGCCCATCCGACAGAAAAGACCTCCCTGATGGTCTAGCGCCCCCTTACCCTGACCCCCACTCCCGACAGAAAAAGACCTTCCTTACATGGTATGGAAGCTCCGCCCAGCCTGATGGTCTAGCGCCCCCTTACCCTGACCCCCACCCCCCTGACAGAAAAAGACCTTCCTTACATGGTATGGAAGCTCCGCCCAGTGTATCCCAGGATGCACTGGACAGAGGAGGGTGCTGCCATTTTTTTTTTTTTGCTGGCTTAACTTTATCTGCTTGCTTAGCAGATTGAATATTGCTAACTGGCTAGGAGGAGACTCTGCCCAATCTACTCCTATTCTAACTGGTTAGGGAATGGCCAATTAGCACAGATTCCAGTATTCAGCTGTGATACCAGGTTAAGCGCTGCTGAATATCAGTGGCTGGCCAGCTCAGTGGGGTTTAACTGTGCAGGAGCCTCTCATGCTCGGTTAAACCCTTTTGAATATCAGCTCTTCTCTGCATAGTTTCCATCCCTGGTGCTGTTTCTACCCATTTTCATTGTGGGTAAAAAGCACATGCACTGTGGACATACTCTTACCGGGAGCCAGTGCAAAGATATTGGGGACCCTAAGCAGGATGTTAGCCTTACCCCCTCCCAATTAACTTTTATGGTCCTAGCCTGCCCCCCCACCCCCCACCCCAATTCAGGTTAATGTACTTGCTGATGGTTGTTTGAGTTTGTGTGGCTGTCAGGATCTATTGTTTTCCTTTGACTGCAGCTGTTCTTTACTGCTTCCAACAAACTGCCACCTGATCACCTAATCTTAATTAATGGTTGGGCTGGCCCTTCTTTTACCTGTGAAGAGTGGGGGGAGGGTGTAGAGCTTTTGTGCTGCTAAACACAAGCTTACCCATATAAATTACTGACTGTTGCCCTAAATATAGGATATGAATCATAAAAATCACAAACAGGCATTTTGCGGTGCTGAACAGCCTATTTCTTAATAGCCTACTGTACACCATAACAGATGGAAATATTACAAACGTAGCACAGTAGCTTAGTAAATGGTCAGCCACCTTGATAAGGCTTTTTTTTCAGTAGCACTGCTAATGAAAGTTAGATAAAACCAAGACTATGGGTCTCTTTACAAAGGGCCCCTTTTACCAAGCTGCGGCAAAAGGGGGTGGCGCATGTTTTACAGTAAATGGCCATGCAGCAAGTAAAGCACTTGGCGCATGGCCATTTCGTGGAGGAGCCCTTACTGCCACCCATTAAGGTGGCGGTAAGGGCTCCTGAGTTAACCTGGCAGTAACCGATCACCACTGGGTACACTTCGGCGCTACAAAAATAAATACATTTTCGTAGCGCTGGAAATGACGGTGCGCTAGGGGTGGGAGGTACAGCCAGGCTACTGTGGTAGCCTGGTGATACTTCCTGTATAGCGAGCGGTAAGCCCGTGTTGGGCTTATCTCTTCTTAGTAAAAGGAGCCCAAAGTGAGGAGGCCCATTCAATTCCTGTGGGCTTCCTCTCATTTGCCAGGCCCTATGTGTGTGTAACATGCAAGGGTGTGGATTATCTCAAACAAATCTACTATAAGAAAAGGAACATGAAAGTTATTTTTAGTGAAAATACGTTTTAATGGTTTAGGAGTGTCCTGATACCTTAGGGCATCTTGTTTCTAGTATTAAGCAGCAGGCCAACCTGAATTATAATGCCACACACACTTACATAACTGGTATGCTGTCATCAGTTGCACAAATAGGCCAGAAGGCTAAAGACATGAAAAAAAAAAACATACCCCAACAACAACAAAACAAGTCAACTGGTTTTACTCCTCTTTATGAGTTTTGCAAAAGCACTCACAGGTCGATTCTTAGAACTCCTGTGGTAAAGCCAACAGCACAGATATGATTCCAAACAGCACAGAAAAATAGCTCTCCAATGCTCAAAGGAAATGATATTAAAACTATATGTGAGCTGCAAAAGCGAAAGCAAGGGGAGGAACGTGCTTGGCGCATGTGCAGAAGAGTTTTCTGGTAAACGCAGCTCTTGTGCACATGCAACAGGCAAACCTGAAAGTGAAGCTCACATCAGGGCTGCTCTTCTGCGCCTTTAATTTCTTTATTTATAAATTTGCGTTTACATCCATAAACATAAACATTAGAATATCAGAAATCAAACTAAAAGTTAAAAAGAAACTTACAATAAAGTATAAGATACTTGATTTACATTTGTCCCCGATAAATGGATCAAGATACTAGGAAATATTAAACCTATAAAATAAGCAAAGAATTATTATAATGGTATGGGCAGCCTGGAGGTTTACAGCCGACATTACAGCGCTCTAATTAGGGAGGCAAGACAACAGGTGATTTAACATGTTCCTTAGATGAGATGAATTGTAATAATTTCAAAGGGGAAAAATATGTAATTATTCAATTCATAAGTTACAAAACATTTACAAGGAAATTTTAACATGAAAGTAGCACCTAATTTAAGTACTCTAGGTTTATACGATAGAAATTCTTTCCTCCTTTTTGGGGTACTTCTTGCCATGTCTGGAAAAATTTGAATTTTTTGCCCCAAAAACATATCATTTAAATGACGAAAATACAATCTTAAAATGTTATTTCTGTCCAGTTCAAGAGCAAAGGACACAATCAATGTAGTCCTCTCTGTAACAAGCTCCAGAGAGTTCTCAAGAAACTCAGTTAAATTTAAATCTGGAGGAACCTGTAGTTGCTCTCTAAGTTGTTTCACAATCCCTGAGATGTATTGGGTCCTCGTTATAGGGGGATATCCCTCTATAGAAATCCCCAACATCTCTCTGAAATACTTTTTAAGCATATCCATAGCTGAAATTAAAGGTGACTTGGGAAAATTCAAAAACATCAGGTTATTCCTCCTTCCATTATTCTCCAGATATTCTATTTTTCTTTCTTGGGTTTCTTTATCTTTAATCAGAGTTACCGTTAAATTATTTAGTTGTTTAACTTCATTTTCAACCATCCCTATTTTTTCTCTGTGTTCTTGAACAACTGTAGACAGATTTTGGCAAGTCTGTTTTAATTCCTTAATTTCGCCATTGATAGAAACTTTCATCTGCAGTAATGTTTTATTCACCTCCTGAATTGCATCCCATAATGTTTCCATTGTCACCTTCATTGGTCTTTCCATACCTCCATTATCACTAGAAGGTAGACCTCGGGTAGTAGGAGCAGTGCGCCGGTGGATCCCCCATCCACAGACAGTGAAGCTACAATCTCCAACTGCTGTGGTCCCACCAGCGTCAACACACTTCCGGGTTATGTAGGGGGGGGTGAGATCAGGAGGACTCAGTGATCACTCCCTCAGCGCTGCACTCGGCCCCAAGTGGAGTCGAACCCGTCGAGGTAGGCGTCCGTTCACACAGGGTCCTGACTCCGAAGCGTCGTCTGCTGCGAGATTGGAGTTGAAGTCAGCACCATGGAGGTAGGGGCCAGCGTTTTCCCCTTTCTCTTTCCCATCTAAAAATCGGAAAGAGAACGTCTGTTGGCCGTGCGCTATTAGAAACTCGGGAGCTCAGAACTCACGCAACCGTTAGCGCCGTCATCTTGAAGTGCTCTCTCGGCTCTTCTGCGCCTTTAAATATAAGCATTTCAATTTTTTTCCCTTGGATGGTAAAGGGCTCATGCGCTAAATGGGACAATTAGCGTGTTGCCATTTTTGCAAAAATGGAAAATGCAGCTATTTTACAAATGCACTAAAAGTGGCCTCAGCACAATGGAAACCCACACGCTAGTCATAGCGCTGGACACTTTTTTAGTGCAGCTTAGTAAAAGGTCCCTTTAGTGATTTGGAATTGTTTGAGGGAAATAAGTCTGTTATATTTATTTTTGACATTTATATCCCACATTATCTCAAATAGGATTCAAGTTCAATGTGGCTCACAATATAACAAAAGTAGAACTGACAAGGCATTACATCAGGGCCACAGGGGGGGCAGGGGGGACAAAATTCCCCGAGCCCGGGCCTCCAAGGGGGGGCCCGGCGCAGCAGTCCCACCCGCCTGCCCTCGGTTCTGTCGATCGTCCGCCACCGGGCCAGGCCCCCTCCATTCAAATCACAGCGCCTCACCATCTCTCTCTGCGTGAAAGCGCAGCAGCGGCAGTCTGCAGATCCCTTCCTTCGGGCCTACCCTCCCTGTGTCCCGCCCTCGTCTGACGTAACTTCCGCAAGGGCGGGACAAAGGGACGGAAGGCCCGAAGGGAGGCGATCTGCAGACTGCCACTGCTGCAGTTTCACACGGAGCGAGGTGAGGCGCTGTGATTTGAATTCAGGGGGCCCGGCCCGGTGGTGGATGGGTGGAGGGGGGCGGCGGCGACAACCTCAGGGGGGGCCCTGGGGGCAGCCTTGCCCTGGCCCAGTCTCTCGGCGGCCCTGCATTACATAGAACAAAGTTTGTATATATATATATATACACACACACAAAATTACTAATAACAACATAACATGAAATCCTGATCATATAACATGTCTGTAATACATAGGATAGAATGTGAATATGGACAGAGTTGTTGTTATTGCAGGTTTAGTTAGAGGGTTAGTTATTTCTATTGTTACAGCTCAATCTTATCAAGTGAGTTTTCAATAGTTTACGAAATATGAAATAGTCTTTAGTTTGACGGAGTTGTTTGGGCAAAGAGTTCCATCTGTAGCTGTTCTGCTTTTGGATCTTTATAGTAGTCTTTGACTGAACTGTGGTTTTACATTTGTGTAGCAGTTTCTTATTAAATTTAAATATTTAGATCAATAGTAAGATTTGTTCCGTTTGTACAACTGACGTATTAAATTATTTGTTTTGTTACGGTAATTCCACTTTCAGCATATTATTTGGAAAGGCAGCTATAAATCTTAAATATTCCATTCCTTGATGTCAGAAGCAAACACGGGTGCTAGAGGCCATTTGAGCCGAACTAGCACCTGCATTAGTGAGCGAAGAATGCTCAGACGCTCTAGAGTGGAAAACGAGAATGCCAAAGATTTGCGCAAATAGCATGCTAATGAAGTCAAACATATGTTAATGAGCTCACTTCCTATTTCCTCACAATGCTCAAACAACAACGCACAAGATAAAGCTGCCTTACCGCGGTAAAAACTAATGCCAGCTCGAAGCAGGTGTTAGGAAGTTTCAAGAGGATTTCTCATGATTCTTTCTTTAAAATCTGCTGGGTTTTCTACAGTTTGGGTGCAGATGGAAGCCGTGCAATTCTTTGACTGGGAGACCGGAGAATTGAATCAAGGACGTGCTATAGACGTAATCTACTTAGATTTCAGCAAAGCTTTTGACAGGGTTCCCCACAGGAGGCTCTTGAATAAACTGGACGGGCTGAAGATGGGACCTGAAGTGGTTAACTGGATTAGGAACTGGTTGACGGACAGAAGCCACAGGGTGGTGGTTAATGGAATTTGCTCGGAGGAGGGAAAGGTGAGTAGTGGAGTGCCTCAGGCATCGCTGCTGGGGCCAATTCTGTTCAATATATTTGTGAGTGACATTGCCGAAGGGTTAGAAGGTAAAGTTTGCCTTTTTGCGGATGATACTAAGATTTGCAACAGAGTGGACACCCCGGAGGGAGTGGATAGCATGAAAAAAGATCTGCGGAAGCTAGAAGAATGGTCTATTTATTTATTACATTTGTACCCCGCTCTTTCCCACATACAGCAGGTCCAGTGCGGCTTACATAGTAAAAGAAAGCATCTTACATGGTAAAGAATACAGTAAAAACAAGGAAATGTAGGAGCAGTATTATAAATTGTGATGATCATAACTACTTACATTATGAAAGGCATTACAAAGGACATGTGAAAAGAACGTAACTAGAATAAGGACGGTAGACAAGGATATGATAGGTGAAAGGGAAGGAGAATGGGAGGGAAATGGTAAAGGATGGAGGGAAGAAGATGAGGGATTGAGTATAACATTGGGTGTCAGAGTAAGCGTCGACGTCTTAGCAGGAGTATCGTAGGTGATCTGGTGGAATTAAGCTGGTCCATTAGGGTAAACTTGCTTGAAAAAATGGGACTGTAACATTTTCCTGAAAGGTAAATAGTTATTAATAGCTCGGATGGGTCTTGGGAGAGCATTCCAAAGTTGCCTACCCAGAAAGGAGAAACTGGATGCATAGTATGTTTTGTACTTGACACCTTTGCAGTTTGGGAGGTGTAGATTGAGGTATGTTCGCGATGACATTGTTCTATTTCTAATTGGGAGGTCAATCAGGTTGTTCATATAACTGGGGGATTCTCCTGATATGATCTTATGGATCATTGTATGGACCTTGAAGTATATTCTCTCTTTGATGGGGAGCCAGTGAAGCCTTTCTCGAAGGGGTAAGGCGCTTTCAAATCTTGACTTTCCAAATATAAGTCTGGCTGCTGTGTTCTAGGCAGTCTGGAGACTTTTCAGGACTTGGGATTTACATCCAAGGAAAACACTGTTGCAATAATCAACCTGAGTGATGTCTGTGGATTGAACCAGGTTCCGGAAAGTGTTCAATGGAAGATAGGATTTCACTCGCTTCAGGATCCACATCATATTAAACATTTTCTTTGTGATCAGCTTAACGTGGTTATCGAAGGATAGATGACTATCTATTGTAACTCCAAGGTTCTTTAAACTACTGGAAATGAGGATGATTACATCTGGGGTATGGGTGGCCGGGAGAGATGGGGAGTATTGAGACGAGAGGACTAGGTATTGAGTTTTTTCTTTATTTAATTTCATTTTAAAGGCATTGGCCCATGAGATCAAGGTGGACATACCAGTAGTGATTTTATCAGAGATTTCGGATAAATTTGATTTAAAGGGAATAAAAATGGTGATGTCATCAGCATATATAAAGGGATTAAGGCCATGTTTGGCTAATAATCTGGCCAAGGGGATCATCATGATATTGAAGAGTATTGGGGAGAGAGGAGATCCCTGTGGTACTCTGCATTCAGATGACCATGGGGATGATATATTTGTGGTTCCTTTAACTTGATAAGACCTGGTTGTGATGAAGTCTCTTAACCAATTGATAATACTACCTCCAATTCCAAGTTTGTCCAAAAGTTTAGCAAGAATGTTATGATCTACCATGTCAAAAGCGCTTAACAAATCAAATTGCAAAAGGAGGATTTTGTTTCTAGTTGCGATTTCCTGTTTGAATTTAGTTATTAGAGTAAGGAGGACCATTTCTATGCTGTGGGCAGATCGGAAGCCTGATTGTGACTCATGAAGGATAGAAAATTTCTGAATATATTCTAAGGTTTCGCAATTAAAATTCAATGCGAAGAAATGAAAAGTGATGCACTTAGGGAGTAGAAATCCACGGGAGGCATATGTGATAGGCGGGGAGAGTCTAATAGGTACGGATGGGGAGAGGGATCTTGGGGTGATAGTATCTGAGGATCTGAAGGCGACAAAACAGTGTGACAAGGCGGTGGCCGTAGCGAGAAGGTTGCTAGGCTGTATAGAGAGAGGTGTGACCAGCAGAAGAAAAGAGGTTTTAATGCCCCTGTATAAGTCTTGGTGAGGCCCCACCTGGAATATTGTGTTCAGTTTTGGAGGCCATACCTTGCTAAGGATGTAAAAAGAATTGAAGCGGTGCAAAGAAAACCTACGAGAATGGTATGGGATTTGCGTTACAAGACGTATGAGGAGAGAATTGCTGACCTGAACATGTATACCCTGGAGGAAAGGAGAAACAGGGGTAATATGATACAGACGTTCAAATATTTGAAAGGTATTAATCCGCAAACAAACTTTTTCCATAGATGGGAAGGCGGTAGAACTAGAGGACATGATATGAGATTGAAGGGGGGCAGACTCAAGAAAAATGTTAGGAAGTATTTTTTCACGCAGAGAGTGGTAGATACTTGGAATGCCCTCCCGCGGGAGGTGGTGATGAAAATGGTAGCGGAATTCAAGCATGCGTGGGATAAACATAAAGAAATCCTGTTCAGAAGGAATGGATCCTCAGAAGCTTAGCCGAGATTGGGAGGCGGGGCTGGTGTTTGGGAGGCGTGGCTAGTGCTGGGCAAGACTTCTACGGTCTGTGCCCTGAAAATGGCAGATACAAATCAAGGTACGGTATACACAAAAAGTAGCACATGAGTTTATCTTCTTGGGCAGACTGGATGGACCGTGCAGGTCTTTTTCTGCCGTCATCTACTATGTTACTATAAGTGCCAGTAGTGAGAAACAAATTTGCACAAGTCCGAGCAAACCCAAAGTGAAAGCACACATTGTGGCACCTGTTCCCTGCGTTTAAATATAAGCTTTCCAAGTAAAAAATATATATATAATAATTGAAAAGCTTATATTTAAAGGCGCAGAAAACAGATGCCAATGTGTGTTTCACGTTAGGGTTTGCCTGGTGCATGTGCACAGGAGCTGAGCTTACTGTGAAACTCTTCTGCACATGTGCTATGCACGTCCCCCCTCCTTGCTTTTGCTTTAACAGTACACATATCATTTGCATACCAATTCCTTTGAGCATTGGCGAGCTAATTGTCTGTGCTGTTCCCAGCAGTATGTTTCAGCACTGTTGGCTTACTGCGGGAGTTCCGATCATCGGAGCATGAGTCAATCAATCTGCAAAGCAGTATATCCCCTCTGCTCTGCAGTAACAATGGGGTGTTATAACAGATTCCTACCCTGAACTGAGGCCTTTTTACTAAAGGTTAGGGCATGTTATCTGCCACAGGGCCCATTTTATTCCAATGGGCACTGCTGCTGATAACGTGCCCTAATCTTTAGTAAAAGATCCCCTAAATTTCTCTCCAAGGTACCAGGGGCGTAGCCAGACCTTGCTGGGAGGGGGGGCCAGAGCCCGAGGTGGGGGGCACTGTTTAGCCACCCCCCGCCGTCGCCCCCCCAGCCGCTGCAGCCGCCACATTGGACCCCCCTCCCACCACCAACCCCCCCCGCCGTCGCCCCCCCCAGCTGCCACATTGGACCCCCCTCACGCCACCAACCCCCCACCGTCGCCCCCCCCCCGCCACCACATTGGGCCCCCCTCACGCCACCAACCCTCCCCCACTGCTGCCGCATCAGATACCTTGTTTGCTGCAGCCAAAGAGAGTCTTCTTTAGTTCAGCGCTGGAGTAGCACCTTCGTTCAAGGAAGTTCCTGCTGTGATCAGCTGTTTCTGACACCTTACGTGCAGGACGTAAGGCATCAGAAACAGCTGATCACAGCAGGAACTTCCTTGAACAAAGGTGCTACTCCGGCGCTGAACTAAAGAAGAATCTCTTCGGCTGCAGCAAACGAGGTATCTGATGCGGCAGCGGGGTGGACGGCGGCGGGGGAGGGTTGGTGGCGGGAGGGGAGTTCAAGGGGATCGTCGCCAGGGGGGCCAGGGCCAAATCTACGGGGGCCCAGCCCCCCTCAGGCCCCATGTAGCTAAGCCACTGCAAGGTAGAAAACCTCACTAAAATCTAGCAGCTTTTTTTTTAAACTTATTTTGTATTAAATTTAGTAAATAGTGGAAATGATTGGTCAAGAAAAGAAAGATTTAGTAAATATATCTGAACTTTTAGAAACATCACTATCAGCAGATTCAGAAAGGATGACCTTATTGGTTTCATTTGTGTTCGAGCAAGACTTGGAAGCGGTGAAAAGGCTATCCCTCCGAAATTTGCAAACTTTGTTCTATGGTAAAAAAGTCTGGATATTCCCAGACGTCACAAAGCAAACACAAGATAGGAGGAAAGCGTTTCTGGCCTTAAGAATGGACACTTTAACATTGGGGGCTTCTTTTTATCTGAATTATCCAAGCAAATGTGTTGTTAAGTATATTGGGATAAAATATGTCTTTTTTCTTCCAGAACAATTACGTGCCTTCATAGATTTAAAAAAAGGTCCACACAGTATTACCCACACTTGAGAATAAATAATAAGGGGAGGGTAATAGCGTGTTATAGCGTTATTTGTGAAATAATATTTTGAAGCTTATCTCCTGAGTTATATACCGAATAGGAGGGGAGAGATTAGAGACTGGTGTCGGAGGATATGAAGGTGAAGAAACAATGTGACAAGGTGACGGCTGTGGCTAGAAGGATGCTAGGCTACATAGAGAGGGATATAACCAGCAGAAGAAAGGAGGTGTTGATGCCCCACTACAAGTCGTTGGTGAGGCCCCATTTGGAGTATTGTGTTCAGTTTTGGAGGCCGTATCTGGCTAAAGATGTAAAAAGATTGGAAGTGGTGCAAAGAAAAGCTACGAAAATGGTATGGGATTTGCGTTGCAAACCTTACAAGGAGAGACTTGCTGAACTGAATACGTATATCTTGGAGGAAAGGAGAAACAGGGGTGACATGATACAGACGTTCATATATTTCAAAGATATTAATCCGCATACGAACCTTTTCCGAAGACGGGAAGGTGGTAGAACTAGAGGACATGAATAGAGGTTGCAGGGAGGCAGACTCAGGAGTAATGTCAGGAAGTATTTTTTCACAGAGAGGGTGGTGGATACTTGGAATGCCTTCCTTGGGAGGTGGTGGAGATGAAAACGGTAATGGAATTCAAACATGCGTGGGATAAACACAAAGGAATCCTGTTTAGAAGGAGTGGATCTATAGAATCTTAGCGGACATTGGGTGACAACGCTGGTATTTGGAGAATAAACCCAGTGCAGGGCGGATTTCTACAGTCTGTGCCCTGAGAAAGGCAGGGACAAATCAAACTCGGATATACATATAAAGTATTACATACCATGTAAAATGAGTTTATCTTGTTGGGCAGACTGGATGGACCATTCAGGTCTTTATCTGCCGTCATTTACTATGTTACTAAGTTACTATCCACCTTATAATTGAAAGAGAAAAATGCCTAGATTTCGACCCAAATCGGGAGATAGACATTTATCTCACAAAAACGAATAAATCGGTATAATGGAAAGCCGATTTTGGACGTTTTCAACTGCACTCCATCGTGGAAGCGTACAAAGTTGACGGGGGCGTGGCGAAGGTGGAACTGGGGCGTGGTTATCGGCCGAGGAGAGATGGACGCCTTTCGCCGATAATGGAAAAAAAGTATGCGTTTGTAGCTAGAATTTAGGGCACTTTTCCTGGACCCTGTTTTTTCCACGAATAAGGCCTCAAAAAGTGCTCTAAATGACCAGATGACCATCGGAGGGAATCGGGGATGACCTCCCCTGACTCCCCCAGTGGTCACTAACCCCCTCCCACCACAAAAAAATGATGTTTCACAACTTTTTATTTTCACCATCAAATGTCATACCCACCTCCCTGGCAGCAGTATGCAGGTCCCTGGAGCAGTTGTTAGGGGGTGCAGTGGACTTCAGGCAGGTGGACCCAGGCCCATCCCCCCCTACCTGTTACAATTGTGCTGCTTAATGCTTATTAGTCGTCCAACCCCCCCCCCCCCCCCAAACCCACTGTACCCACATGTAGGTGCCCCCCTTCACCCCTTAGGGCTATAATAATGGTGTAGACTTGTGGGCAGTGGGTTTTGAGGGGGATTTGGGGGGCTCAACACACAAGGGAAGGGTGCTATGTACCTGGGAGCTCTTTTACCTTTTTTTTTGTTTTTGTAAAAGTGCCCCCTAGGGTGCCCGGTTGGTGTCCTGGCATGTGAGGGGGACCAGTGCACTACGAATCCTGGCCCCTCCCACGAACAAATGCCTTGGATTTATTCGTTTTTGAGCTGGGCGCTTTCATTTTCCATTATCACTGAAAAACAAAAACGCCCAGCTCACAAATTGTCGAATAAAACATGGACGTCTATTTTTTTTCGAAAATACGGTTCGGTCCGCCCCTTCACGGACCTGTTCTCGGAGATAAACGCCCATGGAGATAGACGTTTTCGTTCAATTATGCCCCTCCACATGTTACACAGGCCTCCTTAAATTGTGGTCTAAAAGAAGATTAACCATTTGCCTTTTTTTGCATTATTGGATGTAATTTTTTACCTCTCTGAATTGCTTATTCAAGTGTTATGACTTGTAAATTGACTATTTACCAATAAATAGAAATTAAAAAAAAATTTAGTAAATGGTGCCAAAAAAAATGCAATGAGCACTATTCTATACGTGGCGCTCTGAGCTGGGCACTGTTTGTAGAATAACTCATAACACTGGGATCTGCAAATTTACACCAAGTGAACCCTGGTGTAAATCCTCACACCTGAATTAGGCGCAGATCCCCCAAATTTAACATAGTGTGTGCATCTTTAGTGAATACCCCTGACTCACCCATGCCCCCCCCCCCCCCCACACCATGGACATGTCCCCTTTTCAGTTCTGAGGTAAATATATGTGTATTCCAATTGTAAAATTAGAAATCCACATACAATTTTTTGGCCTGCCCAAACCATAACCCATTTGAATCTGGGGAACCAGGGCCATAGGAGCCAACTTTTCCATAATCATTACGGGTGCTGCTTAAACCCAATGCAAATTATCCTTCCCTTGACACTCTCAAGGAGTGTGCTCAATATTGGGGGTGTTCAAGGCAGCACCCTCAGAGCTGATTCCTATTTCTAGGGCCATTTACTTGTGTAAATAGAAGCATTGTGAGACTGTCACATATAATCTACACACTTAAATACCTCTGTGTACATTAAATTAAAAAGAGAAGGACTAGACATAGAAAACATCAACATATTCCTTCTCCATATTTCGAAGAAAGTTTACTGCACTTGTCTTATTTTCAATCTGGTGGGTCAGGGGTCAAAAGTGGGTTACCAAAGGTGGACCTAGTAGAGATAAATAAAATGGCGAACCAAAAAAAAACAATAAAAATATTTTTGAACGAGACTACATGTATGGACTACACTGTGCGATTTTCATAATAGCACAAGTTCATAATCCATAAGGGTCTATCTTTGTTTGCTTTGGCGGGAAACAAAAGTGATACTGATTGTGATAACGGTGTAGGAGGTATAAAAGCAGGGTAAAAGAAAAGGGAGAACACTATCATGACATTTTTAGCGCATCCCATTTTGAAAGAATTCACAACGCGCAGGGTGCAATCATTTCACTCCACGTTACCCTTTTCTCACCCGGAGCCACGTGAACTTTTTAAAACTCCCGCGCGGCGCTAGCCCAACTTCCGGCGCCTGCGTACAAACGCTCAGCAAGGCGGGCTCCGGCTGGCCGAGGGCAGAGAGAAGTAGAGGGGGAAGAAAGAGCGCGAGAAAAGGAGGCAGGCGCAAGCGGCTTAGACACCCTATGGGAGCCGACGCGGGCTCTTCTGTTAACGTCTATGGGTTGCCCTAGCCGGCGTGAGCCTACGTCAGAACCTACGGGACTCCTCCCAGCTCGACGCAGGGGGGAGAAGGAGGGGCGGTTAAAGCGTGCTCTTTGTGACGTCAGTTCTAAGCAAGCGCTGTGCGGGAGTACGCGCGCGCGATCTCTCTCTCCTCGCTCTCTCTGGCGGCCGAGGACGTTGAGGAAGCCGGGGGCGGCGGCGCGGTAGCAGCAGCAGCAGCACGAGCAGCGGCAGCAATGGAGAACTCGCAGCTGTGTAAGCTCTTTATCGGAGGCCTGAACGTGCAGACGACCGAGGCGGGCCTGCGCGAGCACTTCGAGACCTACGGGCAGCTGACGGACTGCGTGGTGGTGGTGAACCCCCAGACGAAGCGCTCGCGCTGCTTCGGCTTCGTCACCTACTCGTCGAGCGACGAGGCCGACGCCGCCATGGCCGCCTCGCCCCATGTGGTGGATGGCAACAACGTAGAGCTGAAGCGCGCCGTGTCGCGAGAGGACTCGGCCAAGCCGGGCGCGCACGCCAAGGTGAAGAAGCTCTTTGTGGGCGGCCTGAAGGAGGACGTGGCCGAGGAGGACCTGATCGCGCACTTCTTGCAGTTCGGGCCCGTGGAGAAGGCCGAGATCATCGCCGACAAGCAGTCGGGCAAGAAGCGCGGCTTCGGCTTCGTCTACTTCGAGAACCACGACTCCGCCGACAAAGCCGCCGTGGTCAAGTTCCACCCCATCCACGGCCACCGCGTGGAGGTGAAGAAGGCCGTACCCAAAGAGGACATCCAGTCGGGCCCGGGCCGCTCGTCGCGCGGCGGCGGGCGCGGAGGCCGCGGCCGCAGCAGCGGCGGAGCCCGCAACCAGAACGGCCTGACGGGCGCCAAGAGCGGCGGAGGAGGAGGCGGCGGCTACAGCGCGTACGGCGGCTTCGGCTCTGTGGGCAGCGGATACAGCTCGTACGGAGGCTACGGGGACCAGAGCGGAGGAGGCTACGGAAACGGCTACAACAGCTTCGGCAGCTACAGCCAGCAGCAGTCCGCCTTCGGGCCCATGAAGACCGCCGGCAGCTGGGGCGCCAGGAGTAGCACCAGCGGACCTTACAGAGGGGGCTATGGCGGGTACGGCAGCAGCTCGTACGGCGGCGGCGGCTCCTACGGAGGTGGCTCCTACTAAAAGCCCGCCCTCCCTCCCACCGCCTCCTCGCGCCGGCCCGTCCCCCTCCCCCCCTCGGCGGCGGCGGCGGCAAATGGCGCCGCTTGTGGGCGCCAGAAGACCAGACTCGGCCACGTTTTTTGTGTTACAGTCACGATGGACTCTATTTTTTATTATTCCTGGACATTGGTCGTTTTTTATACTAGCAGCAACAAAGCAAAATTTAAAAAAATTAAAAAAAGCTTAATTTTCTGGGGCCCAGTTTCATCTGGAGCAAAATCCCGCGTTTAAGGGGTGGGAGGTTCCTTTAGTGGAAGGAGTTTGCTAACGCCTGGCTGAATTTTTTTCTATGAAGCCTGTTCCGGTTCCATTAAAACGAAAGAGAATGAGCATCCTGTAAATCGTTTTTACGTTTTATTTTTTAAATAAATCATTGTTTCTGACTTCTGTCTAACTTTTTTTCCTTTCTAGGATTCACTCCGTATTTTTTTTTTCCTTTCACAATCGATTAAGTTTTTAGTTTTGTTCGGTTATATCAGCAAAATGTATTTTGAGTAGTATTTTAAAGACAAATAAGGTGATATTTTCCCTAAGGTCCTGATGTTTTGCTATCCTGCTAGTAGCTTTTTGGATTTCAAAAAAACAAAATTGCAAACAATTTCACCTACTAATTGGTGGATGGTGTCATTAAAAATTAATATACCTTTGCAGTTTGTGTACATCCACCATTTTGTGCTAAGTAGTTGTCCCTGCTGGGCATTTCTTAAAAGGCATTTTTGGTGTCAATGTATGTACTGTGTAGTTCTGGAGCAATACAGTTTGTTACGCATGTGTTTCATTCATATAAAATATTTCAAATGCCAGATTGCTTAGTTTCAGGCCTATTTATTTGTCTCTTTTTCTGTATAGATAACATTGATCTCTATATAAAATGTGAGTTCTTGGGTTCCTGATTTAAAACTTCAAAGAAAAGTAGAAAGTTTTCACTCTAGTTCTAGATATTTAGAAAGGGCCCCTTGTTTGCACTTCGTATGCATGCAATTTAAGACAGGCCTGTGTTCATCAAATTCCTTCTCTGCCTTTTCTGGCACATTGACCACCAAATAAAATGACTACTAATGCAGAGTAATCTTCTCTTTGAGAGATTGTGGTATGTGGTAAGTCTGTGACCCCCCCCCCCCCCCCCACCAAAAATACAAAAAAAAAATAAAAATTACTTTCTCTAGTCTAATAAACCTGGTGGTTATCCCGTTTTTTTATTCAGTTGGAACTGTAAGCTACAATTTGGTGTTGATACAAAATAATTTGAAATGAGGGGTTGGAGGAGGCCTCTTAAAAAACACATTTTAGCATGTTGCATGCTAAACTTCACATTTTACTAGTTGACTTTTTTTAATTAAAGTTAGAGCTTAATTTAATTGAGATTGGGGTTGATCTGCATACTGCAGCTTTGTGCTATATACTTTAAAAAGGTTCTGTAACTTGTCTATTGATAGTAAGTACAACAAATCATTTTTTCACCACAAGGTACTAACTTAACTAAGTTATCCACATTCTTAATTTACAGTGTCTTAAAAAAAACTGCAGAATTTCAACACACTAATCTTCAAATGAGCGTGCGTATAGTCAGACTTTTGCATGTTTAACATGAGGACTAAGCCAAAAATGGCAAGGGGAAGAAAAAAGCCAATGAATCCTAGAAACTTAAGAGCCAAAAATTTCAGCATGGAATGTTGCTACTACTTGGGTTTCTGCCAGGTACTTGTGATGACCTGATTGGCCTGATGGAAACGATACAGGGCTAGATGGACTGTTGGTCTGACCCAGTATGGCTGTTATGTTCTTATGTAGGTTCAAGTCTTCTGGATACCTGTAGTTGCTTGAATCAGGACACAAAAGTAGTTCATTTCTAAAATGGAATGCAAACCTTTTTCAGTGCCAGAGCCTTACATTTTTTTTTTATTGCACACTTAAAAGATCCAAAGGTGCGGTAGGCCTAACGGGGGACTTCCTGCTCAGTGCACGCTAATCCTGCATAGTGTGGGAAGCAAGCCCATGGATGGACTTACCTGCACTAAGATAACATGGGAGCCCTTACCGTCTCCTAAATAGGTAGCAGTAATGGCCACACGCTTATGGTGGAAATTAGTATGTGATCATTACAAGAAAATATGGCACAGCCATTTTACCGCCAGGCTAAAAGTGGCCACAGCTACAGAAATCCCATGCCCAGACACCAGTGCCAACCACTGTTAGCGCTGCTTGGTAAAAAGACCTCCCTTAATTTGAAAGTAGTAAGTTTGTCAAGGCAAGTATTGTGCAACAGCTCCAACTCCTAGTCTCCACATGGTAAGTGCTGAAAAAAATTGGCTTTCCTAAAAATTTGTTAGGATGGGGTGTAGGAATATTTGTGTATACAAACACCCCTTTTGCTCTAAATTTCTGTTTCTTAAAAAAAAAAAAAAAGCTGCTGCTTGAACAAATTTTACTTCAGCACTGTGTAGAATGGAACCATCTGTAATTCTGTAAGATGACATTTGTATAGTAAATTGTAAACTAGTTTCATTTAATTGTACATTTTCATTTTCTGTGCATCATGTACTAATGACATAATAGTCAGATGGACTTATGAGTAGTGTGGAACAGATAAATTGGCAATGGTGGCTTACACTTTCAGACCGTATTAAAATGTAGGTAACACTCTACAGAACTTAGTACTGACCAAGTCAGTTTAAATGGATTTAAGTTTGCGATAATATGACCTTTGTCTCCACAGCTTAATAGTCATGTGGACTTGGGCATAGCTGTTTTATCTCTTGGAATGAGCAACAAAGGAACAGATTAAAGAATCCTGCAGGTTATTATCCGAATGACTTTTTGGGTTGCTGGGGTCAAACCTGAAGTCCAGTCCAATATGGCACATCTTGAGCTTGATTTTAATAATTTTTATACACTGCTTTCTATTCAGCCCAAGAGAGCGGAGCTGCTTATCTCTTGGAATGATTAACAAGGAATGGATTAAAGAATCCTGCAGGTTATTTGAGCTGAATGACCCATTGGGGTGCTGGGTTCAAGCCTGAAGTTCGGCCCAATATGGCATATCTTAAGCTTGGTTTTAATAATAATCTTTATATACTACTTTTATTCAGGCCAAGAGAGCAGTTTTATAATAGCATACAGAAAAAAAGTTTATCCCTCAGTGTAATAAGCTACATGGTCTTCTATGCATCCCTTAAAAGACAGTAAGGGGTCATGGATTTGGTATCCTGCTTTGGTGTTTTCTGATTTGGCTCACATTTTCGGCAGTAGCGCAGGGTGAGTTACATTCATAGTAACACAGGTATATGAGGTACTTCCTTGTCTCTAGAGGGCTTACATACAATATGTTCACCTCAGGCAATGTAAGATTGTGACTTGCCCAAAGTCATAAGTGTGTCTGGGAGTTAAAGCCTGGCTTTCCTGGTTCTCTGCCTACTGGTCTAAGCACCATGGCTACAGTTGTGCAGTTTCTACCTTTTTAAAGAGGACCAATAATTTCTGTTAACTGTGGATGTTAGTCCATGCTATGTTTTTGTATAATCTACAAATTGAAGTGGGTTGTTAGCTACATAATATAAACATTCTAGTCCAAAGTGGTTCATAAGTATCAAGTTTCAATTCAAATATGCAAACTAATACACTCCATAAAATGTAAAATAATTCCAGTGCAACCATTTCTAGCAAAACATTCTGTGGATCTGTCTCTAAGTGACTTTCCATAGAGTGGGTAAATGAGTGAATCAAGTTCTAATTCTTGCAGTTGAAATGTTTGCTGATTAGGTCACTTAAATGAATGGGCTGACCTCAAAATTAATAGCTGAAGATGTTCTGTGGTATTGAGCACACTTCTGCTTTCAAGGCAGGTTTTGGCACATTGGTTGCCTGGCTATTTCACATGTCCCGTAATATTACAAGTATCTCTTAAAAAGTACTGCAATCTTTAGATAAGATTAGTGTAGTGGTTCCCACTTCCATGGAAGTTTCAGCCAGGGAATATATCACTTTGGTTCTAAACATGCTTGTCACTGGTATGACGGTGTATTTAAAACTGGATGTTATTTGTTCTGCCCTGTATTTTTTTTTTTTTTTTGGCTTTCCAGGTTGAGTAATCAATGTGGCTTTTCTGCAAGTGGCTCCAGAGTCACTGTTCAAGCCTCTGAGGTAGCAGATTACAGATGGTATCCAGGTGAGTCCTAGCACCCATCAAAAGTACCATAAGGGGGGTGGGGGTGGGAGAGCAATCAATACTCAATCCTGCAAGGTTAATGAAAGTTAGAATTGTATGACTGTGTTAATGTCATCACAAAGATAAGAGTATCCTATGGCTTTTTATTAATCCTATAAGTGTGGATCTTGAATAGAAATATCTCTGAGATGTCTAGTTTCAAACTGAGATAAGAAATAACTTCATTATGTCTGAGACCTTGGTCTTCTTAATTGGAGCTATAACCTAGCACCGGGCTTCAAAATAAAACCACCACAGATGCTTGTGAGTACTGAATGTTTTTGGGGGTTTTTTAAACTGAATTTTGAACAGTAGTTACTGTTTTCTGCAAAGGCAGATTGAGTCCCTTTGACGTAAACCATGCTCTTTGGGAGGCCTTTGTTAAAGGTTTCATTTTGTGTATAGCTTATTTCTGTATGTCAGGGGACAGGGTCTGTTGTGGCTTGCAACTATGCCTGTTTTGAAGTAGGGTTTCATCTGTTAGCCTGTCCTCTTGGTCTCTTCCCCCCCCCCCCAATCTCTTGGCCACTGAAGCCCTGTGTTTGTCCCGTGTATGTTTGAACACTGCCAATTTTGGGAAGCTTATATCATTTACTGGACCAGGTGTCTACTGTCCCACTTTTTGGTTTCGTATAATGGCTCCTTGTTCTTGAACCTTCTCTTTACGTGTAGAAAGCTTTATTTAAGCTTGCTGTATATTTGAATGTTTGCATTATCTTTTTTTTTTTTTTCCCTTTTTTTTGCTTCCAGAAAGTAAGTGGCCTAGTGGTTAGAGTGGTGGACTTTGGTCCGGGGGAACTGGGTTCGATTCCCACTGCAGGCACAGGCAGTTCCTTGTGGCTCTGGGAAAGTCACTTAACCCTCCATTGCCCCAGGTACAAATAAGTACCTGTATATAATATGTAAGCCGCATTGAACCTGCTATGAGTGGGAAAGCGCGGGGTACAAATGTAAGAAAAAAAAAACCCCTAACTCCCTCAGTATCTCTGTAAGGCAATGCAGTCCATACACTATTTTGGTGGCTCTTGAATTGCAGTACCAGAAAAAAAAATACAAAACATTAATGGCATATAACTAATATATTTTTTAGATAATTCTACACATCCCAAATGCATACCTCATTAAAAAGAGAGCAAACAAGCTGGGCTAAACACGGGAATCAGAACGGAAGTGTTAGACTTTACATTAAAAAAAAAAAGCTAGTTGGCAGGACAACATAGGACAAGATAGGGACTTTTCTTCTCGCTTTCTAAAAGGTATGAAAGCTCCAACAGCACAAGCATGGCTGGAAAACTTGTCACCAAAGCTGTCCTGGCCTTCACTGCTTTTGCCTCCTTCACAGCTTGATTCAGGTGTGTGGGTTGAATCCCTCAGAAAATGCAGAGTAACTGAGAAGTATATTGTTGAAGTACTGCTTGAAGCATCCTAGATCAGCAGACACTTGTGAAACAATGAGGACATATGTCACCAGAACCTGCAGAATTGACACTCCACTTTCCCTAGGAATGAAGAACTGGTATGTAATCTTGGAAGTGGAAAATGCAAAACAATAACAGGAACAGTAGAAACCAGAGTTCAGAAATATCTAATCTGTAGAACCAGCCAAACCTTCAACTTAAGCTCTGACTTCTGCTGATATTAAACTTTTTATTTATTTTTTGTTCTGAATCTAAAGAACAAAAGTATGTATATATGCAAGCATAAAATGATTCCATATATTTCAATTTTGAGTTTGTGGTCGGTACATTTTTACCAACTCTGCCCAAAATTGCTTCAACTCCATGATTCCATAACTGGAATCAGTCACTGCTAGGAAGTACTACTATTTAACATTTCTAAACCGCTACCACGGTTGCACAGCACTGTACAAAGTAAAAAGTAATGGTGGTTGGTAGTGGTCTGACCAGTACAGATGTGTGCATCTGCTGACTAGACATGTTCTGGGAAGTGTGCTGTTTGCCAGGGGCCAAGATCTGGGATATTCAAGAGAATTTGCCAGTAATCAAGCATACTGTCTTATCCAATGCTGCTTATCCAAATTGGCAAAAATGATACTGCTAGGAACCCACTTGAATATACTAGAAGTGACCCTGACAGAGAAGATGGAGCAGGTAGTGTGCACAGATAGTCTGTGTTCCATATTGAGGGTAAAGGCTAAAAAGCTCACCTAAAGATACTTGTGTCGTAGAAAGCATATTGGCTTCTGAACCATGAGGTGGCTTTTATATGGACTACTGAGCGGAGATGGAGACCAAGGAAGGTGCCAACTGGCAAAGTTGCTGAGCAGAGTCTTAACTAGAATTATCTGGAATGGATGAACAAAGTTCCCAGATAAAAGAGAAAAAAATTTTTTCTTGTAGTATGGGAAATGGAAGTTCAGATCAAGAGGCTGTAATGGAAGAGGCTTAACACAAAAATCCATAACTAATTACAACACACCACCACACGTCCCTGATTATGAATGTCTTTTTTTTTTTTCTACAACTGTTTGACTAGATCAATATGTTAAGATCTTGTCATCTTTCTAACACCAATTGTATTTCTGTACCCTGAAATGGCGGTGCCATTACAGGTATTTGTAAGCCACATTGAACCTGCAAATAGGTGGGAAAATGTGGGATACAAGTGCAATAAATGTGGTCACGTGGTACATGAAGAACAGTGAGGAGGGTATAATTATATTGGTCTATAATCTGTTCAGGAAGAACAGGTTAGGAAGAAAGGGGGAGTTGGGCTATATGATTAAAAAAAAACCCACAGAACTTCCAAGTTTGAGAAGAGTTGGTACAGTTACTCTGCAAAGAGGAGATGTAATATCTGTACTTTTTGGTGTGATACAGACCTTCCCTTGCAGGCAGAAAGATATTTAATTGAGCACATTCACAGTGTTGCTATTAAGGGGAGTGTTAGGTAATTATCAATTGATTCAATGCGAAGAAATGCAAAGTGATGCACTTAGGGAATAGAAACCCTCGGGAGATGTATGTGTTAGGCGGGGAGAATCTGATAGGTACGGATGGGGAGAGGGATCTTGGGGTGATAGTATCTGAGGATCTGAAGGCGACGAAACTGTGTGACAAGGCGGTGGCCGTAGCTAGAAGGTTGTTAGGCTGTATAGAGAGAGGTGTGACCAGCAGAAGAAGGGATGTGGTGATGCCCCTGTATAAGTCATTGGTGCGGCCCCACCTAGAGTACTGTGTTCAGTTTTGGAGGCCGTACCTTGCGAAGGATGTAAAAAGAATTGAAGCGGTGCAAAGAAAAGCTAAGAGAATGGTAAAGGATTTGCGTTACAAGACGTATGAGGAGAGACATGATGACCTAAACATGTATACTCTGGAAGCAAGGAGAAACGGGTGATATGATAGATGTTCAAATATTTGAAAAGTATTAATCTGCAAACGAACCTTTTCCGGAGGTGCGAAGGCAGTAGAACGAGAGGACATGAAATGATTGAAGGGGGGCAGACTCAAGAAAAATGTCAGGAAGTATTTTTTCACGGAGAGAGTAGTGGATGCTTGGAATGCCCTCCCGCGGGAGGTGGTGGAAATGAAAACGGTAACAGAATTCAAACACGCGTGAGATAAACATAGAGGAATCCTATTCAGAAGGAATGGATCCTAAGGAGCTTAGCCGAGATTGGGTGGCAGAGCCAGCCGATGGTGGGAGGCGAGGATAGTGCTGGACAGACTTATACGGTCTGTGCCCTGCAGAGGACAGGTACAAATCAAAGTAGGGTATACACAAAAAGTAGCACATATCAGTTTGTCTTGTTGGGCAGACTGGATAGACCATGCAGGTCTTTTTCTGCCGTCATTTACTATGTTACTATGATCACATGTTGATTTGGACATATTGGCTGTGGTGGTGTTGAAGTTGGGAGAGCTGTTCCAGAAACTGGTATCGAAACACATTGTAGGGAATGATACTTGATTTGGTGCTCATAATTGGGGAGCATATCTGATCAGTTAATCAGCTGGTATCCAGTGATCAGCAGATGATCTGGTATTAAGATATGGGTACAGATGTCTTGTTCAAAAGTGAGGTTGTAAAACTTAAGAAAAACATTTATTTAAGATGGGGGAATAACTTAAGGGTGGTTAACAGGATGGGAATACCTAGGGCAATAGAAAAACGGTGACCTTTTTGTTAGAGAAGTAAGAAAAAAATGGGGCCACATTATATGCAGGTACTTTCTCTGTCCCTAGAGAGCTCACAATCCAAGTAAAAAAAAAAAAAAAAATATATATATATATATATTTTTTTTTTTGTACCTGGGGCAATGGAGGGTTGAGTGACTTGCCCAATGTCAGAAGGAGTTGCAGTGGGAATCGAACCCAGGTTGCCAGGATCAAAGCCTGCTGCAGTAACCATTAGGCCACACCTGCCTCATTTGTAGAGGATAAATTGCGTTACAAATGTGTCTTCCCCTCACAGGTGGAGGGCCAGGAGTAGGACTGCTAAAAGCAAATAGGAATGGAAATAGGTAGACCTTAAATGATTTTCAGAAGACTTCATGAGGAGCTAGCTAAACTAAACGTAGACAAGATCAGGCCGAAGAGGATACATCCAAGTTTATTAAAGCAGTTTAGGGAAGTTCTGGTAGCTCTCTGACCTTTTTCAACACTTCTTTTAGAGTCGGGAGCAGTCCTGCTGATGGGCAGATATGGCTCTTTTCACAAAAGCACTAGTAAGGAGGAAGTTGAACTACAAGCCAGTAAGTCTGACTTCTGTGGTGAGTAAATTAATGGAAACACTACAAGTGGAGGATTGTGCAGTTTTCTGGAATCTAGTGGACCGTAAAGTGACTTGACTAGAAACTGGTTGAGTGAGAGATGACATAAGGTAATAGTAAATGAATGTGCTGCAGGAATTGGTCCTCAATCTTGTTAACATCTTTTCTAAGGGGTATTGCAGAAGGGCATGGTTGACGAGTATTGTGCACAAACTTTAAGATCTTAATATTTATACTTTGGAAGAAAGGTGAGGGGGGGATCTATGGCAGATATGTAAATAGTGCACGGGAGGTGAAAGGAAGGAACCAACATATCATAGGATGAGTGAAAGGGAATACTCAAGGAGGGTGATGAATAAATGCATGGCATAGCCTCCTAGCCGAGATAATAAATGTCTTGTACTTCCTTGAATTCAGATACAGTTCTCAAGCACAGATGATAGGGGTTATAGAGCTGCTTAGTATGGAGTTGTATCTTGTGGTGGGTGTGCCTATGATGAGGGGTGGTAATCAAAGGTTAGATCAGCTTATGTTTCTATAATGCCTCGGGTTTGGGCTTCTGGCAGATTACAAACCTACTTGGTCATTGGATCTGGTCTGCAGATGAGTCCTGCAGGACATGTAGAAGCTATATAAGGATATCCTTACTGGATCAGACCAATGTCCATCTAGCCTAAGTATCCTTCTTCCAATAGTGGTTAATCCAGGGTCACAAGTACCTGACAGAATCCCAAATGGCATGATTCCATGCCACCAATCCTAGTTCAAGCAGTGGTTTTCCCATGTCTGTCTTAATAGCAGACTATGGACTTTTCCTTCAGGAACCTTTTTAAAAACCCAGATATGCAAACAGCTGTAACCACATCCTCTGGCAACAAGTTCCAGAGCGTAACTATTCTTGGAGTGAAAATCATTTCCTCCTAGTTGTTTTTATAAGTATTACCATGCAACTTCATTTAGTGTCCCCTAGTCTTTGTACTTTTTGAAAGAGTAAAAAATCGATTCACTTTCCTGTTCTACACCACTTGGGATTTTGTAGACCTCTGTCAAATTCCCCCCCCCCCCCCCCCCCCCGGCCATCTCTTTTCCAAGCTGAAGAGCCCTAACCTCTTTAGCCTTTCCTCATATGAGGAGTTTCATCCCCTTTATCATTTTGGTCGCCCTTCTTTGAACATTTTGTAATTGAATTACATGCAATACTCGCTGAGGTCATATCATTTGGAACCTTTTCACCATTAAGACAAAACCCCAGCTGGATAAGCTAAATGATCCATACCTTAGCGTCCCTCCGGACTGGACCAGGATTGGACTGATGGGTTATGCTCGCCTACCAGCAGGTGGAGACTGAGAAAAACTCTGACTCTAGAGAGCCAATAGGAGCCCTGGCCATGTGACCTTAGCCTCAGTATTTTCTCAGTCTCCCAGCAGGTAGGAAGCGAGCCCTTTAGGCTCTTTCTTTCTCTTTTAGAGGCTAATAATAAAAACAATATTGCTACTTCTCCTTCTGTGCCTAGGAATTCTCTATTAGACGCTGGACAGATAAGGTTTTCTTTTTTCTTTTACAGCCTCTGGGGGTGTTACACTTGGGTGCCCCGAGTCCCTCCCCCCTATCCTCCCCATCTCCCATACTTAGCTGGGAAGGACTACCCTTTGGTTAGCAAGGTGTATGGTCTTTGGGAGAGGCAGCCATTTTAGGAGGTTTCAAGTATTTTATTTCCCCAGCTTTTTAACGAGCAGGCTTAGCTGTTTAAAAAAAAAAAAAAGACAATCCCCAGTTTTCTACTGGGCAGACAGCTCTGGGTTATTCTTTTGTTCTTGAGTGTTTTTTCTTTGCTAATTTAGCTGTGTAAAAAAAAAAAAACGGGGGGGGGGGGGGAGGAAATGGAAGAAAATAATGTTGACGGGGCCTTTAACGAGCCACTTCCTTTCTCAGAATTTCTCCCTCCGTTCCCTCGTGTTTGGACAGCGGGTGCAGGCTTATTTAAAAAAAAAAAAAAATATTGGGGCACGACAAGTTTTTTTTTCGGGTGGCGAGAGTATCGCCAGTCAGGGGAGGCTGCAGCCGGTTTTTCGCAGCGCTGGACTTTAAACGCTCTCGGCTCCTTCAAGTTTTCTGCGGATACCTGTGTCTTTCAAGTTTCTTCATTTGGCGCTGTCAGCAATTTTGTTCTTTTAGTTTTGGTGCGGAAGGCCGCCTTTTTAGGCTGCAGCTCCAGTTTCTCTATTACGGAGTTCTGTTTTATTCGGATTCTCTGTTTTCTCCGGTTTTTCGCAGCATAGTTTGCTGGCTGTTATTTTTTTCCTTTCGTGTCGTTCCGCCCTACTCCGCTTGTTGCGGAGGTGGCAGGCGCGCTTTCGGGAACCGCCACTGTGTAAGTGGCGCGAATGGCGCCCATTTTTATTCACCCTCCATTTTTTTCTCAGTCCAGAACTTTGATCTCTGTTGCAGGCTAGGCTACACATCAAAGTGTAGCTCACCTTCAAACTGTTTTTTCCTAAACATCTGTCTCCACACGTGTGTGAGGTAAACAGGACTCTAACACCCACATCATATAAGCAGGCAATATTTGGATTAAAGGGTCCCTTTCATATATAGATATCTCTCACGGTTTTCTGGCTTTAGGTTTTAGATTTATAACTTGGCTATTAGCTCTGGTATTCGTAGTACACAAGTTTATGGTTGTTTTGTTTGTTGTGTCCTTTTCATTACCTGGTGCAAAGTGCAGCATTGTCTTTAATAGTCAATTGACTGAGACTCTACAAATCTTGCCATAATAACTTCATTCCTTTCAAGAATCACTGTCAATGGCTGTAGTGTTATACAGTGTTTTCAGACTTTAAGAAGCCTTCTCTATAGGCATACAGTAGATTGTTCAGATGCCATGGGGATATATCAGCTCTCTCATATTCTCTGAGGGACAGTCCTGTCTACCAAGCTCCCAATCACTCAGCTGCCTTAGCAGGCATGCTTTATTCATGTCTTCCCTTCTTTTCCAACTGCCTTGAAGCCTATCATATTTCATTTTAGCTTTCTTCTGGTACTTACAAGACATATAGTCACTTAGAGAATAAGGTCATCCTTTCATTTTGCATATTTCCCACTTAAAGATAGTGGAAGGTCCTCAAACCTGCTTGTTTGGTCCTGGTTTGGTCCAGTATGCCTATACATACCATCTGCTATCTCTTCCTCTTCCTTAGAGACCTTATGTTGTCTCAAGCTTTCTTGAATTCAGATAGTCTTGTCTACACTGCCTTCACCAAGTGGCTGTGGCACAACTTCACTTTTTTTGTTACAGGTATTTTCCAAGTTTGTCCTTTTTCATTTTCATTCAATGCGCCTTCACTCCAGAGTTTTCTTTAAATTGGAAGGGGATTCACTCACTTCCTGTGTATTTATGCCATAGGTACATAAGTATGTTTATGCTGGGAAAGGCCTAAAGTCCATCAAGTCCAGCATTCATATCTAATGGGCATAGGTACATATGTTTTGCCATACTGGGAAAGCTCAAAGGTCCACCTTTCTACAATCAGAACAGCATTTAAAAAAAAAAAAAAACAAAACTCTCATGAGAGTGTCGAACAGAAACCTCTGCTCCAAAAGCAAGGCTTTGCAGTAATTCTGCAAACTAACACACACAATATTTGCCATGGCTGATCACCACTAGGAACACTGGGGACCCTGGGCCTAGGTTCTGTGTTTTAACCTGAAACAAGCTCAACATTCATATCTATTGGGTGTGAGTCTGGTACATCTCAGTGAGGGAGGAGGCATGACCGTGGTACGTGGATTAGGGAGATCTCAGGTCACGCACCGGGTGTTGCATTTCTTACAGTCTCTAGGTTGGGTGGTGATTTGTAGCCAGGCCTCTCATTTGATCTCTCATCAGATATCTCTAATTTTTTCTTTGTTTAGTCAGGTTGGCGCAGAGTGTTTTGTCTCCTCTACAAACATCCCAGTTTATACTTTTCTTGGTGACCTTGCGCCTTCAGCCATTTCCTCGCTCTATTCTGCAGAATGCCATTTTACTTTCTAGTTCCCAAGAAGGAATTTTTCTTCATCCTATTGGGAATCTCAGGGTCATCAATCGCGCTATTTAAGTGTCATTTAGTTATCTCAAGAACCTTAGTTCCGTCATAGGGATGCTTCATGCAGTACACTTTTTGGCAGAAGCTTGTTAGTATATATTTTTTTTCTGGGGGACCACAGCAATTCGTTTACCTTCGGGTGAATTTTGTTTTCCCTACTGACAAACAAGGCGGAGAGAGCTATGTTGGTCTTTGCCATGGCAATGGGTTATGTCATCTGCCAAGGAGGAGTTAAGAATATACTCTTGAGTTTGTAGTCATTTTTTCTTAGTTGTCTCACCCTGCATTCAGGTGAATGGACTCTTATCTTTTCAGCCTTACTTCCTCACTGCGACACTTCAGGGCTTATCTCTTTTTGCCTTCAGGGCATTTATTTCAACGTTTATTGCAGCTGCTCACTGGGACACCAGTTCGTTACAGCTCGGAGCGAGAAGCAGGTAATTTTACCTTTTTATAGCAGGCAGGGGGTTCCCCGTTCGGTCTCCACGTGGCTTATGGCGTCGAAGGGCGAGGGCGCGAGGATTCGCTCCCCGGACCGCGTGGGTGCGTCTAGCGGGGATTTCAAAACCTGAATCGCCTTTGTTAA
This sequence comes from Microcaecilia unicolor, assembly GCF_901765095.1. Taxonomy (NCBI): domain Eukaryota; kingdom Metazoa; phylum Chordata; class Amphibia; order Gymnophiona; family Siphonopidae; genus Microcaecilia; species Microcaecilia unicolor. The sequence goes on from NC_044038.1 coordinate 167,038,897, forward strand.
GCATCAGTTTGGAGGCTGGTCAGTGTCCCGGTTCTTCCTCCGGTGTGGCGGTTTTTCCCGCCATAAGCGCCCATCCCCCGCTGCTCGCCCACTCCATGTTGGCCGGCCACTCTGCTCGGACGGCTTCTTCTTGGGCCGCCCTCGAGCTGGGAGACGTTAATACTATGGTCGCCCTTGATTCGGGCGATGGTAAGAAAGCGGCCAAAGTTAAGCGCCGTTCTTCCCGCGCGGCTCCTTCTCGGAGTTTCATGCCGAACGCCATTTTGGATGCGCAGCACGTTTCTCCCCTGCTCTTGCGAGCGCCAATTGAAGGTGCCGCTAGGGCCGTGGCCCAAGCTGCAGAAGTGCACTGTTCGGGGGGATTCTCCCCTGAGTTCATTTTGCTGCTGCATCAGGCTTTTCTTATGCAAAACGCTGCCCCTGCCCCCCTGTCTGATAAAGGGGTTGAAGCCTCCGGAAGCCTACCGTGGATTCTTTAATCACTGCGGTGACTATGAAAACGGCGTTGCCGGTGGAAGGTGGCATGGCCCTAAAGGACGCCCAAGACAGAAGATTGGAGGCGGCCTTAAGGTCGTCCTTCGAGGCGGCTGCTTTAAGTTTGCAGGCCTCAGTTTGCGGCTCCTATGTGGCCAGGGCGTGCCTGACGATTGTGCAGTGGGCTTCCCCCTCGGATCCTTCCTTGAGGGCTGATTGGCCGGCCCTTGAATCGGGCTTGGCTTATTTGGCAGACTTGCTGTATGATGTCTTGAGAGCCTCAGCTAAAGGTATGGCTCAGACAGTCTCTGCGCGGCGGTGGCTTTGGCTGAAGCATTGGTCTGCGGACCACGCCTCTAAGTCTCGCCTGGCTAAGTTGCCTTTTAAAGGCAAGCTGCTTTTTGGGGTCGAGCTGGACAAAATTGTGGCCGATCTCGGCACGTCTAAGGGCAAGAGGTTACCAGAGGTCAGGGCTCGGGCCAGTGCTCGCCCCATAACTCCAAAGGACGGTTTCAGGAAGCCCATCTGTATCGCCCGGGCAAGTCGGGCTCCTCTGCCCCCTCTTCCTTCAAGAGGAACTTCTCCCCCAAGCAGCATTCCTTTCACAGAGACCGCCGTCCCGGAGGTGCTTCCTCCGGTCCTCCCCCAGGGTCTCGTACCCAATGACGGGGCCCTGGTCCATGGCCCACTGCAGATTGGAGTGGACCAGGGTAACTTCAGACGCTTGGGTGCTGGAAGTCATCAGAGACGGCTACAAGCTAGAGTTCTGCCGACCCTTAAGAGACGGGCTTGTACACTCTCCCTGCAAGTCTCCGGTCAAAGCTGTGGCAGTGCAGCAGACTTTGGACAATCTGACCCTCGATCTCTGGGAGTAGATGCTCTTCTCCAACAGTGGCCGACACAGGAGCTTCTCTGTGTTCCCGCCCTGGCCCATGTTGGGCAGGGTACTAGACCGGGTGGCAAAGCATCCGGGCCGGGTAATCCTGGTGGGTCCGGACTGGCCCAGACGTCCCTGGTATGCGGACTTGATCAGGCTCTCAGTGGACGGACCTCTGCGACTGCCAGCGGAGCAGGGCCTGTTGCATCAGGGTCCCGTGGTGATGGAGGATCCCTCCCCCTTTGGTCTTACGGCCTGGCTATTGAGCGGCAGCGTCTGAGGAAGAAAGGCTTCTCAGACAAGGTCATCGCCACTATGCTGAGAGCGAGGAAGCGCTCTACTTCTACTGCTTACGCCAGGGTTTGGCGTACCTTTGCATCGTGGTGTGAGGCAGGTTCCCTTTCTCCCTTCACTGCTCCAATTTCTTCAGTGTTGACGTTCCTGCAAGAAGGTCTGCAGAAAGGCCTGTCGCTCAGTTCCCTTAAAGTCCAGGTAGTGGCTCTGGCTTGCTTCAGGGGCCGCCTGAAGGGTGCTTCCCTGGCTTCGCAGCCAGATGTGATGCGCTTTCTCAAGGGAGTTAATCACCTGCGCCCTCCTCTGCACTCAGTGGTAGTGTTATGGTATAAGCCAATCATCAGAATTAAATGTGTAGCATGATGTTGTGTTGGATCAGATACATATATATACACCAATATATTTGTGCAGCTTTTAAAAATACACTGCAGCAGAACTGGCTTTCATTCCAAAAGCCCTCTTCTCTCTCCCTTTGGGGAATATTTAAAAGACAAAGGTACTGCTGCAGTTGCAGGGACCTCACCTTGCCTTTTCTCATTCCTTAAACAAAAGACTTAAGACTGCTTTAAAGTTTTAAATTGACTCTATTCCTCTGATCAACACAACAAAGATTGGACCTAACCAGAGGAGGCAAGGAGACAGGCAGGGAAAGGTGTGAAATCCAACTTAAAGACAAAAGGGCACCTGCTGGCTGCCCCAGACAAATCTTATCTATCACAGAGAATCAAGCAGGAAGCCCTGTACATCAAAAGACCATTTGCCAGCAAAATCCAGACAGCAAGTCTCGTGATGTCATTAGACATGAGACCAGGACTCAGGGGTCATGTGCAAAAAACCAGGAAGCCAGCAACCAGATGCACATGGCCTGCTTCCCTGCAAAATAAGAGTATAAAAGGACAAGCTGTTTCCCCAAGAAGGGGACTCTCTCTTCTCTCTTGAAGACTCTCCCTCCAGGAGATTCTCTCTTCAGCACCAATCCAGATGCCTTGCTCCTGATCTGCAGTTCACCTGCCTCATGGCTCTTCAATGGACCACAAAATGCTTTGCAACAGACTGCTTTGTAAGTTATAACTTTTGATCTAGACCTGCTACTCTACTTTACCTTACTTAAGCACAGATTATCTGCAAAGATCTCTTAAAACCTACCTCTCGTGTGCAATTGTATATTAAATCAACCTTTTTGAAGTTAAAAATACGGTCTCTTTGTGTTCTGAGTATATGGTATCTTTTATATATACTTAATTTATTTAATTTATTGCAATTATCACCTTTGGTGATTGGTGGAGAAATTACTATCCTAAAACTTATAAATACAGCACCTGCTCTTAAATTATAAACAGTAGTGAGTGCTCTAGAGCTCTTTCCCCCACGATAAATAATTTCTTGTAACAGTACCTGCGTGGAATCTCAATCTAGTGCTAAGAGCCTTGCAGAAGCCGCCTTTTGAACCCTTGTCGAGGGCATCTCTGAAAGACCTGACATTGAAAGCAGTCTCTTTGGTGGCTATCACTTCAGCCAGAAGAGTTTCCGAGCTCCAGGCGCTATCATGTCGAGAGCCCTTTCTGCAGTTCACTGAGGCAGGAGTGTCTATTCGCACAGTGCCTTCCTTCCTGCCCAAGATTGTTTCTCGCTTCCATGTGAATCAGCAGCTCTGTCTCCCATCCTTTCGTAGGGAGGACTACCCAGAGGAGTACTCTGCTCTCAAATATCTAGATGTGAGACGAGTCATCATCAGATACTTGGAAGTGACCAATGATTTCCGGAAGTCGGATCATCTGTCCTGTTTGCAGGTCCTCGTAAGGGTCTGCAGGCTGCTAAGCCTACAGTGGCAAGATGGGTCAAGGAAGCCATTGCAGCGGCTTATGTGGCCGCGGGGAAGGTGCCGCCTATCCGGCTGAAGGCTCACTCCACTAGAGCTCAGGCGGCCTCTGGCAGAGGCCGGGTCCGTCTCCCTGGAAGAGATTTGTAAGGCGGCAACTTGGGCATCGGCTCATACCTTCTCCAGGCATTACCGCTTGACTGTGGCTGCTCGGGCGGAGGCCCGGTTTGGAGCTTCAGTGTTGCGGTCAGGGATTTCTATGTCCCGCCCTGGGTGAGTACTGCTTAGGTACATCCCACCAGTCTATGGATTGATCAGCATGATGATATGGAAGGTAAAATTATGTATCATACCTGATAATTTTCTTTCCATTAATCATAGCTGATCAATCCATAGCCCCTCCCAGATATCTGTACTGTTTTTATTCTGGTTGCATTTCAGGTTCAAGTTTAGTCTTCAGTTCCTGTTCAGGAGGACTTCGTGTTCAAGTTTTTTCAATTGGATTCTTCAGGAGTTGAGACTATTTTGTGTTACAGTGAGCTGCTGCATTCCTCTCCCCTCCGTTTTACGGGGCTGGATTGAGACCTAAATTCTGCCGGCGCTCCCTCCCGCTTCGTGCGGCTGTAGGGCAGCTTTGTACCCCTCCCGCTTCGGCGGTGTTAGGGTCAATCAGCTCCTCCCGCGGTTGCGGATGCAGGATAAGCCAGATCCCCCCCGCATCGGCGGGTGGTGTCCCTCCCCCGCTCTGCGGGGATGAGCTGGACGGATTCCCCTCCCCCACTTGTGTGGGGATGAGCTGGGTTAATTCCCCTCCCCCGTTTCAGCGGTGGTGAGCTGGGCAGAGTGTCCCTTTGTGGGTGTAATTCTCTAAGTGCTGAGTCCTGCGGATGGAGCTTTGATATCGACATACTGAGCACATGACCACACATAGAGAGCAATCCTTTTGCCTCCCTATCTCCACCTGCTGGTAGATGGACACAACCCACCAGTCTATGGATTGATCAGCTATGATTAATGGAAAGAAAATTATCAGGTATGATACATAATTTTACCTTATTAACTGGGGGAAAAGATGCATCTCCCATTTCCAAAAGCTTGTATAAAAAAATTATTCCATGTAATCATTGGAGTCTGTCCATAAACCTTAGGAAAAGTTAAAATTTGTTAATTTAAGTATCTGAGGTAACTTTTGACTTGCTCCAGTTTTCTATGCATCGTAAGTTTATCCTTAACCAGCCCACTAACCACTTGCTGATTTTCTTGAATTTTAATCTGTACCTCTGAGGGACCGGCCTGTGGAAGCAATGGGAACCCTGCAACCAGTGTCACTGCTCCACTAGTAGCAACCACAGCAGAGGACTGGCCTGGGGAAGCAATGGGAAGATGTTTGGAATGCTGGATGGTCTGCTGAGCTGGGAGGTTAGAACCTTATGCTGGTGCTTCAGAGGTAAAGATCTGCAGGAGCTCGTTGTGCGCCTCAACACGCTACTGCCATCTGGTTCAGGACACCCATTGTTATAAAAATTGATTCATGCTTCTCGGATGGTTTGTTACACAAGTAGATGCATTACTTTTCTACCTACGTGGTGTCACTTCAAGAATTATGTACTTATGTAGGTTAGGGCACTTCATCTTGGAAAAGAGATGGATGAGGGAAGATATGATTGAGGTCTACTCATTCTACACTACTCAGGATTTTGTAGAAGTAAATTTTTTTTTTTATAACTCATTCCAAAAGATCACCCGAAGTTATGTGGAATACTTTTAAAGCAAATAGGAGGAATTATTTTTTCACTTAACGAATAGCTAAGCTCTGGAACTCATTGCTGGAGGATGTAGTAACAGTGGTCAGCATATCTGGGTTTAAAAAAGGTTTGGACAAATTTCTGGAGAAAAGGTCCATAGTCTGCTATTTAGACATACATGGGGAAGCAACTGCTTGCCCCAGGATTGGTAGCATGGAATGTTGCTGTTAATTGGGTTTCTGCCAGGTACTTCTATAGTAACATGGTAAATGACGGCAGATAAAGACCTGTACGGTCCATCCAGTCTGCCCAACTTGTGACCTGGCTTGGCTACTGTTTGGGAAACAGGGTAATGGGCTAGATGAACCATTGGTCTGACCCAGTTTGGCTACTTTTATGTTCTTACTCTTGTTCTACACATTTTATGACTTTGTGAAGCTGATTGATTTGCACATTTTTGACCCCTGATGAAGGCTTTTTAGCTGAACGGCCCCTGTTGTTTTTTTTTGGGTCTCTTCACCTGGTTCTGAACATTGCTGTTCTCCAGATAAAATCCAGCTCCACACCTGGACTGCCTGGTGTTATCCAGACAGCATAGGGATGGTCTGTAGTGATCAAAGCCCTTGGGTAAGTGAAGCATTAAATACATCTACACAAATAGTGGTGTGGGGAGGGGGGGGGGGATGGAAAGCTGTATATACTAATGCCCATAGTATGGGAAATAAGTTTCTAGATGAAGAGGCTGATTTGGATTTAGTGGCAGTTGGATGTGGTTCACAGAAAACCATGACTTTGAGATATCTAGTCAGGAAAGACAGGGTAAGAAGAAAGGGAGGGGCCAGAAGTATCTGTTAGATAATAAAGCCACGCAATTGCAGAACCTACAGGCTAAAGGAAGAGGCATTGTGGGTTAATCTGAAATGGGGGGAATGGCAAACTTATTTACACTGGTGTGATTATGCAAGTCTCCTTCACAGAAGAAATGGACAGATTTAATTGAAGACATTCAAAATATAGTTGTGAAAGGGGAAGTTCTATTCGTAGAAGTAGAGAGAACTGTTCCAGCAGTTAGTAGTGAAACCCACAAGGGATAGAACCATACTGGACCTAGTAATTAAGAGGAAAAGGCTGTTTTGGTTCTCAAAATTAGTAATTGGAAAGGTAAGGAAAAAGAGGTTAGCCTTTGTGAAGAAAGTGTTTTGTGTCCGTAAAGTGTTTTGGATGTTTTCCTGCCTTGATTTCCTGAAGCGTATTTCTCCTATTTGGCCAGCAGGTGGTGTTTCTTTGCTGTAAAGTAGAGAGCTGCACGGCTTCCGTCCCCGCGGGGTTCCCGCGGGGACGGAGGCAGTTCCTGCGGGGTTCCCGCGGGGATGGAAGCAGTTCTGCGGGGTTCCCGCGGGGACGGAGGCAGTTCCTGCGGGGTTCCCGCGGGGATGGAACCAGTTCTGTGGGCTTCCCGTGGAAGTGTAAGCTGCACCTGCACCAGCCTCTCATCTACCGAATACCAATTTATTTTAGTGCTGTCTCCTCCTCCTCTTCTTCTTTGCTTTAACAGCATAAATGTGGAAAGTCTTCCATTAAGGAGGTGGTAGAGTCACAAATGATGACGGAATTCAAAAAGGCGTGGGATGAACACAGAGGACCTCTAATTAGAAAATGGAAGTTATATAAAAGCTAACCTTAAATGGCTGCATGTGTGTGGATGTGTCAAGTGACGCTTAGATGGCGACTCTGGCTGTGATGAACTAGAGCTGATACCTGGCAGACTTGTATGTTCTGTGTCTCATACATGGCAATCTGGTGTAGGATGGGCTGGAAAGGGCTTAGACAGCAACTTCAGTGGCTGGAACATGAGGACAGTGCTGGACAGACTTTTACGGTCTGTGTCCCACAAATGAGAACATGAATAGGCTGGAGTGGGCTTCGATGGCAACTCCAGCAGTCGGAACATAAGGATGGGGCCAGATAGACTCCTGTGGTCTTTGTTCCAGAAACACGAAAGAAAGACCATAATCAAGTATATAATATCACACTCGTTGATTTAATGATGAATTGATCATGAGTGTGACTATTGGGCAGAGTGGATGGACCGTTCAGGTCTATTTGCTGTCACTTACTATGTTACTATTAATCCTCTTTGCTCCCAGGCTGGTGCACAGACCTCAGCTCTGACACAGGCACGAGAATCAGATGTCACCTGACCTACTGGCGCGTGCATGTGGCGGCCTCTCAGCACACAATCCCAGTGAATCAGAGACAAATCTTACATGTGCGCACCAGAGTGTTCCAAGTTCCAACTTCCGGTCCGTCCTTGCCTACAGTGCTGTGGCTCAAATCCAGAAAGGGAGCTGACTGGAACTTTCTTTTATGTACTATTAAATTCTTACGGGGATGGGTGGGGATGGGTTAGATTCTTGCGGGGACGGGTGGGGACGGGTTGGGATGGTTTAAATTTTTGCGGGGATGGGTGGGGATGGGTAAGATTCCAGCGGGGATGGGTGGGGACGGGTAAGATTCCAGCAGGGACGGGCGGGGATGGGTAGGATTTCTGTCCCCATGCAACTCTCTACTGTAAAGCTATTATAGGGAACTGAATGTTCTTTTTCTTTAACACAAGCAGGAAGCATGCAGCAGTATACTTTTAAATCTTGTTGACTGGGCTGTGATTGGCCCAGGAGCTCATTTCCTTTAGAGCTGGCTTTTGCCTCCAGTCTTAGCCCGGGAGAAGAGAGAGATCTTTGAAGCTCTGTGAACAGCTGTATGCCATGATCTCCCCAGGTACTTTCTAGGAAGTAAGCAAATGTTTAATTAGCGTTATAATTGATCCATATTTCAGTTATTGTTTGCACATTTTTTTATTCAATTTTAAGATGACAATTTTTTTGTTGAGTGTGATGTCTGGACTGAAAGAATCCTGGTGATTTGTGGGTTCGCTGAGTGCTTTCAGGGAACTGTGGGACCACTAGGAATGTGGCTTCAGTAACCTAGAAATCACTGGGTATAATTGGAGAGTGGGAGACTCGCCCAGAGGCAGTTGTGACTTGGTAGGAGGAGGGTGCTAGTGTATAGCACAAGCGGCAGGTGCAGGCAGACCTGAACTGTACTGGGGGTATACCCTCTAAGTGGCCGTGGGTAAACCCAGGTGGGCAGCTAGGTGTTTTCGTGAAAGCCTCTAACTACAAGAGATCACAGAAAAAGGAAGGCAGGTGCCAATATCTGGAAAAGCTAAGAGAAGCTGGTAGAGTAGTCAGGAAAGCAAAGGTGCAAATGCATTAATATAAGAATAGCCATATTGGGTCAGACAAATGGTCCATCCAGCACAGTATCCTGCTTCCAGCAGTGGCCAATCCAGGTCACAAGTACATGACAGAAACACAATTAGTAGCACCATTCCATACTACCAATCACAGGGCAAGCAGTGGCTTTTCCCCATGTCCATCTTAATAATAGGCTATGGACTTTTCCTCCAGTAAATTGTCCAACCTTTTTTTAAAACCAGATACACTAACTGCTGTTACCACATCTTCCAGCAACGAGTTCCAGAGTAGAGAGCTGCACAGGAACGGGGTTTACGGGAATCCCGCAGGATTCCCGCGGGGATGGAAGCAGCTCTGCGGGGTTCCCGCGGGGACGGAGGCAGTTCCTGCGGGGTTCCCGCGGGGATGGAAGCAGTTCTGCGGTCTTCTCGTAGAAGTGTAAGCTGCACCTGCACCAGCCTCTCATCTACCGAATACCAATTTCTTTGAGTGCTGTCTTCTCCTCCTCCTTCTTCCTTGCTTTAACTGCACAAATGTGGAAAGTCTTCAATTAAGGAGGTGGTAGAGTCACAAATGATGACGGAATTCAAAAAGGCGTGGGATGAACACATAGGATCTCTAATTTGAAAATGGAAGTTATATAAAACCTAACCTTAAATAGCTGCATGTGTGTGGATGTGTCAAGTGACACTTAGATGACGACTCTGGCTGTGATGAACTTGGGCTGATACCTGGCAGACTTGTATGGTCTGTGTCTCATACATGGCAATCTGGTTTAGGATGGGCTGGAAAGGGCTTAGACAGCAACTTCAGTGGCTGGAACATGAGGACAGTGCTGGACAGACTTTTACGGTCTGTGTCCCACAAATGAGAAGACAAATAGACTGGAGTGGGCTTCAACGGCAACTCCAGTAGTTGGAACATAAGGATAGGGCCAGATAGACTTCTGTGGTCTTTGTTCCAGAAACACGAAAGAGAGATTATAATCAAGTATATAATATCACACTCATTGATTTAATGATGAATTGATCATGAGTGTGACTATTGGCAGAGTGGATGGACCGTTCAGGTCTATTTGCTGTCACTTACTATGTTACTATTAATCCTCTTTGCTACCAGGCTGGTGCACAGACCTCAGCTCTGACACAGGCACGAGTCAGATGTCACTTGACCTACTGGCGCGTGCATGTGGTGACTTTTCAGCACACGGTGCCAGTAAATCAGAGACAAATCTTACATGTGCACACCAGAGTGTTCCAAGTTTCAGCTTCCATTCCTTTCTTGCCTACAGTGCTGTGGCTCAAATCCTGAGAGAGACTGAGGGAGTTGACTGGAATTTTCTTTTATGTACCATTAAATTCTTACGGGGTGGGTGGGGATGGGTTAAATTCTTGCGGGGACGAGTTGGCATGGGTTAAATTTTTGCGGGGATGGGTAAGATTCCAGCGGGGATGGGTGGGTACGGGTAAGATTCCAGCAGGGACGGGCGGGGATGGGTAAGATTTCTGTCCCCGTGCAACTCTCTATTCCAGAGCTTAACTATTATTTGAGTGAAAAAATATTTCCTCCTATTTGTTTTAAAGGTGTCCCCTGGTCTTTGTACTTTTTGAACGAGAGAAAAAAAAAACATTCTCAGAGGACAAGCAGGCTGCTTGTTCTCACGACTGGGTGACGTCCACGGCAGCCCCGATGATCGGAAATCTTTCTAGCAACAAAAGTTTGATAAAGCCTTCGTGTGGGCGCGGCCATCAGCTTCCCGCCCGTCGCTCGAGTACCATTAGTTTTTCGCGGTAGGGAGCGGTTGTTTCCGTCTTTGTGCCCCTCAGAAAGAGCTTTTGGTTTTTCTGCGAGTTTTCGTAGTTTTTTTTTTTTTTTTTTTTTCAATTATTGTTTTGTGCTCTGTTGAGCTCTTGTTTTTTTTTTTTTAATAAAGTTCCCTTAAGGTTTTTAGCGTTCTCCCTGCTTAAGTTTTGTTTTGTTGCCATTGTGGCCCCTTTTTGGGCCGCGCATCCATGTTTCTCCCTTTTGTGCCCTTTTTTTTTTTTTTGGCACCATTGAGAACTTTGACTTCGCTGCTGCTATTTTTCCGTCCATGACATCGAGGATTCCCAGCGGCTTCAATAAAGTGTGGTCGGTGCAGCCAGGCAATCTCAGGTACTGATCCCCATTCATGGTGCATCCAGTGCCTCGGGCCCGACCATCGCCCAGACGTGTGTAAGTTGTGTCTCAGCCTTAAAAAGTGGACACAGGCGTCGAAAAGCTCAGCGGGAATGTCTGTTTGGAGCTATGCCCGGCACTTCGGTGGTCAGCGGCGTCGACATCAGGAGAGCAGGTGATACCTGTCCGGAGACCACCACATGCTGGGAGCAGTGAGCCATCGAGTAGGTCTCCGCCTGTCTCGAAGACTCCTGCTGTGCAGGCCCATCAGGACCCGACCCCGAGGAGGCATGTGGATTCCACGTCGTCCTCGTCGGTACCGAGGAGTATCGATGCCATGCATCGAGCAAAGGCTAAGAAGCATTGGCATCGGTCTCCTTCCACTCGCGGTACTGGGAGCTCCGGGGCGTTGATGCCGGGAGGACTGCTCACCCTCCATCCAAGAGGTGTCGGTCTTCGGACAGTCAGGTACCACCTCCCTGCTTTGCACAGGTTCTGCCTCCGGCTCCTGCACCGGCCCCACAGCCTTTCCTGGCAGACACTTTGGACGAGCGCCTCCAAGCCATTCTCCCAGGTCTCCTGGAGGGCCTGCTGCGTCAGTCTGTTCCGGTACTGGGGGTGCTTGCGCCCTCGGTACGGTTGATGGAAGCGACAGCTGGCTCTTCGCCTGTGGTGAGGTCCCCGACGCCGGTGCCACTTGTGGCATCGGCCTCAGCTGCCACCCAGGTCGACTCCCTGTCGACATTGCTGGAGGGAGCTTCATCATCGCCGGCAGGGGAGTCGACTTCTCGATGTCGTCATCGAGGACGTGGTTCCTCGGAGTCAAGACGGGCCCGGTTTCGGACTGCAGTTCGTGAACTCTTGTCTGACACCGAGGAGGATGCCTCGTGGGAAGAAGAGGAGGATCCCAGATATTTCTTTTCTGATGAGTCTTGTGGTCTTCCTTCTGATCCC